>NC_134588.1:34876331-36121331 GCF_037038515.1 Microtus pennsylvanicus | reverse complement strand
TTCTGTGTCTTTTATTTAGTTTGGATAGGGGTTTATCTGTTGTGTTGATTTTCTCAGAGAAACAACTCTTGGTTTCATTACTTCTATATATTTGCAACGTTTTCTTTGTATTTTTTATTTCAACCTTCATTTTGACTATTTCTTGCTTTATAAGCCTCTTGGGTGTGCTTACTTCTTTTTGTGCTAAAACTTTCAGGTGTGTTGTTAAGTTGCTAGTAGGAGATCTCTCCGAAATATTTATGTAGCCTGTTAGTACTAGGAACTTTACTCTTAGCACCATTTTTTATGTCCCATATGTTTCTCTGTGCTGTATATTCATTTTCATTTATTTCCAGAAAATCTGTAATTTCTCCTTTTATTTCTTTTTTTTTTAATTTATTTATTTATTAAAGATTTCTGTCTCTTCCCCGCCACCGCCTCCCATTTCCCTCCCCCTCCCCCAATTAAGTCTCCCCCCCAGCCCGAAAAGCAATCAGGGTTCCCTGTCCTGTGGGAAGTCCAAGGAACCCCCACCTCCATCCAGGTCTAGTAAGTTGAGCATCCAAACTGCCTAGGCTCCCACAAAGCCAGTGCATGCAGTAGGATCAGAAACCCATTGCCATTGTTCTTGAGTTCTCAGTATTCCTCATTGTCCGCTATGTTCAGAGAGTCCTCCTTTTATTTCTTTATTTCTTTTTTATTTAGTAGAGAATTGCTCTGTTTTCATGAATTTATAAGCTTTCTGTTGCTGATATCCAGCTATAATTCATGATGGTTTGATAAGATTCAGGAAATTATTTCAATTTTTTGTTGTTGTTGAGATTTGCTATCATTACTGGCTATATATATGGTCAATTTTGAAGAAATTCCAAGAGGTTCTGAGAGGAAGATATATTCTTTCTTCAAGATTTTTTAAATATTTTTGTTCATTTAACATACCAAGTATAGTTCCCCCTTCCTCACCTTCTCCCACCCTCAACACTTTCCCCCACCCGACCTCATCTGCTCCTACTTTGAATTAACAAAGTCTGACATATCAAGTCTGACTTTTTAGGCACTGTAGAATATACAAGAGTAAAAGGATAAGAGATTATTTTTCTGAGGGTTTATTGAACTACTGAAGACAGGTAATATATGGCAAGGGAGACATTTGATATGATGGTGTGAAAGGGAAGATGCCCTAAAAGGTTATTGTAAGAAGTTGTGTAACTGAAAGCTGTGTTGCAGTGTAGATATGATGATGATGAAGAGACAAGAGCCCTAAGACATCAAACAATGAAAGCTGCTCGCAGGTGTGCAATCATCCTGAGGGAGGAAGAATTGTACTTTGCAGGCAGTCAAGACAGAGGAGCAGAAACTTTTAAGGCATTTGGAACTGAAGCCCAGATATTTTGCACTGGACATAGAACTCGAGATTTGTTTTTATTCCTGCGGATTTCAGTCTAATTTTGGTTCAGTATTTCTCTACTGTATCCCCATTTATCCTATTTGGAATGAGAATGTATATGCTGTGCCGGTGTATGTGGGACGTGTGTAATGTGCAATTTTACAGGGCCACAGCTTATATGTTGTAATTAGTTATATACTAATAATGTATAACAAATTTAGAAATAATTATAGGTAGCTTGTATTTCTTGGAGTAACATTATTATGAACATTATTATAAAATTACAAAAATGTTCATTCAGTGAACTTGAAGTACACATTTCATTTGAGTAGAGAGGTAGCATTTTAAGACATTGTCATGTTGTTATTGATGCTTTATTTTAATAATTAATGATTCTGCAATACTATTCTTATGTCTAGATCTCACAATGTAATTGGAATGATTGTAATTTAAGGAGAAAGCATGTTATTCAAGACATAAGAGTATGTAACTAAATAAAAATTGTTAACAACAAGAATTAGATTCTTGTAGGAACAACATGGATAAGAAAACAAAATAGAGTTAGTCATAGTGGCCCACACATTTAATCCCAGCACCTTGGAGGCAGAGGCAGGTGGATCTCTGAGTTTGTGGTCAGTTTGGTCTACAGAAGCAAGTTCCTTGGCAGCCTGGCTTTACACACAGCTACAAAGAGAAACCCTTTAAAAAGAAAATTTTAAAAAAGAGGCCCGCCTGGTCTACAAGAGCTAGTTCCAGGACAGGAACCAAAAGCTACAAAGAAACCCTGTCTCGAAAAATCAAAAAAAAAAAAAAAAATAACTCATAGAAGTAGTAGGTTATTGATGCAGAGACTCAGAATCTTACATGAACTATGGAGAATGAGGAGATTTTCTTAGAGTCTTCAATGCGAGTAAATAGCATTGTCTACATCATCTAGACAACATGTTATTGATCCTGCTCTCTAAAGAGACCCAGTTATTTTAGTATGCATTTACTCAAAAATTATATATATATATATATATATATATATATATATATATATATATATATGTTTGCTTGTTTGTAATTATTTTTGTGGATGTGTAGGTACATGTGAGTGCATGTGTGTCTGTTTGTGGGTTTGTGTGTAGGCATCACAATTCACATTTAAATCTCATAGAATAATCACTAGGAGATGATTCTCTTCTTACATGTGGGCATTGACCTGTGCTTATGAAACTTTGATGTAGGGGCTTTCAATTCCTTTTATTTATTTTAATAATAAAGTTTTATTTTGAAGATAGTATATAGTATATAATATACAATATATATAATATATATATGATATGCTTCAAAATTTGAAATACACATATACTCGAGATTTTGAGAATTTTTTAGCAAGTAACCTATCTCTTCTATTTCTACTGTCTTGTTTTGTGATGATTGGCAAATCTTAGTAATTGTTAGAGATTGACAAGTGTAAATATCCTCAAGCACAATAATTTTAGCATGATGATCATGAGCTGAAAGTAGGCATAATTTACATAGCAAGACTCCATCTCAAACATAAATAAACTTATAATAAACATAAACAAATATACAAATAAGTAAGTAAAGTTGCATTCTCAAAAAATTAACCTTGTGTCAAATAAAACACTTTTCTTAAAAGAAAACAATATTCATAATATATGATGTTTGAGTTTATATTAGATAAGGCAAATGCTATGTTGTAGCACACAGTAAGCAATTATTCTGATAGATTTTTTGACTTAAGTGATTTTCAGAGCTTATTTTCCTGTGTCTTTGGTTTTATGGCACCTGACAGCTGATTTGTAAGTTTATGTTGCACTTGGATGATGTGCACTCATCTACGAAATGACAGACATTGGTGCCTCTTGCAACAGATGGCAGGCACCCATGGATAGTTTCCTCTGCTTGGGGAATTTGCAAATTAATGGAGGCTTTTCAGTTCTGATTTTGAAATGGTTGTTTGCAACCATCACTGGAGAAGTCGCAGATGACAGCTGATGTATTTACACACTTTAGATCCCAGTGACATCCAAGTGAGTTTTCTGGACTCCTCATTCTACATTCTATCACCACATTTACTTCTAAAAATGCACATGCTTTTTTTGTTTACAGTTTTTTTTTAAAAAAAAACAATTAAGTTTGTTTTAGAAAAAAAGGCACACTATGTATGCAATTAGGGAGAATGTATTGGGGATAAATGAAACAAATATGAAAATTCAACACTAAAATTCCAAATACATATTATATGCACCTAAGTCCTCATCAGTGTATGTGGCTTTGGTAAAACAGTAAAATCTTAGCCAAGAAACACCTGCCTCATTCATGCTCTTTATTTTAAGAAATCTGGTATAGGTAATTGGAGATTTCATTATTTCATACCATTCTTTTCCTCCTTACTCATAATGTTGAGAATTATTTTTGGAACAGAAGAATGATTTTTATTATCTATTTTTATTCAATTCATAAAATTTTCTTATCTCTGTGATTGTGTCCTGACTTTCTTATCTTCTGCCTTTTGTTTCAAGTCAGGCTGTAGTAAAGGACAACTGCCTTAATTGTAAAAAAAAAAAAAAAAAAAAAGATAATCTTTTAAAATTAATAGGTGATCTGCAATATCTTTCCAATGTTTCTGCCTTCTCCTCTGCAGTGTTCCCTGAGCATTAGGTATAGGAGCGTCTTGTAGATATGTCCATTGGGACTAAGCTCCTCAGATATACATTTTGATTGGTTATGGTTATCCATAATGGTCTCCATCTGTTGCAATGTGTAGTTTCTTTGATGAAGATTGAGGACTACACTTAACTGTGGGTATAAGAATACATGTTTAGAATGTTGTTAGGGGTTATCCTAGTTTCATAAGAAGTGGTTGTAGATTTTCGAATGTCAATGACTTCCTTAACAATGAGTAGTTAGCTAGGTCTCCAGTACCAAGCAAGGTTTTCATCTTGGCAAGTGGCTTTTATGTCCAATTAGAGAGAAGTTAGTTACTACAAAGGTATGCTTGCCATTACTTCACCCATATGGTGATCATACCATGCAGGCCACTGATTGCAAGGTCCATTGGCTTGATAGCTGGGTAGGACTGTTGGTTGCCTCCTTCCTCTGGAAACTTGCATAATGCCTTCTGGCACTAGGAAAGCTAGCTTTCAGGCAGTAGCTTTTAGTTAATTTCCACTAACTGATACACCAACATGGACAAGAAAAATAATACAAGGCTTCAAACAAACAGAAAGAAATATAGGCAACTGTGGATGCTGGGAACAGCGGAAATCATCTAATTTGTTATCTAATATCTAATAGTTAATGCTAAAAACAGAAATACAATTAGCATTACACAGACTGAGCATGTTGTATTTAGAAATATGTATGTATGTATGCATATGAATGCAATAATAATTAATGAAAAAAGAGGTTATGGATTTTCAAAAAAGCATAGAGGGGTAAATGGGAGGTCTTAGATAAAGAAAATTGGAAAGAGAAATTTTATACATATATTTTAATATTCAAACAAAATAAAACAAAAACTTTAAAAAAACATTAATTACCATTTTGCTACCAACAGAGTAATAACAATGTCTATTCACTTAATCCATATAAAGAAACATATGATGAGTTTGCGTAATATATTTCTTATCAATGTTGTGAATAAAAATTTAACTTTGCCGGAGGTACCCTGTTTGCCAGTCCAATTAACAGTATGATTGTTATTACATTATTTTAATTTTCATTATTTAAATTTATGGAACATACTAAATTGAGAGTAGTTATTTATTAAATAAGAAGCAATGCAAACACCATAATAATGTATCAATGGTAAAGAAAAAAGTTTAAAACTGTTCAATTTGACCAAATGTGATTTGTTAGGTCAGGAGTATGAATGGTCTTTTGCCTGCCTCTTTTGTGAAAATGTTTTCTCATGTATATTCTGATTAGGACCCTACAGATTAATGAGCAGGTAATGATTATTTACAGGAGTTTTGGAAAACTGGGGGCCTTTCACTGTCAGTAAATAATGCCTTATCTGCCTGCGGGATTGGTTGCAGCTACACTTCATTACACTGATTGCTTACTTTGTTTTAGATTTCACGTCAGTAATGCTATCTGAAGATACAGTTCTACTGGACCAGAACATGAGATTAGAAATCTAAAGCTCACTGACTCTGAAACACACAATTTGTATTAAAGTTAACATTTATTTTTTGCCTCAATTTCTTTATAATTATTTTTTTTTAAAAATGCTAGTATACTTCATTTCACTTTTCAGTCAAATTTATCTGTTCAGCTTTAAAAAGTACACCATAATTTTCTAAAGTCAGTAAGATAAATAATGTTACCAGAGAATAATATTCTGTTAAGTAATAAAATTTGGTGAAAAAGATAAAGTATAATGCACACATTGACCAAGTATATATGAATTGATATGATTGAGACATTCTTTGTTTAAATATGAATAAAATTCAGATATATTTCTAATTCAATAAACGAAAATATGAACATAGTTTTTTTTCATTTAATGTAATGGTAAAAATGTCATAGAGCTTTACATTTTATGTAGGCTTTTAAAAAATATATCAAATCTCTTGAATATTTGAGAGCTCAAAGACTAGTAGAATAATAAGTTTGTAGAAAGACAATATATTAGATTATGAAAAGAACAAATTTTGACAGAAAACTGCAAAGAGAAGTATAGTTCTCATAGTGCTTAGCTATATATCCTTCCTAGGTCCACAGGTGAATTCTGATGCACTATCTGGTGCACACTGATAGTCACCAATTATGTGTTTTGTAGGACAACATTTTCTGTGTATCTGAATATTAATAACCTTTCACTACGCACAATAACATATAGGTCCCAAATTAACATCTGAAATTGATCTTTTCTTTTTTCTTTCTATGTTTCACTTATTGACTCTTTTATTGTGCTGTTGTAGGGGAGACATGCCATGGAGGCCAAAAGTTTGAATGTAAGTGTTACTCTCCTTCCATTCTTTGGGATCCAGGAATCAAACTCAGGTCATTTGAGATTTTCAACAAGTACCTTTGCTCCTTCAGCCTTCAAGATTGACTGTTATTGCGTCTTAACTCTCTGCCCATTATGGACATTATCCAAGAAAGGAGAATATGTAACCATTTTTTCCCATCTACGAGAACATGCATCTAAGATCATTGAAACAATTGCAAATGTACCAAAAGAAGAAACAGTTTGGGTTCTAGAATTATTTATGAAAATTAATTATTTCATAATATGTTTCATTTCAGAAGAGAAAAAAATTTTTAAACTTTAAAATAATTAGATACGACTTTATTGGAAGGCCAGGTGTGGGTGTGTATGCCTTTAACCTCAGCAATTGTGAGGCAGAAATGGGCAGATTTCTGTGAATTACAGGCCAGAAAGAGGTGCATAGTGAGGGAATGCCTCAAAATAAGTAAGAAAATAAATAAATATATGGCTTTAATAGATGGACAAATTTAAAGCACAGGAATCTGTTATGTGAATAAAAACAAAAGAAAGCCTTGTGCCTGGGACAGTTATGAATTCCTAAAACATTAGCTTCACAGAAATTAGTTTCATAGAAGGACTAGTCCTATTTATATAGAAGCAGTTTTAGATTCAAGAAATATCAGATATCCAGAATTCCACTGACATAATACTAAGCTACTGAAACTAAGGGGTGGAGAGCCAAAAAGAAACAGTGGTGAAGAAAATACAAGAAACTAAGTGCAGTGTATTCACAAGTTGTCAAAAGAGAGATCTCTCAGAAAATTAGGAAACAACCTTCCTCAAGACCCAGTAATACCACTTTTGGGTATATATCCAAAGGATGCTCAATTGTGCCATAAGGCCATGTGCTCAACTATGTTAATAGCAGCATTGTTTATCAGAGCCAGAACCTGGAAACAACATAAATGGCCTTTGACTGAAGAATGAATAGGGATAATGTGGTACTTTTACACAATGAAGTACTGCACAGAAGACAGAATATCAAAATCTTGAATTGTGCAGGCAAATAGATAAAGCTAGAAAACATCATTTTGAGTGAGGTAACCCAGACCCAGAAAGACAATTATCACATTTACTCACTCATAAGTGGTTTTTAAACATAAAGCAAAGAAAACCAGCCCACAAATCACAATCCCAAAGTACCTAGACAACATTGGGGCCCCTAAGAGAGACATACATAGATCAAATCTACATGGGTAGTAGAAAAAGACAAGATCTCCTGAGTAAATTGGGAGCATGGGGACCATGGGTTAAAGGGTAGGGAAGATGCAGGGAGGGGAGCAAAGAAAAATGTAGAGCTCAACAAAAAAATCAATAAAAAAAAAGGAGGGATCTACTTCCCCCTACCCCTCCCAACACTAAGAAATAAAGAAACTTGGTGCGGAAAATGAAGTCATGGAAAAGGATTCATAACTCATAGTTTCAGTAATAAAAACAAAACAAGGAAGGTCATTGCCTATTGAGAAACCAATGATATCACTTTATTTTCACAATAACATTAATTACTAAATATACATATGTTTAAAAGATTGAAGCTAAAAATAAGATATAGCACTAAAATCTTTTCCAAGCCATAATAGATATGTACATACATAAAAACCTATTTTTTTGGTATTAGAACATCCTTATGCAAGTTCAGTACATATAGTATTTATATGGACCAGCTTCAAAAGCAGTAAATAAAACAAGAGAAAAACCCTCAAAAAACTTGTGTTAAGTGGAAGTCAGGGTCATGGGAGTGCAAAGTGGCACACGACAACATTCTAGGAAACCTCAAGTTCTGTGCCTTGTCTCAAAAAAGTAAACCTGTTTTAATGATTGCAATTTTCCTTTATGAAATTGCATTTAATAAAACAGTGAAGACCATATGCTGTCAGGCATAATGAGTAAGGAAGAATCTAAGTCTTTTAGAACTGTGTTTATGGGAAGGTCTATCAATGACCTTCTACATAGATAAGCAGATATTCTTTTGCAAGTAAATTTTGATCAATCCTACAAAAGATTAAAAACTAGATTTTATAGACTCATATACTAAAATGAGATAATCCTAAAATTGTTAGACATCTAAAATGTTTAATAATCCCTAGATTAGCACAAATCCCTGATTCTAAAAAATAATCAGAAAATCTGTGTTTCCTTTATGATTTGTTTTTTTCAGGTTATGAACAATTTAAAATTAATTTAATTTTCTTGTAATGTCCTGGTAAGTAGAAAATCCTATTAATTTGCTTTCTTTTAAGGATGAGTAATTTAATATTGGACAAAAATTTGTCATTCGTCCAGGGATTTTAATATGGTTAAACACCATTAATATTACTATACTACTTCCACAAAGCAAGTCAGACTGGGTTTATTAACATCAACATAATTATATTAAAGCCACCTCATTTAGTGTGTTTTCCACTATAGGGATATTTTCATTACCGAGGCAGTGCGGGGAAGGATTTTTACTAATTTATTCGACATTTTATTTCGAAGATGAAGTGCTAAACCTATTGAACCACAGACCTTTGGTGAATTGATCTCTTCACTTGTGGTATTTACCGCTCTGGTAAATTAGGTGTACATAATAGCCAGCTGTCGACCTCCAGATGCATGAGAGTCAAGCTGCGCAAATCCCCGCCTTTCATACACACATTGCTAGGCTTTTATCTATGGTCTTGCTATATTATTGCTATAAATAATTTCATGCGATGGAAACTAATTTCATGCTATCTTTGCTTTTATTTATTTAAAACTAGGGAAAATGTGTAATCAGTAGCAATAATGTCAAGGTTTTTTAAATATAATATTTTAGATGGCAGAATTTTTATTTTTGAAACCCCTTCTACTATGAAGAAACACTTTAACATTTTAACATCTGAAGAATGTATTTTATTAATAAAATTATCGGTGACCTTCAAAGAGCATTTTCTGAATATTCAATGATTCTAGTATTATACTTATTCATATAAAACTACTAAGAAGAGGAGAAGAAGGAAGATGAGGAAGGGGAGAGAGAGAGAGAGAGGGAGAGGGAGAGAGCGAGAGAGAGAGAGAGAGAGAGAGAGAGAGAGAGAGAGAGAGAGAGAGAAATGGAAAAAGTTGGTCAGAAGACCCTGCATAGGTTGATGGAAGAATAGCTGATGTACTGAATATTTATGGTCTAAACAACCAGTAATGACAAAAGGGAACTTTGTTTTCTTTTGTTTATTTTTGGTTTTTTATTTATTTTTCCATTAAAAAATGTACACTTCCTCCCCTCCTCCCATTCCCTTCCCACTCCCCCACTCATGCTTCTCCCTTCCCCTCCCTCCTTAAGAGAAGGCAGGGTACCCTGCACTGTGGGAAGTCCAAGGCCCTCCCCCCTCCATCCAGGCCTAGGAAGTTTTGCATCCAAATAAACTAGGGTCCCAAAAGCCAGCACATGTAGTAGAAACAAGTCCCAGTGCCTTTATCAATGCCTTCTCAGTCAGCCCCCATTGGCAGCCACATTTGGAGAGTCCGGTTTGATTACATGCTCTTTCAGTCCCAGTGCAGCTGGATTTGGTGAACTCCCATTAGATCAGGCACCTGTCTCAGTGGGTGGGCCAACCCCTCACGGTCCAGACCTCCTTGCTTCTGCTCTTCAACTGGACATTGGGAGCTCAGTCCAGTGCTCTGATGACGGTCTCTGTCTCTATTTCCATTCATCGCCTGACGAAGATTCTTTGGTGATATTCGAGATAATCATCAGTGTGATAGTGGGGTAAGGCCAGTTCAGGCACCCTTTCCTCTGCTGCCCAAGGACCTAGCTGGGGACATCCCAGTAGACACCTGGGATCCGCTCTAGAGCCAAGTCTCTTGCCAACACTAAAATGGCTCCATTAATGTAGATATATTCTTCCCTGCTCCCATATCTGCCCTTCCTTATCCCCACCCTCCCACTCCCCCAATCTCTCCCCAGTCTTTCCCTTCTCCCTTCTCTCTCTTCCTCTCCACTTCCCTGATCCCCACTTCCACCCCTATCCATACCCCCATGCTCCCAACTTTTGCCCAGTGATCCAATTTCCAGGAGGATATATATATATATATATATATATATATATATATATATATATATATATATTCATTCTTTGGGTTCATGTCATAATTTAGCTTCTCTAGGATCACAACTATAGGCTCAATGTCTTTTGTTTACGGCTAGAGTCTACTAATGAGTGAGTATATACCATATTAATCTTCTTGGTTCTGGGTTATCTCACTCAGGATAGTGTTTTCTAGTTCCATCCATTTGCATGCAAAATTCAAGATGTCATTGTTTTTTACCGCTGAGTAGTACTCTAATGTGAACAAATGCTTTTGTAATGTGATTGGGCATCTCTTGGGTATTTTCTAAAATTAAAATTTCCTAACATTTCCCACAAGCCATGAAAGACTAGAAAGGCTGGATAATCTCCTTCTCTCTCACTCTGTCAAATACACATACACCACACACACACACACACACACACAGTTGCAGTTACAAAGAGAATTTACCTATACAAATCACTGAGAACAAGACAAAGGGTCAACACAAAGCAAGTAAGTAATTATTGGAAGGCCAAAAGGTACATATTGAAACTGTCTCTTCATCTGAAAATTTGATGATATGATAGTTACAGAGAGGTTGATCAATAAATAGAAAATGCTGGCAGAGACAGTCAAGGACTAATTGTTTTTGTAAGTTTAAGATATAAATGGAGCATAATATTCTATTGGCAATTGCTTAAGAAGTCTTCACAATTGGCAAAGCATGATATGAAGTTGAATTATATTTTAGTATTTTTAAATTCACTTTCCCTTTTATTTATAATATTTTCTCACTTAATATAGCCTTATTATGGTTTTCCCCTCTACTTCTCTCAGTTCCTCTAAAAATCTCCTCCCATCTAGATCAACTCCATGTCTCTCATTAGGACAAAAAGAAAGATTCTAAGGGATAATCATATGATAAAACAAAAACTAACACATTCAAATTGGACAAAACAAGAAACTGAAAGAAAAAGTCCCAAGATTTAAGACACAATAAAAAAGAGACATACTCATTTTATACAAACAGGAATCCAATAAAAACAGTAAAGTGCAAGTCAGAATATATATTCAGAGAACCTGGCGCATACCCATGCAAGATTTGTCTATACTGCCTCTGTTTCTATGAGTTCATATGTGCTTTGACCATCTTGATTTAGAGGGCCTTGTGTTCTTGGTGTCCTTCATCCTCTCTGGCTCTTATACTCTTCTGCCTCTTCTTTCACAGTTGTGAAATGTGTTGCTTTCCTGATTTCTTTCTCAGACCATTTCTCATTTTCCATTTGTATATAGGAGCTCTATTGATTTTTCTTCATTTATTTGGTACCCAGATAGCTTGCTGGAAGGTGTTTATAAGCTACAGTGATTTCCTGGTGAAATTTTTAGAGTTTCTTATATATACTATTATGTATCTGGAAATAAAGATACTTTGACTTCTTCCTTTCCAATCTATATCCTTTTTATCTGTAATCATTTGACTACTTTTGTAATGAAATGGTGTTGGATTTTTTAAAGAGCTTTTTCTACCTCTAATAAAATGATTATGTGTATTTTGTCTTTTAGTTTGTTGGTTTTTTTTTTGATAAACTAAACTTATTGGTATAAATATGTTGAGTTATCCCTGCATCTCTGGGATGAATCATGGTTGTGAAAACTATAAATATTGTAGGACAAGGGAAAATAGAGCCAATATTTGGGGCAAAATAAGATTTATCCATTTTCCTTTTTAATAGAATTTTCAAATTGGTGGAATACAGGATTTTAATGTATATTTTTATAATTCTTAGAATAGTTTTGGTGCCTATTTTTATTTCTTCTTTTTGCATTTCTAATTTTGTGAATGTGGATTTCTCTCTCTCTACCTTTTAGTTACTATAGATATGCACATTACCCATCTTATTGATTTTTTCAAGGAAGAAACACTTTGTTCTGTTGATTCTTTGAACTAATTACCTTTTTGTTGTTGTTTCTATTTTATTTATTTCATCGCTCATTTTGATTGCTTTTTCTGGCTATTGTTTTTTATTTCTTTTTCTTTTTTTTTTTTTGCTCAAGAGCTTTCAGGTTTGCTGTTAAAGTACATCTTTTTTTTTTATTCCTTATGTGTTTGATTTATATTCCATTTCTAGGCCTATGTTTGTTACTTTAGCTCTCTGTAAGCTTCTAAACTAATTAGAAATGAGGATTTATCAATTTTATATATTTTCTTGAAGAAGAAATTCTGTATGCCATTGTTTGTATTTTTTGCATGTTTGTCTGCTTATTTTTTATATTATTGATTTCAGTCCTGAGTCTGATTATTATTTGATATCTTGTTTCTTCTTTTTTTTAACTGGAGCTTTCATTTGTTGGTGGTGGTTTGGTTTTTGAGGGGTTTTTTGTTGTTGTTGTTGTTGTTGTTTGGTTGGTTGCTGTTTATCTCATTTTTTTTGTTTTGTTTTATTTTTTGTAGGCAATTAGTGCCATGAATTTGCCTCTAAAAACTGCCTTCCATTGTGTTCCTTATGTTTGACGCATTGTGGTTTCACTTTACTCTAGAACATTTAACATTTCTTTCTTAATATTTTCTTGACCTATTTTTCACTTAGTATTGAGTTGTTCAGTTTCCATGAGTAGGTTAACTTCCTGTTGTTTCTGTTGTTGGCATCCATCTTAATGTTGGGCCGATTGGTTGCAGGATGTTATTTCTATTTACTTTTGTCTCTTGACATTTGCTTTATGTGTATTGTATTAAAATGATCAAGACAGGTAAGTATAGTTAGAATATAACTATATGCTACATTTAGACTCAGATAGATATAGTTAGGCCAGTTGATATGTGAAGAGATGAACTATCAAAGACAATGCTGAATGGTCTGTGAGCAACAAAGAATAGAATTATTTAATAAGATAGTGAAAACATAATTTTTGGAAGATTTAAGCAATATAACTAATTTTAGTTAAGGAGCATGATTATAAATTTAAGGAGAAATGTTCAGTGACTACTGCATATTAAAACGTTTTACAGAAAATTCTAGATCTTATATTGAAATTGTGAGAAAACTATTTAAAGGAAAAGAGGACACACATATGTCCACACATGCATGCATATGATACCAAGTTGGTTTATATAGGTGTATGCATACATTGGTACCAAACACACACACACACACACACACACACACACACACACTCCAAAATTTTATGAAGAGAAGATTGTATTAAAAGTAGCTGACATTTGAACTTATTTCTATTTCTTTATTTTAAGATGGATGTTACTGCTTATTAATATGCAGAGGTCATAGATTTTTCCAGGGATGTAGCAATAAATAATGTGCCATGAGAAAAAATGGAAAGGATTTTATGAAACAGAATAAAGAGGTTTTTTTTTTTTTTTACCAGTTTTATCTGAAACAGAAAAATGAAATGTGAAGTTGTAATGAAAATTACTAAGGGTGAAGAACACCTCAAGGAAAAAGAGAAAGAGGTTGATGAATGGGGACATGATGGGTGGAATAACGGATGTGGGGGTGCAGGGAACGGGTAAGAGCAGAGACTATTGACAAGCACTGCATGCCGAGGAGAAGGAAGTCATATCTAAAGTGATTATGCACAGATACCTTTATTGTCACATTTTCCTCAATATTCTCTCTAGCATCTACATTGTTTAGATACTGTTTTTTAAACTAGAAAAAAAAAATGCCTATGGGAAGAGTGTGTCTGGTTGGTAACAGAGGAAAGTCAGTTACAAGCAGGCATGTGGACAATTCATTTATCCTGACAAAGGTGAAAGCAGACTGTGGACCATCTTTGATCAGAGTGAGAGTTAAGGATAGGGCCGGACTCTCTGAACATGGCGAACAATGAGGGCTGATGAGAAGCCAAGGACAATGGCACGGGGTTTTGATCCTACGCAATGTGCTGGTTTTCTGGGAGCCTAGCCAGTTTGGATGTTCGCCTTCCTAGATATGGACGGAGGGGGGAGGACCTAGGACTTACCACAGGGCAGGGAACCCTGACTGCTCTTTGGACTGGAGAGGGAGGAGGAGAGGAGTGGGGGGAGGGGGAGAAGGGTGGGAGGATGGGGAGAAGGGTGGGAGGAGGGGGAGAAGGGTGGGAGGAGGGGGAGGGAAATGGGAGGCTGGGAGGAGGTGGAAACTTGGTTTTTGTTTTCCTTTTGTCAATAAAAAAATAAATTAAATTAAAAAAAAAGAATATGAAAGTGCATTAGTTTGGATTACTCTCTGTCCTCAATGCAATAGTATACAAGGCAATTGCCTGACATGGAATTTGGAAATTATACTTGGGAAGAAATCAAAGTAATGTTTGTTGGTGTTTCCCTGCCACTATGACTGATGGAAAGATAATTTAGAGCATTCAGAATGTTCGTTTTGTTGCATATGATTTGGATACCTTATTGGTTCAGGAGGTAAGCAATGGCTATGACATAGGTGAGAATGAAGTCAGAATGAAGAAGATCACAGACATGTATAAAATCAGGTGGTTCTTAGCATCAAATAATTGCAGACAGTAAACAGGAAGGAAAAATAAAGAAGGAAAAAAGAAATTAGATTATATGGACTAAAGAGCTCCCTTAGTGTTGAACTGCTTGCTGTGCAAACTGAAGACCAGATTTCAGTTACCCAGAACAGACATCAATATTAAACGAATGTGATTCCCTACCTATAATCCCAAGATGAGGAGGGTAGACAGACAGGGGACCTGTGGAGAACTCTTAATATCTAGACACGCCCTATAAGTAAGCTATACTTTCAACTGAGAACCCTACCTTTTTGAATAAGATGGAGAACAATAGAAACTTTAGATGTCAATCGTGCCTTCACATATGTGCACAAACATGCACCAATACTCAAGTGAGACCACTCATATGGATACATGCAAACATATGCACATATGCACACACACACACACACACACGAACATGTACATATGAAAAATTTCCCCATGTCCTGGCAGCTCATCTGAATATCTCAGCAAAGTGGAGCTCCCTCTTTCCTGCCAAACTTTTGTCTCTACCTGTCCTTATCTGGAAAATATTCCTGTGCCTAGAAAATTGATCTTATCTGAAAGATGTCTCTAAAGCAGATACCTGATGCATCTTTAGTTTGCCCCTTTGCACAGATCCCTGCTAATATGCTCACTTGCTGCACATTTGATAACTAAGACTTGTGCTAGGAGCCTTAGGATAGGAGCATGCCACTTAAAACAAACTAGGGTTTGTCCCCAGGATCCTCCATCCTATATACTTCTTATACTCTGTAATAAAGTTGAATTGATTCACAAATCTGTCTCCCCAAAACCTGTCTCTCTTCCTGCTCATGTGTCGCATACAAAGAATTCTGTCATCCCTTCTGTCTCTTACCCCTCACAGACTGATGGCCGACAGGCCAAGAGGGAAAGGGAGCCTTTGCCCATATATACATGAACGTGTACATGTGAGGAAAAATCTATTTAAAAGTTGTAAAATCGATTATGTAGGAGTTGCAACCAGACTGTCTTTATGTGTGATTCCCATGCAGTCACACATATACATTTATGAAGCCTGCATTTTCATGTGCTGCAGTTACATAGTGTTCTCTAGACATAACAACAAATCATTATTGATATATGAAGAATCAATTTATTACTACTGTACTTTACAAGAGTCTGAACTGGTACTCAATAGAAATTGCTTTGCTTTCTTTTATGCAATTGTGTGTTCTCTTTCCCCACCCCAAGCCTGAGTAATGGTACCCTATTAGCCATGGGAGGAAAAGTTTATTCCCACTGTATTGTAGAGGTTTGTGAACTTTTAGCTGTCAAGATTGTTAACAATACATCATATGTAATTCAGTTTATGATAGTTTTTTTATTTTTAAATGGCTTATTCAAGTTATGTTCAAAGGCATGTTCAAGACACAAAACTTGTGATAATAATGATGTCTTTAATGTGGGACCCAGCCAATGGCTAAAGAGTTAAGGATTAGAAAATTATGTAATGAAGAATATTGCAAACTAACCAGGTCATTATTGACAGTAAATGGGGAATTACTTAAGGGTCATATTTTGTAGCATAATAAGTGACTGATTATTGGCTTCATGTCAAATGAGTCTCTTGAGGGTCACAGTAGGATGGAGATGACAATAAAAAAATTAGAATGGGGCATATACCTCCTCAAAAATAAGAAAACAATTTGTTTACTCTCAAAGGATATGTTTTGATTCAAAGAACTTGAGAGAATCGGGTACTAATTAGTCACTAGAGATCTCTGATTGATAGTGATACATATTCAACCAGTGTGTAGTGAAAAATTTCAGAGAGAACTTTTCAAGAAATAAGTTTATTAATTTCTCTTAAGTTTAGAAGTTTCTGTTGATGATCACTTGATTCTTTGTTTGAGGTGAGGTGACATAAAATGTTGGGAGCTACCGGGTGGTGGTGGCGCACGCCTTTAATCCCAGCACTCAGAGGGCAGAGGCAGGTGCATCTCTGTGAGTTCGAGACCAGCCTGGTCTACAAGAGCTAGACCAGGCTCCAAAACCACAGAGAAACCCTGTCTCGAAAAACCAAAAAAAAAAAAAAAAAGATGTTGGGAGCTTGTGATAGAAAAAATCTGTTGCCTGTGTCAGAAATGAAATAGAAGTAGAAAGAAACTAAGCTTTTATAATGTACTTCGATATTTAGGGCCCACCTCTTAAAGGATCTGCTGCCTTCCTGTACTCGAGATTAGCCCTGTACCACAGTAGAAGCTAGTAACGTTTAAGGCAATGCAGAGCTTTGGATCATGTGGGGACTAATGCAAAGAATGAGTTTCTATGAGTATGATGCAATTTATGTCATATTTATTGTTTTTGTATTTTTATGACTATCAATCTTTAGAGAGAGTCAAAGTGCATTTTAATGTTTTATCTAGATAATATTTAGAAGATATGATATGTATTCTAGACATATTATTCTAGATCCATGATATTTCAAGTATTTCTTTTTCCTCTGTTTTTTGACAGTATTAAAAAATGTTATATTTAAATGGAAGATACATGCCATACTTTAATCTTGAAACCTCCTTATAATGGCATGTTTTCCTCCTGACAGAATCAATCCTATATGTCTATATTTTTTGAATATGCTTTAAATTTACACCTACCATTTATACTTGGTGCTACATGTTTTAATAGCCAGAACTTAAAATGTTTTTTTCAACTTATTATTTCACATATTTTAGTACCTTAAATTATATTCTATAGTCATATTTTCCTGTTATATGATGCCTGTATATTCTTGAGTCACTTGAGTATGTTAATTATTTTATTGTGTTTGTTTTGTGAGATCTATTTTATTTTTGAAACATTTTGTTAGTTTTTATTTTCATCTTCTTCTTCTTCTTGTGGAGCTCTTTTATTCTATCCTATTGTCCAGCTGATCCTACTTAATTCTGACCTTATTAATGTTGCCCATAAACCATGCTTGAGGAGAACTATGAGACATGTTCATTGAGAAAATGTATGTGCTCACTGATGAAATATTATAAAATATAGAATAATTTAAGATAGGGGTCAAGAAGCTGTTCTCTGGAAATATACCCTTCACCTAACAAAGTATGTCAAGATTTACCCTGGGATAACATCTTTATATGAACCGAATGATTCTAAAAGATGATTGTTTGCTGTTTGTTATGAGAGTGTTTGATATTTTGTTTTGAATAATAAATTGTTCAAGCAATAATACTATAAATTTGAAAAATTAAGAGACTTGTGAGAATAGATTTACCCTCCAATTCATTCAAAAATTTTATGTAGTTTAGGTTTCATGATAAGTCATTTTTATCACTATTCTATATTGAATTATTATCTACAACTAGTTTGTAACTATGGATTATACCAGCTATGATTTACACTTTTGGTAGAAGGAGTAGATGTGATCTGATACATATGGGAAGTTTCTGGAAATTATACTTTCTTCTGTGAAATTTGTAAGTCAATGGGGCTATGCTAACTGAAACAAACTTCCAGGCAATATTTTAACAAAATTCCTCTCTGTAACTATTCTTATTATGATTTTTTACTGTGTGTTTCATTTTTATCTCCATCTAAATTTTGAGTCATGATCTTTAATTTAAAATAATACATAACAAAGATGCCAGAATCAGGGTGGTTAGTTAGGTAGAATTTAATAGAGATTCATTCTAAAATGCATACCTAAGAGAAATGTAGTATATCACAGACCATTTTATGCCTTATTATTTCTTAGCTACAAACTACATCAATTTCAGACATAATCTTTATAACTCTGTGAGTCAGCATTTCAAGCTGTTCATTATATTGGAAGTCTTCAAACAGTCAGTGCAGTGAACCATTTCCCTTGGACCTTGGGAAAGTTGTATAAAGAATTAAAAATGACAACATTTAGTATAAGTTTTCAAGTCAATGACTATCTTCTTTGAGCTACATTTCCTTGGATTCCCTGTGATTGAAACCTAATGAACCCAAGTTCACAGAAATTAGACAAAAAAAAAAAACCTCACAAACTTTTAAATGTATGAAGTGTATAATAATGAATTCCTTGTATTTCCCTTCCCTATTTTCAGTGAAGGTAGAGAAGAAGACCTCATTTGCATGGTGACTGATAATTCACAGGGGAAGTCACATCCTAGATAAACCCTCATCTTACCACAAATGTCCATATCTCTAGTAGTATGTTAACACATTTCATTTTGTATTGCCAGTGCTCTATACACTGAACAATATATAAATTCTACATTTTTAGAGCAAGCAATTTTTTTAGCAAATGTATTATTATGTTCTGTATCAATATAAGCAAGATAACAGAACACAGTAAAAATAACACATTGGAATCTTCCTTGCCGTGTAAATGTACTCTGCTGTTGATTACTTCTGCAGACTGGAACTGAAAATAATCATTTCCTAGGCCAAGTGTTGCATGGCAGGTGACTGGTTTTATTGTAGCTTTCTTCAGAAAAAATACATCACATATGAACCTCTGCAAGGAAATTCTCACTCATATAATTTTTATAGAAAGACACAGGCATTTCCTTTCTTACTTCAAAATAGGCAAAATGAGAAATTTAGGTGGGGCCTCTCCATAAGCATCCTTGCAACTTTTAAATCTTGATTTTGTCACTAACCATTTCAGATGTCTCAGAATAGAATTCACTAAGAGGATCGTTTATATTTTAAAAGTGTAAAGGATGCCCTGTTTTCTTGTCTTCATTTTATCTATTTGACATAAGTAGGGTGTTGTTAGAGGAGGGAGCCTCACCCAAGGAACTTCCTATGTAAAATTAGATTGTATGCTAGCCTATGGGAATTTTCTTGATTGATTACTGTTGTGAAAGAATCCAGCAAACTGTGAATGGTACTCTTCTGTCACTGAACAAGCTGTTCAGATATACAGAAGAAAGTGAACTGAAGAAAGTGAAGAGAAACAGCCAGTAAGCCCCATCCTCTCTCGCCATTGTATTTGTTCTTGCTTGCAGTCACCTGTCTTGATTTCCTCTCCTATCTTGTTTTGATAATGGACTGTGATGTGGAAGTTTAGATGATATAAACCCATTTCTTCTCAAGTTGGTTTTGCCTGAAGTGATTTATCACAGAAATAGAAACTCTAACTAAACCAAAGCATAAATATGAGTGAAATTTCATAGAGACGAAAAATTATCCTTAGGCTAGGTCTAGGCTCTATTGATTCTACTGGACAAGAGGCTTAGAACTTTACAAATTGTGAGAGTTTATTAAGTGTGATAGCTTTGAATAGTTGTTATCTGTTTGGAACTGTTATTTTATAATTCCATAAAATTACACATATGTACATTATACATATCTGTGCAGTGTTTTAACTATATAATCAAAGCTGGTAATTGTCCTAAGGACTACTTGTAGAAAACTTCAAAAGTGGTTTGGTTCTTTGGCATTACAACTTTCCCAGTGTTTCTATTCCCCCCTCCATGTTTATGCTGTGTGTTTAAGCTGGTTTTGACTTGTAAATGTGAAGGTGCTTATTCAGCCAATGATGCAGCTTCCCTAGCATCCTTACATGTTTTGCTTTGATGACATGTTTCAATTTAATGTCTCCAATCATTTCTTTACTCTCAGATTGTGACAAAGCACTCATTCCTGTCGATTGTCTACTATTCAGCCCTCCTATGTGTCTCCTTACCTCATTACACTGTGAGTCATTCTCTCCACTTTTACTTCATCAGAAGCTTCGTTGTACCAGATCCATCATATCTCAAGGAATTCTGCCTGTTTCCAAAGGAATACATTCCTCCATACTACAGCAAGCCAGAGTATCTGTTTGCCAGCAATGCCACTCAACCTTGGCAGAAAAGTTTCTCTTAAAACTACAGGTTCATTTCTATTTCCTTCAGTTATCTTACTAAGAAATGTGGTTTGTTAATGGCATTTAATCTGAAAGTGTATCCTTTGGGTTCTATCTTTGCAGATTTATTTTAAAGTTTAACCAAATGAATGAATATTTTACAAAAAAAACCCTCTTGATGTTACAATTGCATATTTCTTTGAGATGAACTTTGATTAGTGAGATTAAATATTAAGACTATTTAAATATGTGATTATCTGTAATGGTTTTCAAAATGAATATAAAAGAAAAATAACTTCATGAATGTAACACATTAGATGTATGCTTGTGTATCTTCAAAAAACTCAAAAATTAACAAATGTGATATCTTTTAATTCATTTGTTTAAATAAATTTAAACGTAGGAAAATTCGATAGTCTGTGGCGAACAAAATATGTTCAATTTATATACACTGCTGTTTGTGTATCTTTTTCATTTTTCTGGAGTATCAATACAGTAAATAATCAATAAGTTTACTTAATAAATAATATACACATTGTTTGAGCTTGTATTGTTTTCTTGTTGTTACTTTTGCTGTGTTGGATTTACCTTTCCTCCCACACAACACCCTCCATCATTTGTCTTTGTTTCTGGTGGTCACTACAGAACAAAACATCTCCATATTTTTCCCTAGAAGCAATGAGTAACCTTATTAAATTTATAGATTGTATAAGCTATCTTAATATGCATATCTATCTTTCATTTATGTATAAAAGTAAACTGTGATAAGAATTATTATACGTGCTTTTCATTTTAATCCTTCAAAATCTTTCAACAATTTCTGAAAACAGTAAAATTTGTTAAATGATTTCTAATAGCTCTAAGAAAAACAAGCCGTAATGAGCTTTTACATCTCTGAATATATTTTTAAACCTTATTTCAGATTAAAATTAAAGACTACCATTTAAAAATTAATACGCAATAAACAAAATGTAGTCACAGAAAATATATACAATATTATGGGGAACAATTTTAAAAAACAAGAGCAGTTTCATTCTCTCAGAATACATGAATAAATATAAGCATAAGTTTTGGCAGTCTTTGCTGCCTGGATGCAGACACAAGAGAAAAATGCATAGTTTCTGCCACTTCTGCATGCAGGGGATGATTTGTTTATGTTATTAGCAAAATCAACTGAGTGAAACCAAGCTGGATGTGGCTGAGAGCTTCTGTTGGTTCATTTTTCAGAAACAGTTACATGTATATGGCAGATGCATCAGGCAGAAACAACTGAATCTTTTGTTTATATCAGATTTTCTAGCATGCATTGAGTCCTATCTATATACCTAACCTAAATCACATTGTGGCCTACATAATCCATAGCAATCTCTGAGAAAATACTTCAGTATGTGATAGAATTCTACTAGGAAACATCAAGACATGCTGGATAGATTGAAAGGAAAGAGTAGCATATTCAAAGTAAAAATAGAGGAGAAAATCCCGAATAGCTATATTTCTACATAATTAAGATACAATTTTATGTTATATGAATTTTGTCTTAGTTGTTTTTTTATTGATGTGATAAAAAAAATACCATGACCACGGAAGTTATAGAAGGAAGAGTTTATTTGGGGCTTACAGTTTCAGAGTGATAGAAGCCTATCACAATCATTGTGTGTGGGGGATGGGCACAGCAGCAATCAGACAGGCAAAGTAAAAAGAAGAAATAGAAATTACACAGGGAAATAGCTCCAGTGTTTTTGAAGCTTAAAAGCTTATCTGCAGCAACATATTTTCTCCTTCAGAGTTATAAATCCTACAAATCAAACAACCATCAACTAGGAAATAATACTCAAACACCTGAGACTTTGAGGGGGAGGGCAATTCATTCAAACTACCACGCTTTCCAAATATTAATGGGTTATACAAGTACTAGATGTGCTCAGTAATAAAAAAGGATTTGGTTGCTAGATGTTAAATACGAATAAATGACTATGGAATTACATAAATTCACTTATGTGTATATTTGTTGACTTACATTTAGAAGTAAATATGGACACTTCATGGTTAAAAGGATAGTATTTGAAACAAAGTCAAACATGAGTACCTATTATAGTTTAGCTTATGTTAAGTCCAGCTCTCAAGACTTTAGTGAGAATAATACCGTGAAAGAAGCATTTTTTAAATGTGGTATCAAGAAATGAAAAATGATAGGAAAAATTTCAAGATCTGATGTTTTCTAATACATATTATTACATTATACGCATTATCATATCACACTACCCAGTGCCTGAATATTATAATAATTATTTAAATTATTTCAATCATTTATACATATTGACATCAGGCTTGGTGAGAATTTGTGAAAATAAAAGGATATATATTAAAAAGAGTAGAAAAGATCATTGAGAAGCTGAAGAGAAAAAGAAAACCTAAGTCATCGAAATTGGATGAATTGGAACCGATTATTAGGAGACAATGCGTCACATAGGAACTAAGGGACAATAAAAGCATTGGCACTGAAAATCAAGAACTGGGGATCCGAGAAATGGCTCAACAGTTAGAAAGACTTGATGTTTTTCGGAGGATCAAGGTTCAGTTACCAGGATACACATGACAACCCACAACCATCTGTAACTCCGATTCCAAGTAATGTGATCCCCTCCTCTGGCCTCTGAGGTCACCAATCAGGCATTGATGAACAAGATATGTATGGGCAAAACACTCATAAATATAAAATAAAATTAAATACATTTTAAAAGACAGGGTTAATTATTGTGTTTGGCTGTCCTGTAAATCACTCTGTAGACCAGGCTGGCCTGAAAGTCACAGAAATCTAACAACCTCTGCCTCCTGAATACTGAGATTAAAGTCTTGTGCCACCATACCTAACTCAAAAATAAATCTTTAAGTAAAAGAAAAATACAGAACTGATTTTTTTTAAAAAAGGTCAGTATTGGAAATTCATTGTCAATGTCTCTGTGTATGCATATGCATACATATGTGTATGCACATGTGAATGTATGTGAGCGTGTATGTTTGTGTATGTGTGTGCATGTACGTTTGTGGTGTTACTATGAAAAACATGTCTGAATTTCTTCTATCATTGAAATTTTATTAATGACTGTAAAATGGTATAAATTGTCCATTTCTTCCAACTAATTTGCCTTCCTTATTTTTGTATATGAAAAACCAAAAACAACCCTCAAAACATTTCTTCATTTTGTTAATTTAAAAGTGACTTTATAAAGACAGTTTACCTATATGAACAAAGATTTACTAGGATACTTGTTGCACTAAACTGAGTCAGAATACCACTATTTCTTCCAAGATTGGAAATCAATTGAATAGCAGCTGTCCATGATTTAACAACCTTGGAGTGGTGGAAATGTATAAACTTAAAGAAAACAAGGAAATTCCCCTTTCTTTGTAGAATCACAAAGAATAGAAAAATTGGAGCTCTTGGGGATAATTCTCTGACACTGACTGAGGAAACAGGAAAATTGGGTGGTTTTACAATCTAGGAGACCAAATTTGTCAGCAAACACTTCAACAGAGGAAACGCTGCAAAGTCACAGTGATTTTCTCCTTTCAGAAACCTGAGGTAACAAAGGGAAAGTACAATCTCCTTTCAAAAACGCAGCTATGGGCATCATTTTTTTTACTAGTAAGTAGTATATTTATTTGAAATATGAGAGGGAAATCTTTTCCCAATTCTCATACCAAAGAAGGAGAAATATTTTTAGCCTATGACAGACACCCTCACCGACTTGGTGTTCTTATTAACATTGCAAGACTAGAATCCTCATAATGCTGAAGAGCGTATATAATACACAATAAAGGAAAGTGACGATATTAGAGGTATTCAGGCTTTCAATCTTTACAAAGCCTTTTTTGGCCACATTTAATGAGACACACGTGGCGGCGGACACCCGCGCACAGACGCATATGTGCATCATTTTGATGTAAGCTACAGAACAAAGACTCCAAGGATAGTTTGTCATATTAATCACATACATTCTGTGAAATGTTTTACAAAGCAGGACAAATATGCATGTGGTATAGTAATAGGTAAAATAATTACTTTTGTCAAATTACTAATGTTCAAATTTTGCAAGCATGCTCGTGATTTTAAATGATCTCTTTACCACCTCTGGGAATGACCTTCTTATGTTCTCCAGTGAACCCCTGAAGTAACTATTATTCATTCATTTTCTGCATTTCTTTTTCACCTCACTCAATTGAGATCAATTGGTCTTGATCTAATTATTCATAATCTTTAATGGGTGACAAAGTCAACATGACATCAAACTCTATGTTTTTCTCACAATATGACATATTTTGTCAAAGTGAGCACTAATGCAGACGTAGGATAAATCTGTACTCACCATCAGGCGAGTTGTCTGACTCCTGTTCAGGGTGAAAACTAATCATACAAGATTTTTCTCCCTAAAGTTTCCCATATTTCACATATTTCATATGTGATCACTCTTTTTTTTTAATTTATTTTTTTATTGAGAAAAGGAAGAAAAAAAAACAAGTTTCCACCTCCTCCCAGCCTCCCATTTCCCTCCCCCTCCTCCCACCCTTCTCCCCCTCCTCCCACTCCTCTCCCCCTCCCTCTCTAGTCCAAAGAGCAGTCAGGGTTCCCTGCCCTGTGGTAAGTCCTAGGTCCTCCCCCCTCCGTCCATATCTAGGAAGGTGAACATCCAAACTGGCTAGGTTCCCACCAAGCCAGCAGATTGCTTAGGATCAAAACTGCGTGCCATTGTCCTTATTGGATGGGAATAAGAAAACACTATTCTGAGTGAGGTAACCCAGACCCACAAAGATGAATATGGGATGTACTCACTCATAATCGGTTTCTAGCCATAAATAAGGGTCACGGAGTTTACAATTGGTGATCCTAAAGAAGCTAAGTAAGAAGGTGAACCAAAGGAAAAACATATAGTTATCCTCTTTGCTATGGGAAGTAGACAAAATTGCCGGGGAGAAAATTGGGATCTTGGGGGTGGGGTGGGATGGGGGTAAGGGGAGATGGGGAGAGAAAAGGGAGAAGGGGAGGATGGGGGGAACTAGGGGAAAAAGGAGGATTGGGATAAAGGAAGGTTGGATAGGGGAGCACGGAAGCACAATTCTTAGTTAAGGGAGCCACCTTAGGGTTGGTAAGAGACTTGAACCTAGAGTGGCTCCCAGGAGCCCAAGCTGTGATCACTCTTAATAGGTAACTAAAATCTGTTTATTGTTTAAAACTGTCTATTTAACTTTTGTTATTGACAGCCCTTGATATTCAAAAAGCAGACTTCCACAGGTTTAGCAGTCTTCTGAGCCCCCACCGCCTCTACAGCTCTCTATGGCGTTTCACACACATAGCCATGGATTTCCAGAGCCCCAATTCTTTCTGGTGATGACTTCTCTCCAAAGAGATATCTATTATCTCACAAACCTTATTTACAATAATCTTTAAGAGACAGAAAACAATAAAGTAATTTAGAAATAAACATGTTGTTGCCTGTAATTTTTTAGAATACATATATTTACTTTAAGTAACTGTCTACAAGCACAAAGTAAAAGTTAGTCACCTTAGAAGTAATATACAACCATCATTTTTAATTTACTTTCACAAATATTTCCTTAAAAATAATAAAGCCCAATAAATTATGGGCATAACTTCCTAATGTTGCTGTATATATGCAAAATATCAAATATGAACTTCTACTTGAATTGCTATGATCAGGTACATAATATACTTGAGAAAATGTGCACTTTCACCTATAATTTAGTCTTTGAACAAAACTTTATAGTGAGATATTTCAGGATAGTATTAAGCTGAAAGAGATCACTTTCCTATTGATAGCTAGAAATTTACTATAGAGACTGGGAGACATGAAGTTTACAAAACCTATACATCTGGAGTCTTTAAATTAAAAAAATGTAAATTATTACATCACTTATTGAATTGCTAGTCTGTCTCATTTTCCATTTAACATACATAGTCTATTTTATATAACAATGTGAAAATGTGTTGATTGTTGCTGATATGGTCCCTTTCCTTCCTTTCTTCTCCCTTTCACCTGTTATCACAAAGAGTACTGTGAATATATCCCCCAGTTGCCTTTCAAAGTTCTGAAGTGTGCTGAATTAGATTTCAATGTGACTCTAGCTAAAGCAATATCAAAATGCTAGTTCTCATTTCTTGTACCCTTGAAAGTGTGACACTTTTATGCTCACTGCATTTTGCTAATCTCATGGATGAAATATTACATTATTTTGGTTTGATTTCCATTTCTCTGATTATAACAAGACAGATATCCTCATCACTCGTTAATTGTAAAATTGTTCTTTTTTGTGGCATATATGGAGAAATTAGCTTTCATAGAGACAAAATAACCTCATTTTCTTAAGCATAAACATTGCAACTCTTACCTTCTTAGTGTATTACTTGAAATAAAAGAAAGACAAATCCATTATGTTTAATTAGGAGGTTTTGTTAGTACAGGAAACACAAGGTTGCTATTCTTCCTTTCCTTGACAATTCTATCACAGTCAAATGTCTTTTTTGTTTTCTCATATTCATTCTATGACCAAATTTATTCAAAATCGTCTACAACAAATACACATTTAACTAAAACAGTCCCAGAATAGTCTCTTACTTAACAGTCATGTTAATTTTTTGTTGGTAACTAAGCTATAAATGAGAAGGCTACAGAGTGTATATTGTGTTTTAAGTCATAGAAAGAACTTAAAAGAATAGAAGTATGAAGTCTGGAAGAACTTTCCAGAGAAAGCTATGTCCCTGGGCAGAAAGCATTAGAAAAATTATCAGAAAACCTGAGTTTTTGCTTGCAGTACCTTCTTTAGAGTCACTAGTAATATTAGTGCAGTATCACCTTTCTAAGACACAAGTTAAAAAGTAGTCATGAAATATATTTGCTGGGCAATGGTGGTGCATGCCTTTAATCCCAGCTCTCAGGAGGAAGGGGCCCGCAGATCTCTGTGAGTTCAAGGCCATCCTGGTCTACAGAGTGAGTTCCAGGACAGTCAGTGCTGTTACACAGAGAAACCTGTCTCCAAAAAAGATATATATTGCATATGTATGCATATGTATTGTATATATTCCATTATATAATATGATATTATAATACATAATATTACATATATATATATATCAGATATCTAACAGCTAACACTGAGAAAGGCAATTATATATTCCTCTTTGCTGATTATACTTGCAAATCTGAAACATTTCCTCTGTGTCCAGTATTATATTTATGTTGTTTTATGAGTTTTTTTTCTTTAGACAGAGACAGCCATTACAAAGAAAACATTCTTGCATTAAATACAATTTTATTCTATAATACTTAATGTCAACAAGAATGTTAACTGGTGTTCTTTTAGAAAATATCACATGTGCTTTGTCTATTTCAATCTGATCTCCAGAGACCTCCCCAAGTATAGTCACTGAGAAGTTTGTATTAAGAAGAAAACAAATGGATATAAAAAATTAAATTAGAATCAAACTAAAATTCTTTGTTTGTCATAGCCAGAAACTGGAAACAACCTAAGTGCCTCCTTGACTGAAGAATGTATAAGGTAAATGTGGTACATTTACACAATGGAGCACTACACAGTAGAAAAAGAAATAATTACGTCTTGAATTTTGCAGGAAAATGGATGGAGCTAGAAAACATTATTTTAAGTGAGGTAACCCAGACACAGAAAGACACTTATCACATGTACTCACTCATATGTGGTTTTAAAACATAACACAAATTAAACCAGCCTACAAACCACAATCCCAGAGAACTTAGACAATGAGGACACTAAGAGAGACTTACATATATCTAATCTACATGAGAAGTAGAAAAAGAAAAGATCTTCTGAGTAAATTAGGAGCATGGGGGCTTTGGAGGAGGGTTGAAGGGCGTAGGGGGAGGCAGGGAGGGGAGCAGAGAAAAATGTAAAGCTCAATAAAAATCAATAAAAGAAAAACTTGGAAACCTACTTGGGTAAGGAAGAAAGAAAGTTTCTATTTCTCTGCACCTGCTGAAAGATTTCATTCATTTCATTCACTTCTAGTCTCTGATGGTAGAACATTATTTCCTTTCAAAAAGTAAAACAAGAAGCTTACATATTCTGTTTGTTGTTTTCTTTTTTTCTTTCTAGACAACATGAATTTGATGACCAGAATATTTCGGAGCTATGCGTTAAAAATGGTGTCTTCTTTCTTATTCCTGCCTAAGACTTGACTGACAGAAAATGATATCCCCAGTCTATGCATTTCCACTCACTGCTGTGAGAACAGAAAAAAATAAATAAATAAACAAAAAGCATACGAGAAAAAAAAAGCTTAATTTTGTTGCAGTGGTAATGTGATCCATTATGCAAATGAATTATTTAGAAGTTATTTAATTTATAACTCATTTTATGTATTTACATTTAAAAAATAAGATGCATGTGCAATTTTTCTTACCCTGCTTGTGCTTGCTTTCTTGCTTATTTGATTCTTCGAACATCCCTGAGAGATTTTAGGCAGAAATTGATGCAAAGAGATTTTGATGAAATAAGTGTGCAATGGTAAGTAGTTTAACACTTCTTCTTCTTCCCTCGTCTTGGTCTTCATCATTTGGCAATATCTAAATCTATATATCTATATAGCTGTATAGCTACATATCTATATACCTACATATCTATAATCTATATACCATGACACTTGTTGACCCTACTTACCCTTTTCTGTAGCACAGTAATTTTCTTGTTCTTGCTGCTTGAAAGAAGTGAATCAGAAGTCACCCACGTTAGCCAAGAGACCTGATTGTGCCTACCTATCAGGAAACTTTAGTATTCATTCTAAAATACTAACTAAATATAAGAATAATGTTTTAATTTTTGCTGTTATTTAACTTATTTGCTGATGTTTTATTAGTCTCTTTAGTTGTGAGTTTCAAGTAATTTCTCATAGTTATATTATAGTTCAGTACATATTAATAGTTGTTAATTATCTCCATATAAATGCTATTATGTTAACATCCCACAAGAGAGTGTTATTATGGTAATAATTCCTTTATTAAAATGTCTTAACACTATGGGGGCAACTAGGTAAATAATAAAGTTAGGATAGTTATTTAATCTATCTCTGAAAGATGCAATGACTATAAACTAATTTACTAGGCAAGATTAGATATCCTCATGGAAGAAGACAGGTATGGCAGGCACCTAGTGTTACCACAGGACACTAGGCCACCAATAGTGGAATCTGTGGAGGAATTGCTATGAACCAACATGAGCAGTGCAGCTAGCCAGACCCAACAAAGACTGAAAGCACTTTTGCCGGTAAAACATTCAAAAAGTGCAAGCAGTGAGCACACCCCTGAACGGAAGACTTTGAAACAGAGATGTAGCCCCAGTTGTGGCAGGCTCTGGTTAACATGACTGAGATCTGTCAGAGAAGGATTTCCTCCCCTCTCCTACATTCTGACATTACTGGAGAGAGAACAGCTTGAAAGAAAAACTACATTCAAATGACAAAATTAGAATAAACCTAGAAACAACAAGAAAAATAATGCTGGGAGAAGACTGCAGTAGAATTGCTGGAAGTCACAGCTCATAGAGGAATGCAAGTGCAGTTGTCTGCTCAATGGACAGATAACAAAACTACCTCCTATAGCTCTATGCTTATCCCCATAGACTAGTGATTCACCTACCTATGTCATGCTCCCGTGTTGTTTCCACAGCGCTTTAATATAGATATGTATATGGTGGGAGGGATGCAGCCCTTTTTGCAATTTCCTGCTGACTTCTGCAGAATTATAGAGTTAGAATATCTTTTTCTGACTCATAGTAATATACTTCAACCCCAGGCTCCACAAGCCATGTAATACTCAGCCTTTTTGCTCATATGTAGTCAGCCCTGCTCCTGTTTCCCCAGTTCTGCTAGGTTTCCAGCATACATAATAAATGGATATGTACTTTATGCATAATTTGAATTTGTGAAAAGTATTGTGAAATCATGTTGAGATTATTCTTAGGTCATGAAATGGTTAGTGACAGCTTGTATTTATTTTCCTATTGGCTTTCCTTTATGTTGCAAGTATCCAAGATATTTTGATATATTTTGAACATAAAGAAGCATTGGGGAAATATGATTATGCAATGGATTTCACATTTTAAACAATCATTTATAAAATTGCTTATGAAAATATATATAAACATTTCTCATTTTTAGTTTTCTCTTTTACTTGATTGAGAGTAAAAATTTAATCTTTTTCAAATCTATGTATTTGACATCTAGCCTGGAGTATTGGTCATGTTTATGAATAAGTTGTCATTTCTAAAATCTCATTAAAACTATGAGCAGAATTTTTGGTTTCCAGAGTCACAAAGTGGTTCAAATGTAATTTGGATAGATGGGGAAAAATAACATAGATATTATATAAAATGATCATTTTTTAAGAAACTAGTACTGAACGGTGTTAAAAAACCAATAATATATAGTTACAAACCTCACTCTTTTCTATTGTCTGAACTTTGTGTTCTTTTCTCAGAAGTAGAAGTCCTTAGATTTGCAAATATAAAATATTTAACATACTTGAGATAATTTTAGAGGATGTCTTGGAGTGGGTGACATTAGAGAATGTAGTTTCACAAAAGAAATTCTTTATATTGTGAATGCCATTATATTTTTTAAACCTGCAATTTAAAAGTAATCTTTTTTCTCCCTAAGACTAGAGCAATTAACAAATCTTTTCACAGAAAGAAAATGAATACTTACTAATATCAGAACCAGTGAATAACAAAAGCTATGAGTAATTATTCTTTCAACTGTTGAATATAATGTTTTTATTATTTTATTTTATTTGTATGATGTTTTGCCTGAATGTACTTCTGTGCACCATGTACATACCTGGTGGCCACTGAAGACATAATAGGGAATTTGATCCCCTTGAACTGGAGTTACAGACAGTAGTGAGCCCCAGGTATGTGCTAGACATTGAACATGGGTCTTCTGAAAGAGCATCCAGTGATATCAACCAGTGAACTAAATCTCCAGACCAAACTGCATATATTTTATGCCAATAAATACGAAGGGATAATTATTGTAGTGAGATAATTAAGACATGTATGAATACAAATGGTAGACTGTCTATTTATTGAAGTGAAAAATGTCCAGTTTCTAGTATTAGTCAGGCAGTATTTTGTGCATAATAAATGGATAAACATCAGAGCTACAATTACAGATGAAAACTGGATACCATCACAAAGTAATCACAGAACAAAATAGTATAATCTAATGAAAAGAAGAATTCAAAATCAATAAAATAAACATGCAAAGTAGATATCTGAAAAGTACTAATGAATACAATAATAAAGTACTATTAGCTCCTCTAAGTCAGAGATATGAGATATTATGAGAAACCTGGTTATAAGTAACCCTCATAATAGACATGTGAAAACAATTATCACACTCTTAAAATGCAGTATAATTAAGTTTCTTTTCCTCTAAAACTTCTGAATAATTCACTGGGCTCTAAAAATATAAAAACTAAACCAACTGCAACATTTTCCATAAATACAACAGCTCAAGGCATATAAAATCTTAGAGTACTCACTTGAAACGCATTTAAAATTTTATTATGATTATAAAAGAAAACACATGAAAAACTGTATGTGAGTTTAATAAGAATTTGAAAAATCACTATCTCTGCATAGAGTGTATAAGCAAACAATTAAACATATTATAAAGTTACTCTAAAATTATTTATATCCTGTCTTGCTATTTCTATGTGACTGGGTATTACTATAATTTCCTTAATAAAATGGAACTTAGGTATGAATCTTCTTTTCAGAGAGCAATACTGCCAATATGACCACTTCAATGTGAAATAAACAAGGATACGTCTAATGAACATGAAAAAATTGACTGTGAAAAGTTCTCAGATGGAGGAACTTTGCCAGGCAGGGCCTTCAGCGCCACTGACTCTCAAAACTGTTGCTTTCATCTGTAATATCATTTGTGCAATAACAGCTATGAGATTTCCCCATTACCTTGCATTTTTCTGTGATGTGTGGTGTGGGAAGTCCTTCTGTATATATGTTGCTTTTGCTGGTTAATGAATAAAGAAGCTGCTTTGGTCAATAGTTTAACAGAATATAGCCTGGCTGGAATAGATAAACATAAGGAGAGTAGGCAGAGTCAAGAAGATGACATGGAGCCATAGGAGGAGACAGATGAGAGCTGCCAGCTGGAACATTGCTAGTAGGCCATGAACCTAATGATAAAATATAAAATAATGGAAATGGACTTTATAGTAAGAGGACGGGAGATGAACAAGTGGCCTCTTACTATAAACTGTTGTCCAACATGGGACATGAACCCATGACCCAGAGATTAAGAGACTCATGTTCTACAAACTGAGCTAGCTGAAGACAGATGCAGGATGCTGGACAGAACTTTACCCGGTAAGCTACAACCACTTGGTGACATCCAGATTAATAGAAATGGGTTAAATTAAGATGTAAGAGTTAGCCAATAAGAAGCTAGAGCAAAGAGGCCAAGCAGTGATTTAATTAATACAGTATCTGTGTGGTTATTTTGGTTCTGGGCGGTCGGGAACGAACAAGCAGCCTCTGCCAACAGATGTATATATGTAGTTTCATGATTATATCTCAATATTATGGATGCATATTATTTGTGAGTGATCAGCAAGATGAGTTTTCATTTAGTTATACAATTTTGAAATATAGAAAATATACTGGGACATGATTTATAACTAGATCTATTTGCTTCACAACAACTGTAGATACTTAAAAGCATGATTGTTCCTTTGGCCCTGAATAACTGCACGCAATTAGATCGTTTTCACCTCAGAACAAGTTCAAACTAGACTATAGGCTCTTTCAAAATAGATTATAAGTTTAAAACTTTATAGCTATGGATAAGGTCAGGGTCACTGATGTCTAACCAGGTTGATACACAAAGCACCCAAAGAAAGGCATGCCAATTCTTTGTTTGCCATGTCTGTTAACAATTGACCTAAGTTTCAAAGTTTGTCTGCCATTGGGTACTATTTCCACCACAATCTCATCACAGCCTTATGTCTGAAACATTGGAATCCTTGTGTTGCCATGGAAAATGTCTTAGCTCCATTTTTGCTTACTCTAAGAATGTGCTTTTGACTAGTGAGAGGTAATATTCTTGTAATTTTATATTATCACTTCATGCCTCTTGGAGTAGAGAGAGTTTGGAAGGCAGAAAGAGAAAAAGCTTGGAAAAATTATAAGTAGAAAAGGAGAATTAGAAAAGGAATAAAACAATAAAGAGAGTGATTTAGAAAAGCAGAGAGTGAGAGAGCTCATCCATTTACCCTCAGACTCCCATAAGAGAAAAGTGACTTTTCACATGCTGTTACATCCAGTCTGAACCATAACTTGTTTTTGGAGCTGGATCACAAAGGACCTTATTAATCCGGGAAACAGGTAAACTTATAGAAAGCTATAGGTCACTACATTCTCACATCCAAATCCAACCTCCAGTCCTGTACTACTATAGCACAACAGCTTCTACACAACACAGTGGCAGTTTCTTCTCCCCTCCCTGTCCAAACCGCCAGAGGATACCACAGACGATCCCCTCCTAAGATCCTAGTCTCCCACTTCAGCAGGTAGCCCCTGTTAAACCACACCTTATATCTGACAAAACACCAGGTAGGCTACATGAAAACCTTCTCTTCTCTCTGCTCCCCTAGATCCGCTACCCCAGTCTCATGTTGAGCTCTGTAGAACAAACTTGGCTACCTTCCCTGCCCTCTTATCCCATCTCATACGGATGCTACAGATCTTTCCCTTCTAACCTCCCTCCTCATTTCCACTTGAGCTTACCCCCAGATCCCAAATCCTGCATGCCTGAAAACCTGGGAGACTGACCACAGACCTCCTCTTCTCACTCAATTTCCCCAGTTCCAGTAACCCAGTCTCGAGCCCAATCTGAAGCAGAACTCCCTAGGCAACTTTACCTGCCCCATTTTCCCACCTCCTTCAGATCTTCTTCTTCTACCCTTCCTCCCCGCACACACTTCTTGCTTTGTCCCCCACACAGGCAAGGTTGCTAACCAAAGGTCCTTTCCTCCAAGAGCAACAAGTATGCTGAAGACAGGACCAGGGTTTTACTATTTCTTCTGAGATCTAATTATCCCAGTTTTATCCACAGTTCTCTAGCAAGAAACCTGACAAAGATTTCCTTTCCTCCCTAACACCGTCCCCAAGATCACAAGGACCTTCTCATCTAACTTTTCTTCCTCCAATGAATTCTGGATATTCACGTCTCAAGTATGACTAGGAATTCACTATGAACATGGGAGGTGAGTAGGCCAGGAAAACAGGTAACACATAATCATCACACTTTTCCTAAATTCTAGAAATAGAAGACAAATAACATGGAGAATCTCAAATACATTGGACTAGAAAAGAAAATCCTTTCACCATATAATAATCAAAGTAGTAGGCATACAGAACAAAGAAAATAATTGTAAAAACTACAAGGGGAAAAGACCAAGTAACATATCAAAGAAGACCTTCTAGAATTATACCTGACTTCTCAATGGAGATTCAAAAATTCAGAAGGACCTGGATAGATGTTCTGTAGCATCTAAGAGGTCATAGATACAAGCCCAGACTACTATACTCAGCCAAACTTTAAATCATCATAGATGGAAAAATAAGATACTCTATGATAAATTCAAATTTAAGCAGTATTTACTAACAAATCCAGTTATACTGAAGGCATTAGAATGAAAACCTTTAACCTAAGGAGATTAACTATAACCATTAAAAGAAAGAAAATAAGTAATTTTATTTTCAAATAAAATGGACAAAATGAAAAGAAGGAAAATGTAGATAGAAGTTTCTGTTCTGCCTGGTCCCACAGTCATTGGGTCCCAAAGAAGCACACAAAAAATTATATACAATTCTTTATATAATTATATATAATTATAAACTGTTTGACCTAATTGCTCAAGTTTATTACTAACCTACACTTACAACTTAAATTAAGCCATAATTCTTATCTATGATTAGCCATGTGGCTTGGTACCCTTTCTTTGTAAGGCATTCTCATCTTGCTTTCTCTGCATCTGGCTTGTGATTGTGTCTCTACATTTCCTCTTCCCAGAATTTTTCTAGTCTGGTCACCCCAGCTATGCTTTCTGCCTGGCTACCAGCCAATCAGCATTTTATTGAATGAATAGGAGTGACAAATCTTTACAGTATACAAGAGCATTATTATACATTAGGGAAACACACACCACCACCATCACAACAGACAGCAGCAGCAGCAGCAACAACAACAACAACAAAATAACAGAAATCAACAGTCATCAGCCATTGATATTTCTCAATACCAAAGTTCTCAAGTTCCCCCCAAAATAAAAAGACACAGACTAACTGAATTAATATAAAAGCAGGATTCATCATCCTGCTGCATCCAAGAAACCACAAAATCAAGATATAACATTAACTCAGGGTAAAAGATTGGAGAAACATACCTCAAGAAAATGGACAAAAGAAGCAAGATGATGTAATCATCTAAATATCCATAAAGGTAGACTTCAAACCGAAATTAATTAATAGAGATAGAGAAGGTCATTGCATATTTATCAAATGAAATATACACCAATATTTCAACTCTCAACATCTATGCCCCCAAAAAAGGACACCCAAGAAATACCACTACAGCTTAAATCACATATTGACCCTCACTGAAACTGGGAGGATTAAATATCAAATTCTCACCAATGGACAGGCCATTCAGACAAAACTAAACAGAAAATACTGGAGCTAGCAAACAAAATAGACCAAATTTACCCGAACATGTGTTTACAGATCATTTCACCTAAACATAAACGGATGCACCTTCTTATCTGCACCGCATGGAACATTTTCCAAATTGACCTCATACTTAGATGCAAAGCAAGTATCAGCAACACAAGAAAATTGAACTAACTCCCGGTATCCTATCAGAACATCACAGATTAAAGTTAAATAAATAACAACAACAATGGAAACAGAGCTCACAAATTCATGGAAACTGAACCACTCTCTGCTTAATGAAAAAAAAAATGGATCAAAGTAAAAATAAAGAGAGATATTAGAGACTATATATAATTCAATGGAAATGAATACTTAACATAGCCAAGTTGATGGGACATAATGAAATAGGTGCTAAGAAAAAGATTCACAGCACTAAGGAAAATAATTAGAAATATCGTGTACTAGTAATTTAATGGCACACCTGAAATCTCTGGAACAAAAAGATGTAATCACACCAAACAGGAGTAGACATCAAAAAATAATTAAGCTGATGGCTAAAAACAATAAAATAGGAGGAAAGCTAAAATAAAAATAATCAATTAAAGAAAGAGTTGATTCTTTCAGAGAAAAAACACATATATCATCCCCTAATAAAAATAAAATACAGGAGCACACACAAATATTCATACACACAGACAAACACATACACACACATACACACACTTAAAAGAAAGTCATCCTAAGAAAGTTATAATCTCCTAAATATCAGAAACCATTGATAATCAAGTAGCAAAATTTCTTGGAAATTATTTCAGATCTTTCTTTTTAAAAAGATCAATGACACTGTCTATTACTCAAATAAGCAGATAAATAAAGTAACAAAATAAATTTAGGATGCAGACAAAAAAGGTAGTATAGTAGATAATCAGTGACACAGAAAGGTTTGTTGTTTGTTTTTTATTTTTATTATGGAACAAAATTCATCAAACAAATTAAGACTTGGAATAATAAACAAAGAAAAATAAGACCTAAATTGTAATTTATATTTGGCATCAAGGTAAGTAGAAGTCATTTTCAATAGAGGAGATTATTCAGAAAAAAAATTGCAGTGATGAGGACAAGGATGAGACAATATTTGATCCAGACACATGTAAAGGAGGAATCAAAGAATATGGCCCACCCTTCAGAGAGTATTAGAACCCTTCAAAAATCAATATCTAAAAATCTACTGTCAAGAAAAAAATTAAAATCAATAATAAGGGCATAGAAGATTAATTCACTGAAATTACAGCAAAAATTTTTGGGGATTTAGAGAAAGGAATATTTAATTAGAAAACAAAAACAAAACAACAACAAAACAGGAAGTATTCATTAGCACAGAAAGACTGACCAGAGAGGAAATTTTTCACAACATTCAAGTTTCTGTTTGTCAAAAGTACAAAGCAAATAAATAATGCAAAGTGACCAACTAATCTACAAATCCAAAGCCATCAGAATAACATCAGACCTCTGTCAGCAACCCTTAAAACTAGGAGAGCTGAAAATTGTGTATTTCAAATTCTTGCATCTTTAAATATGTCTATTCTGGTTGATCTTCAGTGACTTTTTCTGCATTTAATTTGTTTTCATCTCATGGTTGATGAAGATTTATTTTCTAACGCGCCTTTATACATATTTATTAAAATTTAAAATTAGCATATAAAATAATAGCTTGGTCTATGATATTTTCACACATACTCTTCTTATATTTAACCTCCTTTCTCATGCTACTCACCTGCTTTCCTGTCTCCCTACTTGCTTATCCACTTCTTCTTTTGGGACTCCCATTTTGCTTTTACATTATATATGTATTCCATAATGAGGATGACCCCATTGGTGCATATATTTGAATGATTGGTACCCAGTTGGTGGAACTGTTCAGGATGGATAAGGAGCTGTAGCCTTTTTGTGGCAGGTGTAACACTAGGGATGGGCTTTAAGGCTTCAAAAGCCACACCATTCTCAGTTAGTTCTGTCTGCCCAATGCTTGTGGATCAAAGTCAACTCCTAGCTACTTCTGTGCCATGCATGTCTGCTTACTGTCATAATCCCCACCATGAGGGTTAGGGACTCTAATTCTCTGATACGAGTAGCCTCAAACTAAATGTTTTCTTTTATAAATCACCTTGCTCATGGTATTTTGTCAGTGCGATTAAAAAAGAAATGAAGACAACGCCCTTTGCCACCCTCTGTTACTTCTTTTAGTTTTATGATTGAAACTCCTCACAGGAGTGCTGGGATTAAGGTCATGTGCCAACACAACTGGCTTTGTATGAATCCTATATACCCACAGATAAGTGTATATCTTACCCCTCATCAACGAAATCTCTCTCTGTAGCAGGCAGAGGCTACCATAGAAATCTACAGCCAGTGAAAATGCAGAAAATAAGTGATTTGACCTATCTGTCCTTAACTGATACATCTACAACACAACCCCTGCACCTAAGATTAAGTAAACAAGGAAAATGAGCCAGAAAAATTTAAAAATCAAAGGACTGGGATACTTGCTGAAAGATCATGTCTTTTAGATATAAGGAAGATGCACCCATAAAATATCAAAATATGATTTCTTAAACAAGACCTGTATAATGACAATACCACATGATATATCAACATAGACGGGGAAAGTTTTATAAGATCCCAACCCTCAGTGAAATGTTAAATGAAGTTCACTGCTGCTAGGAGAGGAAGAATTTCAATTCATTATTTATCTCTGATATATTTCTGTAAAAATTGGAATTAATGAAGTGGTTTTTATTTTGTAAGTTTTACATTTGATAAACCTGTGAGAATACCATTGTATAATTTTAGCTTCTTTGTGAAAAATCAGGTGTTCAAAGGTGTGTGGGTTAATATCAGGATCTTGATTCGATTCCATTGGTCCACCTGTCTGTTTTCATGCCAATATCAAGCTGTTTTTATTGCTATAGCTCTATAATAGAGTTTGATGTCAGGGATGGTGATGCTTCTGGTCATGCCTTTATTGTAGAGAATTGTTCTGGCTATCCTGGAGTTTTTGTTTTTCTATTTGAAGTTGAGTATTGTTGTTTTGAGGTCTGTGAAGAATTGTGCTGGGATTTTGATGGGGATTTCCTTGAATATGTAGATTGCTTTTGGTAGGATTGTCATTTAATTATGTTGATCCTTCCCGATCTTTCCATTTTCTGATATCTTCTGCAATTTCTTTCGTCAGAAGGCTAAAATTCGGTTAGTGTTAGCTCAAGATATAGGTTCTGAGTAATTATTTCAGTTCTGGTCAGCCAAAAACAAACAACCTTTGCCTACATATTGGCACCCAAAGTACTGCTGACCTCCAAAATACATAATGATTTCAAGAAACTATACATAAAAATACCAAATAATCTAATTAAAAATTGGGTGCAGATATAAACAGAGAACTATCAACAGACAAATCTAAAGTTGCCAAAAGACACTCAAGGAAATGATCAATGTCCTTAGCCTCAGGGAAATACAAATCAAAATCACTAATCACTCTTAGATACAATCTTCTAACAACAGTTAGAATTGCTAAGAAAAAAAAAAAAACACCAGTGATACCTTCTGCTGGAAAGGATGCGGAATAAGGGGAACACTCCTCCATTGCTAGTGAGAGTGCAAACTTGTACAGCTACTTTTGAAATAAGTATGGCAATTTCTCAGAATATTGGTAATCAACTTATCTCAAGATCCAGCAATACCACTGTTGTTCTTAATTTTAAAAATGCTCCAAGATCCCCGCGGCAGTAGGCAGCAGAAATGGCTGCCGGTCCCAGAGCGGCGGCCCGAGCGGCGGCAGTGGGCCATGTGGCAGCAGACAGCAGCTGGTCTCAGAGCAGTGGTGGCGGGCCATGTGGCAGCAGGCAGTGGGCCCCAGGCAGAGACGGCTGCTGGTCCCCGAGCAATGGCTGGTCCCAGGCAGGGAGACACATGGCGGGCGGGCAGAAGACAGAAACATGGATAGACACGACAGGCAGGGTGAGGTTGAATGTTTATTCAGGGGGTTATGGAAGGAGGAAGGGTGAAGGGGGGGAGGGAGAGAGAGGGAGAGAGAGAGAGAGAGAGAGAGAGAGAGAGAGAGAGAGAGAGAAGAGGAGAAAGAGACAGAGAAGGGGGGAAGCAGAGAAATGGGGAGAGAGGCAGAAGCGAAGCTGCCTCTCTGAGAGGAAGATGGAAAAAAAGAGAGTGAGCTCAGGCCGGAAGCTGAAGATCAGCCTGCCTCAGCGGATGGGGAGGGGAATGGGTGTGGCTTGTCTCTTAAAGGGACCAAAACCATAACAACCACTCTGGGACATATACACAAAGGATGCTCAAGCATACAAGACCATTTGCTCATCTATGTTTATAGCAGCACTATTTGTAATAGCTAGGACCTGGAAACAACCTAGATGCCTCTCAACCAAAGAATAACTAAAGAAAATGTGGTACATTTACTTAAACAATGGAGTACTACTCAGCAGTAAAAAACAATGCCATCTTGCAAATTGCATGCAAACGATGGAACTAGAAAACCTAACAAAACAAAAAAAATTGTTCTGAGTGAGGTAACCAAGACCCAGCAAAAGAAGCACAGTATATAATCAACCATAAGTGGATATTAGGTATAAAGTAAAGGAAAAACAGACTATAGCCCAAAAATTCAGAGAAGTTAGATAAGAAGGAGAATGATAAGAGAAATGTACTTGGATCGTCCTGGGAGGGGGAAATAGGCAAGGTCTTCTGAGAAAATTGGGAACTTGGGGGTAGGAGGAAAAGAGAAGATGGAAGGGGTAGATGAGGGGGAAAGGAAGTGGGGAGAAAAACATGAGGGAACAGAATGGTCAAGATAGGGAAGGACAGAGAGGGAGAGTAAGGAAGGAGATATCTTGATTAAGGTAGCCATCATGGGGATAGGAAAAAACCTGGGAATAGAGAAATTATCAGGAATCCACAGAAATGACACCAGTTAAGACCCTAAGCAATAGTGGAGAGGGTACTTGAACTGACCTTCCCTTGTAATCAGATTGATGATTACCTTAGTTGTCCTCATAGAATCTTCAACCAGCAACTGATGGAAGCAAATGCAGAGACTCACAGTTAAGCACTGGCTGAGCTCCCAATGTCTAGTCAAAGAGGGGTAGAAATGATAATATCAGCAAAGGGTCAGGAACATAATGGGGATACCCACTGAAATAGTTGATCTGAGCTAATGGGAGCTCACTGACTCTGGAATGAGACTGGGAAAACCAAAATAGGACCAAACTAGGCCCTCTGAATGTAGGTGACAGTTGGGGCAATCTGAGAAGCTACTAACAGTGGGAACAGGATTTATCCATACTGTTTGAACTGTTGTTTTGGAGTCCATTATCTTTGGAAGGATACCTTACTCAGCCTAGATACAGTAGTTAGGGCCTTGGTCTCCCTTCAAAGTGATGTGCAAGACTTTGTTGATTTTCCATGTTAAGCCTTATCCTCTCTGAAGAGTGGTTGGGAGGGTCGGGTAGGTGGAAGGTGGGGGACGAGGGAGGAAGGGTGGGAGTGGGAACTGGGATTGGTACTTAAAATGAGAAAAGATTGTGTTTAAAAGATTGTGTTCTATCATGGAAAGAGCTCTGAAACAAAAAAAAGGTATTATAAAGAATAGAAATTATATACTCAGGTTTACATAATTATGTCTTATGTTTTGCCAGTGAGTACTTATCAATGACCTAAGCATGTTTTCCTACAATCCATTTAATTTAGATATTGAATTGAAGGGATTATCAATCAATAAAAGCACCAAATACTCTATATTTTGAGTTACTATTCGGAAGTCAATATCTAATCCCATTTTTGTCTTTGAACTAATGCTTAGTTAGTTCAAAGACACTTGTTCATCTCATGTTCTCTTCTGTGCCCCTTGCTCAATCTAACCAAAATGTTAGCTGAGTCCTTGGTTTTCATTGGCTATCTGTTGAGTTATAAATATATAAATATAATGTTTCAAACTGCTACTGGTCTATGGAATAGGAAAATCTGAGGTAATTAACAATATGTCTATTGAAGAAGAATGACTATTACAGAAGGAAAAAATCCACCATATTCACTGAAAGATGGAAGACAAATTGCTGGAAATATTGTAGCATTTAGTAGTTTAGTAAAGGTTGAACATTGGTCATTATGCTAATAGTACTAGATACATTTGAAAACATTTTACTTGTTCAAAAATATAGGGATTTTATATGTACAATATTAATATATGAGCTATATTCTGAAGTTAATCAAAATAAAGTTGAACTGTTTGAAAACCATCAGAATATTTTGTTTTTTTCTCATTAAATTCAAAGCAGAATTAAAAAGGGTAAAAAATTAAAATGAGCACTATTTGAGATAAAATTTTCAATCTAGTATCCCTATCATATGAAAATACAGTGTTGTAAATCAAATGTTACTTCTATTTTTATTTGAATATACTTATTGTCCATGTACTTCGTAATCTTTGATTTTAGAAAGGAAGATAGGAGGATTATAAATGTCAGAGGTGGTGGATGACTCAGAGAAACATCATATTCCAGACACTGCACGATTAACATAGATGAACACACAGAGACTGTGACATTACACAAAAGACTAGCACAGTTTCCAAACAAAATCCTGACAGAAAGTGAACACAAACATCGACCCACTAAGGAGAAGCTGTTTTCAATTGATATTTGCCAGGTAATAGAAAATGTCAGCTTTCTCTAAGAGAGTGTCACTTGCTATACCAACCACTGCTCAGGGCATGCTGTATTGCCAGGAGTCGTGGACCGACACCAAACAGACTCCATGTTTTTATTATTATTATTATTATCACTATCATTATTATTATTATATTTTCATGTTTATTGTTGTGTTATTTTTTTTTACTTTTTTTGTTTTTATCTGTTTTGATTTCAGTTTTTATTTTGTTTTATTTTGTAGATTTTGAGAGAAAGAGAATGATGTTTTGGCCAGAGTTTGGGAAGAATGTGGAGTGAACTAAGGAAGGTAACGAATATGATTAAAGTATATTGAATGAAAATTTTCAGTTAAAACATCTGTCTAAAATTTTCTGCGAACTTCCTAATTTGGATTGTCTCTAGAAGGGAAAATATAAAGCCATATACTTCAAACATTTCATTATTAGGTAGTTCAATTTATTGTGTCATTTAAAATCGTGAAGAAATAAAATGACTAATGTAATACATCTTATTTGACACGGGACTTAAGCATAAAATACTTCACTTCTCCTTTTAGTAATCTGGTTTTCATACAATGAAATAAGATTTTATGGAAAAAGTGATTTTCTGTTTCATATATGAGCTAGCAGGGTCCCTGAGGTGGCTTCCACTTTCTCAGTGTCAGTGGTATCTATATTTTCTAGGTATTCAGGAATGTACCATTTCTTTTTCATGATAACATGAAGCTCTTGTGTAGTTCAGTAGAACAATAATTTCAAACTGGAGAAACACTGTTGTCTTTCTTTGTTTTTATTTTTTAACAACATTGTGGAGTGAACCAAGTGGAGTATCATCCTTTACTTTTGAAAGACAACCATTTGGCAACAAATTCACAAGGAGGAGCATGTCTCCTAGGGCTAACTATGAACACTTCTACAAAACAAATCATAAATTATCGAAGTTATAAACTTACATTCTAAACAACCAACTCCTGAACTTCGCGTTTCAAAGTTAGAAATAGTTTACCAGATTTTTTTTTTATTGGCTATGAGTTCTTTTTTTTTTTTTTCTTTTTCTGGGCAAGGGAGTTTAATACAAGGTTTCTCTGTGTAACCCTGTCTTTCCTGAAACTCAGTCTGTAGACCAGTCTGACCTCGGACTGACAAAGATCCACCAGACTTTTCCTTCATTATTAACCAAATTAGTTCTCTATCAGATAAATAATACAGTAACTAAGTTTTCTTTTTTTAAAGAGTGTATTAAGATATTGTCTTATCACCATGACCCAGTGCCTATGAAGTCCTTCTATGCATCTAAATGTATCAAAAACCATCTGTTGACTTCATTTTTGATTTGCAGCTGGAAGATGATGAAAATTTTGTTTGTTCTTATTTATTTTCTAGCAACTTTATAAGCACATAAAATTGCCTCATTAAAGAGCTTTTGAAAATTTTACATACCAATTTTTATTCATCATAGTATAGTTTATGTTTTTTGTTTTATGCTTCTAATTTGTGGTTCTGAGTGCTTATCTGTTTGCTTAATGAATATTTAGAAATTTGGAGCTTATTTATAAAATCGTTCACTCAAAGATATGCTAATATTATTTAATGCTAGTTGAATATATCAATTAAATATGCTTTACACATTTATTAAAATTTGTATATGATTGCTTCTGCATTCACATGAAGAGATGCTGAATTTCATAGCCATCGTGTCATAGCAAAATAACCAAATTCTCTCCAGGTATTCAGTGTTCTATATTAATAGTAAGTTAAATAAATATATTATTTGCCTTCAATTATAATTATCTACCACTGTGAATCTTACCCAAAATGACAGCATAAACTTTAAATAGCTTTATTCTATAAAAGACACAGAGTATCCTGATAAAACAAGTTGATTTAGAGAAAACTACATTAGCATTATTCCTCTAATACTTTCAAAGTCAACATTGACTGTTCTTGGTAATAGCTGACTGCTGTTTTTAAAGATGCTAAAATTTTAATTAACAAAGCTTTGACAGGTCAAATATTATTACCCTTTTAGAAAATAATATAGTCAATTATATGATGTCTTTTTAGCATTTCTTCTTTTCATCTATCTTTCAAATCTATATTTTAATATTTCCACTAGTTGTGTTTACATTCTAATGTCATCTTGCCAAACACCCTCATGGATGTTAGATCCTGTTTCTAGATATCCTTGATCAGAATTAAGAAGAAAGAAGGTTACAGTCCTTCTAATTTTGAAAGATATGTGAATTTCCCATTACTCTTTTCCCTTTCACATATTCCCTTTACCAACTACTTTTGTGGAATTTAGAGGACAATATTACTATATAATTTAGAAAATTAAAATCTCTCTCATGAAGTATGAATTCTATTGACAAAAATAAATGGTGGCAATTAAAATATCTCTTCATTTGTATTTGCTTTTTAGAATAAGGTCACTGACGGAAGCATGAAATGTGAATGAACAATCTCCTTGTAGATAAAGTGTGTTGATGTCCTGGAAGTACAATTTAAAAAGATATTAGTTTGGACTCACCCATTCAGAACAAGAGATCCACAAGAAAAGAGTGAGACTAAATTCATCTCTTTTAGAAGGCAGGAGAAAGTATTTCTATCTTCCTCTGAAGCCACGAGAATGTAAAATATGTGGAGAACCTCAAAGTAGATGTGAAAATCTATTCTATTAGGATGAATAAAAATGAGCCGAGTGCATACTTGTAGTTTGTCTTTTCTTCAAGAGACCATTTACTGAGAGGATTTCCTTCAATATAGCTAGGCTTATTTTTGTATGGTTTATGGCATCAAACTATGATATAGCCTACTAATACATCAGAAAATATGAAAATATTTGTCTTTATAGAATTAAGTACAGGCTTAACAGTAACTTATCTATTTACACAGAGACAAGGATAAATGAACTAGAAAACATCATTTTAGACAGTAAGGAGAAGGGAATCTCTTAAATTATAAATGCTACATTCATAAATAGCAGAGAGGACAATGGCCTACAGTAATCACTACACTTGTGCTTTATTGCCAAGTCTGCTGCATGGCAACAGCTTGTGTTTATATTCTATATTTTTGAGATTTTATTTCAAGTTATATCTAAAATAGCTAGTGAGCCTTCGCATGTTTTTCAAGCTACTTCGGTAGAGTGAATTGGGAAATATCATGTTTATGCTCTCCAAATACAGTGCCACTGCACTTTGTCAGCCGGTGCTTCCCAGCTACCTCGTTAGTTCTGGATATCCAGCCTGGCTATATTTCCCTATTGTGCTCAGTCTCCTTCCTAGAGTGTGCATGCTTAGTACAGGGCAGCATCCCATTTGCAGGTAACACTGACCACGACCATCGCCCACACTCTTGTCCAGAAACAAGGAGTATAATACATTTGCACAACAGAAAGGAATTTGCAGCTCTACCTCAGCTCACCTATATTCTCTGTACCATCCTACTTTTTCAGCCTAGTCTTTAGGGGCGAGCACTCAAGTATTCTGCTCTTTCTCTCACTCTTTCTTCTTTTCCTTCAGGTCCCACAGTGGTGTCTTCCTATCCAGCATAATACTGAAATCTCTAACAGAGAGATTACTTTCACATTATAATAAAGATAAAACACCTGGTGTTCATAATACAAACAAGCAATATTAAAAAGAAAAAGTGTGTATAAATGACAATACAACCTTAAACTGAGAATGTGTTCATGTATTTTCAAAAAAGGCAATCTAAAATTGAGTCCAGTTGCATCTAGAGATGACTGTCTAATTTTCTCCGAGTTTATGTAATAAAGGAGACATTAAACTCTTCTTTACTATAATAATTACAATTTAGATATTTTATAGTGCTAAAAATAGCAAACTCAGTAAACTATACTTAATTAAATTAAAAATATAAATGAGTTAGAAAATATTCATTATAACTTTATCAACTAAAGAATACCAACAATTCCATAGCATATTACATTTTAGTATAAGTAAAAAAAAGAAGAAAAACTTAACCTTTTGTTAGAAAGCAAAGCCAGTATCTTCATTAGAAGTTAATTCACTCTTAATCCTTGCCTAAGAGAAATGTTTTCAGAAGTTTGTAGTATTAGCACTGAGAGGTTCTTGTTTGTTTGTTCGTTTGTTTTATCAGTTACAAGAATTGTGCTAAATTAAGAGGTGTGAAAATGGCAAATCTTTCAGTTTCCTGCATCAAAAATTCATTAAACTACATTAAGTAATGACATCTCACTATCACTTCATAGCTAGTAACTTCAAAGATAGCACTTATGCTTCCTTAGTTTAAAAAATGAACTTAAAAGAGTTTTCGTACTGTGAAGCTGCAGTGATCAAAGCATGGTTTGCATGTAACCCACAAGTTCAAATAGACCAAATGGAAAGAAAAGAGCACTTAGGAGAAATCCCTGCTCCTACGGCACCCTGAAACATACAATAGAGAAAGAACGGTCTTTTAGATGCTGTCTTTAGCAATGCTGGATAGCCAATGCAATTGGATCAATATCTGATGCTGATGAACTGCAAACACTAATTGATGTAAACTACTAAACATAAAATGTAAATCAAGAGAAAAGTGAGAATTACCTCATACAACTAAGAATGGCTATTGCAGAAAATGAAAATTAATAATAAGTGTGAATAACGCTATGAACAAGTGAACTCTTGAAGATAGAGGAAACAAAATTTGCCAGGATCATTTTGGAGAATAAAATTAGCATGGACATTCAACACAAACATAAAAATGGGATCACTGTGATCAAACAGTTCTACTTTTGAATGAACATCACAACAATTATTTGTGTATGTGTGCATGTGTGTTTGTGTGGTATGAGCAAATCTGCCCATAAATATCAAAAAATATAATGTTGAATGATATACAACCTGTATTTACAGCACCTGAAAAACTACATTGGTATAATATAGAGAACTGTTTTAATTGTTTAGATTGTTTTTTAAAATCTATTTACAATGATATAACTCCTTTGCTTCCCATTATCCTCTTTTGTGTTTGTGTATATATTTTCCCAAAGAATTGAATTGGAACTCTCAGCTTCTTGAGTTGTTTTTTTTTTTTAACTGTTGTTTCTTTTTTTAAAAAAAATTGTTTTAAAGCAATCTTGTTTATGTTTTTTTTTTAAATTTTACATACCATTCCCAGTTTTCAGTTCCCTCTACTTTCCCTCCTCCTACTCTCCCCATCACACTCCCCATACATTCCTCACAGAGAGTAAGACCTCGCATGGGTAGTCAACAAAATTTGTCACATCACTTGAGGCAGGACCACGTCCTACCTGCCTAGGTCTAGGCTGAGCAAGGTGTCCCTCCATAGGGAATGGGGTCCAAAAAGCCAGTTCACGCACTAAAGGTAAATACTGATTCCACAGCCAGTGGCCCCACAAACTGCACAAGCACACAACTATCACCCACACAGAGGGCCTAGTTCAGTCCTATGCAGGTTCCCCAACTGTCAGTTTGGTGATCTGGGACCCCTCTGTATGCTGTGAAAACCATTAGTTAATAAGGAAACTGACTTGGCCTGATAGGATAAATCAGAGTTAGGAGGGAAAACTAAATTGAATGCTGGAAGATAGAAGGGTGGAGTCAGAGAGAAGCCATGTAGCCCCCTGCTGAAGACAGATGCTGGTCAGAACTTTGCCTGGTATGTCGCAGCCACGTGGCGATACACAGATTAATAGTGATGGGTTAGTTTAGGATATGTGTTAGCCAGAAATACGCTTAAGCTATTGGCCAAACAGTATTATAAATAATATGTTTTCTGCATGATTATTTCGGGAATATGGGCGGCTGGGAAACAAACAAGCAGCCTCCTGCAACAGTTTGTAGTCAGAGAAGTCCCACTAGCTCAGGTCAGCGGTTTCTGTTGGATTTTCCATCATGGTCTTTAAACCTTTCTCTCTCTACCCTCTCTGTGACTGGACTGCAGGAGTTCAACCTAGTGATTAGCTATGGATTTCTGCATCTGCTTCCATCAATTATTGGATGAAAGTTCTATAATGGCAATTAAGGTAGTCATCAACCTGCTTATAAGGGAAGGGCGGTTAAGGCACCCTCCCCACTACTGCTTAGATTCTTAGCTAGGGTCATCCTCCTATACCTTTCTTGGGCATATACCCAAAGGATGTATACTCACACCACAAAGACATTTGCACAACTCTATCCAGAGCAGCATTATTCATAATAACCAGGAAACAACCTAGATTTCCCTCAACCAAAGAATGGATAAAGAAAATGTGGCACTTTTACAAATTGGAGTATTGCTCAGTAGTGAAAAATAAAAACATCTGGAAATTGCAGGCAAATTAATAGAATGAAAAAACAAAAGACAAAACAACACCAACAACAAATTTCCTGAGTGAGGTAACCCAGACCCAGAAAGACAAACACAGTATGTACTCACTCATAAATGAATATTAGGTTTAAAGCAAAGGGTAACCAGTCTAGTGTACATAACCCCAGAGAAGCAAGGAAGCAAGGATGACCCTTAAAGGGACATTCATGGATCTCCCTGGGAAGGAGAAATAGAAAAGGTCTCCTGAGTGAAGTGAGAGTGTGGGCTAGAAGGAGGGTGGAAAGATAATGAGGAAGGTAGAAGGGGAGGGAAAAAAGAACATGAGGAATTAGGGAGGTCGAGTTGGGGGCAGGGCAGAGCAGGAGAGCAAGGAAAGATATATCTTGATAGAGGAAGCCATTTTGGGATTAGCAAGAAACCTGATACTAGGCAAATTCCCAGTAATTTACTTCAGTTGCTTTGACCTACAGATGTGAAAGGATGAAGTATTGTTCAGATGGGGGAACAATTCATAATATGATTTTGAAGCTTTTGTGAAAATTCTAGCTTCTGTCTTTCATCCTAACACTTGAATGTTAAAAAAAATTGCTGCCATTTCCTCAATTTAGGTCTATAATGACAAATTTTGTGAGATTGAGTACATCCATAATTAGAAAATTCAAAAAAGCAAACCAACATACATAACTGAATAAAAACAGGGCAGAGTTTTGGCTATCTCAGAACTTTTGTTCTAACTTTCTCTTCCATTTTTATTTACACACACACACACACACACTTCACATATATAAAAATAAATACTGTATGATATTTATAAAATTTATTATAGCATTTATTGATAGAAAATAATGACCACTGGTATTGGTAAATTTAAGAACAATTATATAAATTATTTAAAAACACATCCAAATAATCTCTCAATTCTCTTCCTTGACAATGCACACATGATGTCATTGCCTCTGAGTATATAAAATAAACAATTCTGAATTATTTTTAGATACACAGGAAGTGAAATATATTAGAAACATTCATATTAGCTATAGCTGGAGGATATTTCCTTGGTTAAAATTTGTATTATCTTTATAAAACACATACAGATTTTGTAAGGATATAGCAAAAATATTTTGTTTCTGCCAGAGACATGGCTGCCAAGGAGAAGTTGCTTGGAACTTTGTAAAAAAGTATGAGACCACTAAGACCTGGGAATTGAGCCATATTTCCTTCTATTTCATAGCATCTCTGCTGTATCTCTTTAGAGAGACTGCACATTCATGAAAAAATGAGTTTTGAACTGAGCTGGATAGAGACTCATTAATTTCTCTGTATTCAAAGCTGTTAGAACATTTGTTTGAAAATATAAATTAAGCAAATACTCAGGCCCACTTTGGAATGTTATAAGGAAAAATTGAGACATGAACATATATGAGCATAGAGAACACAAAGCTAGAGCCCAGGTTAGAAGCAGCAATAGAAATGCCCTGAAAAATTTCTTTCATTATGGCCATGGTTTCCATATTCTTGGGTACTCCATCTGAATTTGATGCACCATGGTTCAGTAGCAAAACCCTAGCAATGATATTAAATTACACTTTTCTTCTTAAGTAGACAATATATTACTAATAATTATAGGAATTTTAACAAAGCTTAAAGGGAATAAACATGCTGCAACTAATAAAAATGTAGCTAAAACAACATGAATATATTTAAAATAAAAAATTCAATATAATGACATATTGACTTATATTGTTTATACTTAGTTTTATATATGGCTAATGTTCTCCAAAAATTGAGAGACATAAATATTGGAATGCAAAACATAATAAATTGTCATGTTAGATACTAAACAGAAACTATACAATACTTTTAAATGCGAGTTACTTTGAATTCACAGTATAATATTTGAAAGTACTTTAAATATCAAACTATTAATTGAGCATATTATGTAGAATAAATTAGCAAAGGAACTTTTTTATTTTAAATCAGTAGTGTGAAGCTATATATGTGATGAAAACTGCATAGTTTACAGCAAAATTAGGCAATAACTTCCACTTCAAGACTGTGATCAATTTATTATTTTGTGAGAATTTGATATATGTTCATAGCAAGCTACCTTGAATTAAGTTAAATGTACATTGTACACCAACCTGTTCTAAAAAACACAAATTTAACATGTAGGCAATAGTCAAATGCAATGCATTAAAATTTTTCTGAATGTGTTTTGTTACCAAAATATGTCACTAATATCAGTAAATCAAACTCTGAATATTGCGTATATTATTAGCATGCTATTATACGTGTAAATAAGTTCCTTTATTGTGTCAGAGACGTGTGTTCAAAGAAATGCATCTGAATTACCTTTGCATAACACTGACTGCAGTTTTACTCTAACTTAGAAAATGTTTGCTGGTACTTCACAAAATTCTTTTCTCATACAATTAACACATTGATTTTCTAGAAATAATGAATAAATCTCTGAAATGCACCTACATTAAATAACAGTTAAACATTAATCTGCATAATTCAATTCAAAGCAAGATATAAACCCTTGAGAATAGCAACTACTACCTACTGTATAATCTATTAAGATTATGCATTTTGTACCGGCACAAAATAAAGGCAATGCAGATATCAAAGAATATTTACCAGTTTATTGTTAAACTTACTGAACCAAAGTTCCAGCGTAGCACAGGTAGCGAGGAACAAAAGGGACAAGCCGCCTCTCCGCGCACCCTTTATTGGCATGGATTCGCCTGAGGCAAACCCCGCCCTCTAAAGGGAGCTGATTTAACCCCTTTATCTCCCCCTTTTGTCTAAATAAGACACAACTAAACCAAATATAACTATAACAATAATAACAAATGATAAATATAACAAACAATATTGAGAGCAAAAGTTTTGCTAAAGAGTAACTACAATTAAATAATCTTCAACTCCATCAAAGATCTGAGAAGGGAGTAAATATTACTTAACAAAAAAGAGATATCCAAAATGTGCAACAAATGACAGAGACAACTGACTGCCTGGGCAATCACCCAAAATCTCGTTTGCAATGTTGAGTCAACCAACTTTGGCTAAGGCCTAACATAACTGACATACCGTTCTCAAATGCAAGGAACTTTCTTAGGATTATCCTACCCTGTCTTGGCAAGATAAGACAATCCTGTTTATATCTTAGTCAGTAGTTGAGGTATGGGTTTTTCTTAACCCAAAGGCCAGTTCTGCCAGGAAGACAAGCTCCCAGTGGAGTGTCTTTGGTGCTCAACGTTCTCTCGGGAGTAGAGTGGTGTTGCCAGGAGTAAATTGTGTCTCAATGGCACATAATTCTAGGTTAGATTAAAGGCCATTTTCTACAGCTCTTCAAAGAGGCTGAAGATTATACTATCTATACTGAAAATAATCTCTATGTATCTAAAAAACCTGATTAACCTAAAAATAATATGACAAACATGTAATTCTCAATACCTATCTAATTTGAAAACTAAGGGAATAAACAATTGTGCAATGTATGAAGACAATGATCTTCACTTGTAAACAATGTCATTACTTATCAAATGTAAACAATGTTATTACATAAATAGGACCAGAGGTAGAAATGTACATTGTGATATGATAGATGTATCCATACAATATAAGCATACTCTTATACCAAAATAGAGGTAGGAACACTCACATTCAATATTCAATATATCAATATACAAGAAACAGTACCAACATAATTTTCTAAAAACAGTAAGTCACAAATACCAATCATCCCATCAACCCAGTTAATCCCCCTCTTTTTTTTTATATATATATCCCTAATTCCATACAATATCTCCCCATCCCCTCACCCCTAAACCAACCATTAAAAGATGTCCCTAACCCTGTGGGCAAACTCTGTTGGGAGAGGGGACGTCGTCCTCTTAGATTGCTTCTAGCTGACATGGGGGCGACGTTCTTCTTAGGGGCCCCTGTGAAAGCAAACAATGGTAAAATTCCCAAATTAACCTTTGACTTAAGAAGACTATAACTAGTCTCTGTGTGTTTCGAGAAGGTCCGGCCAGAGCGTTGTCAAAAATGTGCATCATATGAAATTGTCTCTTGCAATTGGTACCAAAAAACAGATCCAAAATTAGTGCTTAAAAAAAAAAAATTCATGACGTCATAAAAACCAGATTGAGTTGATGTTGTGGGGCCCCATCTTCATCCTGGAAACTTCAAAATTACTGTAGGAAAATATGTTGCTTGTTATGGGAAATTTAAACATTAACAACAAGGACTTATACTGACATATAAAGAAAGACACAGATGTGAGGGAAGGCAAAGAAAGTTTATCAAGTATAAAATTATTCTTATTCTGTCCCATTTCATGGCTCCTGACCTGAGACAGAAACTTTGAAATATCTCTTATCAACAGGCTTGGAATTGAAGAAGGACTGAGCCATAGTCCAACTCCAAAACCAGCTCTACACATTTATAAAGAAGTGTTCAATAAAACATATAAATATACATAAATATATATAAAACCAATACTTACGATACGTATAGAATTTTATTGTTGATGTTTAATGGGTCGTATCTATTTTCCATCCATCAGTAATTAAATATTCAGGGTCCCTCAAATTCTTTGGAGATGAATATTTTCCTGTGGAGATAAGAAAAGAACCCTGCCCCCATCCTATTAGTAATCCTTACCATCTGTATGTCGGTCATCCTTGTGAATGAATTGTTATTTATCTTTTCCAAGTGACTTCTCTTCCTCAAACCGAACCTTTTTTAATTTTGACGGTATCCATAATTTTTCCTCACCTGTGGAGATAAGAGCAAAACCCCTTCCCCAACGCAGCACATCTCCTGGCTTCCATTGTGAGGTTAGTACATCCTTGAAATAAACTGGTTGATTTAGTTCAGCAGACTTTTCCATTATCCAATGTCTTTCTGCAGCCGTTGTTCCCTTCTCGTTAGCGTTGAGAAAATTCAAGGTTAACAAAGCATTATGTAACCTATTTCTAGGGGTGTTTTCCACCCCTTTCTGTTTGTTCAACATATCCTTTATAGTTCGATTTGATCTTTCTATGACTGCTTGACCTGTAGGATTGTATGGTATACCTGTAACATGCTTGATATTGTAATGATCAAAAAACCGTTTCATCTTCCTAGAGACATAAGCAGGACCATTATCTGTCTTTATTTGTGTAGGTATACCCATGATAGCCATGACTTCTAATAAATGAGTGATTACTGAATCAGCTTTTTCTGAACTTAAAGCAGTTGCCCACTGAAAGCCTGAATAAGTGTCGATGGTGTGATGAACATATTTCAATTTGCCAAATTCTGCAAAGTGGAACACATCCATCTGCCAGATTTCATTTCTATGAGTGCCCTTTGGATTAACTCCTGCTGGCAGTGGCGTTTGGTTATAGAAAGAGCAGGTAGGGCATTTCTTCACAATCTCCTTAGCTTGTTGCCATGTAATAGAAAACTCTTTCTTCAAACCTTTGCTATTAACATGATGTTTTTTATGAAATTCAGAGGCTTGAAGCACACTACCAATCAATAATTGATCAATTTCTGCATTACCTTGTGCTAGAGGACCTGGCAGACCCGTATGGGATCGGATGTGTGTTATGTACATAGGGCAAAGCCTGTTCCTGATCAAATCTTGAACCTGGATAAACAATGAGGTTAGTTCTGTATCATCAGGTATAAATTCAGCAGTTTCAATATGTAAAATAACTCTTTCTGCATATTGTGAATCAGTAACTATATTAATAGGTTCTTTAAAATCTCTTAGTACCATAAGAATGGCATATAATTCTGCCTTCTGGACAGAATAATAAGGACTTTGTTCCACCTTACCCAAGTCTTCTGATTTGTAACCTGCCTTCCCTGATTTATTGGCATCAGTATAGAATGTACGGGCTCCAGTTATTGGAGCATCACGGACTATTCGAGGAAGGATCCAAGAAGTTCTCTTTATGAAGTTGAGCCGCTTGCTTTTTGGATAGTTGTTATTAATGTCTCCCAAAAAATTAGCACAAGCTCTTTGCCATGGTTCATTATCTTCCCATAATTTCTTTAGTTCATCAGCAGTGAAAGGCACTATAATTTCTGCTGGGTCTATGCCTGCTAGTTGACGAAGTCTCAGCTTGCCTTTTATAATTAACTCAGAGACTTTTTCCACATAAGTTTTCAGTTTCTTACTTGGTTTATGTGGTAAAAAGATCCATTCCAAGATAATATCATCTCTCTGCATTAAAATTCCTGTAGGAGAAATTTTCGATGGTAATATGACGAGAATACAATCGAGCTCTGGATTCACTCTGTCCACATGTGCCTGTTGTAATTTCTCCTCAATCATTGTCAGTTCCTTTTCTGCTTCAGCTGTTAATTCTCTGGGACTGTTTAAATCTTTATCACCATCCAAGGTCTTGTTCAAATGAATTATTAGATCAGGTGTTATCCCAATAGTTGGTCGTAAACTGGAAATGTCTCCTAACAGTCTTTGAAAGTCATTAAGAGTCCGTAAGCGATCTCTCCGAATTTGTGCCTTCTGTGTCTTAATTTTTTGCAAACCTATTCTATAACCTAAATAATTAACAGAATCTCCCTTCTGAATCTTTTCAGGAGCAATTTGCAATCCCCATTTAGGTAACAGTATCTGTATTTCTTCAAACAGCCTGTTCAAGGTATCTATGTTTGAATCAGATAACAATATGTCGTCCATGTAATGGTATACAATAGATTTGGGAAATTTCTTGTGTATTATTTGCAATGGTTGGTTCACAAAATATTGGCACAGGGAGGGGCTATTTAACATACCCTGGGGGAGGACGGTCCAGTGGTACCTCCTCGAAGGTTGAGAATTGTTATAAGTAGGCACTGTGAAGGCAAATTTTTCTCTATCTTCTTTTTGCAAAGGTATAGTGAAAAAACAATCCTTCAAATCAATAACTATGAGAGGCCATCCTTTTGGTAATAAAGAGGGCAACGGAATTCCAGATTGCAGAGGGCCCATAGGTTGAATAACCTTGTTGATGGCCCTGAGATCTGTCACCATTCTCCATTTACCTGATTTTTTCTTAACCACAAATACAGGAGAATTCCAAGGGCTGGTAGATTCTTCTATATGTCCAGCTTCTAGTTGCTCTTGTACCAGCTGTTCTAAAGCCTGTAGCTTTTCCTCAGCTAAAGGCCATTGCTTTGTCCATATTGGTTTCTCAGTCAACCATTTTAGAGGCAAGGCTGTTGGTATTTCTGAAGGGACATCAATTGCTTGTTCCTGCACAGCCCTAATGGCCGGTTTTGTCCTTTTGTAATAACTTTTAATATTCCTTTCAGAAATATGGGCTCTAGAAGTAGCAGGAATGTTAATTTGAGTATTCCATTGTTGTAATAGGTCACGACCCCATAAATTCATTGCAATATTGGCTACATAAGGCCTTAATTTTCCTATTTGTCCCTCAGGCCCTATACATTCAACCCATCTCGTGCTCTGCCTTACTCGAGATAGGGTTCCAATTCCCAGGAGCTGAACATTTACATTCTGAAGAGGCCAATATGGATGCCAAGATTCTGGGGTAATGATACTTACATCAGCACCTGTGTCCAGTAGGCCAGTAATAAAAATGCCATTTACACACACTCTCAGCTTAGGTCTTTGATCATTTATAGAAGTTTGCCAAAACACACGTAACTCATCTTTCTGATTACTATTGCTTGTAACAGTAGGCATGTGGCTTTCTAATTGTCCTGACGAGGCATGTTCTCTGCAGAAACTGGGAATGTCTGAACCATGTTTGCCATGGGGGCCTGAGAGGCCCCCCCTCTCACGTTTCCCGTCTGTATCAGGTTGCCTTGTCTATCTCTTGTAGACCTGCATTCATTCGTCCAATGTCTACCCTTCCCACATCTTCTACATAAACCTGAAGGCTGATTCCTTCTATTCCTGTTATTTCTAGAAGACGCATTATTATTATTTCTGAAAACCCGTTGTTTACAATTCCTTTTCATATGACCCATTTTGCCACAATTAAAACATTTGGTATTCTGGTGTCTCCTTTTACCATTGGAAATTGCTTCTTCTACCCATGCTTCAGTGCCATAGTCAAATGTGTCAACATCTAGTGTATGCAAGACCCATTCTTCCAAGGACGCTGATCTGAACATTAAAGGCCTCAAGATCCTTTTGCATTCCACATTAGCATTTTCATAGGCCAAAGACTCAATTATTATACGTCTTGCTTCTGGGTCAGGTATCCCCATTTGTACAGCTTTAGTTAATCTTTGTAAAAAGTCACTAAAGGGTTCTCTCTGACCCTGTTTAACTGTGACAAATGATTCCATTCTCTGTCCTGGGTCTTGTACTCTGTCCCAAGCCCTTAAGGCTGCTGTAGTACACATAGAAAGTATGTTTTCATCCAAATTAGCTTGTTCCTGAGGGTCTGAAAAGAGCCCTTCACCTAGAATTTTATCTAGGGAAACGTCAATTCCCTTCGCCTTTTCCTGCTGTTCTAAAAGTCTAGCCTCTTGCCTGAATAAGCATTTCCATTTTAAGTGCGGTCCACTCTCAAGGACCGCGGAGCTCAGCTGGAGCCAGTCCAAGGGGGTTGCTTTGCTTGTTGTGGCCCAAGATTTTAGCATCTCTTTAACAAAAGGGGAGTGCATCCCAAAAGACATGATGGCCTGTTTAATTTCTTTGAGATCATTCATACGGACAGGCTCCCATGTATTTTCCTTGATGACCCTAGGGTTTCTGGAACCAACCACCTTTTCTGTTGTTATTACAGGAAAGGCATGTAGAGCTGTAGGTAGAGCTTTGTGAAAATTGTCCCGGAGGGATTTATCCACAGATGTAGTTAAAATTTGCCTTTCTACCCTTTGCTCTTCTTCTTCAGAATTTAGAAATTCCTCAATCTTTTCAATTCTATTCACCATTGCTTTTTGTAATGTCTGAATCTCCTGCCCAGAATTATGTTCTAAAGCCTTCATTGAGGATTCTAGAGTATGAAATTTGTCCAGTAGAGATAACTTGTCATCTTTGGACATAATTTTTATGGCATAAACCGTGCCTTCTTGTATTGACAATCTTTCCGCCAATCTGTCATATGCTTTAGACAAAATTCGATTGTCACATTCAGCAGTTTTGATTCTCTCAGTTAATGTTTCAGTTCCTACAGAAAGGGACTGCTGAAACTTACGATCTAATTCAGCTGTTCCTTCTTCCATAGTAATGAATTTCTCCTTAACATCAACCTGTACTTTTTTTAGATTTTGCTCAGTTAACCGAGTCATGTTAAACAAAGATTTGTTTTCTTCCTGGAGAACTTCAAACTGATTCTTGAGAAGAGTGTTGTCATTCTCAATAGTTTTCAAACGTTCAACCTCTGCCTTAAGAGATTTGATCATTTTCCTATTATCAAACCAAATAGTGCTAAGGAAAATTAAGAATCCCAGGAATATCCATATATGCGGTGTGGTAGACACCTCTTGTAAGATCTCCCAAATGGTGCATTCAAAAGAACTATTGAAATAGGCTGCGGTCACGTTGTCAGACATTATTTAGAAAAGAAAAAGTTCTCTTACCTGTAATAACTGGTTCCTGCCAGTGGTGGCGAAAGAGCCCAGTTGAATCCACGTGTCCTAAATCTGAAATAAAAGGACTCAAAAACAAAATTGAAACAGACACCAAGCTGATAAGTATTTTTTGCCGGGGCTCTCAGGCCGCTGTCACGTGACCTGAGCGCTGGCGGCGGTGGGGATGGTGGGAGGGGGAGCAGACACAGGCAGCGCGCGCGCCGGCGGGCGGTTGCGCACGGGAAATCTGGCCGGGGTGGCTCGGAACAGAGGCTTAGGCGCTGTTAAAAAGGCTCTGTGGATATCAAACTCACTGCTTGATACTCTAACAAGCAGCAGGGAAAATCGAGTCGCTCAGAGTCTCAGCTGTTTCAGCGCGCGCCCAGAGAGACTGCTCAGAATCTCAACTTCTTCCGCGCGCGCCCAGAGAGACCGCCGCAGCAACTCCGGGGTGCAAGAGACTCCGTTCGGGGCCGGTTCTCGGCAAAGCCCCACGGGGGAGGCGCCAGATGTACTGGCACAAAATAAAGGCAATGCAGATATCAAAGAATATTTACCAGTTTATTGTTAAACTTACTGAACCAAAGTTCCAGCGTAGCACAGGTAGCGAGGAACAAAAGGGACGAGCCGCCTCTCCGCGCACCCTTTATTGGCATGGATTCGCCTGAGGCAAACCCCGCCCTCTAAAGGGAGCTGATTTAACCCCTTTAGCATTTCAGGCATTTGTATAAAAATATATAAGCCTTTCTCAGCTGATTCTCCAAAGATGATGTCTAAATAACAATTGACATAAATCATATGATGTAATGATGCATATTTGCATGGAAGATTTACTGTCATATTCTTTGAACAGTACATGCTCAGTATTTGTTCTGTAGAGAAACAGTACCTGAATGTTTTCTTGGAGTTTTATTTCTACAAACTGCTATTGTGCTTCTCTGTATGGTGGAAAATGTAAGAATAAAAAAAAGAAAAATGTTTCCTTTTGCTTCCTTTTGATGTACTGCTTGGCAGTAGGTGGCCCTCTGTTTATCATCCCTGACTGCCTGTAGGAACAGTCCTGCTAGCTCAGAAGACAGGCTCCTAGGGATTCTGTAATTGCAACTGAGTACAATTTAGAAGTACAATATCTTCTAAGTGAAATACCCTTAGGAAAACTTTAGAAGACTGAGGTACTCCAAACTATTTATTATTTGAAATAAAACAGAAACCTGAGATACTGCTCTAAGTGATCATCTCTAAAATGTTTTCTTCTGGTATACCTCATCTCAGGTATGCAGACTTAAGCAGATACTTTTAATGAATGGGCTGTTATGATCCTCACTTTATACCTGGTTTGTCTTATATGGAATGCTTCAAACAAGAGAACACTTGGCTATTCCATAAATGAGAGGGTTTTAAATCATATGAACTTTCTAATTGTATTCACTTTACATGTTTTTCTCATGACCCTTAACAATTTCTCATCACTCAGACTTGGTAGAAATATTCATAATGGGACCAAAAAGTAAATAATAAAAGTCTACACTCGTTTGTTATCAATAAAATTAATAATTATCATGGTTTATTTTGTATTGACTGAGGTTATTGTTCTTCCTGGTTCCCGCAGTCATTAAGTCCCAAAGAAATCACACAGAGGTCTACATTAATTATAAACTGATTGGCCTATTATCTCAGGTTTCTTATTTACTTTTATTCTTATATTAGCCCATAATTTTTGTCTGTGTTAGCCATGTGGCTTGACACCTTTTTTGTGAGGCAGTCACATCTTGCTACCTCTGTGTCTGGGTTACGATTGCAGACAAAACCTTCCCTCTTTCCAGAAATCTTGTTGCCCCACCCCTACTTCTGCCTAGTTGCCCCACCTATATTTCATGCCTGGCTACTGGCCAATCAGTGTTTATTTAAAATACAAGTGACAGGGTACAGACCATTGTCCCACAGCAATTTTGGGGCCATAGTTTCTGCTTAAATTTTATTATATATTTTATTACTTTATTTAATTCAAATGTTCTATTTTATTTCTAGAAAAATGAAGTTAAGGCAGGGTTGATGGGTTAGAAAAGTAGAACCTTAGTTTTCATTTACACACAAAAGAGGAGATGATGTGGAATTCCTCTCTGTATGCTATGACTATTAATAAAGAATCCACTTTGGCCTATGGAATGGCATAATGTAGCTAAGTGGGGAAAATTATACTGAACTCAGGAAGAAAGAAGACATAGTCAGTCAGCTGTCCAAGAAGTGAGGGAACAAGCCATGAGCACATCGTAAAATATAAAATAATAGAAATGGGTTTATTTAAGATGTAAGAGCTAACTAGGAATACTCCTCAACTGTTGACCAAATAGTGTCACAATTGGTAAACTTTTGTATGATTATTTGTGTCTGGGTTGGCACAAATGAAAGTTCTGTCTACATTTTATAGACATACCTAGTTTGATATCAAAACAATCATTCCCATAGACACTTTTGATCAGCAGAATTAATTGTACTGAGAAATTGAGCAACAGATTCAATTGCATATATCTTACAATTCCATTTCTATAGAATTCTAGAACAGTTACAACTGAAAACCAAATTTTCCTCACACAGAACATTTACTAATGTCTAGAAACCTGTTTGTTTCTTAAAACTGAGCCAAAAACCACTCATATACAGTGAGGGGAGACCAGAGATAGTAATAAATCTCCTGCAACCAACAAACTAGCCTTCTACAACAAGAAATTATTGAGTCAAAAAAATTCAGCAGTGTTAAGGGTGGGGATCTGTGCTCAGTAATAGGCAAATAAATCTTTCTGACAAAAGGCTATCAGTGTTTGCCAGGTATGGAAACTCCAGGAAATAAAGGGAAAGAAAAATACAAAAATCACATGACAAAGTTCACTTTAAATAAGAATCAGGTCAACCCAAGTTGACCTCAGACTCTGGGGAAATGTTGGCATAAGTATGGTGCCAAAAATATAGGTGCTGGAGTGTTCCTTATCATTTATCTCACAGCTATGTGACTCTATTGGTAACTCAGAAAATAGTTCAGGATTTTAAACCTTTACAGTTTTAGCCACTTATCCAGCATAAAAAGAAAAACAATGACATAATTGAAGCTATGAATATTATGGGATAGCATCTCATAAAGTCATTTGAAAATTTATACAAAATACTAAAAAAATAAGAAAAATGAGAATTTAAAAGAAGACTTGGGAGAATAAATTGACTCATACAGGAAAATATAATGAAAATAATAATACCAAGCTATTTGCTATGAAAAATAAAAAGTTAACACTGAATATAGACTAGAAAACAGAAGACTGATTTGCAAATTCACATAGAACATTGGAAATGATGAAGAGATATCTCAGGGTTTTTGCTGATATTTAGCATAAAAAGAGTAATAGAATACTCATCACAATATGCACTGTTAATTTTAAAGATAATTTTGCATATATTTCACTGTAGTAGAATGTTTCTTAAATGGAAATTATGAAGGCTATAAATGCAATATATTACTTTGTACATATAAAATATAAACATAATTTCCAGGTCAAAAACATGAGTAAATTAATTACAAACTCAGAGAATCTACTTGGAGAACATTAACCAACAAGAAAATGTAATTTTTTTATCCATAAAATAATCCACTGTAGACTGAGGACAGGCTTGCAATACAAGTATGATGACCTGGAAATGGATTCTCAACATCCCCATTAAAAAGGTTGGCATGGTTATGACAAACTGTGCTGTTATGAACATAGTTGAGCACATGTCCTTGTGGTATGATTGAACATCCGTTGGATATATACCCAAAAGTGGTATTGCGGGGTCTTGAGGAAAATTGTTTCCTAATTTTCTGAGAAATCACCATACTGATATCCAAAGAGGCTGTATCAGCTTGCACTCCCACCAGCAATGCAGGAGTCTTCCCTTTACCCCACAACCTCTCCAGTATAAGTTGTCATCAGTGGCCTGGAAACAACCTAAATGCCCCTCAACCAAAGAATGGATAAGGAAAATGTGGTACATTTATACAATAGAGTACTACACAGCAGAGAGAAATAATGACATCTTGAAATTTGCAGGCAGATTGATGGAAATATCATATTGAGTAAGCTAAGCCAGACCCAGAAAAACAAATATCATATCTGCTCACTCATAAGTAGTTTATAAACAAAATCCAATAAAACCAGTCTGCAAATCATAATTCCAGAGAACCTAAACAACAACGAGGACCCTAAGAGATACATACATGGATCTAACCTACATGGGAAGTAGAAAAAGACAAGATCTCCTGATAATTGGGAGCATAGGGATCATGAGAGAGGGTTGAAGGGGAGGAGAAAGGTGGGGAGAGCAGAGAAAAATGGATAGTTCAATAAAATCCATAAAATATGTTGGCATGACCACATTAGTCTGTAATTTCTCTCTTCTGTTTAGAGGAGAGAGCTGAAGATGGGGCTCTCTACCAAGGCTACGTCAGTGATATTAGAGAGTGCTGTATCCAGTCGGAATAAGGCAGAACATAATAGAAAAACAATTCTCCTCTACTTGGGGCCTCTACATGAGTAAGCACAGATAAATGCAGCAAAAACACTTGCATAATGATGTATGTACATATACAATCTGAAATTGTGAAAAAAATATAAATAATACAGCAGAAAACAACATTTGTTTATGAGAAAATATACAGTAAAAAAAGTAGAATGATCATTTATTCAGTAAAACAACTGTTACAGGAATGCAGCAAAACAAATCTTTTCTTCCTCTCCAAAATATTCATTTTTTTTGTCAATGAAGTGCAAGAATGGGGTATATAGTCTGGAATTATTTATGACCAATTTATTATTCATAAAATCAATCTTTTCTTTTACACTGTTCCACCTTATATATTACTGACTATTCGTTTGTATTTGGTCAAGCTTGGAATATGGCCCTACCCTTATTTGAAGAGCATTACAATACAAAATCAAATACCTACTAGGTACATGAATTATCTCAAACTCATTTAAAATTTACATGTCAAAAGTAATTCATTAGTAACTTTTAATATAGCAAATATTGGGGGAAATCTTCTAAAAAAATAAACATTTTCATTTTGCATTTTAATGATGCAAAGTCAAATCAAAGATTTTTGTTCCAGAAAAAAATGTACAAATTATGCTTTTCAATTTGAACAACTAAACTGTAGGAAAAAAAAAACACGATTTAGGGTGAATAAACATAGTGGTTTATCCACAGAAAAAGTAAATATTCAAATTTAACTTAGTAATAATTTGAGAACTGAGATTCACACAAATGACTGCTATTAAAGTTAATACTACTTCTATTTCCAAGTTCAAGTAATATATTCAAAGAAATACAATATATAATTATTTCTTAAAGTGAACAAGTGCCAAAAAGTATCTTCAATTTTTACACAGAGCTGAAGTATGGACAAAGTAGTAGGCACAAAGAATAATGAGAGTGGACAACAGGTAAACAAGGTAAGATACTATTGCAACAGTATTGACCGTAAAGATTGGGTATCAGTTTAAGGTGAAAACTATAAAAATTCTAAACAGGTGTCTATTATAATATATTCCTTAGAAAAGAATTTATGTTTAAATCACAAATCTGTGTATAATGTCGCACAACTTTGCTTTACAATAATGAAAGTTTGATACTTGAAACTCAGTTTAGAGTTACAGTATGAAGGAAACTATAAACTTAAATAGATACACCTATCAATCTAGCACAAGAAATCACTGTCAATGATGTGATACTTTTCTCCCTTCAAATTCAGCAAACTTTTAGGAATGATTCAAATCAATTAACATGCAAAATTCTTGCAATGTAAATGGTAATTGCTTTCCTGGAATTCAGTGTATAATTTGTCTAAACACTTGGTTATGTAGTTCAGAAGAATTTAAGATTTGGAATAAAGTTAAAAAGATGTTTCTCCTAAATGCGATATAACTTGGTAAGCAAATGATTTATAGATACTATATATAATGTGTAGATGACAGATAGGTAAGAGAGAGAAAAATGATAGATAGATAGATAGATAGATAGATAGATGGATAGATAGATAGATAGATGATAGATAGATGATCTTCCCCATGTGTATATCAAGATTTCTTCTATTTGTATCCCTTGCCATCTCAATACCAATACTGATGCCATATTTTTAGCAGAAAGAATTGCCTAAATTTCCCACCAATTATTTAAGATTTATTATAATACCCATGTAAAACCACTATCATAGTTCTTAATTTTCAATATTTTTTTGAAAAAAAATAGCAACCAGAGGTCCAGTAAAATGAAATGACAAAGAATGAAAAGAACTTGGAAGATACCAAGAATTAGGTATATTATTACTATTTTGTGAGGGATAACGCAAAATAGATTTTAAAAGATATTCAAGCTTTACGAAATAAAGGTTTGCTTGTCTCTCTGGGTCTAATTTGTTCCCGACACTGTCTACTATGCATGTATTGATGGCTGAAATGTACACAAGGATGAAGTCTAAGATTGGCGGAGCTAAATCAGAGCTGCCCACTGCATGGTATCTTGGGAGCCTTAGTTGCCATGGATAATGACAAGGTGAGAAATATTTCTGGAGTCTCCTGGAACTTCCATCATCAGGAACACAATAAAATTGATTTCTAGGAAATTATGTTCTGGTAGCTAATCACTGCTTGGAAATTATTTCTATTACACTCAACAATGTTCATAATTAAACAAATTGCAATGATTCTTATCTTCATTTCTTTGATATGAAATTTACAAAATACAGACTTGATTTTTATAGAAACTATGGTGGAAGAAGAAAACTGGTGCTATGCATAGTTGCTGCAATCCTCTCAGATTTCTCAGGGTCTGAGTCCTGAATAGGCAATTTCTGGACTATTAATTAACTGATATAACTTATCTGTTTCAGATGCTATTTTTTATGTGATTCATTGGCTCACTTATTATTACCTGTGACTAATATGAATTACATATTATGGCTGCACTATATAAAAATTATACACACAGTTGTTTGGGAATTCCAGGGGACCCCATCAGGCAACAACCAATTGAATGAAACCTAGTTACACAATGGGAGCCTTGCCTGGCTAAAAGAGACAGTCAGTTAAGATACTGTAACCCCCTTTACTAAGAGTGCTCACTAGGATCACCCTCAGATTCCAGAATGTTTCCTCGGCACTAGATTTCTACAAGGCCCGACAGTTCCAGCCATCTCTTTCCACACTCCTCACTGTATAACATTCCACCTGAAACTAATTCTTTTGGCTCCCATCCCCACCCACTTCTAGCCCACCAGAAAAAAACTGATTCTATTTCTCTTTCCCAGAGAGATACATGTGTCTTCCCTAAAGACATCCTTTTTACCTAACCTGTCTGAGTTTGTGAGTTGTAGCTTGGTTATCATACTTAAGGTGTAATATTCACTTTTAAGTGAATTTGTACCATATTTGTCTTTCTGGGTCTGGCTTACCTCACTCAGAATTTGCCTGGAAATTCTGTGATGCCATGTTTTTAACAACCGTGATATTCAATTGTATAAATTACCACATTTTCTTTATCCTTTCTTCTGCTGAGGAACACTAGGTTGTTTGAAGATTCTGGCTATTATGAACAAAAGCTACAATGCACATAGTTGATCAAGTTACCTCGTGAAAGAATAGAGTGTCCTCTGGGCATATGACCAAGAGTGGTATACCTGGGTCTTGAGGTAGATTGATTCCCAACTCCTAAGGAACATTGGTTCCCATAGTGGCTGTACAGATTTGCACACTCACAAGCAATGGAGGGTTGTTCCTCTTTCTCCACTTCGTTGACAGCATTAGTTGCCATTTGTTTTGTTGATCTTAGTCATTTTGACAGGTGTACAGTGGAGTCTGGGAAAGGCACATTTGAGCTCATAGAGAATGAAATGACAAGCACAGGGCCTGCAGGAATCTGTCCAAGATTCTCTGTGAATATGTTGTAACTGTTAGCTTGTAGTTTTGTGGGACTTGTAACTGTGGGAATGTGTGTATCTCTGACTCTCTTCCTTGCTCCTTCTTATTGGTTTTCTGTGTCCAACCTCAGTATAAGGGCTTTTGCCTTGTTTTATTGTATTTTGCTCTGTTGTTGTATCTTGCAGGCCTGCTATTCTATGAAAGGAAACAGAAAGGACACAGATTTAAGGAAAGGAGAAGTGGAGGAGACTTCACTGAGAGGAGGGAAAACTGTGGTTGAAATGTTTAGTATTTAAGAAGAATCCATTTGAAAAAAATCATCACAAGAAAAAGAACAGGTTTCAGAATAAAACAAAAATCACTAATACTGTAGCTCTATTTACAGTCTCTAAAACAATAAGAAATGTATTACTCAACCTAAGAAATTAAAATAAAATTAAGTTATTATACACCGAAATATTATTCTGCATTAACTTAGTACTTCAAAACCAGGTAGTAAGTGTATATTCACATAAGATGAGCTGCAAAAAAGCATGATCATTGTTTACATTATTAAAAAAAATCCAGTCAGAACTTTGAGCGTTAGACTGAAGTTCTTAGTGTGTTTATTGATATCTTTGCTTCTTTTTGTATTTGTTTGCTCATTCACTGATTAGTCATTTTTTTTGTTGTTTTTCAGTGTTGAACTTCTTTTATAAATTCTAGATATCAATCCATTGTCGTAGAAAGGCTGGCAAGGATTTTCTCCCCTTCACTCTGTGTTTTCACTCTGCTAACCCCGCCCCTCGCTGTGCTGAAACTTCTCACTTTCATGCCACTTTACCTCTCATTTCCTACTCTTGTTTACTGACTTATTATTCTCCTTTAGAAAGGCCTTGCATATTCACATTTATAGAAGAATTGTCCTTGCTTCCTTCTAGTAGTTTCAAGTTTCCAGCTCTACAATTGGTTTTGAATTGTTTATGTAATGGAAGAAAGCAACTCCAGTTTCAGTTTTCTCATCGGGATATAGACTTTTTCTAGCACAAAAACTCCCAAGGCTGTTTTTATGCCATGTGCATTTTGTTATTCATCTTTTTTTTAAAAAAAATAGACTTTTGATGTGGAATTCCCCTCTATATGCTGTTATTATCGTTAATGAATAAAGGAACTGCTTTGTGCCTATAGAAGAGCTATAGGGGATCAGAGCTAGGTGGAGAAAACTAAATAGAATTCTGGGAGAACGGAGGTGGAGTAACAGAGAAGCCTTGTAGCCCCACGGGAGTCAGACAGAACTTTACCTGGGAAACCATAACTACATGGGGAAATATAGATTAACAGAAATGGTTTAAATTAATATATGAGTTACCCAATGAGAAGCTAGAGCTAATGGGCCAAGCATTGATTTAATTAATATGGTTTCTGTGTGATTATTCTGGGGCTAAGTGGCTGGGAACCAACAAGCAGCCCCCTCCTCCAACGAATTAGTGTACCAACATGGTAGATTAAATCCATGTAAAGTCCGCAAAAGCATTTTGGAGAGAACAATGCCCATATTCCCATATATTGTCTATAAATGTTTGCTTGCATTTAAGGGGAGATAGTCTATAGAGATCTGCATGGATATGGATCTTGGTTTATTGATACAAATTTTGTTATACTGTGTATATGTATTTCCGATCTTGATTAAGGTATTGTGTTTGTGCAGCTCATTTAAAATGTAATGTATAGTTAAGAAATTTAGGTTAATAGATAACCATCTATAATTGTAAAGTTTATAGTCATGTTAGAATTTCTAGATGTACAGAGATGTATTTCAGATGGATAGGGATATATTGTATACATAATAAATAAATAAATATTAAAAAAATTCAAATATTTCAAAGACTACTAAATATTTCATTTAAAATGTTTTAAGAACTTAAGACTTTTCATGGCAATGAGACACATCTGTTCCTGGCAGAACCAATCTACTTCAAGAGGAAGATGGGCATAGAAGAGTCTCCTTATGGAGTTTGTTTGGCCATTTGGGCAAAAAAACTGCTATTGTCTGGACTGTTTGATGAACTGAACTTGCAGGACCCACAGAGCAATAACTGCTGAACTTGCCTAAGGGCGAGAAATGATCTTTGTGGTTCCTGTTTCATGAAAGAGTCTGCCAGACACATTCAGGACACAGAAGAAAGTGACTGCAAAACTGTCTTTGAAATTTCCTGCTTCATGGAAAAGTCTGCTGGATACTATGGGCCTGTAGCCTGAAGATTGATGCCCCAATGGTACAGAAGAACTTTGGGTAACTGTCCAGGCAGTGAGATGTCTGCGTCAACTCTAGAGTTTTGCAAATTGCTTAAAATATTCTTCCAGTTTACTTAGGTAATATTATATTATATCCCCTTCCAGTTTAATTGACTCCTTCTGCCTGTCATTAGGAAAAAAAGGAAACAAAGGAAAAATGATAAAATAAAATAAGATAAAACAAATACATCATAATAGGACAAAACAAACAGAAGAGAAAGAGCTGAGGAAAAAGCACAAGAAACAGGTGTAGACACAGAGCCCCACTTGTTTGCAGACTCAGAAATCCCTTAAACACACTACATTAAATGCCGTAATATATATGTAATAAGTCTACAGGGTAAAAAGAGAGAAAACAAAATAATATATAATAAAATAAAAATGTAAATGAACAATAAGATAAAAATTTTAAAAATAGAAAATAAAAGTCCCTGATATGACATTATGGCACAAGAAACTTCCAAAGATGCCATTGAGTTTGTTTAATATTTGCCATCTATGGCTTGACAAGCAGTTTTACCCTTAAGAATAGTTTGCTTCTCAGAAAAAAAAAACTGAATTTCCTTTGCAAGTATTTTTCAATTGGAGGTATTTTCTGAGTAAAACATGGGGGCATACACTCTATGACCCCGTTTGTTGCAGAACTATGTAGGACCTGTGCATGCTGCCCCATGCTCTGTGAGTTCATGTTTGTCAGCCCTGCTGTACTTATAAGGTCCTGTTTACTTAGTGTCCTCATCTCCCTTGACTCTTCAACCCTTTCAGCCTGCTCTTCTGCTGTGTTCCATGAACCTTAATGGTAGATTTTGGGGAAGACCTCCCATTTAAAGCTGAGTCTTCCAAGGACATATTACCCCAAATATTTTATACTATGGTCCTAACTGCATGTGTTTTTTTTTTTTTTTTTTTGTGTGTGTGTGGGTCCTCTCCTCGATTCCATTGTTTATTGCCATTGTCATACTGTTTTGGTTACTATGGCTTCTGAATATAATTTTTTTTTTTGTTTGTTTGAGACAGGGTTTCTCTGTGGTTTTTGGAGCCTGTCCTGGAACTAGCTCTTGTAGACCAGGCTGGTCTCGAACTCACAGAGATCCGTCTGCCTCTGCCTCCCGAGTGCTGGGATTAAAAACGTGCGCAGCCACCGCCCGGCATAATTTAAGAGCAATATAATTTAAAATTGCTGCAGAAACTAAAAGGACTGAATAGCAAAACCATGACCGAGAAAAAACAACAATACTGTAGATATCATTATTCCTACACATAAACAGGAGATATCTTTCTCTGTTTTGTAAATTTTTTTCTATAGATAATATAAAACGTGCATTACAGAGTTGGGGATTTTTGTTTTTTGATTTTTTTTTCACTTCTTAGAATGCTTTTTAGAGAAGAGGCTATTCTCTGTTTTATTTTCTTCTGCTTCTTTGTTTAATAAAAAGATTTTCTGATTTCTTTCTTAGTATATTTAGTGTCCTTTATACAGTGGAAGAAAGAAAATTAGAATTATGTTGTAATTCCTTATCAATAAAACCAAAATGGCTATCATCAACAAATCAAGTAACATATCTAACAAGGGTATATATAGTGTTGGTAGGAATATAAATTAATAAATTCATTTCAGTAGAAATAATATGAAGCCCCCTCACATTGTTACAAATACTATTACTCTTGGTTTTGCTAAACCCCTCCTGGGTGTCTGCCCCCAAAATCCAAACATATCCTTCTGAGATACCCACACTTCATATTGCTCCACTTTTCATAACTGCTGAGTCATGAAATCAGCCTACTTGCATCAGGAGGTGAATAAAAAAAGTATGATTTTGTTTGTGTGTGTGTGTCTGTCTGTCTGTCTGTGTGTCTGTGTCTGTGTGTCTGTGGAGTCTGTGTCTGTGGTGAGGTAGAGCGAAAAAGTGAAACCAGAAACTTTATAAATAAACTGGGGTAGTACCAAAAATAAATTTTAAAAGTTTTCTCTCATATGCAGAATCTAGCTTTAAAATAGAAAAAGGTTTCCTGTTCCTGCAGGAAGATAGAGATCTTTATGGAAGTGGGAATAATAAAAGATGAAGGAACAATATCAAAATACATGGCATACATGTCTGAAGATATCAGGCTGGAAGCATCTTTCTGTACATAGATCCATACTTTAAAAAAAAATGTAATAAAATTAACTAAAGTAAAAACTGAAAGGTTTCCATACCCTGATATTAATCTCTCTGTGGACAAAGTAATCCAAATCAAGCCGAATTAAAATAACAGACCAAGGTTATTGGTAGAATGTCTGCTGGTGGTTCTCTAGCCCAGAGACAGGAAACGGGGAGAAGAGACTGGAAAAACTACATGGCCATTTCCCAGGGGCAATTTACATACCATGTAGGTTTTCAGCATCTCTGGGGGTGAGGGGGAGCTGCCAGGCTCTTGGCTGGTTTTCTGAGCCTAGGCAGGAGATGGGGGAGGAGGGTCTGGCTTGGAGCTTCCTCCTGAACAAAAAGAAAGAAACCTCATTAATCAGCATGACCTTGGATAACAATAAAAATATCATACAAAGGACAGACATTTGTTATCCTTTAATTTGTGCCTTGCTATTTTAAATTAGTACATTTCATAGAAAGCAATACTGACGAATATCTTGCATATCATCATAGAACCCTCATCTGGTGATGGATGGAGATAGAGACAGAGACCCACACAGGAGCACTGGACTGAGCTCCCAAGGTCCCAATGAGGAGCAGAAGGAGGGAGAACATGAGCAAAGAAGTCGGGACCACGAGGGGTGCACCCACCCACTGAGACAGTGGAGCTGATCTACTAGGAGCTCACCAAGGCCAGCTGGACTGTGACTGAAAAAGCATGGGATAAAACTGGACTCTCTGAACATGGCGAACAATGAGGGCTGATGAGACGCCAAGGACAATGGCACAGGGTTTTGATCCTACTTAATGTGCTGGCTTTGTGGGAGCCTAGCCAGTTTGGATGTTCACCTTCCTAGATATGGACGGAGGGGGGAGGACCTAGGACTTACCACAGGGCAGGGAACCCTGACTGCTCTTTGGACTGGAGAGGAAGGGGGAGAGGAGTGGGGGGAGGGGGAGAAGGGTGGGAGGAGGGAAGAAAAGTGGGAGGAGGGGGAGGGAAATGGGAGGCTGGGAGGAGGTGGAAATTTGTTTTTTTTTTTAATTCTCCTTTTATCAATAAAAAAAAAAAGAAAGTAGTGGTAATTGAGGACTTATAAACCGACCATTAGTATAATGGCTTCCCAGAAAATATTAGGCATCTTTATAAGGATCCTATAACAAACTGAAAGCTAATAATACCAAAAGGAAATGTGATTACAAATACTTTGTACATCAGAAATCTAAAACATATCCCATCGGTCCTTGTAAGCATAACATTCTTAACACTTCCTTCTCTAAGTATGGCTTTGGTAACTTGTTTATAAATAGGTGAGAAGCAAAAAAATCTCAATTATTCTGTGTAAAATGTATCTACAGAGACTGTATGTGTAACCTGTGACACACTATCATACAGTTCATGTCGGCTGTCAAAACCCAACCAGTTTGACATGGGGCATGATGGTTCTGAGGCCTTAAGACAGACTTCTCAAAGTTGGCCTTGAACTCAGTCAAAGAACAATATAAACTTTCTGAAAATGTATAGTGGTCCACAAAGTTTATTCACAAATGCATCTATTTCCCCAGAGAAGGCATAAACGGACAATGCCAAACTGGCTTAATAAGGCAATATGTCAATTACTAAAGAAAGGGATTTTCACTAATTTCTGCTCAATAGAATTTGATGAATGTTAATGACTATGCAGTCTGCATTTTCCATCTCCCAAGTGAGTGTTTCCAGCCCAATTGGGTGTTTCCAGATGCTGTTATTCTTTTCCTATTCTTTCACAAAAAAAAAATATTTATTTGATATACATCACAGTGACAGAGAAAAGGATTGAATGCAATGCAGAAGGTGTGAGCTTTGAGCTGAAAGCATTGCCAGATGACACATTGAGTGTGGACCTTGGGTGAATAATAATGTCATTCTGTACATTTCAAAGGCCAGAACATGGACTTTTGAGCATAAATTAGGTTGTAGAAGAGATTAACTGTTTGTCTTATCCAGGACTCCAGTTTTCTGCAGTTATCTTTCTTACTTTCTTACCAGATGAGGGTTGTCACAAGTATTAGATAGCATACGCAGGTAGAGTTATGTGAGGAATTTATCATATAAAGTAGAAGAATTATATTTTTGTCTTCTTGGTGGTGGAATGTGGGAATGATACCATACATTGCCACAGACATAGGAAACCGGACATTGTAACTCTCATCAATTAGTATTATAGAGCAGATACTTTCAGAGACTCCTTGAAAAATCACCAAAAGTAGCCACAAGGAGTAATCACAGAAGTTTAATAGGAGGATATTTTAAAAAGTACTTTTCTGAAAATAATAACTTTCTGAAAACACTGACAGCAACAATAATAAAAACGATAGGCCCTAAAGAAATTTCTTTAAGAAATACCAGCTAGAGACAGTTACTGAAATGTTGACATCTGTTCATATTTATAAAGTTCAGTTTGAGTTTGCCTAGAGAACTCAATCAGAATATATAGACAAAGTGTGACAGAAAACCTTTGCTTATTATTGATAAGCATGTTTGAAAGGTTTGTATTTTTATTACGTTTTGCTCAACTATCAAAATCAATAAGCCACCATGTAAAATGGAGGAAGAATGTTGAATGGATTTTTTATTTAACATCTGCATTTTTTTTTATTTAACAAAATACACAGCAGACTCTCTATCTTGGGAATCCCAAAAATAGAATAGAAATACCCAAAGCAATGTGGCTTAATTTCATTAAAATAATAATTCATTTGTTACTGAAAACATAGAACAGTCCTCCCTGACTCTGTCTGCCATATTTCTCATTTTTTCCTACCTGAATTTTTTTTTTCTTCTGTTCTAATCTTGGGTTCTCACTCCAGCTTCTGGGCCATAGTTTTCTGTGGACCTAATAATAGTTCAAAACTAAGTACCAATAACAAGCAGCATATTTCAAAACACTAAATACAGCATACTACAGAACTTCATAAAAATTTTAGATATTTTTTAACTTTGATTTAAATAGTGAGACAAAAAACCTCACAGTTTAATGAGTAGTTTTTGAGACCAAATATGCTATAAAATTCACTCAGTCTCCCACGAGATTCTCTCTTCTACTTCTTCAATGGAATTACTTTTATAAACTAAAGTAAGGGTTTTCACTACTCAAAGATTAACAATAATTATGTGAGATTAGCAAAAGTGTAGCAAAAGGCTTATCAATATGCTAATTCATTTGCAGGTTTTATAAAATCTTTGCTTGTATGTTAGCATTTGAATAGATATGTTTCTCAAAACATACTGTGATTCTCTTTGGGATATCGACACTAAGCTTATTTATGTTGAAGTAAAAATTATGAAATCTTAACTATTAATTCACATTCATTTAACATTAAAATTAAAACCAAGGCCAGTGACTCGGCACAGGAGGTAGAGATGGTTGCCCTTTATCTACAATCTAGGCAGTTGAAGGAGAGAAATGACTGCTAAAAGCAATCATCTGATGCCTGTACGGATGCTGTAACATTGATGCACATGTCTACACAGAAAGAGAAATTTGATTTAAAATTAAATTAAAGCCAGAAATCATCTCACATTTTAATGATAGTTATTTTTAAAGGAAAAGGCTTTTAAAATGTCTCTTGCAAGGTACAGGAACCTGTATTTGCATAAGATCCCAAGCTCTTTTTGAGTTCCACTCAAAGTGAAACATGAGCCTATTAAAATGCAAGCACTTCTTTCTTTCTTTCTTTTTTTATTGTGTCATTTAATTCTCTATGGAACACTGTCACTCAAAGATAGATCTCCCTGTGTTCTTTGATGCTCATATACTATTTATATATGTACCCCTGTGTTTTATTTCCTCTTGTACTTTATATTCCTTTCTACCTGCTAGTCTTAATTTATTAACTGGCAGGCCTATCTTGACTACATCTGATAGAAATATGACCTTGTCTTGTGGGGCATGACTTGCCTCACAAGAACTAGGATATCGTAAGATGGAGAACTCAACGTGATTACAGCTTTGATAGATTACTTCTGTTTTCCTAGTTTATAACACACACACACTCAAAAAAATTATTTTAATAAAATAACATAAATTATCCCATTGATAGAAAACCATAAACCATAAATTTTATATTCACTTTTCCATTCAGACATTTCATGTTCAACCTAATGTTTTGTTTTTTAGCTTTGGGTTATTGGCAGACTAAATCTGATGGCCATTTTCCTTTTATAAAGTCTATACATTGTTTTTTTTTCTTGTTGTTTTTCTTTTTTAAAATGTATGTGCATTTGTGTTTGTGTATGTTTTTGTATATACCTACTTATACTCATATATATATACGAAGACACATATGTGGTAGTTAGATGGCAACTTTAAGGTCTCAGTTTGGCTCTTGGCTTCCATTGTGTGTGATCTGGGTATCAAACTCAGGTCACCAGGCATAGTGGCTATGACATCTATCCTCTGAGCTATCTCTCTGACGAATTTCTTGAAAAATTGGAAACACAACCACAGCAACAGAACAAAGAAAATGCCCTCATTAAGAATTAGAATAGGAGTCACATCTTTCCTTGATTTCTCATAACATCTATTTTGTTGGTGAGCTCCCAATGTCCTGAAAAGGACTTGGTGAAAGCACCTGGAGGAGGAAGGACCCACAACATTCTTAGTTTTAGAGTTTTCCATCCACACCCAACTGTTTTGTTTCTGGACATGCGGAGAGAATGAACAATATGGCTAAAAATCATGACATAGGGGAAAACTAGTCACACATGTTTTGTAGCTAAAAAGAAAGTTGGATGGTAAGGTAGGGACTATCATTTCTCAAGCCCCACCTCTGGGGCTCAACAACCTAGCCTCACCTATTAAGATGTGAACTAATCAATGGTTCAGTCCACAGGGGAGATAATTTATCTACTTCCAATATCACAGCTCAGAATTCAAGTCTTTAATGGACACATCTTTTGGGTAAATGCATATATAAACAAGAAACTACGAAATAGGTGCTTTGTTTGTTTTTATTTTTCTTTGATTTCTTCATTAGACAGTAACATAGTTTTCAAAACAAACACAATAACTTTAGCAAGTTATTTATTTATTTAATTTAACTTCATATATGAGTACTATATTTACATTACTAATCCCCATTCCAAGACCTCCTTCGGCCTCCATAGTTTTGAAAATTCATTAATTCAGCTGTGTGGTGGTAGCTCACACCTTTAATCTCAGCACTTGGGAGGAAGAGCCAGGCAGATTTCTGTGAGTTATAGGAGAGCCTGGTCTACAGAGTGAGTTCCAAGACAGGCTCTAAAGCTATAGAGAAACCCTATCTTGGAAGAAAAAAGAAACATTTATCACTTCTTCTATAATCACTACTCTTATACACATGTATAAATACAGACAACACTGATTTGATTTAGTGTTGCTAATATGTACATGCTTTTAGGGCTGATTTCTTGTGATTGGGCATCCTATTAAAGGCCTTTCCCCGATTTCTTGTGATTGGACATCCTAATAAAGGGCTTTCCCTTGAGAGCTCCAATTCTTGCTTGCCCATCAATATATCCTCAGCAGCTGTACAATTGAATGTATCCTTCTCAATAGGAGTAAATCTATGCCTGGTCCTATAAACATTGAGAATAAGGTGGTCAAAGTTCCTACCACAGAATCTACTACTTATGTTTTTGTAAACCAATATAGCTTCTAATTGTACTCATGATTTTTTTTATTTTATTGAGACTAGTTATCACTGTGTATCTTCAGTAGGTCTGGAGCTCTCTATGCAGATCAGGCTCTTCTCACATTAGAAGATCCACCTGCCTTTGCCACTTGAGTGCTGAGATTAAAGTCATGTGCCAACACAACTGGCATTGTATGAATCCTTACCTATATACCCACAGATAAGTGTTTACCCCTCATCAACGAAATCTCTCTCTGTAGCAGGCAGAGGCTACCATAGAGATCTACAGCCAGTGAAAATGCAGAAAATAAGTGATCTGACCTATCTGCCTTTAACTGATACATCTACAACACAACCCCTGCACCTAAGACTCAGTAAACAAGGAAAATGAGCCAGAAAAATTTAAAAATCAAAGGACTGGGATACTTGCTGAAAGATCATGTCTTTTAGATATAAGGAAGATGCACCCATAAAATATAAAAATATGATTTCTTAAACAAGACCTGTATAATGACAACACCACCTGATATATCAACATAGATGGGGAAAGTTGTATAAGATCCCAACCCTAAGTGAGATGTTAAATGAAGTTCACTGCTGCTGGGAGAGGAAGAATTTCAATTCATTATTTATCTCTGATATATTTCTGTAAAAATTGGAATTAATGAAGTGGTTTTCTGAAGTTTAAGTATTTTGAATCATTGTAAATGTAACATCACAATCCAGTCAGCTTCCAAAAATGAAGAAATTTATTTTAAAAGTTTAAATTATCTCAAAAGGTCCATGTATTTTAAGGAGATGTTATTTCAAACTTTCAGTTAAGGAATTACGTATTAGACAATCTGAGTGCACAGAGAAGAAACAGAAATAATTATGATTTATGCTCTTTCATTGTTCAGTTTCTTTTTACATCTTTGACAGAGAATTAGTCCAGTCATTTTGAAATGAATCAATAGTAGATTAAAATGATTACATCTGGGCAGATTAGCAGATAAATGGCTTCAAATATTACCTGATTTCAGAATGTTTTCTTGCAACTACTGGTGTATATTTATATAAGATATGGTCATCCTGTCAGTAGAGATAATGCTCATTGTTTCACTGAATTGCCTGTGGGATCATTAGAACTTGGGAGTGTACACTGTACATGCTATTGTTAGCAACACTTTCTCCAGATAGAGCTATTTTTACTTTGACCATGTAGGATTAGGAATTAATAATAGATCTCACTTTTGCAGACAGAAGAAAAAGCAGAGCCTGCCTAGAAGTTGCTAAACAGGGCCTCTCAGAACACAGCCAGGGAGCCCAGATAATGGGATCAGCCAATGCCTAAATCCCATTGAATTAATAGTATTGAGAATATTTGGAGTGGCTGTGCAGGGCTGGGTGACAAGATACCAAATGTCTCATTAGTAGCAAGTGCAAAGGAAGGCCCAGGTTTTGAAACTATAAGAGACAGTAAACCTGCTTCATTCAAGCATATAAAAAAAAAATCCAAGAGTCTGACTGAAATTGCCTGGCATGAGTGAGAAGAAAACATGGAACATGCAACAAAGCCACTTAGGAGTTTATTAGTGGGCTGTGTGTGTGTCTGTGTGCAGGCCTGGTGAAAGTTGGTGTGGAGAGAGAGAGAGAGAGAGAGAGAGAGAGAGAGAGAGAGAGAGAGCTGAAGATAGCACATCCACCTTTTAAGGGCTGCCTAATGCATGCACACAGGGGGATGATGTGGTTACATACACAGATGAGGGAGCTCACCCATGACCACAAGGGCTCATGCAGCTGTGTCATATGTAGGTGATGCAACCATGCCACATGTGGGTCATGACTGAGGGCTTGTAAGCACATGTGTGGCCCTGGAACCTGGAAGTGTCAGCCATATTGTGGCTGAATCATAACATTACACCCCTTTGTTTATTATAAAAAATTGGGGTGTTTGGGGGTCTTTAATGAGTGGGAATGGAGCATCATAAGGTCTTTCATGACAGCTTCCTGCTGATTTTGTGGGCATCATCAGGTCTCTCGAGATTGCTTTTTTGCTGATTTTGTGGGTGTGAGAGAGTTGAGATGCTTGACCACATCCTGGCGTGGCTGGTTCCTTTTGTGTTTTTTCCAGCCTCTGTGGAAGTGGGCAACTTGGACCTTGCAAGATTCTGATAAGGCAGAAGATTAAGTCTGCAAAAAACTTTAGATCCTGTTGATTAAGGGAGGAGAGTACCAAGATGGTAGACAGAGGGTTTCTTGGGGGTGGGGTAAAGGAGGGAATTTCTCTGGAGTTCCCGAGACCAGGAAAGATAAGGGAAGAATTAAATGATACTTATTCTGGATTGGTCTGGTCCATTTAGATAGGTCCAGTTGGCTCCCTGGAGCTTATGAAAAAAATGTTTGAAAAGAAATTTTGACATATTAAAAGCTTATGATTACAATGGTATAGTATTGAAATAGAAGACGGTGGGGAGGAGGGAGGAAAAGAAGGGGGAATTATTAGAAAGGGGAATTAAACCCCTCAATATTTTACCTGAAGCAAATCTTAAGGCACTTGCTCTCTTTAGCATCATGGTTTTATCTTAACATCCAGGATACACTGCTGCAGTCAGTAATAAACATGTTATTTTAAAATCTGTTTTGTGAATTTTTGGAGTCTGGGGCTGTGGATGTCCACAAACTTGTTATTGTTTCTTACCACCTGGGCTTTTGGCAATCCTTATACCTCCAACTCTATGTTTAATGATGGTCCCTGTAATAACAGCTGAGTGGCTAACTGGAAATTTAAGTATGCCATTGGAGATACAGAAAAGTTGATAAAACAGGAGAAAGAGGAAGAGAAAGAGTATATTGAGTTTTTGGCACAGGAGAGTTGAGTATGGTGATTAAACTTTTATTTTTCTGGAACTGGAGAAAAAGTGGCTAATCTTGGTGCCCTCTGGAACTTAAGGGAGCAGAGCCCTGTTTGAGTTACCATATATGAGGGGGTATCTTGAGGTGGAAGACTAAAAGGTTTAAGGTGAGATAGGTGAATCCAATGAGAGAGTCTCTAGATCTTGGCAGCTGTGGGAGTTACAAAAATTACTTTAAAAGGGGCCTTGCCATTAAGGGGAAAGAGGTGAGGGACATTGGTCTGAGGGAGCGAATAGTACCAAATCTCCTATTTTAATCAGTGGTGGGCATGTGGTTGGGTAATGAATAGTCGGTAAAATCTATAATAGGGAGTGAAGATGGGATAACAACTGAGTAGGGTGAGGGGCTGAGATTTAAATCCAGCTGCCCATACATGAGTTCAAAGGGCCAGATGGAAAGGGGTTTTGGGGGAAAGCCCTAAGCCTGAGAAGGACTAGAGGCAAAAGTTTTACCCAGTCAAGGTGAATCTTGTGTGACATGTTAACAAGAATTTTTTTGGTTGTGAACCTAGCCTTTAATGGCTGAGTCATCTATCCAGCCCAACAAGAACACTTTTTACGGAACAGTTAGTTCATTTCCCTTCCCTGAAGACTGAGGATGGTATGGGATATGAATATGCCAGGGAAGTTAACAGCCTTAGATAAAGTTTGAGAGATCTGGGAGGTAAACTCTGGGCCATTATCTGATTGAAGAGAGGTTGGGATTTCAAACTGGGGACTAATTTCTCAAAGAAAAATATCAGAAACTGTCTGGACCTTCTTGTTAGTGGTGGAAAATGCTTCAATCCATCCAGACATGGTATCCACAAAAACCAGGAGATATTTAACTTGTCTGACTGTGGGCATATGAATAAAATCAATCTGTCAGTTTCTGGAAGGGAGCCCCAGGGTTTTAACAAGTCCATAATGTAACCTGAGTTAGTTATGGATCCTCCTTTTACCATAAGAAGCCTATCCACCTTCCAGATAGCTGTGTGGGGCAAGAGGATATGAAAGGCATATTTGGAATCTGTGTAAACATTTAAAGATTTTCCCTTTCTATTTGGAAGGCATTAATTCAGCCTGCTGATTAGTAGTATGGGCAGGGAGTGGCTGTGCCTCCACTACCCCAGTATCTGACACTATGGCATAGCCTGCTCTATGGGTCCCTTCACATAAAAAGAAGCTGCCATCTGTGAACCAGGTATAAGTGACCTGGGACAGTCTGTCATGCTGTATATGTGAGGAGTGTGGCAGTAGATCCTCTAAGATTTCTATGCAGGAATGAGATGGGGAATAATTAATGTTAGGTTAAGGTGGGAGATTTGAGATATTAAGGGGTGGGCAAGATTGGAAAGGGAGTGTGGCACCTTCTATTAATGCCACCTGAAGGAAAAAAAACTCAGGAAGTGGATAAGGACTGTAAGCGTTTGTAAGTTAGGAGATGGGACAGATTGTGGTGGGAGAAGACAGTGGTAGGTGACCCAAAGGTTAGTTTCTTTGGCTCATGGATAAGAAGCTCAGTGTCCACTAAAGTACATATACATGTGCCCATCCCTGAGTTATGAGGTCCAGCTTTTTTGACAGGTATGCTACAGGTACAAAGGATGGTCCCAGCTGATGTCCTAGGACCCCAAGAGCATATTGGTCCTTCCCTGTTACATGGAGGGAGAAAGGATGAGTTAAATATGGGAGATAAATAGCTTTGGCCTGGATAAAGGCTTGCTGGAGTCTCTGGAAGGCTTAGTAATGGGATGATAAAGTGGCTCATGCAGAGAGCCAAGAGCTGCCTCAAATAAAAAGCAGGTGAGGAGACAAAAAGAGGGGATCCAGGAACGCAGGAAGCCAACTATTTCTAGGAAAAATAAAACCTCTTCTTTTGTAGAAGGAACTGAAAGCAACTGAATTAGCTTTTTTTCTGTTTAGGGTAATACCTTTTAGGGTTGAGGTAATAGTTACTCCCAAGTAAATGACATGAGAGGTAGAAAGTTGGATCTAGAAGCTGAGACTCTATAGCCCCTTTTGGACAGGAAAATTTAAAAGAGCGGAGGCATCAGTATTGCCTCCAATGATGGACTGCAAAGTAAAATATCACCTACAAACTGTATGATTTTAGATTTATGAAGAGAAAGTGAGAGTGGATCAGAAGCTAAAAATCATGACCAAATAGGTGTGGGCTGTCCCAGAATCCCTGGGGAAGAATGGTCTAGGCGAGCTCTGTGGAGAGGTGAGTGTCAGGGTCAGTGCAGGTGAAGGCAAAGATATTTTGAGATCAAGAGCTGAGAGGAAAAATCATCTTTAAGATCTAGAACTGAGAAGTGGGAGGTTCCTCTGGGAATAGTGGAAAGAAGTGTGTAAAGATTAGACACTACAGGATGAAGAGGAACTACTGCAGAGTTAATGAGCAAGACGTATTGAACCAGGTGGTAAGTTCTATTAGGTTTTTGTTAACAGCAAGTATAGGGGTGTTAAAGGGGAAAGAGGTGGAGTGAAGTAGCTTTTTTCTTAGAAGGTCAGAGATAATAGGTTTCAGTTCCCCAAGGTTCTGGAGAGAGAGGAGGTACTGGGCTTGGGAAATATACTTAGTAGGATCTCGTAATTGGATAATGATAGGGGAATGGTGATTAACAACAGAGGGGTCATGGGTGTCCCAGACTTGGGGGTCAACCTGAAATGCTGGTCGAGGTTGGGAGGCTAGAAGGAGAAGGAGGGGAGCTGTTGGTGAGTCTGGGGTAAGTTGAATGGAAGGTGAAAATGAAATGGAAGCTCCTACTTTTGCAAAAAAAAAAAAAAAAAAAAAAACTTTTCCCATAGAGGTATCGGGCAGGTTGGTGGGGTCTGCTGAGGTGGATAAGGCTGTCTCCCTACCCCAGTAGGGAAACAAGAAGGGTAGGCCCCAAGATTTCCCTTAGTACTGAGTATGTGGCTTTGCTGTCCAAGAGAAAGAGGAGATCAGTTGTACTGATACTGTGATGTTTACCCATGGCTCCCTGTTACAGATGACAGTTATAATCAGGTCAAAGGAGCCTGGGCAGCCTCACTCATCCATGGACAGACCTATAAGGTCAACTTGGAAATTTTCTGGGTTTGATGTCTCCATACCATAATGTGCATTAGAAAAACTGACTGCCCAATGCCCTTTCCTATGGCATTTTGGGAAAAGTCTTGTGGGACCAAGGTGAGGACGAGGGCATGCCCGGGCCCAGTGACCAATTCTACCACATTTGAAACACTGGCCTGGTGACTTCTTGAGCTGCAGGGTGCAAGGGAGCAGCACAGACAGCACAGATCAGACGGTCTGTCGCCTCAGCTGGTAGGAGGGCTGCAGCTAGCATGTGACAATGATGATTGTGGGCTTTGTCATTCCTTGCACGGGCACCTTAAATGCCAACTCTAAGACTTCCACCTGTGTGGTCAAGGGGCCTTTCTCCAAACATCTTAATGTCAGGGTAGCACTGAGAAAAAAAATGAGTCATGAGTAACTGTCTGCCTTCCAGGTTTCTGAATCTAAGTTACTATATTGTAACAGGGCTTTAGTGGGGTGTTCCAAAGATGGGGAGGATTTTCCTTTGTATTTTGAATGACCCCTGTGAGCTTATATAGTTTACTGGCTTGAGGATAGCCTTACAGAGACCTTCCAGAAGGCAAGTCTGGTCCTTAGCTAAAGTTCCACCTGGGGTGTTATAATCCCAGTGTGGTTCCTGCTTGGGGACCACCTCTGCCACTGGAGGGGTGTGTTGCATGTATTTGGTGAGACTGGGTAGTATACTGAAATTGCTTTATGAAAGAGGTAGAATTTAGATAGTAAAAAGCTTAGATATAAGGAAACTTCTTCCATTTGCCTGTGTGCTGACAGTAGTTAGAAAGCTCCTGTAGAATATCAGGATCAAAGGTGCCATTAGGCAGCCACTTTAAATTGTTATATAAATTGTAACAAGGCCATTTTTTGAACGAAGATGGACAAGTGTGGGAATCTGTAAGTAGGGCATTAAGGCTTGATGTTTCAGGGCCTCTAAAAGGCATCACAGGGGGAAGGAAGTCTTTGGTGGCTTGTACCCATAGCTAAAACTGTGAAAACCAGTGAAAATGGTTACACCACAAGGCTTATAGGGGAACATCTCCTTTCTATATGTGGGGTGTGAAACTGTGGCATTTACATAGGCCTTGTGGAGGAGCATCCTCACTCTACAGACAGGGCATTAAAGCCTGACTGGCTCCAGTCCAGGTGACTGGACAGCCAGAGAGGTTACAGACTGAAACATCTCTCACAGTGGGGACCACTGGTGAGTGGCCCAAAGAAAAAGAAAAAGGAAAATCTGAGGCAGGTGGGCAACCCTGGGTTGTCCAATTATGTTTTTAGTTAAGGAAAACAATCCTGAGATGAATGTCAGTGAAGGGCTCAACCACAGCTGTGAAGGCCATGTTTGGTGACTGTCCCCTCATTTCTAGGAAGACCAGAAGATTTCCAGGAGTTCAACAGTAAATTCCTCAGGTTCAGAGAAAAAATTAGGCTGACTAGAATCGGGAATCTCACTTACTGAAGCTGGTGGTATGCATAGAGGTCACTCTCAGGCAGATGGAACATGTGGTTGTTGTGGAAAAATACCCAGTTCTGGATACTGAGCCTGGTAGAGGGGCAGAAGAGCCTCCCATGTATCATGGCACCAATGAAATTACCTGGCACTAGTGAGAAGAGCACACAGAACATGCAACAAACCCATTTAGGTGTTTATAGGAAGGGTATACAGGCCTGGCGAAGGTTGGTGTGGAGAGAGAGAGAGAGAGAGAGAGAGAGAGAGAGAGAGAGAGAGAGAGAGAGAGAGAGAGAGAGAGAGAGAGAGAGAGAGAGAGAGAGAGAGAGAGAGAGAGAGAGAGAGAGAGAGAGAGAGAGAGAGAAGCTTGTCCGCACATGCAGGGCCCTGGAACCTGGAAGTGTCAGCCATCTTGTGGCTGAATCATAACACTGACATTGAATTCTGTCACCCAAAATGAAAGGTAACACTTGTTATGGCTCCTATTTATTAGCTAAATATGGCTTCCATAGTATATTCCACCTGGTCATTAACCATTGCTGGTTAACTGCATCTATAGCAGTATATTAATTTACTCAGATTTTAGTTGCAAGAAACTAAAATCAAAAATCAGGAAAAATCAGGAACAAAAGTCAATGTAAAAAAAAAAAAAAAACACTAGGCTCAGCCAGGTAGTGGTAGAACACACCTTTAATCTCAGCACTCAGGAGACAGAGGCAGGCAGATCTTTGTGTGTTTGAGGCCAGCTTGGTCTACAAGAGCTAGTTCCAATACAGGCTCCAAAGCTACAGAGAAACCCTATCTCGAAAAACAATAGCAAACCCCTCCCAGCAAAAAAATAGTCCCTTCAAATATTGGCTTCATCTACTCACAGGCTCTAAATACTATTCTATTTTATTAAACTATATTAGATGGAGAAATATGTATATTATGAATCCACAGGTATAAAAATGTCACAGCTATATAATATACCAATAATATACCAATAACACTTTCTACACAGATTTTCAATTTAACACTATTTTCTAATTCCTGAAAATAAAACCATCATATTTAAAATTTGTAAAAAATGAGAAAGGTCTTTAAGGATAATTAAAACAATGTTATAGGTCAATATCTTAAAATTTTGAGAAGTTTGCACATTTAGTGCTGAAATTTTGAGGAAAACCTATCAGTTTCTGATAAATCAGGAGTTGTTCCCTCCGTATATGCAGTTCAATTAGGGTGCTCCACATGAAGCACTTAAGACATTTTATTGAATATTTTAATGATGGTAATGAATGGATTAGAGTTCTATTTTTAAAAAAAAAAACAAACGAGAAATCTCTTTGTTAACAGAATACTGTTCTCTTCTCTCCCAGCCATACAATCCCATCCCCTTTATTTGTCCTACCTTGCTGAGGATGCAACATTTGTCTTAGACTGGGTAACAAAATGGTACATGATTTACAAAGCCCTGACCCACATGGACAGCTTACTTGTTTTCATTCCCTACCTCTAGGCCAGATGAATAATATCAAACAGAGGGCGCGGGAGTCTAAGGTGAATTAGTCAGATAGAGCTAAATGGCTGCACAATGACACAGATATGTAAAACCAGCCCCGAACACTGCATAGATTTTCACTATTATTTTTATTTACTGGCTAGCAGGATATGCCTAATTAAGAAACTTGAAACATTTTACCAATACAGTAGCAGTATTATGTATTATCTATCTGTATTTTTATTAATGTTCTACAAGTAGCAAATGAGTGCCATCAAAGAATTTTCCAAAAAAAAAAAAAAACTGTGTTTTGGTAGATTCTCCTTCCTTCTGTTATTGTCATCCACTGGGTATATATACACATGTTCATTATGCATACATTTGTTGATAGACAACTTGGCTGATTCTTTTTTTATGCTATTGTAAATGGAAGAGAACTAAATGTGGATGAAGTATCTCTGTTTTAAGATGCAAGTCCTTTGGGTGAATATTCTGGAATGTACAGCTAGACCATATGGTAGTTCTTTTTTTTTTAAGTTTTTGAGAAATCTCCATTTTGATTTTTAAAATGACTGTACTAATTTGCACTCCCATTAGTAGGGAATAAGGACTTTGTTTCCCCTACATATACTCAAACATCTCTTGCCAGATTTATAGTATTAAAATGATTTAAATTTGATATGATCATACAGGTCTTTAGTTCCAACATGCACATGGCTCTCTATTAGTTTGAGGTCAGCCTGGTCTACATAGCAAATTCCAGGACAATGAAGCTTACATTAGTGAGTCACTGTCTCAAAAATATAGGTTTGCTTTCTTTGTTTAATATTATATTCTCTGTATATATATATATATATATATATATATATATATATATATATATACATACATATATATATTTGGCACATGTGTGTATTCTGTGCCTGATGTCCTAGGAGGAAAGGAGAGTGATTCAGATATCCATAGAACTGAAATGATTAATATTTATGAGCTGCCATATGAATTCTAAAAACTGAACCTGAAATTTCAGTAATAAGTGGTAGTTTCTCTGTCTTTAACTCTTTCTTTCATATTTTAAGATTATAATTACATCATATTCCAATTCCCTTTTATCCCTTTGAGCCCTCTCATGTATCCCTACTATTTCTGCTTCAAATTCATAGCCTCTGTTTTTACTAATGACTGTTAAATATATATAAGTGCATGTAAATATACACATATATATTTTTATATAAGTGACTAAATATATAAATGCAAACTGCTCAATACTGGTAATATTTTCAGTGCTGACTATTCAGTGCTGATTAGCCAGTTGGTGTTATCTTCTCTGAGGAAGATTATTTTCTCACTCTCAGTGTTTCTTGGTTGCCTATTGTGCTCAGTTTTCAAAACCACTGAGCTGCCCTGCCAGACCTTTATCAGATTTCCTGATGATAACCTATTCTGGCTGGAATGAGGTAGAATCTCAAAGAGGGCTTAATTTACATTTTACTGATAACTAGAGGTGATGAATATGTTTTAAAATATGTATTGGCCATTTACATTATTTCTTTTGAGAATGGTCATTTCATTTCATTCTTGATTGACAGTATTCTTATGCTTAATTTTTTGATTTTTTTTATAAATCCTGATATTGGAATATAGGAAATTTTTCACAAATTTAATGTGGATGACATGAAGACTTGACAAAAAAATAAGTAAGAAAAAATAGAACTATCATTTGATCTAGCAATCCTAGTTTTGGGTATTTATCTAAAAAACAAAAAAAAAAATGAACAACTAAGAAACCTGAAAAAAATGACATCAAAGACATTGCTCCTCTTGTGCTCATTGCAGCATATTGAAAACAGTTGGTTTGTAAATATAAAATAAATGAATATTAACAGAAAAATTGACCAAGAAAATGTAAGATAAATCTACCATGCATTTGGCATAGCCTTAAGAACAAACAGGCTAATCTAATAAAGATATATTGATTTTTAGTGGAAATTTGTGATCCTGGATTCTACAATTCATTACATACAATGAGAGTTAACTTCCCTTTTTCTAATAAAACTTTTCAGAATACATAAAAATAATCCTGTATTATAATTTCCTTGTCCCCTTGAAATTAACGTAGCACACATATTTTTGTTTAAAAACGACAAAATTTACCCACTAAAATCTGGAAAGAAATTGTGTCTGCAGAATATAAATTGAATTGTTTACAATTTATACAACTAGAACCACATATACTGCTAGGCTGGATACTCTGTGCAGTGTTTAGGCAGTGTGCAGGAGGCCATAGATTCTCAGCTATTGAAATGCTTGCAATATGGTACATTTGGAAAGAGTAGATCTATTACTGAAGACATGATGAATTAAATTTGTTCTCTTTAAAAGCCCCAAATTGCCATCCTGTATCCTAATGTACACACTAGACAATTCCTTCTTTGTTGTTCTTTGGATTTAATTTTAAAATTCAATTTCCATAAAAGGCTAGTCTTTCTGACCTTTGTCAAGCTGTCTAACCAAAAGGTTGTCTGCCTCATTTCCATTAATAAAGAAAATGTACTTTAAAAGTTTAAGGAAGTTACCTTAAGGCCAAAACTGAATATAACTGTGCTCTGTGTTTTTTCAGCTGGCTAAATTTCCAAGGCTCAGAATGACTGATTCTTCAGTAAATGTACATTATATGTGTACATATTAATTTGTGAGCTATACTTTTCCTCTTTTCTTGCCATTAATGCTTAAAATTATCGAATGTAAGAAAATGTGTAAGTATTCAGCTTCAAATTGTTGCCCATAACAGTACATTACATTATTTAATCAAACAAATTGTGTGTATGTTTGGACATGTGTGTGTTTCATTTACTAAGAAGAACAGCCTATCCAATATTTATTCTCTACTAGTAAACTTAAATCTAGAGAAAAATCTAAGTTCTACTTCATATATCAGAGTATTCTCTGGAAATAAATGTGTTGGTAACTGCTTCTTTAAACTCTAGTAGATTTCTCTCTGTACCTGTAGTTTTATTTGCAAGCATGTATTATAAATGCCTATTTAATAACTGACAAGCATCTTTAATAGTAGATGTCCTAGTGTTTAATTCTATTTCTTCCTATCAAAACAATATGGATAATGGAAACTTATAGCTGTTTTCATGGTGTCAAGCTCTCTCATGTTTGTTCAGATTTGTTTTATTTTCCCTGTCCTCACTCATTCCATGTTTACCTACACAGTAGGCAAGCTTCTCCTCATGCTAATCCCCACTCCAGGGATAACTCTTTGGCAGTGAATCTAAAATATAGTCAAGAGATTTGCTATTTTGAAGCAACATGTGATCTTTGTGAGTACTGATGATAATATCCAAACACCTTTAATGTTTCCTTTTATTTCTAATGGTGTTCAATGTTACTCATTGCTCAAACTGTGTCTCACCTTTGTTGAATGTTTAGTGCTGTTGTAAACTTAAATACTCAGTTGTTGGACAAGTACAGAAAGCTATTTATTCTCACATCAGGTCCTAATGGTGAGTGAGTTGTCTTTTTGTCTAATGCTAATTATATTTATGTTCATAAAACTATATACTTTCAAGTAAAGTCATAATGTCTTTGTTAAGTATTTGTGCTTAGACTTTTTAAAATAAAAATTTATGAATTTACTTTGGTAACTATTATCAGGGGCCTTTAGAGAAATAAATAAGAAGACATGTACTCAAATAAAGAAATATTTTTCACAAGAATGAACAGTTTCTCAAGCGTCACCTTTGTCAATTTTTTTGCATTGTTTGTAAAGAATTTTAATACATTTGCTTCCAAACTTTTATCATCATTCCATTATAAAATCTGCTATGTATGTCAATAGTTGAACGATGTTAGTAAAGCTGCTATGAATGAAATGCACCATTCCAGGAATTATAGACACCTTTATCATTCATACAATCTCACATTCCCATTCCATGTTCCAAAACTGAAGCTTTCATTGTGGGTGTGTTTTCTCCATTCCCTCAGCTCAGCCTCCTGAGCAGAGTGAGCAGTCATTACTAGGTATTTCTATCCATTGGTTGTTGCCTAGGTATTACCTATATTCTGCAGGCAACAGAAGAGTTGACAAAAGCCCCATTGGCAATCACAACGATGAAGAGCTGCTGTGCTCCTGTAATGTGCCACATAACTACTCAAGATCTCAATATTTTTATAGCTTTGACATTCCAAAGAGAAGAACCAACCTGTAATTAGAAATAAAGGCAGAGAAAAAGCAAACTTTATGAAGATTCATAGGCCATGAATAGTTGTCAGGCAATTTCTTGCTTTAGAATAATCATTCATGACCAACCACATGCCTTGCGAATAGAAACTGAGTAAGTTGTGCTAGACAGAATGAATTTCTCACCAACCTAAAGGAAAGAATTTGAATGCTTTGAATGAATTCTGGTAACCTCACACCTTTCACAGTTATTTTTGAACATGAGAGAGGATAGCATGTAGCCAACAAAATGATATTTGTCAAAAGGTATGTGATTTTTCCCCACTTCCCTGTTACAACATTTGATAACTTGAAGTAATAACTGTCTTTGTTGTGATTTCAGCCCTCAGTGTGTTGGTTTTGGAAGTGTAGATTTGGGATACTAATAATATTTACATTATATTTATTGATTAAGTAGAGAAGTTATCTATATTCACTGCAGGCAAATATATTTTCCCTCTATCTACTTCCAAACTTTTAGAAAACGTGGTGTCTATGGCCTTAAAAGGCTCATATGTTCAATGTCTTGACTTTGGAGGTGGAGACTCTGCCAGATAACATGATTTATAATGCATCACGGGAATGAGACCCATACTGGACTTTCTTAATGAAGTGAGGAAAAAAGTGGAGCTCCTTATTTCTGTCTCTGATCTGTTTTGCTTCCCCATCTGGAAGGGTCATGTGAGGATGCCTGGAGAAGGTCCCATCTGCCAACCAACAAGATGGCTCTGATCAGGAAGCAAACTGACTCACAATAAAGTCTTATACGTAAAGCTGAGATAAATAGCTGTCGACTGTTGAAGCTAGTTAGCTTTGTGGCATTTGGTTTTGTCAGGCCAGATAGATTAATGCACATTAATCAGAAAAGTCAAGCGAAGAATTTATGATTGATGGGACTGTTGACTCTGAATACTCCATGACTCATTCATAGAGTGTCCTGTGCTTTGCCAAATACCAGTTTATGCATAGTTTAAGATACTTTCATTTGTTTGTGTTCCTCAAGGACTTTGTATTTTCATGGAAAAATGCTAAAGGCAAAAGCCAAAGAAATGTAAATGCAATGCTTTCAGTCAGTCATCTTTCCTTTGGTCCACTTCTTAGTTGTTTCCAAAGCAGTCGGATAGAATGATTGGGGGGGGGGGGCTGATTTTTATTTATTTTTAATTAAAAATTTCCACCTCCTCCCATTTCCATCTCCCTCTCCCTATTCCCCTCCCCCTCCCTCTCCAGTCCAAAGAGCAGTCAGGGTTCCCTGCCCTGTGGGAAGTCCAAGGTCCTCCCCCTTCCATCCAGGTCTAGGAAGGTGAGCAACCAAATAGGCTAGGCTCCTACAAAGCCAGTACCTGCAGTAGAATCAAAACCCAGGGCCATTGTTCTTGGCTTCTCAGTCAGATCTCATTGGCAGCCACGTTCTGAGAGTCCAGTTTGATCACATGCTCCATCAGTCCCAGTCCATCTGACTTTCATGAGCTCCCATTAGATCAGCCCCACAGTCTCAGTGGGTGGGAGCACCCCTCGTGGTCCTGACTTCCTTATACATGTTCTCCCTCCTTCTGCTCCTCATTTGGACCTTGGGAGCTCAGTCCAGTGCTCCCATGTGGATCTCTATCTCTAGCTTCATCCATAGCCAGATAAAGGTTCTATGGTGATATACAAGATATTCATCAGTATGGCTATAGGATCGGGCCATTTCAGCCTCCATCTCCTCAGCTGCCCAAGGATCTACCTGGGGACATCTCCATGGACACCTGGGAACCCCTCTAGAATCAACTCTCTTGCCAATCCTAAAATGGCTCCCTTAATTAAGATATATATTTCCCTGTTCCCATATCCACCCTTCCTCCATCCCAACTGTCCCATTCCCCCAAGCTCTCCCCATCCTCCCCTTCTCACTTTTTTCTCCCTATATCCCCTTACCCCCATCCCATTCCCACCCCCAAGTTTCCAATTTTTGCCTGGAAATCTTGTCTCCTTCCAATATCCAGGTGTCCATGGAGATGTTCCGTCTCTTTAAGTGACTGGTCCCAGGAAGGGATACATGTGGTAGGTGGGCAAGAGAAAGAGACATGGATAGGCATGCCATGCAGAGTGAGGTTGGATATTTATTCAAGGGGTTTTGGAGGGGGAATGGAGAAGGGGAGAAGAAAAGAGAGAGAGAGAGAGAGAGAGAGAGAGAGAGAGAGAGAGAGAGAGAGAGGAAAGAGCCAGAAATGGGGGAAGGGGAGAAGTGGGGAGAGAGGCAGAAGCTGCCTCTTCAAGAGAGGGACAAGGAGAAGATAGTGAGCTCAGGCCTGAAGCTGAAGATCAGCCTGCCTCAGTGGATGGGGAAGGGAGTGGATGTGGCTTGTCTCTTAAAGAGACGGAACAATCATTGCAAGTAGGGCATGGGGATTAGCAAAATAAGTAAAAAGAATGAAGACAGGAGTGAAGTTAACAAACAGAAACATAGGATAGTATGGGGGGGAGTGCCAGTGAATACTGAAATCACCTGCGTTTAAATTAAATTTGCTTAAATACCTCAACCCCAAAAGGTGGAGTGAGATTAAAACTGCTTTAGCATGATACAAGGAAAGAGCAGACCAGTTGAATATTGTGGGCTACATTCTCAGGTAAACATTCTGTTGCTAGAACAAGACAACTAAGACGTATTTCCTAAACCAAAACAGTCTATGGGTAAACCACTTCCTGCGTGGAATTCATAGTTATCTCCTTAAGAGTGTAGGAATTTAGTTGGATATTTAGACTTTTGTTTGAGGTAGAAACAAACCAACTTCTCAATAACTGAAATATGAGATATTGATATTAGCTGTACCTGTTGAAATAACCTTGAAGAAGCAGATATAAGTTCCAACTCTCTTACCTTTGATTAAGTGGAAATAGGCCCATAATTGTGAGCCTCCACAATAAGTAACTGGGTAATCTGTAGGGTAAGAAAAAATAAAAAAACAAAAATAAAAACAAACTAAAAGAGCATTATAAGACATAAAACCTCCAAAATGTCATTGAGTTCATTTTCTATTGTCCTACTACTGGGCAGCAAGTTTGGATTCAGGAGTGGTTTTTGTTCCCAGTGAAACTTAATTAAAGAAAACTAAGTTTTCATTTATTTGTGGTTATAAATTGGAGAGAGCTTCTGGGCTAGAGATGTTGACTTGTGACTACTTCTACTCTCAGTGCTGGGAAACTACCAGACCCAGACCTGAACAGATTTGGTGTTTACCTTTCTCCATAGGTAGCATGCAGAGTACCTTTCGGTACCACTGCCACTATTTGGTAGGGATAAAGGCTCTAGGCAGACACCCGCTCAATTTTTCCATATTCAATGAGTTGTATATCTGTTGCCTTCAGCAATAACGCCTTGCCATAAGTTCATGGAGAGCAATCAATAGTCATTGCTCTACCCTACATTGCTCAGAGTTTCCCTTTGGCAAACATATCCATTGTATATAACCCATTTCTGGAACTGGAAGTTTCATGTGGCGCATTAAAAGGACACGTGTAACTAATGCTTGAGAGTGTGAAGCAATTTCAAAATCATCTGCTTGAGAATTATATTTTAGTTTGTTATGTGTCATGGCTTGATTGATGAAGTACAGTGAAGATGCTTGACATCTAAGTAAAAATGAAGAAGAGTAGTACATAGAAGTGATTTTAACTTTGGTCCCAACAAACAAAATCCTATCTTATTTCCAATGGCTATATGATTCATAAACATTTCATAGTCAATGGTGAATTCTAAAATCAAATCAAACATAGAAATATAATTTAATTAAAACAAAATGTACTCTAGCATTTCAGTAGTTTAAAACATCTGAATTAGGATTGTGTTTTCCGTGCAGATGCTGCTATGCAATCTCAAGAGGTTTAGAGTCTTGCACTTCACAAATTGGTGCAGCACGCTGTCCACTTCCTACTTAACAAAGGTTTGACCCTGTGAACTTTTACCAAGAAGTTCAGTGAATTTTAAAGTGCTGTTCTTAAAATAATTAGTGATGTGTGGGAAGTGAATTAGCAGAATGGCTCTTTGAGAAATGTACCATGCTAGAATAAATAGTTTTCCTAGAATTTAGTGTTAGAATAGATAGAATTACTAGAATTAGAGAAAAACAGTAATAGTTGCCTCGTTCCTGATTGTAAGTTTTTGAAACTATCATTAATGGCAGAAAGAATTTGTGAAAGGGTATATGCTTATTGATTTACATATGCTAGTTGTAAAAGAAAAACTAAAGATCTAAATTAACTTTCTACATAGGGCCTTATAACACACACACATTCACACACACACATACACACACACACACACACACACACACACACACATATAACGGCACCATAAAATTTTTAAGTTCCAAAGGTAATATATGTGTCAGTGTATATGTGTTGTGTGTAAAGGATATATGTATACATTATATATACAGAAATATATATTTTTCATATATAATATGCATATATCTTTTGGAGTTGAAAAGTTGTGATGCTTTTTCCAATAAGTAAATTTTCACCAATTTATGAATTAATGTTAAAAAATTATGAACATTTATGATAGCTAAAAATCTATATACTCATCTATACTCCTGAAAGTGGATTTCTTACAAAATACTTTTACAAATTTTTGAGGTCCACTTTATTCTTGTACTTGTTTCAGTTTGGGGGATTGTTTGTTTGTTTGTTTGTTTGTTTGAGACAGGTTCTTTCTACAGAGACCTGGTTGTCCTGGAACTCAGTTTGTAGAGCAGGCTGGCCTAAAACTCACAGAGTTCCCCTTGCCTCTGCCTACAAAATGATGAGATTAATAACAAATAACATCACACCTGGCTCTGAAATTTATTTCCTTAATAATCATAAATTTGATTCAGGTTTATAGGCACTTAAAATACAATAATAAAGGTTAATGCATTTACAATCCATTTTAATTTTAACTATTTCTCTCTCTCTTTGTGTGAGTGTATATATATGGTGTGTGTGTGTGTGTGTATGTGTACAAGGGTACACACACAACAAAAACCAGAGGTAAAGTGTTTCCCTGGAATTGAAACTCTATACTATTGTAGTTAACAAATGTGGGTGCTAGGAAGCAAATCCAGTTCCTCTTCAAAAACAATATGTGCTATTTGTCTCTGAGTCATCTTGCTAGCCATTTAAAAATTAGTTTTTTTGTTTCTTAATTGTTTTAAATGGAGATTATGTTATCTTTCAGTCTTAACATAAAACAAACTTTAAACAAATTTATCAAGCCATATGGTAAAAGCAGATCCAATTCAATGAGAACCTTTTACTTTAGACTAGAAAGAAGTAATTTATATTATTGAATTAGTTCAGTAAATAGATAGATGTAATATAAAAAATGGTATCAACATGAGGTTTTAAAATTTTGTAAATTATAACCAGATGTATGTGAATACAATATATCTCTTAAAGAAGATTCAAATTGCTAAACCCTTAAGTTAATATGTACTCACTGTGGGAAAATGAGATTATGAAGATGTGAGATTGGCTAGTAAACCAAACCAATGCCTGGCAGCAGATTCCAGTGTAGAGGACAATAAGACTTTGTGCTTATAGATAAGCACTGGGGAAGTGTTGAAGGAGGCTGCTTGTTCATCCCAGCTGCCCAGAACCAAAATAACAACACAGAAACTGTATCAATTAAATCACTGCTTGGCCCATTAGCTCTACATGCTTATTGGCTAAGTCTTAAATATTAATTGAACCCATTTCTATTAATCTGTGTATCTCCACGTGGCTGTGGCTTGCTGGTTAAAGTTCCATTTGGCTCTTGCATGGCTACATGGCTTCTCTCTGATTCTGCCCCTTTTTCTCCCCACATTGTTTAGTTTTCCCCAACTGGCTCAGATCTACCCTAGCAGGCCAAGACAGTTTTCTTTATTCATTAACCAATTGTATTCACAACACACAAAGAGGAATCCCATATTAGGGAAGCCAGGAAAAGAAAAGACATAGTTTATCTCTTCAATAGAATGAGGTATTTAACTGTTCCTCCTGGAATGCTGGGAAGAGATGTAGTTTATAACTTGGTGATTTTTTGCTCTCTGACCAGACAGGCATTGCCTTTATCTTTCAGAATTTATGCTATCTTTATCCCAGATCCTTTCCCCATAAATCTTGATCATTTCTTCTAGTTCATAAAACTCATCTTTATGAGTGATGTCAATTGTACTTTACAACGGCTTGAGTGATTTTTTTTTTTTTTTTTTTTTTTTTTTTTTTTTTTTTGGTTTTTCGAGACAGGGTTTCTCTGTGGCTTTGGAGCCTGTCCTGGAACTAGCTCTGTAGACCAGGCTGGTCTCGAACTCACAGAGATCCGCCTGCCTCTGCCTCCCGAGTGCTGGGATTAAAGGCGTGCGCCACCACCGCCCGGCTGAGTGATTTTTATATTATCTTAGGGCCATGTCAATCCTGACACCCATAGGCATAATGTTTACCTCAGTCAATGTGCATAGAACCTAAATCTTGGGCACTCTCCTTTCTGAGTCCCCAGTACCCATCATTGTGGAATAAACCAGATATGCTTTGTAAAGATCTCAATGTAAACTTGTTTTAAGCTTGTTGTACATCTGTGACTGAATTTTTGTTACCAAAAATTTTCTGTTCAAATTTGTTTTGTGCTTAAATATGGTTAGAAAAAATGATCTGGCGTCAAACCCTCAAAGTTCTACCCAGTACCAGAACCAAAATTGGGTCAAGAGAATTTCATTATTTATTTATTTTATTTTATTTTTTTGCAAATCATTTCCCTGCCTGGTATGAAGTTTGTAGGGAAACTCTACACCACAAAAGGAGAATTTCTGGTAGATTATCAAACACAATGAAGAAACCAAGCTGAAACATCTAATGGCCTAAAATACTCTTGCACAATACAACACGTAAGTAGCACAAGACTGTCTAGTGATTAATTTTTACATAGTCTTTTAGGTTAGAGTTACAAAATATTGCCATGGGTATATTAAAAAAAAATGAACATATGTTGCCCAATTTCATAGCCTGGAGCATTTATCCTATCTCTCAAATGATAAACATTCTAAATTTTGTAAAACCAAAGGGACAAGATACTAATTGGTATTTACAGGAGTAAACACAATCTGCATGTTAAGCCACTGTTATATCTCAAATACCTTAGTAATCAATGTATAAGTTGCGTGAGGGATGTTTTCATCATGTCTTAATTTTTCATCGTAATTTCACTACAGCACAACCTGAACTGAAGTAAATTGACTTTAATGAATAAGGAACTGACTAAATTCCTGGGATTAAAGTATTTCACCATACTTAAACATTTTATTAAGATGAGATTCACCTTATTTTTTCTGCTAAAGTTTTGATTATCATGCCTAGGTTTCCTACCATATCTAGACTATTGAATTTATATTTACCTCTGTTGTTTTATGTTGATGTTTTGATACTGAGTAATTTAAAGTTATAAAATACCTATAAACTTTCAATCTTCCTCTGATAGTCACTATTTAATGCTCACATATCCTTGACTCTCAGAAGGAAAATATTGTGCTCTGTTAGGTCATGCAACTACTACAAATAAAATCCTTTAAAGGTATTGATACCATTGAGCATACTGCAGAAGCAGAAACATGAGAAATTTATAGAATTTTCATGTCTCAAAATACATGGTACATTGTTATATAATTCAAATCAATTTTTTACAAACCTTGTAATTATTAATTCATTTCTTTTCCTTAATTAGTCTTCTCGCATTCTCTCTGTGTGTATACATTTATATAAATATTAGAAAATATATAAATGTAAAAATATCTCCATAAGATATATATATATATATATATATATATATATATATATATATATATTAGAATAAATAGTACAAAATATTGAAGGAAAAGATCACAAATTGTTTTTCAAATGTACTGCCATCATTAGCTACCATCTTTGATTTGGATTTCTCAATGATTCCTTTAGAAAGCAAGTTAATAAAACTTGACACAGACATTTACTAAATACAACATCTCAAATAACTTTTCTCTTAATTTTTCACAACAAATATTGAGTAATAAAGAGCATTCCATTTGCTTTAATAATTGTGTAGTTATTTCAAGAAATGTTTGCATTAGCAGTTCTAATTGCTGCACCTGTGTACCATACTTCAGTAGATAGGACTTCCAAATACACATAAAATAAATACTCACGAAGATTCATGTATTTATCACTCTCAGACTTTGTTCATTTCTTCCTAACGCTTGATCCAGAACCTAATACAACGTAGTAACTTTGAAGGAGTGATCTCTCAGAGGGAAACTTGGTTGGATTGTGGAATAAACACTGAACGGTAAACAATAACTTTAATTCGGAGATTCCAACATTTTAACTGATAAACCTTTATATCTAATTTTCAATGTTTATAAATTATTCTGGTGCTATGAACAAGGACACCTCCCATAGGTTAATATGTGTGAATCTTTAGTCCCTAATCAATGAAACTATTTGGGAAGGATTAGATGTATGGTATTGCCAGATGAAGTATTTATCTTAATGGTTTTATTATTAATAAAAACTCAGGAGTCAGATATTAGGAGAAAAACATGATAGATCAAGAAAGCTGTGGAGGAACAACTGGCTGTCCCTAACTCTCCTTGCTTTCCAGAAGGAAAGAGCCCCAAATCTTTCTAAGCCCCTCCCTACTCTTTCCTGTGCTTCTCTATTGTATTATATCCTTGGTCCTCCAAAGTCTGTATGGCTAATTCTGGTCAGCTCATTGTTGGCTCTGTCTCTAATTCAAGATTTACTTTTTTAGTAGTCTTGGAGTGTTACAGTATGATCAAATATCTTGTAACATTTCCTGCTTTTTGTTGTTCTAAATAAAAATGAGAGGCCTTAACTAACATAATAAATTATATACAGTAAGAACAATGATCAGGTATTGTCTAAATAAAAAGGAAATGTTCTAACTCTAATACAGTAGAACTATATACAATAAGAACATGTATTACATACAATTCCAGTCCATTTGTATTTGGCAAATTCAGAGAAATAACTCTATTATCCATCCCAACTTGATAAATTTTATACTTAAACCACTTTCTATCACAACTTGATTTACTATCCCCAAAATATCCTTTTAGAACTTCTAACTTTTTTATAGATAAACAACTAAAGCTTTTATGTCTCTCAAACTTATAAACTTTACATCTCAGTTCAATGAAGAAAAAAAAACATTTTAAATGCCATATCTATCAGATCTCCAAGAGGTTAACGGACCATAATCTGTTAAATACATCTGTGATATATAAAGTTAATTTGTAGTTATCTTCTTCAGATCAAGCCTGAAATCACATAAAGGAAGCTAAATTAGTTAGTACTCTATATGACCCTTAATCTCCCAACACCTTTCTCACTCTCAATTGATTTTGAAACTGAACCGCCACTCATATTAACTAGCTATTTTATACAAGATAGGTAGCATATACCAAGTCTTAACTGGCTTGGTTTTCCATCTTTTTTTTTTGTATTATTTCAAGTTGCTTTTCTTGTCTATATTTTTGTATTAAATCTAGTACAGGTTGGTTTTGAGCTTTTAAAAATATTTATTCAATTTATATTAGGTCCTACTATTTAATACATACACACACACACAAATATATATATATATATACATATATATATATATATATATATATATAGAGAGAGAGAGAGAGAGAGAGAGAGAGAGACTGTTATGCAGTAAAGTTACAAATATTCAATAAATACTTGTTTAGAAGAGAAAAAATAAAAGATGTACACAGGGCAGATGAGTCAGCTCACATCTACAATCCCAGCAGCTAACATATGAGAAACATAACCATGGCTTTGAGTCCAGAATGGGCCGGCTACAAGATGAGTTCTAGGCCAGAGTGTAGAGGGACATTCTATCTCACCTTATAATCAATCACGAGTTTTAGTAAAAGAGTTACTTTTGAAGTGATTAATATATTAATATTCTTATATACCTAGTTTTATTTTTTCCTATTTAAGGCTGTATTTTATCCTGTTTACCTTGTTACAAATGTGCACTACACTGATTAATTACAAAAATCATACAATTGAAGTTAAAGAAAGTAGCCTATTTTTTTGATATTTTGAAAATCTTGCTAGTTTATGAACAAATATATTATGCCTTCTGAAAGTCTATATAGAGTTTTATGATCTAATTAGGAATGTGATTGGTTGTTTCCATTTCTTAGATATTATGTCAAAAACAGCACTGAAAGAAGATGAAGAAATATCTGTGGAGTAGGATGTTTAGTCTTAATGGTATACACTGTGGAGTACTGTAGATGGGTAATATAGTGGACTTATCTTTTTTTTTTTAAATTAATTTATTTATTTATTAAGAATTTCTGCCTCCTCCCCGCAACCGCCTCCCATTTCCCTCCCCCTCCCCCGATCAAGTCCCCCTCCCTCATCTGCTCAAAGAGCAATCAGGGTTCCCTGACCTGTGGGAAGCCCAAGGACCTCCCACCTCCTTCCAGGTCTAGTAAGGTGAGCATCCAAACTGCCTAGGCTCCCCCAAAGCCAGTACGTGCAGTAGGATCAAAAACCCACTGTGATTGTTCCTGAGTTCTCAGTATTCCTCATTGTCCTCTATGTTCAGCTAGTCCGGATTTATCCCATGCTTTTTCAGACCCAGGCCAGCTGGCCTTGGTGAGTTCCCGATAGAACATCCCCATTGTCTCAGTGTGTGGGTGAACCCCTCGCGGTCCTGAGGTCCTTGCTCGTGCTCCGTCTCCTTCTGCTCCTAATTTGGACCTTGAGATTTCTGTCCCGTGCTCCTATGTCTCTGTCTCCTTTCATCGCCTGACAAAAGTATATGCTCAACTATGTTCATGGCAGCATTGTTTGTAATAGCCAGAACCTGGAAACAACCTAGATGCCCTTCAACGGAAGAATGGATGAAGAAAGTATGGAATGTATACATATTAGAGTATTACTCAGCAGTAAAAAACAAGGACTTCTTGAATTTTGCATACAAATGGACGGAAATAGAAAACCCTATCCTGAGTGAGGTAAGCCAGACCCAAAAAGAGGAACATGGGATGTTCTCACTCATATTTGGTTTCTAGCCATAAATAAAGGACAATGAGCTTATAATGCATGTTCCTAGAGAAGCTAAGTAAGAAGGTGAACCCAAAGACAAATACATAGGCATCCTCATGAACATTAACCTTCATCAGGCGATGGACTTATCTTTAGCTCCTTGGGAATTCTTCAGAATGATTTATGTACTGGCTTCACCAGTTTGCAATTCCAAAAGTGAATAGCGGTTTGCTTTCCACACAGCTCCTGAAACATTTGTTATTGTTTTTTATATTGATTTGACTGGGATAAGATGAACTCTCAAAGTTGTTTTTATGTGTCTCTTCCTAATTGCTAGGGACTATAAACATTTTTTTTTTGAGATGTTCGTTAGACATTTTTTTTTCTCTTTTTAAGAATTCTCTGTTCAGGACCGCCACCCATGTTTTTTTTTTTTAATTGGTTACTAAGTTTATTTTGATTCTTTGTTCTTTGAGATCTGGGGTTTTCTTTATATAAATATATATAAAGTGTGTGTATATGTGTATATACAAGTTATATATTTTTTGAATGGGAATTCTCTGTTAAATATATAGATGGCAAAGATTCTCTCTCATTCAGTGGGCTTCTTCTTGACTTAATTTATAGCTTTATTACCCGCAAGGAAGCTTTTTTAGTTTCACAAAGAGCTGCGAGTCAATTGTTGGCCTTAATTCTTTAGCAAAGTGAGTCCTATTCAAAAAGTCTTTTCCAACATCTATTTCATGTATGGTACTATATATGTTTTTTTCCTACAGTTTCACTGTTTCATACTTAGGTCTATCCATCTGAAGTTAGTTTTGTGCAAAATCTTTTTTTGTGCAACTAATTTCATTCTTCATTTCAGTTTTCTCATTACCATTTGTTTAAGATGCTTTCTTTTCTCCAGTGTACATTATTTTATAGATCTCTTACCAAAACTGTGACAAAGGTTTCTAAGAGTGACATACTGTAAATGTCACCAATGTCAAATAATAATGCATCATTAGCATAAAAATTATGTATGTAATTATTCAAAATATTAAGTGCTCTTGTAAGTGTATGTACACATTCCATACCATTGCTGTTTCATTAGTTTTATGTTTTGTCTTATATAGATAATAATTTTTATAATTTGTTTAATTAAGTAGATTGTAGTAAAGATAACCAATTTTGTATAAGAAACTGCTAAATATTTTCACATATAAAAATTTAGAAATCAATTTTAGTATTCTATTGTCTTTTATTGACCAAAAATTATCTGATATTGATATGGTATGATTATTGTTTACTTAAGGGCAATTGACATACTATTTACGTAATATTTACACTCATACATTTATATGTGTAAGTGAGATATTATGCATTTTTAGAGAATGAACTCAGGATCTACCACAGGTTGCACATGAGTTTTACAGCTAACTTATACTAAAATAAACATTTTTTATTATTTCATTTTTAGAAACATGTTCAATGTTTTATTTATTTTCTAGATATTTCATAGCATTTAGTTATAGATATTTTATGTCTCTAGTTATATCAAGTGAAATACTTTTATCCTCATGTATTCAAAATAGTTTGACTTTATGAAGATCAATGTTGTTATGTTTCCACAGCACACAGAAAGTTAAAAAAAATTAATGTATAACAACCTGCGATATGTACAAATGATAGTCATTTTATGTTAGCTTCCAAAATCAAATCAACTAAAATATATACAATTTAATTTTGCTTTTTAATAATTCTTTAAATATATAAAACTATGAAAAAGCATGAACTCACTGTGGAAAGAACTTTAGTTTAGCATTTAGAGTAACATTCTTTAGTTCGAATTCTGAATATAATCTCTCTTTGCTCCTACTGTCTCAATAAATACTTTACCAGCGTTTTCTTTATTCTCCACTGCCTCAAATTCTTATCTATTCATGGATGTAATTTGCTATGAGCAATAAAAAAATCTGCCTTTTTTTAGCTTTCCTTCCTCTTGTGAGTTTCAAGAATAGTTCAACTAACAATTTATTTGAACTCTTTATTCTTAAGGGAGGTGGAGGTGAACTGGGATACTGAAAGGAGGGGAAACTGGTTGGAATGCATTGTATGAGAAAAGAAACTATTTTCAATATATTTATATTGAATATATATATATATATATATATATGATAATATAATTACACTATTTTTCCCTTCTCTCTTTCCAGGACCTTCCAATGCCCCTTCCTCCAACTTCTTCTATGTTTCCTCACTTTCAAATTGATAGTGTCTTTTATTTTGATTATTCTAATTATAAATATATAAAATATCCAAAAATATATAAGTACAAGTCACAAAATCCATTTTTTTCCTCTGCCAACACGATCTATTCTTAAGCCTATCAAATATAGTTCCTAGTTCCTAGCCTTGAGCCCTGTTTATCAGCCAATAGAATTCATTCTTGTTGTAAAGGTCACAGGCCAAAAGTTCTAGTATGTTTAAATGCGTAAGAAGCATAAAGTTTTCAGTGGGCTCTATGCCTCAGTGTCTTCAAAGTTGACATTGTCCTAAGTTTCATTCTTTACCTCCTACAGGTCTTGTCCACCCAGAGGCTGTGAGACTTGAAGAGAAGTCCCAATATTGACTTTATCCCACTTCTTCAGTGAAGTACAATCCTCACAAAAGGTCTGAAAGCAGTGGTCTTATATACCCCTAATTAGAAGCAAAGATTAGAATAAGTATTAGAGAAATTTTGGGCCAAAATCCTCCTTTTCTTGTTATAAACTGATCTGCTCAGGTATGTGTTTAATAATGCAAAGCTGACAGAAATTAGAATGTTGTGCTCGCTTCCACCAGTCATAGGCTTCTTGAGCAAATTGTAAATTATCTTTCTGTGAATCTTCTCATGGATAATATTGTGAGTAAGTTAATTCTGAAATCTTATATAATCCATTTGGCACATTGTGTGACTTCTAATAAAATACACAATATTGATAGTTAACACACAGTGGAAAAAAGGACATCAATGAATATTATTTTTTTCTCAAAGAAAAATAAAACTGGCTAATAGACACATGAATAAACTATTCTCTATAAAAATATTATGGATGGTATTATGAATGATGGTAGGGGGAATCTCTAACCAACTCTTACCCTTTGAGAGTGTGTCTTCCACAACAGTTCCCTTTAGCCATTGCCACCTCTGGCCATTGACAGTGACTCATGTTATTATACAATAAGCTCCATCTGCATTCAACACTATAGGTGCTCTGTCTCATCAAATTTACAGGTAACAAAAGGGTGATGTGGGAGTGTTATATATCAATCTGTTGATTTCATTGGCTAAGTAATAAACAAACTGCTTGGGCTCATAGCTTAGAACATATGTGGGTGGAGTAAACAGAACAGAATGCTGGGAGGAAGAGGAAGTGAGCACAGAGACGCCATGCTTCCCTTGCCCGGACAGATGCACACGATTCAGCTCTGACCCAGGATGGATGTAGGCTAGAATCTTCCCGGTAAGCGCACCTAGCTGTGCTACATAGAATATTAGAAATGGGCTAGTCCAGGTGCGAGAGCTAGCCTAGAAGAGGCTAGATAGAAATGGGCCAAGTGGTGTTTAAAAGAATACAGTTTCTGTGTAATTATTTCGGGTAAAGCTAGCTGTGGGGGCGGCCGGGTGCCGGGGACGCAGCCTGCCACTCCTATTACTACAAAAGGGGGATGGCCAGAGAGAGAAAATGGTAATATTAGAATTAGGATATTGGATGGTAAAGGCATGTCTTCCTTTTTTTAAAATATGAGCAGAAATGCCAGTGGGACTTCTTTTGAACTTTTATGAATATGCGTGAGCTTCATTAGGATTTTAAGGAGATATGAAAGTGCTGCAGTAAAACCCAGGAGATATGATGACTGTCTTACTGAAAAGCACTTGTGGAGAAGGAACACTCAACATACTAGCAAAGGGACACAAGCTGCTCAGTTTATACGATGTTTATAATAAGCAAAATAATATAAACAGAGAATTCATTGTGGATTTGATTAGAGACTGAGAATAACTTCTCCATGTTATAAGTAATTCTACACTGAAAATATTGAAACAATGTGTTATTTCAGAATGGCGTGAAGGGTTAATCATTTCATTTTAATGGCACCTAAACAGGAGCTACTGGGTTAAAATTTAAAGAAATGAATAAACTAAAACTTAAAACTATTTTTGCTCTAGAAATATGCTTTTGTAAAATAATTGTGGAATTACTAATTGGTGAACTTATTAAAAGTTATACAAAACTTTAATAGACATTTAAAAGTTACTTTAGCTATAAGGCATTGACTCTTCTTAAGCAAGAAGGAAACCAAGAAGATTAAAACCTGGCACCTCTGCCTGCACTGGCAGTTGTCTCCTTTGGTGATATTTCAGCTTAACTTTGCACAGGGATGTGTGAGGAGGACACAAGGTCATTATCTCACATCTTTAATTGGCTCAAATTCCTGCAGCAGTGTGGCTTCTCAGGCAAGACAATCACCCCCACAATGAAAGCAAATATGATGCCAAGGCTATACCCTGAAGCGAATCCTCCGGTGGGATCAAGCTTTGTCCCTTCTGGATATTAGAAATAAATGACAGTGATTGATGATAGATTCTCCTTATCAGGGGCTGACAGAAGAAGAAGCCGTGGTGGGTAGGACTACACCTTGATCAGATCCATTGGATTATGCATAGTATTTAACTTTTTCCCTCAATTTTCCCTTTCTTTAAAACTAAAAGTCAGTATAGAGGATGACAATCTTGAAGTAAGTACAAAACTCATTTTTCTATTATTAAACACCCCATTTTCCTTTTTCACCACCCCTTGCCTCTTCGATTTGTCTTATACTATGGTAACCAGGCCTAACCTGTTTGGCTGTTGAAAGATAGGTTGAGAAATATGACCTTGCTTTCTAAGTATAGAACCATAGCAAGTGTCCTAAGTACCATTCCCAAGTGTTTCCTGCAGAAATTCTAGTTATTCATGGTTTTCATGTTGTGCTTTCTTTGAAAACTCCAGGTTACCTTTTCTTCAAACCACCATCCTTCACTGCTTACTAACCTCCCCGAATATGATTCTACATTGGAGACTGTGATAGTTTGAATGTAACTGGTCTCCATTATCTTATAGGGAGTGGCACTATTAGTAGGTATTGCCTTGTTGGATTAGGAGTGGTCTTGTTGGAAAAAGTGTGTCTCTGTGAGAGCAGGCTTAGTGGTCTCTTTGCTCCAGTTTCATTCAGTGTAACAGTCAGACCACTTCCTGTTGTCTGCAAGATGTAGTACTCTCAGTTACCTCTCTAGGACCAAGTCTGTTTGCATGCCGCCATGTCTTACTGTGATCATAATGAACTGAACCTCTGAAACTAGAAACTGCCACTGCAATGAAATATTTTCCTTTATGAAAATTTTTGTGGTCATGATGTCTCTTCATAGCAATAGAAACCATAACTAAGACAGACACAAAGAATACAAAAGGAAAACTTAGTTTCTCACGGCACTGGTGCCATCCCTGAGTGTATACCAAAGACATAGAGCTTTGGTATATGAGCTGGTTGTGCATAGAAAGACCTTATGCCAGGCTACAGGTATCATTGCAGAGAAGCTCAAAGGAAGGCAAGGCCAGACTAGAGAACACCGAAAATTTTTGGTGACTAGACGAATAACCAGAAAAGAACAGGTGACAAAGAATGTGGAAGAGCAGTATCCAGGGTTGTCTTCTTGATAAACAAAGGTGGGGGATGGGCTAATTTTCAAGTCCTCAAGGCATTGCTTATAAACAAAGTACTGGTTTAACAGTCATTGAGACAAGGGCTTCCTTGTAATAGAATCTTCTAGAACATATCAATTCTCCCATTATGATTGAAAAACTCAATCCTTCCATTTCAAGTTACAGCTGTACTCCCAATCTGCAGTTAAAGGACATAGATGAAAAACAAGACTCCTGTGGTCCTTCACATGAGCCCTGTGAGCTCTGCATATTTAACAACTCTTCATCTTTCTAAACTTAGGACACTAAACTACCCTGTGACACAAACTCTGATGTCACAATTCTCCATAATCTAAATCAGTATTAGCAGTTGCCAACTGTAGAACCCAGCCCTGATAAGCTTAATAGAGGCCTGAACATCAATAGTTTTTCCTGAGGCAATACTTGGTTGTAGGAAGGACCACAAACAGATTACCCAGGCACCACCCAGGAGCAGATGATCCAAAGGAAATTCCTAATGTTCCAACCACTGTAGATACGACCACCTGCAAGCACACATTCACCGAGACACCCCAAGACAAATATCAGCCAGTCAGGAGTCTTGATTCTTAGCAATCCCTCACCCCCACCTTTACTACTATTAAAACTCAACTCTAACTGAGCTTGGAGCTCCCCGATCACTCTAATAATGTTAGACACACAGAGAGTCCGAGTTGCAAACTTGTGTAGAATAAAGGCTCTTTGTTTTTACATATGGGAATCTGTCTCCTTGTTGATTTTGGAGGGACTTTGCTGATAATATTTGGGGTCTTGTCCTAGATCCTCCAAGCCCACCGGGACTACAACCTAAAGAGCCTTCAACCAGTCGATAAGTTTTCTGTGTTTTGTTTTGTGTCTCATGTCTTTCTTTGACTTATGTTTTTCTGTAAGTGGGCCCAGAAACTGTAAGAGCCTGTCTATGAGGATGCATGAAAAGATAATAGGCAAAGTACCTGAGGAGCCGTCCTCAGGGCCCATGTATGAGAGTGGATCTCTCTGGTGTTTGGAGATAGATGTGTGGGATGCTCCAGGCATCTCAGTTCAGTAGACATGTGGGTTGTGCTCCAAGCATCTCAGTTTCAATTCTGCCTCCAGGGTACCAGGGGGACTATGTATCTGATCATTGCCCTGTGTGTCTGTGTTTTGTTGTGTTTTTGTCCTGATTTAGACTGACGCTGATGATATGAGACAGACTAAGAGAACCCCTTCTCCCCTAATTTTAATTCTAGACCATTTCTAGGACTTTAGAAATAGAGCAAAGAGAGCAAAATTGAAAACCCAGATTCCTTACATAATCACTTGGGGCCGATAAACAAGACTATCTTCACCTTAGAGGAGGACAAAAGGTGAGAGGCTCCTAATCCCTCTGCCCCTGTGATGCAAAGGGGTACAGAGGATGAACTCCTTTTCTCATCCCCCCACTTTACTGACCGCCTCCCCCAACTGATCAGATGGCAAGGGAGGGACCCAGGGAAGCTCAGAGAATTGGGATGCCTACCCTTCACCAGAGGACAGGCACAACTAGAATTGCCCCTGATAGGTGACTCTGTCACTCTTTCTCTGAGCGTCAGCCCACAGGGTAATGAGGGGAATGAACAGATACAGTATTGACCCTTTGCCATCAGTGATCTCTATAACTGGAAAAACCAAAACCCCAGTTTCTCAGACAATCTGAGGACCCTTATTAACCTTCTAGATTTTGTTATATTTACCCATCATCCCACCTGGGTAGATTGCACTCAGTTGTTTGCAGGTGCTGTTTACCACAGAAGAAAGAAAGGGAATTCTGACTGAGGCCCGAAAGTTGGTCCCAGGACCTGATGTAATAAAAATATTAAAAATGCTGCAGGATCCCTGGTGGTAGTAGGCAGCAAACCCAACTGTCAACCCTGGTAAGAGACCAAGCCTTCCCTCTGACTTGCCTTAACTGGAATTTCTTTTTTTGTTTTTTGTTTGTTTGGTTGGTTGGTTGTTTTTTGGGGGGCGTTGTTTTTTTGTTTTTCAAGACAGGGTTTCTCTGTAGCTTCCGGGCCTGTTCTGGAACTAGCTCTTGCAAACAAGACTGGCCTCGAACTCACAGAGATCTGCCTGCCTCTGCTTTCCGAGTGTTGGGATTAAAGGCGTGCACCACCACCGCCTGACTTTGGCAGTGGGTAACAAGGGGCTCCGGGTCTTCCCTCAGGTTCTGATGAGAGGTCTCCATGCAGCCGCTTGTGAGCCCACCAATTTGGCCAAAGTCAGTAATATACTACAGGAAAAGACAGAGTCTTGGCCTTCTTAGAATGGATTATGGAAGCCTTTAGGGCATACTCCCCTATAGATCCTGAGTCTGAGAAGCATAGGTCAGCCATGATATGGCCCTTATTATTCAGGCCATGCCTGACATTAGATGCAAGTTACAGAAGATCTTGCAAAAAAGAGCATCTGGGAGCTGTTAGCCATAGTTCAGAGAGTGCACAACTGAGAATCCCCAGAGGACAAGCAGAGGAGATCCATTGTTGAAGAGAATGAGAAGCAGACTCAAAGTATGGCAAGAATCCTCCTAGCAGTCACTGCAGGAGATCCAGATGAAAAAAAAAAAAAGTGACAACTGAGACACCTAGCCATAGGCCAGGGAAAGGACTCCCATACTAAGGGGTGCCCCAAGCTGCAGAAAGATCAATGTGCTTATTGCAAGGAAATGGGACACTGGGCTAACAATTTTCTCAAAAGTGCAATCATAAGGACTATGAATCAGCTCATAACTCCCGCCCATGTGCTGGTTGCAGAATCAAGTGACCACAGTGACTAGGGGAGACAGGGTTCAGACCCCCTCCCCAGGTCCAGGGTAACTCTCAGAGTGGAAGAGAAACGTACAGATATTGTGGTAGATGCCAGAGCTCAACATTCGGTATTGACTACACCTCAAGGGAACCTCTCTCAAAGAAAATTTGGGTGCAGGAAGCCACAGATATTAGCCAATATTCATGGACTACCCAAAGAACAGATCTTGGTATGGGCCCAGGATCCCACTCATTCCTGGTCATCCCTAACTGCCCCTACCCTTTATTAGGAAGAGACTTATTCACTAAAGTTGGAGCTCAGATCACATTTAATAAAGATGGAGTCTCAATTGCAAATCAGGAAGGACAGACGATTCAAATCCTCACCCTCCTGCTTGAGGATGAATATAGATTATACCAGGAGCTGCCACTTGTCCCTCAGGATATGACCACATGGCTAGCCCAATATCCAGAGGCATTTGCAGAGACTGGGGAAATGAGCTTGGCGAAACATTGAGCCCCAGTGCTCATTGAGCTCAATCCTGATAGCATGCGCATCTAGGTGCTGCAATCCCCCATGTCCTGGGAGGCAATGGGGGCATCATCCCTCACTTGCTTGTCAGCCTGGAATACTTTACTCCCTTGCTCCTTGTTAAAAAGCCAAACTTGAATGATTACCAGCCTGCACAGGACCTTAGAGAGGTCAATCGCAGGGTCATGGACATTCACCACACTGTACTGAATCCATACTCTCTTTTGAGCTCACTTCCTCCCACCCAGGACTAATACACAGTATTAGATCTCAAAGATGCTTTCTTCAGCATGCCCTTAGCCCCATAGAGCTAATCCTCGTTTGCCTTTGAATGACATGACCCTGAAAAGAGATATAATGGACAATTGACTTGGACCAGGCTCCCCCAAGGGTTCAAAATCTTCCCAACCATCTTTGATGAAGCCCTACATGAGGACCTCAGGGAATACACCCACAGGTCACCTCCTGATAGCAGCTGACACTGAAGAAGATTGCAAAGTAAGCACTGGTGGTTTGCTTACTGCCTTGGGAACCCTGAGGTACCAGTCATCAGCTAAAAATGCCAAATCTGCCAAACTAAAGTGACTTATTTAGAATATATATTTAAGAGAGGACAGCATTGGCTCTCGTTAGCCTGTAAAGAGATCGTGCTTAAAATATGCAGCCCAGCTTCCAGGAGGGAAGTTAGAGAATTCCTTGGGTCAGCTGGCTTCTGATCTCTCTGGATTCCCAGCTTTGCTGAGCTTTCTAAGTCATTGAATGAGGCAATAAAAGAGAGCCAGCCCTTTTAATGAACCAATGCTGAAGACAAAGCTTTCAATAAAATAAAAAAAGCCCTCCTCTCAGTGCTAACACTGGGATTGGCAGATATCACCAAAACCTTTCACATATATATACATGAAAGAAAGGGCAGAGCTAAAGGGTTCATTACTCAAACTGTAGGACCTTGGAATAGGCCAGTGGCCTACCTCTCAAAGAAACTCGATCCCTTAGCAGCAGGGTGACCCCCTTGCCTAAGGAACATTCAGCTACCTCTCTATTTGTTAAAGATGCTGACAAGTTGACTTTAGAGAGCTCCTCATCACCACCCCTCATGCCACTGAGGGAGTGCTCAACAACTGCCTGATCGATGCCTGGGTAATGCTCACATGACTATCAAAATCTCCTCCTTAACCCACCTTGCATCCTCTCATTTTTTTCTGAATGTGGCCTTAAATCTCACATCCCTGCTTCCTGACGTGGATCTGGATGCCCCACTATATGACTGTGCAGGAATCCTCAGCCAGGTACGTGGACTGAGAAAAGACCTGCAAGATTAGCCCTTGCCAGATGCTGAACTTACCTGGTACATGGACGGGAGCACCTTTATATGTGATGGTAAATGTGTGCAGGGGTGGCTATGGTGACACAAGAGGAATACTATATGGGCAATAGCCCTTCCATCTGGGACACCTGCTCAAAAAGATGAACTGATACCTTGACTAAGGCACTATAGATGGCAAAAGGAGTGCTGGGTCCTTACTGCTGAAGGAAAGACTATCAAATCAAACAAGAGATTTTAGACTTACTCGCAGCATTATGGCTGCCAACCAAATTAGTCATTATCTTCCGTCCTGGGCATCAACGAGCTGATACCCCAATAGCTAGAGGGAACCAGAGGGCAGATCGGGTGGTAAAGGAAGCTTCAGAGAAGGCAACTGTCCTGGCTCTGATATTACTGGACCCAGGATTACCTAACAACCCAGAGGATCCAGCCTATACTTTTGCCAACTTATGCATGATACAGCACTTATCAAGAGCATGGTGACCACAACAGTCAACGAAGTGATGGATGACTGGAACTACAAGATTCATCTTACCAGGGAAGCTGGTAGAAACTCTCCTTCATCATGTTCACCGCTCTGCCCACCTTGGCACCCAAAAAAACAGAATAACTGATCAGGAAGTCTCATTTAAAAATCTTTGACCTTCAGCATAAGATTGAACAAATAGCTGAAAAATGTCTGGCCTGCCAACTCACCAATGCAGACAATCAACCTAAAAATCCTGGAAACAGACTTAGAGGCACCAAACCCGGTTCCCATGGGAGATAGACTTCACTGAGATAAAACCTGGCAAATATGGTTACAAATATCTTTTAGTATTTATAGATTCATTCTCTGGATGGTCAGATGCCTTTGCAACCTGACATGAAACTGCTCAAATGGTCACCAAAAAGCTACCTGAAAACATCATTCTGAGGTATGGTATTCATATCAATGTCCTTGTTAAGTAAACGGATTAATGATAGAGAACATGATACACATGAGGAAGCTGGATGGTATAAAAACTTGTTCAAATATATTATTTTTCTTTAAATATATAAATTTTAACTTCGTTCCTAGTTTAAACTTATCATCAATAGATTTCCACTTGGCTGGCAGACACATCTAAGCATCGGTTGCTGACTACAACCTGCTCTGAATGACTGTGAGCCCTGGACTTCCTGAAAGCTGATGTGAACCAGTCTAGCTGATGTGAATGCTCCCTGTCTCTTCAACAGAGTCTGTGAATCAGATGCTTCTGATGAGTGCCCCATTGCCTGAGTTTTGTCCTTTTCTTTGGCTAGCCTTTCAGCCTACTTGGGCCATGATGACAATGTCCAAATGTCAGCTTGAAATAGTTGCAGAAAGAAACACATTGTCCTATGCTTCCTGCCCAGAATAGGTTGAAAGGATGAGACATGGGTAAACTCCCTGGAACAGGGGACAAAATGTTTACCTATAGTGCCTGTTGACATACCAGAAAAATAGACCCAGAGTTGTCAATTAATGGATTCATTAACTAAAATTGTCCTACAATAAAATGACTTTGGCTTTCTGTGCAGAACCACAGAACCAAAGAGGACATCCAGAATTATTATTACAATTTGGTTGTGCTCAAAAGATCAGAGATACAGAGCCTGTAAGCTGACCACTGCCCAGGAAAAATCTGTTAGCTAATAGTTCTTAAGTCTCAATAATGTCTCCTTAAACCCAGGGGCAAGCAGGACCCATGATTCGTACTAGTGAAGCAGGAAGTATAGGACCCAGCCGTGATGATCTTAATAGAGGCCTAAGTTTCAGTAACTTTCCCTGAGGCAATACCTGGTTGCAGGAAGGACCACAAACTGAGATGACCCAGGTACTACCCAGGAACTAATCATTCAAAGGAAATTCCTAACATTCCAACCATTGTAGATTGTAGCACCTGCCAGCACACATTCCCTAGGACACCCCTAGACAAATGTCAGCCAATCAGGAATCTTGAACCATAAAAATCCCTTACCCCACCTTTACTACTATAAAAACCCAACTCTAATTGAGATTGGGGCTCTCAAATCACCCCAATACATTGGACACAGAGAGAGTCTGAGTTTGTAAACTCATGCAGAATAAAGACTGCTTTTACACATGGAACTCGGTCTCCTTTTTGGTTGTTGAGGGACTTTGTGGATCTGGGCATAACACCAACATCTAGAAGTTAGCTGATATCCAAGGGTACTGCTCCTTCTCTTACTTCTCTCAATGTACTCTGCCCTAAGCTGAGTTTGGGAAAAATGCTAGACCTCCAGTGAGGGTCTCTCTACTGGTGAAAGTGAAGAGTTCCCTAAGCACACCCAGCAGGATTGGGCTGGGCCTCTAAGATTCCTTTGTCCTCAGTTACACTGGTCTCACATAGGGCCCACTGGCTTCAAAGAAACAGTGAATTTGTCTATACTGCACTATGTTATACCATCAGCTACATCACCCAGTCTGGGCCAGCAGTAGCTGCAGAAAATAAGGTCAGATGTTACTTAGTGTTCTGCCCTAAGCATTATACAAGGACCCTTTCACTCACACAGGTGATATGGACATATTCCCCTGGTATTCAGGAATCATGAAGATATCTTCAACTCCTGACACAGAAGAAAACATGAGTCCTCTTATCATCCCACCCCATCTTCTGGATGGGTTATTTTCTCAAATAAGCAAAATCATTGTCCTTTATGTAAGAAAAAAAGGAAATAAGATGAAAATAAATGAAAGGAAGGACAAAGGTTCATCACTAAGAAAAACATTAGCAGGTATATTAGTAAAGATTCTCTGGTAGAACAGAACTGATACAATGAATATATATGGGATTTATTAGATTGGCTTATATGCTAAAGTCTAGCTAATCCAATATTGGCTGTCTACCAATGGAAAGAAAGTCCAAGAACCAAGTTGTTATTCATTCTAGGCTATCTGCCTCAGCCCCTCCTCAGTATATTCCATAATCCTGAAGATGTAGAGAAGCAAAGGAATAAATTTTCAAGCCAGAGTGAGACAAGCAAGCAAGCAAGCAAGGAGAAGAAGAAGAAGAAGAAGAAGAAGAAGAAGAAGAAGAAGAAGAAGAGGAGGAGGAGGAGGAGGAGGAGGAGGAGGAGGAGGAGGAGGAGGAGGAGGAGGAGGAGGAGGAGGAGGAGAAGAAGAAGAAGAAGAAGAAGAAGAAGAAGAAGAAGAAGAAGAAGAAGAAGAAGAAGAAGAAGAAGAAGAAGAAGAGAGATTTATTCTTCTATTCTTTATATAGGTTGACACCAGAAAGTCTGGCATAGATTAAGGTCTAGCTTCCCACCACAAAAGATCTAAATTGAAAGTAGGTCTTCCCACTTGAAATGATTTATTGAGGAATGAGGAAAATTTCCCCACAGTTGTGTCTAACTGCTTGTGTTTATAAAGTGGACAACCAAGAATAGTCATTGCAGCAGATACAATTACTCTATCACAACTTTAAATCAATAAATGAGAGCTTTGAAAAGTACTTGAACTTTAAGAAAACTGACAAAAACAAGCCAATTAGTAAAGAAATAAAGCTGAATATAAAAACCCTAATGCTTAAGTACTTACTATAGCAGCAGATTTCAATCTAAATCTTTTACAAATTTTCTTTGTTTTTTTTTTCTTATTAATCTTGTAACATGGTGAAGCAAATCAGTTTTCCTTCATTTTATATTTTTGTAGCCTCAGCCTTAAATTTTATTAGCAACATTCTGAAGAAAGCACAGCTACTTTAAAAAAGTGAACAAAGACTCATACCTCAAAGTCTCGTATTCTTCCTTAAATAGGGCACAAGGGCCATAAGATGATGTCTTGGAAGGACTGGTCCTAGCCCATGGAACAACTCCAAAGTTTATGAATCTAATGAGATTTTACTTGACAGGTGAAACAAAGTGCATTAGTAAGTATATACATCATTTCTACCCAGCTTACCAAAATCTCGGGGTACAGCTGGGAGAGCAGAAGTTTGGAGAAACCCAGTGACTTTGGAATGACTGTAACAGATCCTAGGTGAACTTGATGGGTTCCAACATCCCTGTCACTGTCTAGCTAATGCTGCATTCCAGCTCAGACAGTTTACCATGCCTCCTCTCCTCATCCCTTTAATTCATTTTCTTGGCTTCCCTGGGGGAAAAGTTTCTCTTTGTGTCTCCAGGCATGGCTGTTAAATGCTTTCCCTCTCCTAATCCACCAACTCACCATTTATGTTAAACAACTCTAAAGACATTCTGCCCCATTGCTCTCCAGAGAAATTGCTTTGACCTCTCCCCTGGGGACTTCATTCCAGAAATACAAACTCTATCTGTTTTGCAGTAAGAGATAGCAGGGGTTTAAATATAAGGCTGGGGAAGTCTTATTTTTAGCTGTGCAATTCTTTTTTCCTCAAATGAATTGATCAAGCCTATTACACAAAACTAGTTTGAACAAACATTTCCTTAATATGTAAGAGGAATTTGGGGATAAATAAAAATACACTTTGCACCTCACATGTGCTGGCATTTAAATAGAATTACTGCACATTAAACTTGCTCACAGGAATCACTATTCATAAATCTGGAAGGTTAATAGCTGCCTAGGCAGCCACATCCAACAGAAATACCAGCATTATGCTTCCATGTCTCATGAAATGGAGCTAAACACAGTCTATAGAGTAAAGAATTTTAATCTGAAACTACAGATTGGCTAGATTATCAAATGTATTAACAGAATATAGATATACTTCTTAGTAATTGTAATACAAGGCTATATATATGTTTATATGTATATAGGCAACACTAAATGTGGTGGACTGAAGAAAATATCCCACAAAGCAAGTGGGATATTAGGAGGTGTGGCCTTGTAGTAGCTGTAGTCTTGCTGGAGGAAATACAACACTGTGGGAGTGGGCTTTGAGGTCTCATATACGCACAAGTTAAGCTCAGCATCTTATACAATTTCCTGTTACCTGAAGAAGATGTAGAACTTTAATTACTTTTCCAGCACCATGTCTGCCTACACACCACCATGGCTTGCCATGAAGACAATGAATGAAACCTCTAAAACTGTAACTCATCCTCATTTAAATGTTCTCCTTTATAAGAGTTGTTCTTGTCACGGTGTCTCTTCACAGCAATAGAAACCCTAACTAAGACAGTAAGATTAAAATTAGTGGTCTGACATATGCCAGGCCAGAACTAAAACTCAGCATCGTTGAATGAAATCTCCATCCCATCAATTTTTCTTTTTTTACATTTAAAATTTTTTTAAGATGGAATTCTCATAAAGCTATCCATTCTTACCTTGAATTTACTCTCTGTCTCCCTCTGGTTGTGAACTCAGTCCTCCTCCCTCTTCCTAGCAAGTAGCAGAGATTTTAGCTCCAGGGATTGACGCTTCAGCTTTCTGCATGCCAAGAAAGCATTCTATCACCGAACTATATTTTTTCTACAGTCTGTTAAACCTTTGATAGGACCAGTTATTAGAGGGGAAAATAATCTCAGGTCACCATAACCCAGACAGGAGTTTATCTTACCATCTTCACATGCTAAAGTAAAGTAAAGGAACTTACCACCAAAGATTAGTTTCCTTTCTGTCTCTATTCTTTTTACTCAGCAGGAGAATGATATGAAAATAAGTAAGTTTATTACAGATTGTGATAATATAATGATTAACTAATAGAGAAATGACAAGAGAGGTTTCCTTAATGTGCCAGGGGAAAAGCAAATTAAATAGTGATGGTAAGTAGTATGATGATGAGTGAAAAAATAGAGTAAATTTAGAATTTCAGAAAACACGGAGATGTCTATGGAAGATATGAAATATGATGCTGGCTGACCCACACGTCTGTAAATTAAGCCAAAAGGACCTCAAAGCCTGATCCCTTTCATCACGTAAACGAGGAGGGTTTCACAATGCATCTTGCGGAATATGAACTTCATCCTTTAAGTGGATATCTGTTTAGATGTCTTAACCAAAAAGTGATAGAAAAAAATACTGGGTTTTATAATCTTTCAGACAGCAATTGAGAGGGGGAAATTTAGAAATTAAACTCAGTAGATAGAGACCAAGATTCTGAACTAACAACGTTTTAGCTAGAAGGTTGAAATAGAACATATGAAAAAACTACAAACTCTTTGTGGAGTCCTTTATATATTCTAGTCATTGGACTGTTTCCGATGTTTGGTTAAGAAGGCCTTTTCTCATTCTGCAGTCTCTTAACTCCAGGGAGAGTTTTCTTTGCTGTGTGGAAGCTTTTAAATTTCAGTCACATTTATTCCATGCTGTTGTTTCTTGAGCTCTTACAGTTTTTTGAAGAATAATCTTCCTATGTGTCTATCTTCAAGTGTTTTCCCTGGCAGGTTTTGAGTCCATGGTCTTTTTGTTATTGTTTTATTGAAAGTAGTTGTTTTTCACAAAATTTATTGTGATCATGATTTCCCCTCCCTCATCTCCTTCCAGGTCCTCCTTTTCTCCCTATCCATCAAATCTTTAGAAAACAAGAACAAACAGGTAAATGAGAAAATAAACAAATCAGAAAGAAGAAAACAAGTAAAAAGCAAAACAAGAACAAGCAGGAGACCAGGTAGGCTTCCGCAGACCTTCACTAAGACCTGTTTCCCCAGACCTGATCCTTCAGGCTCCTCCTTAACCCTGCAACAGAACACCAGATGCAGGCTCCCTGCTTTCCTCTCCAGGTCTTCTATGGAGCCTCCAGACCAGCCCCTCCTAAACTTCCTCCTATCAATCACTGTTATATTCTAGCCCCCAATTCAAACATTAGCTCACCGCTCACCTGCAGGGCAAGCATTCTAGAAAATCAAGTGGACTGCCTGCACATCTTCTTCACTTTCTCTGATCCCTCAGTCTCCTTCCTAGCACTTCAACAGATGACCAGCTGTAGCATCCATTCCCCCTTGTCCATGTCTCCTATGGATCTCACAGATAAGCAGCTCCTGACATCCCTCCACATCTTGTGACTATATCTAAGCCTCTAATATCAACTAGCATTCTGTGTGAATGCACTAGCCAAGGAAGTCAATAAAATAGGCAACACACAGTCATCACACTCTATGAAAATACAAATAGAAAACATAAACCAAGGAACAAAACTCCCACTTAACAAAGTCAAACACTAAATCAGCACCTAGATGAATAATCACCCTAAACCCAGATGCTTAGACTCCAGCATAAGAACAGAATCAGTAACAACAAGGACAATATGATTCCACTATGGCCCAGATATCCTACCATAGCAGGTCCTGAACAATTCAACATAGCTGAAACACAACAAAAAGACTTCAAAACAAAATATGAAGATAATAGAGGTTCTGAACGAGAAAATGAATAAATTGAAGAAATCAAGGAAAATGTGAACAAAAAACTGGAGGAAACAAATAAATCCCTTAAAAAAAACTAAGAATAAATAAAGAAAATACTGAAGGAAATAAATAAAACTTTTCAAGACCCGAAAATGGAATAGAAAACAAGGAAGAAACACAAACTGAAGGAATTTTGGAAATGAAAGATTCAAGAATTGAGCAGGAATTATTGAGGTAAATTTCACCAACAGAATACAGAAATGGGAGCAAAAATCTCAGGCATTGAAGAAATTATAGGAAAAAAGCAAATATCTCTGTCACCGGTTAAATCTAAAATATCCTAACACAAAACATCCAGGAAATCTAGGAGACTATGAAAAATTAATCAGAGAATAGGAATAGAGAAGAAGAAGAAACCCAACTCAGAGGCCCACAAAATGTTTTCTTACCATATCTTAAAGAAAATAACCTAATCTCAGGAAGAAGGTGTCTATAGATGTACAAGAAGCATAAGGAACACAAAATAGACCAGAAAAGAAAGCTTTCTTTTCCCACAATAATAAAAAATGCTAAATATACTGAATATAGAAAGAATATCAAAAGTTGCAAGGGGGAAAGTTCAAGTAACATATAAAGTCAGACCTATTAGAGTTATGCCTGACTTCTCAGTGGAAAACATTAAAGCCTGAAGATACTGGGCAAATAACCTGTAGAATCTAGAAGACAAATGACAGTACAGACCACTATGCCCAGGAAAACTTTCCATCATTGTAGTTGGAGAAAATAAGATATTCTGTCATAAAGTCAAATTTAAACAATATCTACAAATACAGGTCCATAGAAGGTGCTAGTAGGAAAACTTCAACCCAGGGAAGTTAACTACATCCATAAAAACAAATGTAATAAATAATATTAGCAGAAATAAGAGAAGGAGAGAAAACAAAGAGAAGAGCAGAATCAAAAAGAGAAGCATGAACACATACATAAATGCACACACACACTCACACATACACACACATGCATGCACATCAGCACCACTAGCACCACCACTGTAGTGTGGAGCGGTGGGCTGCATTCCTACCCGGCTCCTGCATGGCTAGCTTTATACCCGTAATAACAATACACAAATTGTATTCTTTTAAACACTTCTTGACCCATTAGTTCTATCCTCTTATTTGCTAATTCTCACATCTTGATTAACCCATTTCTAATAATCTGTGTAGCACCACGAGGTGGTGGCTTACTGGGAAGGATCTTAACCTGAGTCCATCTTGGAGAGGAGAGCTATAGTGTCTGCTTGACTCAGCTTTCTTTCTCCCAGCATTCTGGTTTGTCTATTCTGCCTATCTAAGCTGCTGTCCTAGCAAAAACCAAGGCAGTTTCTTTATTAACCAATGAAAGTGACACATTGAATGAAGACCCACCTACATCACACCACCACAAATGAGTAATGACATGATTGTCAATGCACATGTACATATACTTGTACAACAAATAAGTGAATAAATGGTTTTTATAAGAAAGAAGCAATAAGTCTAAGGGATAACTAGATTTTCACATATTTATAGATGGTGGGGAAAGATTTCCTTTTCAAGAATGCAGTGTGTAAAATCTGTCTAAAACACAGTTCTACAAAATAGAAAACAATTTCAATTGAAAAAGATCATATAAAAATTCAACTATGATATCCTCTAAATTATCATCAGTCTATTTAAAACAATAACATGGATTTTTTAAAAATTATTAAACAGAGTTGAACATGGTTGTAGATGCTAAAAATCCATTATTTGGAAGCTGAAAGAAGAATGGACCCTATACTACATAATGAGACACTGTCCCATCATCAATGGATTAAAGATAATAAACTAATTAATTGTCCATCCAGAAACCATAATGTTAAGTTCAAAATTTCTTTGTATTTATTTACAAAATATTCTTATGTTTCTAGGATGTATGTATACCTAAAGGTATGCCTTGAATATCCAGAAACATACACAGAACCATTTTACAAACTTCCTGTTTCAAGTTTTATAACAACATAAAAATTAAGTTCCAAAAGACTGCTAAAGATATTAATTATATGCTTAACATATTTCAAATGTTTGTGATGTTCTAAAAAGTTTATGTTGCATTCACTGATTTTGTTACACTGTCTGAGCAGCCTCCATCTTAGAACAACTTCTTTTGAAACACCTTTATCTACACATGCATCTCCTGATGAGTCACTATAGTAGTTATACTCTGGGCAGTATCTCTGTCTTTATACATTTTTCTATTATGTTCTAAGATAGTCCCTGAAGCCCTAACTCCCTAAACAAGATGATTTTCTAATGTTTCAGGGCAGTTGAGATTGGAAGCTTTGGGAGCACTCAGACCCAGTCTTGATACTTTAAGTTCTTCTTTTGTGATATATAGGTACATTTTTTGTTTTGTGATGTTGATTAGGATATATTATAAGAAATGATGAAGCATAAGTATGACAAAGTAATCCCTCAAGAATTACAATTATCAGTACTTTTTAAAATGTATTGATTCTTGAAGTATGCTAACAAAGCAAAAAAAAAACAAGTTTCTACTGAACTATTATTGACATAATTTATAATCAAGATTTTCTGCTGTGAAGTTCTACAGAGAAAAGCTTATATATAGTTAATTTCTTCATTAGTGCTTGTTCCACATGAGTTGTCCTAGTTTTCAAATGACAGAAATGTTTTCTGTGAGCCATGAGAGCAGCTTGTTCCATAGAGCTTAATGATGCTGGTCTAGGCAGTCCAGTGCAGCTGTTCTAAACTACTACCTCAAAACTATCATTATGGACTAATTATCCACAACCACCAAACAGGAGACACTTTCTAACTCCACAACCTAATTATAAAAAGAAACCAGACATTACATTTACAATTATAAAAATTACAACCATAGATGTGGGGATATATGCTTAGTAATTTTAAAGTTGTTTATTCTATAAAAATATACAAATGTGATGCAAAAATATAATCTATATTAATTATGACCAACATGCTTATATATGTATGTATACACACACAATGCGAGTGAAATAAATAAAATCCCTACTTTAAAATACCACTTGCACTGGCATTAATTGCATGCAATAAGCCAATTATAAGTCTCAGAGGAATTCAATATATCTCAGTGATAATTCAATCAGAGATGAATATAAATTTAATAAAGCTCGTAAATGGAGTACATAGGAACTGTGATTTAGATCAAAGTCAAAGAACAGATCTTCAGAGAATTCATTGTAAAAATTTCTCCAAATCTAGAGAAGTAGAGGTCAATTCAAGTAGAAAAAGGCCAGAGAACACCAAAGGAACAGTACCAGAAAAGAAACTTCCAACACAATATTATAGTTAAAACCCTAAATACACAGAACAACAACAACAACAACAACAACAACAACAAAGTACTTAAATTTGCAGGAAAGAAGTCACCAGTTATGCATAAAGACAAGCCCAAATAGAGCAGCAACTAATCCCTCAGTGGAAACTTTAAAAGCCAGAAGAGCTTGGAATAATTACTTTAAGCAAGAAAAGGCTACATTTGCCAATTCAGATTACTATAACCAGCAAAGCTACCTGGTATAACTAAAAGAGAAATAAAATCTTTCATGATAAATGTAGCCTAAAATAATTTATTTTCACCAAACTATCATTACAGAGAAGGATTGAAGGAGTGAAAAATGGATAAACAAAATCAAGAGGCCACAGGGAGAAAATGATGCTACAATTAACTGATAAAATAAGAATGAGGAAAAAAACCTACAAAACAACAAAATCACAATACTTATACGTCTTTCAATAATGATTTCAAATATTTGTGACACTACTTGAGAATTGACTTGATAATGTGTCTGACTTCTAAAATGATTGCATTATTTTAATAAAACAAGCATTTTAGGCTGCTACAGCACTATATCAAGTGAAATACACACCCTTCATTTGAAATTTAATAAGCAGATATTTCAAAGTTTTTTTCTTAAATTTAAATAATTTGAGGGGAATTTTATAGATGAGTACTGGCTGTATTTACATCTTTTTCACACCCCTCCCCTTAATTTCTCCTAGTCACTTCTCATCCAATTTAAATTCATGACCTCTTTTAAAATTATTGTTATACACATACAGAGAGAGAGAGAGAGAGAGAGAGAGAAAGAGAGAGAGTGAGAGAATAAGAGAGAGAATAAGAGAGAAAATAAGAGAGAGAATAAGAGAGAATGCAAACTGCTGGGTCCATTTAGTGTTGCTTGTATGTGCATGTGTTTAGGGCTGATTGCTTAGGGCTGGATATCCCAAGAACAAACAGATATGTAAACAGAGTTTCAGATGGTCTCTGTTCCCTTAGCATTCCTATGCTGTTATAATCAGGCAGCTTGTCTTTCAATACCAAGCACTTCCTTTCGGTGACAGCAACACCGGGTGCCATGTTTGTGTGCCTGAATCCTCCAGGCTGCACTGCTGTGCATGTTGTCTTTTTCACTATTTTATTAATTTATTAAACTTGTTCTTGGATGAGACTAGTGTGTGCTTTGTTGAAATATAAACCTGAATCACTGGTGATCATGTACTCATCCTTCTTGCTTTGAAGAAAATCCTGAAGACAACAAAGAATTAGTATCCTGTACTGAATAATGTGAAAAACTACTTTTTAATGATAGAGAAGATGTTTGTTTCAAAATATCAGAATCAACTATTAGTAAAACCTATTCAAAGGGTTTTCTAACTGTTGAGTATTCCTATTTAAATTTCACTCTCCTTCAAGCAGACATGCAAGTTTCCCAGTCTCATTTAATGAAGAGGCAATCTTTCTCCAGTACTTGTGCTTAGTGTCTTTTCTAAAGTCATATGACTCTGGATGATTGGGGTATAGGTGTGTTTTGCTCTCTGCTGTGTATTTTGTTATTTTGATTCATTGTCCTTTTTATGCTGAGTGTTTTGTAATGATAGCACCTCAGTGGTACAGTCTGAAGACATTATCTATAATATTTCCTGCTTTGATTTTTCAGTCAAGGTGACTTAGAACATTTAGGTTTTTTTTTCTTCTTCCGTGTATACTTTAGTTTTAATATTTTCTAACACAGTAATGCATTGTCACTGATATATTGGCAGGGATGAAATTGAATATGTAGATGAATTTCAGTAGTATGAGCATACTGACAGTTAGACTTAGCTATACTACCTCAAAATATGAAGTTATTATGAAAAAATACAGGAGAAACATGCCAAGAATTTGAAATGTGACAAGATATTTTTGATCATGGACTGAAAACAAACTAGAAAAATGGAATGATAGTTTTAATTATTTTTTATTTTTGATAGTATATCATAATTATTTAATATCTTTTATCCAGCAAAGAAAATAAAAAATTAGTGAAGACAATATAATATTATAATATTCATATTTCATAACTTATTATTGAAAATAAATAACCTATATTTTTAAAGTCAATACAAATAAACATTTCTCATATGAAAAATATGTAGACACACAGTGCTTTGCATCACTAAATCTCATGAACATACACATGTAAACAGCAATGAGGTATTATCTTTGTCCTGGAAGACGGTCTCTCATCAAATAGATGAAAGGGGATAAGTGATGGTGAGGATGTGAATAGAAGGAGGCTGTGCACATTTGCACATTGTTGGAGAAAATGTAAATCTGTACAATCATTTTGAAGAGGAGTCTAAATTTTTTCAAAGTAATCAAAAACAGAACTACCATATAGCCCAACAAATCTAGTACAGATCAAACAGAGAAAATAGAATCAGTGCAAAAAAAAAAAGAAACATCTTCACTTGGTGTGCGAAGTCCCTCTGTATGTATGTTGCTTTTATTGGTAATGAATAAAGAAGCTACTTTCGGCCAATGGCTTAACAAAATATAGCCAGGCTGGAAGAGATATATAGAGTAGGTGGAGTCAGAGAGAAGCCATGTAGCCTCACTGGAGATAGATGCCGGAGGCCAGACAGAACTTTAACCAGTAAGCCACAGCAATGTGACAATACACAGATTAATAAAAATTGGTTAACCAAATCTATAAGAGCCTAGTTAGCAATACGCTTACTGGCCAAACAGTGATTTAAATAATATAGTTTCTGAGTGGTTATTTCAAGTCTGGACAGCTGTGAACAAACAAGCAACCTCCTACAACATGCACTCTCGTGTTCCTTGTAATTATTTTAGAGACAGTAAAGAAGTGGAAACAGTTTAAGTGTACATCAACTGATGGAGGAGCAAAATGCTTTATGAATGCATAAGGAACAGAATCCAGTAATTTGAAAACTTAGACATAACTGAAAATCGTTATGCTAATTGAAATAAGCCTGGTACAGAAACATAACTACCTGACCTCAAATACACATCCAATACAATGTGGTGAATTTGTCAAAGTTGAGAAGAAGGTAGTGGTTTTCAGAGGTTGGGAAATTAAGGCTATAGGAAGGCAACAGATTGAATGGAGGGGGAGCAACACTTCATCAATGGAAACAAAGTGGGCAAAGGCAGGAAAAGAGATTTCACTCAACAGATTTCTAGAGATAGTAATAATATACTACATATTTTGCAAGTATGGGAGAGGTTTATGACATTGTCTTTATAAAAAATAATGATAGAGAAAGGAACAGTTAACCATGATTTAAATAATGCAAAATTTTAGAATATTATACCATAATAGAACACACGACTAGAATGTGGAAAGCTCTGAATCTGATGAAAGTAGTGGAAAACAAAACAAAACCAAACAGAAAAATTAGAATTACCCATTGTATGTATTTATCAAAATGTCAAAGAATATATCCTGAATTTTTACACTCTTTATATTTTATACATCAGTGAGGTGGTTTGAATGTAAATGGTCCCCATAGTCTCATAAGAAGTGGCACTATTAGGAGGAATGTCCTTGTTGGAGGAAGTGCAGCCCTGACAATGTAGATGTAAAATTTTCAGCTAACTCTCTAGCTCCATCTCTCGCAGCTTGCTACCATGCTTCTGACAATGATGATAATGGACTAAACCTCTAAACTGTAAGCTAACCCTAACGAAATGTTTTTCTTTATAAAAGTTCCTGTGGTCATGGTGTCTCTTCACAGCAATAGAAACCTAAGACAATCAGTAAGAAATCAACATAGTGTAAATTGAGAAATACACCCAGAAGCATAAACGTTACAAATTATTTTCAAAAATAATTTATTTAATATATATTCATATATCTGTGCACAAACTAAATCATATTAAATATGTGTCAAAGAACTATCCATATAAGCTGCAACAAAGTATTCTCACACAATTTAACTGGCGGCAGTTATCTTTCTGCAATGTACAGGAAATTGCAACATGTCATCTAAATAATAGAGATTTAGAATCAAGTAAATACAATATTTTATTCCAGAAATATTAAGATGTTATATTCTTTATAAAACATAGTGACAAATTTCTCATGCCATTTCTAGAAACACGAAGATCAACATATTGCTTGGTTTTGACCCATACGCTAAGTCTATAGTACCGCATAGTCCTAGTTTTGTTGCAGCCTCAAACTATTGCACAGTTTAACTCACTGTTGAGACAGTTTATGATGACAGTAGATTTATAAAATAAAGGCAGAAAGTGTCATTTTCAAAGGAAAATCATTCCAGAGCATGTGCTTAGTGTTAATTATTAACTTGACAGATTTTGGAATCACCTGGGACTCCAGGGTTGTGCAGTCAATGAGGGGTCCTCTTGGTTACAGTAAAGTTTGTAGAAAACCATTTTAATTGTGGGATCTACTCCTACCTGGGCAGGGCACCTTTAACTATATAAAACTGAGGAACCAAGGTGAGCATGAACATTAAATGCATCCTTTTCTATGCCTGATCATAGATGTGATATGACGAAGATTTATTCATGTTGCTGATTTTCCAAATAGAAAACCCTTTCATAGATTCTTTTAATTTCTTTTTTTATTATTCTTTCTATTTTAGTAGTTTCAGACCTGATTTTGGTTGTTTCTTGCCATTCATTCTTTTGTAACATTATTTCTTCTTTTTGTCCTGGAGATTTATGTCATGACATACAGTAGTTTATATGAAATCTGTTTTTTTTTCTTTCATAAGCACTTAGTGCTTTGAACTTGGCACTTAAAACTATCTTCATTGTGACCCAAATAACAAATTTGGGCATATTTGTGATTGAATTTATTTAAAAAAGTTCTTAGTTTCTTACTTCATTTCTGTTTTGACTCATTCTTCATTTAGCAGTACATTACTCAGTTTCCATGAGCTTGCAAACTTTCTGTTGATTCTCTTGTTGTTGATATCCAGCTTTGATATGTAGTAGTCACATAGACAATTACATTTTTAGGAGATGAATATGTATAGTACTTTTACATATAATAGTGCAGTAGTGAGTGGCTATTTGGGATAGACAGCAAGATTACCTGGAGCAAGGCAATGAGGTCACTGATGAACTAAAACTGTGGAGAAAACCTATTTCCTGAAACAGTAAGAAGCAATGGTGATTGGTAAGCCATATCTAATACCTCGTAGGCATTGATTTCAAGGTATAAAATTTGATTAATGTATTACTACAGAATCTAGCTCTAACCTTTTTATTTCATTTCAGTGGGTGTATAACTGGATGGTCTAAAAGTGAAAATTCAGAGCAAGAAAATGATCCACCATTCTCTGAGCCAGGTGATATAAAGATAATGGGAAAATTAAATAAAGCTTACCTCACCAGTGAGCTATAGCAAGTTTTAGCTGCCAGAATGTGTAGGAATTCTTTTTGGGGAGCTTGTTTCAGGTAAAGCAAAATAGTCAAAGCAATGATTCAGCAAATTGGTTAATACTTGAGATGCAATTTCCTACAAGCAAAACTCAGATGCTATGATTTAATTATTATAGGAAAAAAAGACTGTAAACTAATAAGACATTTTAGGAAGTTATTCCACCCTCTTTTACTGTGGATTTGTGGCCAATGTACACAGGTCTGTATGTGCTTGCATGTTTTTCTAGGTGATCTCCAGTGAACGGGGAGTTGGGGATTTGATGGCATGAAGCCTCTTTGATTACTATTCCACTCTATTCCTTCAGTCAGTCTCTATTTTAAAGACAGAGCCTAAGACATGGCTACTCTCTCTGGCCAGCTTGTTCCAGAATTCATCCAGTGTTTACATGTGCTCTGAGTTCTGAACTTTTGCCTCCTTGTGCCTGACAAACACTGTAAACATTGAGCCATCTCCCCAGAAACATTCTAGACAGGTCTGATGTCAAGTTTCAGAGTATTATGAGTGGGCCTCAAAGTGCCGCAAGCCACATAATAGGAGACAGACATAGTCTCCAAAAAAATTAGAATCTTGCTCAAAAATGAAACTTCATCTTAGATTTAAAGACAAGCTTATAAAAAAAACTCCAAATTATTTCCAATTACATTTGTAATGACAATGGAAAATGTCTCCTAATGTTGACCCCTACTTGCTCTGCTCTCCAGCAAAGATAAAGGAAGCCTTTGAAACAGCTCTCCTGAGTTTAATATCACCATCATTTCATCATATTCTTTTTACTGAACTAATAATTAAAAAGGAAGCAGGAGGAAATGAAATCTCAAAGCAAGTAAAGAAATATAAAATTGGGTAAAATAAACCCTAAAATAAAAGTATCTTTTGGGACTTGTTTAAAGCCAGTATCTACCACACTGAAAATATGTAATTGAAAAATCCCTGTGTCTATCTCTACTACAGGACAAACATCATAGACATGGTACTCACATTTACATAAAGTACTGACAGGAAAACAGTAGGTCATCTGAAAGTCAGCGCAGGCAATTGAAACTATATTATGCATGCACCCCTCCAGGCATTCAGCCACCAATAACAGTCCCTTTGCTCTGGAGTTCCTCTACATATTTATTTGAGAAGCATTGGCAAATGAACTCTTTCATTGTCCTTGCAAATGTCCCAGCTTAATATTTTAAATTTCTATTAAGTTATTTTCTTAATGTCAATATAAAAGTAAGATACTATGTTGTAAATTATGAGAAAATGATATACTGCAGCACTTAAATGGAAATGCGAACTATGCAGTAATGAGCTTTACATTTTTGTCTTTGTCAAGTCTCATTGTAAGAATACCATATATCATTAAATGATCTGTTAATAATTATAATTTTAAGAAGTCCTCGAATGGAAAAAGAACTTTTTATCTAAGCTATACATTTTCCCATCACATTTTTGGAGCCTCCAATGTGGAGTGGCATAATTACTAACACAGCACCCTGCTTTGTTTTTGTAGCCACATAAGGTGAATAGATTAGGAATTGATGTAAAAATAACCCTTAAAACTGCAGGTTGGAAACTCATTCTAGGTTACTATGGGATCAAGACAACAAGGTGACATGCACAAAAGGCTGACATTAGGTCGATAATTAGAAGCTAAACTGGAGAAAGGCTAAAGAAGGGGTCAAGGGTTTATTTCAGGAATTTGAGTTTCTGATAACAAGCATGGTTACAAAACATGTCAGGACAGATGTTTCAAAATGTCTAGACCTTGCTGAAAAGGAAGCAATTAACAGAAAATGGGAAGAAGCTCCATTGTTAATGATTACATAGCAAAGGTGAACAGTTATCATAAATTATAGTGAATCCTGTCAGTCTTCCTTTTGTCACAGTAATTGCCCCTTCTGTCCACATGTCTCCTGCAGCACTTGATAGTGCTATCAAGTTTCCTAGGATAACTACACGGGTAAAACAATCTTTTCAATTATCATAGATGTACTGAAATCTACAGAAAAGCCTTGAACTCACAGAGATCCACCGGTCTCTGCTGGGATTAACAGTGTGCACCACCACTTCTCAGCTTTTCTCTTAAAGGGACAGGACAGACCATTACATTTCCATCTCTTTTTTATAATAAAAAGGTGGCAGGTTAGGCACAACATATTAAAGGAATTGGGTCAACAGATTCTTCAAACTGCTTCCTGCTTATTTGTGGGCATTGACTTTGGGAGAAATCTGAGAAAGCTACATGCTGGTCACATCCTAGGGTAGTAAGTCTCTGCTCCTGTCTGGTGTTTGTGGTATGGAAATGTCTTGTGTCTCTTACAACTATTTAAGGCAATGGCAGAACAGGAGATACAGTTAAGCTTAGGAAAAAAAAAATAGTACCAGGGAATTGAGAGGGGTGTATCTTAACTGTTTAAGGTGGGTCCTTTAATTTGGCTCCCTGAAACTCAAAAGATATTTTTGGATTTGTAAAAACATAAGTTTTAGACATATACATTGAATAAATAGTAGCATATTTTTGACATTATGACCATGAAAGATACTTTTGTGTAATAAAAATATCTTTAAGACTATGAAAGGTGGCATGATAGAAATTTGATAACATGCTATTGTTCTCATACTTTTATAACTCACAGGTATATGCCTTAATAACTTGTATTTGTATTTTGCTGAAATTTGTTTGGTGAGATTGTTCTTTTAAACTGACAAAACCTCTCAGCTGTCTTATGGCATCAGAGATCTTTGAGAAGGATAAAATTTTATGTGAGTTATTGATTAAAAAAACGAGAAGGGGCTGGAGAGATGGCTCAGTGGTTAAGAGCATTGCCTGCTCTTCCAAAGGTCCTGAGTTCAATTCCCAGCAACCACATGGTGGCTCACAACCATCTGTAATGAGGTCTGGTGCCCTCTTCTGGCCTGCAGGCATACACACAGACAGAATATTGTATACATAATAAATAAATAAGTAAAAAAAAAAACGACAGAAAACTTACTTGGTTGGCACCTAGAGCTACTCTTTAGTGTCCACCATGGACTGAATGTCATTTTTCTTTCTTTCTTTCTTTCTTTCTTTCTTTCTTTCTTTCTTTCTTTCTTTCTTTTTTTCTTTCTTTTTTTGGTGTTTAGTGCAGGGCTTTCTAGGTTCCAGAAGATCCTGTGGGTTAAGAAATCTGTAGGAAGACAAGCCTACCATGTCCTGAACAACTAGGCTATTGTTTCTAGTGATTCTCTCTACTGTCTGAAGATCTTTGGTTTAGATGAAATGCAGTTTTTCATAGTGGTCAGTGCTTGAGAGTTGAAACGAATTGTGGATAAACATTGTTTTGTGCCCATTTGTCTTCTATCTTCTTTGGAGGAAATAGGGTGCTGCTGCTAGGAGCCAACCTGTCTCTTTTTGTTATGAAAGTTTTTTTAATAATGAAATATTTAAATGTCATATTCCTCAGACCTCTGAGAAGTTGAGGACTGTTTACTGGTATAGATAAGTTATAGAATCTGCCTGGACAGCTGAGCTGAGCTTGATTCTATTGGCTCTCAACTTAACATGCAAGATTTACACTCATAAAAAGACTGAAAGAAGAAAAAACTATTTTCAATAGAAGGTTAACAGCTGTACTGACAATAGTTGAGAAGAGGTTAACATATTTTAAAGCAGGGTTAAATTAAATATACCATATTTTTGAAAGAGATTTATAAGTACATACCAATTTAAATCATGAGGCTTATTGCTTTTGTAGTCTGGAATGAGATATAATGAACAGACAGTTATAATATTTAACATTTAATATAGGTGCATTTAAGTTACATGTATGCACACACACACAGAGTGAACAGGAATGAGCAAAGTGTATGCTTTGGTATACCATACCAAAGGCATGCCAGTGCACAAAACATACATGCAAAAGAGTTGGCACTGGAAACCGGGCAGGGAATATTTCTGTAAAGGGGGGGGGGCTTGGTCATCTGACCTGGCTCTCAATTAAAATTGTGGTAAAGTCATGTGACCTCAGTTAAGATAGCAGTAAGGTCACCTTATCTTAGTCAAAATGCCAGTGGTCACTTGTTGTATGGAAAAGCCACATTGTGTGTGTGTGTGTGTGTGTGTGTGTGTGTGTTTGTGTGTGTGCTGCAGGAATTTTAAACATAATAATAAGTGAGACCTAAAGGTGAGATCCACCCTGTTGCCAAACCACTAAACCACAAGCTGCTGACGGGAGCAAAGGAACTGAAAACAGTTGCTTTGTGGATCTGACTAATCTTGTTGGTTTCAGTACGACCAGCGGTACCAATGGCAAAAATAGTTTGAAGAAAAGAGGAGCTGGCGGGACAATGGCAGAGTGTTTACAGGTGGGTGACTAACAGATAGTTTGAGGGTTTATACCATAGCTGAAAACATGAAAGTCTGTGAAAAAGGCAACACCACAGAGCCTATAAGAGGACATCTCCTCTCTACAGGTGGGGTGTTAAGGAAAGAGCAATGCTGCAAAACATAAAAAAAAACCTGTCTTTTCTCTACAGGCAGGGCGTGGATGAAGCCTGACTGGATCTGGGTCCTGGTAATTCAGAAGCCAGAGGCTAGGAGCTGCTCTGAGTAGTCTCTCACAGTGGGTACCACTTATAAGTGGTCCAAAAGAATAGAAAAAAGAAAGAAAAAAATGTGAAGGACCCCAGGATCCAAATCGAATGCACAACCCAACATGTGTTGTGTTAGTGCAAGAGAACTAACCTGGTTAGTACAGTCATGTTTTTAGATATGGGAAACTTACAAGATGAATGTCAGTGAAGGGCTCTACCATAGTCGTGAAGGCTGTGATTGGGGGCTGGAAGAGGAAATCTCACCAGGGAAGCTGCTGCTGTGTGTAGAGGTTAGTGTTTAGGCAGATAGAATACAGAGCCTTTGTAAAGAGACCTGGTTCCTGATCCCAGGGTTCCATGTGTCCTCAGCTGGCCTGCCTGCAGGCAGAACAGAATATGGAAAGAGCCTGGCTGAGTCACGAACATCAAATGTTATGGTAAAAATAAAATGCTGAGGTTCCCCTAGTGGCCCACAGGCCATGAAATGTAGTGGATCACAGGCAGGGAGCTGAGAAGTGGGTGAGATACAGAGATGGATAGGCATGCCATGCAGAGTAAGGTTGGATATTTATTTACTGGGTTATGGAAGGGAAGGGAAAAACAAGGTGGGGAGAAGGAGGATGGGGAGAGAGGCAGAGAGAGAGAAAGAGAAACAGAGGGGATGGGGAAGAGAGGAGCCACAGTAGCAGCTGCCTCTTCAGGAGAGAGATGGAAAAGAAAGTGCTCATGCAGGAATCAGAAAGATATGCCTGCCTGGGCAAATGGGGTGGCAGTAGGTGGGGCTTGTCTTTTAAAGGGACAGGACAGGCTATTACAAATATCCTTGTTTACCATTTATTTCAAATTTGTATTTCTCAGTAATACAAACTAGCTATGCTTAAGCCTTAGCACTCCTAAGACTGTAAAAACATATTAAATAGAAACATTACTATAGTATGTTCCTTTAAAACTGAGGAGAGAGATTAGAAAAAAATATTTAACTCCCTTAAGCAGAGTATAGCTTACTATTTTTTAATCCTGAGATTTCCAAGACAAAATCCAGTTCTACCATTTTGGGCCAGTTTTGAAGGAAACTAATCAAATACTGATCAAGAAGAAGTTTGGTCTGGACAACTCCCTGAAATTCCCAGCCAAGTGGTCTGCAGACACATGTTGTAGGACTTTTGAAGGAAAAACCCATTAGGCTACTATATTTTCCCATGTGGCTTGGCTGTTATTTTTTAAGGACTACAATAACCAGAATTCCAGGATGTTACGTGTTCTTGGGCAGGTGGAGCATACAGGGTAACTTTGGATCATGTACTATCAACTATGCGAGACCATAACTATCATTGCAGAAAGCCTAACTTTCTCCCTATTGATTCTATTGCACAGAAAGTTTGATATAATTTAATATTGCATAAATAAATAACACTATTAGCTTTTGAAAAAGAAAGTCAAAGAAAGCATTCAAATGCTAAGTCATTTAGCAGAAAGATATTTAAATCTGGAACTTTAAAATATATACTCATTCAAATACAATAAAATATAAGAGTGAACCATTTAAAAAAAAAGAGTTTTACATGAAGAATCTGTCAGCCACCAGCGTTGACAAAATTACCTCTTGTCAGGGTAGAGGCATGGGGATTTAGGAATATACTAAAGAATAAGAAGACATGAATGAAAATGATAACATGGAGAAACATAGAATAGTATTGGGAAGGAGTTTCCCTGAAATATGCCTGCATTTAATTTCAAATTGTTTAAAATACCCATGACCCTAAAAGGTAGAAGTAAGACAAAAAGAATGTATTAATATGATAGAAGGAAATGAACAGACCAGTTGAAGGTCATGGGCTACATCCATATTTAAACATTCTATTTCTAGAACAAAACAAGTCATGCTCATACACTAGACCAAAACATTCGGTAGGCAAACCACTCCCTGGGTGAAATCCAATTTTATCTCAATAAAGTGATGTGGGAGTCCCTTCTGTGTGTTGCTTGTATTGGTGAATGAACAAAGAAACTTCCTTGGCCTAATAGGAAAGAACTTAGGTAGGTGGAGAAGGCAGAACTGAATTCTGGGAGGAAGAAAGCAGAGTCAGGGAGACTCCATAAACCTGCCGCCAGAGATAGACATGCTAAGGCTTTGCTGGTAGGCCATGACTTTGTGATGATATGCAGATTAATAGAAATTGGTTAGATTAATATTTAAGAGTTAGCCAATAAGAAATTAGAGCTAGGGCTGGAGAGATGGCTCAGAGTTTAAGAGCACTGGCTGCTCTTCCAGAGGTCCTGAGTTCAATTCCCAGCAACCACATGGTGGCTCACAACCATCTGTACTGAGATCTGGCACCCTCCTCTGGCATGTGGGCATACATGCAGGCAGAATGTTGTATACATAATAAATAAATAAATCTTTAAAAAAGAAAAAAGAAGTTAGGCAGACAAAGCAGGCAGCAGCAGACGACACAGGTGGCAGCAGACAACTCAGTCCGCAGGCGGTCCGGACCTGCGGAGATCAGTGTGGCACAGACGCAGGCAGCAGGGAACAATGAGCAACACCGAGAGCAGAATACAAGAGATAGAAGAAAGAATCTCAGATTCTGAGAACACCAAAGAGAAAATAAATGCACTGATCAAAGAAAACAGCAAAGCCAACAAATTCTCATCAAAAAACATTCAGGAAATATGGGACACAATAAAAAGACCAAACCTAAGAATAATAGGAATAGAAGAAGGAGAAGAGTAACAGCTCAAAGGCCCAGAAAATATTTTTAACAAAATTATGGAAGAAAACTTTCCCAACTTAAAGAAAGATATTCCTTTGAATATTCAAGAAGCATACAGAACACTAAACAGACTGGATTAAAAAAAATCCCCTCGCCATATAATAATCAAAACACAAAATATACAGGTCAAAGAAAGAATATTAAGAGCTGCAAAGGAAAAAGGCCAAACAACTTATAAAGGGAAACCAATCAGACTTACACCTGACTTCTCTTTGGAAACCATGAAAGCCAGAAGGTCCTGGATAGAGGTACTGCAGAAACTAAGAGACCATGGATGCAAACCCAAACTACTATACCCAGCCAAGCTATTGTTCACTATCAATGGAGAAAACAAGACATTCCAGGATAAAAACAAAATTAAACAATACGTAGCCACAAATCCAGCCCTACAGAAAGTAATAGAAGGAAAATCGCAATGCAAAGAATCCAACAGTGCCAACACTGCCTACAATAACTCAGGCATCTAGCGACCCTTCACCAGCACAACTCAAAGAAGGGAGACACACAAACTCTATTCCAAAAACAATAAGAATAACCAGAGTAAACAATCACTGGTCATTAATATCACTTAATATTAATGGTCTCAATTCACCTATAAAAAGGCACAGGCTAAGAGATTGGATACGAAAACAGGATCCAACATTCTGCTCTTTGCAAGAAACACATCTCAACCATAAAGACAGGCATCTACTCAGAATAAAGGTTTGGGAAAAGGTGTTTCAAGCAAATGGTTGTGGCATCTACTCAGAGTAAAGGTTTGGGAAAAGATGTTTCAAGCAATGGTCCTAAGAAAAAAGCAGGTGTGGCCATACTAATTTCTAACAAAACTGACTTCAAACTAAAATCAATCAGAAGAGATTGAGATAGACACTTTATACTCATAACAGGAACAATTCATCAGGATGACATCTCAACCTGAATATCTACGCCTCTAATATAAAAGCACCCACTTATGTAAAACAAATATTACTAGAACTCAAGGCAGACCTCAAACCACACACACTAGTAGCAGGAGACTTAAACACACCTCTCTCTCCAATGGACAGGTCAATCAGACAGATACCTAATAGAGAATTAAGAGAATTATTGGAGGTAATGAAGCAAATGGACTTAACAGACATCTATAGAACACTCCACCCAAATAGGAAAGAATATACCTTCTTCTCTGCAGCTCATGGAACCTTCTCGAAAATTGACCACATACTCGGAAACAAAGGAAACCTCCACAGATACAAAAAAAAATCAGTGTCCACCTGTGTCTTATCAGATCACCACGGATTAAAGTTAGAAGGCAACAACAATGCTACCCTCAGAAAGCCGACAAATTCATGGAAACTGAACAGTCAACTACTGAACCACACCTGGGTCAAGGAAGAAATTAAGAAAGAAATTAAAGTCTTCCTTGAATTCAATGAAAATAAAGAGACAACATACTCAAACCTATGGGACACAATGAAAGCAGTGCTAAGAGGAAATTTCATAGCACTAAGTGCCCACTTAAAGAAAATGGAGAAAGCATACATTGGGGACTTAACAGCACACCTGAAAGCTCTAGAAAAAAAGGAAGCAGACGTGCCCAGGAGGAGTAGAAGACTGGAAATAATCAAACTGAGGGCGGAAATCAACAAAATAGAAACACATAAAACAGTCCAAAGAATCAACAAAACAAAAAGTTGGTTCTTTGAGAAAATCAACAAGATCTAGAAACCCCTATACAAATTAATTAAACAACACAGAGAGAACACGTAAATAAATAAGATCAGAAATTAAAAGGGGGACATAACCACAGACACAGAGGAAATTGAGAGAATCATTAGATCTTACTACAAAAGCCTGTATGCCACAAAACTGTAAAATGCAAAGAAATGGACATTTTTTTAGATAAGTACCATATACCAAAGCTAAACCAAGACCAGGTGAATGATCTAAATAGACCTGTTAGTTGCGAAGAACTAGAAACTGTTATCAAAAATCTCCATTCCAAAAAAAGCCCAGGACCAGATGGTTTCAATGTAGAATTCTACCAGAACTTCCAAGAAGAGCAAATACCTATACTCCTTAATGTATTTCACAATATAGAAACAGAAGAGTCATTGCCAAATTCCTTTTACGAAGCTACAGTTACCCTGATACCAAAACCACACAAAGACTCAACCAAAAAAGAGAATTACAGGCCTATCTCATTCATGAGTATCGATGCAAAAATTCTCAATAAAATACTGGCAAACTGAATCCAAGAACACATTAGAAAAATTATCCATTATGATCAAGTAGGCTTCATCCCAGAGATGCAGGGCTGGTTCAACATACGCAAATCTATCAATGTAATCCACCATATAAATAAACTGAAAGAAAAAAACCATATGATCATTTCATTAGATGCTGAAAAAAAAATCAACAAAATTCAACACCCGTTTATGATAAAGGTCTTGGAGATATTAGGGATACAGGGGCCATACCTAAATATAATAAAAGCTATTTACAGCAAGCCGAGAGCTAACATTAAATTAAATGGAGAAAAACTCAAAGCCATCCCACTAAAATCAGGAAGAAGACAAGGATGTCCACTCTCTCCATACCTCTTCAATATAGTGCTTGAAGTTATAGCAATAGCAACAAGACAACATAAGGGGATCAAGGGGATTTGTATTGGAAAGGAAGAAGTTAAGCTTTCGTTATTTGCAGATGATATGATAGTTTACATAAGCGACCCCAAAAACTCTACCAAAGAACTCCTACAGCCGATTAACAGCTTTACTAATGTGGCAGGATACAAGATCAACTCGAAAAAATCAGTTGCCTTCCTATACACTAAGGATAAGAAAACAGAGAGGGAAATCAGAGAAGTATCACCATTCATGATAGCCACAAATAGCATAAAATATCTTGGGGTAACTCTAAACAAGGAAGTGAAAGATCTATTTGACAAGAACTTTAAGGCATTGAAGAAAGAAATTGAAGAGGATACTAGAAAATTGAACGATCTCCCTTGCTCTTCGATTGGGAGGATCAACATAGTAAAAATGGCAATTCTACCAAAAGCAATCTATAGATTCAATGCAATCCCCATCAAAATCCCATCAAAATTCTTCACAGATCTCTAGAAGACAATAATCAACTTTATATGGAAAAACAAAAAACCCAGGATAGCCAAAACAATCTTATACAATAAAGGATCGTCTGGAGGCATTACCATCCCTGACTTCAAACTCTACTACAGAGCTACAGTATTGAAAACAGCTTGGTATTGGCATAAAAACAGAGAAGTCGACCAATGGAATCGAATAGAAGACCCTGACTTTAACCCACAAACCTACAAACACCTGATTTTCGATAAAGGAGCTAAACATATACAATGGAAAAAAGACAGCATCTTCAACAAATTGTGCTGGCAAAACTGGATGTCAATCTGTGGAAGAATAAAAATAGATCTATATCTATCACCATGCACAAAACTCAAGTCCAAGTGGATTAAAGACCTCAATGTCAGTCCTAACACACTGCACCTGATAGAAGAGAAAGTGGGAAGTACTCTACAACACGTGGGCACAGGAGACCACTTCCTACTTATAACCCCGGCAGCACAGACATTAAGGGCCTCATTGAATAAATGGGACCTCCTGAGACTGAGAAGCTTCTGTAAAGCAAAAGACACTGTCACTAAGAAAGAAAGGCAACCTATTGACTGGGAGAAGACCTTCACCAACCCCGCAACTGACAAAGGTCTGATCTTCAAAAAATATAAAGAACTCAAGAAACTAGACCGTAAAAGGCTAATCAACCCAATTATAAAATGGGGCACTGAGCTGAACATAGAACTCTCAACAGAAGAAGTTCAAATGGCCAAAAGACACTTAAGGTCATGCTCAACTTCCTTAGCGATCAGGGAAATGCAAATCAAGACAATTTTAAGATACCATCTTACACCTGTCAGAATGGCTAAAATACAAAACACCAATGATAGCCTTTGCTGGAGAGGTTGTGGAGAAAGGGGTACTCTCATCCATTGCTGGTGGGAATGCAATCTTGTGAAACCACTTTGGAAATCAGTGTTTCGGTTTCTCAGGAAATTCGGGATCAACCTACCCCTGGCCCCAGCAATACCACTCTTGGGAATATACCCAAGAGAGGCCTTATCATACAACAAAAGTATTTGCTCTACTATGTTCATAGCAGCATTGTTTGTAATAGCCAGAACCTGGAAACAACCTAGATGCCCTTCAATTGAAGAATGGATGAAGAAAGTATGGAATATATACATATTAGAGTACTACCCAGCAGTAAAAACAAGGACTTTTTAAATTGCATGCAAATGGATGGAAATAGAAAACACTATCCTGAGTGCGGTAAGCCAGTCCCAAAAAGAGGAACATGGGATGTACTCACTCATATTTGGTTTCTAGCCATAAATAAATAACATTGAGCCTATAATTCGTGATCCTAGAGAAGCTAAATAAGAAGGAGAACCCAAAGAAAAACATATAGGTATCCTCCTGAATATTAACCTTCATCAGGCGATGAAAGGAGACAGAGACCCATATTGGAGCACCGGACTGAAATCTCAAGGTCCAAATCAGGAGCAGAAGGAGAGAGAGAACTAGCAAGGAACTCAGGACCGCGAGGGGTGCACCCACACGTTGATACAATGGGGATGCTCTATCGGGAACTCACCAAGGCCAGCTGGACTGGGTCTGAAAAAGCCTGGGATAAAACCGGACTCGCTGAACTTAGTGGACAATGAGGACTACTGAGAACTCAAGAACAATGGCAATGGGTTTTTGATCCTACTGGTACTGGCTTTGTGGGAGCCTAGGCAGTTTGGATGCTCACCTTACTAGACCTGGATGGAGGTGGGTGGTCCTTGGACTTCCCACAGGGCAGGGAACCGTAATTGCTCTTTGGGCTGATGAGGGAGGGGGACTTGATTGGGGGAGGGGGAGGGAAATAGTGGCGGTGGCAGAGAAGAGACAGAAATCTTTAATAAATAAATAAATTTTAAAAAAAGAAGTTAGAGCTAGTGGGCAAAGCAGTGATTTAATTAATACAATTTCTGTGTAGTTATTTTGGGGCTAAGCTAGCAAGCTAGCCGCGGAGCAGGAAAAAACAAGTGGGCTCTTCTGTTACAGTAAAGGAACTGGAACTTAGTTTGATCCATAGACTTTTGTTTGAGGTAGAAACATATCTACTTCTCTATACTTGAAATAAAAGGTCAGGCTGTTAGCTGTACCTGTTGATAATAATCATGAGAAAGCAAAACTCTTTGACCTAAATTTAGGTGGGACCTCTATTTGAGCTAAAAACACAATAGCATTGAAGGACTAGAGTTAAGTTCCAACTTGCTGACATTTGGTCAATGGGGAAATTTTGACCAAATTTTCACACTTTTGGGTCTTCACAGGAAACATGCTCTTATGACTCTGGTGGTGAATAGACACAAAATTTTAGAAACTAAGCTGTCATATTTGTGATATATAATGCTAATTGCATGAAACTATAGTAAAATATTAATACACATATTTTCTAGTATAGACATACTCAAAAATAAATTTAAAATGCTGTTTCTGAACAAATATGGACAGACACACATACACAATCATTATTCATGCATGCATTTTATGAATGGTAGTATAATCAAGCAATGCTGTGGGCATTTCCAAATCAAAACAAGCAAACAACAAACCAAACAAACAAAAAAGACTTCATTGCAGATGAACATATTTCTTCAACGTAATGATAATGGATTTCCAAAATACTAGACTAAATAAGAGTTATTAAATATAGTTTTACCCTTAAGCAATGGGTTCTCATTTGATGAGAATAAATCTTAAGTAAGCATAGCTAATAAATAAAAAGTGGAAGAAAGATTTATTGCTTGTAGCAAATAAGGAATACATAAGGTATTTACAAACCTAGGTTTTCTAGTCAACGAAGCATGGGAATCTATGAAGAAGGATTACACATTCACATAGGAAAGCACTTAAGGAGTGAGAATATTTCTAGTCATGTGCAAATAAGTATCATATTTAAATAAAAGGGATGGAAAATATATTATTACAAATGCTTAGTTCAAGGTCATAAAAACTTAGGCCTAACAAGCTAAAATGGTGGGCAGAAAAGTCTGTGAACATACTAAACTTTCATTTTAAAGTATTGGATGATAAAAAGGAAAGTATACTTCAAAGATATATTAATATAGGCTTTTATCCCAATGTGGCTGCCTCTCCGAGAAGCATGTGTATGTGCACACAGACACACACAACACACACACACACACACAAATACCCTATGCCCCCACTTCCCACACACATTATTTTTCCTTGTTTCAACCCTGCCTTCATAGTAACCTGGAATAAACTGACAGACCTCACCTGCAGTCCTCATATGAATCACAGCCTATCTTTCTACAGATTCACTTGCACCTGAAGTCGTAGCCGGGCATGCTGTTTCACTTGAACAGAGTTTGAGCAGAGCTACTTCAGTGTGCTGAGTTCATTTCACTTTGCATTAGTTCCAGCACCAGTATGCATCCCATGTTGCTTACTGCTTATGATGTGTCCTAGAAAATGCTGAACGTCTAACAATTTCTGGTCTGTGATTTATATATATTTCAAAATGGAATATTGCTGAACACAAAATAAAATGATAAATCATATTAAAGACCTGTTCCAATGAAATCAGATTAACAGTTTTGGAAGGCCAATGACATAGTGTTGGTAATAACCTGCAATGAAGGTGTGGTAATCTGAATGTAATTGTCTCCCATAATCCCAGAGGCTGTGACTTTGTTGGAGTGGGTGTGCCTTTAGTGGTGAAGGGTGTCACTGTGGGGGTAGGTTTTTTGGGTTCCTATGTATAGGATACCACCCAGTGCCTCAGACCATTTCCTGTTGCCTGCAAGATGAAAGATTCTCAGCTACTTCTCCAGAACCAAGTCTGCCTGTATGCTGCCATGCTCCCCACCATGTTGATAATTGACTGAATCTCTGAAAATGTAAATTAGCTACTCCAATCAATGTATTTGTTATAACAGTTGACATGGGTATGGTGTCTCTTTACGTCAATAGAAATCCTAAGAAAGACAGCAGGCTTTTAAGCTCTTAGATCATATCTGCCTCGTACAGTATGCATGATGGTGATATGGAGCAGAGGGTTATTATGAAATAACAAAAATTCTATACAATTTTTATTTTAAAAGAGCATTTAATTAATTGAATTCTAATTAATAAAAGCATGGGCAAGAAACACCATCATTTTTAAAAAGACCGAAAATACTATTTTTGAAATGTATATTTTACATCAAATTTTTATGTCAAATGAAAACAAAATTAGAAAAAAATAATTTTCATTTCTGTTTTGTATACTTTGTTTTATAAACTTTCAATAATGCTAATCAATATGAAATTGTTGTCCTTTCTTAGTAGTCCATGACATTTCAACTAATATCCTACACTTCCTAAAATATATCAAGCTGACAGATGCATGGATTTTCTTAAAAATCAAAAGGCAGAAGCCTATATTGGCCTGGGCCTCATGTCCATTCCTTAACATTTATTTCATGCGTGTATCAATGGACTGATGGATCCATCTTCCAACCTCAGAGCTTCTGTGTGTTCTATCTTCCATCTCAACAGATCATTTGGATCTTATAACCAAAGAGTAATGTTTGTATTGGAAAAAAAGCTTCAGTATTGTTCCTTCTCCTTGATTGAGTTTCATTTACTTCATTTGTTCCAGTTTCTGTTCTGTGCACCAATTGATAGCTTATATGTGGTACTCTCCAGTCTCAGAGTGTTTTAACCTGCTACCATACACTAAAAGAAACATGACTAAATATCTCTGCTCCCTTATCAAAGTTAATACATAATTTTGCTACCATGTATATGAAAAGAAAATTTGTACATGTTGTTATGCTAAAGATGACTGTTTTGGTTAGGGCTCTAATTGCTATGGTAAGACTCCAGGCCCATAAGCAACTTGAGTACAAAAGGATTTGTTGCAGCTTATAACTCTTAGGTAATAGTCTATCACTAAGGAAATTAAGGGCAGAAACAGAAGAGGAGCCTAGAGAAGAATGAAGTTTATCAGCTTGCTCCCATGGCTTGTTCAGTCTGTGTTCTTACACAGCTGAGGGCCACCTGCCAAAGTTGACAGCATTCACAGTGGGCTGGGCTTCTCACAATAATCATTAATTAAGAAAATGTCCCCTAACATTTACCTACAGGTAATCTGAATGAAGTCCCTTTCTCAGAACAGAGTTTACAAAGTCCCTCTGCAAATAAAATATGGACTGATAGGGAGAGTAAAACAATATGTAGTTTTCATTACTAGATGCAGTGCGAATTATAAAACTTACTATTTTATTGTGTTTTACTCTTATACATTACATTCATTTTAAGCTATTCACTGGTGTCTGAAAAAAAAGTCATTCTGTATTTTGAGAATCAAAATGAATAATTGCACTGAATGCTTTTCTTGAGTCATAGACTATATTCCAAATAATGAGAAGAAATCTGAACAGGACAAGTAGAGGGCAGAGAGACAATAAGGCAGCAGAATTTTTTTCATGATTGAATAAAAATAATAGCAAAGGAATTGGTGTAAAGCCTAGGATTGAGAAAGTAATATAATAAAGATAATACACCAAGGAGAAAAATCCTAACAACACTGAAGATGTTATTTATATATATATATATATATATATATATATATATATATATATATATATATATATATATATTTTCCAGCTATCTCAAGTGAGATGATGACATTTTTATGACAATATTTGCATGTCTACAATAGATAGCTTATTAGATCACCAGAGGAAAAACTGTGATTGAAAATAGAGAGTTTTCAAATTAATGCTCATAATCAGAGCCATTATCTCTAAATTTATTTTAGTTAAATTGAACCATAGTGGTTTTGGAATTCCTTTTGAAAATAAAAATACTTAAGAACATTGATTAATGTAATAGTAATACATTCACCTTCAAAGATAGTTTAAAGGTATTTGGAATTAATAATACATAGTTACTTTCAAGAATGAAGATCCAAATAGACACCTTGAATGTTCAAATTGTTTTTAACCATGCATTTCTCAATAAGCATTATGAAATATTGTATTTTAGTAGAATTCTAATATACTAGAAAACCCCTATAAAGTACAAGGAAAAGATTTCTGTGTAGTTCTTCTGTCTTTTTTTTCCTGGCTAATGAAAAACAAATGAAGTGATGGAAAAGTCGCATTAGAGTCAGTCACACATCATAGACTGCCTCTCTTAGTGTGTCAGTGTATAAAATGAATTGATGTGCCACAGGAGAGAATTCCATTAGAACACATGCCCTTTCCTTTCAGAATCTCAGCTTCATAAAGCAGAGAAGATAGAAAGTAAAGGAACCTCTTCTAAAGACTTGAAGTTATAATGGGTAGAGGCAACACTGTCTGAAAACCCAATGAAAGTTATAAAAAATAGAAAACTTCTATTCTCTCCTAATCTGCATGTAACCAGAGGACTGACATTTATAGTATCCCCTTTTCTTTGACTTAACCACTTAAAAGTATACTATAATTACAGTGAGTATCAAATAAGTGGTAATAATATTTGGTATATTGATCACAAAATATTGAATTTTGTTTCCCATAAACTCACTATGACAACTGATTTTTATGTCAACTTGATATAAGCTAGAGTCAGGTGAGAAAAAGAACTTCAGTTGAGAGAATGCCTTCGTAATAACACTAATTTTATTAACTAGTGGTTGATGGAGGAGGACCAAGCCCATTGTGAATAATGATACTTTATGACTGTTGATCCTGGGTTGAATAAGAAACAGGTGGGTAAAGCATGATCCTAAATAGTCTTATCAATAAAAACCCAGAGTCAATTATTGGGGAAACCTGAAAGATCAGAGAAGCTGTGCAGCCACCATCAGAGACTTCTTACCTCTCCAAATCTTTATACAGAAAGGACCAAGATTCTCTCTCTACCCACTCTTTATCACTTCCTCACTCTGCTTGGCCTTATCATTTTCTGTTTCATGCCTGTACAGACCTACAGACCTCTATGGTTAACTATAGACTAGTTCTACCCTCTTATCTCTAGGCAAGCTTTATTTGTCAGAACACACAACATTTTCCCCTTCCTGGCTAAAAAAGAGCAAAAGTTATAACTAGCATAGAAAACTATATACAATCAGTACAAAACTATATATAATATATAGTCATAAATTACATTAAATTGACCTGCCCATTTGCAGTTGATGAATTCAGAAAAAAATACTCTGTATATATCTTATCTTGGTGACTCCAAAGGGTTATATCTAATTCACCTGCTATCCTAATTTTCATTACCAACCAACTCATAACTATTTTTACATGTTTCAACCTTATACACTTTATATTTCTTTTGTGATATTTATTCTGATTGAGCATACCATTAAAAGTGGTATTATGGGTCTTGAGGTAGGTTGTTTCCTAATTTTTGAGAAATCTCCATACTTATTTCCAAAGTGACTATACCAGTTTGCACTCCCATGAGCAATGAAGGGGTAATCCTTTTACCCCATATCCTCTCCAGCATAAGCTGTCATCAGTGTTTTTGATCTTGGCCCTTCTGACAGGTTTAGGATGGAATCTCAAAGATTTGATTTTAATTACTCTGATGCCTAAGGATGTTGAAAATTTCCTTAAGTGTATTTCAATTATTTTAGATTCATCTGTTGAGAATTCTCTGTTTAGGTCTGTATCCCATTTTTATTGGATTATTTTCTCTTTTGATTAGAAATTTCTTGAGTTCTTTGAATATTTTTGAGATCAGTTTTAGGTTCAATGTGGAGTTGATGAATATATTTCCCCATTCTGTTGGCCGCCATTTTGTCTTATTGAACATGTCCTTTGCTTTGCACAAGATTCTCAATTTCAGTTGGTTATATTTATTTATTGTTGTTCTCAGTGTCTCTGCTACTGTGATTATATTTAGAAAATGGTCTCCTGTGCCAGTGTGTTCAAGGCTACTTCCTACTTTCTCTTCTATGAGATTCAATGTGATTGGATTTATGTTGAGGATTTTGTTCCATTTGGACTTTAATTTTGTGCATTGTGATAGATATGGATCTCATTTCATTCTTCAACATATTGATAACCAGTTATGCCAGCACCATTTGTTGAATATACTTTTTTCCACTTTATGTTTTGCTTCTTTGTCAAATATCAGGTGTTCATGGGTATGTGAACTAGTATCTAAGTCTCTGTGTTGTAATAGCTGTGGGACTGCATCCCCAGCACCCCGGGCCCCTGGCTAGCTTATGCCCCAAAACAACAACACACAAATTGTATTCACTTAAATACTGCTTGGCCCATTATATCTAGCCTCTTCTCGGCTAACTCTCACACCTGGACTAGCCCATTTCTAATAATCTGTGTAGCCCACGAGGTGGCTTATCAGGGAAGATCTTAACCTACGTCCATCCTGGGTTGGAGCTTCACATGTGCCTCAGAGAGCAGAGCTATCACGTCTGCCCGGGAGAGGGGAGCATGGCGTCTCTGAGCTCACTTCCTCTTCCTCCCAGCATTCTGTTCTGTTTACTCCACCCACCTATGTTCTAACCTATCAGGGCAAGCAGTTTCTTTATTTAATTAAACAATGACCTTCCTCCATCATCTCTGATTTGTTTCCATGAGTCTTCCTGCCTCTTTTTATGCTAATACCAGGCTATTTTCAGTCCTGTAGCTCTGTAGTAGATTTTGAAGTCAGGGATTATGATGCATTCAGAAGTTCCTTTATTGTACAGAATTTGTTTGTCTATCCTGGGCTTCTTGATTTTTCATATGAAGTTGAGTATTGTTTTGTATAGGTCTCTGAAGATTTTGTTGGGATTTTGGTGGGCCTTGCATTGAATTTGTAGATTGCTTGTGGTAAGATTGCCATTTTTACTATGTTAATTCTACCTACCCAAAGCATGGAAAATCTTATCTTTTTCTGGAGACTTCTTGAATTTCTTTCTTCAAAGATTAAGGTTCTTGTCATACAGGTCTTCCACTTGTTTGGTTAGAGTTACTCTAAGGTGTTTTGTTTTATTTGTGGCTACTGTGAAGGCTGACATTTCTCTGATTTCATTCTCAGCTTATTTATCATCTATATAAAGGAGGGCTACTGATTTTTTTAGTTAATCTTGTATCCTGCTACATTGCAAAAGTTGTTTTTGAGCTGTAAGAATTCCTTGATAGAATTTTGGGAATCACTTATGTAAACTATCATATCATCAGCAAATAGTGAGAGTTTGACTTCTTTTCTGCTTTGTATCCCCTTGATCTCCTTTTGGTGTCTTATTGCTCTAGTTAGAACATCAAGTACCAGATATGGAAATAGATAGTTTAATAAATATAGAAAGAGTGGACATTGTCTTGTTCCTGGTTTCAGTGGTATTTCTTTGAGTTTGTCTTATCCAGTCTGATGTTTGCTGTTGGATTGCTGTATATTCCCTTTATTATATTTAGGTATGTTTTGTTTTGTTTTGTTTTTTGAGACAGGGTTTCTCTGTAGTTTTGGAGTCTGTTCTGGAACTAGCTCTTGTATACCAGACTGGCATTGAACTCACAAAGATCCACCTGCCTTTGCCTGCTGAGTGCTGGAATTAAAGGTGTGCGCCACTACTGCCCACCTATGATCAATTATTGAGATGGTTCCATGAAGTGTGGTGAAGAAAGTATGTCTCTTTATGTTTGGATGAAATGTTCTAAAAATGTCTGTTAAGATAATCTGAGTCATAACATCTGTTAGTTCCCTTATTTCTCTATAAAGTTTTCTTTCCTGCAGACCTATCTAGTAGTGAGAGTGGGGTGTTGAAATATCCTAGAATTAGTATGTATGTTTTAATGTGTGATTTAAGCTTTAGTAGTGTTTTTTTTGCATATCAAAGTGCCTTTGTATTTGGGGTATATATGTTTAGTATTGTGATTTTCTCTTGATGGATTTTTTCCTATGACAAATATGAAATATCATTTTTGTCTCTTTTGATTGATTTTAGTTCAAAGTCTATTTTGTTAGATATTAGGATAGCATACCAACTTGTTTCTTAGGTCCATTTGATTGAATTTTTTTTCCTAACCCTTTTCTCTAAAGTGCTGTCTATTTTTGAGGTTGAGGTGTTTTTCTTGTACATAGAAGAAAGATGGATTCTGTTTTTGTATCTAATATGTTAGCCTGTGTCTTTTTATAGGTGAATTGAGTTCATTTATATAAAGGAATATTAATGACCAGTGATTTCTAGTTCCTGTTATTTTAGTTTTTATTGTTGGTGATATTGTTTTGTACATGTTTTTTCTTTCTTTGGGATTTGCTGCTGTGAGATCATTTATTGTCTGTGTTTTTGTGAATGTAACTAACTTCCATGGTTTCAAACTTTCCTCCTAGTACTTTGTATAGGCTAGGTTTGTTGCTAGGTATTGGCTAAATCTGGGCCTGTCATGGAATATCTTGACCATCTGTGGTGATTGAAAGTTTGTTGGGTTTAGTAGTATAGGTTGGCATGCATGGTCCCTTAATGCCTGAATAATGGTTGACCAGGACCTTCTACTTTCATTGTTTACATTAAGATGTCAGGTAATTCTGATAGGTCTGCCTTTGTATGTTGCTTGGCCTTTTTCTTTTGTAGCTCTTAATATTCTCTCTTTATTCTGTATGTTTAGTGTTTTAGTTATTTTGTGGCAAAGGTATTAGTCTTCCTTGAGCTCCCTTATTCCCCAGGGAAAGGTAAGTGCACTATTTGCCCATTCCCACAGCCCGATGTTGTCGGGCAATCAGACACAATAGGGAATCAAGTCAAAGTGGAACTGTGAGAATCCACTTTCAAGGATCAGATGGTTGTTCCTCATGGTCATGGTTTTAGTTTCTCTGGAGGTCACTCAGCTTTTCAAGAGGTCCTTCAGTGTTAGTGGAGGTCATTCTGCAATCCTTGAGTGCTCCAACTGAGGTCTCTTGCTTGGGCCTGCTCTCAAGGAGGTCGTTTCTGCTCCTACTGAAGTTACTGGCTTGGGTCTGGTCCCACTGAGGTGATTTGTTCAAGTCTGATTCAGCAGAGGTCACTTGTTTGGTCCTGATCCCACAGGTGTCCCTGGCTCTCTGCCTTGTCCTGCTGACATAGTTCACAGTACTTATATAAGAAGACTGTTAAAATTCTGAAATTCATGGTGAGGGCCCCACAAGCTTCACCCTTAGGAGTTCATGGCTGCTGGCAAAGGTTTACTTTTCTTTGGCATAGTGTCTGTTGTTACATTCCCCATGTTCATAGAGCTGTGGAAATACAGGCACTACTAAGCCAACTCAGTCGGTTATTTAAGCCTTTTAACACAATGTACAACAGTTTGTATACCTTCCAAATCTAGTACCTAATAATCAGATAGAACATTTTTTGTAGATATAGGCATAATGATTTTGCTATTTACTTATTTTATAGTCAATTATTTTCATTTTTCCCATGAGGGACATTTTTTTAAAAGATGAAGTTTTAAGATTTAACTTTGTTGCCCATAATTATGTTATGTTAGAACAACAGTGGCCATTTTCTACTCAATTAGTAATCTCACAGATGTAGAATTGACACTCATTTGATGCTGCTTTTTAATTTTATTGTTTTTATCAATGATATTGTTTAGAAAAGATGTTCTATACGGGATGTAAGATAACAAATAGAGTAGTAAATAGATCAAAATTATGTAACTTATGTATGATAACATAATCTTTTTAATAATCTTTTATAGATCAGAGTACATTTAAAATCTTGTTCTTTTCACCCACTGTCTATTTGTCTCATTTAACAAATTCAATTTCTTCTATTATTTTTGGGTGTATTTTTATGTATGTCTGTGTATCTGTGTGTGTTTATGTGTATGATGGAATGTGCATTATGGTTAGAGAACAATTTGATGGAGTTGGTTCTGTATTTCTGCTATATGGGTTCTAGAGAGTGAACTCTGCATATTGGCTGCTGTCTTTAAGAGCTGAGACATCTCATTTGTCGCTGAAACTCACTTTTTATCTAGTGGCCCTTGGCAATGTTCTCAATTTTGGTATATAATTTATTCTCCTTTGTGCAACATTAAGACTCTGATTTTATGATACAAACCTATTTTCAACACACTTTATTTCTCCCAACTTTTTCAAATTCCATACCAGAAAATGTTGACTTTAAAATTTTTACTTTACTTGTGTGTGTACATGTGTTTGTTTTCTTTTGTATATGTATTTATGTGTCTGTGTCCATGCATATGTGTGTTTTTATATGCTTGTTTATCTGTATTTGTATGTGTGTATATATGTTTGTGTGTATACATATTCACCTGTATGAACTTGAAAAGTAAATGTAAAGTTATTCTTTGGTTATTTTGGGGTGACATTACCAAATTTTTTGAGAAAAGGCATTTTACTAAATCAGGAACTCAAACAATTCAGCTACACCAGTTGGCTAGTAAATCCTGCATCTTTCCATTGATGCTGAGAATAGTCATTTGCCACTCTGCGAGTTCTGGGGGTGGATTACATTTCTCATACCTAAAAGGGAAGCATTTTTCATACTGAGCCATCTCTCTAGTTAATTTTACCTTAGTTTAAACTTTATACATTCCTATACATGTTCTCATCAAACATTATCAAATAGAAATTTCATTGCATCACACATAATAATATATCTTTTACAAAGATAAGGGCTAACCATAAACATATAAAAATAATTTCAATGATATATTTTAGGCCATTCAATAGGTCTAAAGCACTTTAGACATTGATAAAAATTCTGTAGTAGATAAATATTTCTTAAAATATCTTCTTTTAAAATTGTAAGAAATTCTTAATATTCATATCTTATAACTAAACTAACTTTGGGGAATTGGAAGAATTATTGGAAAATAGTGGAATCCATCCTGAGCTATTAAGACTGAAATGAAGATTTAAAATAGGATTTGACTAAGTTCTAAAAAAGTGAAGAACAACCCTTCTCTTTTACAGGAATAGTGAAACCAATACACAATATATTATTAAGAGAAATTAATTTTTCATTAATTGTACTCCAATATTTTTGATATGCCAATGAAATCCTATTTTCATTTTCTTTGAAATGATTTCAATGGCATAATTATAGAATATTGTTCTCATAGAAACTCATAATGAGTAGAAACTTAATGAGACACTTGGAAATATGCAAATTATATCAACTGATAATATTGTTCCTTCATGGGTTGCATTTTCCTTATTATCATTTTATAATCTTCACAAGTGTTGTTAGCATCTTATGGTCTTTTTGGAAAGTTACTCGTCTGCTTTCTATTGCTCTTAAAATAATTCACCCATACCTCCTCTTCTGTTTTAAAATGAAAGCCTTTCATGTTTTAGTCATATATGGGCCTATTTGCAATTCTTTTTAGAATCAACATAGTATGCATAAGTATAAGCTGCTGTATTTGTTTTTTTTCTTGAAAATACATGAGTATGCAAAGAAGAAATATTCTTTTAAAAAGCCATACAGCTAAGACAGATTAAAGAAGAAAGTTATGGATCACTAGTGTTTATAAATTTTCACATATAATTGTTGTATTATAATAATTGATATAAATTGTGATAAAGCAAAATAATAAATTAAGAAAATAGAATATAGGCCTTAAAATATACTTATATTGAGAGACAAAACATTTATTTGTTCATAATTTAAAATGTAGATGATGTGGGTGATTTTATGTGTGCATGTATGTGTGAGTGAGAGAGAGAGATTGGGGTAGTTTAAGTAATGAATGTTTATAAGTATGCCAATGAATCTTTTAATGATTTCTTACACAGAATTTTATTCTAAGTCATACTCATAGCATGATACATCTGCTGCTCTATCTGGTCTGCTATGGTTAATTACACCTCTAATTTACACAGTTCGTAGAATGGCTAGGGGGTTGCTCAGGTTGATGCAAATTTGTTGTTAAAAAAGCAATTGTGTGGGATGAGAATGTAAATCACTGATAACAAGAATGCCTAGTATGTATGCAGACCTAGACTGAATTCCCAGCTCCACAAAACAGAAAAGTGAAATACAAAGCACATTTTGTAGCTCTTACCAACTCTAAAACTGATGATGTTATGCTGGCTTCCAAGATCATCCACAGTGTTTTGATAACATGAAATATAGCGTTTAGTATAAGTCAGAATTCTTGTGTCTCACCTTTAATAAAAGAACAAGTTGCAAAGCAATTCATGGCATATCATAGCCATTCTTACTTTGCTCGTATTTCAACTGTAGAAAAAAGCCCATATATAACCTATTCTGATTTCTTTGTATAACGCAGATGTCTTCTTTGTCATGAGGATCCACCTGTGAATTACTGGTATTGTCACGTGCAGAGGAATTGTGTGACATTTTTTCTGCTCAGACATGAACAAACCTCTACTCACTCCGGATAAAGAAGCAAGAAAAATCAAAATACTGATACCACCAAAGTCCAAATTTGTGACCCTCTGAGTTTTATTGAGGATACTTAAAGGATTATGAATGAAAGATTATCTATAGAGAGTTTGAAAAACAAAATTTTTTTGCAAAAAATTCCACATATATTACTTAGAAATATGTTGTTTCATGAATAGATTCATAGAGGTGACATGGCTGTTTAAAATGTTAATAAATAAACCAGGTCATGTTTAATGTAAGACAACTGAAGTCTTAGCATTAAAGAGGCTGAGGAAAATATCCTGAGGCAGGAGGATTGCTTGAATTCAAAGCCAACCTGACATATGCATAAAAACTGTGTCTCTCCAGAAACACACACACATACACACACACACACACACACACACACACACACACACACACACACACACATGTAAAACTGCTTAGAAGTCATAGAACTTGTGGAGTCATTGAGAGGACTACTTAAATTACATATGGCTCACCTAATTTTACGTATCATTATTGCCTAAATTTTCACAGGTGGCACAAGATTTTACTGTCTGTAGAGCAAGAAGAGGCCATTGTGAAAGCCACACAGAGGTACATAATTAAAGAAACAAGCTATGTATTGACTCAGCTCATCATTTGAAATCTGACAGCCTGCCCTTTTCCAAAACTTAGGGATAAATCTTTGATCACAGCAGTGTTCTGGAAAAAAATGATTAAAAGGTAAGACATCAAGGATGGCTTGGCTTAACAGACTCTTGCTTTCCAAACTACCAACAAAAAAATAAGCAACACTTTCAGAAATTATCAAAGATTGAAAGAAAAACACTAGTTTTAGTAATAGATATATATTCTGATAAACATATACATACATTGATATATAGCTGAAGCAGATGCTATTTTTTCCCAGGAGACATGGTCCCCATTGCACCCAGCTCAGTTGTGCAGAAATCCCATAGGAATAGGCATGTGGTGCTTGAGGAACAGCAGCTCTGATGCCTGGTTGCACATGGCTTACTTTAGCTACAGCAGAGTACAGAAAACTCTGTGCTCACATCTTGGAAGGGATGTCTCAAACAATAATGTACTCAGTGGAACTTTCCAGTTGAAAAGTATGAAAATTCCTAGTCAATAATTATCAACATCTAAAACATTAAGCTATTGATTTTGAGAGGATTGCATTATCTTCTAAGAGTGCAACTTCCTGAACTCTTACCTGCTCCTGTTCCCAGAGGTAAATATCAGTTCTGGTCTGTAACTGTTATGAATGCCAAAAACTAAAGGATCATTTCTTTGGATCACAGACTTTTGTTTATCATAGCAATCTTGCAATTAAAAATTTCCATAATATACTAGCTTTTTTGCAAGTATTTAATAACTGTAGATAAGGCTTTCAAGCTAGTGTTATTTCTCATTAATTGATATTTCATATTTTTACCTCTTAATCTCAACATGGTAACAACATTCAGTTCCCTTTCCTTCTTATGCCTTTGTAAAAGTTTGTGATTGGTAAGGCTATGATGATATGAACAGCAGTAGTACGTGACATGTTGGAATTAAGGCATTGAAGAAGACTCCAAATTTTTAATTTTTGTTTGTTTGCTGCAAATAGCATTGAAAAAGATATCTGTGATGACTACAGAAGTCAGTATTGATATAAGTAAAATCACCAAGTCAAAGCGTTCTGGATGAACATCCTTGAGAATCAATTACTGATTTCCCAGTTTATATTAGTTGCAAACTAATTTTATTCTACTATTGACAGATTGTTTTCTCTTCATAAAATATTTTTAAGCTACATTATTCATATCTTATGATCTTACTTTTTAATATCTAATACAATTGTCTACTTTTCTATATCTGATGCTTCCTTTTTGCCTTTTTATTTCCCAGGTCTCTTTTCTTGACTCAGAGAATTTATTATATGACTTGATCTATTGTTGAGTACACTGATTTTATTTCCTGTTAATAACTTATTTTAATTGGGGCATTTTTATTTAAGAATAGCATAAACAAATATTTTTATCAATATAAGAATGAAATGAAATACTTTTCTTTCTGATTTTATATTAATTTATCTATTAATTCATTTTAGATTAACAGGTAAACTTATATGTTCTTATCATGTACATCACATCATACACTAATCATTTCTTTGTGAATGTTTTCTGTATATCATATTATTTGTCCTAACATTTTACATGAGACTGAAGTCTAGTTTTTAGGACAATGCAATTAAATAGTGAAAAATCAGTTGAGGAGAACATTTTTAATATCAACTATTCAGTTACGCTTGCAAGTTATAGATGAAAAATGGGATCCGTACACGTTGATAATATGTCAAAAAATAAGAAAAAGTACTCAAATATTATGGCTTAGAATACTTGCAGTAAAAGACATCTTAATAAATTATTTATCAGAGTATATATATATATATATATATATATATATACTTATTTTTATGTAGTGCATATGTGAAGTATTAAAGTATTTTAATTCAATGATAAGGATATAAAAATAAGCAGAACAGAATATTGTTCATTTTATTGCATAAATATTAAATCTATTAAATGGTTAAAATGCTATTATTTTACTAATGCTTCTATTTGTATATCTTTGGTAATACATTTCAGTTTTTCTCTTGAGGAATTTGTAGAAATGTATCACAAAGATACCAGTTTATAATTTATAACAGCCTCTGTGTGCTTTGTTAGGACTAATCAGCTGTGGAACTGGGCAGTACAGAAACTTCCATCTACAAATGATACCCACATACAACTACTTCCACATTAAACCTGAGGGAGTTTGAGAAGGGATAATAGACATTATAGAGCAGAGTAAAGCACAAATTCTTGGTAGAAGCATTTTCTCAGGGAGGTTCTGTTTTCTAGAGGCAAGAAGAGGCACGATTCCATTAAGAGAGGCTTCCTGACTCAGTGTTAGCAGCAAAATCCTTGAAGCTCATTAAGAGGCCCTGCAACCAAACATTTAAATAGTGTTTACATGAAGCTGGTGGCATGCTTCTTGGTGGTAGCATGACCTAGCAATTCAACAAAGTTGTGGGGAAAAGCATCACTCCCACCAGTACCTCAACTATGAAGCTAGATTCTCAGAAAGCCAATGGGTTGGGGAGAACCAGCTGCCAAAGCCTCAGCTTTAATCCTTACCATATCACTCAGCAAATTTAAGAATCATGTGCTCAGAAAAAGATAGAGATATATAGTAAAAGCAGATTCAGATGAAAAACAACACCTCTAAGACAAGATCTACTGAGGAAATTGGAAACATGGGGACCTTGGGAGAGGGCTGAAAGGGAGGGGAGAGGCAGGGAGGGGAAACAGAGAAAAATGTAGAGCTCAATAAAAATAAAAAAAACCCTCTAAACAGTTTGTGGTATGTTTAAAAACATATAAAGGTTTGAGACAGAAAAGAAAAAAGATAGAGAAAGTCCTTTAAAAAACGAAATATAGTCAGGTATAATCCCAGCACTTGTGAGGCAGAAACAGGTGGATCTCTCTGAATCTGAGAGCAGATTGATCTACAGAGTGAGTTCCAGGTTATCCAAGGATACACAGAGAAACCCTATCTCACAAAACAAAACAAAACAAAACAAAACAAAACAAAAAAACAACAAAAATTACAAAAAACAAAGATTAAAAAGTAATAAATAGAATAAAAAAGTCACATAAAGATGGAAAATACACAGAGAGTATGGACACTGTTTGCTATTGTGTTGTCCTTGAATTGTTTGATTGCTGAGGAAGGAGCAACAACTGCTGAAAGACACTTGATTATAAATGCTGCTGGATTAACTGAATTTACATATTTTGAAAATTACTTGACTTCAAAATTTAAGTTCAAATATATGTAACTTTAAAGAAGAGGTTTTGCTTCTGTTTCCACAGAAAATAAGAGGCTGTGAATTTTTTCTGGGCTAAGAAAAATAGTTTGTTCAAGGAACACCCCATGAAAAATCTCTTATAATAGTAGATGGGCCAGTTGATCCAAAGTTTTAGATTCAAAGGTTTTGTTGCAGTTTTCTCTAAGGTTTATACCCAGAACAGCTTCCAGACTGCTACAAGATGTTTCAGCCTCACAGAATATTCCAGGCAAGATTTGGCCATAATCTTAAATATTTTGGGGGAATTATAGGTGGAGCAAAAAGACTAGGAGAATTCTGGGGAAGATGAAAGGCTCAGTCTGCATGACCACGAAGACATTGAAGAAGCAAGATGAAAATGATGAACTAAGAAAAGGTACCAAGACATGTGGCTAAGCATAGACAAGAGTTATAGGTTAATTTAGGTTTTAGGAGCTAGTTAATAATAAACCTGAGCTAATAGGCCAAACAGTTTATAATTAATATAAGCCTCTGTGATATTATTGGAACTAAATGGGAAAGAAACTTCCATTTACAGAATAAAGTTTAAAAACATTAACAATTTTGAGTAGTCAACTTCTAGTTTTGTAAGTTCCTTAATGCTTAGTCTAAGGAATACTAACAATCTCATTGCATAGAAAGAGTACTGAGAACATTACATTGATGTGTGTGCATTATTATGTCTTTATGACTGTAGTCAATTATCATAAATATAAGATTTGAAAGACAGATATGTATTTTCTGAAAGTTCTGGAGTGATGATGTCTAAAATCACTGCTTTTGGGCTGAATCCAATTTTGCCAGGTTGAACTTGCTCTCAGGAGAAACATTCTGCTTTTTCTACTGGAAGTTGCCAGCATTTCTTAGTCTCAGTCACATTACCTCAATGTTTGAATTCTCTCCATTTTATCTTCACATTACTTTTTCAAATGTGCATAGGTACTAGAATTCTCTCTCTGCTTCAGCTTTATGAGGATACATGGAATAGGATTTAGAGTTCAGAAGAATAATCCAAGATAATCTTGTTATCTATAGACCCTCTGCTTAATCATACTTTTAAGTCTTCAAAGTTAACAGAGTCAATATAATTCAGGTGATTATGGTCTGCATGACTTATAGAGGATGTACTGACTAAATATTGAAATATTCTTTTGAAAGTATAGATTGGAAAGAGAAAGAAAATGAGGAGTGAAGGAGAAACATGGAGAGAGGGTTAGGAAACTAGAAAGAAGGAGAGAAAGAACAAGATAAAAGGATGAAAAGGAAGAAGAGGAGGAGAAGGAAGAAGAAGAGGAAAAAGGATGAGGAAGAAGTGGAGAAGAAAAAAGCACCTGGAATTTGTATATTTGGAATTTCAAAGAGAAATACTGATCTAATTTGCATACTTTTACTGTCAATATTTGTAACACATTATCATGTTACTCTGAGTTCTCTTAGTTTTACGTTAGATTTTGTATTCTTAATTTAAATACTTGTAATATGAAAAAGGATTTCTAATTAAACAATTAAACAATAAATACTACTAACACAAATGAGTTGTAAGAGAAAGTAAAAAATGGCAAGGAGTTGTTATTTTAATTTAACCCTCATTATACCAGAAAAGTTCTTACAATTTCTTCCTTGGAACACTAAGAAGAGGAATCTCTAGCATAGAAAATTTAGAAATAATTTTCCACTCTTAGATCATAATCTAAGTTTTCCAATTTAGAAACAATTTTTTTTAAGTTCTGATTCAAGAAGATCTTTTAATCAGTCATGTCTCTTTTTCTGTTGTGCTGTGCTCTCATCACCTAACAAATACTGGTAACACTGAAAAAAAACTAAAGATTTGTATTTATTTGATCCAGAAATTTAATCTGATTCTGAACTTTGAACTATTTTTTTGGGGGGAGGGTAAGTTATTTTAGGGTCTTGTAATTAGTTGCATGTATCCTATATGTGTGCAGGATATAAACATCTCCAGTATGAGAAAAGACTGAAACAGCAACCTCCTTCCACAGTAATGCTTCTGACATCTTTTATAGATCTTCAAATGTTTGTGTTTCCAGATAATACCATGATGTCGCTGTATGAATAAGGACACACTACAGAATTCACATTAAGTTTCCAATGTAATGCGATAAAAGAATGATGACACCAAGTGACATATCAACATGGATGGACTAAAGTCTATTAGGCTAAAACTACAAGCAGCTATGAAATATTAAGAGTGAGAGAAATGGTCTTCTCCAGGGAAGACATGAACATAGATGCATATACATATACAAATACACATGGAGCAAAAGTTAATGAAGAGACCATACATTTAGAAGAGAAAGGAGTCTATGGCAAGTTTTGAAGTTAAAAAATAAAGGTGAAACCATATAAATATACTATAATCTCAAAGTATAAAAGAAAAAGTTAAAAGAAAGAATTTGACTTATGCTCTGTGCCCGATCTTACTTGAGTCACACTCTCTACATGACACAGCCTAGTGTATTTTATGTGACACTATGGTGAGACACATCTTGCAGGCAACTGAAGCCTACAACCAATAGCTAATGGATAAAGAGCTGCCAGCACCCCTGATTGATGACATCCAGATACATACAACCTCATGAGACCACAGATTTGTCATCACTAATCTGAAAAGTTTCAGCAAATAAGTAGAATAACAAATCTTTGTTATTTTAATATATCAAATTTAGCACATTTTATCTTATTTTTTATTTTTATTTTTTGTTTTTCGTTTTTCGAGACAGGGTTTCTCTGTTGCTTTGGAGCCTGTTCTGGAACTAGCTCTTGTGATCAGTCTGGCCTCGAAGTCACAGTGATCTGCCTACCTCTGTCTCCCAAGTACTTAAGTTTAGCACATTTTAGTAGTAATACATAGTATATACATATTTGTTTCCACACAAGTACAAGAGATATGTAGAATTTAATTAGATAAGTCCAATATAAAAGTATATAAATTTGATGTATCTAAAAGTATAAATATAATTCAGAAGGGAAGTATAAGAGATGCTCCAAAATCATTAATATATAAATTTTATTAAAATTACAAAAATTAGAACATAATGTTTCTGGTACAAATGTTTCTTATGCAGATATAAAAACAAAAATTCAGAAATACTACAAAGTTCACATTTTAAGTCACAGATGAAAGAATAGCTTCTTATACTTATAGCTGAAAAACTGAGTAAACAGGAAACTACGACTCTTAACCAAACACCTGATTCAATTTTTGGAGCATTTTATGAAAGACTCATTGTAAAAAATTATGCTTCATTATTTATAAACATAGGGAAAGCTGTCATTGCTTTCATGTTTTACCTTTCTCATTTATTCTTTCAAAAATCTTGTGTATGATTATCAAAGATTTTGAAAATTAATTCAAAACAAATGGAAACAGTCTGGAAGAAAAAGTGCATTATAACATGAATTTTAAAATAGATTGTTATGATTAGATAGTGCAAGAAGATTTACTCTATATTATATGAACATATTCTTATGCAGATACATCAGTAGTTAAAAATATAAAGGACAAATATTAAATGATTTCAACATGAGGAAGGCATTTAAGTGGTAGATACCTTCAATCTACTGTAAAGATTAACAATGAATTTATATTGAAAAAAGTTCTGTAGTTTTGTAATATTTATGTCTTTATGTATGTTAAGTAATTGTTACTTTAGTTGATTGCAGTGACATCTGCCCCACCCAACATCACAAAAAAGGCTGAAAAATGGTCACTAAGTATTTAAGCCAACCTGAGATATACAAAGTTTTGTCTAAAGAGGCAATATATATATATTATATATATATATATAATATATATATATATATATATACTCTCCTGTGTTTGTGTGTAGATATATAAATATAGAGATACATGTGTGTTCATATCTGCATACATTTAACGCTTCAATGTTCTAGTCTTATTATAAAATATTTATTTATTTTTAAGGAAGAAAGTAAACATTCACCAATGCATATAATTAAGATTAAGATCAAAAGCAAAAGTAAATTTTGTAAAAATTTTATTATTACACCGTCTATTTTGAAAACAATGGATTACCCATTTTAGACTTATTTTATTTATAATACAGAATATAAATAATTCAATTATATTAATTGAAGCACATTTCAAGTTATACATATGTGGTGATTTAATCTTGCAAATTGCTATGAAAAAAATTCAATTTTGCAATAAGAAAAATAAATTTATTGGATTAATAATCTTTCACAGAATGTCAAATATGACTAAGTTTGATTTGCAAAAGTGTTCAATTTGAATCTCAATGAAGTTTGGCAATAAAGGAACGTTTTTGCCTCATCTGATTGACAATTTTTGATAACTCATTCCCTTTACTCTGTTATTTTTCATGTTAATAAAAATTGAATTAGTAAAAATTCAATAATGAATAATTAAGAATAACTGTCAAATGAATTTATATCTTTTTTAAAATTAGGTGTGTTATTGGTGGTATGGGGTATGTGTGTGTATGTGTGTGTTTGTGTGTGTGTACTCGTGTGTGCATTTCCAAAGTTGATGTCAGATATCTTTTTCCACTAGGCATTGCTTATTGACCCTGACTGTCTTGTTATAACCGGACCTTCCTATTCTGACTAGTCCAGTTGTCCAGCTTATCCAGAACAAAACCTGTGTCTGCCTCCCTATTGCTGAATTTACTGATGGCTACCATACTAACTCAGTTTTTAATGGTTTCTGGGAATCTGAACTCTGGTCCTTTCATGGTAAGAGATGTACCCATGATCTCTTGGACCCAAATGTATAGCAATTAAATTATATGGAAATTAAAATATTCACTGTATTATATAGAATTCAAAAAACTCACTGTTTCCTACAGACATCATTGAAAATACAAATAATAAAATACATATGCAATTATAGGTAGTAAATTCCTTTGAAAATAACAGGAAATAATATAATGACTACATGAATCACATATAGCATATAAGACACAAACAATCCATTTGAGCATTATCAAGAAACTACATGTGCTCTATTGCAGAAAAGGGAAGTATACATAAACATAATGTAGCACCTGAATTAATGTTCAATGATATTGTAAGTAGTATTTTTGTTATTTGAGACAGCGTTTTTCTGTAGCTTTGGAGCCTGTCCTAGAACTAGCTCTATGTAGTACAGGCTAGCCTAAAACTCACAGAAATCCACCTGCCTCTGCCTCCCAAGTGCTGGGATCAAAGTCTTGTGCTACCACTGCCTGGCATAAGTAGTTTTTTCAAGTGTTTATTAGGAAGGGAATCATGCATGTAGGCACAAAATTCAAGAATAAAGGGACTATTAAGTATTGTTTTCTACTGAGAGGTAAGAGTCTTTGCTTCTAATTAAAGTTTAAAACTTAATTTATGCTTACTATCTGAGTCTTTTGTTGGAAAAGACTTCAGAGAGAAAAGAAATGAGAGAAATAAGGGATAAAAATAAGAATCCATTTTCAACATGCCTGTCAGAGTGGTCATTATTGCCACCATCGTATATAAGAGTAGGATTTACTAATCTGACATTTTCATCAGGAGCCTTGTAATCTAAGAATTTTTAAAATGTGTGAGTGACTTCAACTTTAGATGTGGTATTAGTGTATTTTAGCTTCAGATTGGACACCAGAATGATATAGACAAGGTATCTTCAAGATATCTTAATTTGCTTCAAAGAAGCCAAAACCAGACAGGCTAACTATTGAAGGCTATATGTAGATCTATATCTACAACCTTTTTCTTTTTAATGTGTGTCTTCATGTTAGTATGTGCATGTGTGTGCAGGTGAAAGACAATTAGAAGACTTTAGAACCTCTGAAGGCAAAGGAGAGGCCATGCTGAGCCTGCCTTGGGTACTGGGAACAGATCTCAATTTCTCAAGAAAATCAAGACACACACTTAACAGCCCCAACATGTAAAGATATTTATTTCAGGGAATATTTTTAAAGATCGTTTTCTTTAAAGATTATTAAAAGTACCACTAAAATTAGTAAGTGAGAAATTTAGCAAAATGTCAAGTGAGGGAAGCCTGCAAAGGCGTGAGATAAATGTCTGTGTTAATTCTCAGAGCTGCTGTTGTGACATGAGATACAAAGATTCACTTTAAAATTAGTCAGTCAATGTGAATAAAAAGCAGTAAGAGGTGAATAATCAGTAGAATTCATAGAGAATAATATAACAAAGAGGCAGTAATGATGACATGTGGGAGTGAGCTGAGCTGAATTATGTTTGGGTAGCAGGATTGGCTCATCTCATTTTTGCCTCTAGATTCCAGTTGCTTTACATTGTTCTCCTTCCTCAAAGGCATCCTAATGCTGACTCCCCATTTACACACCACTTGAACCTTAAGAAAAACATGATTGAGATCCTAACTTGGTTCTTCCCCTGACTCTTTTATCCATAGTTCCCACATGCTTCTTGAATGTGAAGCCCCTTATTTCTTGGCAGAAGCTGCCTAGAGCCTGTAGTGTCTGACTTCTACTGCCATTGCTGTCCTACGTGTCTCTATCAGGAACCGTGCTCCACTGTTTTTTTTTTTTTTTGTTTGTTTTGGTGTTTTGAGACAGGGTTTCTCTGTGGTTTGGGAGCCTGTCCTGGAACTAGCTCTGTAGACCAGGCTGGTCTCAAACTCACAGAGATCCACCTGCCTCTGCCTCCCAAGTGCTGGGACTAAAGGCGTGCGCCACCACCGCCCAGCTCCGTACTCCACTTTTAACAACTACCATTCCAGAAGTCACTTGGATAGTAAATCTGAAGATTCATGCTTTCTTTTGAATGTCTGAGTCCTGTCATAGACACTTAAACCATAGCCCCTTTGGAAGACTAAATGACTATGTTAGGGGACTACTTGGGAAGTTCATAACATTTTATAGAAACATTCTTCACAGTACAACAGTTACTTTCTAGATGACTTTCTATAAGAACCACCATCTGCAGTTCCATTACCAGGAGCTGGTGACAAACAGAATACCAGGCCCCTTTCCAGGAGCAGGCATCTGAAATCAGGGCTTTGAAACACAGCAACTGATTTTTATTGAACACTCAAGTAATTTTGAATCATAATTAAATATTGAGAAATAAATGTCACAGAAATATTCAGAGATGGGAAAGGATATTTGAATGAGGAGAGCTATCAATCCTTGTTCTTCAAGTGCAACCATTTGACAATGATCATTGCATGTCATGGTCTCAGAGTATATTAATTGCCCTAAACTTGGAAGTTTGAGCAAGATAATTAATTTCAATTTTTATTTTTCTAAAAGTTGGTATTATTCAGGCTTGGAGAGATGACCCAGTGATTAAGAGCACTTGCTACTCTTGCTGAGGACTGAGGTAGATTACCAATGCCCACATACTCACACACAATAGTTCATAGCTCCTGTACCAGGGTCCTGTACACACTTCTAACATCTGTGAGCACCAGATATGAGTGTCCAGATAAAAATTCATATACATAAAATTAAATAAATAAATCTAAAAATATTTAAAATGATATTTTTACTGTTGTACTCCATCCATCCTCATCTTCTTCTTCCATAGCCCACATTAAAACCTCTGATCTGAGTCTAAATATGTCCCATGTCAAAAGTCAGAGTAATCTTCTGCACAAAGAAGTCTTAACCAGAGTCTTCTCCTCAGAGAGGATCTGCTCTTCGTAACACTCCGAGAAAGAATGTTTCTCAGTTTCCACCTATCAGTTAGCAAAAGATCACTTTCCTTGCTGGGCAGTAGAGGCCCAAACTTTTAATCTCAGCACATGGGAGGCAGAGACCAAGGGCTGTTATCCAGGGAAACACTGTATTAAAGTCAAAGTCATACATAAAAGCTTTCCTTAGAAATATAAATAGGCAGGAACTTGAAGATGGTTCATTTGACAAAGTGTTGGCTATAAGGACCTGAGTTTGAATGCCCCATACCTACTTAAAAAGGTGAGTAAAGTGTGTACTGCTAGCATGGGAAGGTGGAGACACATGGATGGCCACGCAGTATTAACAGTTTGGTGCACTCTATATTGCATGTCTTAAGAGAATGATGGAAATTGATAAAGGAAGATATCAAATACCTACTTCTGGCTTCCATGTGAACATACAGGTACACACACACACACACACACACACACACACATTCAATAAGTCAGTGTTACTCTTTCTGTGGGGGCATTCTCTCTGTCTCTCTTTCTCTTTGTCTCACCTCTTTCTCTCAGACACACACACACACACACACATTCTGTATATTGTACTTTATAGACATACAACTTGCTTAGTCCAGTAAGTATTGCTCAGATGTAAATGTGTTTAAGGATGACCACTTGGGATGGGATAGCCTATTAGGGAGTCCATCTCTGGACAAAACTGATTCTCCCTCTCACAGCAGTCATTAATTGTGTGTACCTCATGGAGGCTCATGAAATTTCCCATACTCATGTCAGGATGCCAGTTTTCACATTAATTCTTTTTTAAGTCAAACATATTGCTAAAATTCCATGGGTGCAGCTCCCTATACTAACTACATAGAAGACACTAACTCACTAAAGAAAACCTGGTCCTATGGCTCTTACAATTGTTCTGTAGCCTCTTCCATTCTGGTTCCTATGCCTTACGTGTAGGAGTTATTGTTTTGTAAATGTGTTAATATTGAATGATTATTCTATGGTCAATTGTTTTATTCATATTTATTAGCTGTGTGTTTTTTGATGCTATCTGCCAATAACTCCTGTTGGGTGAAATCATGGACTGCTACCAATTTTCTAAACAATTATAATTACAGACTTCATTCTTAGCAACTAATTTAATAGCCACAATTAAATTTAATCTTAGAGCATTGTAAAGAAAGCTTCTTTTTGCAGCATACAGGTAACAGAACCATGCGAGAATGCTCTTCTGTTATATGGGCTTTAGGTCCAAATACATAGTCAGTGGTTTCCTCCAAGATAACAGTACCACTATTATTCCCTCAAGTATATCTTCTCATGCTGATCATGTTGTAGTTCACAGGCTTTACAGCTGACTTGGACTATTGACTGCTTTTCTCCGATGACAGCATCTACACAACTTTTTGACACTGTAGAGCAAGTCCTCAGGGAGAATGTATGCAGGCTTATTCCAACTGGATTTCTATGAGTCCTTTGTACAAATAATATGGTGTATTAACTATAGGACATTGCAAGGAAGTTATGGGAGGCAGTAAAGGTCAGTATCAATATCCCATAGAGTTTTGGTTTCTTATTGGACTTCTCTGACCAGGAAAGCAGAATTGTTTTTCTCTGTAAGAAATACTATTTTTTTTGAATGTTAAACATGCTTATTTGTACATAATATAAGTTACCAGCTGTCTTGATTCAAGATAATTGTGGATTTAATAAATAACTGTACTATCTAAAATATGTATTTTTTTCTAGTCTACTAAGTCAGAGAATAGTTATATGTGAATATCAAAACAATGTTGTATATAGTTCTTAGGAGTTTTTACGGTATACCTACCAGTAGAAGGTCTGAATGTTGTCAATATTTGTTAAGAAATACTATTTTTATAGAAAGCATTTTGTAATGCATTCAGTATAACTTACAATAATTTGCAGGACTATCAATCTGATAATGGCTAATGTCTGCCCCATAAGAAAATATTTGATATTATTAAAAACAAAGTTTGATCTCTTCTTAAAACTTGTCATTTCTCTAGCAATCTAAAATAAAGAAAAATCTTTAAAAGGATAATGTTTTCTAAGTAAACAAAAGAAAATAAAACCTGGTAAAGAATTATCATTTGTAAGATAAACACACTTCACACTGCTTTTTCTAATAAAATAGACTTGAGAACAAAATTCCATTGGGAATATAAATGGTCCTTTCAAACCTAACTATCACCATCATTCCCAGAGTATATTACTCTTTTTGAAAAATTATTGACAATAATCAAACATTATCAAACAAAATTATCTTTTATGAACCCAAACTTTGTAGTCTAGAAACATCAACCAAAACCCAAAGAGAATTATAGTATTCAATGAATGACATTGCTTTCATCATGAGACTAAATTTGCTTTTGAGAAAAAAATGACTTGGTTTCTAAAGAAACTGTTACAGACAAGAATATTAATATAAACAATGAGCAGCATACTACTGGTTGCTGTTAATTTTATCAGTCTCCTGGTAGACCAATGTTTCTTTCATGTGTTTTCATGATGTATTTCATTTTTTGTTTTACACTTTGGATTTCCTAGAGAAAAAAAGTAGCCAAGCTCTGTGTGACGTTCCTATAAAAAACAAAACAAAAACCAAAAAAACAAAAAAAAAAACAAAAAAAAAAACCCAAGCTATTTACTGAGAGGAAATGTTTGCATCAAAAACCAAAATGGTCATGTTCTCCCTCCTTCTGCTCCTCATTGGGACCTTGGGAGCTCAGTCCAGTGCTCCAGTGTGGGTCTCTGTCTCTATCTCCATCCGTCGCCAGATGAAAGTTCTAGGATGATATGCAAGATATTCATCAGTATTGCTCTAGGATAGGGTCATTTCAGGTTCCCTATCCTCAGCTGCCCAAGGAACTAACTGGGGACCTCAGCTTGGGCACCTGGGAGCCCCTCTAATGTCAATTCTCCTACCCACCCTAAAGTGGGTCCCTTAACTAAGAATTGTGGTTCCGTGCTCCCCTATCCAACCTTCCTTTATCCCGATCCTCCTGTTTCCCCAAGTCTCCCCTCCTTCCCTTCTACCTTTTCTCTCCCCATCTCCCCTTACCCCCATCCCACCCCACCCCGAAGATCCCACTTTTCTCCCCGGCAATTTTGTCTACTTCCCTTATCCAAGAGGATAACTATATGTTTTTCCTTGGGTTCACCTTCTTACTCAGCTTCTTTAGGTTCGCCTATTGTAGACTCCGTGACCCCTATTTATGGCTAGAAACAAATTATGAGTGAGTACATCCCATGTTCATCTTTTTGTGTCTGGGATACCTCACTCAGGATAGTGTTTTCTATTTCCATCCATTTGCATGCAAAATTAGAGAAGTCATTGTTTTTTACCGCAGTGTAGTACTCTAGTGTGTATATATTCCATACTTTCTTCATCCATTCTTCCATTGAAGGGCATCTAGGTTGTTTCCAGGTTCTGGCTATTACAAATAATGCTCTATTAACATAGTTGAACAAATGCTTTTGTCATATGATAGGGCATCTCTTGGGTAAATTCCCAAGAGTGGTATTGCTGGGTCCAGGGGTAGGTTGATCCCGAATTTCCGGAGAAACCGAAACATGAGCAAAGAAGTCGGGACCACTAGGGGTGCACCCACCCACTGAGACAGTGGAGCTGATCTACTGGGAGCTCACCAAGGCCAGCTGGACTGCTACCAAAAAAGCATGGGATAAAACTGGACTCTCTGAACAGGGCGAACAATGAGGGCTGATGAGACGCCAAAGACAATGGCACGTGGTTTTGATCCTATGCAATCTGCTGGCTTGGTGGGAGCCTAGCCAGTTTGGATGTTCGCCTTCCTAGATATGGACGGAGGGGGAGGACCTAGGACTTACCACAGGACAGGGAACCCTGACTGCTCTTTGGACTGGAGAGGGAGGGGGAAAGGAGTGGGGGGAAGGGGAGAGGGGTGGGAGGGGGGGAGAAGTGTGGGAGGAGGGGGAGAAGAGTGGGAGGAGGGGGAGGGAAATGGGAGGCTGGGAGGAGGTGGAAATTTGTTTTTTTCTTTCTTTATTGTCCTTTTATCAATAAAAAAGAAAAAGAAAAAAAAACCAAAATGGGTAAGACTATGTAAATTTGCTTAAATGATGTAGGATAATGAACTCAACAGGAATTAGTAGCAAAAAAAAAAAGCTATCCAATTTCATAAGATTTATGGATTATTCATTTGAAAAGGATATAAACTATGAAAATATAGTCTGGGAAACCTAATTTAGAAAGTAATTCTTTTATAAGTAATTTTCCACATGAATGAAAGCATGTGGCATTTGATTTTATTTGCCGTGTTTTGTTGATATTGTGATTTGGCCACTGTGAATAGAAAACAAAGGCAGCAAAGGCAGTTCTAACAGAAAGGTAAATAGTAGTAAGCTTCAGCTTTTTATAAAAAAAAAAAGAAAGTTATCAAATGAGGAATCCAAAAATTTCATATTAGATCCAAACTGAATAAAAGCAAAGAATTATTGATCATTGAATAAACTATCAAATGGATATTCTAAAATAATGTACAAAATAAAACTAAGTTTGGGATTTTAAATGCAAAAAGTCAAAATATAAAACTTTAACTAGCTAGACTAAAGCAGAGAATTCAAAGAGAATATACTATCAGAAATGATAAAGAAAACATTAAAAATAATACCACACCAATATAAAGTAACATGAGACTATTATTATTACACCAACAAATCATATAGAAAAAAAATAATAAAATACCTAGACATTTATAGTTTACAAGGCACTAATTATGAAAAAAATAAAATATTTCAACAGATCAAAAATAAGTAAGGAAATCCGATCAATAATAAAGTTTTCAAAGAAAATCTCAGTACCTGGCAGTCATGTTCAGAGTTATATCAAACATTTAAACACCAATCCTTCCCAAACTCTTTCAAAAATTCAAACTGCAGTGCATGTTTTCAAACTGTTTTTAAAAGGCCATCATCATCTTTGAAGTAGTCAGAAAAGAACACTGTGAGGAAGGAGAATGACAGCACAATGATCCCGGGGAGCGAGGAAGAAACAACCCTTAACAAAGTGTTAGAAAACTGAATTCAATGACACACTGAGAGAACTATTCATTACAAGCTAGTGGAGATTACCCCTGCAATAGTGATAGGTCAATAAATATAAGTTGACCAAATGACAAATGAAAATATATAGTCGTCTTATTGTCCAAAGATAATCATTTGATAAAATGAAGGGTCCTGTGCTGATGAGGAGGTTCAGTCTGTAAAGGTACTTTTTCTTAAAGCCCAAGAGACCCAGTTTCATTTTCTAAGAACAACTGTAAAAACTTGACAAATTTGTGCTTTGGTCTCCACACACAAATCATGGCATACTTATGCCCATACATACACACAATTGTACATATGCACAGAAAAATGCACATGCACACAGACAAAGTCAGAATTAAAGCTTAAATTAAAAACAGGACAACATTCTCTTCAAATGAAAATCTTTCAACAAAGTACCTATAAACAAAATTACCCAGTAGAAAAAAAGCTATGTATTATGCTCTCAATATAGTATTATGGCCCACAATGTATATGAGAAATTTTTCTCTGAGATCCAGAAAGAGATAATGGTACATAATGGAATATGGGGACATATTCTCTGAGATCCAGAAAGAGAAAATGATGTTCACATTACTTCATAATACACACTAACAGAAAAAGTCCTTCCCAAAATAATTTCAAAGCAACAAGGGGAAAACTGAGAGAGAGAGAAAGCATAGAAAAGCAATTAACAGAATTATTTTTGCCCACAATGATGCTGAAATATCTGGATAAAAATCCATGGTGGCAATTCTAAACTGAACTAAATAAATCAATTTCAAACGTCCAGAATTCTGTGCAATGGTGCTGCATGTCTTTAATCCCAGCACTTGAGAAGCAGAGGCAGGAGGATCTCTGTGAGTTGGAGACCATCCTGAACCACAGAAAGAATTCTAGGACACTCAGGGCTACTAAACAGCCCAGAAGAAAGCTCAGTGTGTACGTCAACTGACTTTTCTCTTTCAGAATCTTGTCAACAGTATGTAATAGATATTGTTTCTCTTACACACTCTCACACACACCAATTTAAAATCAATTAAATACTATATTAGTTATTTTTCTTCTTCCTACAGCAAACCTTATGACAAAAGTAACTTAAGGGAAGCGATTATTTCACCTTCCTGTTTTAGAAGGCTACAGTCCACCATCGAAGATGCATCATGGAAGGAAGATATGAAAACAGGAATATGTTCACATTGTACCCTCAGTCAGGAAGTAGAGAAAGTGAATGTTGATGTTTAATCAACTTTGTCCTGTTCATTCCAAGTCCTAGTCAGGAGAACACTGTTGTTCACACACCCACACAACCTATCACTGCTATTGAGGAGAAACCTCCTGTGCTATACTGACACAATGAGGAAGGAGTGCTGTGGGCTAAACCTCACCCACCCTTTGGAGGTTGCATCTCATTTACATCTAAATTAATTTGAAGAAAGAAATCCTAAACAATAGGGCTTCCCTTCCCTTCTAAAGTAGTTTCTTAGGAAATTGTTCATGCATGGTTGGAACACAGAAACGGATACATTTATACTCCAGGCAGAAATTGGCAGCATGGGTCAAGTGGTGCTTATTTTGTTACCAAGAAAAGTTGGGGTATGCTTTGATCTTCATCCTACTAGTAAAATAACTTACAAATTTACTCAAAAGGTAGCCCAAGGGTAATTTTCTTGAAGTTTGATAGAAAAACAGGTCTAGAAAACTTTAAGTCTGGGCACATGTCATAAGGGGGAGGGGGAGATGGTGGAAATCCAGATCTTTGACTTAACCACAGAGGTCTGAAAAACGATTAAGAAGGCTAGAGTGATAGCTAAAATCAAAAACACCAATGATAGCCTTTGCTGGAGAGGCTGTGGAGGAAGGGGTACACTTATCCATTGCTGGTGGGAATGCAATCTTGTGCAACCACTTTGTAAATCAGTGTTTCGGTTTCTCAGGAAATTCGGGATCAACCTACCCCTGGACCCAGCAATACCACTCTTGGGAATATACCCAAGAGATGCCTGATCATATGACAAAAGCATTTGTACAACTATGTTCATAGCAGTATTATTTGTAATAGCCAGAACCTGGAAAAAACCTAGATGTCCTTCAATGGAAGAATGGATGAAGAAAATGTGGAATATATACACAGTAGAGTACTACGCTGCGGTAAAAAACAATGACTTCTCGAATTTTGCATGCAAATGGATGGAAATAGAAAACACTATCCTGAGTGAGGTAACCCAGACCCAAAAAGATGAGCACGGTATGTACTCACTCATAATTGGTTTCTAGCCATAAATAAGGGTCACGGAGTCTACAATTGGCGAACCTAAAGAAGCTAAATAAGAAGGTGAACCCAAGGAAAAACATATAGTTATCCTCTTGCCTATGGGAAGTAGACAAAATTGCCGGGGAGAAAAGTGGGATCTTGGGGGTGGGGTGGGTTGGAGGTAAGGGGAGATGGGGAGAGAAAAGTGAGAAGGGGAGGATGGGGGGAACTTGGGAAAACAAGATGATTGGGATAAAGGAAGTTTGGATAGGGGAGCACGGAAGCACAATTCTTAGTTAAGGGAGCCACCTTAGGGCTGTCAAGAGACTTGAACCTAGAGTGGCTCCCAGGTGCCCAAGGCGATGTCTCCAGTTAGTTCCTTGGGCAGCTGAGGATAGGGAACCTGAAACGACCCTATCCTATAGCAATACTGACGAATATCTTCCATATCACCATAGAACCTTCATCTGGTGATGGATGGAGATAGAGACAAAGACCCACACTGGAGCACTGGACTGAGCTCCCAATGTCCCAATGAGGAGCAGAAGGAGGGAGAAGATGAGCAAGGAAGTCAGGACCACGAGGGGTGCATCCACCCACTGAGACAGTGGAGCTGATCTATTGGGAGCTCACCAAGACCAGCTGGACCATGACTGAAAAAGCATGGGATAAAAACGGACTCTCTGAACATGACAAACAATGAGGGCTGCTGAGAAGCCAAGGACAATGGCACAGGGTTTTGATCCTACTTAATGTGCTGGCTTTGTGGGAGCCTAGCCAGTTTGGATGTTCACCTTCCTAGACATGGACGGAGGGGGGAGGACCTTGGACTTTCCACAGGGCAGGGAACCCTGACTGCTCTTTGGACTGGAGAGGGAGGGGGAGAGGAGTGGGGGGAGGGGGAGAAGGGTAAGAGGAGAGGGAGGGTAATGGGAGGAGGGGGAAACTGTTTTTTTTCCTTTTCTCAATTAAAAAAAAAAGAAGGCTAGATAGAGTGTCAGGAAATGTGTGTTTAAAATTTGGAGCAGCACATGAAAAAGGAATGAAGAGAAAACCAAAGCAAAATATAGCTAGTCCTTGGCTCATAACTTTGAGTTTTGAGGGCACCTGATTCAAGACTCTTACACCCCCCGACAAAGGATCACGCCAAGAATGCATGGCTATAAAGAGAATTAATGACATTCTATTAAGAAGGGAAAAGAGCACCTGGCAATAAGGGTGGGTTTTGAAGCTAATCTGAAAATCTCAAAGAACCCTGGGCCAGGAGTAACACAGTCCTTGATTTGACACAAACAGCATTTTCCTTTTTATGTTCGTATATTGGCAAAATTTTTTCATTCATTTGTTCTTCATTTGATGAAGCCCAAATGAAGACAGAATTCTAGTTTTCTGGCAATAATTGAGTCTATTTCTTGCATGATGTCCACATGAATAAAGCCTACCAGCCTTTCTCTGCTGAGTGGATCATTTCCTTTGTTTATCTTGATGCCAGAGTACTAAATTGCATCTGTCAGGTTTTGATGGCATGAAAAATAGATTAAAGGGGTCATGGAGAACCTCTGGGAGCAAGTGATGTAGAGCAGGGTTGGAGTCTGTACAAAGAGATCCTGAAAGAACAGTGCACCAGGCAGTGAAGATGAACCCTAAGGTACAGTGGAGCTCACAGTATAATGGAAGAGGGACAGGGAAATATTTGCCAAGAACTGTAGGAGTAGAATTGAGCTGGCCTAGGAAAAAAGCTTTGTGTGCTGCAGGTGGTAGAACTGAAAGGGCGACACTACCCACATTCTTTAGAGCCTGGCCAATTTCACCAAGAGTTCAAAACACGGGAGATGAAGTTTATGATTTGATATTTACCCTGGTGGTGTTTATTCTTAGGTTCCAATCAATTCTTGTTATGTCCCAATTTTTCCTTTTGGAATAAGAATGTTTACCATGTATTGTAGTAGGAGGCTGCTCGTTCGTTCCTGGCTGCCCAGACCATGAAATAATCATACAGAAACTATATTATTTAAATCACTGCTTGGCCAATCACTTAAGTGTATTGCTAGTTAGCTCTTACATCTAGAATTAACCCATTTCCATTATTTTATATTTTATCATAAGGCTCATGGCCGATCCACAAGGTTCCAGCTGGCAGCTCGGCAGCTCATGTCTTTCCCCTCTGGGTGCTACATGTCATCTCTTTTTTTTTATAACAATATCATTTATTTTTATATGACACATACACACATATATGCACACACATATATGATTTGTCATAAGACTTACTGATAAAAGAGCCATCATAAATACAAATAAAGGAATATACATTGTTACTTTGGAATATCTGGGTCATTTTTTGCTGCATTACTTTCCCAAAATTCTAAAGAAATATATTTGGTTAGAATTCTCTCCCTTGGGAGAAAATATCTTCTGTTTATATCATTCCTTGAAGAAGACTCCTACTTTTTTCCAATATGTATATTGCAGCATCTATTATTAGATAGTTAAGCTTTTGTTTAAGCTATTGGACTGAGCTCCCAAGGCCCAAATGAAGAGCTGAAAGAGGGTCAGTATGAGCAAGAAAGTCAGGACTGAGATTGTGGGGCTGATCTAATGGGAACTCACCAAGGCCAGCTCAACTGAAACTGAAAAAGCATGGGATCAAACCGGACTCTCTGAATACGGCGGACAATGAGGGCTGACTGAGAAGCCAAGGACAATGGCACTGGGTTTTGATCCTATTGCATGTACTGGCTTTGAGGGAGCCTAGTCTGTTTAGATGCTCACCTCCCTGGACCAGAATGAGGGGGGAGGACCTTGGACTTTCCACAGGGCAGGGATCTCTGAATGCTCTTTGGACTGGAGAGGGAGGGGGAGGGAAATGAGAGGTGGGGAGGAGGTAGAAATTTTTAATAATAATAAAAAATGAAATAAAAAACAAACACAGGATTACATAATCATAGTATTTAAAACTTAATCAGAGTGAAGAGAACAAGCATAAGTAAATATGATGTTTTAGCCTTGTCAGAGAAAAAGGGAATTAAAATAATATTATGATCTCAAACAGGAGAAAATAACGTTTTTAAATGAAATTAAAAAAAGAGTAGAGAGCTGAATAACCATGACAAGTTGTGCTTTTAGAGAGCATCAGAATATGTTTGGTATAAGAATCATTAGAGGAAAGCATCTCAAACATCAATCTCTGTGTAGTTGAAGAAATCCGCCTTCTTTCTTCCAGCATTCAGTATAGTTTTCACCACCTAGTTCTACTCTGCCCTATCAACAGGCCAAGGCAGTTTCTTTATTCATTAACCAATAAAAACAACACATATACAAAAGGACTTCTCACACCAATGTATCCTCACCCATTATTTGGAATAAACATTTTTTCTACATATCATTACACATTAGAAGTGCTTTACTTGTCACTTCACAGGTGTGCACAGTTCAGAAATACTGGACTTTATAAGATTACGGTAACTTTTAAAGTTAGATTGAATACATTTTGTAGCATCATGCATTCCTGAGTTTTTGTAGACAAGGTAAGGGCTTAAATTTTTTTTTATTTGAGTGTCAGTTTGATAAGGGATAAAGTTGTATTGGTTATTATTTACTGACAGTGTTATTGAAAGACAGGGCTCCAAGGGATTATTCAGGTTACATTAATTGAGTTGTGAAGACCTGTAGGTGAAACTACATGCTAAAGATGATCCTGGACTGTGTAAGTGGAGAAAAAGAAATGAGTATCATGCATGCATGCATTCATTAGGCTTTTCCTGTGAGTAAGAATGTAATGTGGTAGGCTATTTCAAGCTCCTGCTGCATGGATATGTCTACTCTGAAGCACTGCATCTTGAATTTTGAGCAAAAATAAACCCTTTGAGTTTACTCTGTTGCAATATTCCAACCCAGGACCAGGAAAAACAAGACAAGTGGATTTAAATATTACACATAATAATAAAAATCATTTGTTCAGGAGTTGTACTTAAAAAATAAATGTACATAACAAAATAAATTGTCTATCTATAATGGGTTGTTTTACAGAACTCCTTACAGCAAATAAGAGGTCACTGTGGCACATCAAGGGTAATTCTTGCCTTCACGTTGTCTAAATTTGTTGTGTGCTAAACATAGTGGCATTTTTAAATGTAGAACACTAGAATTTCAGGAGATCTTATAAATGTACACTCTAGATTTTTTTCTCTGCAGTGAAATGAAGAAGTATATACTTTCCAAGAGGACTACACCTTTCAGGTAAGAGACTGACAGAATGTTACATGCCTTTTCTGAAATCTGGCTGCACATACTGAAATGTTCAGAGACACAGTGTTACAGGAATGAGGTCAGAGAGAGGTGATAACAATGAGAAACCAAGAAGCAATGAAGCAGGAGCAAAGAAAAAATTCCCCGAGTAATTTCATCCTAACACAAAATCACTCAACCAAAATTTGGGTGAATAATTGCTTAATAAACTCATGAATAATGACACTTATCTTAAAATTATTGCACATACCCATTTCTGTTAAGTGTGAGATGTCTCATTAACTGACAACTATTCTGATGGTGGCTAATTCCTAACCACAAAACCAGTTCCCTTCAAATGAGTTACACAGTAAGATGCAGGATATCACAGATAATGGGGAAACTGTGTTCTAATTCAGTCCTTCAGTACTACCTTCATATGTGTATTATCTTGTCACCCAAGGGCCCTGAGTTACCCTCTGCAGTTTTTCAGTTTCCTTGATACACATTTTCAAATTAGACTCAAAGGAAACTTCACACTTCATAGATGTTAAAAAAGAGTGGCAATGGTGGCGCACGACTTTAATCCCAGCATCCCAGCACCCTGGAGGCAGAGGCAGATGGATCTATGTGAGTTTGAGGCCAGCCTGGTCTACAAGAGCTAGTTCCATGACAGGCTCCAAAGCTACAGTGAAACCCAGTCTCAAAAAAAAAATCAAAATAAAACAAAAATACAGAGTTGAAAGCAAGCTAGAGATCACAGCAGATGCGAGGAAGGGATGAAGAAAGGGAGGGAGGGAGGGAGGGAGGGAGGGAGGGAGGAAGGAAGGAAGGAAGGAAGGAAGGAAGGAAGGAAGGAAGGAAGAGAGAGAGTTCTGGTGGACATTGCTTTTGTTTGCTAAATATTTTATTGAAGGGATGGAGATTGCACTTCTGTCAGAGTGATGTGACTTCAGGCACAAAAAATATGTACCTTTTTTGGACTAACTATAGAGGAAATGTTGAACTTAAAAATTATTCACTGGCCTTGAAGTCTAATGACTTAAAACTAAACTTGTTTCTGAGCTAGCAATGAAAAATATCCATCTGGTTTATTGTTGCCAATTTACTCTCTAATTTTTCCCAGTTTTGTCCACGAAGGAATAACTAATAGTGTTGGCTGTTTGTTAGTCTACCGTTTAGCTTTGTTACCTTTGGGACAGCTTAAATAAACTGCCACCAATTCAGCTGTAACCTTGTCATTTGTTATTAGCAGCTTGTGGGTTTTTATCACCACAGAGAGCAGAACACAGGTTTATTTTTAATCTAGCTGTGGAAAGCTAGGCCTTGAAAATGAATTACATGCTGATTGAACATTTTCCATTATAGTGCTTGATACACACATCCTCTTTACAATATTTAATCCCCTGCCTAACAGGGTATTACTGACCACTGATCATGCCATTTTTCTCACTCAGAGAAGGCTGTTAAATTGATATCCATGCATCTAAAGTTCTGCCTAAGAAACAGCTGGCTGCAGATGGCCTTTCTTTCCCCTTCTTCTTGCTTAACATCCTCATAACTCTCTTATTCCAGTCATTACTGAGATTCACTGTTTTGTTTCTGCCTATAGTCACCATCCACTTTCTATTATATTAACCTGCAGTGGGTATTTCTCACAAAAACATATTATACCCCTGTGTTCCTGCATACACATACCGGTGCTAGATATTTTGGGAATGTGTAAGGTTCCTGCTGAAAAACATAATGAACTCTTTTTGATATATTTTAGTACATATACAAACACTTATCTAGGAGACATACTGAGAATTAGAATGAGTGGATTAAAGAACAACATTATACTTTTATCATATAGTGCCAAACCACTTTCTACATCTTTGTTATTATTTTATATGATTAACTTGAGTTTCCATGTTAAATTTTTAATTGAAATTGTCAGGTACCGAGAGAAATATTTTTCTCAATATCAAAGAAGTCATCTGACCATGGTGCCTCACTTCTGTAACAGGCACCCAGGTTACTCAGGAATCGGGGTGATTACTAGAATTCAAGACAATCTAGAGCTACACCGTGAGCTCTAGACTAACTGGGATACATTATCAGATGCTGTATTCAAAGCTGCAATAAACGGTTAAAGAAATACTATAAAATGTTCTGTTCTATTGATATTTTATTTCTAAGACAAGTTGCCTTTGTTTTGCTCAATATTCCTTTGGAAACAATTGCATACATATTTTTCAACTAAAATTCCAAATCATGCTTTGTATGTAAACAGCAATTTTATGTTTTCAGTATCTTGTTCTTTGTGTTGTTTTTGTATCTACTTTGTAAAAACTCACTGTACAATTTTGAATTTTACACATTTTTATCATGATTTTTATTTCTCCTTGAGATTTTACTAAAAATGTTCTCTATCATTTACCACTGAAGTATTATATATTGACTTTACGATATAAAATATTGCCCCATTCTATTGTAACCTTTCCAGTGCAATAGACATATCCTAATATAGAAATGTGTTGCTAAGTTCATCTATTCATAAATTAATTTATTTCTGTTTTTTCTCAACCTCTTTGCTTCCTTGCTCTTCTGTCCCCCAACCCAATAAGTCACAACAATGTCTAATTAATTATCAAAAATGTGTTCATGCTGGGAAACTCTAAAATTTAGTTAATAAGTTATATTTTATTTACACTAACTTTTGTTTAACAAAACTTCTTTAAGCAAAGAATGTACTATTTTTGTTGTTATTACAAATTGCTTTTCTCAGGAATAATAATAATAATAATAATAATAATAATAATAATAAGAATAAGAAGAAGAAGAAGAAGAAGAAGAAGAAGAAGAAGAAGAAGAAGAAGAAGAAGAAGAAGAAGAAGGGTGGTGGTGGTGGTGGCATTCACCTTTAATTCCAGCACTTAAGAGGCAGAGGAGGCAGGGATATCTCTGGAGTTCAAAGCCAGCTTGGTCTACAACAGTGAGTTCCAAGACAGGCTCCAAAGCTACAGTGAAACCCTGTCTCAAATAAACAACAACAAATAATTGCTTTTTTTCAGTTAAATTACAGTTTGCCTCCCCTGTAGTTTTCTACATAATATTTCTGTTTAGAGTTGTGTAGGGAAATATCAAAGTTCTCTGACAATGGTTTCTTAGAATTTACTCTTTTTGAGATTTGAAATGTAGTGTAACCTTTAGATATAAGCTTTTCAGTTTTGTAAATTCATTATTATATCTTGAAACAAATTCTTCCTTCTTCCTCCTCCTTTTTTTCATCCTCCTTCTGTTACCATTTTGGATTCATAGATTTATTTCTTCTTGATTATTTTTATATCAATTTCTTTTCTTTTATAAAAACCAAACTGAATTTTACGTAATTTCTCTAAATTTATTTCCCACATTAACAGCGTATTCTTTCTTCATGTGCCAAGTATTCTAGTTTAAAGATCTGATTATAGAGTAGGACATGAAGCAGCAGAAAAAAAGAGAAATCACATGAGAAAGTTATAAATGTCACCTCCAATCTGTAAGTGACAGCATTCTTAAACAGCAAATAGCCCAGATAATATTTATAATTATAATCTCTAGAATTTTTTCTCTTATTTACTGATGTCTAGCTGACTTGGGTCTCAATTATTGCTAAATTTGTTGTATCCAATCACACTTGTTAATAAGTACCAAAAAAAGTAGACTATATAATTTTAAGGTCGTTTTTATAACTGTATATGTGACCAGGTCAGAACAAGTCAGGCAGTGATATTGTTAAAGTGGGGGGGGGGGGGAATTAAACCTCTGAATAACTTGCTAATATACTTATTTTATTTGACAACAGTCATGCTCATCAGATTATTAAATTTTGGTCATCATTTATTATTAAATAAACTTAATGAAAATATAAGTAATCTAAAAAGGTCCATTTGGAACAAAAACATTGGAAGTATTTTACTTTCAAATATTTGTGGATGTGGCAGGAAGAATTAAGCCATTATAAATAATACATGGTATATATATATATGTATACACATATAAATAATATATATAAACTAATGATATATATCATATATATCTTATTATCACAGTACAATCTAAACCAGTAACTAGAGGAAACTAATATATATATAGTATATCTTTATGTGTTATATAGTATATTATATCTATATAAATTTCCTCTAGGTGTTGGTTCAGATTGCATTGTGATAAAATGATTTTAAGGTTTAATTTCTAAATCACTGTTTTTTCTCCTTGAACTTTGATATATCTTTAAGAAAATCCCAAAGTATTGCAAATAGTTTTGCCAGGAAGAAGAAAATTTGCCTAGGGAAATATGTGGGCCAGTTAAAAGTTTTTTGAAAGTTGTGTTATCATATGTGAGCAATTGCATCTAGAAAGGGCGGTGTCAGAAAACAGGGCTTTATAACCTATATTTCCAACTCATTAAAAGCTACTTCTTCACCGACATATCAAATTATACTAGACGAACACAATATTTTTCTTAGGGTTATGCACAGGGAGCACTGGAAATGCTTTGTGATGAAACTTGTAACACGTGTGTGTCTGCTTCAAGAAAAAATCAGTAGATTCACTCCTCAGAAAATTTCTGATATTCTCATCACTTTCAGCTTCACTGCATAAGCAAATTATTGATCTCAACTGTGATTTGACATGGAAAGCTAACTACAGCAATTTTGCAGTTGTCTTTATGGACTTAAAGGAGCTAAATTATGGTGCAACTTCAAGGTATGCAAAAGAGTTACATGTTTAGACTGTGAATAGATTGGAATTCATTTATTTATATCTTTAATTCTATGTGGTGAATTGCTGTTTCATTTATTGTATAATGATGAAAAACACATTAAAAGAAAATTGTAGAAATATAACGGCTTTGACACTGACTCTTACCTAAGGCGGTTAAAGTGGTAAAAGGGTAAAGTTGAAGCTATCTGGCTATAAAAATCACATATAATTTGCTGTATAATGATCACGTCATATTGCAATAAAGGACACACATAATTCTACGGAATCATTTTGATTCCATTTACATCTGTTCTTCACAACGCCAAGTCCATGTCAAATTACTATTGGTGCTTTAGCTATTGTATACATGTCTAGTTCTCAAACTAGGTTACCTGAAAAGCTGTAATTACTTGAAATTAAGGTCATTTTAGAATTTAGCCTCAATTGTACAATTCTTTTTTTAAAAAATTGCATGTGGCAATTTTTGCTTTGGTAATATTGCATATTATGTTCATTTCTTTTGTAGCTACAAAAGGCATAAAACCTGATACCAATATGCATATTCTCTTTCCTTCAAGGCATATTTACTTAAAACTGAAAGGAAAAACAGAACACAATTTTATGCTTAAACCTATACAACTCTTCTATTCAAGAGAATGTCTCAGCATTAAAAACAGTAGAACACAGTGGAGAGTTTCATCATAATATAAAACAGGATGGTTAAATGATATGTAAAATTTCTATCACAAGAACATAGACACTACTGGGGCATATGTCATTTGAACTTTTCTTGTCCATAACTATAGGTGCAGGCATTAATTTTGGTGATGTGTTCAAAATATTCTGATTAGAATCCTCAGCTGTCTGCTGTGCACTGATAATGTATGAAATATCAACAGAGAGAGCTAAACTGAAAAAAATATTTGTAGAAAATACTAGAAGCTAGCATAACCATGGGCAAGGAAAGGTAAACATTGTCAATCTCATTAGAAACTAATTTAAATTAAAGGAAAAAAATGAGTAATAGGTAGATAAAGATCTTCTTCAATAAATGTAAAGACAATCATGTGAACCTCCTCAATCTCTGTTGTTTGAAGTTCACAAGTAAGCCAACAGACTTTTCCCACTTAGGATGAAAATTATTATAATGAAACTTTGTAAAGTTGTCTGAGGTTTTGAAAAAGTTAAATTTTAATATAGATAAACCTTTGTGTATTAAATATATCAAATTTTAATCCCATCCACACACTTCTACTTTGGCAATAATGTCATTTAATTTTTTCTCTATTAAGAATAAAAATGCTATGAATCATTATCTCCCTCTTTATTTCTCTGTCTCTTAGGTCCTTAATCACAATTCTATTCACTATCTTACAACCAACTTTGCAACTCCTTTCATCTTTTCATGTTTTCTTCCTTTATTTTTTATTTTCACTTTTAAATATAAATATAAATATCCACCAGTATTACACCTTGTTCTTCATGCTCTGCTATTTTCTTGTGTTAGATGCCCTTTCACCACTTGAGTTGAAATCCTAAGAGTTTTCCCCCCTCTGTCGATAATTCTGTCATTCGATAGATTGGGAACAGAGCAGTACAAACTGATATTATAGCATACCAATCATTTTCTTTAAACAATTATACTACTCAGCTACCCAAAACTTCCACATAATTCTAAAAGAAACTGCTTCATGACTGTTAGTAACACAAATACACAAAAGATACATTGGTTTGAACATTAAATGATCATTTCTGATGATAAAAACTCAGGTACTTCATTTCAGAACAAGAAATGTTACTAAGAAATACTGATACTGGCTAAACATATATTTCTAAGAGGTATGACTATAGGACATCACAAAGGAGTAACTTGTGGGGGATAGCCATCTTCCCCACTTTCAGTTGTGAAAAGTTAATGCATTACAGGCTCTGGGTTGCAGTTAAGGTCAACTAAGGCATCTCTAGCCATGAAGCCTCTTAAAATTTTCATTTGTAGCCTGTTTATCTTTAGTTCTGTTGCCTCTTTGACACTCTGCATAGGAAACTATGTCAGACTTATCAGCTGACTCATCTTATGGAATAAAAATGCAAATCCTAAGGATGATCTTCCCCATTCAGATTCAGATTATTAATAGTCCTCTAATATGGTACCCTTGATTTTGACTAAAGAGCAAATGTATTATAATGAATCCAAAAGCTTTTCAACAATTGGTGTCTGAACAACAGATATTATAAATATGCACAATATTAAATCCCTTATTTGTCACCCGTTACAAAAATATATCAAAGTATATCATAAACCTGAATATAAAATCAAAATTGTAAAACCTTTAGAAAATAATATGAAAGAATTTAAATAACTTTAGTTATGAGAGACATTTAGAGACAATACCAAAGGTGTGATTTATAATGTAAAAGTCCATTTCTGGTGGGAGCATAAGCTGGTACAGCCCCTTTGGATATCAATATGGTGATTTAGAAAGTTAGGAAACAACCTTCCTCAAGACCCAGCAATACCACTTTTGGGTATATATCCAAAGGAAGCTCCATCATACCACAAGGACATGTGCTCAGCTATGTACATTGTACCGCTGTTTGTCATAGCCATGGCTTGGAAACACCCTAAATACTCCTCAACCAAATAATGGATTAGGAAAATGTGGTACATTTACACAATGGAGTACTACATAGCAGAAAAAATGACATCTTGAATTTTCCAGGCAAATGGATGGAGCTAGAAAACATCATATTGAATGAGGTATCCCAGACCCAGAAAGACAATTATCACATGTAGTCACCCATAAGTGGTTTCTTAAACATAAAGCAAAAAAAAAAAAAAGCCTATAAATCACATTCCCAAGGAACCTAGACAACAATGAGAACCCTAAGAGAAACATACATGGACCTAATCTACATGGAAAATGGAAAAAGACAAGATCTCCTAAGTAAATTGGGAGCATTAGGACCATGAGTGAGGGTTGAAGGGGAGGGGAGATAAAAGGAGGGAATCAGAGAAAAATGTATAGCTCAATAAAATATGTAAAAGTGGTCACTTGGTTTGATTTAAATTAAAAAACCTGACAATGTCACAGAAATGACTCCAAAATCCACAAATTGTGGGATGGTTTTGAAAGCATAGATCCGAAAATGATTTGTGTTCAAAGTCAACTAAAAGTAGTACTAAACCCAAAAATAAAAAATAATCTCCACTTAAAAATAAAAGAGAATCTTCCAGGAAATTACAAGGATGACTCAAGCTAAGACAACTAAAAGTAGCAGATATATAGATTAAATTGGCCACGGTCTGTGACCAAACAAGACTTCAAGCGAAGGTAATAGGTCACCGACCCAGTCACATAACCTTAAACTTACAGTTTGTCTTGTCAAGGGGATGTGCTGTGGTTATGGTGGCCTTCAGAGACCAGGGAAGTTGCCAGTCATTTACTGGTCTAGACTAAAACCCTTGCCAGGAGAGTAAGGCCACGCCAAACCCACAAGTTGTGTAACCCAGAGACCTAGGATAGAACCAAACCTGACTGGAGGGGGGAAAAATCAATGTAATGATGCTTAATGATGCTCTGCTTTACTTAAAGATTGGTGTCTAGCCCAACTGCGATCAGAGAGAATTCATCTGGAAACTGATGAAAACTGATGCACATCCACTGAAAAACATTAGGCAGAGCTCAGGAATCCTGAAGAAGAGGCAGAGAAAAGATTGGAGGAACCAGAGGGATCAAGGACACGACAAGAAAACTTATAGAATCAGCAAACCTGGTTTTAAAGGGGCTCACAGAGACTGAACTAACAACCAAGAAGCCTGCATAGGACTGACCTAGGAGCATTGGGTACATGTTAGAGTTGTGTAGCTTGGTCTTCTTGTGGGACTCCTAACAGTGGGAGCAGAGGCTGTCGCTGACTCTTTTTCTGGCTGTATGGGACCCCACTCTTGATACTGTGTTGCCTTGCAGAGTCTTCATACGAGGAAAGGTGCTTATTCTTACTGCAACTTGATAGGTCATGTTTTGTTGATATTCATGGGAGACCTACCCTTTACTGAACAGAAATGGTTAAGGACTGGATTGGTGATGGAAAAAGATGGGAGTGAGGGGAAAGGCTTGGAGGAGACAAGGAAAAGGAAACTGTGACCAGGATGTAAAAAACAAACAAATAAACCCACAAACTGAGCTGCTTTGTCACCAAAGGAAATGTATAAATGTAAAATAGACACTTTAAAAGATGTTTAACATTGTATATACTTAGAAGATTCTAGATTTAAATGAGTTTTAAACTTTTCAGGAACAGCCCAAAATGACATTAATAGGTGCTAACAAGAACATGAAATAATATATCTCTTCTTCATTTAAGATTGAATTAAAATGTCCCACCATTGTGAGACATTGCTTAATGGTTTCTTAGGAAACCAAATAAAACCTTGCCCTTTGAACTGTCATCTTCATTAAATTGGTGTGTCCATCTAACTTATAATCTTTGAAACTTTTAACAATGCTAAGTAAAATATATTCAATGGGAACTATGTTTTAAAAATTGGACACTGATCTTTTCATTATTTAATATGTGGTACAGATGACCTATGTCTTAAAGAATAGACATAAAGTATCAGGCAAAGAGAAAAATTACAGGATCATTAAAAGTATCATCTTGAATTTTATAAAATGTCCTTTTAAAATATCTAAATACATAAACTATCTAAAAGAGATATTATATTAGCATATGAACAACATTTAAAGATTAAGAACTATCTAATGTAATCAAAATAAAAATAGAAAAGATTAAATGATGATAAAATTTTCCACATAAATTATTTATGACATAAGAATTCTAAAATTATATGTGTTAAATTAACAGAAACTTATATTTAAAATATTTTATATCTGAATTTATCCAAAATTTATTTAATAAAATAATGTTGGTAATTTTTATCTGTCATGTTTGTGTACAAACTAGTTGCTTTTCTATTGGAAAAACATATGAAAATGAGTTTCAACCTAATTTTGTTTCTTGAGTTATTCCATTAGATAATAATGTTGTACACACACACACAAGTGATCAAAGACTTTTAAACCTCAAAATTTGCATGATATGATATATTATCTATGCATTATTAAATACTACCTAGCACTTAATTTTATAGCATTTAGTGATTAATATTCTATTAAGTAAACAAAATTAATTAGATAATAACAAATACATATAAGTTCAAGTGACTGAATAGAAAAACTGTTAATTAAAGAATATATTTCTCATATGTAAAAAAAAACCATATTGTCTTAGTGAAAATAAAATATCATACTAATTTGTATTCAATAAATATCAGAATTTATGGATTCTGATTTTTTTGTATACATTTTATCATGAGCTTACATGGTTCCATAAGGTCCAATACAGAGAGAAAACCCATCGATGATTTTATCCAGCAATGGGCACTTCCTGGTAAGATGAACCCACTGATATAATAGTGGCATAATAGTAGTAGGGGTAACCAACATACTATTGAACATGAGGAATGCTTGGCAGGAAGAAATGAATGTCTGGTACTACACTTTTGGTCCATTACTCTGGTGTTCAATTACCCCAAAGGTCAATGGACTGTTATTTTACTAAATGGATATGCTGTCAAACTGAATTATATTATTTTGTTTACGACAAACATTAATTTTTAAATGTTATGTCAAGTAAATTAATAAAGTAAGAAATTATGCAGAAAATTTCTACAAAAGGAAATAATCTCTACCGAAGGAAATAATCACCTTTTAATGTAATTAAAATCAACAATTCCTATACATTTTAATTTAATATAGACACTATTTATGTATTAAGTAGAGTTGACATATTTTCTACTAGATAGTGTTTTCACATTAAATGTAATTATTGGATACCAGGGGAGTGACAGAAACTCCTTTTGTAAACGTAATCTGTGTTTCAGGTTATCACATTGCTTTCTTTACTCAGTCAGACCGAATTTATAGATTACTAAATAATGTGTGAATAATTTTCATTTATTTTTGTGGAAGTTAGTTCCTGTTTGCAGACTATTCAGAAAGAATAGAAAAAAGAATTTTTTTATATGAATAAGTAAACTCACTGCCACTTGAAAGGAGAAGACCCATCCATTGTCTGAGGCTGCTTGTTCGTTTCCCGGCCACCCAGACTCCCAAAATAATCTCACAGTCAGAGGCTGTTTGTTTGTTCCCCAGCTACTCAGATCTGAAAGAATCACACAGAAATCTGTATTAGTTGTGATACTCTTTGGTTAATAGCTTAAGCATATTTCTAGCTAGTACTTACATCTTAAATCAACCCATCTTTATGACTTTGTGCATCACCACGAGGTCGAGGCCTATGGGCAAGTTTCTGGCATCTGTCTCTTTTAGCAGCTCCTCACCTCTGCCTACTCTCTCCTCCTCTGTCTCTTTGGAATTCCTGCCTTGACCCATTCTGCTAAACCACTGGCCGAAACAGCTTTATTGGCTAACCAATAAAAGCAACATATATACAGAAGAACTTCCCACACCAGAGACCAATGCCTTATAAACTAGGGAGACACTAGAAAACCGGCTCCCATTATTTTTAGATATTATTACTGAGTGTATTAAGTTAAATTCAATGTGTGCTAAATTCGGGTTGTACTAAAGCTGAATTCTAGAATATTGCTTGGAAGTTTATTTTTAGCCAACTATTTTCATATTGTGAGACACCGCTCCAGTGAATACAAATAATCTCCTGTGCCACATTTGTCTAAGAAGTCTTGTAACAAATTCAGGAAAGCATTTTTGTGGCACATTGCTTTCCTCAGGTAAATGTAATAACTCATAATCCCCTTAGAGGCACCTCCCATAACAAAAAAAGGTTTGTAGCATTCTGAGACATTATAGCAGGGGAATTATTTTATTCAGGCAGCTGCCATGCTCCCTTTCCACTACCTCATTTTGCATAACACCATTGCCTTTGGGTCAAAAATGAGAATTGAAATGATTGAAAGTAAAATAACTTGGGAAACAGTCCTGTCAGTCACATCATTTTAGAATAATAAGTAGTGATAATGACAAATATAGTTTAGAGCATTTTTATTTCTTAAAGTTCAAAACATGTATGAAGGTCAAAAACAGATAATGATATTCATTTTTTTCCTAACACAAGAATAGGGTTGCATAATGTGGAAAATCTATTTATGTAAAGGGCACTTTCTCCAAGATTGACAATGGCATTGTGAGAGCTGTGTAGCATTACTAGAATGAGTACTTATCTCGAGAACACAAATGCTAAAGGCCATCTGGAATCTACTTGCATGAATCCATGATGTGTATGCTATATAAACCTTTGTAAACAGGGTTTCTAAATAATGGTACTAGTGTGATACAATTTATTCAACCAGGGCACTTGCTGTGGGTTTATTGAAGAGAGATTCTTCCAAGTCACAAGTCTTACTGTCTTAGATTGGAGGAAAAACTGAAGTCCATTTCTAAGATAAAATTACTTATCATAATAGACCGTCTTTTGATAATAACTTGAAGCTTAGTTATAATTCAGATTCAGTTAAATCTAAAGTCTTTCTATATAACTTTTTTTGTATAGTCTGGTATTATTAAGAACAAGTTTAAAGCTAAAACAAAGTTTCTTTAATATTTAATAATAAATCTGATGGTTTATGAGACTCCTAAATACTAATTTTACATGAGAATGAAAATGTTAGTTATAAGAATTATATTAGATTTTATATAAATGATATTAAGAAAATAGTATTAAAATATGCCAATTTGCCCCTATAGCTTGGCTGTACCAACCATTATGGTAAGTAGTCAGCCATTTTCTTCACTACTGTGTTTATTATTTTGATTACAAATGCTTAAGAGCAAGCAGACAGTCAAATTAGTTTAGAATTATATAGAGCTAATCCATCTTAATTGTACACACAAAACACAACTGTATGGCATACAGGATGTTATTTTATTATTGTTATTTAAATAACATTTTTAAAATTTGTTTTGCATTCCAACCAGTTTCCTCTCTCTCCTCTCCTCCTATTCCCTCTCCTATCCCATCTACCTTTTCCCCATCTGCTCCTCCTCTGTCTCCATTCCAAAAGAGATAGGCCTCCCATTGGCTTGCACAAAGCCTGGGACATCAAGTTAAGGTAGGATCAAGTAAATCTATGCAGGGCCTAAAGTCTAGGTACGGTCAGGATCCAGCAAGAAAAACAGATTACCAAAAGCCTGAGAGTTCCAATATACAGGATTTTAGCATAATTATTTTATGAATTCAGAAACTTCATATTTAATTGTATTTTCATACGGCTTATACCGAGTCCTCTAGAAATTAGAAATGTTAAAGGATTTTAAATATCAATATCTGGACTGAAGAGATATCTTCATTAGTAAAGTGTATGTCCTGGAAAACGGGGCACCTGGGGTTAATGCCTGGATTGTGCATAAGAAAATCTTGGTTGTTTTTCCCACTTAAACAACCAAACCAATACATGTCACTAAAATAATGTTTATTTTGTGAGTTTGACAGTGCCGCCAGCAGATAGCATTTCAGGAGATGAGAATATTTTTTATTAATAACTTTCAAAAGACCTTATTCTAAATGATGAACTGATTGTATTCTAATTGGAAAGGAAGGACAGACACTAAATGGTACAGATTGTGTCCCTTTCATTTATCAGAATGGCTTCATAATTGTGATAAAATTTTCATTTTAAAAGTATATATATATATATATATATATATATATATGCAAGTATGTGTATGTATCTCTGTGTGAGTATGAGTATAATAATGTTAGTTTTCAATAAAATAAAAACATTAAATTTAAAATTAAATATTTAAATTATGCGCTCAGATTTCTGGTATAAGGAACTGTACCTCAGCTAACATCATTACTGTTCTTTAGGCACCATTTTATCTAATCACAAATTCCTTGTATGAGTAGTGAATGCTTTGAAGAGTCAGATTGCATCTTACCGTGGAACCATGCCGTTCAAGTGACTCTAACAATATTGTTCATGGTATCATTTTACAGAAAAATGCAAAAGTTATAATTTGACATTATGCAACAATTGCTACATTTAGATTCTTTGATTCCTGATCACAGGTTCAGCAGCTGGCTTTATTTGCACATGTGAATAAATCAGCAAATAAATGGTTTTGACTTATTTATAGCAGGTTTATGTACTATAGAGATACATTTGTTGAATCTTTCCGCCTTAGTGTCTTTCCTTGGACTACTCAGTTTCATAATAGAAGGGCTATTTTTTATGATCATTATGAAGATTTTTTTCATTACAGTATTAATAATATACTTTTAAGGAGTGCATTTGCAAAGTGTCATTGAGTTGGTTTAGTTTTGCTTTACTAAGCATTGATAACTGATTGATTGTAGTATGGAAGGTGAAGCCCTGGTTCTCTTATGCTAGGCAAACTAGAAATTTATCCCCAGGCTTCTTTCAAAACATTTGGTTAAATTGCCCAAGTTCATCTTGAAACTCATTCTGTAGCCCAGGCATATCTTGAAATTGCAACCCTTCTAACTTAGATTTCTGACTAGCTAGGATTACAAGTCTGAGTCCTCAAACCTTGCTTACAGGAGTGTTGTGCATCAGAACTGCAGTGCCTGTGGGTTGGTAAAGGACATAGAGGTAAACCGCTCTGGAGACAGTTTCAGTGAACAGCGTCTGCTTTATTGTACATGAGAATGGGTTAACACCTTGCCTTGGACTGAGTAGTGAGCTCTTGTACCACTAGGGACTCTATGTGGAAGAAGCATATTAAAGGAGACATGAGCCTGCAGACTTGTCTGTAGGCCAGTTTTTGGCTGTTCACTCACATTATTTCAGAATTAAGTATTCTGACCCTTGGGGCTTGGTGTGTCATGCTTCTTACTCACAGCACAGTGTTCCAGGAAGGTTGGCCACGCCTACATTTTCTCCTACAGGTTTAAGCATAACCTTTTCTATGAAACTGTTTAAGAAAGAGGTGCTGTGAGATCAGCCACCATCAGACCTTTTTACTTGCTGTCAGGGACGAGAAACATGTTAAGAGAGTACAATTTAGTAGTACTGAAAATAGTGAAGACTTCCTGTTGTCCCTTTTTATTTAGTTTTCTTATTTTAATATTTTTAAATGAAAACATGCTTATTTCCAGTACAAGAAAGTCAAGAGTATGTTGTACTGTCACTGATATTATATTTTGATTGTTATGTAAAAATAAAATTCCCTTGATATCATTTTATAACTGATTCTGCAAAATGCAGTGATTTAGGTTTTATTTATTTTGCAGGCCACATAATGTGCTGAAATTGCATTATAAAGAAATACAGTTCATTTAAGTAAAAGTTTCCTAGGAAAGCAAAATAATCCACATTAGCCACTAAATTACATTCCTGTGAAAATAATACTATAGTTAATCTTCAAATAATTATAAAATAGCAACCATTACTGTCAAATACTTTACAGAAAATAAAGATTTTATTTATAATAGAAATTTACACCAGTTTTTTATGAATGCCACAAAGTAGCAGCTTCCGAAGCAGATATCAGTCTTATGTGGCCAGGACATCATTGTCCATCAAATTATAACTCTATCATGTCATTGTATAAAATCTCATTATTTAACTTCTTGAAGAGAATGGAACTGTTTCCTGTTCTCAAACATGAACACTAGTACCAATAAAGTAGTTCAGAACATCTTCACTTAAAACACGCCACATTCACGCTCTCTTGATTTCTGAAGTCCACCCCTGATCTCTGTATGCACTAAAGAGGCAACTGGGAACACTGACAGTGTTAGATTGAAGAGAGAGCTGCAAAATCATGCCTGAAAAAGAACTCAATTCTCATCTAGCAGTGATGAATTACAAATAAAATGTGACATAGTTTATAAAAATACAAAGCAACTGACTTCATTTCCATCAGATTCTGTATAGCTTTCACATTAAATGACCATGTTACTTTAAAGGCAGCTGACATCCTAAAATTTGATAGCACTTGATTGGGAAATGAAAGACCAAATAGGCTTGCATTTAAAGAAAATCAAAAAGATGGAATGGTTTTATATAGTATGTATTCTACTATTCCTTTATAGGCGATTGATTCTGTACTTTCCAGAAGAAAGAAAAAGAGGAAAGCAGATCCAATTAGATGCAAGTTACCATGGCAACAAAAGGAGACAGAGACCCAATTTGGAGCACTGGACTGAGCTCCCAAGGTCCAAATGAGGATCAGAAGGAGGGAGAAGATGAGCAAGGAAGTCAGGACCACAAAGGGTGCGCCCACCCACTGAGACAGTGGGGGTGATCTAATGGGAGCTCACCAAGGCCAGCTGGATGATGGAGCATGTGATCAAACCAGACTCCCTGAACGTGGCTGACAAGGAGGGCTGACTGAGAAGCCAAAAATAATGACACTGGGTATTGTTCCTACTGCATGTAATGACTTTGTGGGATCCTAGTCTGTTTGGATGCTCCCTTCCTAGTCCTGGATGGAGGCGGGGAGGACCTTGGACTTCCCACAGGGCAGGGAACCCCGAGTGCTCTTTGGACTGGAGAGGGAGGGGAAGAGGGATGGGGGGAGTGGGAAGGAAATGGGAGGAGGTGGAAATTTTTAATTAAATAATAAAAATAAGCCAGGCCGTGGTGGTGCGTGCCTTTAATCCCAGCACTCGGGAGGCAGAGGCAGGCGGATCTCTGTGAGTTCGAGGCCAGCCTGGTCTACAAGAGCTACTTCCAGGACAGGAACCAAAAGCTACGGAGAAACCCTGCCTAGAAAATCAAAACTAAATAAATAAATAAAATAAAAAAGCTGAGTAAAATTTTGTCTTAAGCAACTTGAAATAACAAATAAATATGACAAGTTACCATTTCTTGGCTCTGCATTTTATGTCAACTAAACTATTAAATATTTCTGTACTTTTCATTTTCCTTGTATTGAAAATAGATTCTTTTCTCATGTAATATATACTGATTATGGTTTCACATTGCCAGTACTTTTCTAATGAGAGACAGATAGGAAGTGGATCTGGATAAGAGGAGTGGTGGGGAGGAACTGGGTAAGCAGAGGAGGGAAAGCCATAATCATTTGGTCTTTATGTACATGGTATATAATAACTCATGATTACTCAATACCTGAAACTTTGAAAGCCAGTCTGGGGAGATGACAAGAATCAGTAAATGTGTATCTACAAAATCCATAGCCACGCAATTAATTGAATTAATGATTTCTAGGTTCCCAAACAAACTATCTCAAGGAATAAGCTGGAGAGCAATCAAGCTCTATTTCCAAAATCACTCTCTGATCTTCACACACACACAAATATGTACAAGAACCCACAAGTACATACCGGTACACAAACACACACACACTACACACACATTCACAAACCTATGAAAACTTTTTACAAGGCAGTAAGTATTGAGAGTTGTGAGTGGAATTCTTGATTGATTGGTTCTATTGAACTGATGAAAGATTTCAAGAGGTAGCTAAGCTTTCAAACTATCTGACAAAGCCAGTAATTTCCTATGACATTAAGAACAAAGAAGGAATTGTGCATGTGACTGATAATGGTGGTAGTTGTAGGCCCCTTTAGTATGTTCGGGGAGAAATGCTTAGTAGCAGACGGAGATCAGGAGACGAAGTGAAAAAGCGGTTTGAAAATCTGTGTAAGAATTATTGATATGCATAGTTTGAGAAGATGGAATTGGAAGAATACTGTGTAATGACTCTCAAACGGAGACAGAGAAGCATGAAATCTTCAAACTTTTAGTCATTACAACAATTGATGATTTAACAAAAGAAACAGATTTAATAAAGAGACAGAAAGATGTCACAGAAAATAAAGGAAGTTGCTGATTTCCAGAGCCCACCAATGACTGTGCTGTAGCAATGTTGCTCAGCTTTGTATTTTTGTGGAACATAAGAGTTTGCCAAGAACTTACAGTCCAGAGAGTGAAAATGGCTTCAGAGGCTTTAGATTCTTCCAAACCATGTAGACTAAATTCCTATAGTTCTTTGGAGTGAGGGCAGGTTTATAGTTCAGTTCATCTCCATCTGTGTTTTTCTCATCAGATCTCTTCATGCCTTTGGAAGCACCCACCCTGTGGGGGCTCAGAGAAGTGGGTCCATTCCTCCTTGATCAAATATGTGGGGCTCACAGAAGTGGGTCTGCTCTACCTTGACTGAAGGTCAGAGATCTTAAGCCTACTGTTGCTCTTTCAAATTTATTGACAAGAGATCTGACTTAAGGAGTGGCTACAAACAACATATCTTTACCTGGGGTGTGGTTACATGGTGTTTTCACCATTGAGATCACCCACAAAGGTACATCCATTCCACCCTGACTAAAGGTCAGAGAAATCAAGCCTATTCCTGCTCCTTCAAGGATATGATAGGAGGTTTGACTCAGGGAGTGGCTGCCTAAAAGATTGTAAGTTGTAATGGCTACACGTCCTGGCTAAAACAGAATAAGTCAGTAAGAATCTAGTTGTTTTATGCTTCAAGTATTAAAACAGGTAATTGTTCTGTTTGTTTAATGTATAATGTTAAAGCAACCTTTTGCCTTCTTCCCTGCCCCCTTTTTGGACTGGGGTATATAAGCATATGTAAAATAAACACTAGAGTATTCCATAGTTACTGGATTGCCTTCCTAGTTCTATCCTACGTCTCTGTATTTCTTTCATATCTCTGTTTTTCCTACCTAATTTTTTGTTTTTGGTTTTGTTTTAATTAATTTATTTTTTAAAGAAAACTATCTTTTCTCATTTTACATTCCAATCCCAGTTCCCACCTTCTCCCCTCCTGCTCCCTCCACCTTTACCCCCACCACACCCAACACCCACTCCTCAGAGATGGTAAGATTTCTTATGGGAAGTTAACAAAGTCTAGCACATTGCTTTGTGGCAGGACCAAGGCCCTCCACATTATATCCAGGCTGAACAAGATATCCCTCCAAAGAGAATGACTTCCAAAAAAGCAGTACAATCAGTAGGGATAAATCCTGGTCTCACTACCAGTGGCCCTATAGTCTTCCCCAGGCATACAACTCACCCACATTTATTGGGCCTAGTTTCGTCATGTACTGGTTTCACTGCCGTCCAGCAAGTGTTGGTGAACTCCCATTATCTTGGGTAAGCTGTTTCTATCGGTGTCCCTGCCATGGCATTGACTCCTTTGCTCATATAATCCTTTCTTCTCTTTGACTGAACTTTGGGAGCTTAGCCCAGTGTTCTGCTCTCAATCTCTGAATCTGCTTTCATCGGTTGCTTTCTAATCTACAAGCCCATAACTGGAAAGTGTAAACTTAGTTGATGCTGGACTCCAATACTACCTGACACTTTCTTCACTGAAATATACATATGCAAGTATGTGTATATATGTGTGTGTATAAATGTATGTATCCATGAATGCATTCCTTCAAGAAGTTCAGTGAAGAATTGTACATGATATCCAATTGAATCATTCACAGTTCTGTACTTCTTCAGAATCTACAAGTGTATTGTTATCACCAGAAGCTACAAATGACATATCTCTAAACAGACTTAGTCTTCTTCACAAGTCATGTCAAGCTATGAATTGTTTCCACATTTATTTCATTCCCAGTTGTTTACTGGTAATGGCCTCTGTGAAGTCCTATAACTAGGTTTCAATGACATGCTTATACCCTATGTTGTAAATTCTGCTATGTTATAAATTTTTGTGAAATCTTCATTGTTGATAAACATAGTTTTAGATCATTAATTTTAATTGAATGTGATCATATATGTAAATATACTAGGTTTTTTTCTACCATTCAAATATAATCTGTTTGAATCCCATTTGGTTACTGGGAAAACAACAAAAAAAAAACTTTAGGTGGTTGACCACCACAAATTAATTATTATATTACAAATGATGTTTTTAAAGGTGTTATAATAAATTAAATTTATATAAAACAAGAATTTAAATGAAAAAAATAAGTTAGCACCTTTTAAACATTGTTGTGAAGAAAAAATCTTAATTACTTCTTAAATTTAATAGGCATGCATGACCCAATAAATAACCCACATTAATGCATATGCATACAGTGCCAATTAAACTCAGTGGGTTATTTTGAAATGCTATGAAAGTAAGAGAGAAAGATGTTATGAAGAAAACTTTTTCAAAACAAAGTGAGAGCGTACAAGAGAGGGCAATTTAAAGTAAACAAGTCTGAAATACATGATATGTATGTATGAATCTGGTCACAATTTTAATGAGCTTCTACAGACAAGACCAGATGCCTGTCACTTAGCTAAAATTGGGACCAAAGTCTGTCTTTCCCTGAACTTTTAACATCAACTCCTTTTTCTGTTATCCTTTCAAAATAAATACCCAGTCTCATTTAAAGGAACATTGAACACCTCTTATACAATGCAAAATGTGTTTTGTCTCCCAACATCTCTCTGGATGCTATTATGCTGACACGGCTATTTCCCTTGTCCTTTTTTGATAATTTCATTATATAAATAGTTTAGCTACAGCAGTTCTAGTTCATTGGTCATTAGTGTTAGTGCTGCTTAAGTGGCTTGTGTTTCCAGACCAGTGAGTATAATTGCTAACTCTGCACTGCTCAAGCCAAGTTGTCCATCAAAATAACATCCATCTCCTTAAAATCTTTCTCTTTAAACTCTCTTTTGTCCTCATAATTTTCAAAAGAATGAAGGCAGTTCCTGTGACTTCCATATACCAGACAATTGCTCTACCAATAGAAATGGTTGTTAGATTTGATAGCATTTTAGCAGGTTAAGTTTTAAATGTCTTCTACTATTAAGAGTCTAATATCATTATTATAATATGAATAGATAAAATTAATTTTAGAACAAAATTAACATAATATTGATAATGAAACATTAATGCTAAGTTGAACTTCTAGTTTTATAAATGAAAGATTCATTTTCTAATATTAAATTTTTTATAACTGAGTCATAGAGTTAAGTCATTTTTCTAGCACAAAGATTTAGGAACATAGAAAAGAGCAGATGAGTTAAAATATGTGGATAAGTACCATAGATTTTTAAATGGCTTACATAAATGAACACATGAAGATTGCATTTAATTTAATGCTAATGGATTATACATTCTTAGGAGAGATCAGTTTGTTGTGTTAGTTTAGAAAAAGGTGCAGGCACTAAGGTATCCTTTTTATGGAAAAATATATGAGAGTCACTGGTACAAATGAACTGTTAGATCTTTAAAAGAAAATATAAAATGTAGCATTATCTAAGGGTATTTCATTTTGGAAAATGATTGATTCCATTAAATATGACCAAATATAATTACAATAAAGATAATCATGAATTCTTAATAGTCAGGTTCTTTAGAGATATGTTTAGTTATTTAAAAGCAAATAGGAAAGTGACATTGTATTGATTAATAGCTTCAAGACTGGAAAAAGTAGAAATTTAGTACCATTGAGAGGGCATAGAGTTGCACAATGATTTTTAATAATGTATTTACTGAGATGTGATTTGTATGGATCACTTTAAAAAGCTCTGCCTTATAAAAAAAAAACTAAACTTGATATACTTTTCTCCATTGCTAATAAGACTAATGCACTGAGATTAATGAGCTGATTTTGAGCATAGGCAAAACTGACTTTATACTCTGTTGCTTAACATTCAGAATTATCATTTGTTGTGTTCGTCAAACATTTTGAGACCTCTCTTTTCTAAGGAAACAGTAAGCATAGCTATACATTCTGCATCTCTTATAGGTGAGTTTTAATTCATTAATTAGTTAAAAATATCTATTTATATTACTGTACATGTATCAGTATTTTGCCTGCAAGTGTGTGCACCATGTGCACACCTGCTGCCCTTGAAGATCAGAGGAGAACTTGGATATTCTGGAAATGATAGTGAATGGTTATGAGTGACCATATTGTTGCTATGAACTGAATGAGGAAAGACTTCAAGTGGATGGGTTGGGATGCCAACCCAGCCACATAACCTTTGACCTACAATTTGCTCTGCGTATAAGAAATGCTGGGGTAAAGGTGACACAGAAATTAAGGAGTGGCCAACCAATGGCTATTCCAGCTTGAGACACATACCATGAGAGGGAGTTCACTCATAACAGCCAAGACAGAGGTTCAGACTCAGTATCCTCCATTCCTCAGGTATTAGCTGGAGTCACACTCATAGATTTCTGGGAGTTTCCATTGTACTAGATTTCTGGCACAACCCAGAGATGCCCCCTGACTCCAGTTGTCTTTCCTAATACTCTCTCCCTCCATCCTCCCCTGATCTAGACCTAGTCCTGCCTGTTTCCATGTCCTCCCATCCCCCATCCCAACCTCACATCTCCCAGGATGTTTATTCTACTTCCTTTTAAAAGTAAGATCCATGTATTAACACCCTCCCTCCCTCCTTATCCCTCCTTGTTACTTAGCTTCTTTCTTTGATTGGTGGATTGTAACATGGTCACACTTTACCTAATATCCACTTATAAGTGAGTGTGTATCCTAATTGTTTTTCTGAATATGGAAAGGACAAAATGTCAGCCTATATAATGGGAAAAGATCTTCAACAACCCCACATCTGGTAGTGGGCTGGTTTTCAAAATATATAAAGAACTCAAGAAACTAGACATCAAAGAACCAAATAATCCAATTAAAAATTGAGGTACCAACCTAAACAGAGAATTCTTAATGGAAGATTCTCAAATGGCAGAGAAACACATAAAAAACTGTTCATCATCCTTAGTCGTTAGGTAAATGCAAACCAACTCCTCTGAGATTCTCTCTTAAATGGGTCAGAATGGCTAAGATAAAAAACAGAAGTAACAGCTCATGCTAGAGAGAATGTGGAGTAAGGAGAACACTCCTTCACTGCTTGTGGGAGTACAAACTTTTATTGTCACTTTAGAAATCAATATGGAGAAGATCTTCTCCCAGTCAGTAGGTTGCCTTTTTGTCTTAGTGACAGTGTCCTTTGCTTTACAGAAGCTCAGAAACTTCTCAGTTTTAGTAGGTCCCTGACTGTGAGAAGATCTTCACCAACCCCACAAAAGACAAAGGTCTGATCTCCAAAATATACAGAGAACTCAGGAAACTAGACTTTAAAATGCTAATTAACCCAATTAAAAAATGGGGCACTGAACTGAACAGAGAATTCTCAACAGAAGAAGTTCAAATGGCCAAAAGACACTTAAGGTCATGCTCAACCTCCTTAGCGATCAGGGAAACACAAATAAAAAAAAAAACTTTGAGATATCATCTTACACCTGTCAGAATGGCTAAAATAAAAAACTCCAATGATAGCCTTTGCTGGAGAGGCTGTGGAGGAAGGGGCACCCTCATCCATTGCTGGTGGGAATGCAATCTTGTGCAACCACTTTGGAAAGCAGTGTGGTGGTTTCTCAGGAAATTCGGGATCAACCTACCCCTGGACCCAACAATACCACTCCTGGGAATATACCCAAGAGATGCCCTATCATATGACAAGAGCATTTGTTCAAATATGTTCATAGCAGTATTATTTGTAATAGCCAGAACCTGGAAACAACCTAGATGTCCTTCCATGGAAGAATGGATGAAGAAAGTATGGAATATATACACATTAGAGTACTATGCTGCGGTAAAAAACACTGACTTCTCGAATTTTGCATGCAAATGGATGGAAATAGAAAACACTATCCTGAGTGAGGTAACCCAGACCCAAAAAGATGAACATTGGATGTACTCACTCATAATTGGTTTCTAGCCATAAATAAGGGTCAAGGAGTCTACAATTGGTGAACCTAAAGAAGCTAAGTAAGAAGGTGAACCCAAGGAAAAACTTATAGTTATCCTCTTGGCTATGGGAAGTAGACAAAATTGCGGGGGGAAAAACTGGGATCTTGGGGGTGGGGTTGGATGGGGGTTAGGGGAGATGGGGAGAGAAAAGGGAGAAGGGGAGGATGGGAGGAACTTGGGGAAAAGGGATGATTGGGATAAAGGAAGGTTGGATAGGGGGGCACGGAAGCACACTTCTTAGTTAAGGGAGCCACCTTAGGATTGGCAAGAGACTTGAACCTAGAGTGGCTCCCAAGTGCCCAGGGCGATGTCCCCAGTTAGTTCCCTGGGCAGCTGAGGATAGGGAACCTGAAATGACCCTATCCTATAGCAATACTGACGAATATCTTGCATATCATCATAGAACCTTCATCTGGTGATGGATGGAGATAGAGACAGAGACCCACACTGGAGCACTGGACTGAGCTCCCAAGGTCCCAATGAGAAGCAGAAGGAGGGAGAACATGAGCAAAGAAGTCGGGACCACGAGGGGTGCACCCACCCACTGAGACAGTGGAGCTGATCTATTGGGAGCTCACCAAGGCCAGCTGGACTGTGACTGAAAGAGCATGGGATAAAACCGGACTCTCTGAACATGCGAACAATGAGGGCTGATGAGAAGCCAAAGACAATGGCACAGGGTTTTGTTCCTACTTAATGTGCTGGCTTTGTGGGAGCCTAGCCAGTTTGAATGTTCACCTTCCTAGATATGGACGGAGGGGGGAGGACCTTGGACATACCACAGGGCAGGGAACCCTGACTGCTCTTTGGACTGGAGAGGGAGGGGGAGAGGAGTAGGGGGAGGGGAAGAAGGGTGGGAGGAGGGGGAGAAGGGTGGGAGGAGGGGGAGGGAAATGGGAGGCTGGGAGGAGGAGGAAACTTGTTTTTATTCCTTTTCTCAATAAAAAAAGAGAAATCAATATGGAGATTTCTCAGAAATTTGGGAACTGACCTACCTCAAAGTATACCCAAAGGATGATCTACCATACAACAAGAACACTTGCTTAGAGAGAGATACAGTAAAAAGAAAGATTCAAAGACAAAGAAAATTTTTAAATGACTTACAGCGTGTTAAAAATATATGCAGACTAAAAGTTCAAGTTCTTAAAGTAAAAGCAATAATAAGGAAGAAAGAGAGTAGTTGGGTGTGGTAGCACACGCCTTTAATCCAGTGCCTAAAAGGCTGAGACAAACAGATCTTTGTGAGTTCAAGGTGTAGTAGCAAACACCTTTAATCCCAATACCTGGGAGGCAGAGACAAGCGGATCTCTGAGAGTTCAAAGACAGCCTGGTCTACAGAATTATTCCAGGTCAACGATATACGCTCAAAAAGCAAAAAGTTAACCTAGGAATGTCACAGCTTAGATTCTTAAGCGCCTAGTGATTTAAAGGCGCAAATCAAAAGTGTTCCTGGATGGTAAAAAATTGCAGATTCACAATAGGACAGATTCAGACCACTAAATGAGTCACACTGTTGGATGAATGTACGTAGGCTTGGGAGAGAGAAGAAAAAGAATATAGAAAATAAAGTCAATGTTAAAAAAAAGGTAAAGTCTTTAAAGAGACAGAGTACAGATAGTTAAAAGATTAAAAGAAATAAAGAAAAATAAGCCACGTAAAAATGGAAAATTCACAGAGAGTCTGGATTATGTACATTGTGTTTTCTTTAAAATTTTTGACTGTGACGGAACTAAGTACAGAGAGACATTTCATTATATGGGCTGCCAAGTGGAACCAGAACGGATATCATGAGGGTATGATTTCAGAATTTGGGTCTAAGGATATGATGCTTTGGAGAGGGTCTTCTTTTGTTTTCACAGATGACAAGACCTTTTGGACTTCTTCTATCCTGATTTGGTATGATAGACCATGACCTCCTGAAAAGTTCCTGTGAACACCCTCAAAAAATTACTTCACTCAACTGCCAACTGAGATGACCCTGGCACACAGGTTATACCATGAAAGACCTAATTAACGACGCCCCCATTCAGCAGGAAGCAGTTTGGAGAGAAAAACCTGCGCCCATGTTCCCAAAATATTGTTTATAAATGTTCTTTTACATTTAAAGGGAGAAATGATATAGGTATGAGTAATTTGCATTGATGTGGATTTTAAGGTCAATTTTGCTATATGTATATGTATTTCTGCTCTCGATTAAGGTATTGTGATTGTGTAGTTCATTAAAAAATGTAATGTATAATTAAGAAATATAGGTTAATGGATAATCATCAGTAATAGTCAAGCTTGTAGTCATGTTAGTTAGATTTTCTAGATATATAGAGATATATTTCAGATAGGCATTCTTCATATCTTTCAAAGGCTACAGAATATGGCATTTAAAATATTTTAATAACTTAGGACTTTTCATGACAATGAGACATATCTGCTCCTGGCGGCACCAATCTACTTCGAGAAGAAGATGGGCATCGAAGAGGATCCTTATGGAGTTTGATAGCCATTTGGGCATGAAACTGCTCTTGCCTGGACTGTTGCATAAAATGGACACACAGAACCCACAGAGAGAGGACTGCTGAACTTGCCTAAAGGTGAGACGGTCTTTTGGGGTTCATGACTCATGAAAGAGTCTGTGAGATATTCTGCAGGACACATCAGATAGTGACTGAACTGTCTTTAAATTGCCTGCTTCATGGAAATGTCTGCTGGATACTATGGGCCTGAAGGCTGAAGATGGATGCCCCAACGATACAGAGGAACTTTGGGTGACTGTCCAGGCAGCGAGATGTCTCTGTCATTTCTAGAGCTTTGGATTTCTTGTTTACTTAGGTAATATTATATCCTTCTGTAGTCTTTGATGGAGTTGAAGAATGGATAGGTAGTTATAGTTTTCCATTGTTATGATAAAAGATAAAGTAGATATAAATATTGTAACTATAATTCTTGCTTGATAACTTTTGCTATATGTAATTTTGCTATGTTAAACTTAAAGCCTTCCTTTTTTTTTGTTTAAACAGAAAAAGGGGAAGTGATATGGGAGTGTCATATATCAATCTGTTGATTTCATTGGTTAATCAATAAAGAAAACTGCTTTGGCCTCATAGGTTAAAACATAGGTGGGAGGAGTAAACAGAACGGAAGGCTGGGAGAAAGAAGCTGAGTCAGGGAGTCGCCATGATTCTCTTACTCCAGGCAGATGCAGGTTAAGATCATTCCTGGTAAGCCAGCTCGTGGTCTACAGCAGATTATTAGAAATGGGCTAGTCCAGATGCGAGAGCTAGCCTAGAAGAGGCTAGATAGAAATGGGCCAAGCAGTGTTTAAAAGAATACAGTTTCCGTGTAATTATTTCGGGTAAAGCTAGCCGTGGGGGTAGCCGGGTGCCAGGGACGCAGCCCACCGCCCTTACTACTACAGCTATGTTCATTGCAGCTATCTTTGTAATGTCAAGAAACTGGAAAGACCATCAGTTGAATAATGGATAAAGAAAATTCAATACATTTGCACAGTGGAGTATTACTCAGCTGTTAAAAATAATGACATTATGAAACTTTTAGGCAAATGGATGAAACTAGAAAAGATCATTGGATTCTTGTATCTGGAATAATTGTAACCTTTGGAGCGGGAGTATATCTGGTATAAGTAGAACACTGGAAACTTCTCTGGAAGGATGTGTTTTTAGTTTCTGACCTTTTACATGTGTTAATTTTCTAATTCTATCTCCCTGTCTCTCTGTCATTCTCTCCCATGTTCTGTCTACCTCTCTTCTTTCCTGGCTATTTTTATGTAAGTATCTTGGCTCCAAAAAGCATTATTATTAAACTTCTGTGTTTTTCTCTCTCAACATAAACAGATTCAAGTGACTATGGAATGAGTCTCCTGAAATCATAACACAAAATAAATTTTAATCTAAAAAGTTGAGTTTCTTGGGTATTTTCACACAGTGATGTAAAAATATAAATGTCTCTCTTACATATCAATACTATTTAAAAGCTGTAAAGTACATTTTCTGCTTTTCAAAATATTCCTGGCCAATTTTACGGTTTTGTATTAATATATATAATGACATTTCCTTTCAAATGAAATAATTCTATGTTAGCTGAAAAAATAGCCTTTTTCTTCTCTTTTTTTCTTCTTTTGTCTACTGTGGTGCCTTTGCTCTTTGATTAATTATATCAAGGTTTAAAATTATTAATGCACTTGCTATCTTATAAGCAGAAACGTAGTAAATTTTATTATTACAGACTCTGGGCTAGTGACTCATTGCAATGAACATTTGAAGGTGTAGATGATTGGGAAAGAAGGGTACACTGTGTGAAACACTGTGGCTCCTGGTGCTTCTGTATTAAAGAAGAGGCATTGGAGAGGCGGGAAAGATGAAAAGAGGGTGTTTTTTTTTTTTTGCTATTGTTTTGGTTTTGTTCTTTTATTTATTTATTTTTTTTTTGATTTTTGCTTGGTTGTTTGTTCTGTTTTCTTCTGTTTTAATTTTCATTGAAGAAATCTGCTACACAGTGGGAGTTAAGTTATGGAGGGATTGGGAGGTGAGAAGAATTAGGATGCATGGTGTAAAATTTCCTAAGATTCAATAAAGAAATTACGTTCAATATAAAAAAAATCTATATTTATGTGATTTTTAAAAATTACTTTTCCTTTCCAGTAAATAAAAAAATCAAATTTTCATCATGTAAGTGAATTTTGTCTTATTAGAATTTGTGTGTGTGTGTGTCTGTTGTCCAGTTATATATCAAATTGACATAAACTAGCATCATCTAGGATGAGGCAACCTAATCTAAGAAAATATTTCCACCAGATTGGCCTGTGGACAAGTCTATGCTACATTTTCTTGATTGATTATCAATGTGAGATGACACAGCTGAGCGATTGGGGCAGGTTACTATAAGAAAGCAAAAACAGTAGGCAGTATCCTCAAATAGCCTTTGTTCCTGCTGTTCTTGATCTCATGCCCACACTTCCCTAGATGATTAAGTAAATCCCTTCCTTCCTCTCCATGTTGCTTTTGGTCATAGTCTTTTATCACAGAAATAGAAACTCTTAGTAAGATATCTATGTCATCAAATTAGGTGTGTGTTTGTGTGTGTGTGTGTGTGTGTGTGTGTGTGTGTGTGTGTGTGTCTAAATCTCAGTATGAGGAGACCACAGGTTTATACTGTATGTCTTGCTCTATTGTTCACTGTTTACTGTACTTTTTTGAGTTTTGTGTGTTTTGTTGTTTTTATGTTGTTGTTGCATAGCATTTGGATCTATTGGCCAGCCTCAAAACCGTGTGAATCCTTTTCTTCTGTTGTCCCAGCTCCAAGGATTGTAGGCATGTGCCAGTGTGCTCAGCATTTTATGTGGTTGTCAGAGCTCTGAACTCAAGCACATTAATCACGGAGCCATCTTCTACCTTCAAGAATGAGATTTTTAAATACTAATTTTATTTTAATACTTAATATCTATTTACTTGAAATTGCACTATTTATTAAAGATTAAAAATGAAATTAATTTATTTGTACAAGTCGTTAATTTTTTTAAGCTTTCAATTTTTACTCATGAATATTATTTTAATGGGATGTTGAGTATTTTACCAAAACTTTATACGTAGAACAGCAGTGTGGGTATAAAATAGAAAATCTTTGGTATTCTCAATAGAAGTGTCATTTTAACCTTTCAAAAAGATTTTTAAAGGGAAGAATATTACAGGTATTTTAATTCAAAATCTTGAGAACAAAATGTCAATAAAATTGATGAGTCTTTTAAAATGTGCCAATATAATTGGTCAATTAAACCAAATTTTAATCCTGGCTTGTGAAGTTTATCTAAATTATTATTTGAGAGAAATAAATGCATGATCAAATTGATCGAGTAGCTTTACGTTAATAGAGCTATACACTCATTCGACCGCCAAACTATTTAAAACATTTTCTGTGGAATCATCTTGATTTCCTGTGTTGTGTCCTTGAGAGCAGCTGAGACTTATTGGACTGTAAAAGTGAAATTACCTGGAGCAGAAGGTATTTTTAAACACATGTTTTCCCAAAGAAGGCAGCTGTCCACTGCATGAGTTCTCTGAGCTCTGCTGTGCTCAGCAGTTAACTTCCTTTACCTGAAGTTGCCAGCACAAGCAAAGGATCTGCAACACCTTGTTTTTCTGTCATCCAGTAAGGGCAAGGAAAAGAACCACAGCACATTGTCTGTTTTTCATATCATGCAATATGCTCTCAATACTATCAAAGACTGATATTTGACAGCATAGTTTTAACTCTCAAAAGCAAACAGAAGCTATTCGCTTATGTGATAATATTAATAACAAATTTTCACTTTTATTTTGCTTAGTGTTTATCTGAGTAGTAAGAAGACACATCTATGTGAAAATAGGAAAAAAAGTTTCTTCTTTTCTTTTTCATTTTTTAATACAAACCCACATGTTTACTTTATCTGATAATTAATATTTCTCTGATAATTAATAGCATATTGAATGTAGCTCATGTCAAATAAATTAGTATTATAATCTTACATAAGCTGACTTTTTAATACAGAGTTATAAAAATATTGATTAGTTGTTTATACTTAGAAAATGTTAATAAACGCTAACCCTTTGCTTGCATATGTAAATCTGCTGCCAAGGATACTAATGATCCCAGACTGAATCTACTTATTCTCATTCATGTTCCATCAATATATCATGGAGATATACCTCATATTTGGAACTTTGAGACATTATTGGCATGCATTTGCATTTAGAAGGCTCTGGACCATTTTTGGTAAAGGAAGTTCTGTCTGAGGTTGTCTGAAAAAGCATAGTTTGGAGATAATCAAAGGGCATAAAAAGCTTGGAAATCAGCGTTTCAGACAATTTAGAGTTGAACAACTAAGATCTCTGTTTTGTCCTCTGAAAAATAATAAACTGGCTAAATATTAGCAATTGCATTCTATTTTCCCAGTACAATGTACAGAAATTTTCCTGAATCTATATACAGAAACAGAATAAATAACATCCGAATGTGTTTAGTGATATTTTTCTGCAACATTAATGATGATTTGTGGATGACAAGTGAATAGTCAGTCATCTTCAATAAGATCTTTCTCTTATTAAATACTCAAATTCTCTTAACAGTCTCCAGGCCAGTTTTCTTGAACTCTTCACAGACCATTGAATTAGACAAGGTTTTTTAAACTGAAAAAGAGTAATCCCCATCAACCTCCCCAAAGGCACTCATGCTCTGTTTCCCGAAGTTGTGAGTATATAACATCAAATTACACAAAGAATCTGCAGATATGATGTAAGATTAACCCATAATATATCAGTGAGAACTATCTGATCATCAGATCCTTATCAGTGAAAGTCAGCAGGCCAAAATCAGAGGGATGAATGTGAAGATGAAATTAGAGACTGAAATTGCATGCACAGGACTTGGATTAACCAGAGAAGACTGTGAATTACGACTGGGGAAAAGAATGGAATCATCCTCCCCAAAGACAGGAATGGGACATGGACCACCCATTCCACTCAGCAAAACCTATTTCTTCCTGATTTCCATAATCAAAGCAGTTCACAAAAGTAAAGGAGAAACATTTCATCTAACCTGAGAGTTGCTTTTGCTGAAGTTGATATTTTAGAGTTATGTAAGGATAATGAAATTCATTCATTGTTATTCAGATATCTGAGTTATGTTAGCTTAGGTGAGAGATTAGACTCATCTACTTTAGGTTTGTTCATGTGATTTACTAAATATACATTCATATTATTTGAAATATTTTGTGGTGTACTAACTCATCCATTAAAATTATAAATTTATAGTCATCTTATATTTGCCTGACAAAACTAAAGATGGCTTGAAATCTCTACAAAAAAACTTCTTGTAAATATTTATATGTATGTAAGTATGTATGTATGTATGTATGTATGTAAGTGTATGTGCACCTCATTACTGCAGATACCCTTGAGACTAGAAGAGAATATGGAATCCCTTAAAATAGGAGTGCCATGGGTTTGCATGCCACATGATATGGGGGTCTATGGAACCAGTCCTCTGGAGGAGGAGAAAGTGCTCTCAAGAAAGAGTGGCAAAGTTATGCTCACCAGATTGTAATCTAGTGTTCCACTAGGTTATCTTGATGGCTTAGTTCTGCCATGCTTTGAGACTTGAATTTAATAGCATACATCCAAAGTTGATCTTGGAAAAAGAATCAGTTCCTACAATGTGTACTGTCAAAGAAAAATGAGAAGCATTTTATGCCATGAATTTCAGCACACTCACTAAGCATCTTTTTTCTCCTAGATCTGGTGACCACTTGTCCACCTTGCTTTATGAGTAAGACAGTTTCTACATGGTACAGTCTTTTGTGTTCTGCTTTTTTACTTGACGTTGGAATCTTGTCCAATATTGCCACAGGTAACATTGGCTGGAAAATAATACATGTGTATGTGTGTAAACTTGTCTCTAACCATTCATTGATGGGTATTTATGTGTATATAAAAATGCTTTTCTGTTATTGTTGATGCTGTTTGTCATATTTTTGTTTTGTTGTTTTGTCACAAGATATCATCTGTATCCCAGGCTAGCTTCCCATATGCAATACTCCTCTGCCCCAGTCTTCCAAGTGCGAGAATTACAAGTGTGAACAACTATTTCTAGCTCAAGTTTGCCTTCCTCTTACCTTTTGTGATCATTGCCACACCAAACACAAATCTGTTTTAGAAACAAGCCTAAGCAAAATTGTTGTATCACTTGATTTATTAGAGTCTAATCTCTACGGATTCGCGCATTCCAGGGTAGGGGCATGTGGATTAGAAATGTCAGTAGACAGAACAGAGACACAAGAGAAATAGACAGAGACACAGAGTAGAACTGAGAGGGCAATCCAGTGAATATTGAATTCACCCATGTTTATTTTCCATATACTCCAATCCAAAAAGTGGGGGTGGAGCAGGCACAAAGAAAAAAAACAGAGCAATTACCTCTTCAGTACCTGAAGGATCAAGCAACTATGCCCTGAGATAATTCTGTTGTTTAGACAGAACATGCAACAACCACACCTTAGGTCAAGAATCCTGTAGGTAGCCACTTCCTGGTTCAAACCTCCTGTCATATTTATTCTTCAAGGAGCAGGAATAGACTTGAACTCTCTAACTTTTGATCAAGAAGGAACAGATCCACCTCTGTGGCCATCTTAATAACCAGAAAAGTAAGTAACCATGCCCTGGAGCAAGATATCCTCTTAGTAGCCTCACCTGAAGTCAAACATTTTGTCAATAACCTTGAAGAAGCAAGAATAGGCCTGAACTCTCTGACCTTTAGTCAAGGTGGAACCGCCCTGCTTCTGGGGGATCCCACAGAATCAAAATGTGGTAGTTATATTTTTGGTGTCTTCAAAAATTTAAGGCTGGTCAACAGAATATCAGTCCTGATTTTAATCAAAAATGTGAGTGTGGCTGACTCCTGGATTTGGATCTATACAATGTAAGGATCTCCAGTGGGCACACAACTGAAGACTTTTCTATACTCCTCTTCCTTCTTTAGTGTATGATCAATGGCAAGTTGATCAGAAGAAAAAGATACGATCGCATGAGGCTTTTCTCCATCCACAAATGGTTGCTGACAGAGTCACTCTGTTGCAAGTCTTCACTGGTGATTATAGCTAATCGTGAGTTCTTGATTGTAGTGGCTACATCTTGTTCACAATATAGTATTGCATATCATGACTCTTTACTTTCTGGCTCTTCATTTCTTCTTTTCTGAGGTGTTTTCTGAGACTTCCTGGGTTAACATAATTGTCTTATTTGGAAACGAGAAAACAACCACCACTTATTCTCAGCACCTAGAGCAAAAATGATTCTCTGATTTCACCACCCTTTATAGCTGCAAAGAGAGACTTCTTTGATTTAAAGTTGAAAATAACACTTATCTACTTGTATGGGCATAGGATTTCACTAGTCAGTTTAATGCCCTGTCAATTTAGATAGACAATTGTATTATAGTAAGGCCTTCCTTAATGCCTATGCCTTCTCTAGGCATAGTTTAAGACCAGAAATGTGTTGGAGGGAGCCGCTTGTTGTTTCCTGGCTGCCCTACTAGCTTAGACCCAAAGTAATCACACAGATTATTATCTGTATTATTTAAATCACTGCTTGGCCCATTATTTCTAGGTTCTTATTTATTGGCTAACTCTTACATATTAATTTAACCCATCTCCATTAATCTATGCATCACCACGAGATCATAGCCTACCAGCAAAGTTTCAGCACATCTGTCTCTGGCGGCAGCTCCTAGGCTTCTCTCTGACTCCACCCTTCTTTCTCCTAGCATTCAACCTAGCTTTCCCTGCCTACCTAAGTTCTGCTTTGATATAGGTCCAAAGCAGTTTCTTTATTCATTAATAGTAATCACAGCACACAGAGGGGGCTCCCTCATCAAGAGAGGCAGGCATATGTATCCTTTTGTACGATAGAACTCAAATATAAACCTAAACACGGAGTTAACTGGTTACTTCCAAAATATTTTTCCCCTACATTTACCAGTTGACAGATATTATCTGCTAGATTAGTATTATAGTTATAGGGGTTTGGAGCAGGGGAAGACCACTGATACCTTTTCTTCTCTAAGCAGACTTCACAGCAGTTGCTATGACTATGATGGTTAACCAGCAAGAAAAAAACTTCCAGCACAGGTCTAGTTTGATCTCTTTGAATCACTGAATATACTCGCTGAAGAGTATAGTGTCTTTAGCAATTAAGGTACTATAATCTAGTTCTGTAAACAACCATGGGGATTTATAAGACCCCATGGTCTTTGGGGCATTTTTGTAGCATCCCTAGTCAACAATTCATAAGAAACTAACCTAAACCTTGAAGTGGAAAGAAACATTATTTAATACTTTGTAGATTTTAGGACTACTGGCATTCAGGACAATTTCTCTTTGTCTTGTTCTCTCTCTCTCTCTCTCTCTCTCTCTCTCTCTCTCTCTCTCTCTCTCTCTCTCTCTCTCTCTCTGTCTCTCTCTCTCTCTGTGTGTGTGTGTGTGTGTGTGTGTGTTTATTTCTCTCTCTGTCTCACTCTTTGTTTTCTGCCCCTCATCTGTGTATGTGCTTCTCTCTTTCTTAATTGGTTTTATAAACAGATTTCTACATAGCTTTTTAAATATGTCCTTCATTTTGTTTATCCATTAAAATAGCCCTATCACAAGTTGAGGAGAAAAATGTGGGTAATAGTAATGGCACTGTGTGAAAAGCATGGCTGGAGAAACTGCAGAATCTGGAATTGCAATAGTGTGTCTAAGTGGAGACAAACTGTATACAGTTAATGTTACAAAACAAAGAATCGTGAATCATCAAGGATAGAAAAAGATCTGTTGTTATAATTGTTATTATGAGGACAATTGAAAGTATAATAATAGATTTAACAGGGGGTGGGTACACAGGGGTGATACTAAAAACATGGAGGAATATGGCAGATCACAGTACAATATAAGAAAATACAGAGAGAGTGAAAAAAAAAGTCTCAGAAGGAATAGATTTTGAGAAGGTCCCTGCTGAGCAGTTACTGGATTCAGAGAAGGATAGGAATCAAGAAAAAGAAACCTCCAAAAACAAACAATATACTACTTGCTTTCATCCAGTAATTAGCTATTTGTCACTTTCCACATGTGGTTTCATAATTTTTTTAGCTTTAAATAATTGCACCTTCATTTCCTTTCCTTGGAGCATTTTTAAAATGTTGAATAAAGTTTGCTTTTGGAAAAAAAATTAAGTACACAAATTTTCCTTTGAAGATGCTGTTTCTTATAGTCTACTGACTCTATAGCTAATTTGCTGTCATATTTATTACACAAACTGGCAGTAAGTTACTGGTACTATTGTAAAGGAAACCAAATTCATCAGAGTGACAATTTAATTCAAAACTCATTTTCACAGATTGAAATGATGATGATCACAATGTCAGATACAGAAGCCAGCTCAGTATTTATGTCTGCTTCTTAAAATACAAAGTTCTCTATGGCTCAAAAAAGTAATTACTTTATTTCAAAATCAATATTAAGAGCAAACATTCATTTTCTTGAAAAGATGAATAAAATTTCTGTACTAGAGGTTTGAAAGAATATTTTTATCATATATAAGCAAAATACTTTTTAGAAATGATAGGTCAATTGCATGCATCTTTAAATGAATAAAATTGCTAAAAATATTAATCATTTTACTACGATTTTTGTATTTTCTATGTAACAATAAAGAGCCATTACAATGATTCAAATATATTCAGACAATCTGAATTCACAGCCTACTTACTATCTTCAGGCTTCAGGACAACAAACTTATCCTAAGAATGAAATAGCATTAATGTTTCCATACATCTTAAAACTATCACATAATTTTACATATAAAGACATTAAAAGGATATCATACATACACAAAAAATTATGTAGATCACCTAGGATGATTATGAATAGTTTATAGCAAAACTGAGATATGATATCAGTATTTCATACAGTCATAAAGCTAGAGAAAAAGTGCGTGGAGATGATCACTTATTTGAATGCCCTACACCATGCAAATTAAGCAAGCATCCCATGACAGAGAAATGTGAATGTCAATTATCATCAATATTACTTATTAATGTATCAATATTTCATCTAAGTCACTTTGAAAGAAATAATTTATAAGTTTGATATTACTACACATTGTGACTCCCACAGTGTCAGACAATGGTTTTCAGCTCTAGATGCATGTGTAGCTATTAAACTTCTTGGCATAAAATAATTATGATGAAGATTTGAATGGGAAAACATCAGATAATTGCAGGAGTTCTTTTATCCAATCTGACTAAGCTCCTGTTCCATCCTTCACTAATGTACAATCTTTTTTTTTTTTTACTGACTATGAAGGTGGGTTGCATAATAATTATACAGGTCAAATACCATTGTTTTGAAATAACAGTGTCTACAGAGTAATGGCAGATATTACCGTTTTGATACTGTATTGAAAACTTTTAGCCAAATTTATAAGAAAATTCTTTCAAGCTGGTTTCTACTTAAAAGAAATTGGAACTTGAGATTCCTTCACAGTCAGTTCAACAGCCCAAAGATGATAGATACCAATGGTCTGCATTCATCTTTTTGTTTCACAATGAATCCTTGGCTATTTATGCCTCACTGTGACTTCATCCAGTCACAGATATCGCTGTGATTCAGTTGAAGGTGCAAGACTTACCTTTGCAGAGAGTAAACTGATTTCGTGCATCCATCCTCAAACTGCAGGAGGAGTGAGCAAGAGGGAGGAAGAATAGAAGGAATTTGCTGTGTTTTATTGACCAGTAGTAGAAAACATATATATGACTAGAAGAGGAAACAGGGATATCTATGGCATAAAACCAACAAGGATACCCATCTAACCAGACAGTAGGCAAGAAGGTGGGCTGATCTTTTCCTTAAACACTTATACAATGCACATTAGCAAACAAAATTGTGACTACAGAGATGTTGAAAGGGATGGTGTGTAGAGAACATGATGCCACAAAAATCAGTAATGACTTCCTCTATAAAATCTTGAAAAAAAAGTATATATGTGTGTGCATATTTATTTGTAGGAAAGAATATTATGCTATTTTAATGCAAATTATCAAATTAATATTATAACAGAACTGATGTTTCAAAAGAATAAAAAATATTTTTTTAAATTATTTTATTTAGTTCATTTAATTTAATAAAATATCAAGAAGTTATTAGGTATTAGGCATGAGTTACTTGTTAAATACATCATGATGAATGAAAGTGTGGTGAATATATGACCCCAACAGCATTCAAGCACTGAGTAAATAAATAGAAACATAAATACAGTGCAGCCAAGACAAAAAAAATATGAAGGTGCTATGGGACAGATGCTGACAGCAGTAGACGTTTTACTGCGTTTTGTCTGGGAATTCAGGGATAGGTGTCTCCCTGAGGAAATAGAATTAAAAAAAGTTTAAAGCTACTTTTAGTGAATATGATTTTAGGACTGTCCACTTGGTATAGAATAACAATTGGTGTGCTCTTCCCTGGAGAATATTCTTTTACCAATTTTGTCATTTCATAATTGCTTATTTTTCTCTGTGAATAGGTTATTTTATAAAGCAAAGGTTGTATTTACATGTTTAGGAAAATATATAAACAATTATATAAATAGAGGTCATGAATTTGAGGGACACCACGAGGATACATGGGAACAGCTAGGGAAATGAAATGGAAGAAAGAGATGATATAATTATAATTTAATATCAAGAAATAAAAGTTTTATTTTTAAGAAAAGATATAAGAGAACAATATAAACAAGGGGCAGTAACTTTATTAAAAATAGCTGTTTTCAAAAAAAATTAAGAAAGGAGGATTCCTAAACGACTTAGCTCAATGACAGAGCTCTTTTCTGGCAAGAATGAAGCCATTCTTCTTTGGCATGTAGTCTGAAAAGAAACAAAAATAAACAAACAAAAAGTTAATCAATGCAAACATAGTAAAATATAACAGAGAATGTTTCCGGTTTAAGGGGGCGTCCCTGTAATTCCAGGACTTATAAGTTTGATGCAGGACAATTGTTGCAAAGCCAAGGGTAGAATAGAATATATACTAAATTCTATGTCAGCTTGGCATGCAGAATGAGACCTTGCCTCAAAAATTTAACAACTATTAATATATCATCTATCTATTCATCTGTCTATTATCTATATTTCATCTACCTATTATATATATGTCTATATCTATCTTCCTACCCACCTCTATCTATCTATCTATCTATCTATCTATCTATCTATCTATCTATCTATCTATCTATCTATCTTTTTTAGTATTTTTTTTATTGATAAAAGGAGGATAAAGAAAAGAAAAAAAAAACAAATTTCCACCTCCTCCCACCAGCCTCCCATTTCCCTCCCCCTCCTCCCACTCTTCTCCCCCTCCTCCCACTCTTCTCCCCCTCCTCCCACCCCTCTCCCCTTCCCCACTCCTCTCCCCCTCCCTTTCCAGTCCAAAGAGCTGTCAGGGTTCCCTGCCCTGTGGTAAGTCCTAGGTCCTCCCCCCTCCATCCATATCTAGGAAGGTGAACATCCAGACTGGCTAGGCTCCCACCAAGCCAGCACATTGCGTAGGATCAAAACCGCGTGCCAATGTCCTTGGCGTCTCATCAGCCCTCATTGTTCGCCATGTTTCGAGAGTCCAGTTTTATCCCATGCTTTTTCTGGTAACAGTCCAGCTGGCCTTGGTGAGCTCCCAGTAGATCAGCTCCACTGTCTCAGTGGGTGGGTGCACTCCTCGTGGTCCCGACATCTTTGCTCATGTTCTCACTCTTTCTGCTCCTCATTGGGACCTTGGGAGCTCAGATAAATAGACAGACAGAAAGATAACATGAATTTGAAAAGCATATGGAAAAGGAGGACTCCTACAGAATTAAAGGGAAACAGCAGGTGGATACGATCTAAACAAATTGTCTTCGTTTGTGAAATTACCAAAGAAAAATACACATATATTTGAGAGAGAATTTTGAGCATTCGAAATACAAAGAAATATCTTAGGTAATAGATATACTAACTGACAATTTTATTGTATATGTAAATTTAATATGTAAATTGGAATAGTGCACTGTTTGTTTCCCATAAATATGTATAATTACTATGTGCCAATAAAGTTTTAAATGCAATTTAAAGGGGAAAAGATATTGTATTTAAGGTACTGTTGCTTTTTCTTTTATTTTTTTCTTTTTTCCTGATGTTCAAGATTCCTTGTATCATTTACTCTGTGTTTCAACAAATATCTCATAATTCCTTAACAGCAGATCTGCTGGTATTTTTTCATGTGAGAAAGCCTCGATTTTCTCTTCATCACTGAGGGAAACTTTAGTTGGGTGTAGATAATAGGGTGGGTATATATGACATTCTCATAATGTAAAATTCTCATAATAAATCTTTAAAACAGCAAAAAAAATTTAACAACTACTACTAATTTTACTAATAATAATATTAAAAATAGAGAATATATTTTATGTTTATAGAGCATATAATTTATAAACAAAACTTTAAAATTAAGAGATAACACAGATTTGTAGGGGGTTTTCTTAATCCTTTAATTTTATATTTATCGTTACATACTGCAAGGTTCCTGGTGAGATATCTCACTGGGAAAGCTTCTTGCCAACAAATCTCACAATACAAGTTTGAGCCCTAAAATCCACAGATGGAAGGATCTGGAAAGTTGTCCTCTGACTTCCATAATGTTCCATGTCAGATATGTACATGAACATACATATATACATACAATATTTAAATAAATATAAAGATACTTTGGACAAGAGTGGAGAATTTTTATCACACCCTACTTAATTTTCTTTTTAGTTTGGGCATCATTGAACTCATGAAGAATAAAATAATTATTGAAGTCCTGTGGTTTCAGTAAAATTATGCATGCTAATTAATTCCACTTGAAGGACACTTTCATGCTCAAATTACAATGGAATAATTGCATAATGATAGCATTATCAAATGAATGGGATCTACAATGCACTCCTTTGAATGATGCCCTTTGAAAAGCAGGCTGTGCTTGTTGCCTTTAACGGAAGTCATTGATATTCACCCTTGGATTTGTGCTGTTTTATTCTTTTGCAAAGTTACAGAATTGTTAATAGCAGATCCAATTTAATTTTTTACTTGGTAGTGAAGCAGGGAAAAACACATTTTTCCACTTATAGTCATGGGGAAAAGAGTCTTTTAGGTTCATGACTCATTGTGACTTTGTGACTGTCCTAGAGACAAATACATGTAAGTTGTGTCTTCATTGTCGAATGTTATGTGTTTAGAACCTTCTTATACCTTCTTATATAAAAATATCCAATATTTTGCCTCTTCCTTCTATTTAGTCCTAAGGAAAATCTAGCTACTATAGTACCTGGCTGATTCACTCTCCTACATATGATCAGGAAAGGGTTGAATGCTTTGAACACTGGTGCATTCCAACCCCTAGAATAGATTCCACTACATAGTGTGAATGAAGTAGACATAAGCTGAACGAAATCAGAATACCGAAACCTCATGTCCTGTAACTATACGTGGCGTCACAATTTACTCTTACAGAAAAGTACTGAGTCGGTGTTTAACTGATTGATTCAATACACATCAGTAAATGATACTTTCCTGTAAATTATTGATATTTTAATTAAATTATATCCATTTCTCTAATGTTAGAAGAGATAAGGTTTTATGCTTTGGCTAATTGAGCACACACACATTCCAAAACAGTTTACAAAGAAGTCTACACAAGTATAAAAGCAACTTCTTATTTTTTTTTACTGAAAAATAATATTTCAGTATAAAGCCATAGATTTCGTGGGTCCCTAAGTGGTAGAATTCATTCAAATGTTCAATGTGAGAATATGAGGCATTAAAGTTATAACTACAAACAGAAACAAAAACAGTGGTATTAAATGTGTGTGTGTGTGTGTATATATATATATATATATATATATATATATATATATACATACCATGGATAATAGTGATATCTCTGAGTTTGCAATTTATTGCAAAGCTTTTACAATGTCAATGTCTTTTTTTCCAATAAATAGTCAGTTTTCTCCTCATAAATTATCAGCTTCTATCACTGTTCACCTTCCATAACAGTAGCACATATTCTTAAGGAACCAAATAAGAAAATATTCTTTTCTTTCACTCTTTTATTAGTTATTACTGAAAATGTTCTTATCATTATGAATTTAGAAAATAGTATAACTATTGTTAAAAGGTAGGTAGGCATTTGTGTGGGACACAGTGAGAAAGTTAATGTTATATCAAGATTTAATGGAAATAATAATATTATTCTGAGTTAATTCAAGGTAATTTGCTATTATTATGGAGGCATAATAATGTAATTCTTTTTTTGTAATTCTTTTTTTTTAAACAAAAAAATCTCTAATGTATTAGAAGCTGGATAGTAGGTGTTGCGTGGGGAGTAGATAATTACTGAATGAGATTAGGAAAGGGTTTTGGGGGAAGCTGGTGTATTTTGTGCTTTGGCAGGTGATCAATCAAATGTGTTGCTTTTGCAAATGACATGTAACATGTAAACCTTGGTACTAGGAATGCTTCCAAAGAAGAGTTGCTGGTATATGATTCTCAGTTATATTCAGAAAATTGCACTAACATCTAAATGTGAGGAAATGACAGATTAGAAGTTGGATGGTCTTTGTATCTGCATGAATTACTTTCCACATCACTCTTATAAGTTATCTGAGAGAAAAAAAAAGAAGGGAAATGTTTAATTTGTCTCCCAGACTCAGGGGAATTTTATAAAGCATGAAATAATGGGGAAACATAGCAACAGCAAAAGCTCCATCCAGATAAACAAGTGTGAGGTCAGTGATAGTCACATGTTATACTCAAGAAACAGAGACACCAGATTGGAACTAAGAGCTAGCACATCCTCCCAAGACCAGTCCTTCGTGACAGACTTCTACTAGCTTTTGCTATTACCAACCACGTGTTCTTTTTTCTGCAGTACTTCAGTTATTTTTATTTTCAGCCACTCTGTTGATTAAGCTTCTTATTCCTTTGAATTCTACTCTGTGCTCATTCTCAACTCTCTCTTGCATTACATATTTTGATCCCTAGCCTCCTCCCCAAATTTTTGACCACATTTTAGCTCACCACCACATATGAATTTGTTTAAAATAAGGTATTTGAAAACTTTAACTATTTATAATTTGAAAGAGGAAAACAATACATTATACCATATTCTAAGCCAAGGCCAATATTTATAAAAGAAATTCATATATGCAGAAGTGCACAAGGATTATTTCACTAAAAAGATAAATAGATATCGAAGTGATGAATCTATGTAGATGGAATTTTCTGTCCTGCCCAGTCCCACAGCAGTTCAGTTCCAAAGAAACACATAGAGACCTTTATCAATTATAATCTGTTTGGCTTATTAGATCAGGCTTTTTATTAACTTGCTCTTACAACTTAATTTAATCCATAATTCTTATCTATGTTTAGACACATGACTAGGTACCTTTTCACAGTGAGGCATTCTCATTTTTTTTTCTTTACATCTGGATGTTGACTGTGTCTCTGCCATTCCTCTTTCCAAAATTCTCTTAGTCTGGTTGCCTCACCTATACTTCCTGCCTGGGTAGTGGCCAATCAGCATTATTTTTAACCAATATGAGTTACACATCTTACAGTGTATAGAAGAATTATACCATAGCAAATCTATAAACTAAGGAAGAATAGAAACTATCAGAAGCTAGAAAAGGTTGAAGGATCTTTCCCTCATGACTTCAAAACAGATGGACCTGTGAAAAACACAATTTCAGATTTTCTTTCCCAATATATTGAGTATAGTACTTGCAGTCAAGTCAAAGAATCATTTGAAGAAGTCATGTAATATATATAAATGATTCTTAAAGTTTGATGAGGAAATTCCAACAGCTGAAAAATATTTTCAGTAAAGTGGCTGGATATAAAATTGATTAGCAAAATCTATTAATGATGTAGGATTCTGCTCTGTATGTTATGAATATGTTTTATTACCATTGGTTATTAAAGAAGCTCTTTTGGCCAGTGGCTTAGTAGAGGAAAGCCAGGGAGGAAATCCTAACAGAAATATATATTTAGAAAGAGTAGGCAAAGTCAAGGAGATGCCATGTAGCTGCCAAAGGAGAAAGATACCAGCTACCCACCAGAACCTTACTGGTAGGCCACAGCCTCATGGAGATACACAGATAAATAGAAATAGGTTAAGATGCAAGACAAGTTAGCTAGACATGTGCCTAAGTTATTGACCAAATAGTGCTGCTATTAATATAATTTTGTGCCATTATTTGGGTCTGGGCAGTTGGGAAATGAACAAGCAGTCACTATCTGCACAGTAGCTTCCCTATATACAAATGGCAAATGGGCTGAGAAAGAAATCAGGAAAAATGACATTCTTTACTATAGCCTCAAATAGTACAAAATATCTTAGAGTAACTCTAACCAAGCAAGTAAAAGACTTCTATGATGAATCAAGACACACTAAAGAAAGAAACTGAAGAAGATATTATAAGACAAAAGGATTCCCCATGCTCATCTTTTGGTAGGACTTATATAGTGAAAATGGCCATCCTACCAAAAGCAGTCTACAGTTTCAATGCAATCCCAACAAAATTTCAACACGGTTTTTTACAGATCTTGAAAGGACAATTTTCAGTCTCACATGGAAACACAGAAAAGCCCAGTATAACTTGAACTGTTCTGAATATTTGTATATATTACTGTGTGTACATTTTTATGCATCTCACTATTGTACATGTTTATGTATACATGTATATGTTTATGTGTGTATACTTTATTATTATATATGTTTATGCTATGGGTGCTAAGTATTAAAAGACAGATATAAAAGCATTTTTTCTACCCCCAGTCTATAGTCACTCAGAATCATTGTTTCACTGAGTTATTAAAAAAATAAGCAAAAATATTGGAGAAGGCTGCTAGTTTGCTCCTGTCCACTTAGCCTTGAAATAATCACACAGAAACTGTATTAATTAAATCACTGCTTGGCCCATTAGCTCTAGCTTCTTATAAGCTAATCACTTACATATTAATTTAATCCATTTCTATTAATCTGTGTATTGCCACGTGACAGTGGATACTGGCTAAAGTTCCCAGGGTGTCTCTAGTGGCTCCATGGCATCTCTCTCTCTGCCTTCCTTCTCCCAGCATTCAGTCCAGTTTTCCCTGCCTACCTAAGTTCTGTCCTATTGACAGGCCAAGGCAGTTTATTCATTACCCAATAAAAGCAACATATACACCGAAGGACCTCCCACACCACAAAAATAATGAAAACCAACAGTTTCAGTTGAAACTGAAAAACTCAATGAACAGAGCGATTGCGTATCATGGTGAGGAGAATGTAATGAAGCTGGAGTTAATTAAAAGTCAGGTTTACAAAACTAAACTGGAAAATGAGCTTAAAATATTTTTTGAGGAAACATAGTAACCCATGACAATTCCTCTGGCAAAGTTGTGAGTTTTGCTGCCCATTTTTCTGCTTGATCCCCTATCCCCCCATCCACAGCAATGAACCTGTAACTCAGGCCTCAGCATCGGAGTATCCAATCTTTTAAAAAGAACAAATGCCACAGGTGTGTCAATCATCTCCTCAGAAATAGGTCAAGACCTGTGGGGATTTACACAGAAGCAAAAGGTAAACGCAATGCCAACTGTGCTTAGAAAGCAAAAGCACTACCTATGGTGTTATTAACTGTCAAACAAATTTGTTTCTGCTCTGCAATAAGTCATGTTCATGGTCAGAGATACAAGATGGAAGAAAAACTGTCAAAATTCTTTAACACAACAATAGTGTAAACCCCAAGCCTCTGGTTCCTCAGATACTCAGGGTTTTCCTAAATCTGACACATGTGTCATTGTGTACTGTCAACTTCTTCCCATCTAAATTCTCCACAACTCCTGACTCATCATCTTGTTCATTGGTCTTTAACAATGGAAGCTGACATAGGAAAGTATTTCTTAGCTTCAATTCCACCAGTGTTTAGGCAGAATTCTGATGTCTATATTTGAAAACAGGTTTGTTGATAAAACAAGGTAAGTTGAAAGTGCCTGAAGATAATTCTTCCTATTTTCTCATTGCAGTGTGTTCAAAGAATAAAAAGATGCAGTTTACAGTGTTAAAGGAGATAATAAAGGTCACAGCAAAATTGACTCTGAGCTTTGATGAAATGACCTGAATAAATCCTGGAACTAGTAGTCTGAAATAAAAAGTCTATTTTTTAAAAAAGAAAATAAAACTTATTTTTTATGCTCTTCTAAATATGTACCTCAATAACATGCAACCACCAATTTAAAAACTAATGGGAGACTAAATTATAATCCTACCAAGAACTCTTTCTAATTGTGCATAAGGTGAAGTTATTGTCTACAAAAAAATCCATGATCTGTTTTTTAAACTTATCACTGAAGAACATTCCAGCAGAACTACTAAAAAGACAAATAGAAACCAGAAAAGCAAGGAAGCTTGGAAAAATGAAGGGTTCCTGCAGGTCTATCTAGATCCAGGCCAGCATTGTACACTCAAAAACAGTAGTAATACTTATGAACAAACTGAGAGAGGACTCACATGGTCTCCTGTAAAGCTACTTTTATGAAAGGGTATTTCAGGAAGGATTCAAACTCCTTGAAGAATATTCTTTATCCTAGTTGAGGATGGGTTCTGGGAAGTCAATTCAGTTGTCATGGATAAGAACACAGTCCTAAGCTAATGGTGGAACCAAGTCACAAGAGTGCTTAACCTTCCGCTGCAGAATGTCCTCGATACCTGTACTGAGAATTTTCATGGACTGAGTTCTGTCAGAATACAGATGACTTAGGATTCCAATTTTAGAAGCCATGTTCTTTGCTGCAGAAATATCTGGGTCTTGCTACAAAGATAGCATAAGCACGTATGCACTTTCTCAACACCATCTCAATAGATATCGCCCTCTTGGCAAAGGGGATTTAAGATGTAGCTTTCACTCACTCCTAGTACTTTTATCTTCTGAGGGTACAGAGCAGCAGTAATTTCTACATACTCAGGTAATGGAGCAAGGCAGGCAGAGCCCAGGAGTTCAAGAGGTGTGTGAATGTAGAGATTGAATGCATTCCAAGAATTACAAGAAGAAGGATAGGGAACACATATGAATTATAGTGCCAAATTCCCAGAACATAGAATACTGCCTGAACAGACTTTAAATTTGAAATGCAAATTTAGAGATTAAATTACTAAGAATTTTAAGACATGCCAGCTGTAAAGTAAATAATGTTGATTTCCTCTTTAATGCAGAGTTCTGTATGAACAGAGGGATTCCATACTCAAGAAGACATGTGCCAAAGACTGATGAATTTAAAGAAGAGTAGAGCTTCAATTTTACAACATGGGTATTCCTTTGGCCAATGACTCATGAGCCTCCAACAAGATCCTCTATCTCAAAGAAAACTTCAGTTCTGACCAATAAACACGGATCTGAGCTCTATCATGAGAATCTGATTTAAAGAATCCTTCCAAACTTTTTTTGAATTGTAGAAAAGCCAAGGTTATTCCCAACCTAAGAGAAAAACAGAAGAGTGATGACAAAAACCACTTCTTTCTCTTATATGTGTGTTTTCAAGCAGCAGAGTTATTTAAAAATATAAGGACGAGAGTGAGACTAGGGAACAAGATGGTAGTTTCAGATCAAAGTGGCTTAACCATTTCAACATGTTTCAGTTGGTGAATACCATTAGAAATTCAGATAGCAGTTATTCCACTCTGCAGATGAAATTCTTCACCTGCAAAACTCAGGGAGTTGCACTAAAGTGGGGTTTTAGAAAATATCCTTTCAACGTTTTTATTTTAAACTTAAGACCATTAATTATAATATGAATTGTTTTCTATATGGTATATTTGGCAAGTAAGAAGATATGATCAAAATAGTCATTATATTCAATATATCAAAAGACATCTGTTATAAGACCACTTAGTACTGCAAGATTATATGTAAAATTATACCATTATGCAAATAAGAGGAAAATAATCATGGAAATCAGCATAAATTAAACTGTACAAGAATACAGTTTCTGAAATTTGTTCAGTTATTTCTTTATAATGACTATTGATTTTTAATTTGACTATATAAATTAATCATTTTGCAGGCTATTAGCACCCCCTACTCTTCAGTCTTACCTCATCTATTTCCATTTATTGCACTAAATTTTCCTCCATGACAGCAGTTTGGGGATAGGTTGGGGATAATCTTCATTTATCTGCATTATTACAAAAAGTATGCTTATTTTAACAGGCATGTATTTGATTTCATACTTGTTTTTATCTTTTTCATTTTAGTGGAAGAATGAGATTTGACATATTTTTTTATTATTTTACTTTTATTGATTCATTGTGGATTTCATATCACACATTCGGATCCCAATTATCTCCCTGTCCCATCGCATCTTCCCTCTGTTTGTGCAACTTCCCTCTCAAACAAAATCAAATTTAAAAGAAAATCAAAACCAAAGAAAAACAAAACTACAAACTGAAAAAGAAGAATCTTGTGAAAGCTCCAGTGTGGCCATTTGAAACAGTTTACTTTTTTGTCTATTATCTTTACTTGCAGTTGTTCCATACCACGAGTCCTTTTTGGACTCTAAACTTCTGTCTTCAGCTATATCCCTAATAGTGGGCTCTCAATGGGATTCCTCTTGGATATCCTGTTGTTCTGTGTCCTGGAGATCCTATTGTTTTGAATCTGTAGATTCGTCCCCTACGCACTCTCTAACAGTTTCTAGATTCTGTGGATGTTGGGGTGGGCTAGCTCATAGCCTGGTTCTGTGTCTAGGTGGTAGCTATTTGGTCAGCATTCCTTCATCTTCACTACCCAGAAGAGCTCTCCAGCACTGCCTAGGCTAGTTCATGCAATGCAGCCCACAGCAATGAGCAGGGCCAGTTCTCCTATTCTCATGCCTTCAGATCTGGCTCCCCTCACTCATATCACCAAGGGCCAGCTCTGCTGTTTTGCCTAGGCAAGGTATGGGGCCCTCTCTCCCAATCGCTATAGGGGGCATATGAATATGAGCAGGTCAGCTCTCCTGCTTTCATGCCCTCAGGGCTGGCTCACTTGTGAAGTTGACAACAGGGGCAGCTCTAGTGTGCTACCCAGAGGGAAGACAAATATTACTTTGTCATGCACTGCAGCAGGTGAGGGTCAGGGCTAGCTCTTCTACTCTTGTGACCACCAGCTATAGGTGGTAATGGATAAGGGGGGTAGTGTGTCTTTCCTTCACCAATGCTACCACTTAGCTGATGAGGTGGGGGCAGGGTCATCTCTTCTCTCATGTCCTAAGTTTGGGCTCACCTGTTTTCCTGACCACAGGGTTAATTCTAGTGTGCCTCCCAAAAGAGGTACACACCTCTGGTCAGGGGTGGGGCTATCTTGCCCAAGTATGGGTCTCCCCTGAGGGACATGGCCAGTTTACTTGGTACAATATACAGGAAGGGGCAGGACAAGCCCTCCCAGGGTCAGGAACACCACCCCAGACACTGTCATTGGCAGCAGTCCAGACCAGGTTGCTACCATGGCCCCAAGTGGCTATTGATGCCACCCAGATTGTTACGGCCCTGGTGGCAATGCAGTCATGGATACCAGTGTGGCCTGACCACAGGCCCTCACAGGAGCCACAGACATCAACTCAGACCTTGTCAGCTGTTCCAGGGTCCTAGATCAAGATCTGTACCTTGGGCATATCCCATTCCTGACATCTCCTTGGACTCAGGTGACCAGCTGGCCGTTTATGTCAGCTGTTTCTCACCACCCTCATCCCTCCTGATCTGCCTTTCTTCCCAGCCCACAAAACACCACATCCTCTCCCTTTCTTCTACCTCCACAACCCAGAGCTCTGGAGCTTTGTCAGCAGAAATGAAATGCAATGTGCCAGACTGAACACAAACCATATAATATCATTTTTTTTTACACTCTTCCTTGCTCAGTATGTAAAGCTCATGTTTTTCTGTACATAAACATGATAGTAAGGTCATATTGATCTAATAAAATAATATTGCTTATTCTTAAGTATGAATGCCTCTCAAGGATTAGTGATGTTACACCAAGAAATTTATTCTTTAATCATTTTCTTTTCATTCATGATTTCTACTGTCTTCAGATTATGGACAATGCTAGAAAGCTTGAGGAAGGAAAGGGTAGGCAGAGGCATAGACAGACATCTAACATCCACTCAGAAGTGAAACAACCTTAATTTTGCTCTCACTTGAGTTTTCAAAGACACAAAGCTAAGTCTGACCTCAGGAATAGAAATTCATGTATTGTTGATGCACAGAATAGAAAAGTCTAACAATATTGATAATACCAGAGTTTACTGCAAGCATCAGGGATGAACAATGTGTACATATCATTGTTTCAGTGGTTGCTTTTACTCTTTTTTAATATTAATTTTTTTCACTTATTTTACATACCAATCACAGTTTTCCCTACCTCCTCTCCTCCCATTCCTTCCCTGTCCTGTCTATTCCCCCCCCCATTGAGTTCTCCCTTCAGAAAGAGGCATGCGACCAATGGGTCAACAAACCATGGCATATAAGTTAGGACAGGACCACACCCCTCTTTCTGCATCAAGGCTTGGAAAGGAATCTCAACATGGGGAATAAGTTCCAAAATGTCAGCTCATGTATTAGGGATAGGTCCTGATCCCATTGCTAGGGACCTCACAAACAAACCAAGCTACACAATTATCACCCAGATGCAGAAGGCCTGGTTCCAGATCTGGGTCCAGAGTCAATGAACCTCCCAGAACCAAGATCAGCTACTACTGTGTGTTTCCCCATTATTGTCTTAAGTTCTTTGCTCATATAATCCCTTCTCCCTCTTTTCAACTGGACTCCTGGAACTCTGCCAAGCAGTGCTTGGCTGTGGATGTCTGCATCTGCTTCTATCTCTTACTGGGTAAAGGTTCTTTGATGACTATTAGGGTTGTTTACCAATCTGATCACAGGAGGCCATCTCCTTTTTCAGAAACCATCTCCACTTTTGCTAGGAGTCTTAACTGGGGTCATCCTTGTAGCTTCCTGGGAGTTTCCATGGCACCAAGTTCCTCCCAAACAACAAAATGGTACCCTTTGCCAAGATATTTCTTTCATTATGAACCCTTTCCATTCTGCCCCTAACCTGCCCAATCTGATTCCCATGCCCCCATTTCTTCCTCTTCAACTCAATGAAGTTTACCTAGGAGATATCACCTGTTTCACTTTCTAGGGAAATCTATGCATCTCTCTTAGGGTCCTCCTTGTTACCTAACATTTCTAGGGTGGGGAAGTGGATTGTAGCCAATTCATTTGTTTTACATGTAATATCCACTTATCAGTGAGTAAATACCATATTTGTCTTTCTGGGTCGAGGTTACCTCATTCAGTATGATTTTTCTAGATCCATTTATTTGCCTGCAAATTTCATGACATCCTTCCTTGTTTTTTTTTTTACCAGAAATAATACTCTACTGTGTAAATATACCACATTTTCTTTATTAATTGTTTGGTTGAGGGGCATCTAGGTTGTTTCCAAGTTCTGGCTATTAGAAATAATGTTGCTTTGAACATAGTTGATCAAGTGTCATTGTGGTAGGACTGAACATCCTTTGGGTGTACATCCAGGATTAGTATAGCTGGATCTTGAAGTAGGTTAATTCTCAATTTTCTGAGAAACTATCATAGTGATTGCCAAAATGGCCATACAAGTTTGCACTCCCACTAGCAGTGGAGGAGGGCTTCCCTTGCTCTGCACTCTCTCCAGCATGAGCTGCCTCTTGTGATTTTGATCTTAGCCATTCTGACATGTGTAAGATAATATCTCAGATTACCTGTGATTAGTATCACCTGATAGCTAAGGATGTTAAACAATTCTGAAATTGTATAACAACCATTTAAGATACCTCTGTTGAGAATTCTCTGTTTAAATCTGTACCTCATTTTTTAAATTAAATTATTTGATATTTTGATGTCTACTTTTTAAAATTCTTTATATATATTTGGAGATCAGCCTTCTCTTTATCAGATATGGGCTGGAAGATCTTTTCCCATCCTGTGTGCTGTCATTTTGTCTCATTCACAGTGTCCTTTGCCTTATACCAGTTTCTCAGTTTTGGGAGGTCCCATTTAACTGTCAATCTCAGTTTCTGTGCTACTGGTGTTATATTCAGAAAGTTGTCTCCTGTGCAACATATTCAAGACTACTCTCCACTTTCTCTTCTATCAGATTCCGTGTGGTTGGATTTACTTTGAGGTCTTTGCTACACTTGGACGTGAGTTTTGTTCAGGGCCATCGGTATAGATCTATATATATTCTTCTATAAGCCAAATCCACTTTATGTCAGTACTATTTGTTGAAGATGATTTCTTTTTTCCATTGTATAATTTTAGCTTCTTTGTCAAAAATCAGGTGTTCATAGGTGTGTGGACTAAACAAGGGTCTTAGATTCGATTGAATTGATTGATCTATCTCTTTTTATGACAATACCATGCTGGGTTTTTTTTTTTTTTGTTGTTGTTGTTGTTTTTTACTACAGCTCTAAAGTAGAGATACCTCTGGAAGTTTCTTTATTATACAAGATCATTTTAGCTATCCTGGATTTTTGTTTATCCATATGAAGTTTAATATTATTCTTTTAAGGTCTTTGAAAGATTGTACTGCCATTTTGATAGGGATTGCATTGAAACTGTAGATGGCTTTTGGTAAAATTGCTATTTTTACGTTGTTAAGCCTACCAGTCCATGAGCATGGGAGATCTTTCTATTTTCTAATATATTTTCCAATTCCTCTCTTCAAAGACTTAAAGTTTTTATCACACAAGTCTTTCACTTTTTTAGTTAGAGTTACCCAATAAATTTGATACTACTTGTGGCTATTGTAAAGGGTGTTGTTTCTCTGATTTCTTTCTCAGCCCGTTCATAATTTAAATATAGTAGTGGTACTAATTGTTTTGAGTTAATCGTACATCCAGCCCCACTACTGAAGGTTTTTATCAGCTGCAGAAGTTCTCTGGTAGAGTTTTTGGAGTCAGCTATATATATTGTCATGCTATCTGCAAATAGCAAATGTTTGACTTCAACCTTTCCATTTTGTATACCCTTGGTCTCCCTTAGTTGCCTTATTGCTCTAGTTAGAACTTTGAGTACATTATTAAATAGATATGGAGAGAGTGGACAGCCTTGTCTTATTCCTGATTTTGATGAAATCACTTTGTATTTCTCTCCATCTAATTTGATGTTGGCTGTCAGCTTGCTGTATATTTATTGCTTTCATTATGTTTAGTCATGTTCCTTATATCCCTTATCTTTCCAGAAGCTTTATTATGAAGGTATGTCGGATTTTGTAAGGGGCTTTTTCAGCATTTAATAAGATGATCAACTGAGATTTTTCTTCCAGTTTTTTTATGAGGCATATGACATTCACAGATTTTTATATGATTTCCTTTTAAATTTATGGTGAAGATGTACAGGTAACTGAATTATATTTATTTTGCAATATCTTCCAGCAGCAGAGCTTTGTAAAATTAATTTTTTCTTAAGTTTTAAATATGCAAAAAAGTAAAACTCTATAGAGATCTCAGCAAGTAGCCAAGCATAACACCAAAGTATCTGAAGTTGATACTGACAAATTTTACTCCAACATGAGACATCATTACTAATGGGAATTAACAACCAGAAATTGAGAATGCATCACAGGCCTGTCAATGTCAAATTTTCTTGGAGCTATATTTGGGAAAAGACAGTGAATTGCATATTTTCTTATAGAGTGTGATGGATGAAAAACATGATGTAAAGTAATAAAGAAGTAGAACAAGTGTAACTGATAAAAGAAATGCTGTACTTTTTCAGATATGTTAATTTATAATTCAGTTTTCACCTTCAAAAATGTCACCCAAGTAGGCATTTCTCATGCTCCATCTACGATATACTTTGTAAAGGAGAAACAGAGGGTCACAGCACAATCTAAGATCACAGAGCTCTTCTGTTTCAATTACAGCATTTATACTGGGGTTTATCCAAACAGTATTATTAAGAATTTTAGAGTTCAAGTTGAAGATATCATAGCTAAGAAAAACAAACCCAGACAAGTAAAAGTCAATTATATAACTGTAGCGGCATAAATAAATATAACAAAATGAATTATATGGAGATGTCTTACTTTTGGGAGAGTGGTGACAATGTAACCTGTGCTAGTACTCTTTACATAGACAGCATACCTTGAAATCACAGAGATCTAACTTCTGCCTTCTTAGTGTTAGAATTAAATATATGCACCACAACACTCAACTATATGAAGAATTTCTAAAGAAGTTATTTAAAAAGCTATACTCACATAATCTTACTGCGATGACTGTTGAAAGGTGAACTGAACAAAGACAACACCAATGAGCATGCCAAACTGAATGGGGCAAATGCTCATAAGGTCTCAAACCTACAAATACACTGGGAATGGAAGAGGAGAAATCATCTTCTTGAGAAAGACCATACCAATTGATCAGTCCTGAAAACATTCATACAAAATTATCATAGGGACTGAACAGGCTTTAATTAGGAATATGTTTATGTATAAATATACTTATATGAACACAGTAGCATTTAGTGAAAAAGGAGTTCATGAATTTGAAGGAAAGCACAGAAGGGTATGTAGAAGTGACTAAAGGGCAAAATTTAAAAGGAGAAATGCTATAATTATATTCTCAAAAATAGCAACAAAAATAATTACAGAGAATGATGACTAAGACAGTTTTCTGAAATAGTAGTTCCAAAATTGCTCATAGTTTGACTGTTAAATAAGCAGACCTGGACTAGGTAGGTGCAAACTCTCTTTTAGCTACTGCATTATGCTTTTCCTGTGACATACAGAAGAGATATTATTCACTAAAATTTGGGTAACTATTTTTTCCTCTGCTTAACCAAGAATAATTATTAAAAATACACAGTATTTTACCAAGTATTTCTTATTTTGAGATAAGCACAACATATCTTTTTATTACTGCAACAAATTTTATATCTTTTCAACTTGATCTTATAGGTTCAGGAATCTTTAGGGAATTTTTTTGGTAGTTTCAATTATTGACTTAAAAATTACACGCTTGAATACAATGAATACTTATTACTCCCATCTCCTACCCTCCTTTAGCTTCCTCTTATCCTCATTAGTCACTGTGCCTTTTTCACTTTGGGTAGAACTATCTAAATTATTAACAGTAGCCAAAAGTGTTGCTGAAGACCATAGAACATACAAAAAAACATGTTGGTAGTGACCTGGAGGCTCAATCACTCCTGGTTATGGTTAACTTCTGTAGTATTGGAAGATACTATACATGCTACCAAGTGAGAAAAATAACCATCAATCTTATTCAGTTTTGAATTTTGAGAGTAAAGACCATCCTGACTTCTTTTCTAATGAGAGAGAGAAAAAGAATGGATATGAAGGGGAGATAATCTGGGGAGGGACTAGGGGAAGTAGAAGAATGGTCAAATGTAATCAGAATATATTATATGAGAAAAGAATATACCTTCAATAAACAAATTCAAAAATAAACAAAAATAAAACTAAAAAAAAAAGACCATTCAGGCTTGCAACGTATGCCTACTAGGACATTTATATCTATAATTTCACAGGGATAACCAACTGCTTTCTCAATTGATTTAAGGCCTTCTCAACAGGATGAAGTCTAAGAACTGTACTAATCTTGAAGCAAGAATCTTGGCTCGATAAGTCATATACCTTATCTGATGACCTACTACACTTATTCTGCTGGATATTATTTCAAGCAATTTTATAATAACTCATCCTTATGACCACAGATTAATAAATTTCTCAACCATGATCAGGGAAACTTCTTTCTATTTGTAGTAGATAATACTTAGTAGAGAGAGCCACAACTGGTCTAGCTGCAGAAAACAAGTTACCAAGAAATCTTTTGCCTTAAATTAATTATCTACCTCACATAGATTCCTTCCAAGGCTCAGTTGTAATATGAGGGGCCTGCCATTCTGTAACATGAGGGCTGGCTTGTTGAGGTTTCTGTCCTGTCCGGTATCCCACAGCCAGCAAGCCCCAAAGAAAATCACACAGAGATCTCCATAAAATTGTAAACTGATTGGCCCATTAGTTCAGGCTACTTATTAGCTCTTGTAACTTAATTAACCCATTATTCTGATCTATGTTAGCTATGTGTCTCAGTAACTTTCACAGTGGGACAGATCACATGTCACTTCTTTGGAATCTGGGCAGGAATGGGAGGAATGGGCTTCCTCCTTTCCAGCATTCTCCAGTTCTCATCGTCCTGCCTCTACTTCCTGTCTTGTTGACCTGCCTATACTTCCTGCCTGGCAAATCAATGTTTTATTAAAATACATGGTTGACAGAATACAGATAATTCTCCTGCACCACTCAGTACTATTGTGGAAGATAAGACAAAAAGATTGTAAAAGATGGTGGGTGAGAACAAAGAAATTGTTTTCTTAATATAACTGACTGGCAGAAGATCTTCACCAATCCCGCAACAGACAAAGGTCTGATCTCCAAAATATATAAAGAACTCAAAAAACTAGACTTTAAAATGCTAATTAACAGAATTAAAAAATGGGGCACTGAACTGAACAGAGAATTCTCAACAGAAGAAGTTCAAATGGCCAAAAGACACTTAAGATCATGCTCAACCTCCTTAGCGATCAGGGAAATACAAATCAAAACAACTTTGAGATACCATCTTACACCTGTCAGAATGGCTAAAATCAAAAACACCAATGATAGCCTTTGCTAGAGAGGATGTTGAGTAAGGGGTACACTCATCCATTGCTGGTAGGAATGCAAACTTCTGCAACCACTTTGGAAATCAGTGTTTCGGTTTCTCAGGAAATTTGGGATCAACCTACCCCAGGACCCAGGAATACCACTCTTGGGAATATACCCAAGAGATGCCCTACCATATGACAAAAACATTTGTTCAACTATGTTCATAGCAGCATTATTTGTAATAGCCAGAACCTGGAAATAACCCAGATGCCCTTCAATAGAAGAATGGATGAAGAAAGTATGGATTATATACATATCAGAGTACTACTCTGTGGTAAAAAACAATGGCATCTTGAATTTTGCATGCAAATGGATGGAAATAGAAAACACTATCCTGAGTGAAGTAACCTAGTCCCAAAAAAATGAACATGGGATGTACTCACTCATAAGTGGTTTCTAATCATAAATAAAGGACATTGAGCCTATAATTCGTGATCCTAGAGAAGTTACATAAGAAGGTGAACCCAAAAAAAAACGTATAATTATCCTCCTGGTTATTGGAAGTATATAAGATTGCCGGGCAAAAATTGGGATCTTGGGGTGGGGATGGGATGGGGGTAAGGGGAGATGGGGAGAGAAAAGTGAGAAGGGGAGAATGGGGAGAATTTGGGGGAATGGAATGTTTGGGATGGAGGAAGGGTAAATACGGGAGCAGGGAAGTATAATCTTTATTAAGGGAGCCATTTTAAGGTTGGCAACAGACTTGACTCTGGAGGGGTTCCTGGGTGTCCATGGAGATCTCCTCAGCTAGTTTCTTTGGCTGCTGAGGAGAGTGAGCCTGAAATGGCCCGATACTATAGCCATACTGATGAATATCTTACATATCAACATAGAACCTCCATGTGGTGATGGATAGAGATAGAGACAGAGACCCACATTGGATCACCAGGCTGAGCTCCCAAGGCCCAAATGAGTATCAGTAGGAGGGAGAACATGAGCAAGGAAGTTAGGACCGCGAGGGGTGCGCCCACCCACTGAGATGGTGGGCCTGATCCAATGGGAGCTCACCAAGGCCAGCTCGACTGAGTCTGTAAAAGCATGGGATGAAACTGGACTCCATGAACATGGCGGACAATAGGGGCTGACTTAGAAGCGAAATACAATTGCACTGGGTTTTGATCCTAGTTTATGTACCGGCTTTATGGCAGCCTAGTTTGTTTGGATGTGAACCTTCCTAGACCTGGATGGTGGGGGGAGGACCTTGGACTTTCCAAGGGCAGGGAAACCTGACTGCTCTTTGGACTGGAGAGGGAGGGAGAGGGAAGGGGGAGGAAAATGGGAGTTGGGGAGGAAGCAGAAATTTTTAATAAAAAAAAATAATGTGTTCTAAGCCATTCATGTAATTCTAGTGGCTTCTATATTGAAGTTCTAATAGCTCTGAATTACAAATGAATAAGTGAAGAGTTATGATTAATAATTAATACATTTTTTGATTTTTGCATATTTGATTATCATCATTTTGTAAAAGTAATTTCCAAAAATGTATTTTTTGCTGTTGGGAAAAGACATCACAGTTACTGCATATTTGAATACTATGTACAGTTCTTTAAAATAATGTATAAATACCTTTCACAGAAATTTATATATGTAGAAAACAATGTATTTAAAATAAAAAGAAGTTAAGAAAAACAATAACATTTTGAAACCTAGTAGAATTTAGGATTTTTGTGGATTTAATATGATATTAAGAGACTGGCTGGTTTTTAGCATGGATGGAAGAATACTGAAAATGATAATCTGGCTATATTTCACAAGCTCCAGCTTAAAGCTAAGTTTTTACTGGTGAGTAGGGATAAAAGCTCTTTTCGGTTTAGGAGCTGCTTCATGGGCTATAACCAAGCAAAGTTCAATGTTTCTGGAACACAGACAATCATCTTACAAACACACAAACCACACACAGAGACACAGACACACACACACAATACACTGAAATAATTTAAACATTTTTAAAGTTTTAAAACTTAAAGTCTTATACTTAGTAATACTGAAGTATTGTGGTTCTTATCTTTCACTCAGACAACACAGCATCAACCTTTAAACAAATGGTGTTTTCATGTTCTCTAGATGGTTTTTATTTCTTATTTCTAATCATTTATCATAAATATATTAGAATTTACTCACTGTGAGCCAGAGAGTAAATTTAGTTTAGCAGTAACACTAATTTTGTTTGCTAATTTTTGAACTTATATGGATTCCTCAGCCTTTTAAATATTCATTCAATACATAACTTTTTGGTTTATTATGACACTGTTTATTCTCTATTTGTATTTTTGAGACAAGGGTTTCTGGTTGTCCTGGAACTTACTCTTTCCTACAACCAGGCTGGCCTAGAACTCATACAGATCAGTCTGCCTCAGCCCCCCAGCCCTGGAATTAAACACATGTGGTACCACACCCGCCACTGTTTACTATCTTAATAGAAATAGCCGGGTGGTGGTGTTGCAGGCCTTTGATCCCAGAACTTGGGAGGCAGAGGCAGGTGGATCTCTTTAAGCTTAAGATGAGTCTAGTCAAAAAAAGCTAGTTTCAGGACAGGCACCAAAGTTATTCAGAGAAACTATTTCAAACAACTTGCATGCATACATACATGCATACACACACATATGTGTATGTATGCATGCAAAATCCCTGAGTTTTGCATATACCAATAGCTTTTATTTAGAGTTCATGTTATTAGTTCCTTGTATGATTAATATTCAGGTTATCATCTAATTCAAACTCAACAGGAAATTTGTTACTATTATTGATTGCTACCAAATACTACTACTAACGTATATTTTAAAATATTAACTCTCTTAAGGATTTGATGACAATCACTTAGCAGTTTATTTGTGAATTATATGGGTGATCATGTTTGATGACAATGAATGAGCTTTTACATGTTTAGTAATCCCACATCATTTCTCTAGTGAAATATCTGCCAATATTTCTATAGGTGATTATTTTGGAATGCTGGCTATTAACTTTCTGTATATTTTAAAAACAGTTCTTTATCAAAAGTATAATTTAAACATATTTTCTGCTAGTTAAGTGTTGGGACCAATTGGAGTCCTGTCCTTCAGCTGCTCTTCCCTGCTAGAGCTTTCTAATTGGAGTTACTAAAAGCTGTGCCTAGCCTAGAGGATCAGAGGATGGGATTTTCACCTGTTGGCCATTGACTGCTGGGTATTTAAGCCTCCATGTGCTATTAAAGAAGGGCTTTTGTACCAGTATTAAAAAAAAGTTAAAGAGAAGGAAACTGAGGTGTGAGACAGAAGCAAAAAACCACGAGTTTTGTAACACACACAGAGAACAAGTAACAACAACAAAAATATAGAAATGTGTCCAAAATTAGTGTGAATGTAAATTGTGCCATGAAAATACAAATTGTGGCTGAATAAACAAAGTAAAACACCCAAAAGAAAACCAAACTTTAATTCCAAGTCAAAGTATCTACTGTAAAATATATTAAAAATGTAATAATATATATAAACAGACACGCTGACTTTAACATACCCAATAGTTCAGTAGAATGAATAAAGCAGGCCAGGATTTTTAATTTCACAGTTACTAGTCTATCTAATATAATTAGTACACTCAAAAAACTATTTACAAGCAATACTGAGGCATTAGGGAAGACATAAAATTCTGCATCATTTATGGTTGGTAATTGAAATTACACTCAGTGTATTTTATGATTAAAAATAAATATGAATGACAGAACAAAATGATATTTGTGTTGTGGTACAAATTTACCAAATGATACAAATTACCAAATATTTGCAATAGAAATCATCTTTCTAATATACCAAATATTATATATAAAATAACATTTGTAGTTTTACTATTTCTAAACCTACTTTAATTCAAATCACAACATGCAAAGAGCTGTGAATTTCTGTCATTATAAGAATATACAATCTCACAACAAACTCCTTGAACTCCTACTTTTTCAATCTTTTGACACCTTTTCCTCAATATTTATAAGTCTTAGGTACAGGATCAAAATGACTGCCAGAACATGTGCTGAAAGGGGTCAAAAACAGTAGCTGTGCAAAACTAGACAAAAACAAACCTGGGATATCCAAACGAAAAAACTACTGGCAACTAAGGGATGCTGAAATCAGGAGGAATATTCTTCTCCAGGGAGAAGCACACCAATAGGCTAAACAATAGTAAATAAGTATCCTTAAAAATAAATATACACTTTACAGATATTTTAATGTGAATTCATGTATTCAGAAATATATGTATACAAATATACATATATGTAAAACCAAGGAAAAACTAGGTCTTGAATTTGAAAGATAGCAATGAAGAAGATATGGGGAGGTTTGAGGAGAGGGAAATGAAACGGGAATGGTGCAATTATACTCTCAACAAAAGAGATAATTATAAAATTAAAAATAATTGTGGTGGGAATGCAAACTTGTGCAACCACTTTGGAAAGCAGTGTGGCGGTTTCTCAGGAAATTCGGGATCAACTTACCCCTGGACCCAGCAATACCACTCTTGGGAATATACCCAAGAGAGGCTTTATCATACAACAAAAGTATATGCTCTACGATGTTCATAGCAGCATTGTTTGTGGTAGCCAGAACCTGGAAACAACCTAGATGCCCTTCAATGGAAGAATGGATGAAGAAAGTATGGAATTTATACATATTAGAGTACTACTCAGCAATAAAAAACAAGGACTTCTTGAATTTTGCATGCAAATGGATGGAAATAGAAAACACTATCCTGAGTGAGGTAAGTCAGACCCAAAAAGAGGAACATGGGATGTACTCACTCATATTTGGTTTCTAGCCATAAACCAAGGACATTGAGCTCATAATTAGTGATCCTAGAGAAGCTAAATAAGGAGAACCCAAAGAAAAACATATAGGCATCCTCCTGAATACTAACCTTCAGCAAGCGATGAAAGGAGACAGAGACAGAGACCCACATGGGAGCACCGGACAGAAATCTCAAGGTCCAAATCAGGAGCAGAAGGAGAGAGAGCACGAGCAAGGAACTCAGGACCGCGAGGGGTGCACCCAAACACTGAGACAATGGGGATGTTCTACTGGGAACTCACCAAGGCCAGCTGGCCTGGGTCTGGAAAAGCCTGGGATAAAACCGGACTCTCTGAACATAGCGGACAATGAGTACTACTGAGAACTCAAGAACAATGGCAATGGGTTTCTGATCCTACTGCACGCACTGGCTTTGTGGGAACCTAAGCAGTTTGGATGCTCAACTTACTAGACCTGGATGGAGGTGGGGGTTCCTTGGACTTCCCATAGGACAGGGAACCCTGATGGCTTTTCGGGCTGGGGGGGGGGACTTAATTGGGGGAGAGGGAGGGAAATGGGAGGCGGTGGCGGGGAAGAGACAGAAATCTTTAATAAATAAATAAATTTAAAAAAAAGATACAAGAAAAAAAAGCATTTTCAGGGTACAGGGACATAATTTAATACAATTTTTACACTAAAAACATTATTATCAATGAAGTATTTAACATAAGAGCAACATGGCTTTCAAGTAAAACTGTAGTGATCAGTGAGAAAACAAAACATAATATTTTATCAATAACTGGATGGGAAAGACTAGCAGATGCTACAGTCAATGAATGACAGGTATCTAGGAACATGCTAATAGCATATCATACTTCACAGTAAATTGCATTCGTTGTAGAAATGTTCCAACCATACAAAAATTTCAGGTCTACCTTCTCCAAAGGACCCATTATTTATAATCAAAAAGAGAACAATATCCATTATATTCAATCTTTTTTACAAGATAATATAAAAGGGATTTTTTTTATTAATGTTGTCATTCTTATATTGTAAGACAATATAAGTTAAAAAAACCAAAGAATGTCAGTGGAAGTAAAAATCTTCACAAAACTGTTCAAAAGAAATATTTGCAGTCTTTTAGGATACTCCTGCAAGACTGAGTCCCATTCTCCCAGATATGTGCACATATATTGTTTCTACTTTATCAATGGGGATGATATATTTACAACATCCCCTGTGAAGACAGCTCATAAAAAATTTTTAATAAGACATCTACATCCCACTATGTGTTTAGTGTTAAAATCTTCACTCGTACCATTTCCAAACCTTTAAGAAGCATATTTAACTTGGATGATGCACTGAAAATTTCAAATTTTTATACAACATGCTACATATCAGTTATGAATTCATTAAGTTATGAATTCATTAATCATTTTCTAAGCCAAAAATCAGTTTTAGATGACCCCTCCCCTTGTTCTACAGATAAACAGAATAGAAAGAAGCAAGCAATAAGTGAAGATAAAAAGCCACATCATATGAGACACTGAGTTGTAAGAGATAAGATCTCTCAATGGGAGTGATTTCTTTTCCAGGTACTGATTACTTATTGAAGAATAAGAAACATGCGACATAATATTTGACTTAAAAATGCAGACAAGAATTGATGATGAACAATGCATAATGGACAGGTTAAAAGTAGCAGCCTCTAAGAAGAAGCATCGTGATAGGTAATACTGTCAGTGATAATGGAGTCTTCAAAAGTAATAAAAATCTAGAATATCTACAAGTATGCCATGAGTGACTATAGACATGTGAGGGAGATGGGTGCTACATTATTCTGGTAGACAAAGGAAAATAATGCTTCAGTAGGAATGGCCTGGCTGAATGCTGCTACAAACCACATAAAAAGTGAAAAGGAATATGCTGGTTGAACAGCTGGCTCATCAACCATGAAAAGAGTGTTTGGTCACACAGGTGTTCCAGAAACTGAGTGTACATAGAGGAGAAACTGAAGAGAACACATTCAGCTTTTTATGCAAAAAAGCAGCTGTTCATTTCCTAATGCTAGCTATTGCTAGCATCATCACAACTGCTACCCTTTACTCAAAGGTAAAGTGCTTAATACAGAGACATTACAAGTCAATTTTCCTCTGGTAAGCAAAACTCAAATGTGTCCAATATAGTTTCTTACCTTTGGATGTTAAAAAGCTTCTGTAAATTGAGTAACATTTAGTACAAAGAGTTCAAAGAAAAAAATAGAAGCTTCCATTTCTAAAAAAGAAAAAAAAAGCCAGGCGGTGGTGGCCCACGCCTTTAATCCCAGCACTCGGGAGGCAGAGGCAGGCAGATCTCTGTGAGTTCAAGACCAGCCTGGTCTACAAGAGCTAGTTCCAAGACAGGCTCCAAAACCACAGAGAAACCCTGTCTCGAAAAACCCAAAAACCCAAAAAACAAACAAGCAAGCAAAAAAACAAAAAAAACAACAACAAAAAAACAAAAAACAAAAAAAAAACAAAAACAGAAAAAAAAAGAAAAAAATAGTAAATTCTCTAAAGTTGATTGTAAAGATTTGAGTAAGTAAAAACTGTTGTCGGTGAAACATGTTATGTAAACAATAAAAAACATTAACATAGAAAACAGAAAAAAAATGACCTAATGTAAAAATAACTAAATGAAAGCCGGGCCATGGTGGCACACGCCTTTAAATCCAGCACTTGGCAGGCGAAGACAGGCAATCTCTGTGAGTTAAAGAACAGCCTGGTCTACAAGAGCTAGTTCCAGGACAGGCTCCAAAGCTACAGAGAAACCCTGTTTCAGAAAAACAAAACAAAACAAAAAACAAAGCAAAAAAAAAAAGTGACTAAATGGTCTGAACAGGCTCTTTTCAAAGGAAGGGATATGAGTCGCCAATGCGCATGAAAGTCATAACTTCCATTTTTTTGCAAATTGACTTAGAATTTCTATTGCTATGGAAAATCACTATGATTCAGAAATACTTATAAAGGGAAACATTTAACTGGGGCTGACTTACACATTCAGGGATTTAGTCCTTTTTTGTAAAGTCAGTTACACAGGCAGATGGTGCTAGCCAAGGGTTCTACATTTGGATAGGCAGACAGGCAACAGGAAGAGAGAGAGAGAGAGACATTGTGTCTCTCTTGGACATTTGTAAGCTCAAATCTCACCCCTCCAGTGATACCTGCCTCAACATAGACATATATCCTATTCCTTTCCAATAGTGCTACTCCCTATGAGTTTGTGGGGTCATTTGCATTCAAATCACCACACAAATCAAAACAGTGGTTTATCCTTTCATTCATAAAGATTACTATTAATTAATTAATTAATTGATTGATTAATCCCAGTCTTTCTACCCTCTCTTCAGCAGATCCTTTTGTTTCTTGTTTTCTCAAGACCTTTTCACGCAGGCATGTTATTTTGGCAAAATCCTGTTATGTAATTTTGAGATGATCCACAAATTTTATGCTTGAATCCATTTGTATAATTTTCTTGAGGTTGTAATTAAAGTTATTTTGTTTTATTAACAAAATAAAATATTATAAGATAAAATGAAAATTGTCACATAAAAAGTTGGACATAGCTTGGAAGCATGGGTGTCACAGGAGAGGGTAGAAGGGAAGAGGGGAGGAAGGGTATATAAAATTATGTTTCTTATAATTCTTAAAGTTTTTTTTAATTTTAAAACTATTCTTTTACACAAAAACTTATTTTTTTAAATGTGTGATGCACATTAAAGCAGGGTTCTGATGACACAAATCTCTTCATCACTTGACATTGTTTAAAAGTATTTCTACTTAGTTCTTTTAAAGGAACCAGATGGGAAAATGAGTCTGGGTCTTGTATCCATGGGCGAGATCCATTCCACAGCAATGGAGTCACTGTGGTTAAACTGACACCCCAACATAGATCTTGTGTATCAACAGACCTTATCTGTAGTAAGAGGTCACTTGTTTGTTCCCAGCTAACCAGATCACAACATAATCACACAGAAACTAAATTATTCGCAATACTGCTTGTCCAAACTTAAGCATATTTCTAGCTTGCTCTTATATCTTAAATTAACCCATTTCTATTAATCTGTGTATTGCCACGTGGCTGTGGTTTACCGGCAAGGTTAAGACACATCTGTCTCTAGGTGACAGTTACATGGATTCTCACTGATTCTACTTACTCTCTCTATTTATTTCATTCAGTCTGGCTTTACTCTTTTAAGCCATCGACTGAAAACAGCTTCTATATTAAGCAATGGCAATAAAAAAATATTCACAGTATACATAACCTCCCATATCACTTATCTTCTCCAAATCACCCAAAATATTAACAATGACAATGGTGCTAACTTCCGACTGCCTCACGAGTAGCCAGTACACAGTGGCCAGGGCAAGTCTAAAAGTACATGCTGCTCCCTCAATGCTACATGTACTTTCAGACTGGAGCTGTCTGGTACCTCATGTTAATCTTCTTCTGACAGGTCTGGATCAACCCTAGAAAGCTGTATTGCAGATAGGCCTACTAATTAGCTCTGCCTATTGCACTCTGTTCCTGAACAGTTGCAGCAATCCTGTACGTCTGTTTGTTCTAGTTACATTCCTATTGCATTGTCAGAGGAAGGGCGTGTTTAAGACTGATGGGTTTACTTTTATTCCTGGGTAATATTCAGAGTTTAACGGATATCCTTTTCATCTTCTAAACTGAAACATTAATGAAGGTTTTTCATAGTGATTTTTTAAAAGGGCAATTAATTAAAAATGATGTTAGTTTGTGCTCTGAGCAATGGATCTCAGATTAGAAAGATTAGGATACAGATATGGACACAGAGATAGGCATTCAGTGAGACACTGCCATCTATAAGACATGGAGACACCAAGTTGCTGAAAACCTGACGTCTCAGTGAGACACTGCCATCTATAAGACATGGAGAGGCATCATAAGACACCAAGTTGCTGAAAACCTGACGTCTCAGTGAGACACTGCCATCTATAAGACATGGAGAGGCATCATAAGACACCAAGTTGCTGAAAACCTGACGTCTATGTTCTAGCCATAAAAATAACAGAAAAATAAATTTCTTTTGTTTTAGTCATGCAGAATTTTGTTATGACAGTTTTCGATACTCTCTTGTTTCCTTTATATTGAACACTAATCACAGGTTTCTCAAAGCATTTGTATAAGAACTAAAAATAGTGCAATCTTAACACATACCTTAGTAGCAAGTGTGCTGTATGTGGTCAACAGTCAGTCAGTAGTAACACTAACACCGTATAATACATCATCAATATTGTATGTGCTTCATTAAAATGCAACATATTAATTCTCACAATATTTGAGCTGTGAAATTAGTACAGTATGACATTGCAAGCAGATGCAAATGTGTGTGTGTGTGTGCCTGCAAGTCAAAGGGAGAAAAAAGGGTTGACCATGAAATGACCTTTAATTCAATATGTCCCATTTGAATCAAACTTCTTATGTTCCCAAAGGTACCTTATGATAGCTTAGCAGTGAGAAATTTTTTTAAAAAGCTGAAAGGCAAGGATACTGAAAGGTTTTGCAGATTTATATGTTTACAGAATGTGTTCCATTGATCAACGGGGAACAGTTGCAGAAGGAAAGCGACGAGAGTGGTTGGAATCCATCAGGGAAATGGTTTGCACTCTGGGGATGAGGCCAGCTTGGTAATCAGCAATGCTGTAGAGTATTAAGATCTGTTGCTCTGTAGGAATACACACTGGAGATTGTGCACATAGTTTTTATTTTGTTATCTACAACTAAGAAATATTTTATTGCTTTACAGAGATGCTAACAGGCAGACAAATCTTAAAATGAGATACAGGGATACTTGGCACTTTGCTATTTACAAATACAAGCACCTCTCATTATACCAAACAGATAAAGTATCCCTGGACTCAGTAGTTAAGTAGAAAGATTTATTTGTATGTGCTATGAATAAAATTGTATTAAGGATTATGTATTTCAAAGAACAATGTGTATGAGTCCATGTATATGTGGAGATACCTCCAAATGTTTGGATATATGAGTGTGGAAGCCAGCAATTGACTTCAGGAGTCTTCCTCAATCATGTTCTACCTTATTTTCAGATATTATCTCTCATGGAATCTGAGGTTCATGGATTTGGCTGAACTAGGTGGGTGATGTGGCCCAGGTATTCTCCTGATGTCACCACCCTAGTGTTGGTATTAGAGGTCCATACTTCCACACTTTGCATTTTATTTGTGTCCTTAGGGCTCTTAAGTCAGGGGAACCACTTCAGTGACTGAGCCATCTCTTCATCCTTCATTAAAATTTTAAAGATACTAATCTTATTAACATATTCATTGAATAAGACACTCTTAAATAAGGTAAAAGTCATATTTTTCAGTCTTTTATATTTTCTTAAAATGAAATACAAAAAAAGCATGGTCATGTTACTACCAGTGAAACAGATTCATCTTTGGCTATTGCACCTCAGAGAAAAAAAGATGAAATTATAGTGCAGTGTGCACAGTGTTCGTGTAATCCTCTGTATGACATTATTTTAATTTCTTGTATGGTTGCTTGAAATGAAAGGATCACAAAACTATCTATTCATACAGAAAATTTATAAAATGTCAAGAGAACTATATGAAGTATACAGAAATCTTTGTATAGTTCACCTTCTTACTCACAAATAGCATCAAACATGAAAAAGTGTATGAGGTAGTATGTTAAGTAAAATCACTCTCAGTAGCTTTGTCAACTGTGAGCACTTGTGGGGGCTTATGTACATGTGGGTGTTTGAGTGTGGAATTAATAAATGATACCAGTGTGTTTCTCAGTCACTCTACACCTTATGCTTTTAGAACAAGGTCTGTTATGGAGCCTGGTATTCTTTGACTTGGCTACATAACACCCAAGAATCCTCCCTCTGTCACTGCCAACCCCATGCTGAAGGTAAAGAGAGAGGTGCTCTTGTACCTGTTTTTTTATGTGGGTGCTCTGTATCTGAACTCAGGTCTTGATCCTGTATCACAGGCACTTTGACCTCTGAACCTTCTTCCCAGCTCCCATAAATATCAGTTTTTATCAGAAGTTGAAGTTTTAGAAGTTATTGTCTAAACTTTACCAACCAAAATCAGAGTTCATACCAAAACTGAGTAACTAAATTTTCAATCAGAACAGAATTGTTTATAATCGCTGTGTTAATTTAATGTTAGATGAATATGCTTACCTTTCTCCCAGTCTAGAAGATTTTAGTACAGTGATAAATGTTTCTTTGGGCAAAAGATAACTACAGTAGGAAACCAAAACAAAATTGTAAAGCATGTAGTTTTTCCACTGACTATCAAAAAATAAGCATTTCTCGTTGCTTTATTTTAGTTTTTAACTGCTTAGCATACAGGGAGTTTATAAAAGCGTCACTGTGGGGTACCGAGAACATATGAAAACCTGTTATTTTAAGTTTTCTAAATTGTAGGCAGAATGATTCACAAAAATAATCAAAACTACACTAGTTACTGAGTGTACCAAAATCCACAGTGTGCCTAAAATATTTTAGTTTACCTAAAAATGAATTTTGTGAGGGAAGCTCAATGAAGTGTTCTTGATTTGTCATAAGTAAAACAAAGCTCTTCGACTCTACAGGTTATTACTCTGTAATTACTCTGCAGAAAACAAGCATCGCCCTCTGGTGTCTGCACCAGAAGCTGCAGGCAACATTAGAAAGAAGTGACAGTTATTTTTAGGTTGACTTGCAGACTGAAACTAAACAGCATTTGAGCGTTGTTTTAATGGAAAATGGTTACTTTAACTCATGTTGTTATATTAAAAACACTAAGCATTTTATATCACTTATCAAAGTGGCCTTTTCAATTTATGAAAGAAAATTTGATGTCTCTCCCCCTGAAAAGAAAAGATCAGCAGAATGCACGGTACATTTACTGGCTTCTCATGATTTTAGAAGACACCAGAATCCAATTTGCTATTTAATGCCTCACTACTATTTCATATTCAAATATATGGTATTTAAGTTACAATAATATTTTAGAATTACAGACACATTACCAGTAGAGTCATAATAATGATTGACAAGAACACCCAACCTATCAGTGAAGATATGAGTTCTCTTGATTGTGATTTACTGAAAATAAATAACACTGGTCTATCAGGAAATAATGTCATTCAGTCTGAAATAAAGAGAACAGTCACATGCAAAAGATATAGTTAATAGGTTGATAATAGGTAAACATGTTAGAGAGATGTATGTTGAAAAGAGCTGTTTGTTCATCCCAGCCACCCAAAACTGAAATAATCACACAGAATTGTATTATTTAAATTACTGATTGGCCCGTTAGCTCTAGCTTCTTATTGGCTAACTCTTACATCTTAATTTAACCCATCTTCATTAATCTGTATTTTGCCATGTGTTGGTGGCTTACTGGGTAAAGTTCTGGAGTCTGTCTCCAGTGGAGCTACATGACTTCTCCCTGACTTTGCCTCCTTTCTCCTAGCATATTATTTAGTTTTTTTCACCTACCTAAGTTCTGCCCTATCAATAGGCCAAGGCAGTTCCTTATTCATTAATGGTAATCAAAGCATACAGAGGGAAATCCCACATCACCTCCCCTTTTCTATTTAAATAAAAAAGGGGAGGTTAACTTTAACATAGTAAAATTACATAACAAAACAGGTATCAAGTAAGAATTATAGTTACAATATTTCTATCTACTTTATAATAACTAAGGAAAACTATAATTTTAACTATCTACTCTTCAACTTCATCAAAGACTCCAGAAGGATATAATATTACCTAAGAAAACAGGAAGGGTATTATAAGCAACTTTCAAAACTCTAGAAATGACAGAGACTTCTCACTGCCTGGACCATCACCCAAAGTTCTTCTGTATTGTTGGGGCATCCATATTCAGCCTACTGACCCATAGTATCTGGCAGACTTTTTTTTCTATGAAGCAGGAAAATTTAAAGACAGTTCTGCCTATACTGGAAGTTTGTCAGTCACTTTTTCTTGTGTTCTTCAGAATGTCTGGCAGATTTTTTCAAGAAACAGGAACCCCTAAGGACTATCTTACCTTCTTTAGGCAGTTTCAGCAGTCATCTCTTTGTGGGTCCTGCATGTTTAAACAACTCTTGAAGGAGCCTCTTTGATGCCCATCTTCCTCTTGAAATTATTGGTGCTGCCAGGAACAGATGTATCTCACTGTTATGAGAAGTCCTAAGTTCTTAAAACATTATAAATGCCATATTCTGAAGGTCTCTGAAAGATTTGAAGAATATCTATATAACTGAAATATATCTCTATATATCTAAAAAAACTAATTAACATGACTAGAAGCTTGACCATTATTTTTAAATGAGCTGGACAAACATAATACCTTAATCAAGATCAGAAAAACATATATACAGTATAACAAAATTGACCTTAAATGTATATCAATAAATCAAGATCCATGTCAATGCAAATCTCCATAGCAACACCTTTTAAATGTAAACAAACATTTATAAACAGTATTTGGGAATATGGATGTAGTCCTCTAGACAACTTTCTGTTGATTATTGGAAGAAGTATTTTTTGAGGGGTTCACTGCAACCTTTCAGGGGGTCTTGATCCATCAAACCACATTAGTCTGGGAAAATTCCACAAGTTTTCATCCTCTGTGAAAACAAAAGATAAATCTCTTTTTCAAAGCAACATACTCTTAGACCCAAATTCTAAAGTCAAGTTACTTTTATAATATACATGCTGGTTTAGCTTAGCACCCCATAGAATGAAATGTTTCTTTTTACTTAGCTTCTTCACAGTCAAAAAATTTAAAGACAACACAATAATACATAATACAGACTCTCTGTGTATGTTTCATATTTATGTGGCTTATTTATTTTACTCCTTTTAATCTATGACTGTCTATTCTGTCTCTTTAAAGACTGTTTTATTTCTTAAAAACCATTTACTTCTTTTAATAACTATACTCTTTTTATTCTCTCTCCCAAGCCTATGTACATCTATCTAACACTGTGACCCATTTAGAGGTCTTTTATGTCTGAATCTGTTCTATTGTGTATCTGTAATTCTTTACCGTCTAGGAGCACTTCTTAAAATGCTAAGCACTTCTTAAAAACTTAAGCTGCACCATTGCTAGGGAAATACAGAAGTTTCTGCTTGCCCCACCCAGTCCAGATTTGTGGAGCTGTTTTTTGCTTCCTCAGAGAGCCATGCACAATACCCCATCTATAGGCACACAACTGATCCATATTGACACCAAGCAAGCTATAGCACGTTGGTCACAAAACCCATTCAAATGTTCCACCTCCTGAAAGAGCCATAGGTCACAATGGCAGCATGGCCCAGAGAGTCATTTCAAAATGGTGCAGTTTTTTTTTTCCTGCCACTACGAAACCCTTTCTTAAAAGAGCCACAGTGTGCAGCCAGCAAGCAAAGGTCCATTAGAAAAAATGTGGCTAAACTTTGTCTTTTAGTGGAAGGTGAATGGATATATAGGTGGCAGGTACGTCGGTAGGTTGATACATGAATGGATAAATTGATGGGTAGATAGATGGATATAGATAGATAGATAGATAGATAGATAGATAGATAGATGATAGATCGAAAGATAGATAGATAGATGATAGATAGATAGATAGAAAGATGATAGATAGATAGATAGATAGATAGATAGATAGATAGATAGATAGATAGATAAATAGATAGATAGATAGATAGATAGATAGATAGATAGATAGATAGAATCCAAAACTTTGAATAGTCTCTATTGCCAGTTGGTCTTTGGACCCAGTGTTTCAGTCTAGATTAAACTTTATATGAATTTATGTAGCACAGGCTGGGTTTTAACTTGAAATCCCCATAACTCAGCTTCCCCAATCATAGGGTTATGACATTGGTTATACTTTCTCATTTCAAAGTCTGTATTAGTGAGATACTTTTTTCCTGTCAGGCAGGCTGGCTCTGTTTTGGTGTTTTTCCAGCTCCTTTCAATTCCTTCATTCTTAACAAACATTAAACAACAATGCAATTACACAGGAATATAACTTGCAATAATAAATTCTTGCCAACTGCATAAATAATCAGCTTTTTTAAACATTAAGAACATCTGACAGAATTATTCATTAAACTTCATGTGTTCCAAGAGTTCAGGGAATGCTATGTACAACCTACAGTTTGCCCAGATGGATGTGTATTCCTTGATTTCTCAATTTGGCAAACTTTATTAATCATTGAACACTCCTCCACAAAGCCTTCCCTGAATTTTTCAAACAAATTCTTTCTCTTTATCTCTAGAACATTTTTTTAAAGAATAATTTTATGAACATCGTACCCTGTATCACCATCAGGCTCAAAATTGAATAGTAAAGCCTCCTGATAATTATCACAACATTAATACTTACAACTGTGCCTTAGACAGAACTGGGTGCATTACATATTTATGAGTTTTATGTCTTAACATAAAGCGAGTCATTCCTAGATAGTGTTCTTAGTCTTCAACATCCTCTGCATGCTCCTCCAGCTGTGCTTTTGGTCTTATGCCAGACTGTAACATCCATGGATGATTTCTCTTTTTCAATGGGTACATTTGTATTCAAGAGTAATCTTTTTTGGTAACACCGTGAAATCTAAAGCAACCTACTTTAATTTTTACTCTAACTATTGGATATGTGAACCAGGACGATATGAAAAAATAGACTTTGCAGTAAAGAAATTAAGGAGGTAAGAGATATATAGAATTAAGTGTAGAATTATAAAATGGAAACAAACAAGACCCAGGGTGGTTTACAGAGTGATAAAATGGCTTTAATGGATTTAATTAACTTACTCTATAAGAAATGAAAATTAAGGAATCATTCTTGTCTGAACTGAGCTATTAACATAGTTTTAACTGCAGACTTTATGGCCAAAAAGTCATAGAGCAGATGGTAAATTTATAGTCATTTTGAGCCTATGGAGAAGAGAGGGTAAAAAATTTATGTATTCGGAAATAAACTCAGGATAGAGTGGTTAGAATAATTTCTAAATAATATTTTCCATTATGGACTCTATTTTATACATTGAAAAATATTTTTTGTATAAGTAAGAAGATTCATTGCTTGAGACACCACCAAATTTTTAGTTTAACAGGGGAAATAAATACAGAACATTTTATAACTACTTTTGAATTTGTAAAATTAAAGATAATATGTACATATCCATGTTTGGCAAATTCAACAAAAATTAGATTCTCAGTTGCTGCCTCAATTCTAAGATGGGGGCTACAGAATAATAATGGAATTTGACAAGAAATCTCATAAATTACATGTGTGTGATTATTTTATTATATAACTTGATCCTTAAACTTGTGACTTTATTTAAAATTATAAATTCATCTGTATGATTTTAAAAACATGTGTTATTTGTATATCACTATATAGTAAATTTGCAAAGAAACAATATTTGATTTGCAAATTTATCAGGCCTTTAACTTACTGTTGGTGAATGAATTTATGTTTCCATGTTGTATTAAAGTATGGTTTCCAGAGCATTATTTCAAGATGTCAAATCTTGGTAGAGTTTGCATCAACACACTCTGATTGGGAATCTTTGTCAACCAATTATCTTTTAGAGGTGGGACCAAGTTAGGGCATGGATTTCTGGGTACCTGGAGAAAAAAGGCATGCAATCTATGAGTTCTCTTTCTCTAGTTTTCATGCTACACAGTTGAGTGTGGATTTTTGTTACTGTTTTGTGAGTTTGCCCCTTATAGTAAAGTAAAACAAAGTTGTTCTATTTTTCAGCTACCCTGGATTTTTCTCAACCTGAGGTAATTCAATAGTTGGCACCCAACATGGGGCTCATGTCTCCCATGACTCTACACAGCTACTGCCAGGCTCCATGAGGTGCACTGGGGTAGGATCCCTGTGAGGCAGCCCTTAATAAGCACTAGCCTTGGTAGCATCTTGGAGCCAGTGTGGGTCACTTTTGCCGTTGGTGGACTGCAATTGCCTTGTGGGTCCAGCTTTTCCAGTTCTGAAAGCTTGGGCAGGGCATGGGCTTCCCCTAGGTGTCTCTGTTGGTGTTGCTGCTTTACTCTCCTTACACTGCTGAATAACTGCTTTTAATTTGAGCCTATTTTTCAGTATTGAACACTATAACCAATTCAGACTGTTCAAGCCTACCATATGGCTACAACTGTGCCACAACTCCTATTGGCCAGTAACAGTTATTGCATCTACTCCAACTCATTACTGGTAAAATTTATAAAATCAAATTTATAATTTATAATTTAAAATGGCAAGATGACAGATAATAATTCAAGAATTCAGCAGGTTTTTTTTACTTATACCTGGTATGATATTATGCAAAGTTTATGTGATTTCCCTTCTACATTCCTCTATTTGATTCTGGGGATTTGCTTTGTCCTTCATATTTTCTCCTTAAAAACACTGATTGATAATAGGGCCAAGAATGGACACTTTTAAAAATGATACAGTCTTTACAGACTGATAATGACCAACTTAGAGGAAAATTCAGCACTCTAAATTATACAAGTAATAATCAACCCATAAATGGTGTCCCCAACCATGAGAATAAACTTTGTTGAGAGAGGGGATGTTGTCTACTAGAATTACTTCCAGCTGTCATGGGGGCATTTTAAATCTTTTCACCACCATCTTTTGTAAAGTCTGGATCTCTTGTCTGGTGTTTTGTTTTAATATCCTCATTGAAGATTCCAAGGTATGAAGTCTGTCCAGTAAAGGTAACATCTCATCTTTGGAGGTATTATAGCATGCATATTACATTCCTGGAGAGAGAGTTTATCCATCAAGATTGAATGTTTAGCAGATTTTGAGGGATATATTTAGCAACACATTTTTTTAGACATGTCTCAGTATCCTCTGTCATTGGCCAGGGTTTTTTTCATCAAATTTGTTGTATTCCTTTTCATTTTACCTTATGAGGCCATTGTCCTAATTTTCTGCACATTTGCTTACAAATTATTTAATATTATGACATGAAGTCTTAATCTTTAAGTTATAAGGCATTAAGTATTATATTCAATAGTTATTCATGTTTATTATACATATAGTCAGATTAATTTGGATCTTTAGATACATAGAAATCATATCCTGCCTAGATAGGTAATCTTCAACCACTTCAAAGATCTGTAGAATATGGCATTTACATAACTTAAGGTTCTGTTGACATGAGACATGACTGCTCCTGAAAGCACCAATATACTCCTGAGAGAATGCTGAGAACTGAAGACATTCCTCTTGGAGCTTGTTTGCTTTTTGGTTCAATTGGCCTTTGGGCAAGGAACTGCCCATGCCTCATCCACTGACAAAGTACATGTTATACAGACTAGATAAGCAGGACACTAAGAAAAATAAAACTGCAAAAACTTGCCAAGACAGAGTAAGAAAGCTAGCATTTTTTCTTTGCTAAAGCTGAAACATAAAGACCTCTCTTAAAGGAGTTGCAGCATGCTGCAAGCTACAGAGCCCATCTGAAAAAAATGTGGCAAAACTGTGTCTAAAATTCCTTTCCAAGCCTTCTCAGATTTGATGTGCTTTTAGCAAACACACATTGGAGTGCCAATTTGTTAAAGAAGACTGCTTGTTCATTTCCCAGCTGTCCAGACTCCTGAAATAATCACACAGAAACTATATTATTTAAATCACTGCTTGGTCAATTACTTAAGCATATTGACAGCTCAGTCTTATATCTAGAATTAACCCATTTACATTATTTTATATTTTACCATGAGGCTCGTGGCCTACTGCCAAGATTCTAGCTGGCAGCTTATGTCTTCCCCTCTGGCAGCTACATAGCATCTCACCTACTCTGCCTTCTTACTCCCAGCATTCAGTTTAGTTTTCCCTGCCTAGCTCTACTCTACCCAATCACAGGCCAAGACAGATTCTCTATCCATTAACAAATAAAGGCAATATATATATATACAGAAGGACCTCATACTTCCTACCATGGCTTTAGTTTCTGAAACATATGGTAAGCATGTATTTTTCTGAGAAATTATAATGTGGGAGATCCTTCTGTCTATGTATTTCTTTGATTGGTTAATAAATAAGGAACTGGCTTGGCCTCTAGCATGGGAGAAAGAAGGGCAAAAATCAATGCCATGGAGCCCTGCTGGAGACTAGAACTTTAGCCAGTAAGCCAAAGCCACATGGCTATACACAGATTAATAGAAATGGGTTAAATTAAGGTGTAAGAGATAGCCAATGAGAAGTTAGAGCTAATGGGCCAATCAGTGATTTAATATGTTTTCGGCATGATTACTTTGGGTCTAAGCTAGCTAGGCAGCCAGGAGCCAACAAACAACACTCCTTCCAACAAATTGGTGCTAATGTGGCTAACTAAAATCCACTTAAAACCTGAGAAGGCTTAAAAATTAATTTTATCCATGAAAAAACAGAGTTTTGCATGGTTTGTTAGCAGCATTTTCTTGGGTGGGCTTTGTTTGGTAGAAGCAAGCAGAGGCATGACTCCTTTTAAGAGAGATTTTCCTGATTAAGCCATAGCAGAAAAAAAGCCACACCATTTTGAAATGCAGGCTTTCTGGGCCATCCTGCCTGTGTGACCATTGGCTCTTATGGGCAGTAGGTCCTGGTACAGAGCATTTAAGTTGGTTTTGTGAGCAGACTGCTGCGTCTTGCTTAATGGCAACATGGACTGGCTGTGTGCCTGAGAATGGGGTTGTGTGCATGGCTCAGAGGCACAAACATCTCCACCATGCCAGACTGGGTGAGGGAAGCAGGAAGTACCATATATAGCATAGTAATGGAGCAGTTTTAGTTTTAAAATTCTTAGCATTTTAAACAGCACTCTTTGACAGTAAAGAATTACAGATATTCAATAAAGACAAGTCCAGATGAGTCATATTGTTGGAAAAATATGCATAACTTTGGAAAAGAGAAGAAAAGGAGTATAGAGAATCATAAAATAAAGTTAATGCTTTTATAAAGGGGGTAAAGTCTTTAAAGAGATAGAGTACAGATAGTTATTGATTAAAAAGGTAAAGAAAAATAAACCATGTAAAAATGGAATATACACAGAGAGTCTGTATTATGTATACTATTATGATTTCTTTATATTTTTTTTACTGTGAAGGAGCTAAGTACAGAGACATTTTATTGTATGGGCTGCTAAGCTAAATCAGCATATATGTTCTAAAGGTATCATGACTTCCAAATTTGGGTCTAAGGAAAAGAGGTCCTCTTGTTTCCATAGAGGAAGAGAACATGTGGATTGTTTCCAGACTGATATGGTTTGATGGACTAAGACCCCCTGAAAGGTTACTTTAAACACCCCTCAAAAATCACATTGCCAGATAAACAGCAGGAAGTAGTTTGGAGAAACTATGCCCATATTCCCAAATATTGTTTATAAATGTTTCTTGACATTTAAAGGGGGATATGCTATATAGATGGATACTATGAATTGGTATGGATTTTGGTTTATTGATAAAAATTTAAGATCAGTTTTTCTATATATATATATATATATATATATATATATATATATATATATATATATATATATATATTTCTGCTCTTGATTAAGGAATTGTGGTTGTGCAGCTCACTTAAAAGTGTAATATATAATTAGGAAATATAGGTAAATAGAGAGTCATCTATAATAGTAAATCTTGTAGTCATGTTAGATTTACTAGATATATAGAGCTATACTTCATTTAGATAGGTTATTATTCAACTCTTTCAGAGACCTTTAGAATGTGGCATTTAAATTTTTTTAAGAACATAGGACTTTTCATGACAATGAGACACATCTGCTCCTGGCAGCACCAGCTACTTCAAGAGGAAGATGGGCATTGAAGAGGTACCTTATGGAGTTGGTTAGCTATTTGGGCAAGAAACTGTCCATGCCTCAACCACTGACAAGGTACATGGTATCCGGAAATGGATAAGCAAGACACAAGGAAAAAGACTGCAAAATCTTGCCAAGACAGGGTAAGACAGTTCTAAAAAATTTCCTACCTCTGAAAATGGTCTGTCAGTTATGCTAGGTCTCAGCCAAAGTTGGTTGCTTCAACATTGCAAATGAGACTTTGGGTGTTTGCCCAGGTAGTCAATTGTCCTGTCATTTGTTGTACATTTTTGGAAGTTGCTTGATTGCACTTCCTGCTTACTCAAGTAATATTATTTCCCTTCTCAGCTCTTTGCTTGGGTTAAAGTTGTAGTTACTTTTCTCTCATGACTTGGCCAACTTATTTATTTACAAGTCTTAAACTGAATAGGATAGGATAATTATTGAGACATTTGTCTCGTTTCTTCCTTGATTTATTTGTTCTTATTGTATATAATTTTTAATTAGGCTTAAAACTCTTTTTTAACCAAAAGGGGGTGCTGTAGGAATTCCTACTGCTAATAGCCTTTAAGTTACCTGCCCACTTTGGTGTGGCCTCTTATACTATTTATGTCCTTTTTGCCAAAAAAAATGAACTCTGATAAAGATTTAATGTCATGTTGTCAAACTATCTTTAGTATGAAGATATAAAACTTTATGTTAAAATACAAAGAATAAAGTTTGTAAGTAAAGCATGTTTGAAACAGATTTTTTAAAAAAAAATACATGGTCTCTCTACATAGTACTGACTGGCCTTGAACTCACAGCAATCACATACCTCTACCTTCTGAGTCCTGTAATTGAAAGTATATATTATCGCACCAGGAACTAATGAGATAGTTCTGTTTTGTCCTGTTATCAGTGTTGGCCAATTCTGGCATTAATATTGGAGGGCACCAATCATGTTTATCTTTCTGGGTCTGGATTATATCACTCAGGTTTTTTTTTTTACTTCCATCCATTTGTTTTCAAATTTCATGATGTTATTATTTTTAAGAACAAAGTAATATTGCACTATGTAAATGTCCATTTATAAATGTATTTTCTATATCCATTGTTTATTTGGGTAACATATATGCTTTTTCCAAGTTCTAGCTATATTACAAATAATGCTGCCATGAACATAGTTGAGCAACTGTCCCTGTGGCAAGACAGAGCATCCTTTGAGTATAAGCCCAAGAGTGGTGTTGCTGAATCTTGAGCTAGGTTGAGTCCCAATTTTCTGAGAAACCACCATTCTGATTTTCAGATCTTGTGGTAGATTGATTCTCAACGGTTTGAGATTGAGTGGGCTGCTTCTTTGTTCTGGTCTCCCGGCTAGCTTAAACCTTAATTAATCACTAAATCCATATTAAATAAAACACTGCTTGACCCATTAGGTCTAACTTTTTATTGGCTAACTCTTAAACATGAATCTAACTTATTTCTATTAATGTGTACCGCATCTGGCAGTGGCTTATAGGTAAAGATTCAGCATGTCTTTCTCTGGTGGCTCCATGGTGTCTCTCTCTTACTCTGCCTTTTTTCCTCCCAGTATTCAGTTCTGTCTCCCCCACCTACCTAAGTTCTGACCTATCAACTAGGCCAAAGCAGTTTCTTTATTAACCAATGAAAGCAACACAAAGACAGAAGGACCTCCTATACCATTTCCCCTTTTCTGTTTAAATAAAAAGTAAGGCTTTAACTTTAACATAGTAAAATTACATATAATAAAACAGTTATCAAGCAATTAAGAATTACAGTTACAATATTTATATCTAATTTGTGTTTTACTATAACTAAGGAAAGCTATAACTAACTATCTATCTATTTTTAAACTCCATCAAAGACTCCAAAAGGCTTTGTATCTATGGCAGGGAAAAACAGAACTAGGCAGGGAAAGCTTGGCTGTATGCTGGGAAGAAGATGGGTGGAGTCAGAGAGACACTGTGGAGCCACCGCTAGAGTACAACACACTGGAATTTTAGCTGGTAAGCCATTGCCACATGGTGGTACAAAGATTAATAGAAATGGGTTAAATTAAGATGTAGGAGTTAGCCAATAAGAAGCTAGTACTAATAGGCCAAGCAGCGATTTAATTACTACAATTCTGTGTGATTATTTTGTTTTTGGACAGCCAGAACAAACAAGTAGTCCTTCCTCCTACAGCAGAGCACTGAACTGAGTTCCAAAGTTTAGTTTAAGAGTGGGAGGAATAAGAATAAGCGCAAAGAGGTCAAGACCATGATGGGGATACCTGTTAATATGGCTTACCTGAAGAATGGGAGCCCACCAGCTCTGGCCTGACAGGGAAGGAACCAGCATTGGATCAAACTAGGCCCTATAAACTAGGCCCTATAAACTCTCAAATTTATTGAATGAGAAGACAATTTAGCATAAGAAAGAAAAAATTCAAATGAAATCAACAGGAAATTCATAAGATAATGTATAGAATTATAGTCCATTGAAGTCATAAGAATAGATTTTCATATACATAATAAGAAATTATACATTTAATTATGTGTCTATGTGTGGTTGTGTGAGGGCGGGTTAGGTTCATGAGAGTTTAGGTATCTGTGGGGCCCATAAAAGGTGTTGAATAAACAAATATTGGAGTTGAAGGCAGTTAAGTGTTTCTTTATTTGGGTTTTAGGAGCTGAGCTTTGCCCTTCAGCACATACTGGTAACTGTGGGCCATCTCTCCCATACTATGATCAAATTTAGAGTACTAAACTCTATGCAATAGATCTCAAAAAAGGATCTTGGCTTATTCAAACGTAATGACAAAACAGAAGGAATTTTGAAATATAATGTTTTTAATCTTTAGTTCATATAAGAAAAAAAATACTTACTAGTGACTTGAATATGCAAATCATGTATAAAACTAGAGATGTAGAATATGGAAGAGCAGTTTTAATTTAAAAAGTGTGATGATCTATACTTTCTGAAATTGATGAATTTAATATTGAAAATCGTTTTTATGTAAACTAAGTCATAGTGGGAATTTAATCGTTCCTCCTACTATCACTATATTGTGAAATATAATCTTAAATATATGCCAGGATAGTTGGTGATCTCAGGATATCAAAAATAACAAGGAAGGTAGATAGTCAAGAAATAAGTGGGTTCTCCTATATTTGAAAGAAGGCACTGAGATACAAGTTCATGGTACAAATGATCACAGTAAGTGTATGCTGAGGAGACACAGGAAATGAAGTGTCCAGGTGATTTGGAACACTTATGAAATTCAAGGCAAGGTTATGGTCAAGAACATAGAAGACTTGTGGGTTTTTAAACTTCTTAAAAGTTTCTTTTTTAGTTGTTAGTGAGTTTTATCTATTTCCTCTTTAAGGACATATATCATCTTCATATGGTTGGTTGGATTGGGGGAGGGGGAGGACAGGAGGTACTTGGTAGCTTTGAGGGAGGGGAAATTGTGGTCAGATTGTAGTAAATGAAGGAAGAATAAAAAAATCTTTTTGCATGAAATATATCAGAATAGGCATACCTATTGCTTGAATAACAAGAGTGAAAATCATTTATTTTTACCTTCCTTCTTACAATATTGCTCATCTCAGTTATCTGTACTAATGGGGAGGATCAGTGGTGTGAAACATTCAGAATGCCTGATAATCAAAAAGTTGTGAGTGCTTGCAAACAATTTATATGCTCGACAGTTTAGTAGTTTCACCTTCCCAGTAATATTTTGCTTGAGTGCACATTAAAATTAGTTTGCATTCCCTGTGTACACACTATCTGGATGATAAGGAAACATACCCGGGAAGGATGCAATAAAGCTGGCAGCCACCATTCAATAGATGAGAACAGAGGGAACAGCCTGTGCCGTTAACACTCAATTGGAAACATGTAAATCTGTTGATAGGATTGCAGGACCAACCAGAGTGCTTTTTCTATTATTATGATCAGTGTTTCATCTCCCCTGAATCATATTTAGAATAACCAGAGGCAACTGATGCCCACAGGCATACTGTAAAATCTAATATTTATTACTGAAAGAGAAACAAAACTATCTAAACAATGATTCCAGCCACCAGTCACATTCAGATAAACATCACAACATCAGGTAATTGATTTTTTTCTTACAATTTTGAGTAGATAGGAAGGAAATACAATATTTTTAGGCTGAATTTGTGTTAATACATTGCTGTTTTGTCTTGGAAATTAAAGATAATGACATCTAATTAGAAGTGTTTTAAATTCTAAATGGTTAACGGAAAAATACAAAAATAAACAATAACATCACTTGCCAGAGGATGGTTTTCTTAAGATAGGACATCTTAGAATCTGAAAAAATGTTTTATGATTAAAATTGTAATTTAATGTTATTTTCATTAAAATGTTTTTTATAATCTTCTCTTAAGATAATTTAAATATTATCATATGAATATAATGAAATGTGTTCTTTAATAAAGTTTCTATTACTTAATAACTGAAATGTATTTAAAAAACAAAATTTTGTAAATAGAGTCTCACTGTAGCAGGCCTAGAACAACTAGATAGATTAAGTTTTTGGAACAGAGATCCAACTGCCTCTGCCCTAAGTGTTGGGATTACATAGCATATTGACAAGATTTTATTTTCATTAAATAGATTAGAATTTAAGAAGATTTTGTTGGGATACAGTGTTGTGACAGAGACTAGGGGAAAATGAAGGAAGACATTAAGGAGCTGTTACAAAAAAATCCAATTAAGTTATAATTTAGACTTGGTTGAGGTTGTATAGGTAGAGATGCTCAAATATTATAGAACTTCATTTTATGTAACATAGAATTTGTTGGGATATTATTATTAACTTTCTGCAAAAGTAAAAGGCTGTATGGAAGGAAAAAAGAAGGAGAGACCAAAGGGAGAAAAAAAGGAAACAAAGATATTCAAAGAAAGCTTCAAAAAAGTTGCTATTAGTATCATAATAAGATATAAATCTGATTTTCTAGAATGAATGTAATACTAATAATAAGGAAAAGATATGTCTGTCTGGGCTTGGGATGAGGAATTCAAATCTGAGCAGTTTAAGTTGGTGAAGTTGCTTGAAGTGGATTGGGCATACCTAGCTTAATATGACCTTTGAACAGGGGGTAGACATATGAGAAATATTAATGTGTACAGATTATTTTAAAAAATATTCATTTTCTAATATTTGAATTTTGAATATTTTCTCATATATACATACAATAATTTTTATCATATCCATTCACCACTAGCTTTCACCAATTTTTTATAGTGCTTCATCCCATTTCCCTCCCAAATTTGTGTGTTTTTATACTGTTATTAATAACACACTGAGTCCCATTACTGCTACCCATATGGAAGTGGATGTGAGATCATCCACTGGGGCATGGACAACCTACCTGTTACCATTGTCTCAGAAGAAGAGCGATTATCACTTCCTCAGCATACATCAACTGACAATAGCTCCTCTACTGGTTTTGAGACTTCATGAATCCTCATCCTATCGATTCTTGAGTATTAACTGCTGTTATATTGTGCTATTTGCCACAGATGCTCTGAGTTGACATGGGCAGCAGTTATGCAATATTGAAAAGCATTTGACAACTCTTCTCCCCATCCACTCATATCCTCTTTCTTCCCTCTCTTTCACAATGCTTCTTGAGCATTTGATAGGAACTAGAAGTTGATATAGATCATTCATCCACTCACAAGCACTCACAGATACTTAAACTTGGAACTTTGACTATTTATGAATCGCTGTCTTAAACATTAACTGCAAAAAACACCTCTAATTACAAGGTTGTGAGTAGTACAAATTTATGGTTATAGCCATAAATAGTTAGAAAACAGTTTTAAAGCATAGCTATCTAACAAAGCAGCATTAGTTACCAAGTAAAATAATTATGATGTATCCTATCATGGGGGTGTAAACAAGTTTACAGTAATAGGCAAAAATTAACTTAGGGTAAAACAAACTTAATAATAAAAACAATGGTTGCTATAACCAACACAACACAGTAGCACCATCTGGCACAGCTTGTCAGGCCACAAGGATCCAGAACTGAGTAATACGAATGGTTATCTTTTTCCACTAGCTACCTGCATAACCCTTATTTCAGACTACATAAGCAATCTATCAAAGAGTGAATTTTCTAGTCAGCTCATAATTGATTCTTTATGTCCTGTACATAAAATGAGCAGTTTCTTTAATAGCTGGTTCTTCCCATCTAACTCTGGTGGATGAACAAAAGCAATAGCAATAGCCTGATTTATTTTGGGTGCATCATAGGACCTCCCTTACCAATAATTCATAGGCAGGTGGTATGTTATGCTTAGCACTGAGACTTTTATTTACTAATCTATGTTATTTGGGAACGGTATTGTCCATTCATGCAGGCTACTTCTACTCATATTGTATTTTATGTATGGCTTAATTTTTAATTAGGCTACAAGCTAGTGAATTCCCTTGAGACTTTAAATACATATTTACTTGTTAACCAAACCGTACCCTACTTTTACTTTAGTACCCTATTATTAAAACACAATATTGCACACAGAAGCTGTTTTATATATTCAATATTAGGTGAGCATGTATAATAAAAAGAACCAATATATGCAAAAATGCACACTAATAAATTTATTGATAGCTAGTAGCTACATGTTGAAGAAGGCCACTTGACTGCTTGTTTTTTTTTTTCTGGCCACCCATAACACTGAAATAATCACATTCAAACTGTATTAATTAAATCACTGCTTGGCCCATTGGCTCTAGCTTCTTATTGGCTAACTCTTACATCATAATTTAACCTATTTTTATTAATCTGTGTATCGCCCTGTGGTTTTGGCTTATGAGCTTAAGTTCTGGTGTCTGTCTCCAGCAGGGCTGCATGGCTTCTTTCTGACTCTGCCCTTCTTTTTCCCAGCATTCAGTTTGGTTTTCCCCCACTACCTAAGTTTTACCCTGTCAGGTCTATGCAGTTTCTTTATTAACCAATGGTATTCAAATCATATAGAGGGGAATTCCACATCACCTCCCCTTTTTTGTTTAAATAAAAAGGAAGGTTTTAACTTTAACATAGTAAAATTACATATAATAAAACAGGTATCAAGTAATAATTATAGTTAAAATATTTAAAACTATAACTATCAATTGTTCAATTCCATCAAAGACTCCAGATGGATATAATATTAACTAACTAAACAGGAGGTGCATTGTAAGCAAATTCCAAAACTATAGAAATGACAGAGACATTTTGCTGCCAAAGAAAGTTCTTCTGTATTTCTCTGGCATCCATATTCAGCATACAGGCCCTTAGTATCCAGCAAATTTTTCATGAATCAGAAAATTTCAAAGACAGTTCTGCCTGTATTGTCAGTTTGTAACTTTCTTCTGTGTCATGAATAGTGTCTGGCAGACTCTTTCATGTAGCACGAACTCCAAAGAACCATGTCAACTTTATACAAGTTCAGCAGTCATTTCCCTATGGGTCCTGCATGTCCAGTTCATCAAGCAGTCAAGAGCAGTTTCTTGCCCAAATTGCTAACCAACTGCATAAGGAGCCTCTTCAGTACCCATCTTCCTCTTAAGTAGCTTAGTGCTGCCAGGAGCAGATGTGTCTCATTGTCATGAAAAGTCTTAAACTCTTAAAACATTTTAAGTGCCATATTCTGAAGGTCTCTAAAAGATTTGAAGAATACCTATCTAAATGAAATATATCTCTATATATCTAGAAAACCTAACTAAAATGACTATAAGCTTGACTACTATAGATGACTTTCTATTAACCAATATTTCTTAATTAAACATTACATTTTTAAATGAGCTGTGGAAACACAATACCTTAATCAAGAGCAGAAACATATATATACATAGTATAACAAAACTGACCTTAAATTTGTATCAATAAAAACACCAGTGATAGCCTTTGTTGGAGAGGTTGTGGAGAAAGGGGTACCCTCATCCATTGCTGGTGGGAATGCAAACTTGTGCAACACTTTGGAAATCAGTGTTTCGGTTTCTCAGGAAATTCGGGATCAACCTACCCCTGGACCCAGCAATACCACTCTTGGAAATATACCCAAGAGATGCCCTATCATATGACAAAAGCATTTGTTCAACTATGTTAATAGAGCATTATTTGTAATAGCCAGAACCTGGAAACAACCTAGATGCCCTTCAATGGAAGAATGGATGAAGAAAGTGTGCAATATCTACACATTAGAGTACTACACTGCGGTAAAAAAACAATGACTTCTCGAATTTTGCATGCAAATGGATGGAAATAGAAAACACTATCCTGTGTGAGGTAACCCAGACCCAAAAAGATGAACATGGGATGTACTCACTAATAAGTGGTTTCTAGCCATAAGTAAAGGTCACTGAGTCTATAATTTGTGATCCTAAAGAAGCTAAATAAGAAGGTGAACCCAAAGAAAAACATATAGTTATCCTCCTGGCTATGGGAAGTAGACAAGATTGCAGGGCAAAAATTTGGGATCTTGGGGGTGGGGTGGAATAGGGGTAAATGGAAATGGGGAGAGAAAAGTAAGAAGGGGAGGATGGGGGAACTTGGGGAAACGAGATGATTGGGATAAAGGAAGGTTGGATAGCGGAGCAGGGAAGCACATATCTTAGTTAAGGGAGCCACTTTAGGGTTGGCAAGAGACTTGAACCTAGAGTGGCTCCCAGGTGCCCAGAGCGATGTCCCCAGTTACTTCCTTGGGTAGCTGAGGATAGGGAACCTGAAATGACCCTTTCCTGTAGCAATACTGACGAATATGTTGCATATCACCATAGAACCTTCATCTGGCGATGGATGGAGATAGAGACAGAGACCCACATTGGAACACTGGACTGAGCTCCCAAGGTCCCAATGAGGAGCAGAAGGAGGGAGAACATGAGCAAGGAAGTCAGGACCACGAGGGTTGCACCCACCCACTGAGACAGTGGGGCTGATATGTTGGGAGCTCACCAAGGCCAGCTGGACTGTGACTGAAAAAGCATGGGATAAAACTGGACTCTCTGAACATGGCGGACAATGAGGGCTGATGAGAAGCCAAGGACAATGGCACAGGGTTTTGATCTTACATCATGTTCTGTCTTTGTTGGAGCCTAGCCAGTTTGGATGTTCACCTTCCTAGACCTGGATGGAGGGGGGGGGGACCTTGGACTTACCACAGGGCAGGGAACCCTGACTGCTCTTCGGACTGGTGAGGGAGGGGAAGAGGAGCGGGAGGAGGGGGAGGAAAATGGGAGGCTGGGAGGAGGAGGAACTTTTTTTTCAATAAAAAATAAAAAAATATATACATCCTGGTTTAGCTTAGCATTGCATACAATAAAATGTCTCTCTGTACTTAGCTCCTTCACAGTCAAAAAATTCAAAGACACAATAGTATACATAATCCAGACTCTGTGTATATTCCATCTTTATGTGGTTTATTTATTTTTACTTTATTACTTTTTAATGTTTATTTTTTATTATCTTCTCTTTCAATCTGTGACTATCTGCACTCTGTCTCTTTAAAGACCTTGCTGTGTTTTGATTTTTTGAAATTCTTTTTTTAATAACTTTCTATACTCTTTTTCTTCTCTCCCCCAAGCCTATGCACATTTATCCAACAGTATGACCCATTTTGAAGTTCTTTATGTCTGAATAAGTTCTATTGTGTATCAGTAGTTCTTTATTTTCCAGGAGAGCTTCTTAAAATGCTAAGTGCTTCTTAATAACTTAAGGTGCACCATTATTAGAGAATATATGGCACACCTGTTTATTCTGCCTAGTCAAACATGACAGAGTAGGTGCACTCATTGCCTTTCAGCTGTTCACCATGTCCCAGTTCCAAGCATGCATCATCAGGTCTATGCCGAGCCATTAAGTAGTTGTAGCCCTCTGCACAAAAAAACCCATTTAAATGCTTTGTAGCTTGACCTCCTCAGAGTCCATACTGGCATCATGGCCCAGAAAGCCAGTATTTCAAAACAGTGTGGCTCTTTTCCTGGTACTGGTAAATCAGGTAAACCTTTCTTAAAGGAACCATGTCTCTGCTTCCTTCTAGCAAACAGAGCCCAGTCAAGAAAATGCCATTACTAAACCATGCTTAATTCTTTTCTTTTGTGTCTAGGATTTTTAAGCTATCTCAGGTTTTACATGGATTTAGAGACCACATTGGCATTCCAATTTGTTGATGGAGGACGCTTGGCAGCTTGTTCATTTCCTGGTCACCCAGACCTTGGAAATAATCACAAAGAAACTGTATTAATTAAATCACTACTTGGCCCATTAGCTCTAGCTTCTTATTGGCTAACGCTTACACGTTAATTTAACCCATTTCTATTAATCTGTGTATCACCACATGGCTGTGGCTTATCAGCAAAAGTTTTTTTGTCTGTTTCCAGCAGGGCTACATGGCTTCTCTCTGACTTTGCCTTTCTTTTTCCCAGCATTCAGTTTAGTTTTCCCCGCCTCCCTAAGTTCTACCCTATCAGACCAAGGCAGTTTCCTTATTAACCATGGTATTCACAGAATACACAGGGGAATCCCACATCAGTTACAAATACTTGAGTCTGAAGACTCTTTGCCTCAGACACAATTATTATTTAATATATTTTAATTTCAGGTTTTGTTGTAATTTTTCTATTTATTTATTTATTTTAGTTTTCAGAGACTGTTTCTCTCTAGTTTTGGAGCCTGGCCTGGAACTATCTCTTGGAGAGAACGTTGGCCTCAAACTCACAGAGATCCAGCTGCTTCTGTATCCTGAGTGCTGTGATTAAAGGCATGTGCCATACTGCCAGGCCTTCATTGTGATATTTCTACAATCAAAATTATTTTTATATAGTAGTTATGCTAAAATACAAAAAATGATAATTGTACATACATAGATGATGTTTTGCTTTTGCTGGTTACTGAATAAAGCTTTCCTGGCCAAAGGTTTAGAATAGTAAAGTCATGTGGGAAATCTGAACATCTATCTATCTATCTATCTATCTATCTATCTATCTATCATCTATCTATCTCTATATCTATCTATCTATCTAGAGAGAGAGAGAGAAAGAGAGAGAGAGTTTTCACAGACAGATACATTTCTATAAATAACATGTAAATTTAGGTAGTAATCCTTAATATTTCCAATAAGCATGGAATTATCCATGTTTCTGATGAATATAATAAAACATGGAATAATGAGACAATTACATTAACTATGAACTGCTTTATAATAAATTACTTAGAGTCATCAACACAATAGCTAAATAGCAACTCATTGTACCTAATTACTCAGTGATAAGCATGTTTCAGAGTTCTAGTATCTGCCAATAAACATAGTTTGATTCAAAGGCACACCATTTAGAATTTTTAATACATTATGTTCAGAAAATAAAAATAAGTGTTGACTTTTTACAATCTGTCAGATAAAGTGTTAAAAGCATATCTCCCAATACTTGGAGATTAATTTTATTTTTTCAACCAAATTTTGTTCTAAGAACTGAAAACTATGAGCCTGTTCATTTTTCTTCATATTCTCTTGTAATGAAAAATGTCAGCCAATCCATGTGTTGTAGTAGTTATTTCCATAAAAATAATAGTTTACACTGTTAAATATATTGACTCCCAACTCCTAGCTTTTTATCAGAATTTCTTTTTACGCAAAAAAACACAAGAATTTTATTATGTTCGTGCATAACATAATAAATTTTCAGTATCCCATTCTTGTTTGAATGGAAGGGATTTAGAATAGATAATTAGAGGCATATAAAAAAGCCAAGAGATTTACAAATTTTCAAGAAATATGAAATTAAATTTTATTTCAGCAGTTTCAGCTACTCTAGCCCTTAGAGACAATTCAGAGAACTCAGAGACTTAGTCAAAAGCTTATGTCTGTGATCTAGTCTCTGACAATAATGGAACTTAGATAGCTACTGTATTGCCCTTTAGGCCTGCATCTCATTGTCAACCAAGGCCTAGAAAAACTTTTGTCCTCTTTCTTCCAAATAGAAATTTAACAGAGATGCTTAAGCCTACTCAGCTACTTGCAGAGCAATGCTGGAAAGAACCACAGGAAATAGGACAAATTTTGAAGGAATGACAGAGAAATTGCAAACTGAACTCCATTTTCAGATCTGAAAAAATATCTTTAGTCTATAGGTGTGGCTTCTCTCTTTTGTTAAGTTCCAAGCTGTCATACTTTTCAGTATGTTTCACTGACATAAAAAACAATTAGTTTTCACTTGTCTTTGTGTTCTGAAAAGTTTCACCTGCATGTAAGTTAATTGCACCTTGAAGGTTTCAAACTCTGATTTTTAAAACTTACCAGCTTTAACTTTTAAAACAATTTATCTTGATGACATTCTTCCAACTCCTCCAAATTCTCCTAGATCTTTTCCCACCTCCCTAACTACCAAGACTCTCCCTCACAAAAAAATAAAAATAAAAAAAACCAAAACCAGTGAACAAAAACAAAAGACAAAAAAAATACCAAAAACCAAACCAAACAGACTTAAAACATACAAATGCTGGAAGGCCATTTGATGTACTCCCAATTATACGTGGGGCCTGCCCTTAACTTGATTAAGTTATAATTTATCTAATGTCATTCCTTGGAGAAAATAACACTTTCAGTTATCTATTTAAAATATCTTCTTGGTTGGGGGTTAAGAATTTGTGATTGTTTTCTTATCTCAGTTCTGTATTTTTTGAAGCCATTCTTGTCTAGTGCATACTGTCAGTCTGTAAATTGAAACATTTATCAGCACTGTTGTTTCTAGATGACATTGTTTCTTTGGAGTCATCTACCACCTCACACTCTTACAGTCTTTCCTTCCACTCTTCAGCATATACCCCTGAGTCTTAAAGAAAGGGCATTGATCGAGACACCGTTTAGAAGTAAACATGTTAGTCAGTAGAGGTGACATTTTTAGTAAGGCACAAACTCATTTTCTCCATATTTGATGACATAAATAAGTCCTCAGAGACAGGGCCTTACAGTCATGTCATGGAAGGTAACCAGTAGCCTTAGCAATAGCCTGTAACATTTTCAGTATTGTCTATGGGGCCCCTTTGGTCAGTTATTGAATAAATACAATGAAAATGTGATACATTTACAAAATAGAACATCATTTCACTGTTAAGAAATAAATGAATTATAAAATTTGAAGAAATAATCATCTTGAAAGAAGTAGGACAGACCTAGAAAGGAAACTTTGCATGTTTTTTCTTATATGTAGATTTTAGAATTAAAACTTCAGATATATGTGATAAAATCCAAATAACTACAATGGGTTGGTAACAAGTAAGAAATTAGGTGGGAGATATTAGCGTGGGAAGTGCAAACCTCCCAAGGAATGTGAAAGAGAATATAGTTCATAAAGTGACAAATGGGAAATTAGAATAAGAGGATTAATGGGGAGGCAGAGTAAAGGAGAGAACCTGGAGAGGGACAGTTGACACTGTAGGCCCTTTAAAACTCTATGTGGAATTGTGGAATCCTATTGCTGTAGGTGTTTTCTTAAATGTATACATACACCAAGGTAGCATATTCCTATCTTTGTTTCCATAGTACCTGTGGGTTGTCATGAAAAAAAAGAGGAGTGCCAGTTCTTACTGTGGTTAACTAGGAAGACAAGTACCTAACATATCATTCTTAGTGCAGTCAAAGTAGACTTTGCAATGACTGTATATGATGAGAAATAAGTCTTCTCCTAACCTCAGAGTTGTAAGCAAGGGCACTCCTCAAGATGTAAACCTTGCTTGATACTGCTCAGGTTTTAAGTATTTGAAATGAGATAAGTCATGGTCCTTTACAAAAACTAAGTACTGTTATTTTGCTAATGGAGCATGACAATAAAATCGATCCTAGTAACATTCTGCTATTCTTCTAAATCAATGCCTCATTCAGACATCAGAAAAGCATTCTCTTTCAGTAGACGAGAACTAATGCAGATATCCACAACATAAAACTGTACAGAAAGCTAAAACATTGGAACACTCTTTAATAAATGGTGTATGTTTTCATTGAATCCTGCTCCTTGGAGTTCAGGGAAACCCAAACACATGCACGCACATACACACACACACACACACACACACACACACACACACACAGAAGGCAGAAAAAGTGTAAGACAGAGTAATGAATTACAACATTGAAAGAAAATTTTTCCAGACACAACAGGACTGATGCACATATGAGCACACAAATATTGAGGCAGCATACACAGGACCAGCACAGTGCTGAGATGAAGAACTGGAAATTGGCTTCCATACCTAGTCAATAAGTTATCTTCAATGAAGACTCACTTGTGAAGAAAAACTGTTTTTTTCTCCAATAAATTATATACACTACACTCAAGTCTAGGCTCATGTCTAAAAGTATATAGCCAAAAAAAAATTCAATACTTTTTTTTCAATTGTAGACCTTGCCTTATTTGCTCATTTTGACATTTTTAGTTTAACAGGTTTTTTGATTAAATATTACAGTTTCTGATTTTGCACTTTTATGGGTTATATATGTGTTTCTTCTGCTTTTTCTTTTTTATTTTATGGTTTGTTTATTTTTATTGCTGTTACTTTCCTGTTAGTTTATTTACTAAAGAGAAAAATAAAGAAATCATGAAGTTGGGTAGGTAGGGGAGGATATAGGAAAGATCTGGAAAGAGTGGGGAAAAGAGAACTGTGATCAAATATATTTTATGAAAGAAATTTCAATAAAAAATGACCTCTGTGTTCCTGAATTCTTTATATTCACTTACTGAAGAAGTGTTCTTTCATCATGCTAGGGTTTTATTAACATATTATTTTGCTTTCAATACACTCACAATGTGGTGAGAGAAAAATATATGAACCTTTAAAGATGCAGTAGAGTGTAGACTCATAAAGGTGGAGAAATATTTCTACTTCGAATAGAAATACAAATTGTAGAAATTGGTGCTATTTTTATTAATCTATCAAAAATGGGTACTTTATGAATCAAAACAGATATGAAAGATGGTATGAATACAGGCAAAGACACAAATATGTTTATGGAATAGATGTGCTTTTGAAATAATGCTCTAAAAATTTTTATGATCAGAGCACAGAAAATTATAGAGATAATAAGCCTGTAGCCGTATCTGAAGCTTCAGGTGTAACAAAAGGAGGGAAGAGGGGTGTTCAAAGGCACAAATATGATCCCAATGTGAAAATAATTATGAATATGAAGAAGAACTTTGGCACATGAGTTTTGTAGTTTATAGTGTGAGACTAGCCATATAGGAAACATAAATAATACTCAAGAAGAATTGCAATATTTATTTTTTCTCATCTTAAAAGTTGTTTCAAGGCTTTCTCTTCTGGTCTCTTTGGCCTCGGCGGCAGAAGCAAGATGACGAAAGGAACGTCATCCTTCGGAAAGCGTCGCAACAAGACGCACACGTTGTGCCGCCGCTGTGGCTCTAAGGCCTACCACCTTCAGAAGTCTACCTGTGGCAAATGCGGCTACCCTGCCAAGCGCAAGAGAAAGTATAACTGGAGTGCCAAGGCTAAGAGACGAAACACTACCGGGACTGGGCGGATGAGGCATCTAAAAATTGTCTACCGAAGATTCAGGCATGGATTCCGTGAAGGGACAACCCCTAAACCCAAGAGGGCAGCTGTTGCAGCATCCAGTTCATCTTGAGGATTTCAATCTGTCATAAAATAAATGTTCTGGTTTCCAAAATTAAAAAAAAAAAAAGGTTGTTTCAAGTGATTTGCTTCCATCAAGAACTTAAAAAGTAGGAAACAACATCTTACATTATAGAGGAAACTAAAAATATTAAAGATTAAAACAAAAATATAATTTCAATGCTATATTAAATGATTATACCTGTACTCAAACTTATCTTCATTAACCTAATTAGGACAAATTACATTCAACACATGTTTTCCAATGAGATAAAAACGCTTCTTATTTCCAAAGCATAAAAATCCGTGCTTCAAATTTCAAACAATTCCTGGAAACCATTTTCTGCATCCCAGGGCTTGTGATAGCATATTTCCTGACCAAAAAAAGTATCATGATTTTTGGGGTAGTTGATTGGTAGGGCGGGTGAAAATGTTAGAAGAGTTAAACTTGATAGGCCTGTTCATTCATCTTTTGAAGTCTTGATTGAGCTAAATGTGGTTGGTTGTTGTCTTGTGAAAAATTCTGACCCTTCCTATGGACCAACAGCTGCTACAGGCATTGCTATTTTTTTTTTTTTGCATCCCATTGATTTACTGAGCACATTTCTCAGATGCAATTTCATCAGTCTTCAGAAAGCTGTAATAGATCCAAATGACAGTAAACCTGCACAGACCATGACCTCCATTTGGAAACAAGGTTAATTTGGGGGAGTGTTTTGGAGCTTCTTCTTGGCCCATCTACTTAGCTGATATTTGGATATTGTGCCATATAATCCACTTCTGGGAGAATTCCACAGTTAAATTTTACTTTTTCTTTGTTGTTATTTTAAAATTGTTTTTTTTTTGTTATATACATTAAGAGAAATATGTGTTAATTTGTAATGTCTAATAGGGGCACTGATTCCCCACTATAAGCTAACTCTGTCTTAACAGGTGCGTGTGTGTGTTCATGTGTGTGTCTTGTGTGTCATGTGTGTGTGTGTGTGTGTGTGTGTGTGTGTGTAATGTTCTACAGTATCAGGTTTCTATGATCTTTTCAAAAGGTCTTTAGGGTTGTTTACATCTCACTGAAATCCTTCCTCTACCATTCTTTCCTATTTTCTACTCAAATTTAATCATTGCTGTTTCACTTTGACCTTTGATGCTTTATGACATTGGGTTTAAGCTTCCTGCCATTGAAAATATGGCCTTAAACCTTATTACTTTTCTGATCATTATGAATGTTTTATATGCAACATATGTATCTGAAGATTCAAAGCTATCATACACAAATACCAGAAACCATCAGACTCTTGTCTTTCTCAGTTTGTTATCCCTTTCAGGATGATTGTTTCATACGTTTACCAGTGTATTTCAAGGTTTCATTTTACTTATCAAATAAGGATATTCCTTTGTAAATAAGTCACATTTTCATCATATATTTGTTCGTTGAGGGATATCCCAGTTGCTTCAATTTCTTGGCTATTGTAAATAAAACAGCTATGAATATTGAAGAATATTAGTATAATACTATTCAAAATCATTTAGATATATGTACAAGAGTAGTATAACTGAATCTTGTGATACATCAATTTATAAGTTTCTCAAGATTCAGTATACCTATTTTCATAGTGATTGCACTAGTTTGCCTTCAATCAATAATGAATACATATTCCACATATTCATTATAACATTTATTTTCATGGTTTTATATTAGCCATTCTAATTGAAGTAACATGAAATATTAAATGAGCTTTATATATATTTACATGTTACTAAGGATGTTTGAGATGAAACATATTTGATTAGTTATGTGAAAGCTTCTTAAACATATTTTAATTATACTCTATCCATCCCCAAACACTTTACAGATCCTGCTTTTTTTCTACATTTCAAATTTGTGTCATTTTTTAAAAATAAGGCTATCAATATATCTTATGCCGTCCAAATTTTCTTAGGTGTGTACCCTTCATCTAGAATATACACTCTTAAAAACAAATGACTACTTTTTTCCCAGCAGCAATCAGTTGATTATAGCTCTTTGATTATGAGTGAGCCTTGTTGGTAAACTCTTTTTTCTTCCCAGGACTTGGTCTGGCTTGGGCTTACATTGGTCTTGTGCATACCACCATAACCCCTGTGAGTTAGTATGTTTAATTGTGCTACTGTGTCAAAAGATACTGTTTTCCACTAGTCATACATTACTTCTGACTTTTATAGTCTTTCCAGTCTTTTCACAATGAGCCCTGATATGTGAGAGGAGTCACTGAAATATGTATGTTCTACCAATGTATTATTACTTCATAGTCTTCTATTTTGTTCTCCTTGGTCAATTGTGAGTCTCCATGACAATCACCTTTTTTTTTTGCAAATAGAAGCTTCTCTAATTAGGGTTGAATAATGCATTGATTTATGGGTAATATTACTAGCAATAGATTTGCTATTGCATCAATTTATCAGAATAATAGTCGTCCCCCATAGGGTCCATGACCTGTATAGTTTTGGATTTCTGGTATGAAAACAAACCAGAAATTGGATTCATCTTGTGGATAAAACGTAATTTAAGTTTATTTTTTTTAAAAAAATGGTTATTCTGATGCTATTTGTGTGAGTATTACATCCTTGGTTTTGTCTTTAAGGCCAAATATTACTATCTTCACAAACTACACAGCTGGGTATAGTAGAAGATTACTTTTCTCATCAGGTATTTTTGATATTGCCTTTAAGCATTATGAAATGTAACCAATACTATATAAGCTTAATTACTCTATGCTTTATGACTCAGTTATGTTATCTCTTCAAAATAGGGTATTGTAGTTAAGCTTGAGGGTATCAAGATCACTGGTAATAATTAGCAATTTTTAGAGGTCTTGTTGACCTCAATGCATAGCAAATCAAAGGCATAAACCATTCCCAGCATTGGGCTTTTTATTTGAAAGCCTCTGTTCTTTAGGATGGACATTTTTGCCCAATTATAGGACTATTCCACTTTAATGCATTAATACACTCAAATTCTCTCTCTCTCTCTCTCTCTCTCTCTCTCTCTCTCTCTCTCTCCATATAAACATAGACAGATAGATAGAAGATTGATAGATAGATAGATAGATAGATAGATAGAAGATTGATAGACAGATAGTTGGATAGATAGATAGATAGATAGATAGATAGATAGATAGATAGATAGATAGATACAAACATACATACATACATAGAGGGATAGTCTAATCATAACTACATAAAGCAGGAGAGTTGGCCTGAAATTTTCTATAGATTTTTCTGGTTTTACACATGCTAATGTTATGCTGGAATTATAGCCCTACGTATGTGTACGTGTGTATGCATTTGTGTGTGTGTATGTGTGTGTGACCATATATAAAAATAAAATAACCATTCCTTAGTGTTTGGGCTGTACTCCTGTATATGTGTTGCTTTTATAGACTAATAAATCAAGCTTTGGGGGCCAAAGGGTAATTAGAGCAAAGCCAGGTGCAAAATCTGAGCAGAAATAGAGAGAAAAGGAAGGCAGAGACAGGTAAGATGCAAACCAGCTGGCAGGGAAACAAAACATGTAGAAACTGAGGTAACACTATGGCCATGTAGCAAAACATAGATTACTAGACATGGGTTAAGATGTAAGAGCTAGCTATAAATATGCCTGAGACATTTGCTAAACAGTATTGTAATTAATACAGTTTCTATGTGATTATTCTGGTCCAGGCAAATGGGAAATGAAAGCGCAGTCTCTGTTTACAAATGACACCCAAATATTTGGCAAGAATTTCCATATAAAACCTGAGAAAGCTTCACAAATAAGGATTTTCAGTGGCAAGAACAGAATCAAGAGTAGTTTCTTTTTAACTGTCTTTACTCTGGTAAACTCTGTTTGTTGGTGGCAAACAGAGGCATGGGTCCTTTAAGAAAGGTTTACTAACTCAACATTAACAGGATAAACCTCATGGTGGTTATTTTGAGAGTCTTTGCCAACAAACATTTAAATGGTGAATATGATCAGTCAGAATCAAGCTTGATGATGGGGCATGGACCTAGAAACTCCACAGAGTTGTGGCAAAAAATGTGGTTCCTACCTTTACTGCCACCCTAAAACTTGAATCTCAGAAAGCTAAAGAATGGGGCAAAGCCAGCTGCTAAAGCCACAGCTTTCAATCAAGATAGGCTGCTCAGCATATTTAAAACTCATGTGCTCAGAAAAATCTAGATATATAAAGACAGATTCAGATAAAAAATCTTCTAAGTGGCATATAGTGTATTTAATAATTAACATTGGTTTGGGAGAGAAAAGAAAACTGATGGAGGAAGTTCTTCAAAAAAGAAATAGAATAGTTAGGTATGATGGCATACACCTTTAGTCCCAGCAATTGGGAGACAAAGGGAGGCAGATCTCTTTGAGTTCAAGGACAGCCTGGTCTGCAGAATGAGATCCAGAACAGTCAAAGACACACAGATATACAGAGAAACCCTTCTATCATAAGAACCTAAAATTAAACAATAAAAGAAATAGAGTAAAAAACAAAGTCATATAAAGATTGAAAATACACAAAGAATTTTAATTACATATATTATTGTGGTTTCTTTGAATTTTTTGCCTGTGAATGAGCTAACTACAGAGAGGCATTTCATTACACTGGTTGCTAAGCTAAACTATCATATAAATTTTAAAGGTATCTTGACTTCAAATTTAAGTCTCAAGACATGTTACTTTAGAAAAGAGGTTCTGCTTTTGTTTCCACATAGGATAGACATCTGTGAATTCTTTATTCACTATTAAGATTTCATCAAACAAAATCCCTCCAGTGATGGTCCAGGTGGTCCAAAATCTAAAATGACTTCAGGACTTCTGCATAAAATGGGCCAACTACACAGGATACCACAAGAGAAATCTGGTTAACAGTGCTCCCAATCAGAAGGAAAAGAGAGAACTATGCACATAATTCCAAAACATTGTTTATAAACGCTTGTTTTCACTTAAAAGAGGTTAAAAATAAGTGGTTAATGGTCACAGTTAAGATCTGTCTAAAGAAAAAAAGAATATAATATAGAAATAATTGCTTTATACTAGTATGGACTTCAGTTTATTAACAGAAATTTTTTATATGTATATTTCTATTCTTATTTAAGGTATTATGCTTATGGAGCTCATTATAAATGTAATACATAATTAAATTATGGATTAATAGTCATCTATAGTAGTTACATTGTAGTCATATTAATGAAGTTTTCTAGATATACAGAGATATATTTTCTTTTTTTTTTAATTTATTTATTTATTAAGGATTTCTGCCTCCTCCCCGCAACCGCCTCCCATTTCCCTCCCCCTCCCCCAATCAAGTCACCCTCCCTCATCTGCTCTAAGAGCAATAAGGGTTCCCTGACCTGTGGGAAGCCCAAGGACCGCCCACCTCTATCCAGGTCTCCTAAGGTGAGCATCCAAACTGCCTAGGCTCCCCCAAAGCCAGTACGTGCAGTAGGATCAAAAACCCACTGCTATTGTTCTTGAGTTCTCAGTATTCCTCATTGTCCTCTATGTTCAGCTAGTCCGGATTTGTCCCATGCTATTTCAGACCCAGGCCAGCTGGCCTTGGTGAGTTCCCGATAGAACATCCCCATTGTCTCAGTGTGTGGGTGCACCCCTCGCGGTCCTGAGTTCCTTGCTTGTGCTCCGTCTCCTTCTGCTCCTGATTTGGACCTTGAGATTTCTGTCCCGTGCTCCTCTGTCTCTGTCTCCTTTCATCGCCTGATGAAGGTTAATATTCATGAGGATGCCTATGTGTTTGTCTTTGGGTTCACCTTCTTACTTAGCTTCTCTAGGAACATGCATTATAAGCCCAATGTCCTTTATTTATGGCTAGAAACCAAATATGAGTGAGTACATCCCATGTTCCTCTTTTTGGGTCTGGCTTACCTCACTCAGGATAGTGTTTTCTATTTCCATCCATTTGTATGCAAAATTCAAGAAGTCCTTGTTTTTTACTGCTGAGTAATACTCTAATATGTATATATTCCATACTTTCTTCATCCATTCTTCCGTTGAAGGGCATCTAGGTTGTTTCCAGGTTCTGGCTATTACAAACAATGCTGCCATGAACATAGTTGAGCAGAGATATATTTTCGATGGATAGGTAAACTTCAATGACTTTTAAGACCTGAAGAATATGGCATTTAAAATGTTTTAAGAACTTAGACTTTTCTTGACTGTGAAACATGTCTGCTTCTGGCAGCACTAATTACTGTAGAGAGGGTGATCTGCATCAAATAATCTTACTGTGGACTTCGCCTTCATTGTGACAAAGCTATTTGGAAAAGAAACTCTTCTTGCCTGGATTGCTCGATGGTTTGCCTTATGAACTGGACATACAAGTGCCACAGAAAAGTGGCTGCTGAACTTTCCAAAAGATGGGATGGTTCTTCAGTGTTCCTGCTTCACAGAGGAAACTTCCAGAAATTCCGCAGGACACAGAAGAAAGAAAGTGACAAATTTTTCTAGTACAAGGCAGAATAGATCTTCAAATTTCCTGCTTTACTGAAAAGTCTGCCATATGATGGGCCACTAGGCTAGAGATGAATGCCTCAACATAACAACAACAAAAACCCTTCAGGTGACTGTCCAGGCAGCAAGATATCTTTGCTATTTTTAGAACTTCAGAAGTTGCTTATAACAATCTTTCTGTTTACTTAGGTAATATTATGTACTTCTGGGATCTTTGATGGAGTTTAAGACTAGATAGTTATAACCACAATTTTCCTTAGTTATGATAAAAGATAAATTAGATATAGAATTTTAGACTCACAAACATAGGATAGATGATAGAGTATTTTCCTCAATTTGCCAAATATAAATGGACAAAATATTGTAATTATAATTATTTCTTAATGACTATTTTGTATATGAAATTTTACTATGTTAAAGTTAAAACCTTCATGTTTAATTAGACAGAAAAGGGGAGATGATGTTGGATGCCCTTCTGTACATGTTTTGCTTTTATTAGTTAATGAATAAAGCTGTTTTGGTCAATGGCTTACCAGAGTAATCCAAGTGGGAAATCTGAAAAGAGATCTATTTAGAGAGTGGGTGGAGTCGATGAGATGTCCTGTAGCCACTGAAGGAGAAAGACAGCAGAACCTGCCAGCAAGCCATAGCCTTATGGTGATACATAGATTAATATATATGGGTTAATGTAAGATATAGGAGCTAGTAAGGAGTACGACTGAGCCATTGACCAAACAGTGCTGTATTTAACATAGTTTTTATTTGTAAGTGGTTGGGAAATAAAAGCAGAGTCTTTGCTTACACCTTAGATTATGCAAATATATGTGTATATGTGTAGGTATCCATGTATATATTTATGTATGTATATATTTATGTTAGTATATATATTTATATTAAGGAAACATAGAGTAGCCTTTTCAAAAGATGTTTAGTGTCATTTAACCCTCCTCATATGGTGTCACCCACATTTTCTCACATTTCCCAGCCCAGTCTGTTTCTTATTAATATATTAAAAATGTGTCTCTACTACTTTGGAAGCCTTTATTCATAAGTCTTTAGTAATATCTGTAAAACAATTTGCATTCCAAATGAAAGAAAAATATCTCTGAAACTTTAGATATTAGATTTAATTAAAAAGAAAAAAGGGAATGAAATAATAATGGTAATAGAAAAATGTTATATTTAGGCATAAGTATAAACATAAGTATTTATGAATATAATTATATTAAATTCTCTTCACCAAAGTTTCAGATTACATGCTGGGTAGATGCTTTAGTCAGTAAAGCAACTGCTTTGCAATAATGGGTATCTTAATGTGGGTGTTCACATGTGTAAAAGCCAGACACAGAAGTACCTGTAGTTTATTCCCAGTTATTCATTACAGGGTAATGATAAGCAGGGGTAGAGAATCTATAGAAAATTTCAGAACTTTTCACTCTGTGATTATGTCTGTCTTTTCCATGTGTACCTGTAAGGATTTTTATGTATGCTTCAAAGCAAACTCTTTAAGACAAAGCTATTAAATTAAACCAGCTATCCAGGCATAACGCAAACTCATGACTCAATGCTTTATTCATATGCAACTCTAGAAAGGTGCATTGAAACCTTAGTGATACATGATAACTACAATTATCTGTGGTTACAAGATTACGATGTAGTTAGGAATTATGCTCACCTATCAAAGTGGGGTAATATATTTTCTTATAGCTCTGTGAACTATTAGCACTGGAGAATTGATTAGGTTTATAATACTAGGTATGATTTCTCTCCCATTAAGTAGTCCTTTATTCCAGCTAGACATTTGTTGTTTACATCTTATATGGAGTACCACTTGCATAGTTACAGTTATCTTGGTCAATGTTTTGTTTCATAGGTGTCTCTGCTACATAAGACAATTAATTGCTTCCTACCCTTGATAGCTTGCATAGTACTTTTTGATAGTATGGAATATAGATTTCAGGCAAGAGGTTTTCATGTTAAATCTAACTTGAATAATCCAAGTTCTGTGTGCTAGGTATATAGTGTCTTCATCAGCAATAAGGACTTACTTTCCACCTCTGAGGAAACCAAATGGCAACAGCAATACTCTACATTGTTTATAGAGTTGCTTGGAATATGCTGACCAACCATTTGAGAGATGTTTTTCATACTAGGTAGAGGGTCTATGATCTTTACACCTAAGGGAGATCATGGCAAAAACACAATTGACAATAATGCAGTGATAAATGAACAATGGGAACACAGCCCTAGTGAATATATATATATATATATATATATATATATATATATATATATATATATATATATATATATCTCAGAACTCTCATCTATTACTGAGGAAATGGCATGGAAAAAATACTGGAAAGATTGTAATAGTCAGAATACCTAGATTGGATACAGTATACAGAACACAATCTGCTGTAAAATAGTTTATCATAGAAAATTACTTCATAAACAATACTGCAACAATAACCATAGCACGAGACTTGCTAATGTGTAAGTTATGTGTGTGTGTGTGGGGGGGGTTCTTTTTAGGTGTCCTATCCCTAGATAAAGACAAAGCAGTATATGACTGCTGAAAGAAGGATACTTAAATTTTCCAGCGATGAACCTTCCGATTGATTTTTCTATACAAAATGGTCAGCCCTCCAAACATACAAACAATAATAACAGACTCAGAAGGTCACAGTGATATACAGATGTATATATGTATATATGCATATATATGTAACAACAATAATAAAAGAAATAGATGTGATCAATATGAGAGTAAGAGGGTATAAAGGAATCAAACGGAAGGGCTTAAGTGAGAAAAGGGAAGGTGGAGAGTGATGCAACCATATGTTAATTGAAATGTAGAAAAAATAAAAGGAAGAAAAACAATAATAGGCTTCAGAAATGGCTTGGGAGGAGAGTACAGGATTAGTTTATAGCAAACACATGGGTATATGGAAGAATAAACTAGATGCTCTTTTTTATTATTGGGTTTTAGAATTTAGATAATTTGTCAAAGCTTATTAAATGTACAAAAAACTATACATTTCACAATGTAAAACTTTGAGGACTACTGAGAACTCAAGAACAATGGCGGTGGGTTTTTGATCCTACTGCACGTACTGGCTTTGTGGGAGCCTAGGCAGTTTGGATGCTCACCTTACTAGACTTGGATGGAGGTGAGGGTTCTTTGGACTTCCCACAGGGCAGGGAACCTGTTTGCTCTTTGGGCTGACGAGGGATGGGGACTTGATTGGGGGAGGGGGAGGGAAATGGGAGGCAGTGGTGGGGAAGAGACAGAAATCTTTAATAAATAAATAAAAAAATAAAAAATAAAATTTATTTAAAAAAAAACAAAAAATATAAAAGAAAAATAGATTCATGGGAACAGAGACTAGAAGTAGGAAACAAATGTATAAGCCAAAGATCTTCTTGTTATGGGAATTGTAGAATTTTATTCTTATTATATTAAGACCAAAAGACAAGAGTGAGCTTGTGGAAATGGAGGTAGAAAGGGTAGTTGCCATAGATGAAGGGGAGAGCACACATTCAGATAACAGTGGAGGAAGAAGGCCTCTAATCTAGGAACCTGAGTTTAGTTGAACAAAACAACAACGAGGTGGTAGGTTGGTGTGGCAGAATAAATAAGAATGCTGGCAATGTGGCTTCATTAGATGGGATTGAATTGGTCCTGGAATGTTTTGATGTGTTTTATCAATAATTCTTTTCATGATGTTCAGTAAATCATAGCAATATACTATTAACTTATCATCTCCGGGTTTATTTCTATGTTATCACATATACATATTTTGCCATGTAAGCATTGGAATGTATATATATTTCATTATATTTCATCTTTCTTAAAAATTTCATGATATATCTTCCCTTTCTGAAGACTATTCTTGTCCATTATGTTCCTCTGATCAGACCTACTGTTTTATTAATAGTCTATTGTTGTCCTTTTCTCAATATTGTTCTTTTTTTTAAAGGTTTATTTATTTATTATGTACAAAGTGTTCAGCCTCCATGCCTGCAGGCCAGAAGAGGGCACCAGATTTCATTACAGATGGCTGTGAGCCACCATGTGGTTGCTGGGAATTGAACTCAGGACCTCCGGAAGAGCAGTCCGTGCTCTTAACCTCTGACCCATCTCTCCAGCCCCCTCATTATTGTTCTTAGTTTAGCAATAATTTCTCTTTCAAGCATGAGAATGTATTTTTTTTCTTTTTTTTCTTTTTTTTGGTTTTTCGAGACAGGGTTTCTCTGTAGCTTTGGTGCCTGTCCCGGAACTAGCTCTTGTAGACCAGGCTGGCCTTGAACACCCAGAGATCCCCCTGCCTCTGCCTCCCGAGTGCTGGGATTAAAGGCCTGCGCCACCGCCCGGCGGAGACGTTATTTTTTTTAAATAAATATTACTTCAGTATCTTATTGAAAACTGTAGACAGATAATAGTAACTTTCAATTATGTTATTATGCAAATCATAGTTTTTCAGGGACATGTAAAACGATAAGTGACTAGGGAGGGAGAGAAAGGGAGAAAATATACGTAAAGTCACCATCTCATACTGGTATTGACCAGTCTGAACCTCATGACACACAGGTGTCATATAGGAAAAAAAAGCAAGGATGAATTCTGTCTTCCTGCTACAGAATTTCTTACTCTTTGAGAAATCTTTGTTTATTCTTCACTCCTAGTAGCTGGATTTAATCTCCTGTACTTAAAGTTAACTGATGATGTTAATTATGTATACAGTATCTCCTTGTGCCATCTCATACCTCCTCACAGCAATATTGAAATTGATGTTTGAATTAATAACTGTACCCCATAGCCTAAGAAAGCAATCAAGTGAAATTTACCATTGCATATTATAAGTCATATCAGCTACTGTTTCACTCATTTAAGAATACATTTATGATAGAAACAGAAGGAACATTGCCAAATTGTTTCCATAAGGCCACAGTCACCCTTATACCCAAGCCATACAAAAACTCAAAAAAGAGAGCAAATTATAGACCAATTTAACTCATGAACACTGATTAAAAAATACTCAATAAAATACCAGCAAAGAGAATTCAAAAATGCATCAAAAATAATCATCTACCATGATGAAATAGGCTTCATCCCAGAGATGTAGGGATAGTTCAACATATGAAAATCTGTCAAATTAATCCACCATATAAACAAGCTGAAGAAAAAAGTACACATAATTATCTCATTAAATGTTGAAAAAGCCTTTGACAAAACTCAACACTGCTTCATGATAAAAAACAAGTTTTGGGGAGATCAGAAATACAAGAAACATTCCTAAACATAATAAAAGCAATATACAACAAACAAATAGCCAATATCAAATTAAATGCAGAGAAACTCAAAGCAGTTCTACTGCAGTCAGGAACAAGACAAAGTTCACCACTCTCCATACCTATTCAATGTAGTACTTGAAGTTCTAGCTAGTGCCAAAAGACAAGTAAAGGAAATTAAGAGGATAAAACTATAAAGAAAGAAGTCAATGTATCAATAATTACAGATGATATGATAGTATATAGATAAGAACCTGAAAAATTCTACCAGGGAATTTCTACAGGTGATAAACACCTTTTTCAAGTGGATGGATACATTATTAACTAAAAAAGTAGCCCTCATGTTCAAATGATAAAAGGGCTAAGAGAGAAATCAGGGAAATGACACACATCACAATAGCTTAGAATAATACAAAATATCTTGCTGGAACTCTAACAAAACAGGTTAAAGACATCTATGACAAGAACTTCAAGCCTTTGAGGAAAGAAATTAGAGAAGAAATCAGAAGATGGAAAGATCTTGCATGCTCTTGAATCAGTAGGATTAACATAGTAAATTTTACCAATGCACATCTTACCAAAAGCAAAGTACAAATTTAAAGCAATCTCAATTAAATTTCTGACACCATTCTTCACTGATATTGAAAGGACAATTTTCAAATTCATATGGAGAAAGTCAGAATATCATAAACAATTCTGTACATTAAACAAACTTCCAGAGGATTTACCATCCATGATTTCTATTATAGAGCTATAATAATAAAAACTGAATGGTATGTTCTAAAAACAGAGAGATGGATCAATGAAATCTATTGAGGATATAAACTTAAATACAACCACCTATGGACACCTGGTTTTTGACAAAGGACACAAAATTATACAATAAAAAAATAAGAAAGTATTTTCAAAATATGTTACTGGCATAACTGGAAGCTGGCATGGAAAATAAGGCAAATAGATCCATATCTGTCACCCTTCACAAAACTCAAGTTAAAGTAGGTAAAAAACTTCAACATACACCCAGTTACACTGAACTTGATAGAAGGGCAAGTGGGAAATAGCCTTAAACACATTGGCACAGAGACAACTCCCTGAACAGAACATTAATTTTGTAAACACTAAGACCAACAATTAATAAATACTACCTCTTGAAATCAAAATCATCTGTAAGACAAAGGAAACCAACCACAAGTTGAAAAGGCAGCCTACAAAATGGGAAAAGATCTTCACCAACCCCATATGTGACAAAGGGCTTATTTTAAAATATATAAAGAACTCAAGAAAACATAATTTTAAAAACAAAAATCAAATAATCCAATTAAAAATGGAAATACAGATCTAAAAAGAGAATTGTCAGCAATTGGAATCACAAATGGCCTAGACACACTTAGAGAAATGTTCAACATCTTTTGCCAACAGGGAAATACTAATCAAAACAACTTTGCGATTCAGTCTTAGAATGGCAAAAAAAAAAAAAAAAAAAAAAAACACAAGTTATTACTCTTTCTGAAGAAAATAGGGAGCAAGGTCAAAACATCTTTAATGCTGGTGGGATTGAAAACTTGTACAGAAACTTTGGAAATTAATATGGTAGTTTCTCTGAAAACTAGGAATCTACAAGATCCAGTAATACCACTATTGGACAGACACCTGAATCTTACCATAATCATACAAAAAGAACACTTGCTTTAACTATGTTCATAGCAGCTTTATTCATATTAGCCAGAACCTGGAAACAACCTAGTTGTTCCTAGACTGAAGAATGGACAAAGAAAATGTGGTACATTTACACAATGTAGTATTAGCTGTTAAAAACAATGACATCATGATATTGTCAGCAAAAGTGATGGAACTACAAAAAGAAAATTATCCTGCGTGAGGTAACTCAGACCCAGAAAGACAGACATGGTATAATCTCACACATACATGGCTATTAACTGTAAAATTAGAGATAACTATAATCTGCAGACCCTGAGAGACTATGTAACAAAGAGGGTTCAAGGTGGGACACCCAGACCTTCCAAAGAAGGGAAAATAGAAGAAAGTTCATGAGTAGATTTAGGATGAGTGAGGACAGGAATATAAATGATTAGGTTAGAAGGTTATAGATGGGGAGAAAACTGAAAGAGAAGACTAGAAAGGGGGCAATCCAGGGATGAGCAGAGATCTAAAGCAAGGGAATCTCTCTGGAATCAACAAGGATGACCCCAGCTAAGATTTCCAGCAATAGGAGCTATATAGCCTGAATTGGCCATCTCATCTGACCAGGAAAGGATTCTTTTGCAGGAGGTTAGACACTGATCCAACCACATAAATTTCGCCCTAAGACTGTATTGCCTATGATATGTGCTGGGGTAAAGATGGCCTAGGGATTGAGGTAGTGACCAACCGATGGCTCTTCTAGCCTTAGAACTATGCCGTGAATGGAAGCCCACCACTGACACTGCCTGCAGTGCAAGAACCCACAGGCTACAATGACCCAGAGACCTAGGATAGAACCAAACATGACAGAAGAAAAAAGTCAATGTATTGTTGGTATACTGCTATACTCATAGATTTGTGCCTAGCCAATTGTCATCAGAGAGCCATCATCAAGTAACTATTGGAAACAGAGACAGAGATCGTCGGTAAGACATTAGACTGATCTCAGGGAATCCTGCTGAACAGGGAGAGGAAGTATTGTAGTAACCAGAGTAGTTAAGAACAACATAAGAAAACTCACAAAGCCAATTAACCTGAATTCATATGAGCTCATAGAATCTGAATCAACAACCAGGAAGCCTTCCATGTGACAGACAGTGGGCCTTCTGTAAATTTGGGACATTTGTGTAGTTTGGTCATCTTTTGGGTCTCCTAACAGTGGAAGCAAGGTTCGTCTCTAAGTCTTCTGCTGGTTTTTGGAACTTTACTCCTCATATTGGATTGCCTTGTCCAGCCTTAATACAAGAAGAGGTACTTAGTCTTACAACAACTTGATATGCTGTGTTTTGTTGAAATCCATGCAAGACCTGTTCTTTTCTGAACAGAAATGGAGGAGACTGTGGTGGTGGGGTTTGAAGTGGAGGAACTGGCAGGAGATGAGGGAGGTAAATTTGTGGTCAATGTGTTAAAAAAAATAGTGTACTTATGCTTGATATATTAATATTCTTTCATTTTGTACTCTTGTACCCTATTTAAAACTTCTTACTTCTCTGTGAAACTACCATCCACAAAACTTTCTCAAAATTTTGTTTTATTTTTATTTAATACAAAGGTTAAGTGAATGGCTCCATATTTGGAGGTAGAAATGGGTTTGTCACATCAAACTTGGTTAGAGCACCTATCCCATGGAATATTTTAGCTATAAACACGAGCTATTTTAGTGTAATAAATAAGACTTGACATATCCTTCTTTGGTATTTATTAAGGTTAATAAGCAATTCACACTAATTTTTTTTCAGTCCTTTCATTCAACATTGTTCCTTGTTATTAAAACAAACAAGTTACCCACAGGCAATCAAAAGAATTTATTTGGTAAATTTGATAACAGTTATTTTGAAATTTATTAGTTCAAAATAAAGGGAGTGGCTCATGGTTATTAATAAAACAAATAGTGCCATCTACTGACTATACTCTTCTGCACTTAATGTTGCCAAAGAAACCAAGTTTAAATCACATTGTCTTCTACTGTGAGTGTGAATGCCATAGTCATCACAGGATATTCTGAATCTTCCGGGATTTTTTTCACTTTAATAATCATTTCTAAATCTTTTCTTCTGCTAACTGAAGTGGATTTTGCATGCACTTAAATCAAATGCTGGACAGTTTACAAAATAACTCTCTTAAAAAAACACATGTTAAAATGTCTTTGTATTAGAAACCAAAATACAAAAGAAAAACATCTAAACTTTTTCCCACATGCAATGTACACAGATAACTAATTAAGATGTAGAAAATTCCAAAAATATAATAACAATGTGACCACAGAAATTAAAAAGAAGAGGCTCTGTAAGTGATTGAAGAAATAAAAATCTCATAATTTATTAGTAAGGGGGGAAAGTGTGAGCATGTATCATTACAGATAAAGTAAATAGAATTCTAGTGAGCCTCTATTACCTTTTAATTCATCGAAAAATAACATTTAAAACTTTATAGAAAAATAGCTCTTTAAGAATAACACGAATTTCATTTATTTGCAATATTTGTGTGTATGTCTGTGGGCGCATCCTATAGCACACGTGTGGTAGTCAGTGGGTAACTTGCAGGGTCTTTTCAGTCCTTCCTTCATCTGTTTTCCCAGGATCAAACTCAGCCTAGCAGGCCTGGTCTTTGATTTCCTTACCTTCTTAGCCATTTCAGCCATGCTGCTTACATCCAAACAGAAATTGTTTTCAGAGCTTAAGACCAACTCACAGCCTTGCACAACTTGATCTTTAGATGTCTGTGCTATATCTCGAGTCCAGATCTTATTTATTAAAGGGCAATTGCAATGTTTTTTTTTTCTATGTGATTCACGAGCCGTATTGCAAAGTGCCTGGAAACAGGAAAGATGAAAATAAGCTTGAGTCAATATCTAGAGCAGCTGTTCTCAACCTGTGAGTCACTAAGCTTTTGGGCAATCAAACGACCCTTTCACAGGGGTCACCCTAGACAACTGAAAACTGCTAAAACTTTAATTATAATTCATAACATTATCAAAATAACAGTCATGAAATAGGAATAAAAATAATTTTATGATTGGAAGTCACCACAACATGATGAAATATATTAAAGTGTTGCCACTTTAGGAAAGGTGAGAACCACTGACCTACAGGAATAAATGGTTGTGGAGCCATTGACCTTTATTCAGGTTCCTAAAGTATTCTTGGAATTGTCTTGCAAGCCCTCTGCCTGGACCTGTGATGACTTTGCACCTCTAAACCTGTTTCTCCTCATATTCTCAGTAACTGTAACTTCAAGTCACTAAAATCAAAAATTAGGCCAACGTGCAAATTACTTATATCTTCTGTGGTGATCTCAAAGTCTGACACTGTCAGTATGAAAAACAAAAGCTTTTAGTGGAACATTGTTTGACTAAAAATAAAAGCCATTGCATGGGAATTTATTGTTAACACAGAATTTTCGCACAACTGAAATTTTACTTATTTATTTATTACTTTCATGGAGTCCTTTAAGGCAATATAGAGCTGCAATGTGTTTCATCTGCAGTGCATCACATTACTCTGGATGCAAGAATAACTTCGCTTAGCAATAAATCATGTAAATAGCAGCCATGGAAACACATTCGGCTTCTCTTTCCAGCTCTAAACCAGAGAAAATTTTAACTCTTCAATAGGTATGATTAAAGGAAGACCATGCAATCATTGGCGTTCATTAGAAAAGGTGCATGTTATCCCTGTTGATAGCTCCTTAATATGAGCTTTCAATGCATGTATATTTGATAACTCAAAGAAGAGGATTTGGTGAGAAGCCGGTGCTAAATGAGTCACCCAAGCTCTGCAAAGCAAAGGCTTCTTTATTTATAACTAGGATTTAGAATAGAGCACTACTTAACCTCAGCTTGAAATCAAAGTGCTTTGTGAACCATCAAGCATAACTGCTAAAATGTTTGTTAGTTCATAGTCACTATCTTAGTGCAGCTATGATAGAGCTCTTGTGTGTAAAAGTGGTACCAATAGTTGCATAGGGAATATTATGTACCATAAAGTTATTTTTAAAACTGTAGTGAAATCTTAGCCCTCCATGTCCTTGTGTTAGGCTAAACAATAGCCCTTTAAAATATTTTATCATGATAAGAAAAAATAACTGTAAGTATTACATATGTGGAAAATACCATTATGCACAATTAAATTAAGACATTTTATATGGGGACATTAATTTGTTTATTGAGAAGGTTTTACACATGATAACAAGTGTCCTTAAGGGAAAAAGGCAGAAGACTTTAGATGTACCAACGGAAGGGAAGGGCACACAAATGCAGGGCATGGAGATTGTATGTCTTGAAGCATGGGTGATATGGCTACAAAGCAAGCAATCTTGAAGAGCCACTACTGGATATTTGTTTTGTCTTGTCTTGTTTGTTTGTTTGTTTTTCGACACAGGGTTTTTCTGCAGCTTTGGAGCTTGTCCTGGAACTGGCTCTCATAGATCAGACTGACCTTGAACTCACAGAGACCTTCCTGTTTCCGTCTCTTGCAAGCTGGGACTAAAGGCTTGTGCCACAACCGCTGGCCTGCCCCTACTAGAATTTGATGCAGTGATTTATATTCAGATGTATGTCATCCAGTATGAGAGAATTCATTTCTGTTACTTCATACAGGTTATTCTGTTGAAATATGTTACTCTAGCCATGTAAAAATAATATATTCTGGAATGCTCTGTGCAAATGTATCTTATTGTAATTCAATGTAATTTCAATATTTATACTATTACTTGGACTCAACAGACATAAAAATTCCAGTCCTTAAATTGTTCTTTCTTTTCTGTTCTTCCTGCTGTATAAAAAGTTAATGTGTAAGTATTTCAGAACTAGGAATTGGTTACTTATTCTACTGGAATAATGCTCTTCATATTTCATAGTAATCTAATTTTGCCCTCTTCACTTGTTAGAAAAAAAAGTTTTCTCCCTTAATTTTTTATTTCAATCATATTTGCACTGCAAACGCTTTGGCCTATGCAACACAATAATTGTATCCTGCTGTCTTTATTTCTTTAAAAATATAATTTAAAGCTCTAACTAATTATGTAATATGATTAATCACATTGCTTTTATCATGCAAGTTTTCTCCTCTCTTTAATATGTAAGATTAATGAGGTATAAAACATTATCTCTTTGATTCGCTAATTTGTTTGTGGTGCACAGAAGGCAGACTTGCACATAGAAAGTATTCTGTAGAGTTTCCTATCTTAGTGATTTAAAGAAAATATTTAGAACTTTATTACAAATAAGATAAAGATACTGAAACCATGAATTACATTAAAGTTTATTTGAATTTTCAGTTTAAAATGAAATAATGTTAGATTTTCTATGTTTATTCTGGTTTTTCTTCTATGAAAACAGAAGATTTATCAAACATTGTGAGCATATCCACAGTGCATACAAATTTTTGGAGATATGCTTCTCTGTGCTATTCTTTCACGAAGTAGGCTGACTGCTTCTTGACTTAATCAAGTCCTCAATGTGGTTGAGAACAGAACTACTTTCCGGTCGATTGCAGAGTAACATCAAGAATTGAGATTTTACAATATGGGTCATACAAGCTGACACTGAGACAGTCACATCATTTCTGCTGTATTTAGAAATTTATAATGAGTGGGTAGACATTTTTAAAAGTTCGAATTTTTGCATTTAAACTATAAAATAGGTTATAGAGAGGCAAATTTCTTTTTGCAGCTCTTAGTGGAAAACATTAAGCATTAAGAATATTTATGATAGAATCATTCTCCTTTTCAGTAAAGGAAACTATAATTCTGAATAACATTTAACTGAAAGTAAGTTCTCCACTATGATTCATAGAAATGAAAAATTGTACCCAGGACTAGAAGAAGTCAAGAAGAGAATAGGCTGAGGTGAAGTACTTGATGTTAGCATTAAAAGACAACAGGATAAAAGTAAAAACTGGGTACTGAGGGTGCAGAGAGATTGTGGACATCACATGACACCTGAGCCACTCAGTGGGAAAAGCAGAGACCACTGGCAGAACAGATTTGGCTGTATAGATTTTGAAGACAGGCAATAAATATTTTTTCAATACTATTTTGATTAATATCTATAAGCCCTTGATTTTCTAAAGAAAAATAACTTCCAAATTTAATTAGGAGAGTTTTATTTGGCAGCCAGATGCAGATTTTTCTTTTATCTTTATTTGGAATGATATTCAATAACAAACTGACCCAATTAAAGAAAACTCTGTTTTACTTTTTTTGAATAGATGATGTAATTTTTCAAATTGGAAATCAGCATCATGTTAGCAAGTTTTCAGTATTATTTTTGGAGGCAGTGGAAAAGTTATCACTAAATTCTATTTTAAAAGCTTTTCTCCTTACATCTTTAGAATTCAGTGTTTAAAGATGATTCTCTCAGAGGAAGTTACAGATCATAAAATTGTGGAAGTAATAAATAAAGCAATTAAAAATATTTCAAATCCAAAGCTACAGGAACTTATCAGTGAATTCTTTTATCATGAACCTCAGTTAGTTTGAATTAAGAAACACGTTGTTGAATCTTATAGTCATTATAGATGTACAGTGGACTTAAACACAATTGGACATCTCCTTTTTTTGTCTTTCTTCTAAGTAAATCCATGCATCTTTAATTATATATTTAAAATTATTAGTTAATAGTATAGCAATAACATTTCTTTCTGTTGTTTATTCTGGGCAATTTCTCTCATACTTACTTCCCTATGAAAATATGAACTTAATATATAAAATACAAAAAAGCAATTTCAAGAAAAATGTTAATGTAAATTTGGAATTTATGTAAATAATTGGTATTTGTTCTATATAATGATAAAAGATCCCAGGAAGTTATATTCAGAAAAAATACAAGTATGTATGTGTGTATATGTATACATATAACAACAATTAATAAAAAACATGGATTTGAAAGCTTGCAATGAATGATATATGAGAGTATTTGATGAAGTTTAGGGAAAGGCAAATTATATAATAATTGTATTATAATCTCAAAAATAAATGGCTACAATCCATAGCCCTGGAGAGGCTAAGTAACAAGGAGGACCCTGAGAGGGATATGCGTAAATGACCCTAGGAAGGAGAAATGGGTAAGATCTCCAGGGAGAGGAGAGGGGTTGGGGAATGAAAACATGAGGGCACAGGATAATAGAGTTGGGGGAGGGAAGGAGATGGAGAAAAATGAAAGAGGCATCTTGATAGAGGGAGCCATTATGGAGTTAGTGAGAAACCTGGTTTCAGGGAAATACCTAGGAAACCACAAGGATGAACGACAATGGCTAAGGCCCTTAGCAAAATAGTGGAGAGGTGCTTGAACTCATCCTCTCCTATAATCAGACTGGTGACTTTCCTAATTGTCATCACAGAACCTTCATTCGGTAACTGATGGAAGCAGATGCAGAGATCCACAGCCAAGACCTGGGCTGAAAACCTGGAGTTCAGTCAGAGAGAGCAAGGTAGGATTATGCAAGAAAGGGGCAGGCAAGATCATGATGGGGAAACACCCAGAGACAGCTGGCTCAAGCTAGTTGGAGCTGATGCCCTCTGGAAACATGACAACTGGGGAGCATGCATGTGACCGAACTAGGTCCTCTCAATGTGGGTGACAATTGTAAAGTTTCGTCTATTTTTTGGAACTCTGGCAATGGGACCAGAATTTATACCTAGTATGTGAACTGGCTGTTGGAGCCCATTTCCTTTTGTGGGATGCTTTGTTCAGCCTAGATGCAGTGGAGAAGGAAGTGGAACTGTGGTTGGTATGTAAAATAAATTAAAAAAAACAGTTAAAAAAAGGAAAGAAATATGAGGGAAGACTACATTACTTATGCATAAAAGATGCAATTTGTTTAACAGGAACTAACTTAAATTTGAATTTATATGAATATGTAGAAAGAAGCCTTAAGCTCTCTCATTCCTTTGAAGAACAACATTACATTTGTGGTACACAAGTTTGAAAAAAGTGCTAGATAATTAATTTAATAAGTAATTAATCACTAATTGCCCACACAAAAGAAAAAATCTTAAAGTGTTAAATGAGATCAAAAGTTGGATTTGTATGTAGTTTGTGTTATGAAAAATAATTTTATTAAATGAAGAGATTATAGGAAACTCAGATTCCAGATTTGGGTTTCACATCTACTTTGGTGTCTAGAGCTTGAGAATTTCACTCAGAAAATTACAATATACGTCCCCATGAATCAAAACGCTTACCACATTTCTTGTATTTGTATAATGACTAAATACACTGAAGAACAGTTAGTGCTAATATCCATTACCTCTGTGAATAGTTATATCATCTCTTATTTTATTTATATTAATTCTCTTCAGAAATTTTCCACATTTGTTGTGAACTACTGTTCAAAGTTTAAACATAAAGATTTATTAAAAATGTTAAATGACTTGAGTATAAATCAATGTTGATCTCATATATATTTTCAGAGGAATCTGTTAAAAAAGGTTTGAAACTTTTTTCTCATTTATTTTAAATGATAATTAGAGCTGTAGGTTGGTTCAACTACACTCTTGAAGTTGTTTTAGTCAACAAAATATATTTATTTCTTTCACATTTCTACTACAACTGTTCATTAAAATAACATAGAAACATTTTATATGTTTACATTATTACATATGCCTTGTAACATAAAACCCTAATGGGAGACTAAATTAAGGAATGATGTGATTCACAGATATGGTCTTCCATAGAAAAGAATAAACCAAGTGATTATCCAATACCAAATGGCCAGCCCTAAAAATAAACAGGAAAGTAACTTTATACAGACTTATCTGGTTTTATTTAGAAATATGTATTAGCAATATATAGATATGCATACAATAACAAAATGAAGAAAAGAGGCCATGATTTTAAAATACAGCAAGGAGAGGTATTACAGTAGAGTTTGGAGAACAGAAAAGAATGGGAGAAATGTAATTATATTATAATCTCAAAAATAGAGAGTAAAAGAAAAAAAAATTGTTTGTTTTTTGTTGTTGTTTGTTTTGGTTGTTGATGCTTTTTTGAAACAGGATTTCTCTGTGTAGCTTTGGATCCTGTCCTGAAACTCTATAGACGAGGCTGGTCTTGAACTCAAGGGGATCCTCATGCCTCTGCCTTCAGAGTCCTGGCATTAAAGGTGTGTGCTACCACTGCCCAGCATCCTGTTATTTATTTATTTATTTATTTATTTATTTAGTAAACAACTCCATCATTCCACTACTAAAAGTTGCTCAGAGAGCCCCCAGCAAAAGTACAGAGAAATGGAGAGATTGGTAGAAATGTGTTTCTAAGAAAATGAGCTCTGATATTTCAGCGACTTCCTAAACCAATTCAATAACAGTGAATATTTTTTTTGAAAAATCTATTACAATTAAAATAAAAAATAAATTTTACTAACTAAAAATTAATAAAAAAGGCTATGGGAAATAGGTAATAAATATTAGTGGTAAGGAAAGTTGAGAGCCCTTCCAAAAATTTATATCACAACACATTGTTAAGTCATTTTAGTTCATGCAACACTTTATTTATAAGGCTAAATTTAAATGAAACATAAATACACATTCATTTACATATATATCATTGTGCCCTACTTGCTGTCTGTAACATAAGAAAAATTGGCATCTAAAGGTAGACATCCCACATTAAATTGAATAGAATAATAATTTGCAATGGCTTTTGATCAGCTGCACATTGTAATAAATGTCAAATAAAAGTTCTAAAGCATTGCTATTATTCCCAATAATTTCCAAAACGAAAATGAGAGAAATCATGTTGATATTTAAAAACAAAAATACAAAATGACATTCAAAAGTTTAGTTGAATTTCTTTTTACACAAGATGATAATACATATTAAAATCTCTTTCTTACATCAATATTAAAGTGATTGTGAAACAAACATGAGATTGTTTCATATGAGTCTTTATATAAGATTAGTTTGGTGATGTGATTAATATTTATATATTAAAATAATATGATTGAATACGCAGTATTTAAGCACACATCTAGGAGAAATTATTTTACTCACGGCAGGTTACTTTAAACTTAAAATCATGAACAACTTTTGGATCATTGCTAGGTAATGGAGTATTATCTTGGATCATTGGTAGATAATGGAGTATTATATTTCTGCTACTTTTATTTCCTTCATAAGTCTCTGGGAAGCTTGAATTCAATATTTAACTTAATCATTAAAAAATAAAAAGGCTTAAAAATAAATGTATCACAACATTCTAAATGCATTTTTTGTTTTTAATTATCATATATTAATAAAACTAAATGATAGTTAATGGCATTTTAATACATGTTTAAATGGTATTTTGCTTGTATTCAACCCATTTCCCTTTCTTGTTTTTATTTAGTCCTAATTACCTTTTATTTATTTTTTTCTCTAAGAGGCAGTGCTTGACTTTACACAAAAACCCAATAAAATGCCAGAGTGGTTCCAATAGCAATCTGTGCATTTAACTCATCCCCACCACCAACATAAGTCAAGTTATTGAAAAAAGATTCAAGATCCTATTCTCTTACATTATGTGGAATTTTTTCATTTTGAAAAGTAAATAGTTTTCTATTAAAGGTTATTTATATGTTGTTTTAAATAAAAATAACACATAAAAATGAAAACTAAAAATTTTAACATTAAAAGGAAAACACTGTTTTGCCTGAGTCCAAAACTGACATTTACAAAAGATTATTTATTAATGTACAAAACAAAATAATGCATCCAAAGATCATAACCAAGTTTTCTTTCTGTATGGGTTATGGAAAGTTCATCTGGGGTAGGCAAGTTACCAACCACGTGACAGACATTAATCTCTAGACATGATATTGGTATAAATGAATTAGAGTTTATGCTTATCTACTGAGTAGACTGAATAATTGGTTTAGAATATCAGACTGATGCACTGAAGAGGATAGTAGAGAAAAGTAATGAGCATAAAATACCACAATAAAAGAAGCACCACAAGGTCAATAGGTTGAAACATTTGTCAACTGCTTCTTAAAAAGTCTGGAAATGTGAAAATAAATACATTTTTAAATGAGCAAAAATGTATGATTATTTGCAGGTGTTTGTGTCTGTATACCTGGTGTTTATTTTCTCGTATGTTCATGTGTGTATGAATGTACACACACCTGTGCACTTATTCATGGAGTTCAGAGGTTAATTGTTGTAGAAATTCCTACCACCAGTAGCCTTTAAATTACCTGCCCACTTGGGTGTGGCCTCATACTATAAATGCCAATGTAAAACACACCTTAGCTCTTGTTTCCAGCAGCGTGATTCAGTTCCTTTTTCTCATTTGTGCAGAGGACTGTAATCTGTGAGTCTACTGCTAAATAAATAACCCTTTCTTGTACTCAGTTCTGAGCTAGTGCAGGATTTCTTTTTAGCATCTGTCTTCAGCTCATATAAAATCTCTGCCACAACTGCTTTCCACCTAGTGTTTAGAGGTAAGTTTTCTCACTGAACATGAAGATTACTTATTTCACAAGGATAAGTGCCCTGTAAACCCTAGGGATGCTCGTGTCTCTGCCCTCCAAGAACTGAGATTACAGGCATATCCCACCAAGCATGTTTTTTACATCAAGTTGTCTTTCCATCCCCCTATATGTCCTTTTAAATTTATGATTTTTTGTTTTTTTGCTCTTTGTCACTCCATTTCTCAAATAAGGTAGTTGATAATGAGGATATGATATGCTCTGTTGATATTATTAAATTAGGTTTCAACTACTAATACCCAACTTTTCTAATAGTTGATGTGTGGTTCACGGCTGAGAACACAATAACAAGTTAATATAGATTTATTTTAATTATCACTATTATTTAATACTGACAATTATTTCAACCATCATTCATATCCCTTCTACCTTAATAATGATTATTTTGGAAAACGCATACAATTTTCACCTTATTCTACCACTCTTTCCTACATGAGTCAAAGAGCTAAAGACAATTTTAATGTCTGAGAACAGAAATGAAGTACAATATGATAACTATTAATCATTTTTAAGATATACTATGAGGGTAAAATTGCTATTTCATGTTAAATTATGTTTCTATGAAGATAGTATAGTTACCATTTCTGAAACTCAATTTTTAATTATATCAATACTATATCTACAGTTGCTGCATATCTAGAATTTTATAATTTATAATGGAAAAAGACATTAAGTACAAATGGCTTAGCACTTGATACCATCTTGCTGGTTTCTTATGAGGATTTAATGATATTTAGTATTTAACAAATCAATTTATTGCAACATGTCTTAATTTCCCAAAATGTAAATAGTTGAAATGAAACCTTAATCTAGTTAATCTTAATGAATAAAAACCAGGAGTCAGACATTAGTGTAAAGCCTGGAAGATGAGAGAAAACAGCAGCCGGCATTATTTCATTTCTTTCTTGTTCCTCAGTCAAAAAGCTGAGATTCTGTCCAAACCCCACCTTATCGCTTCCTGACTCCAGCTCCCAAGCGCTAGGATTTTTAAGGCATGAACCATGAGTGCATTATTTGTATGAACACAAACAAACTATCACACAACACTGAAAATATTTTATCTATATTATGCTAAATATTTTTATTAAGATTAAAAATACTTTTTTATAGAATCTCAACAATTATATCAACATGACAAATTATATTCGAGTTTAGAGACTAAATTTGTCAGTCCATCCTTACTGAATAGTCACTTAATATTTTTATTTATACTTATATTTGTGAATGTATTGTCAGTCTACTTTTGTGGCTCAAAATCTGGGAAATTATATTCATGTCATCAACTTTAACATCGTCTTAATTGTGGATGACTTATTCTTTAAAAAATGGGGTAGGCAGTTGACTCACAGTTCCAGAGTAGCATGAAATGTTTTAAATAAATGTATGTTAAATACATAGTATATTTTCTACTATTGAAGCTTTATTACTGTGTAACTCATGGTGTGTATGTTTATAACTTTAATGTATATCAGTGAAGCATTGTCTTGCTTATATATTCACAATGTTCAAGTGGCCATTATCTATTACTACATGTTCAAACTACAGAATTCCAATTGTTCTTGTACAGCTACAACTACATACACAGAGAGAAAGAGAGAGATAAAAATTACTATCCCTATTATAGTTCAAAGTTAAGAAGAAGAACACTTGTCATTCATTATTCCTTATTTTGATATCCATGCATTGAATACAATTACTGGCTAAAACCATTGCAATCAAGGGTATTCACAAAATATGTTTACCAAACCTGAGTCTTAAGTAGATGCTAGTAAAATTGAAAAAAAACCTATATGTTTAAACGTAGGGAAATAACATCTGGCCGTAATATTATGAAATGTGCAAGATACTAGTGACAAATAGATGCTAGGATGAGTAAATGAAAGAATAAATTTGATATTAAGAACTTGTAGATGTACATACAAAGTTAACATCTGAATAACAATAATATAAATATAGGCAAAATAAAAGTTTAGATATGGATTTTTATTTTGTGTACATAACAGATCACAGACAGATATAAAAAGACAAAAATGAGCAAGATTATAGAGAAAAAAGTATTTCTACTATATATTGAAGAAAAATAGAGTATATATAAAGTAGGTTAAATTGAAAATATAGTACTATATTTACGCAAATATAATCTCAATATTAATTGCAATAAATTAGTAACAAATACCAATAAAATATTCACAATTGATTTAGAATTTTTACATGTCTCCTTAGAAAGTTGCTTTCATTCATACATGAGAAGAGTAATTGTTCCATGATATCCAACATTATTTTACTCTTCAAAAACTTATGTAGATACTATTATAAGCCATTTTTCAGATTAAAAAGTATGTTTTGGGGTTTCTTTTTTTGATAACTGGTTTAACTAATGCATACTCACTGAATACATTAGTGGTCCTTATGTGTTATGAAAAATTGTAGTTGAAGTGTAAACTCCATTGTCTGAGATATGTCTTCCTAATTAACTTTTAAGACACAATAAAATATAAACCACAAACCACCACTTTGAGGTTGGACAGGGCAAACCAACAGAAGGAAAAAAGCCCATGAGAAGACATAAGAATCAGAGGCTCACTAGTTTACACAGTCAGAATTCCCATAAAAATATTACACTGAAATCTATACGCCAGATAGAATCTGGTGAAGATCCATATAGATCCAGTGCTTTTGTTTCAGCTTCTGAGTTCATACAATCCTTGCCTAGTTAATTTAGAGGGCAGGCCTTGTTCTCATAGTATCCTCTATCCTCTCTGGCTCTTTTACTACTTCTGACTTCACTTTTTCAGGGTTTCCTAAGCTCTGAGAGTAAGGATTAGATGGAGACATTCCATTTAGAGATGCTTATTCCAAGTTCTCTCTTTTTGTGTTCCAATTTGTTGTTAGAGGAGGCTTTCCTGATGATGCCTAATAAGGAATTGATCCACAAGTTTAGCAGAATAGCATTAAGGTTCATTCTATCAGTAATTTTTAAGACCAATAGTATCTGGTTTTACCCTAGTCTCTGGGCTATCTAGCCTCTGGTTCTTATTCACCGAAGCAGTATTGGGTATGGGTTCCATCTCTTGGAGTGGGTCTTTTTTTTTTAACTTTCTTTTTTTTTATTGAGAAAAAAACAATTTCTGCCTCCTCCCAGCTTCCCACTTCCCCCCACACACACTCGTCTCCCCGTCTCCCCACTCCTCTCCCTCCCCCTCCACTCCTCTCCCCCTCCCTCTCAAGTCTGAAGAGCAGTCAGGGTTCCCTGCCCTGTGGAAAGTCCAAAGTCCTCCCCCCTCCATCCTGGTCTAGGAAGGTAAACATCCAAACTGGCTAGGCTCCCATACAGCCAGAACATGAAGTAGGATCAAAACCCAGTGCCATTGTCCTTGGCTTCTCAGCAGCCCTCATCGTCCGCCATATTCAGAGAGTCCGGTTTTATCCCATGCTTTTTCAGTTTCAGTCCAGCTGGCTTTGGTGAGCTCCCAATAGATCAGCCTCACTGTCTCCGTGGGTGGGTGCACCCCTCTTGGACCTGACTTCCTTGCTCATCTTCTCCCTCCTTCTGTTCCTCATTGGGACTTTGGGAGCTCAGTCCAGTACTCCAGTGTGGGTCTCTGTCTCTATCTCCATCCATCGCCAGATGAAGGTTCTATGGTGATATGCAAAATATTCATCAGTATGGCTATAGGATAGGATCATTTCAGGTTCCCTATCTTCATCTGCCCCAGGAACTAACTGGGGACCTCGCCTTGGGCACCTGGAAGCCCCTCTAGGTCCAAGTCTCTTCCCAACCCTAAGATGGCTCCCTTAATTAAGATATGTGCTTCCCTGCTCCCCTATCCAACCTTCCTTTATCCCAATCATCCCGTAGCCCCAAGTTCTCCCCATCCTACCTTTCTCACTTTTCTCTCCCCATCTCCCCTTAGCCCCCTCCCACCCCACCCTTACTTAAGTCAAATCAGACATTGGTTTGATACTAGCACAAACATTGTGCCCCTATTTTCCTAGCATATTTTGCTGTCAGGACAGATTGTAGGTCAATGATTTTATGAATGGGTTGATGTACTATTTCTTGTTTGTTACCCTGCCAAGTACCCACCCATACCAAAGATACTAGAATGTAAGGGTGAAGGTTCTATGTAGACACCAGATTGATGTCTTCATGTTCAATGAGTTTTGCGGATATTGTCTTCAGTAATTGGTGCCTAACTATTACTATGTTCAAAGCAACCTACTGTCTTGGCAACAGTCTGGGTTGTTTCAAGATTACCATGAGACCCCTTTGGCAAACAACTCAAGTTAGATGCAACCCAGTCCAAGTATTGGAAACTTTCTTTAGTGACAAGTGACAACCTCATGGGACACTGTCTCTCACATTATTATCAGGCTTCATCAGAAATAGCCTTCATACATTTTATGAAGTTTCCACTGCACTGTTTCCATATGACCCCTCCAAATATCTCTCAATTCTACCTGTCTTTCTCTCCCTAAATATCCTATCATTTCCCCCACCCCAGTTGCCCACTTGATATTCTGATTCTTGTGCATGCATCCCCAGTCTATTCATCAATTCCATTGTATTTTCCCATCCCAGGGAGATCCACCGGTCTCTCCTAGTGGACAAATTATAGTTTGGTTATCATTTTTAATTGCTAATATCCAAATATAAGTGAATTAAGTATTACATTTATCTCTCTGAGTCTAGATTACCTCACTCAAGTTGATTTTTTCTAGTTTTCTCCATTTGCCTGCAAATTTTATGATGTCATTTTTTAACAGCTTAGTAATACTCCATTGTGTAAATGTTCCATATTTTATTTATCCATTCTTCTGTTGAAGAGCAGATAGATTACATCCAGTTTCTGGCTATTATGCATAGAGCAATAATGAATATGATTGAGCAAGTATCCTTGTTATAGGATGAAGTATCTATTGGGTATACAGATAAGAGAAGTATACTTAAGAGATGGATGTAGACGTAGATTGGCTTCCAACTTTTGGAGGAACTGTCATTCTGATTTTCATAATGGTGGTACAAGTTTGGGCTTCCACAGCAATAGATAAATTTCTCACTATTCCACATTCGCAACAGCATTAGCTGACTCTTGTGTTATTCATTTTGGCCATTCTGAGAGGTGTGGTGGCACACGCTGACAGTATTTTCTGAAAGTAAAATACTAAGGTCAGGTCAGTGTAGACATTACTTGCAATTTTCACCTCTACCATTGAATTTAAATACGACTTATTGAAATATGTTTCAGTTGTAACAGATTCAATTGACTTTGAGACATTGCTTTGTTTAACAAGATCTTAGAAGTTCCTAATTGCTTTGAGATCATTGGTAGGGCATATTAGCCATGTTTTCTAAAAAGGGAGCAAACATCTAGAAAACAATGCTATTTTTTTTTCCATTTCTCAGTTCACTTTCCTTTAGGGGAAGTTTTTGTGTAAGAGCTATGCTGTGTAGTAAATTAATGAAATAAACAACATCTATAAGTGGAACGATTCTCCTATTATCAGATTTGCCAACAGGTATTGGAATAACACAGTAAAAGACATTGGGTTGCAGAGGAAATTGCACTGTAAATAGTCAGATTGCCTTCAGCATATGTTGGATCAACCTGGAGTAATGTCTGAGGAAATGTAAAATCTTTTAATGCATAGAAATGACCACATAGGAAGCATTTTTCTTGTCTTGAAAGCTAAGTTGCCTAAGGAAAAGAAAATAATGTATTTGGAAAGTGACATTCATTTTTAAAACTTGCCATGTCTGGTGTTTTTATATGCTATGTTCATGAATAACTTTGGAGAAACTAGAGATGAATACTGATTAGAAATTTAATCAAAGAGTAATGAATTATTGTGCCACCTTAAAATCAATATTACCACAATCTTTTTTCCCCTAAGTCCATGTTTAGTAATAAAAGCTAATTAAATTCTGACTCTGATGCAAATTCTCAAATGGCCATTGTAAACATGGCTAAAATGTGTCAAGAGACTTGCTAAAAATACTTTAATAAATTTGCGAACAAAATATTTGTGATATAATTTTAAGGTCTAATGGACAAATTTCTAGTTTATGATTAATTCAAGTAGATAAAACAATTTTACTAGAGAAATTTCCCTCAATAACCAATAGTCCAGATCATACATACTGAGTCTAGTTGTGTAACAGCTAACAGGAACAGAGCAAAAGTAACAAACATCTATCGCTATTGCCTTAGGTTTCTGGGTTTAGACAACTGACTTATTGCAATGGGCTATATACTATAATAATCATTTGCAATTGTGAAGAGCATCTAAGATGGATATCTAATTAAATCTATGAATTTCTGACAAAGTTTCCAAGAGTAAATAATATTTTTGTATGTGCATTAACTTTTGACCATTTTTACATAATTTTATCCTAACTTGCTGGTGATCATTAGATTCTTTCTACTAAGAAATTATTGTTTTTTTCTAAGTATGATCACAGTTGTGAAAATTAAATATTATATCTCTGTCTTTCTTTGCATATTTGGGATGTCTTAAAGCAACTTTTTTTTGCTTTCAACAGTTTCTGAAATACTTTAATTTTTAAATGATTTTTCCGTTGGGAATGATGCCACATGCCTTTAAAAACAAACATTTAGAGCCACGGCAAAAGCATCATCATATTCTCATTAGAAACATCAGAAGTTACATCCAAAAATTATCACCAACATGACTGTACGAGTGTGAGCTGAAAACTCATATTTGTTGGCTCTAGTGAACATGCCAATATGGAAAGGGAAAAAGACCACTGATGCCTCAAATGTACAGAAACAGCTAGAGGAAACTGAATAAAGATGATAATGGAAGATATTGTTCACACCAGGGAAGGGCATGCTAATTGGTTTCTCAGTGCCAAATTGTCAGTGATGAAAAACATACATAAAATAACATTATATAAACTGAACAGCTTATATTTAATAACACACACTTATGTGTGTGAATTAATATATATATAATATATATGCATTCAATAAAAATTAGTGAAAAAGACAAGCTATGAATTTGAAGGAGAGCAGGGAAAGGAAAATGGGAGGGTTTGAAGAATGAAAAGAAAATGATAAATATAATCATATTCTCAAAAATAGACATACAAAAAATAAGCCTTTAAAGTTTTGCATAAAGATGAAACTTGCCCTTTAGGTTCACATGTATTCACAGAACCATTTCCCATAATTATGATTCTGAGTGAAATTATTTTAAAGTCTTTCACTATTGATATCAGAGATAAATTATATTCTAAGTTATATATGTAAGTTGGATTTTCTGTTTTTCTCTAGGCAATACATGTAAACCTATGACCTCACACTTTCAGATTCTTTATTCCATCTGTCCTTTTAGTAATTCCTTTACATCTCCTCCAAATTCAATGTTTCTTTTTTTGCTTTCTTCTACTTTGTACTTTTAGAAACTTATTTGGAAACAGTGGTTGCATTTTAACATATGTTTAAATTTATTCTATTATGTATTCAGTTCAATCTAGAGCATAAATTAGTAACTTAAGGTTAGTATTTCTTTTTTTTTTTGAAGATTTTGATACATTAGACAGTGCAAATGCTTCAAATATAAGGGAATTACATACATGTGAAAAGCTTCTTCTCTCTACAAGTCTAACAGTGCACTTTGATCTCTGATTTTCTTTTGCTTGCAGTTCTGGTCATAGATTTCTGAACTTCTATGTTCAATACAAGTGTTGTACTGCTAAGCAATGTAGCCAGACAGTTTTTGGTTCATGGATAGTCTTGCTATGTAGCACAGGTTAACCTTGATCCCAATACTTACTGCCTTCTGAGCCCTGAGATCAAAGATTTGTGTTACAAATATTGACACCAGGTTGCATTATCACATAATGTCACTGTTTAAGATGTAGAATTTCAGAAAAATGTCTCTTCTAGTTTTTTTGCAATTATTTCTCTTATTACTTATTTTCTGTCATATGTTGGCTCTCATTGTTTCCGTGGGTATTCTAGGTCATGTCAGAAATAACTATCATTCATTCACCCATCTCTCTGTATCAACTGTCTGTCTGTCTATCTATCTATCTATCTATCTATCTATCTATCTATCTATCTATCTATCTATCTATCTATCTACCTATCTATCTATCTATCTATCTATCTATCATCTATCTATCTATCTATCTATCTATCTATCTATCTATCTATCATATATCTGCCTACCTACCAAATACCTATCTCTATCTATTTCATGTGGGAAATACCTATCATCTATCTAGACTCTCTCTATATTAGATCTATTTGTCTATAATCCATCTAGCTTTTATCTAGTATGTATTATGCATGTATCATCTATAATCCATCTACCTAACGTCTCTATCTATCTATTGACCGATCTCCCCATTATTGGTTTATCATCTATTTTTCTGCCATCTATCACCTAGTTAACATTCATATATCTTTCATTTACTCATCTATATATCTATCACTCATCTTCATCAACTTATCACCTATCTATCCTCTATCTACATGTCTGTCATATATATATAATATATTATGTTATGTTATGTTATATTATATTATATTGACTGTGATCTGTCATTCTCCCCAGCTACTATAAATCATGAGATTAGATGCTTTGCATAAAAGGCAGGAAATAAATGTAGGAAGCACAACTTAGACTCAGCATTGAACAAACCATGATTGTCAATCATGTGGTACTATGTTATTCAAAGGAAGGAAATACATAATGACTGGTCACCTGGAATACTAAAGTGAAAATGGTCAAACTACCTGGTGATCCTTTGCTATTCTATTAGGACCCAGCCCCCGCATGAATCCTCTTAATATTGCAAGCATTGTTTAACCTCCAATCCTTCCCTGAATAGATCATATCCCTGTAAAAGAGGCCCCATGTATGTTTTCCACCTCCACCAATAGAATCTAACCTGTACTTACCACTGATCCTTCCCTTGGGCCTTAGCCCTGAGGACTGTTTATTAGGTGATTCTTTTTGTAAAGGTCACAGATGCAGTTACTATCTTGCTCAAAAGTGTCTATATGGCTATGCCTAAAGCTTTGTTGTGATAATAGTCACATGAAAAAGCCTTTCCCAAAGTTTTACTATGCTTAAATGTGTAAGAAGAATAAACCATGAGGTCAGACCCTGGAGATTTTGACCAAGTGCCTGCAAAGACGTTATTGACCATCTTTGCAGTTTCTTTCTTTGCCACAGATTGATTACCTCCCTGCCAGTCATGAGGCTTGCAGAGTACCCAATGTAAAAATCCTTTAAGAATGAAGTGATGCACAGAAGGTGAGATCAGAACTTTTTGGCTCACTTGCAAATTGGATCCCTTTAACTAAGTGACTGCCATAGTTGTTAGTGTGCAAGTACAGTGTAGCTATTAGAATTTTGACATTGGTTGAGAAAAGGTCTTGCAGCTCTTTCCATCCTATATAGCAGGCCTCCAGTTGATCTCCCTGTTTACGATATAATGCTTTCTCCTTCTTCTAAATTGTGCTCAATTTCCTAGAAGCCTTTAGGGAGGTTTTGTTGTTTGGTTTCTTACTTGTAATTATCCTTCTCTATCTCTAATGGGATTAAGCAGCAATATGTGGACTTAGAGTTATTAACTTACCCTCAGCATTGCTGAACAAACTGTTTTCAATTTCCTAATTTCCAGAATTTCTGCAATTTATAATTTTGTATAATATAAATTAGCTTTTATTCTGTTGATTTTATGCTGATTTAAATAAATATTAATAAGTGTTTATTATGTTTTTAGACTTTCAAATCTCCTGTTGCTTTGTTTACGCTTCTCTTTGGAATTTCTCAACACCTTTACTTTGATTTCTCAGAGATTTTAAGAAGGCATGAAAAACAAACATTGTATTTAGTTAATAATATTGACATAAAATTTCTATGTAATTTTGAGTTAATGCAAACTATAGATTAAATACAAAACATCATATATATATATAAATTGTATTCAGCAATGAGATTTTATATAAATTATGTAAAAGGATGAATGATGGCATTGGTCATTTAAAGTCTTTGTTTTTCCATATGAATAACATTTCCAGTAGGTTTTGACAGAAGGAATGATCCCACTCAAAACACAGTTAATTAAGGACATTTCAGAATTTCTTTACAACACTTCAGTTACATTCAAGTTTGTTAAATAATTACTAAGGTACATAGGAGTAGAATTATTTGAAAATTTCTCATAAGAATTATATGATTCATTCTTCATAATTTTACTAATTACTGTTAACAATCTATAAATAGAAAATATAAGTAGGAAGTGTATACTGTGTACAGCAGGACCCAAGGAAAAAATACTGTCTGTCAAATCCTCCCAAGACAGGGTAAGATGGTTTTGAAAAAGTTCCTGCCTCTGAAAATGGTTTGTCAGTTATGATGGGCCTTAGCCTAAGTTGGTTGCTTCAATATTGCAAATGAAACTTTGGATGTTTGCTCAGGTAGCTAATTATCTTGGTCATATATTGTTCATTTTGGAAATTGTTTGACTGCACTCTCTGCTTACTCAAGTAATATTATCTCCTTACTTGGATCTTCGATGTGGTTGAAGACTAGATAGTTGTAGTTACTTTCCTCTCATGAGTTGACCAAGTTATTCTTTATACAAGACTTAAACTCATTAGGATAAGATAATTATTGAAACATTATCATATGTTTCTTGCTAGATATATTTGTTTTTATTGTATATAATTTTATATTAGGCTTAGAACTCTCTTATTTAATCAAAAGATGGAGGTACTATAAGAATTTCTACTACCAGTAATTTAAGTTACCCACCCACTTGGGGTATTTATGCCAATGTAAAGCAGGTGTCCAGCTTCTTTACAGGAAGCAGGATTTGGTTGCTGTTCTCCATTCCAGCAAACAATTGTGACTTGTGAGTCTACCTCTGAGTAAATATCCCTCTTTTATTCTCAATTCCGAGCTAGTGTGGGATTTCTTTTAAGTGACTTTCTTCAAAAGGTCATACATATAATCATGGTTTTTGCTTAGACAGTATTTCATATATCTCTTTAAGCCAACAGACAATTTCTAAATTCTAATCTACATTTTTTTTCCATTTTAATTCACTGTCAGATGTGGCTAAAGATTGGTTGAAGTAAAACAGATCACCAAATCTTTCCTTAGTATGTTTCAATAATGACCTTACTAATGGATGATCAAGAAAAGATTAAGACTGAACATAAAGCCAAGCTCTGAATTGACAGGAATATGGGTCAAATAAAGTGGAGAAGTGTGGTAAGCCACTTTCCAACATATTGTGAAGATATAGGTAAAGAGCTATGTGTGGAACTAGAACAGATGGTGAGAACAGAAGAACAACAACCTTAAAAGGGTCATTGAATTTTATGACTGGAGCTCTATATGTGCTGTATCACCATAATTTAGAAGCAAAGAATGTCATTGCAAGGAGACTGAAGCGCTGCATATTACCAGAAGGTAATACTTCAATTTAGATGTATCTCAAATCCACACTTCTGAAAAGATAGGTAAATGTTTTTGAGCAACTCAATGACTTCAGTGCCACTGATAACATTGAGTGTAGTGGGAGCGGTGGGCTGCGTTCCTGCCGCCCGGCTCACTATCGCCTAGCTTAGCCCCAGAAATAATAACACAGAAACTGTATTCTTTTAAACACTGCCTGGCCCATTAGTTCTATCCTCTTATTGGCTAATGCTCACATCTTGATTAACCCATTTCTAATAATCTGTGTAGCACCACGAAGTGGTTGCTTACCAGGAAAGATTCTAGCCTACATCCATCTCTGGTGGAAGAATCATGGTGTCTGCCTCACTGTCTTCTACCCAGCATCCTGTTCTGTTTACTCCGCCTACCTTATTTTCTGTCCTATTAAAGGGCCAAGGCAGTTTCTTTATTTAACCAATGAAATCAACACAAAACAGAAGACTCACCCACATCAACTGAGGACTTGTTTAAATTACAGTTGTTGAAGACTTTCTTATTTTAGATAAAGCTGATCTAAAGGCCCCCAAATGGTTTACACCACAAAATTAACTCACATTCATTTTGTTTTATAATTAGAAATTTAAACCCATAAAATTCTAATTAAAATTGCAAAACAATAACTGCAAATATTTTTAAACTCATTATTGAAACTATTATTTGCTTCTTTATAGTGTGAGTTGTTTCCATTAAAACCTGGTCTTCTCATTAGGTTATAACCAAATATTAAGAACTTGCTGCAATTTAAATATTGCTTAAAAAAACTAGCTCTAACGTCACCCAAAACATTTGTTCATTGTCTGTTTACTAACCTCCATCATACTCTATGGTGAGTACATTATCATTTGAAAGTTTTTGTTTTTAAAGAGAAGCTATCTCCATATTATTGAACAATGCCAACCTTTGAACAGCTTTCAATAGGCAATGTTTCCAGAAGGTTTTTATTTCACTACAACCTCATCCTTTGGATGTGAGCTGTTTTTACATGCAGTATTCTTCTTGATTAATTTATTTTTTTCAATAGTACATTAGCAAAACTTTAAAAAAAATTATAATTTAATTTTTTATTGATTTTTTTGTGGATTTTATATCATGCCTATCGATCCCCCTCATCTCACCATGTTTTGCATCCACCCTTTGCCTCACATTCCAAAATAAAATAAAATTTAAATGTAAAGAAAAAAGAAAAATCTCATCATTTAAGCAATAGTGTGACACAGGATACCTCTTAGTCCATATAGCTTTACTTGCAAGAGTTAATTGCCGTGAGTCATTTGTATGGTTTGAGGTTGCTGGGTTTTGCTACACTATTTATACAAGTTCCTCACTGGGACTCCTCTCACATATCCTGTTGTTGTCCTGTGTCATAGAGATTCTGCAGCTTTGGATCCACAAAACCAAGCACTTTCATATGCTCCAGAAGATCATAGATGGCAGTGTTATTGAGATAGGCCCATTCAGAGCCCTGGTACTGGGAATGGATGCCAGCTGTGCTTCTCAGTCCACAATCTCTCCTTTACTCTCACCACCAGCTTGAGTTCCACAGCACTGCCCTGGCCTTCTCAGTCTAAGTAATAAGCAGCAAGAGGTGGGCTACAAGCCCTTGGGGCCCTCTCATCGACACCTGTGCCACTTGGGCCAGTTTAACTACGTTGCCCTGGCATGTGTAGTGACTACTCTTCCGAGTGTTGCAGATGATGAGAGACAGTGAGGTGCATATGGAATATAGGAGCAGTACTTCTCTCTCCTGCCCGTGTCACCATACGGCATATGAGGGGCGGGACCTGGTCTCTCAAGAGTATATTCTCAGGGATGGTTCACTGTGCTCCCTTCAGTGGTGTCAACTCTACCAAGATGTCCAGAGATGGTGCAGTGTCCTCACAAAGTGCTGCAGCCAGTGAGGGACACAGTTAGCTGTTCCACTTTCATGACCCAGGGACCAGCTCTCTTGCTTGCTTCAGGCAATAGTGAGAGAGGGGTGCAATGGGTAAGGAGGAATAGCTCTTTATATGGCTAAGAACCCAGTCTCAATTCCAACTGAACACATCTATTGTTGTTACTTTCAAGGTTATCAGCTGTTTGTCTTCAACTTTACTCATTGTGCTAAACATTTTGGAGTGGGTTACAAGGAAGGAGAGTGAAGGCATAAGTCACAATGCCACACCAGTTTGGAATTATGATTATTAGGGTGGTATTTATTTAAAGGGGAAAAAACTTACAGATTGCCGACCCAGACAACAGCCCTATTTGCAACCAGGAAGGGAGTCTAGTCACCAGCAGAGCAGGAAGTGAAGAGAGAGAGAGGAGAGGGAAATGGCCGCTTTTTTAAAGGGAGAGAGACCACGCCCTAATGGGCTGGTATCTCAGCGGCTGTAGGCTGGAGGAGTGGGAGGACCTCCCTCAACAGGAGAGAGAAAGAAAAGGCCATTAGTTTAGAATCAGAATCCATAGGGAAATATGATACCTCATGAATCTACATGCTTATGTTTTTATAATATCATAAAATGTATATGTAATTAACATAATAACAAGCACAATAAAATCTTTTGAAAAGTTTTATGAAACTAGTACTAAGCATGACTTCGAACTTCAGAGCTCTATTATATAGCATTTTGTAGAGATTATTTATCTTTTTTCCTTAAATTTATTCTATTAGCCTTATAGAATGATTAATGATAAATCATTGACTATTATTATGTGAATCTAATGTTTAAAATAGTTATACTAGCTTGAAAATATTTGAGGTTTTTGTATTTTTGAGAAAAAAGTGCATTATAGTTGCCATTGATTTTTATCCTGAAATTTTTTTGGTACTGTATTATTAGCTTAATTTCCTGAGGTATCTATGAGTTTCTTTGCTTAGTATATTAGTTTTGAAAAATGTGACCTATGCTTTTACATATTTAATTAGTTAGCAAGGCAGACTAGAAATTTATGGAGCTAACCTAACTAAAGAAGAAGAAAACATCTTGTGAAAAATCTCAGTACTCATATCAATGATAATAAAAATAATGCCAAAAATTAATAAATATGTTCATTAGCATTCTGAAGATTGTACAAAGTCAAACAGCTAATGAAAAAAGACTTCTGTGAATCAAATATGCATACACAAACACATGGACATCCAACATGCACATACACACACAAAAATACATATAAAGTTGCATAGACCCACAAAAGCATACTCACAGCACAATATGCTCCATAAGATACAATTTGGAACTTACGTGATATCACATATAAGCATATGAGAACAATCAGTCTTACAATTCATTCCAGCAGCACTGAAGAAACTAATATGATTCATCCTTTACTTGTCACTGAGTTACTTCGTAGGCAGGAAGCATAATCCATAAGTTAGCAAGTGATGATGACAAGAAAGAATTTCTCTTCAGCAAAACCTTACTGTAAAATACTTCATGAATATTTTTTTAAATTAATATTTTTGCTATATTGGCTTAATCTTTATAAACAAGTTCACAAACTACTTTCCTGAAAAGCTCCCTTGCTTTAGGTGATCCAAAATGAAATTGCATAAACATCATTTGAAGCTATAATATTACTATGGCTAGTTTTCTTTCTTCTAACATTAAATTATTTTTAAAAGTTTTGTGTGTGAATACTATATTTGCAACATTTTCAATCCATATTCTTTCTAAACTCTACTGCTTCATACATCTTATCAGTTCCATGTTGCCTCCTGACTCTTTGGATATGAATTTGCTCAAATGTAAAATATTAGTATACATAAATTAGGATTGCCTTTAAAAAAACTACAAGTTTACATAAGTGAGCCCAGAAATTTTACCAAGGAACTCCTACAAATCAAAATGTAGTTAGTTCAGTAGTATAGCAGGAAACAAGATTAACTCAAAAATAAAAAAAACAGTAGCCCTACTTTATACAGATAATAAATGGGCTGAGAAAGAAATCAGAGAGACATCACCCTTTACAATAGCAACAAATAACAAAAAATATCTTGGAGTAACTCTCACCAAGCAATTGGAAGACTTGTATGATGAAAACTTTAAATCTTTAAAGAAAGAAGTTGAAGAAGACATCAGAAAATGAAATGATTTCCAAAGCTTTTTAATAGGTAGAATTAACATAATAAAAATGGCAATCTTATCAAAAACAATCTAAAGATTCAATGCAAAGCCCATCAAAATCCCAGCAAAATTATTCCCAGACCTAGAAGAGCAACACTCATCTTCATGTGGAAAAGAAAAAAAAAAGAACAGGATAGCCAAAACTATCCTGTACAGTGAAGGAACTTCTGGAGGCATCACCATCCCTGAATTCAAGCTCTACTACAGAGCTACAGTACTGAAAACAGCCTGGTAATGGCATAAAAACAAACAAGAAGACCAAAAGAATCTAATCAAAGACCTGGATATCAACCCACACACATATGAACACCTGATTTATGACAAAAAATGGAAAAAAGAAAACATATTCAACAAATGGTGCTGACAAATGGATATCAACATGTAGAAAAATGATAATAGATTCCTATCTACCACCATGCCAAAAAACTCAAGTCTAAACCAACCACACTGAACCTCATAGAAGAGGAGGTGTTAAGTACACTTGAACGCTTAGGCACAGGAGACTACTTCTTAAATATAACCCCAGTAACACAGATATTGAGAACAAGAATCAATAAATGGAACCTTCTGAAACTGAAAAGCTTTTGTAAAGCAAAAGATACAGTCAACAAGACAAAAGAGCAGTCTACAGAATGGAAAAAATTCTTCACCAACCCTACATCAGACAGAGGGCTGATAAGACAGCTTATGCTGTAGAGGATGTAGGGTAAAGGGAGCGCATCTCCATTGCAGGTGGGAGTACAAACTGTTTCAGCTGCTTTAGAAATCAGTATGGTGACTTCTCAGAAAATTAGGAAACAACCTACCTCAAGACCCAACAATACCACTTTTGGGTATATACCCAAAGGATGTTCCACCATGCCACATGACAATGTGTTCAACTATGTTCACAACAGCACTATTTATAATAGCCAGAACCTAGAAAGAACATAAATGTCCCTTGACCAAAGAATGGATAAAGAAGGTGTGGTACATTTATGCAATGAAATACTCCACAGTGGAAAAAAAATACTCTCAATCAGTCTCATTCTGAGATTCTTGGAGGCAGGAACACCATTTTATACCGAGGAAGAGGTAAGAGCCAGTGGCTGGCTGTTTTGCTTTTGGGATATTCAGATTGAACCCCAGTTTCTCTCTCTGAGTTTTGCTAATTGTGCTTTATAATGGGACAGTTCTCCCATGCTCACAATTCAGAAGTCCCCCACCCACGTCTGCACTAGCAGATTTGCTTCTATGGTACTGTCCTGGTAGGGTGCAGGGAGTGTTTTCTGAAATGTTGCAGATATTGGGGATTCTCCTACTTGCCCCAGGCATTGATTGGGGAAGAGGGCAACCCTACTCCACCATGTTGCTTCATAACAGATGAGTAATGGGGCAGGACTGTCCTTAACCGCCTGTTACATTCAAGAGAACAGGCTCTACACTCACCAAGGCAGCACAATAGAACCAACTCTGTTAGTGTGGTGAGAGTGAGCCAGTCCTAAAATTGTGAGAGTGGAAGAGGTGTTCTGGCTTCTCATTTGGCAATTGAGGGAATAAGTGGAGGAATGATGCTCTTCCCTTTTCCACCAACATCTAAGGCATGTGTGAAAGCTGGCTCTGTGGTCATGTGATTAGGAGAGTGTTGCCTTAACATATTGGCATACCAATGTGGGCCAACTACATCCAAATAAAACCTGAGAGAGATTGAAAAGAAATTCTAAACATAAAAGAACAGAATTTAGTGCAGCCTTTTGGAAGCTGCATTTTTTTTTTCCTGGATGGGCTCAGTTTGCTGGCAGCTATCAGGGGTACTGAGGTTTCTTTAAGAAAAGGTATGTTGACTTAAAATTTAGGGTCTAAGGATATGTTACTTTGGAAAAGATGTTCTGCTTTTGTTTCCACAGATGATGAGAACCTGTGAATTACTTCCAGACTAATGTGGTTCGATGGAACAAGATCCCCTTACAAAGAACACGTGCAAGTATAGATGGATGGACAAGGGGGTTTGCAACATGGAATTTTAGGTAGCACTGTAGTTTCTATGATGAGATTTCTAATTTTCCCCTTTAAAGTTTTTCTTTTTGTTTTCTTACTTTTTTTCTATTGAATTTTGTTTTATTGGGCAGGATGCAGGGACAGAGAGCAGATTCGAAGGGATGGGGAATTAATGGGATCAAGATACTTGATGAGAAAGACATATAAAATAAATTTCTTAAAATAAAAATGTGTTTCTTTAGATTCTTAAGTTGTTTTGTGTCACAAAAGAAGAATATAGCTCAACTATGTTCATAGCAGCATTGTTTGTCATAGCCAGAATCTAGAAACAACCTAAATGCCCCTGGACCAATGGATGGGACTAGAAAACATCATTTTGAGTGAGGTAACCCAGATACAGAAAGACAAGTATCATATGTACTCACTTATAAGTGGGTTTAAAACATAAAGTAAAGAAAACCAGCTCACACAACATGATCTCAGAGAACTTAAGACAACAATGAGGACACTAAAAGAGACATACATAGATCTAATCTACATGGGAAGTAGAAAAAGATAAGATCTGAGTAACTTGAGAGCATGTGGGAGGGTTGAAGGGGAGGGTAGATGCAAGGAGGGGAGCAGAGAAAATGTAGAGGTCAATAAAAATTAATAAAAACTTATATTTGAGTAAAAAATATTGTCACAGCATTGCATTTTCTGACTACTTCGTTTGGAAAAAATAATTCCATATAATCGAATCAGAAAAAGACTATACTTTTATTTATGAAATGGCATTGAGCAGATAACGCTATATGTATAAAATCATATTTTATATTTTGAAGATTATATAGAAAAGCTCAAATAGCAGAAATGCTTACCCAGTAAATACCTGACTATCTGTAACCATTAATCTGTTCCAGAATTCAGTTTCAAATGTCACATTAAGCTGTGAGTTATTATTTGTGCAGAATTACATTTTGCTAGAAAGCAAAAACCACAGGTGAGCAACTAATCAGAATGTGATGATAACCTCATATGAGAATTTGAAATAGTTCTCTGCCTCCTGGCAAAATATGTTCCATCTCAGCAAACTATTTGCAAAACAACTTTTAAAGATCTCAAAAAAGAATAAATACCATATTGATACAGCAAAATTAAAAAAATATGATCAAGGTAAAACTATAATACTCTTAGCAAATAATTAAATCTGAACTGAAAGATATCACTTTAAGACTTAGATAACCCCCTTACATAGAGGTGACTACCTCATTAATCAAATTTTCATAAGCATGTTAATAATCAGAGGTGTGACCTGGGTGTCATATGCTGATTCTGTCATATGGCACTAAAATGATCCATTTGAAGAAATAGTCTTTCAATTAATAACCTTTGTTACAGAACTAGCCATACTTAAAGAATTGAAGCAGAACTGCCAAAATTCTCTGTGAATGGGAATCATATCACTACATATGGCACCGTTTGGGATTTGCTAAAGGTCTTAAGTAAATACCTTTTCAAACAATTCTCCATTTTATTGACGATTTAATTGTCAATGCATATATATTTCAATTTTGACTTACGACCAGTGATACATTGTGATGTTTTAAGCTATTTCATCCCAGGGTTTTTATTCTCTACGTGTGTTTTATCAAATGGTACACTTAATTCATTTATTTACTTCTTTAATGCTTCATTAACATGTTATGACCTCTTCTAATTTTTGAGATTATAATGTAATTATATTATCTCTTCCTTCAACCCTTCAGAAGTCCTTGCTCTTTTTCAAGTTAAGGGCCTCCTTTTTCTTTAATTGTTTATATAAGAATTACTTTACAGGAATATATATACATACATACATACATACATACATACATACATGTATATTCCTGTAAAGTCTCACCATAACTGCTTAAGCATGAATTGAACAAGAACTAAAATAGACATGCTGAAGTGGAACTTGGAAAAGTTATGGGCCCTCAAACCTTAACAAACAGCTATAGACAAATAAGAAATTCTATGAGCTGGAGAAATAGTCTTCCCCAGGGAAGAGCACACAAATTATCTATGCTATATTAATGGTCACTTTTGAGAATCCACATTCAAGTAACACTATGCATAACTCTTTCATTTTTAAGTTTTTGGTTTATGTTGTCCAAATAAATCTGTTTGCATATGTGATGATTTTATGATGCAATTCTAGTTCCTAATTATCATAGTTGGTATGAAATTTATTTACCCATAGAGATGTATTTCACTACAAGTACATTAATCAGCATGATGAATTCAGAGAATAAGTATATAAATATGCTAGAGAATGGCTAAGGATGTGCAAGTAATTATAATACTGTACAACACTAAATATTTTATCATTTCGTACATTAACCTAGAGGGGCAAATAGAAAACTGGGAAGATAATTTTAGCATATCTATAATTATTACTCAATAAAATATGTCTACCGAACACTTATGTGTGCCAACTGCTAAGTATATCAAATTGAGAAAGATGTACAAGTCTGATCTAATGAAAGAGAAAGAAGGAGACCCAGATTAAAATAAATGAGTGAGCCAATTATCTGTGTTCACCTAGTGATGAATATTATCTGGTAAATTTTTGTGGTAGTTAACTAAAAAACTAAGTGTTTTTAAAACCACCTTACCTACCTGAAACACTTGTTTCATATAACAGTAGGACTATGAATTTTATGAAACTATTCTGTTTCATTCTTACTCTTACTTGAAATATAAATAAGTCTAGTTAATCCTTATTACTAACCTTATTAGTAAATAAGGTAAATTTTGATTGTGATTTTTTTTTTCAGATAGCGTTTATCTGTGAAACATTCCTAGTTGTTCTGAAGCTAACTCATGTAGACTAGGCTGGCCTTGAATTCATGGAGACCCACCTGTCTCTGCCTCCCAAGTGCTGGGAATAAAGTTATGTGTTATTATGGTAATTATGATCGTTCCTGCCTGAGGTCAGCACAGTTCAGCATGGAGCAATATATAGTTATTGTTTTCCTTAGTTATGATAAAGGATAAAATAGATATAAATATTAAAACTGTAATTCTTACTTGATAACTGTTTTGTTATATGTAATCTTACTATGTTAAAATGAAAGCCTTTCTTTTTTGTTTAAACAAAAAAAGGGGAAATGATGGGGGAGAGTCTTATGTTTCATGTTAATTTCATTGGTTAAATAAAGAGACTGCCTTGGACCTTTAATAGGACAGAAATTTAGGTAGGCAGAGTAGACAGAACAGAATGCTGGGAGAAAGATGCCAAGTCAGTCCGTCACCATGATTCTCCCACTCCAGACAGACGTAGGTTAAGATCTTTCCTGGTAAGCCAGCTCATGGTGCTACACAGAATATTAGAAATGCGTAGATCAATATGTAAGAGCTAGCCAATAAGAGGTTAAAACTAATGGGCTAAGCAGTGTTTAAAAGAATACAGTTTCTGTGTAATTATTTTTGGGTAAAGCTAGCCGGGCGGAGGGATGCAGCCCTGCCGCTCCTTACTACAGTTATGCACCACCAATGTCTGACTTGATTATATTTTAAATTGTAGGGATGGCAAGGGCATGTGATGATCAAGAAAATAGAGAACAGAATACATACATATATATATATATATATATATATATATATATATATATATATATATGAATACAAAGCTAAAAACAGAGAATATGGAAGCCAGTCATAAAAAGTAATGGTTAGAGTTTTAAAAACGCAGGAGATAACTTATGCTAATATTAAACACATAGTACAGGATCCCAGAGTAAAGTTCTCTAAATTCATTCTATATTAAATTGGAGAAAAGAGAGAAGTGATCAAAAGATGTCAATGGAAAACCAAAGCATCTTGAGTTTTTTATTCAAGAAGCAAATTGTGCTAAATCCTAAAATCAGAAGACACACTTACTATGGCCTCCATCTTGACGTAGGTAAGGTAGTGACAGGAGAACCAAATATGAGTTCACATAGACTGCCAAGAGCAATGTCCTATATGTGTATCAGTTACATTTTCTCTCAAAGAAGAGAAGTAGATCAATTCATATTTACCAGTGAAGGTAAATTCTAGAGTTATTCCCATTGCTTATTGTGATTCACTAAAAAACTTATTTCTCCTTTAGTTATATTGGTGAAATTACCTAGTAGAATAGGAGAAAGTTATGAATGTAAATAAAAATTGCTTTAGAAATGAATTCTGTGTATGATACAAAAGGAAGGAGAAATCAAACCCACTTTGACGAGTAGAAGAGACTTTGGGAATAGCAGGTAAAAGAGTCACCTTAAACATGGTAGTAGGTTAGGGATGTAGGCAGAGAGGCAAGGACTGAAGAATTCAGAACAGGAAGAACATAAGGCTTTTGCATATAATGTATTGTTACTTTCTGCCTATACTATAGATTCTCAAGTTTAGTAACAGATGAACAAAAGATGCCCAGTCTTTTTTTGTCCCTAATAGAGACTATATTAAAATAGGTAAAAGGCAGGTATTTATGATAAAATCATATGTTGTAGGATATTTGCACACTATGAAGAAGTATTGGTGTGATTGGTGTAATTAAAAGGCAAATGGCCAATGACTCGGCAGGAGAGATAAGCAGTTTCTACATGTCCTTTATTAGGACTCATTACAGTGTTGAAAAATTAGGAGGAAAAGATCTATGAATGCAGGTGAGGAAACAGGAACCTTGGATATTCTCCATAATTGTTTGGTTTTTATTTGACTTTCAGTGAAAAATAAGGAATATAAATTGTGATATAAACTTTTGAAACTTCCACAAGCAAGGAACTCAGGACGGCGAGGGGTGCACCCACACACTGAGACAATGGGGATGTTCTATTGGGAACTTACCAAGGCCAGCTGGCCCGGGTCTGAAAAAGCATGGGATAAAACCAGACTCGCTGAACATAGCGGACAATGAGGATTACTGAGAACTCAAGAACAATGGCAATGGTTTTTGATCCTACTGCACATACTGGCTTTGGGGAGCCTAGGCAGTTTGGATGCTCAACTTACTAGACCTGGATGGAGGTGGGTGGTCCTTGGACTTCCCACAGGGCAGGGAACCCTGATTGCTCTTTGGACTGATGAGGGAGGGGGACTTGATTGGGGGAGGGGAGGGAAATGGGAGGCGGCGGGGAGGAGGCAGAAATCTTAAATAAATAAATAAATAAATAAATAAATAAATAAATAAATAAATAGAAACTTCCAGATTGTATTAATTTAGCAATAATTCTTCAAAGGGTCTGTATATTGAAAATGTTTAAATATCTTTGGTACTATGTACTGACTCTGCCTACATATTTTATTGGGGACATTATATTAAAGGTACATTTTCAAATTAGTGTAAGAAATACCACTCTTGCGTATATTCCCAAAAGTGATATTGTTGGATCCTGAGGTAGGTTGATTCCCAATTTTCTGAGAAACTACCACACTGATTTTCAAAGAGGTTGTACAAGTTTGCATTCCCACCAACAATGGATGAGTGTTCCCCTTACTCCACATCCAGCATAGGTTATCATTGGTGTTTTTGATATTAGTCATTCTGACAGGTGTAAGATGATGTAAGTTGTTTTGATTTGCATTTCCCTAATAGCTAAGGAAGTTGAACATGTCCTTAAGTATCTTTTGGTTATTTGAAATTCTTCTGTTGAGAATTCTTTGTTTAGTTTAGTACCCTCTTTTTTAAATTGGGTTATTTAGAATTTTAATGTCTAGTTTCTGAGTTCTTTATATATTTTGGATATCAGACCTTTGTCTGATGTGAGGTTGGTGAAGATCTTCTTCCATTCAGTAGGTTGCCTTTTTGTCTTAATGACTGTATCCTTTGCTTTACAGAAGCTTCTCAGGTTCAGGAGGTCCCAATTATTCATTGTTGTTCTTATTGTCTGTGCTACTGGGGTTATATATAGGAAGTGGTCTCCTGTGCCCATGTATTTCAGGCTACAACCCACTTTTTGTTCTATAAGGATCAGCGTGGTCAGATTTATATTGAGGTCTTTAATCTACTTGGACTTGAATTTTGTGCATGGTGATATATATGGATCTATTTTCATTCTTCTACAGGTTGACACCCAGATATGCCAGCACTATTTGTTAAAGATATCTTCTTTCTTCCATTGTATAATTTTAGCTTCTTTGTCAAAAATCAGGTGTTCATAGGTTTGTGGATTAATACCCGGGTCTTCAATTCTATTCCATTGGTCAACATCAGTTTCTCAGAAAATTGGGAGTCAACCTACCTCAGGATCCAGCAATACCCAATCTTGGGAATATACCCAAGAGATGCCCAATCATACAACAAAAACATTTATTCAACTATGTTCATAGCAGCATTATTTTTAATAGCCAGAACCTGGAAACAACCCCAATGGAAGAATGGATAAAGAAAGTGTGGCACATCTACACATTAGAGTTCTACTCAGTGGTAAAAAACAATGACATCTTAAATTTTGCATGCAAATGAATAGAAGTAGAAAACACTTTACTGAGTAAATATGAATATGATATGTACTCACTCATAAGTGGATTCTAGCCATAAACAAAGGACATTTGGCCTATAGTTTACAATCCTAGAGAAGCTAAGTAATAAGGTTAACCCAAAGAAAAATATGCATAGATCCTCCTGGAAATTGGAAGCAGACAAAATTGCCAGGCAAAAGTTGAGAGCATGGGCGTAGGGATGGGGTGGAGGAAGGGGAGAGTGAGAGAGAATGGAGAAGGGGAAGGTTGGGGATATCCTGGGGAAGTGGGATGATTGAGATGGAGGAAGGACAGATATGGGAGCAGGGAAGAAGATTAATTAAGGGATACATTGTGGGGTTGTCAAGAGGCTTGACTATAGAGGGGGTCCCAGATGTCCACAGGGATGTCCCCAGCTAGAACCCTGGGAAGTAGAGGAGAGGGTACCTAAACTGGTCTTGTCCCATAGTCAGACTAATGACTATCTTGAATATCACCATAGAGCATTCGTTTGGAGATGGAGATAGAGACAGAAACTCACGTGGTAATACTGGACTGAGCTCCGAAGGTTCAGTTGAAGAGCAGAAATAGGGAGAATATGACCAAGGAAGTCAGGACCAGGAGGGGTTGATCCACCCACGAAGATAGTGTGCCTGAATTAATGGGAGCCCACTAAAACCAGCTGGAAAGGGACTGAACGAGCATAGGATCAAATTGGACTCTCTGAATGTGGCCGACAATTGGGGCTGAGAAGCCAATAATAATGGGACTGGAATTTGTCTCTACTGCATGCACTGGCATTTTGGGATCATAGTCTATTTGGATGCATACCGTTCTAAGCCTGGGTGGAGAGGGGAGGGCCTTGAACTTACCACAGGGCAGGGTACCCTGCCCTCTCTTAGAACTGGAGCAGGATGGGGGAAGGTGAGTGGTGGAGCAAGAGGAAAATGGGAAGAGGAAAGGAAGTGGAAATTATGATTCCTAGTATTAATAATGTATTAAAAAAGAAAGAAAAAATATCATTTTTGTCTATGTCACTAGTATCAACAAAATTGATCTCAATTAATAACCATAATATTGTAGTATTTGGAAGACTGCCACTTCTTCTAATTCTTTATTAAGTAAACAAAATTAAGTACAATACTGTCATCACTGCTCTTGCTTAGAATTTTTATCTTATCTTAGTAAGCATAAAAACTCAATTAATAATTTCTATTTTTTAAAATAATTGATACCTTTAATGTGTTTACATATGTGTATAAATATATATTCAAGTGCATGCACATGTCTTAGAACATGTATAGAGACCAGAGGACAACTTCTATTAATTTGTCTTTCTCTTCATAATATAGGACCCTTGGAAGGAACTTAATAAATCAAGTGTAGGCGGAGGCTGTTCATTCGTTTCCCGATTTCCCAGACCCGAATAATCACACAAAAACTATCTTAATTATGGCAATATTCAGCCTATAGATCAGGCTTCATATTAACTAACACTTACATCTTGAATTAACCCAATCCTTTAAATCTATGTATTGGCGATAAGCTGTGGCTTACTGATAAAGGCTTGGTGGGGATCTTTCTCCTTTGGTAGCTATATGGTGTCTCTTTGATTCCACCTATTCTCTCCATATATGTCTTTCCAACCTGGGAATATTCTGCCCTACCATAGGCCAAAGAAGCTTTATTCCTCTAGCCATAAAAGCAACACATATAGAGAATGATATACACATCACCTTGCCTTTTCCATCTAAATAAAAAGGAAGGTTGTAATTTAACATTTTAAAATTCCATATAACAAAACAGGTATCACACAAGAATCACACTTACAATATTTAGTTTATTTGTATCTAGAAAGGTTCATATCTAATTTATCTTTTATCATAGCTTAGAAAAACTAACATTATAACTATCTTTCTTTAACTCTTCAAAGACAAGGAGTACATTGTAAATGACTTCCAAAACTCTAGAATTGACAGAGACAACTCGCTGCCTGGACAGCCACAGAAAGGTTTTCTGTAACTTTGGGGCATCCATCTTTAAGCTGAAGCCCATAATATCTGGCAGAGTTTTCAATGAGCAGGAAATTTGAAGATTTGTCTTGCCTTACAATGTCTAAGTTCATCAGTTACTTTCTTCTGTGTCTTGCAGAATATCTGGCAGTTTTTTTTCTATAAAGCAGGAAACCTGAAAGACTGTCTCATCTTCTTTACACAAGTTTAACAGTCATATTTCTGGGTACCCTGCATGTCCAGTTTATACAGCATACCATCAAGCAGTCCAGGCAAGAGCAGTTTCTTACCCAAATTGCTAGCCTGATCACATTGAAGGCAAATTCCATCATGAGTTTCTTCAATGCCCATCAGCCTCTCTGGAGTAATTGGTGCTTCCAGAACAGACATATCTCACTATTGAGAAAAGTCTAAATTCTTTAAAAAATTTAAATGCCATATTCTGTAGATTTTATTTCATTTTCCCCCCTCTCCTCCTTCCCTCCCTCCCCCCTCTCTCTCCTTTCCTTTCTTTTCTTATTTTTTGACAGGGTTTTGCTATATGACCCTGGTTGTTCTGTAACAAACTCTGTAGATCAGGCTGATCTCAAACTAACATTTCTGGAAGTGAAGTAGTGATTACCCACTACCCAGCTTATATTCTTAATATATAAGTTAAAAACAACTAACATTAAATGACAAATTAAATTTGTTTTTTTTTAAATAATAAGCATATTTAATCTACCTGCAACTAACACATTATGTTTTCCTTCTCAGGTTCTTGTTTTAATCATCCAAGAATATGTCCAATATAAAAAGAAAACAAGAATCTCCCATCATTTTAGGATTAGCATAGGGTACAAGAAAGAAAGGGGGACTAAATATATCTCTAATTTTGATTTTGTTTACATATTTTAGATGTCTTTGGTAAGTATCATTCAGAGAAAGCGCTTCTAATAATTTTACTAATAACTTATTAGAGATGTAGAATTTATTATTTTCTTCTTAATCTAGATTATTGTGAAATATTCATAGCTGATCTTCAATAAAGTCAAAATAGCACAAAATATTAGTTATCATCAAACTCCACTTGTGTGCTTCATTATTGTTATCAAACATGACTTGACTTTATTGACTATATTCACCCCTAAAATCTACATACGCACTTGAAGTCCTATAGATGGGCTGAGCATGATTTTATGGCAAATAATTTAAATGGATACATTTCTGCATGTCTTTGACTTATTCTCATTCTTAATGAATACACAGAAGTCTGGGTTAAGGTATATTTGCAAAGTAATAATCATTTTATTTTGCATAATAGGATCTAATATAATAAAGAAAACACTCATTGACCGTCTTTTACTAATGCCTATGGTAAATCATTTTGAATCATTATATCATTTTAAACAAACAATGAACAAAATTTTCAACAATGGTCAATGTAAGTCCAAGGTGTATGACTGTCAACAACCTGAAGACATCACAATCTTGAGGAATGGCAGGTGACTCTCTTCACTTCTAGTAATGGATAATGATGAAGGGAAGCCATCACACCTCTTTGACTTTGTTCTGGGGCCTTTGCAATATTCCACAGTTGTGGATCTCTAATTCAGTATATAATTTCTCAAGTGTTTAGTGTCATGTCAGTGTTTCTTAGGAAAGAAACCTTACATGCCTCCTTGAATGATATATTGCAGATTCTTCACATTCTTCTACAGAAGATCGTTAATATTTATTTTATTAATACAATTAAATTTAGATACTTATGTTCTTAGATAAAATGCATTATTCAGCTGTGGGATATCACAAACTTGTTGATACTTGTGGCAACGTGATGGTACAAGTTAGAACAATGCACTAAATATAATATATTTTATTGAAAGATAGACATTTGTATTCCATTAAATAAAAATCCTTAGATTAGTTTCTTTTTTATTTTTCCATGGTTTAGATACATTAGAGACAATGTATCTTTTCTCTCATAATAAGAAAGATTTGGCCTCAAGAATTTTCCACATGAAATACTATTCTTCAATCCCTTTTCTTGTTTGATTTCTTTTTATTCAGCCTAGTCATCTATTATCACCTTAGGAGAAACTATGAGATAAATACTGATAAGTGAGTTATAAAAATTATTCAAGTATACAGCAAATTACATAGACAAGCACAAGTTTTCAAAATGATATTTAAATTGTATGCATTTGGATATATTCATTAACTATAATTATCATTTCTGGCAAAAAGAATGCAGTTATCCCTGTATTTATCAACCTTTCCTGGGTAGAGATTAGAAGGACCTAATACTCAGCTACAAATACTTAGCTTCATAAATCATTTAGTAACATTTTTATTCTATAAAGTTTTCCTCTGGAATATTGCCTAAATTTAAACATATGATGCTTTACCTATAATGTGTCAAAGAATTTGGTAAATATTTTATTATTATGTTGAAAATGATTACCAGCAAGGCCCACTATCAGTAAATAAATAAGCATTTATGGATTCAATGTTTATAATATGTCTTTTTTGTTATCTTTTTTTAATTTATATCTTATATAAACATTTTGAGTTTATTTAAAGCAAGATTTGATTGATCAAATATAATAATTCCAACAAAATAATAAATATTATAAAACTATACATTATTATCTAAGATACAAAGAATAAGAAATATTTTTGTTCTTCAGAATTTTTAAAAAATTCTGAACAACTCCACATCAAAGGTCTGATCCCTAAAGCATATAAATAACTCAAGAAATTTCTAATTGGACTGATCTAATGGGAGCTCACCAAGGCCAGTTGGACGGGTACTGATAGAGTATATGATCAAACTGGACTCTCTGAATGTGGCTGACGGTGGAGGCTGACTGAGAAGCCAAGGACAATGTCACTGGGTTTTGATTCTACTGCATGGACGGGCTTTGTGGGAGCCTAGTCTGTTTGGATGCTCACCTTCCTAGACCTGGATGGAGGGGGGAGGACCTTGGACTTCCCATAGTGTAGGGAACCCTGACTGCTCTTTGGACTGGAGAGAAAGGGGGAGGTGGTGGGGAGAGGCAAGGGGGAGGAAAGTGGGAGGAGGGGACGAGGTGGAAATTTTTAATAGTAAATAAATAAATAAAATCTTTACCCAACCCTTAAAAAATTTAAAGTAGCTCCATATATATAATGAAATTTCCTAGAGATGTACCAAGATTAATTAAGAAATTAATTTATATGACATACACCTAAACACACAAATCAAAGCTAATATACAAAATTTTAAATAATTTTGGCATGGATTAATTCATGGTAAAGAATTTTCCACTGGGCATAATATCAATGTTCAATATATTCTACAGATTTCAAATTTTCTAATGAAAAATATTGAAACTATAAAATACAAAAATATATATGGAATAGCAATATGTATTATTCAAGATTCTCTAGACTAACAGAACTTATAAAAGAACTGTCTCTGCATACAGAGAAAGTGGATTAGTTAGAATGACAGGCTTGCTTTAGTTCCACTAATCCAACAATGATTGACTGTGAAAGTTCAGGAGTCCTGTAGCATCTCAGTTCACAAGGTTGTATGTCTCAGCTAGGTCTTCTATATATGCTGGAATCTCAAAGTATTCTCTATGCCAGTGAAGGAATGGACTAGCTAGAAATAGAATAGAGCAGTCAAGGAGCAAAAGCTTATTACTTCCATGTCCTTAGACTTCCAGTAGACAGTGTGGCCCAGATTTCATCTTGGTTATTGGGGTATCTTTCCCAGCTCAGAGAATCTGGGTAAATCAGTGCCTTCCTACATCAAATATGAGTGTTTGCTTACCACAAAGTAAGCAAAATCCCCCACATTTGTGCCTTCTATTTTTGGAGTATAGCTCCAGGTGCTGTCAAGTTGACAACCAAGTATAAGCATAACACAATAAGTTCTCTGATAATGGTCAATTTTATATAAAACCACATATTACCACTTTGATTATTAAATATAAATTAAGAAATGATACTTGTTAAAATCAGATGATGATAAAAGTGAATACCGTTTCTCTGAATTTCTCTGGGAATTCAAGGTATTCAAGTAACTTGTATAACAAATTTGCAATAAGCTCTTATTTTCAAGTTTTAAAAATACTATTATTAAGCAAAACTAAAAATATTTTGAAAAACAGTTTTAACTCCTCACTTTTGCTTAAAAACCTATCTAATTTAAAAATAAGTATAAAAAAGTAGATGGTCAGCCAGGCGGTGGTGGCGCACGCCTTTAATCCCAGCATTAGGGAGGCAGAGGCAGGCGTATCTCTGTGAGTTCGAGGCCAGCCTGGTCTACAAGAGCTAGTTCCAGGACAGGAACCAAAAAAGCTACGGAGAAACCCTGTCTCGAAAATCAAAAAAAAAAAAAAAAAAGTAGATGGTCATGGGTCAGATGGTATTTCTTCTTCAGATTTATGTTGAGAAATAACAGCAACTGAGGCAAAAGAGGAAATGCTAGGCGGTTACTAAAAAGAGTAAAAAGAAACAATGATGTATTTTATGCATGAAAAGTTAAGAAAGGTCAAAGTCTCAAAAATTCAGAAATCATACTAGAAATTTGTGTTTTCTATTTTGGTTAATTTTGATTTTTCAGTTGAAATCAAACAGATCATTGGATGACTGTAAAAAGATAAAAATGAAATGGTGTATTTATATATTGTTTTGAGAATAACTACATACCAATTTAAGATCAGCCAATAATGATGATTTATTTTAGTCATTACTTTAGGTATGTATGATAATCACTGGAATTACTCCCTTTTCACTGAGGAATGCAGGTCTTGGAGAAAAAAACCTAGATATATTCTGGAAGATTCTTTCCTAAGGACTAGCTTTCACATCATCATAAGGTTTCCATGAAAGCTAGTGAACAAAAAGTTATCAACAGTACTACCCAGTTTTAAAGTGTATGAACGACAAAATGACAGTCCAACAAGATCGATGCCAAAGATGAAAAAGTGGCACTTTTACATTCTGGAAATCATCAGTCATCTAATTGGACTTCAGGCCTACTCAATATCCTTATATACACATATAAGTGTCGATTCAACCTCTCATTAAAGAACCTTCTTTTGCCGTAGATAGAGATGACTGCAGAGATTTACAACTGAATAAAATGCAGAGAAGTTGTTAACAGGGGGTATTCAATTATAATTGGTACATCTACTGTACAATTCCCACATTTTGTGTTCAGAAAACAAGGAGAGGGAGATGGAAGAAGTGTAAACACAGAAGAGCAAGGACCTTTGTTGCTAACTAGTTGCTAATATGACAGAGACTGCCATATTCATCAAGCTTGTAATCAAATCAAGAGCTACATAATGTCAACACCAGTTGACATGTCAATGTGGATGTCAGAAATTTTATAAGGCTGCATCCCTCTATGAAAAGCTACTAGCTGCCAGAAGAATCAGATTTCTCTGCAATTAGTCTCTGAAATATTATCTAATCTCAAGTGGTCAGTTATAAGCATGTACATATTACAGTAATAATTCCACTCAGTAGTCTTACATAACATGCATACCCATACACATATACACATACTCCAATAAAAAGTCATGAATTTTAAAGAGACAATATAGGACATAGAGAAAATGAAAGGGCAAAAGAGAAATAGAAATGATATAAATACATTACTCATGTATAAAGTTCTGCAACTAAAATTTTTAATTTTAAAAAAGTGTTTTCTGTCTCATCTCTAGTCTTCAGACTATATAGTAAATTGGAGTTTTGAGTAGCAAAGGTTTTCAATCACTCAGACATTAGTTTTATTCCTTTCTTTAGGTTATCATCCCTGTCTCTGAAATTTCTTGGGTTTGTGTTACTCTAATAATGTCTGCTGCACTTTCTCATTTTATTGTTTTCTTTGTGCAGAATAATTCAAATGCTCCTAAATTTGATGAACCTCCCTTGCCTCCCAATGTGTCATTTACATTAGATATCAACACAGAGTGAGCCATCAATCAATTAACCACATACATGCAGTAAGCTAAGCATGTACAAAATGCTCATGTACATTGTCTATTAGTTTGTAAATTATAAAATGCAAGTGTGGGATTATAATAAAATATATAAAGTTATCCTTATTTATTGGCTTCCTGTCTTTTATCATTTTCTGCATCAGTAGTAACATTTGTATCTTTAAGATGTATCATACAAAAGATGGCTTTATGCCATCAGAAGTACAGAGGATTGTTAGAATGACTTCTTACTGTTGAGGAGACTTTCTAGCATAAAGCCATATACTCTGAAATCTTCCAAAGCACTCAGCATTCTCTCTGTTTTTTCAATGTGAGCCACTGTCTCAGGTTCTAATGATTAGGACTATATTATCCTGATGGACTTATACCTTGAGGAATCAGCCAAAATAAACCTTTTCTGTCATGTGTTATATTTACCAAAATACATAAGAAAAATAACAAAGACAAAAATTTGATATTGAAAAATGTGGTCATTGCTGTAATAAATCATACTATATAATTCTTAAACCTTTAAAAATGGTTCAAGGGAGAATGTGGGGAAGATTGAAAGTATATATTGAACAGACATTCCAAGTTGAAAGTAGAAATTCCCGGGTCATAAAGAGAACAATAATGAAAGAAAATATAGAAAGTTAAGCCCTAATTCATTATGTAACAGAGAAAAAATTAATTCTATCAATAATTGGTAAGAGGACCATTCATGTGAGATTTTCCCTAAGAATCTTCATTTAGCAGTAAACTGAGAACTTAAGTGGAGTTGAAAGTAAAGATAATGGACTAATTTGTCTGACGATGAAAATTTTGAGTCAGGAGAACCTTTGAGCTGTGACTAAGCAAGCAGGTTGAATCACTGAGAAGATGACCCCACTGAAGAGAAACCTATCACACTGTACTGAGACATTAGGGAAGCTATCCAAGGATGAAAGCCACACAAATCAGAGACTCCATCCTGATCAGGCAGCAGAATATGGCACATAGTCACATGATACATAGCTCAATTTGCTCTTACCCTGAAAAACCATTGAGAAAACTGTGAAGGAGAAGTCAAAGCTACAGTGGAGATACCAGGATATTAAAAAAAACCCTGCATGCATGGAATGGAATTGGCGTACCAGAGAGACTATGCATGAATGCATGATACAGGTAAGAGAGGTAGAGGATAAGACTGTCTACATCTTTGGAAAACAGCCAGTTACATTATGATTCCCAGGTAATAGAAATATATCTGTAAGAATTCTTGTTTTCTTGGCTGTACCTTTGTCTTATTATTGTCTAATCATTTCCTGATATAACACCAATTCTCTCATTTTGAAGTAGGAATCAAATCATTTTGGACCTTTTTTTTTTTTTTCTGCCCAGGTCACTTTTGCCTTTGGGACCTATGGTATTGGTTTTTATGAACTCTTTTGCTTTTCCCTTACAAGTTTTCTGTAAAGTGGAATTTTCATACTACCAGGGAAACTGAGCCTCGTGTCCCTCATGATGTACCACATGGAACAAATTTTAAGTATAAATAAATGGACAATAAATCAGAATTAGTCATGTGTGTGTGCTAAGCAATTTACATGATTTATGTAAAAATTCATGCTTGTAATAAGACATAGAAGCATACTTCTTACAGACTACAGAAACACCCCCGTATTTATTTATTTATTTATTTATTTGTTTGTTTGTTTGTTTGTTTGTTTATTTATTTATTTTGGTTTTTCGAGACAGGGTTTCTCTGTAGCTTTGGTGCCGGTCCCGGAACTAGCTCTTGTAGACCAGGCTGGCCTCGAACTCACAGAGATCCGCCTGCCTCTGCCTCCCAAGTGCTAGGATTAAAAGCGTGTGCCACCACCGCCCGGCTCCCCCGTATTTTTTCATCAAAGGCAAATTGCTTTTTTCTGTCATGCACTCATCCACTAAACTTCAAGAAAATACATACAGCTTCATTCCCTATTAGTGGGCATTATAAATTTTCATTTCTCATGTTAATGGAGTAGATGCAGTAATACAAGTATTTTTATATCACATTAATTCTTACTATCTTATTTAGAAGGATCAAATAGTCAGGGATTCTGTTGAAATCCTGATGTTTTGTTTATTATTGATTTTAAACTGTACCATTTATTTTTCTCCTTTGTCTAAACTAAAAACAGGTGTTCACGCTTCTATATTTATTTTAAAGACTTCTCTCTTATCACTTTTGAAATGCTGTCCAAACACAAAATGTAATTATATAAAATACATTACCAGAGTTTGATTTTTTCACTTCTTCATGTGATTTTTAATTCAAAAGGACTTTTATGTTAATAGGATTTTATTCTTAAAAACAGTATACTCTACTAGCCATGAATAACATTAAATATTCTGAAATAGCATATAAACATATGTAATCTTTATGGAAAACAGAATATTTTGAAAGTCTAATTATAGGGAATGCTTTGTTCCTTTCATATTTCTTTTTTCTTCACTTGTTATGCTTGGAGTGAAACAAAGAAGCTTTGGATCTTGTCCCTTTTGTCATGTTGTGGAAGCCTTTGAAAAGGGGAGTCAGGCAGGTTTGTGAACTCATTTATAGGGAAACTAGTATGTGAAATGAAATAGTACTCTACCAGCTCCCATTTTATTTTTTGGCCTGTGTTCCCGAATTCAGTAATATGCAATTATAGTAACTGCCAAAACGAACACTAACTCAATAGCAAAGAAAAAGAAAGAAAACAGCCCCGATATTCTTGCTTCTAAAAAGTAATTACATAGCTGCATCAAGGAAATAGGAATTATTGTGTAAAGAATACTAAGGGTAAGCTAAAGAGGCTGACAAAAAGTCTTTTCGGTCTGTTAGTTGTAAAGCAGGTCAACAGAAAACCATTCAGCAAAATGTGTCTGTGAATATGTTTGAATTGCTTTTTTTCACCCTGTTATGTGTGAGCTTACTTAGAAGCCCAATTTGAATCTGCCATGAAGATATAGAAAACCCATTTTCTTTTTTTTTTTTTTTATTTTTAAAGTAGTTTTTATTTTATTTATTTATTTATTTATTTATTTATTTATTTATTTATTAAGGATTTCTGCCTCCTCCCCGCAACCGCCTCCCATTTCCCTCCCCCTCCCCCGATCAAGTCACCCTCCCTCATCTGCTCGAAGAGCAATCAGGGTTCCCTGACCTGTGGGAAGCCCAAGGACTGCCCACCTCTATCCAGGTCTCCTAAGGTGAGCATCCAAACTGCCTAGGCTCCCCCAAAGCCAGTACGTGCAGTAGGATCAAAAACCCTCTGCGATTGTTCTTGAGTTCTCAGTATTCCTCATTGTCCTCTATATTCAGCCAGTCCGGATTTATCCCATGCTTTTTCAGACCCAGGCCAGCTGGCCTTGGTGAGTTCCCGATAGAACATCCCCACACACTGAGACAATGGGGATGTTCTATAGAAAACCCATTTTCAAAGTGTTTTTTTTTATTTTAAATAAAAATATTTCTTCACTTTCATTATCACCATAAACTTGGCACAGGATTCTGGAAGATATCCACAAAAAATAGGTTTTTCCCTTATATTGACATCCACAATAAATGGTTTTTTCCCTTATATTGATGGGCTGTGTCATTGCCTATAACACTCTGGAGTCCCTAAAGAGAGATAAAACACTGATGGGTTCACAAAGAAGGGATCTGCCCTACTTATCAGAGCATGAGAGAAAAAAGGAGCAACCTTTAATGGTGCCGTGCTAAAGGCTACAGACGATTTATAGCTCTTCATTTCCTCTCTCAAGTAGGACAGACCTTATTTGTTTTCCTTATTTATGCCATTGAATAACTATGTACATCCTACTAAAAGAAACTTATAATGTGGGCAATCCCCGTCACGGTCCTGAACCTTTTGTTCAAATTATTGCTCCCCCTCTTTTTGAATGGACTCTGGAAGCTCAGTCCAGTGCTTAGCTGTAGATCTCTGAATATTTTTCTATCAGGTGCTGGATGAAGGTTCTATGATGACAACTGTGGACTGACAGTGGGGAAGCCAAATTAGGTCCTCCGAATATGTGAATATGACAGTTTTGTGGTTGGGGAAGTCCATGGGGTCACAGGCAGTGGGGCCAAGACTTATCCCTAGTGCTTGAACTGGCTTTTTGAAGCCCATTCTCTTTGGAGGGATACCTTGTTGAGCCTAGATAGAAGGCCTTGATCCTGCCTCAAAGTAAGATGCCACACTTTGTTGACTCCCCATAGAAAGGCTTACCCTTTCTGAGGAGTGGATAGGAGTGGGGTGTGGGCAAGTTGGGAGGAGCAGGAGTTACATCTTTCATGCAGCAGCTGTCCACCATGACTTCACTCCAAAATCTGTGTCCAGCAGTTCCAGCAGTAGCTAGCACTGATCTATTTTTGAAATTGTACTAATACAGACTCTCAGCCCACTTCTGAAACATGTTGTTGATCTGTTCTGCAATCTCTTACATTGCATTAATTATGTAACACACATATATGCTTGTAAATGTGTAGATAAATTGCTGAATGATGTGAGATTAATATTAATGATTACTATTAGAATAAAAAAATCTTGCATTTGCCTTGACCAGTCAACCAAGATAGGTGGAACTTATTCAAATTGCTGTCTTGAAACTGTTAAACCGCCGGGCGGTGGTGGCACACGCCTTTAATCCCAGCACTTGGGAGGCAGAAGCAGGCGGATCTCTGTGAGTTCGAGACCAGCCTGGTCTACAGAGCTAGTTCCAGGACAGGCTCCAAAGCCACAGAGAAACCCTGTCTCGAAAAACAAAACAAAACAACAAACAAACCAACAACAACAACAAAAAAAGAAACTGTTAAACCTTGTAAGTGTATTGTCATTCAATAACTCTCACCTTGTTGAAAGGCATAAATGTGTGTGCCTTTGTTCCTGGCATAATGTAAGAATGACAGGCATTCCATAATTTACGGCTACAGTAACAGGTGTGGAGGTAGATCAAGAAAGTATAAATTCTATTTGTTTTATTGGTATAATATTCAAAGTAGAGTTAGATACAAAGATACAGAATTTCTTTAGACAGAATTTCTTTAGAAGCATAATATCCTACTGACACCGAATGCCTCCAAAAATCTAGTTCTTGGTTAAAGCATACAGACCCTAACAACAGTAGAGCCATTAACTAACAAAAGTGATTCTACATGAGCTGACCCACAAGATAGATAATTAAACATAAATATAATGTCCTTTTGAAGTTTTATGTTGATTTAATTGTCAACTTCTATTATATATGTAATATATATAATATATATGAAAATATTTCAATTATATATGCTTTTCTATATTTCCTTCTAACACTACAAAAATCATCACCAGCCATCTTTTTTTTTATTTTAATTTATTTATTTATTAAGGATTTCTGCCTCCTCCCCGCAACCGCCTCCCATTTCCCTCCCCCTCCCCCGATCAAGTCACCCTCCCTCATCTGCTCGAAGAGCAATCAGGGTTCCCTGACCTGTGGGAAGCCCAAGGACCGCCCACCTCTATCCAGGTCTAGTAAGGTGAGCATCCAAACTGCCTAGGCTCCCCCAAAGCCAGTACGTGCAGTAGGATCAAAAACCCACTGCGATTGTTGTTGAGTTCTCAGTATTCCTCATTGTCCTCTATGTTCAGCTAGTCCAGATTTGTCCCATGCATGGGACAAATCCGGACCAGCCATCTTTTTGTATACTTCTTAGCTTTATATTCTCTTTCTAAGTGGCCATTAGACATGGTCCTTGTGATACTTTATCTTCTCATTTATTAACTTTTAGTTTAGATTTATAATTTGCAAGAGTTTTGTCACTTTCTCTTACACTATGACACCCTTTTTACTCACATTCTTTTCCTTGTAATATTAAAATGTATTTCTAGCCCAATTTTCTGTCCTTCGAGAAACCTTTGCATTTCTCTTCTTTTGGATTTTAACATAAAAATGTAGTGAAAGAAAAACTTCAGTTTGTAATGATAGGATAGACACATTACGCAGGAGAATAAAGCATGGAATAACAGGGACTATGACTGTCATGAAAGTGGCTATATAGAGTTTAAGACTAAAAAGCTCATTGAAAATAGGGATTTAATAAGTTTGCCCAAATATCTTTCAGGTGAAGTTCTTCCATGACCGTTTGATTTTAATATTGTTAATAAATATATGTAGTAAGTATATCTTAGCAATGGGTTTTCCGATTTCCATCCAGTTCTGGAGAAAGTAAGAAGTATTTAGTATTTCCCTCAATTTCATATATACTCACTTATAAGTGGCTTTTAGACATAAAGCAAAAAAAACTGGCATACAATTCACAATCCCAAAGAAACTAGACAATAATGAGTTCCCTAAGACAGACATATATAGATTTAATCTTCATGGGAAATAGAAAAAGACAAGATCTCCTATGTGAATGGGAAGCATGGGGACATGGGAGAGGGTTGAAGTGAAGAGGGGAGGAAGGGAAGGGAGTAGAGAAAAATGAATAGCTCAATAAAATCAATTAAAAAATAGTCAAAGGGGATGGAGGACATCGGGAAACCTAAGTCCTCTAAATCAATATGAGCAAAGCTCATAAAGAAACTCAAGGCTGAATCAGAAATTTTGGAATAGAAGCAATCCACAGACTCTCACCCTCTGAAAGCAAAATAAGAAACTCCTTTCCAAAGCATCATGTCCTTAGATCCAAATTTCAAAGTCAAGGCATTTTCAAAATATCTATGTTGGATTAGTTCAGCAGCATTTATAAACAAATATCTTTTAGCAGCTGTTGCTCCTTCATCAGCATTCAAACAATTCAAAGAGAGCATAATAGCATACAGTATCAAAATTCTCTGTTTATTTTCCATCTTTGTACGGCTTTATTTTAACTCTATTTTGTTTATTTTTACTTTTAACTTTTTGCTTTGAGTCAGGTTCTCTGTATACCTTTGACCTGGAATAACTCTGTAGACCAGGCTGTCCTTGAACTCTCAGAGATCCGCCTGTCTCTGCCTCCCAGGCTTTTGGGGATTAAAGGCCTGTGCTACCACACCTTGAAGTCACAGAGGTCAATCTCCCTTTGCCTCCCAAGTGTTGGGATTAAAGGTGTGTACTACCACACCCAACTACTCTTTCTTCCTTATTTTTGTTTTTTACTTTAAGAACTTTAACTTTTAGTCTGCATATATTTTTAACACTGTAAATCATTTAAAAATTTTCTTTGTCTTTGACGCTCTCTTTACTGTATATCTCTCTGTTTTTTTGACCACATGAGTCTTTAATTTACCAAGCAATCTCAGTAAGACTAAAGCTGTGGCTTTGCCGGCTATATGTAGCCCATTCCTTAGCTTTCTGCCATTCCAACCTTGTGGCTGAGGTACCGGCCAGAGCCGCATTCAGTGCCACAAGTCTACAGTGTTTCAAGGTCCTTGTCATCAAACAAGCTGCAACAGACAACACTCAAGTCCTCTCTGTAGCTGGCCCTCCTGCCTCAAACAGTCAGAGTTTGCCCTGGCAGGACTGCCCAGAAAGCTGGCATTTTAAAACAACACAGGTTTTTTTTTTTTCCTGCTACTGCTGAAAACAAACAAGCATTCAGTCGGCTTTTATCAACACCATTTAAATGTTTCGTGGCAGGACCTCTTAAGAGCTGCAGGGTTTTGCAGCTGAAGCTGAGTCAGGAAGCCTCTCTTAGATGAGAGCACTTGCTTGCTTGCTTTTAGCAAGCAGAGCAGACCTGAGAAATCGCTGCTACCAAGAAAACATGCTTTACTCTTTCCCAAGCTTTCTCAGGCTTTCAGTGGATTCAGTTGTCCACACGTCTGGGTGCCATTCTGTTGTAATAGGAGCGGCGGGGCTGCATCCCCAGCACCCCAGCCGCCTCGCTAGCTTATGTCCAGAAATAATTACACGGAAACTGTATTTTTTAACCAATGACCTTCCTCCATCAACTGTTTATCTCTGTCTATAATTTCTGTCACAAGTCACTTCATTTCTTCCATAATAATAGCTTTTGGTGTTTTTCCACTGTTTATGTGTTTATCTAGTAAAATATTCCATCTAGTGGGCACATATATATTTGTGGATGGTCAGTAAGATGACTTCTCATTAATATATATAATTATGATATATAGAAAATATACCAGGACATGCTCCATAACTAGATCTATTGTTCTATGACAATGTAAGACACTTTAAAACCTGCTTTGCTCCTTTTAGTCAGATTACCATAAAAAATTAACACTTTCTCCTCAGTCTAACACAAACTGCACACAGTTAGCTCATTTTTATCTCAGAGCACATTCAAGCAAACCTAAAGCTTTCTGTAAATGGATTTTAAGTTTAAACTTAAAATTTTACAGTTATGCACAAGGTTCAAGTCACAGGTGTCTAACCAAGGTTATATATACAAATCAGTCTAAAAATATCATGCCAATCCGTCACCTGCCAACTCTAGTTGATAAAAGCACTATGTCTCACATTACGTCTCATCAGGCACTGTGCCCCATCCCTCTGGTCACAGTCTTACTCCAGAAACCTTGAATTTTGTGTTGCCATGGTAAAGCGTTATGCCCTTAGACTTCACCCAAAGGAATGTGCTTTTGACTAATGAGATGCAAGTCTTGTTATTCTTTTATGATTGCTTTAAGCTGACTGTAAAAAGAAGTGTAGTCAGGCTAGAGAAAGAGAAAAACAGAGAGAATTGTAACAGAGAATTGAAAAAAAGGAGAACTAGAAGTTACAGGGGTAGAATAGAGACAGCAGAAGAATAAAGAACATGACATGAGCAGAACATGTATGAATTCATTTTGTAACCCATCAGATAAGAAATTTTCTGAGTTTGTTTCACTAAGCTGTAGCATCTGACCTGCACCCTGAGAGAAAATTCTGTGAGCTGGACTTACAAATTACCAGTACACAGGGCCCACACAGATGTGCATTATGTCATCTGCATATGTATTATGCCTTTATAGGATTCCTGAGAGAGTGTCTCTCATTCTTCTGTCTTTACTTGACCTCTATTCCTGTTCTTGGAACCTAAGTTCAATGTATTGATCTTTGTTCTATCTTATTATATTTTAGTTTGCTATGTTTTGTTGTTATCTGTTGTTTTCTAATAAATATGGGGAGTGGTTCCAGATGGGAGAAAGGTGGGGAGGGACTGGAAAGAGTAGAGAGAGAAGAACCTGCAATCAGGATATATTTTATAAAACAAATCTGTTTTCAAAAAAAGGGAGATCATACCTTATGTTCTGGCTTTGTGGGAGCCTAGCCAGTTTGGATGCTCACCTTCCTAGACCTAGATGGAGGGGGGAGGACCTTGGACTTTCCACCTGACTGCTCTTCGGTCTGGAGAGGGAGGGGAAAAGGAGTGGGGGAAGGGGGAGTGGAGAGGGAGGAAGGGGAGGGAAATGGGTGGATGGGAGGAGGCAGAATTTTTTTTCCAAGAAAAAATAAAAAAAAAGGGAGAAAAAGTAAAAGAAAATAGTTTATCTAAAAATAAAAAAAAGATAAATTGACTGTGTAGTTGATGTGACTTAGAGCTACAAGTAAACCATCTCTATAACAAGTCTGCTTTAGCACTGAAAAATATTAAAAAGCATCTAAACAGATGAGGAGAGTCCCTTATCTTTACCCAACTACTTATCTCTATAAAACAGATTTTCTTCATGTCTTCAAATAACGGGTATTATAGGATTCAATCAAAGGGAAAGGAAAAAATAAAAGCTTACTAATGGTCAAGCAAATTGACCTTAAAGGTATCTTCACATGTATAAAACCATATCATACTTCTATCTACTTTTATTATTTTAACTACATTAATGAAGATGTTTTATAAAATATATTACATCAGTTACTTTATATGAATTGTTGATGTTTCTAAATAAGTGAATATGTGTTTTTAATATTTTTTGATTTTAGCCACTAAATTCTTAAATATCAAGAGATAATAAGATTTCAATGTCTGCCCTGTGTGCTGCAATGATCTTAAGACTACACAACAATCCTAACTCCAAGTTCAATTAATACTTTTCTGATACAGTGTACAGTTTGCATATTATACACATTTCACCTTGGTAACTGTTAGCTATGTACTTACAGAAAATATCAGTCACTGTTATCTCCACAAGTTGGATAAGCTAGAAGGCTCTATTTGGTGCTCTAAGCAGTGGCCATTTTTTGTCTTAACAGCACTATTTTGATGGTTTTATATATCATAAAATAGGAAACCCACACAGAAAAAAAGAAATACAGAGAAGAAGAATATGAAAAGAAACTCCAAAATAAATGGTATTTTATATTTCTTTTTGCCAATGTATCCCCATGGCACAAGGAAATTTTTTTAGTAGCCATCAAATGTATGCTAAATAAGGAGCATACAAAAGATGATAAAAATAATAGCTATTGCAAATACATAATTGAAAAAGCATAGCATTTACCAGATAAATAGTCTTGTTACAATTTAAGATTTTGAGGTCAGAGAAGGATGTAGAGGCACCTTAGTCCAAGCTTAGTGACTCAAGTTTGGATCCTCAGAACCCATATAGAATCTGAATGAATGACATAATTTTTGTAATGAAACATATTCCTTTGGGGAGATGAGAGGAAGGGGGAGAAGTATCTCAGTAGTATGTCCACTAGTCTGTCTTAAATAATGTTGAAAACTGAGGAGGAATCAGTGGCTGAAGGTTGTATTCTGACCCCCATATGTGAGGTGTAGCCTGCATATTTCCATTTTCTCAAACAAGCACACGTTAGTCACATATCACATACACATAAAGTCAAAATTATTCAAGATCAGAACCACAGTTAATAATAACTCTCCCCTTATAAGTATTTGTTGGTTTTTAAAATTAGATTCTGCAAACCAAAGAGAGGATAACGAAGAAGCAAAATTGTTATGAGATTAAAATAACTAATTTCTTACTTGTATGCCTTTGTAATATTAGTTGATACTTAAAGGGAAAATAGTTACATAAACAAATAGGCAAAATAAGAACACAATAAATTATCACTAATGCAATGAAATAAAAATGAAACATAGTCGTATTAAAGCATGATAATCTGTTATTTCATGCTTAACATTTCCTCCCTTATTTTCTATCATTTTATATACACTAGGGTGATTGCAGTGACTCTAAGTGTTAACATTCATAAATATTTGGGGAACAAATAGAAATAAAACCCATAATGCATGGCAATCTGTCCCTCCAGTTCAAAATCTCAAGTTTTTTTTTTAATTTTTACCTATGTAATTAGAAAATAGTATTTTTGTAAGTAAATTGAAATAATGTGACAATTTTAGAAATATCTGACTGTTTTTATTATTGTCAGTGATTATTATTAAATGAAAAGAATGTCCACAAGAGTTATATTCTCTCACAGAAAACAGAAAATTTCGATACCAAAGAACAAAAGTGCACATGTATTAAGATAAAATTCTTAGAAACTATATTTTCTGAACAAGAATATAAGCCTTAGAACCACTGGAAAATAAATCAAGAATATATTTCAAAGGCTAGGATTATATATGTGTTCAATATCCATTCATTTTTACCCAAGGCTTTTTAGTAGACAGTGAAAAAGTATGGTTAGTCTGGTGGCCTCTAAGTTAGTCCTTGCAACTTGTCTGCTGCAGACTAAAGTTTCGGATGTCATGAGTGATATGGATCTTTTAACAGGATACTTAGCTGAAACATGAAGTACACTCAGTTCTATAATTTGACTAGGATATCTGTCATATAGAAAAGCTATAAAAATTGAACTTACTTATCATTTAGTAAGGTCTGTTGCACAAAAGAAAAGGTTTGAAATTTTAGTTAAAAACTTGAAAATGCACAGGCAAGTATGAAACAATTACAGTTCATTCACTCCAATAGGCTCTATTCACCTGTCTCAATCAATATGAGCAGAATGTAAAACTAAACATCAGAAATGAGCCTTGTATCTGAGAATGTATCTCAATTGTGCCCGAGTTCTTTTGAGTCTTACTACTTGCTTTACACAAGCAGTTTTATGAGAAATTATGGAGAAAATCAGAAAATTATTGAATGCCTCAGAAGGAAGCAGCAGGTATCTTTTCTAAGATATTCCCAATTGTTCCCTATTTTTTAATAGATAATATTTTTCACAAAGGGAACTCATTATTCTCTCTAAAATTAACATTCCAGAGTAACAGTTATAGGATATATTTTAGCTTATTTTTAAGCAGCATTACATTTTACTGCTATTCACTTATTTATGGAAAATAAAATCTCATAGTGCTCATTCTATTTCAATATATAAAATTCTGTTCCAGTAGAAATTAAAACTAACAAGAATTACATACTTAAAGAGTTTGAAGTTAAAAAGATGGATTTAATAAACTATTCAGACATTAATTGCTCTTTGCCATAGTATCAATTTTGTGAAAACTCAGAAGTCATTTGTAATTTGAAGGAGTAGAGTAAAATAAATGAAAAGTATAGCTTTGATATATGGCTTAGATTGTTAAGTATGTGGCAAAAATCCATAAATTAGTATCTCTTCATACATTTCTCTGTAGATGTGTGCATGCACGTCTGTGCACACCTGCAGTATAGCAATTTCCTCTGAGATAAAAGAGTACACTGAAGGGGAAGTTCGTGAATGCTCTGGGTTTTTGAAATACAATAAAACATTCCATCCTGCAGGAAAACCCTTTAAGACTTGGAAATAAAACAACTCAAAAGCTTTATGAAATCTATGAAACTGACCAAATGAGCTAAGTTTCTCCCTCCTCAAACTTTTACATCCTAATATTTTTTAATTCTCGGAAGAGCTAAACTGCCTAGAAGAGCTTCAGACTGACTAAGCCCTGTTGAAGAGACCCTCTCAGAACTGAGCAGCTACCTACAAGTTGGTCAGTGGACTTCTGGTTTCTAGTTCTATGAACCATCACTCTGCTTGAGTGAGCTTTGGTGATGCAGCTGTCTTTTGATTATTTGTGCTCCTACAAGAAACTCCTCACCACTTCTTGTATAAGTAATACCCCAAATCAGTTGGTTCATCAAGATGGACTTTGGCAATATCCATACTTTGGTGTGTACTTGGTTCCCTATCAGGAAAAAGCAGACATTTGTTCATGTCTTCCAGGAATAATGTCATATAACAACTATGAGCAGACATGAAAACAGAGCACGACCTTTTGTGGAATAGTTTGCAGCATTATTAAACTCAAGAGCTTTGCATAATATCAGTGGGAAAATAAATTCAAAATGAAAGTGTATGATTTTGTTTCTTCCATATATTACATGCTTAGTTACATTACAGTAGTATATGAAAGTTCACATCCTACACAGTGACATAGTCTCAAAATTGTCTTGTTAATATTTTAAGTTTTGGTTGAGGTTATGCTGTTTTTCTCACTCATGCTTCTGGCACAATTTTCCTCTTTTTAGTCCAGCTAGATTTACTTGGGTCTTCCCTGATGTTCCTTCCAAAGTTGCATATATGAGTGCTGTATGTAAGATTCTTCGTTTCATTCTCTTCTGTCAATTCACTACCTTTTTTCTTTCTTAGGGATGCCACCTTCTAGGGACAGCATTAATGTGTGTTTTCTTCACATATTGTAAATATATCTTCTCTGTGGATATGCCTTTCAGCATGTCCTGTGTAACATTAAGAATTTTGTCATTATGACAAATGAAGCACAGAAATAACCATCTTACAAGAGGAAGGCTCTGTTTAAAGAGGCCCTTTTAGGAAGTTTAAGGCTTTGGCTGTCCAACCTTGTCATTTTGGTCCTGTGGCAGGGTACTCTACCATGAGTGAACACGTGTCAAAGAAAGCCCCTCTATTAAGGATGCCTATGAAGTTAAAAGAGAGAGGAAACATTTCCAACATCACTTTCAAGAATACATACCCAGTGCTCTAACTTTCTTAGATCAAGCACTGTTAGGAAGGTTTTATCTCCCCTCAGCAGCACAAGATGGTATCATATATCTATCAAAATATAAACAATGTATAAATATCTTAATCAGAGGTAGAAATATGTAAAGCAGGATGATAAATATATGCTAAAATTGTATCAATATACAAAATGTCTTAAACAGAGGTAGAAACATGCATACTTAAAATATGATAAAATAATTTTGCATAGGTGTACACATATTGTAAACAAAAGTAACAAATATAATTTGAACTTGTATCAATATATAAGAAACTATACCAGTGTAAACTTTCCGTAAATAATAGCCCACAAGTATTCATTCTATTACTCATTATTATTACTATTATTAGTGTGAATAAGTTCACAACTAAATTTTCTATTATCCCTTTCAATCTTCCCTTTCTTTGAGATTTCCAGGGGTATGTAATTTTTACCCCAACCTTCAACTCTATGTGAGTAATAATCAACCTCTAAATAGTGTCTCTAAACTTGAGGACAAACGTTGTTGGAAGAGGGGACCTCGTTTTCTAGAATTGCTTCCTCCTTTCATGGGGGCAATGTTTTTTTCTATGGGATCCTATAAAAGTCAAATGATGGTTAAGTTTCATAATTGCTGTTTTGTATAATTACAAATGGTCTCTGAGTAGTTGATGGGATCTTTTTGTTTGTTTGTTTTTAGTTGTTATTTGAAGTTCTAGTCAGAACATTGTAAGAAAGTGCACCATTTCAGCAGCTGGTACCCAAAAACCGGTCTCATAGTAGTGCTACCAGCATCATGACATCATATCAACCAGGTGAAGTCGTTGTTGTGGGGCCTCATCTTCTTCCTGGAAGCTTCAAAGATTAGTGCAGGAAAATCTACTATCTACTGCACTTTTGGAAGCTGCACAAATTGCCAGGCAGCAAGGAATGTGGCAGTGGGGGAGGGAATGTTCATAAGCTTGGGAAATTTCTAGTTCACTGCTATCAGCTAGCTCCACTGTAGTGTTTTTTTTTTTGTTGTTTGTTTGTTTGTTTGTTTGTTTAAAAAAACACTTAGGTAAAAGCAAGCTGGGAGACTTTCTGGGCTGTGGACTTGTTAGGCCCTTAAGCTAGTCACCTGGTAGGTGTGGAGTCCGGCCCTGCATTGGGTACCAGATGAAGAAGGACTCTTTATGCTGTGAATACCATTGGTTAATAAGGAAACTGTCTTTGGCCTGTGATAGGGTAGAGTAGAGCTAGGCAAGGAAAAATAAACTGAATGCTGGAAGAAAGGAGACTAAGTCAGGGAGAAGCCATGGAACTGCCACCCAAGACAGACATGCAGGATCCTTGCCGGTAGGCCATGAGCTTCATAGTTAAATATAAAATAATGTAAATGGGTTAAATAAAGATGTAAAAGCTATCCAAATAAGAAGTTAGAGCTAATAGGCCAAGCAGTGATTTAATTAATAGACTTTCTGTGTGGTTATTTCAGGAGTTTGGGCGGCCAGGAAATGAACAAGCAGCCTCCTACAACAGGCTGACCTAAAGATTTTGTTTTTGGTCTAGCATCCTTGAAGTCAAAAAATCTGCTAGACTGATAACAGGCTGTAATATGCCTCTAGAATTTTAAAAATTGGGTTATGGGGTTAATGAGTATAAATGGTTTTAAAAGATAACTATGTATCAAAGATGATTAAACTTGAGGGAAAATGTAAAAGATAACTATTCTTTCATGATTGATCAATGCTGTATAAATGATATGCAAAAGCAAGTGAAACACACATCAAAAACAAACCGAGAGAGAGAGAGAGAGAGAGAGAGAGAGAGAGAGAGAGAGAGAGAGAGAGAGAGAGCAAGCACTGACTCAGGACTGAATGCAAATGACCGTGAACATTGGGCTGTGGTGGACATTTTAATAGCTGGTATGAACTTAAAAAGAATTTTATTTCCAAATTTATTGTAGAGTGTTTGGTTTGCTCATTGCTTTCTCTTTTCAGGACTTCATTAGTTAAATTCATCAGTTCATGCACTGATGGAATCTGTCCTGCCCTTCCTAACTAAAGGATTTGCTTATTGAACAGCACAGAAAACTGATAAGTAGAAAGCAAGGGGGATTTCTTTTTGAGGACTTTTTTTCATACAAGTTTTTTTTTTTTTTTAGGAGACTTTCTGATCACAACTGACTCAGAACAGCACTCAAAACCACAACGAAATACTGTGAACCTACATTCACATGATGCTTCCAACAATTAAGGGATTTTCGTTTTTGTGTAAGGTTGCATTCAACCTGCGGGCTGTATTGAGCAAAGGATTACCACAATACAAAAATATACACACATAGTTTTCTGGTTCAGAGTAATGAAAGAATACATAATTAAGGTTAAGACTGTGAATTAGCTTAGGTTGTAGACACTGCTTAAATGTAAAATCTAAGGCGTAGTAAGGTTATTATATGTTTCTCTTAAAAGCAGGTTGCCCTTAAAGAGGCTGAATACACAGTATGCTAGCAGACAAAGGTTTGGAGACGGACAGTCACATCACAGTCAATTCCACAGTCTTAATTAATAATTGAAGTAATTATTTTCATTTTATTCCGTGATCCCCGTATTAACTTTAATATACTTCGGGGTTGGAGGGAGTTTGAAATGCAAGTGTGCATACATATTCATGTCAGTAGACACAAACACTGATGAGTACAGATGATTATATAAGATAAAGACAGATTTGATTAAAAAGAAAATAATTAGAAAAATCACAGAATTATTCTTGGTTTCATTATAAGTCAATTTTTATTCTTTGACATTTTTCTTGACTCATAAACTATTCCTTGCCTTGCCAATTTTATTTCATTTATATTAATCATATGGAAAATACTATAATGAGCCAGGCAAATAATAAGTCCTTTTAGAAGAAGTCTGTTATTTAAATATTGGCATAGGTAGATGAATAAATGCATAATGCATTCTGTCCATTGATTTATTTGTAAACATTTTATAATCATCAAGAATGAGAGGCCAACTTATTAAGAAAAGAGTTACTGATTATACCTTTTTACATACATACTTTTACTCTAGTATATTTTACTTATTACACTTCAATCACAAAGTGTGAAAAACACTGTCTGCAAACATGACAAATTGAAGAATTCAAATGAGAACTTTCTCCAAAGAAATGTTGGATGCTAGGGAAAACATTGCACATTAACTGGTTTGTCCACAATGAATCATTTCAATAGATGTGATTCATTATACTGCAGGTGGCATTCACTTTATAAAGTATGCTTATTGGGGTGGCTGATCCAAAAAAGTAATTTCTTCTGTATAATAGTTTTAAATTGTTTCAAAATGCTTTCTTTGAAGTTTAGAGGGAAGAGTTTATTTTCACCTAAATTGATATTTTAAAATATCTATTCCTATAATGCTATTGCCAAATAGATAATATCCGGTAAGCACGGTAATTTAGTAAAGGGAGAAATCTACAAACAGGACTTGAATTGGCTGCAAAGTGTCCTTAACAAAAAATGTAAGCACAGATACAGCAAGGTAGACAGAAAAGGACACAAGGACACTGAAGAGATAGTTTGGTGAATAAGTGCTTTTATCCACTTTCCACGCTCTTTCAGAGTCCAGCGGTCAATTCCCAATACTCACACTGTGATTCACAGTGTTCTGGTACCTGTGCATCCATGTCTTCTAGCATCTAGAATCAGCAGGGACACACATCATTCACAGAAAGACATGTAGGCAAAGTACCTATATCTGTGAAATAAAATAGGAAATAAAGTAAGAAAGACTGGGACAGGGTGAGGAAGAGGGATAAATAATATATTTAACAATATTCATTGATTCACAAAGGTATTATCCAGAGATAAAAATTCAGTAGCACATAATACAAAAAAGACATTATCTTAAAACAAACATAAAACTCTCATAACCCAGTGGAGGAAAGGAAACATTTACCAAATGAAAATATAACATAATTTTAATACTGTCAACAATGTATTTTCTAAGTTATCTTTTTTTTTTTTACATTTCACAAGCCCTGGTGGATTATTTGTTTACAAATTTCTTTGCTGTTTGAGACCTTTAAGTTATGGATCAACAAGCAAAAGAGACAATGCATGGAGGCATTACTCTTAGTTTGTTGATTTACATATCTTATCCCCACAGAAGAACTTGTATTATTTGCCACTACAAAGGATAACTGTGACCTCTCTAAACCCCAAAGCCTTTGTCATGCCATTCAGTGAAAACATGAGGAATCTTTTCCAGGTGTCCTGGGTGAACCTCTGCCTATCATGATGCATATCCTTCAAGCTGAAGGCACGAGGCCCTGTCAGGTTAAATGGAAGTTACTTCCCATTCTACTTCTGCAGTATTTTATAGGAAAGCATCATTGTTGAACCAGACACTTCTGTGACCAAAGAAGCTTTTCTAGCTGGGCATCTATGTGGTGGTTGGAGTTAGTGGTTGACAGAGGTTTTATACATGGTCCTTGCTCATGAAGTCGATCTTTTTACTGGGCCCTGTTCACAAACTTGTCAGAGTCTACAGAGAATGAAAATTCACACATACAACTATTTACTATGTTCTGGTTATTGTAGAGAGGGCCTCAGCAAAAGACAAGCAAATCAAGGATCCTGGAAGTAAGTCCATCAGAATACTGGAAAGGGTCCAAGACAAAGGAAGTCTTTACTCAAAGTGCCTCTACTTATGCTACAGTTGAGTGACATGGCAAAGTGCCTGCTCTGAATGTGTTACTTTTTTCTTCCATGGGAGATGTGGGATGTACTGTGTTATTTCCAATTGTTCAATGTAAAGACAGGGACAGAGGATTGTTCACAGGTCATTGCACACCCGATGCATTCAGTACCATTTCTTAAATAAGAAACCAAGATTAAAATAAGATATACATTAGGTTACTTGGAGACAAGTCCTATTTTTCTAAAATCATTTTATGGGGTTGTGACAACTCAGTCAGGTGAGACTTCATGATGGAATATTAATGAATTGCCCTCCCTATGCATGAACCACCCTGCATTTCTAGGCATCAGGATGTTTCACGTTGATTGTTCATCTGCTGACTTCAACAGTCAGCATTAGTCTCTTAATAAGTATGAACTTTTCACATGAGTCTAGAAGTTTCCAACTCCAAAAATTTAATAGGTGCTTCTAAGCAATGGAAGTGTTCTTTGCCATTTATATAGTGGAAAGGTATTGAGATCTGCAACTCAGTAACAATGCCTATAGGTAGAGTCCCCACAAAATAGCCAGTTGGGGATTTGGAATATCTTATACTAGTTATAACCCCATTTTAACAGGAGCAACTGTTTCTTTGTAACACTGTGTTAGGTCTCTATCAAGATCTTTGGAGAATATGAAAATTTCATTAGTCAAATAGTTATTTTTAATTTTTTTGTGTCAATGAGGGGTGGAACTTGACAATCACTTTCTTTAGAATGCTTCTTGTAAAATTACACCCAGGAAATTTACACATAAGTTTTGAAATTTTATCACACCATACATGTGGTGTAATAGGGCACCTAGTACTTGCTGCATGGTCATTTTGTATAGTTCCTCTAGAAAGATATCATTATCATATTAACAGGCAGGTATTCTTTGCCTATCTTCAATGTAAGACAGGCAAATGACTCACAGAGCCTTGTTAAAGGAGAACATGGGTTTTGTGTACCCATTTTTCCATGAAAGCAAACAGGTACTGTTCATCTTGACTGAAAAGAATGCTGAAAGGGCCATTGGCAATACCAATAACTACATAGATGTTGAGCAGGCTGCTTATTTGTTTCATGGCTGCCCAGACTCCTGAAATAATCACACAGAAATTATACTATTTTTGCAATACTGTTTGGCTAATAACTTAAGCATGTATTTAGCTAGCTCTTATATCCTAAACTAACCCATCTGCATTAATCTGTGTATTGCTATGTGGCTGTGGCTTACCAGGTAAAATTCCATCTGGCATCCAGCGACTTTCTCCTGCAGAGCTACATGACTTTTCTCTAATTTTGCTTTCTCTCTCTCTCTCTCTCTCTCTCTCTCTCTCTCTCTCTCTCTCTCGTATGTATGTATGTATGTATTCCAGTCAGGCTATTATATTAAGCCATTGGCCCCCAAACAGCTTCTTTACTAACCAATGACAGTAAAACTTATTCAGAGCATACATCACCTGCCACATCAACCTACTATTTTCTGTCTAAATAAAAGGAAGGTTTTAACTTTAACATAGCATTATTACATATAACAAAAGAGTTATCAATCAAGATTATAATCACAATATTTATATCTACTTTATCTTTTGTCATAACTAAGAAAAACTTTAACTATAACATTTTATTCTTCAACTCCATCAAAGAATCTAGAGGATATAATATTACTTAAATAAACAGAAACTACATTATAAGCAACTTCCAAAACTCTAGAACTGACAGAGACATCTCTCTGCCTGGACAGTCTCGAAAAGTTATTCTTCAATATTGGGTATTCCATATTTAGCCAACAGGACCATAGTATCATGCAGACATTTCTATGAAGCAGGAAATTTTAAAGACAGTTTCACCTTTATCAGCAGATTGTCAGTCACTTTCTTCTGTATCCTGCAGAATGTCTGGTAGACTCTTTCATAAAGCAGGAATCCTAAAGGACTGTCTCACCTTCTATAGGCAACTTCAGCAGTTTTAAGGTTATCTATCTAACTGAAATATATCTGTATATATCTAGAAAACTTAACACGACTACAAGCTTGAATATTATAAAAGACTATCTATTAACCTATATTATAAATTATACATTGCATTTTTAAATGAGTTGCACAAACATGATACCTTAATCAAGAGCAGAAATATATATACATTATACATGTATATGTATGTATATATATATATGTGTGTGTGTGTGTAGCAAAGTTGATCTTAAATTTAGTAGAGGTTGTTGCCACAGTTTGTTTGCCATATTGTAGGTGGAGACTGGTCTTTCATTTCCCAGTCACACAGATCTGAATAATCACACAGAAACTATATTAGTTACAACGCTGTTCAGCCAATGACTGAGAGATAATTCTATCTAGCTCTTACATCTTGAATTTACTCATTTCTATTAATCTGTGTATCCCCACGAGACTGTGGCTTACCAGATAAGGTTCTGATTGATGTCTTTCTCCTTCGGCAGCTACATGACATCTCTCTGACTCTGTCTACTCTCTATATATATAACTCTTCCAACCTGACTATATTATTTTAAGTCATTAACTGAAAACAGATTCTTTATAAACCAATGGCAATAAAACATATTCACAGCATACATCACCTCCCACATCACAATGAATAACTCCTCATCTTGGATTCTGTAATTGTCAATGTTAAGGGAAGCTTGCAACTGCTTATCCCATTAATTCTGGTAATCCTGTTGGCATCCTGCACTGATGAGAAGGGAAGTAGAATTGAAAAGTGAATATTAGCTTCTTTAACCTCAACAATAAGGACAATTATTTGTCTCTCTTAGGCTGCTTATGTTGTTTTTGAGAGGTACTAAGGTGCTACAGCAACTCTTAACACAAACTCACTGCAGTTTCTATCAGAATTTGAGGTGATGACCTAGGGCACACAGGTACAGTAATGGAGAGGACTCACCCACACTATGAGTAAGAAAACAACACTTAAAGTGGAGATGGCTTTAAGAGCTGAAGGGTTTCTGCCAGTCATACTTCAGGGAAGTCCTAAGCTCCAAAACGTACAGCATTATGGGGATGATTTTCATTCACCCAAGAGATGCTAACTTTACAGATCGCTACTAGACATTTTACTGGGAACCTTTCAAACATGTTGTTTCCTTTGCTACTATCAAAATATTAAATACAATTGGCATTCAGACATCTCCCTCGTCCATTTGCCCATTTCCTGGCAGATTCTGTGGCTTTCATAATTTTAGCAGAATTTTGTGCTTGATAACACATGAACAAAGTTCTCACCAGATACATAATCAGAAATTTCATTCATAACTAAATGTGAGGTTAAAATGTATTAATCTGAATCTGGTAGCCTGTACTTTTTATTAAAATTTAGCTTTAAATCTACCACAGATTTTAAAAAAGTCATTATTAACCTATGAGTTATTCAATACCCAAGGAAACCACCCTTCTTGGAAAAGAAAACTTTAAGAAAGTCGTTTTCATTTCCTAAGAGGTATAATTATTTAACTCATTAGCAGTAGTCAAATTGACTTCAGAGTTTTTTTTTGTGATTCATACTGAGAACTAGAATTTTAATATTTTTCCAGTACCTGCTTTCATTATGCCAACTCTGTGTCTTGAGAAATGACATGGGACAATAGTTTGTAACAATAATTGATTTTATTTCCAATGTAAAAATGTTAAACTTAAAACACTTCTCATTAAATAAACTCAATTCATCACAGCAGGGTTGAAATCCCAGTGCAATCTGAGTTTTTAAAAGAGTTAATATTAAAGTCCTCATTAATCTCTCATCTAAGATGATAGGGATCTGAAAGTTCTTGAAACACATTATTGCCTTTAAAGGTGTTATTAATAAAGTGATTTCTTATTTTAAAATGTGCTTCATATATCCAAGGTCATACTAAAACCTCAATTTTATGGCAGGTGAGGTGGCTCCGTGAGTAGATTTGTGTATAAAGAACAGTAAGACATTAAAAAGTCAGAGGAATTATATTATGATCTATACATCCAAAATTACATATAATGTATACATACATACATAAATATTTTTATTAAGTATTTTCTTTTTTTTTTCTTTTTTTTTTTTTCATTTAAACACTGCCTGGCCCATTATCTCTAGCTTCTTCTTTTTTTTTTTTTTAATTGATAAAAGGAGGATAAAGAAAGGAAAAAAAAACAAATTTTCACCTCCTCCCACCAGCCTCCCATTTCCCTCCCTCTCCTCCCACTCTTCTCCCCCTCCTCCCACTCTTCTCCCCCTCCTCCCACCCCTCTCCCCTTCCCCCCACTCCTCTCCCCCTCCCTTTCCAGTCCAAAGAGCTGTCAGGGTTCCCTGCCCTGTGGTACGTCCTAGGTCCTCCCCCCTCCATCCATATCTAGGAAGGTGAACATCCAGACTGGCTAGGCTCCCACCAAGCCAGCACATTGCGTAGGATCAAAACCGCGTGCCATTGTCCTTGGCGTCTCATCAGCCCTCATTGTTCGCCATGTTCCGAGAGTCCAGTTTTATCCCATGCTTTTTCTGGTAACAGTCCAGCTGGCCTTGGTGAGCTCCCAGTAGATCATCTCCACTGTCTCAGTGGGTGGGTGCACTCCTCGTGGTCCCGACATCTTTGCTCATGTTCTCACTCCTTCTACTCCTCATTGGGACCTTGGGAGCTCAGTCCAGTGCTCCAGTGTGGGTCTCTGTCTCTATCTCCATCCATCGCCAGATGCAAGTTCTAGGATGATATGCAATATATTCGTCAGTATTGCTCTAGGGTAGGGTCATTTCAGGTTCCCTATCCTCAGCTGCCCAGGGAACTAACTGGGGACCTCAGCTTGGGCACCTGGGAGCCCCTCTAGGGTCAAGTCTCCTGCCCACCCTAAAGTGGGTCCCTTAACTAAGAATTGTGGTTCCGTGCTCCCCTATCCAACCTTCCTTTATCCTGATCCTCCTGTTTCCCCAAGTCCACCCTCCTTCCCTTCTACCTTTTCTCTCCCCATCTCCCCTAACCCCCATCCCACCCCACCCCCAAGATCCCACTTTTCCCCCCGGCAATTTTGTCTACTTCCCTTATCCAAGAGGATAACTATATGTTTTTCCTTGGGTTCACCTTCTTACTTAGCTTCTTTAGATTCGCCTATTGTAGACTCCGTGAACCCTATTTATGGCTAGAAACCAATTATGAGTGAGTACATCCCATGTTCATCTTTTTGGGCCTGGGATACCTCACTCAGGATAGTGTTTTCTATTTCCATCCATTTGCATGCAAAATTCGAGAAGTCATTGTTTTTTACCGCAGCGTAGTACTCTAGTGTGTATATATTCCATACTTTCTTCATCCATTCTTCCATTGAAGGGCATCTAGGTTGTTTCCAGGTTCTGGCTATTACAAATAATACTGCTATGAACATAGTTGAACAAATGCTTTTGACATGTGATAGAGCATCTCTTGGGTAAATTCCCAAGAGTGGTATTGCTGGGTCCAGGGGTAGGTTGATCCCGAATTTCCGGAGAAACCGAAACACTGACTTCCACAGTGGTTGCACAAGATTGCATTCCCACCAGCAATGGATGAGGGTACCCCTTCCTCCACAGCCTCTCCAGCAAAGGCTATCCTTGGTGTTTTTGACTTTAGCCAATCTTACAGGTGTAAGATGATATCTCAAAGTTGTTTTGATTTGCATTTCCCTGATCGCTAAGGATGTTGAGCATGACCTTAAGTGTCTTTTGGCCATTTGAACTTCTTCTGTTGAGAATTCTCTGTTCAGTTCAGCGCCCCATTTTTTAATTGGGTTAATTAGCATTTTAAAGTCTAGTTTCTTGAGTTCTCTATATATTTTGGAGATCAGACCTTTGTCTGTTGCGGGGTTGGTGAAGATCTTCTCCCAGTCAGTAGGTTGCCTTTGTGTCTTAGTGACAGTGTCCTTTGCTTTACAGAAGCTTCTCAGTTTTAGTAGGTCCCATTTATTCAATGTTGCCCTTAATGTCTGTGCTTCTGGGGTTATACCTAAGAAGCGATCGCCTGTGCCCATCTGTTGTAGGGTATTGCCCACTTTCTCTTCTATCAGATTCAGTGTTTTCGGGCTGATATTGAGGTCTTTAATCCATTTGGACTTGAGTTTTGTGCACGGTGATAGATATGGGTCTATTTTCATTCTTCTACAGGTTGACATCCAGTTGTGCCAGCACCATTTGTTGAAGATGCTTTCTTTCTTCCAATGTAAACTTTTAGCTCCTTTATCGAAAATGAGGTGTTCATAGGTTTGTGGGATAAAGTCCGGGTCTTCTATACGATTCCATTGGTCGATTTCTCTGTTTTTATGCCAGTACCACCCTGTTTTCATTACTGTAGCTCGGTAATAGAGTTTGAAGTCAGGGATGGTAATGCCTCCAGAAGATCCTTTATTGTATAGGATTGTTTTGGCTATCCTGGGTTTTTTGTTTTTCCATATAAAGTTGATTATTGTCCTCTCCAGATCTGTGAAGAATTTTGATGGGATCTTGATGGGGATTGCATTGAATCTATAAATTGCCTTTGGTAGAATTGCCATTTTTACTATGTTGATCCTCCCAATCCAAGAGCAAGGGATGTCCATCCATTTTTTGGTATCCTCTTCAATTTCTTTCTTCAATGCCTTAAAGTTCTTGTCAAATAGATCTTTCACTTCCTTGGTTAGATTTACCCCAAGATATTTTATGCTGTTTGTGGCTATCGTGAATGGAGAAGCTTCTCTGATTTCCCTCTCTGCTTCCATATCCTTTGAGTATAGGAGGGCGACTGATTTTTTGGAGTTGATCTTGTATCCTGCCACATTACTAAAGCTGTTTATCAGCTGTAAAAGTTCTTTGGTGGAATTTTGGGGGTCGCTTATGTACACTATCATATCATCTGCGAATAACGAAAGTTTAACTTCTTCATTTCCAATTCGAATCCCCTTGATCCCATTATGCTGTCTTATTGCTATTGCTAGAACTTCCAGCACTATATTGAAGAGGTATGGCGAAAGTGGACAGCCTTGTCGTGTTCCTGAGTTAAGCGGGATGGCTTTGAGTTTCTCTCCATTTAATTTGATGTTAGCTGTCGGCTTGCTGTATATAGCTTTTATTATATTTAGGTATGACCCTTGTATCCCTAATCTCTCCAAGACTTTTAACATAAATGGATGTTGAATTTTGTCAAATGCTTTTTCAGCATCTAATGAAATGATCATATGGTTTTTTTCTTTCAGTTTATTTATATGATGGATTACATTGATAGATTTTCGTATGTTGAACCAGCCCTGCATCTCAGGAATGAAGCCTACTTGATCATAATGGATAATTTTTCGGATGTGTTCTTGGATTCGGTTTGCCAGTATTTTGTTGAGGATTTTTGCGTCGATATTCATGAGTGAGATCGGCCTGTAATTCTCTTTCCTGGTTGAGTCTTTGTGTGGTGTTGGTATCAGGGTAACTGTAGCTTCATAAAAGGAATTTGGTAATGACCCTTCTGTTTCTATATTGTGGAATACATTGAGGAGTATAGGTATTAGGTCTTCTTGGAAGTTCTGGGAGAATTCCGCATTGAAACCATCTGGCCCTGGGCTTTTTTTGGTAGGGAGGTTTTTGATAACAGCTTCTAGTTCTTCGCGACTGACAGGTCTGTTTAGCTTGTTCACCTGGTCCTGATTTAATTTTGGTAAATCGTATTTATCTAAGAAAGTGTCCATTTCTTTTACATTTTCCAGTTTAGTGGCATACAAGCTTTTGTAGTAAGATCTAATGACTCTCTGAATTTCCTCTGTGTTTGTGGTTATGTCCCCCTTTTCATTTCTGATCTTATTAATTTGCAAATTTTCTCTCTGCCGTTTGATTAGTTTGGATAGGGGTTTGTCAATCTTGTTGATTTTTTCCAGGAACCAGCTTCTTGATTCATTGATTCTTTGGATTGTTTTTTGTGTTTCTATTTTGTTGATTTCAGCCCTCAGTTTGATTATTTCCAGTCTTCTACTCCTCCTAGGTGAGTCTGCTTCTTTTTTTTCTAGAGCTTTCAGGTGGGCTGTTAAGTCTCCAATATGTGCTTTTTCTGTTTTCTTTAAGTGGGCACTTAGTGCTATGAACTTTCCTCTCAGGACTGCTTTCATAGTGTCCCATAAGTTCGAGTATGTTGTTTCTTTATTTTCATTAAATTCAAGGAAGACTTTAATTTCTTTCTTTATTTCCTCCTTAATCCAGGTATGGTTCAGTAGTTGACTGTTCAGTTTCCATGAGTTTGTAGGCTTTCTGGGGGTAGCATTGTTGTTGAATTCTAACTTTAATCCATGGTGGTCTGATAAGACACAGGTGGTTAGTAATATTTTTTTGTAGCTGTGTAAGTTAGCTTTGTTACCAAGTATGTGGTCAATTTTCGAGAAGGTTCCATGAGCTGCAGGAAAAAAGGTATATTCTTTCCTATTTGGGTGGAATATTCTATAGATGTCTGTTAAGTCCATTTGCTTCATTACCTCCATTAATTCTCTAATTTCTCTGTTAGGTTTCTGTCTGATTGACCTGTCCATTGGTGAAAGAGGAGTGTTGAAGTCTCCTACTATTAGTGTGTGCGGTTTGATGGCTGCCTTGAATTTTAGCAATGTTTCTTTTACATACGTGGGTGCTTTTATATTAGGGGCATAGATATTCAGGATTGAGATTTCTTCCTGATGAATTTTTCCTGTTATGAGTATAAAATGTCCCTCTCCATCTCTTTTGATTGATTTAAGTTTGAAGTCAACTTTGTTAGAAATTAGTATGGCCACACCTGCTTGTTTCTTAGGTCCATTTGCTTGATAAGCCTTTTCCCAGCCCTTTACTCTGAGTAGGTGCCTGTTTTTGTGGTTGAGGTGTGTTTCTTGTAGACAGCAGAATGTTGGATCCTGTTTTCGTATCCAGTCTCTTAGCCTGTGCCTTTTTATAGGTGAGTTGAGTCCATTGACATTAAGTGATATTAATGACCAGTGGTTGTTAACTCCGGTCACTTTTTAAGTAGTAGGGTTTGTGTGTTTCCCTTCTTTGAGTTGCGCTGGTGAAGGGTCTCTAGATGTCTGAGTTATTGAGGTCTTTGTTGGACTCCTTGGTTAGTGATTTTCCTTCTATTATTTTCTGTAAGGCTGGATTTGTGGCTACGTATTGCTTAAATTTGTTTTTATCCTGGAAAATTTTGTTTTCTCCATTTATGGTGAACGAAAGCTTGGCTGGATATAATAGTCTGGGCTTGCATCCATGGTCTCTTAGTTTTTGCAGTACATCTATCCAGGACCTTCTGGCTTTCATGGTTTCCATAGAGAAGTCAGGTGTAAGTCTGATAGGTTTACCTTTATAAGTAAGTTGGTCTTTTTCCTTTGCGGCTCTTAATATTCTTTCTTTATTCTGTATATTTTGTGTTTTGATTATTATATGGCGAGGGGATGTTTTTTTTTTGATCCAGCCTATTTGGGGTTCTGTATGCCTCTTGAACCTTCATAGGTACATCCTTCTTCAGGTTGGGAAAGTTTTCTTCTATAATTTTGTTAAGTATATTTTCTGGACCGTTGAGCTGCACTTCTTCTCCTTCTTCTACTCCAATTATTCTTAGGTTTGGTCTTTTTATTGTGTCCCATATTTCCTGAATGTTTTGTGATGAGAGTTTGTTGGACTTGCTGTTTTCTTTGATCAGTGCGTTTATTTTCTCTATGTTATCCTCAGACTCTGAGATTCTTTCTTCTATCTCTTGTATTCTGCTGGTTATGCTTGTTTCTGTAGTCTCTATTCGTTTACCTAGATTTTCCATGTCCAGCCGGCCCTCTGTTTGTGTTTTCTTCTTTGCCTCCATTTCATTTTTCAAATCATGAACTGTTTCCATTATCTGCTTGATTGTTTTTCCTTGCTTTCCTAGGGTATCATTCACTGATTTACTCAATTCCTCGAACTTTCTGTTATACTTCTCATCCATTTCTATAAGGGCGTTTTTTATATGCTGTTTAAGGGTGTCAATCACTGTCATGAAGTCAGTTTTTTCTCCTTCTTCATGATTAAGGTGTTCATGTCCTCCTGTTGTGAGGTCGCTGGCTTCTGGTGGTTTCGTGTTGTTTTTCAGATTGTTGGGTGAATTCTTGCATTGGCGTCTCCCCATCTCTTCCTTCCAATATTCTCCTATGGATCTTCTTTTACAGGATCAGGTCTTCTTGCCAACTGATGTACCTTCCAAGTGATGTCACTCCCCCGTGATGTTTCTCCTGGAGTCCAGTTCCGATCTCCTTGCTGCTTGGTTAGCTTGCAAACAAAGGCCCACCCTGCTTGCTGCAGGCAGGTTATGGAGACAAAGGAGCTACCACCTTCCCCTTTGCACTCACCTTCGGGTTCAGTCCCAGCGCCCAGGCAGGCTGAACAGGGAGGCACTCTGCCCCAAGAAGGGAGGGATGGAGAAAGACAGGGGGTAGGGGGATCTGGATGTAAGCTGGATGGGATAGGAAGAGAGAGGAGGTACCGGGCAGTGTAGCCCTGTAGGTTGATCAGGAAGTGTAGGCGGGCTGTTCCCGGGTGCCGCAGCACTCACTCACCACAATGATGTCTCACTAGGTGCCCTGATCGAAACTCCGTGCTGCTTGGTTCGCTCGCAGACAAAGGGCCCACCCTGCTTGCTGCAGGCGGGCTATGGGGACAAAGAAGCCCCCGAGCTCCCCTTTACCCTACGCTTGGGGTTAGGACCCAGCACCCAAGCAGGCAGAGCAGGGAGGCTCTCTGCCACCAGGGAAGGGAGGGGGGAGAGAAACAGAGGGTGGGGGGATCTGGATGTAAGCTGGATGGGATAGGAAGAGAGAGGAGGTACCGGGCAGTGTAGCCCTGTAGGTTGATCAGGAAGTGTAGGCGGGCTGTTCCCGGGTGCCTCAGCACTCACTCACCACAATGATGTCTCACTAGGTGCCCTGATCGAAACTCCGTGCTGCTTGGTTCGCTCGCAGACAAAGGGCCCACCCTGCTTGCTGCAGGCGGGCTATGGGGACAAAGAAGCCCCCGAGCTCCCCTTTACCCTACGCTTGGGGTTAGGACCCAGCGCCCAAGCAGGCAGAGCAGGGAGGCTCTCTGCCACCAGGGAAGGGAGGGGGGAGAGAAACAGAGGGTGGGGGGATCTGGATGTAAGCTGGGTGGGATAGGAAGAGAGAGCTTTATTAAGTATTTTCATATGGGCTGACAGTGTTTCCTCCAAAAGCTATAGACAATCTACTTAAAATCTCAATGTCAAGCATGAGAAGCTCCCTTTTGAACTTTTGGTCAAGGCTGTCTAAGAGACTCTCAAAATATTGTGACCTAATTATTACTATTTCCCTTGCTTGCTACCAAGGCATAGAAAGTTAGTCCATATTGCTGAAAACATCATAAACTTTGGACACAGAAACCAGTGGGTCTAAGCTTTGGTCTAACGTAGTCTCCTGCCTGAGAACTAAATTTCAAGGTACCAGAAGGCACTATGTAAGATTCCAAAGGAAGAAAGCAAAAAATACTGCTACCCAACTCTGTTACCAATGAACCACAATAACCAATATCACATGATAACCAGGAAGGTACAATAGTGGTAGAAATACCATGGTGGTATTCAACGGTTTTCTAACTGATTTTAAGGTCCATTTAACAAGGAGAAAATTATCTCTGACACTGAAACCTAACCACTATTATTAAGCCTTAGATCTTGGAGGAGAACCTAAAAGACTATTCTACTAAACCAGCAGAGTTCTAAATACATCCCAATGTGATTCCTTATACCCCAAGATATGTATAGTTCCCATCATTCATCAAAGAAACTTCTTTGTGCAATAGGACATTATAGAAAGGCAGAACGTATGAAAATACAGAGAACAAGAGATCTTTTGGCTCCCAGTCAGAATCAATATGTCTATAATATAACTCCTTCACTTACAATTTAGGAAGTAGTTTGGAAGATGAGGCATAAACATTCATAACAGACATGGAAAGAAGCTGGTTGCTATGAGTTTGTGTCTCCTAGAACTATTAGGCAACATCAACACAGTCTTATCACCATGGATGCCTAAACAAGATCTGAATAACAATGACTTCAGTGGACTTGCTAACAGGAAAAGAAAGTAATGCTGAGATGGCCCCACACCTAGAAAGAAACCTAAATATAACTGTGGAATTTTGACAGCAGGGGAAATGGTCTTCCCCAGTGAAAGAGGTCACCAATTGGTTGTCAAATACCAATGTTCAGCCTGGATACTGACTTAACAGGTTATATATTTTTTATTAAGGAATACATACACACATACAAACAGATATTGATTAGAGAAAAAAGTTATAAATTTGAAAGAGAACAAGAAGGAGTACATGGGAAAAATCAAATACATCAAAGAGAAAGAGTAACTAGTGCAATTGTATATTTAATTTTTAGCATTTTCAAATAATTTTTTAATTAAAATATTATAAATATGTTTAGAAAAACCATAACCAAGTAATTTAAAATTCTTAGTTCTCATCTTTAATTTCTTTCTGCATTTCTAACACCGGACTATTATTTTTTAAGTTTTTCTCCTTTGCTGTCTTATAAACTGTGTTAATCATCTCCAGACTCTCACACTGTCATTTCCCAGTGTTACACCCTACAGCTTCTTTATCTTAGTTATCTTCAGTTTTAGATAATCTTCAATTTCTGTGATGAAACACTATGGCAAGGTTACTTTGAAATTAAAATGTTAATATGGATGCTTGTTTGCTATTTCAGAGGGTTCGTCCATGAGTATCATGGCAGGGAGCAATGCAGCACAGAGTCAGGTCACTGGTGCAAGAGCTGAGAGCTCACATCATATGCAAAATTTCAAGACAGAAAGAGAAAAAATATAGCAAAATATGGCTTAGCATGTTTGAAAAAAAAACCTCAAAGCTTATGACTCAGTTACACACCTTTCCCAACAAATCTTCACACCTTCATACTTATATGGGCCCCTGGGGGACATTCTAACTAAAACCATCACACTGTCTATTTTTATTTTTATTTATTTTTGTCAACATATTTTCCATTTTTATTTTATTGAAAATAATTTTTTTTTCATGAAAGTTGTTTCTGATTGTGTTTTTTTCTTCTCTAGTATGTTGAGAAAGCCTTGTGTCATTGATGTCCTTTATTTTTGTTTGGCTCTTTAAATCTTTTTTGCTTCCTCTTCTGCAGAGTTCCCTGAACCCTGAATGAAAGAATTTGATTTAGGAACCCTATTTAGGACTGAATGTTCCAACACCTCTCACTCTGCACATAATGTTTTTCTTGGTTTCTGTATTCATTCCTATAAACCACAGGAGAAACCTTCTCTCACTTTTTCTTACTCTCCATTTGCTTTTCCTCTGACCTAGTATAATTTATTCTCCCCTTGTACTCGCTATGATGTGCCTATTCTTCTTTTCATTCTAAAGAGTTCCTGCAAGTAGCTGCTGTAGTGCTGCCTTACCAGTCATAAATTACTTACCTTGATTTCATCAAAGAATTTTTTTTTCTTTTGCTATACATCAAGATAGTCTGGGTTGGAAGTTGTGGTTTTTCAGAACTTCAAATTCATCATTCCAATTCCTACTTAACTTCAAATTTTCTTTTGAGAATTGGTTATTTTTCTCTGATGGATTTTTTAAAAAATTGATTTGTTGTTTCACTCCTGCAGCCTTTGGTAAATATTATTGGGTCTTGATATATGTTTCTCTTGTAGCCTTTAATAAACACTTTTGGCACCGAATACTTAGTGTTTTAACTATGCCATGATGTGGAAAGGTTTTTTTACTACCCTTGTTCTGTCTATTTTTGGTACATGTATAAGCCTCTTTTCAACTATATTAAGAATTTTGTGTTATGCCTACATTGGATGATTTTTTTCTATGTTGTTGGCACGGATTTCTTCTATGTCTGTAACTCACAGATTTTTCTCATTGCCTGAAATGTCTCTCATATTCTACTTGTGCATTTAATAAGTATTATCAATGCCGTTGATTGAATAGAACAATTCCACTACCTTTTCTTCAATCCTTCATACTTTGTTCTCTCCAAGACAGAATCTATTAGCAAGACTTTCCTCTTGAGTTTTGGTTTGACTGACTTTATTTTTCAGCTGTTACATCTGTTTGTTTGCTTATTTTCAATACTCATATCTTACAAATTCAATTCCAATTTTGTATTCTAATTGACTTTCTCGATTTCTTAATTATAAAATAGTCAACCATTCAGCATCATTTATTTTAGGGAGTGTATAGAGTTTTATAGTACTGTATGTATAGATATATTCATTATACAAATGGAAGAGTGTACAAAGAATAGATAAAAGAGAAAAGGCACAAGATAAACTAGTGTTCTTTATTGTGTTGAAAGATAAAGCATAGAAAGCAGGACATACGTAGAAGATTGAACTGTACAGGTGTTAAGAAAGGTGGGAGAGACGTGGATATTTGGAGCAAAGGTAGGATGAAAAGAGAATGATAACAATATGCAATCAGCTACCGTATTCCAGTCTCTTCTCCCAGGAGGCTGAGCCAATGAGTCTTAGCAAACCAGGTCATTCTATGTTCTTCAGTAAAGAAAGGGGAGAATGAGAGCGAGAGGGAGAGGGAGAGGGAGAGCGAGAGCGAGAGCGAGAGCGAGCGAGCAAGAGAGAGAGAGAGAGAGAGAGAGAGAGAGAGAACAGAGATAAGAGTGGAGAAGGGTATGAGACAAAACAAAAGTGTGAGGTGGTGGTGCTGCAGAGTTGACTGTGGGTATTAATAGAAAGAAGGAATAGGTGTCAGGAAGAAAGAGGATAGTTTGGTTTTCATCTCCAGAATTCTGGCATTAGTTTTTTGGCTTCTCCTCACTGAGAGTGACAGTGCAATGAATTTTTCTGTTGTCTCTCATCAAGTCTTGCTCTGGACTGCACCCTATACTGCTTTTCACCAGCCAGGTTCTTCCCTTGGAGGTTCCCATAGCCACACCTCTCTAACATTCACTTGTGAAGTAATTAACCCTGCTCCTGAAGCTGAGAAGAATTCAGGAGATCTGGACCCAGCACTGTTATTGGAAAAGACACAATAGATAAATGTTTTACTGACAGTCATTCAAACCCCATTAGGTTCTGGTGCACCATTCTCAGCGTTTTCATTGGAGCACCAAGGGCAGTCCTCAGGGTGACCCCTTCTGTAAGATCTCTAATGATGTAACTTTTTCAGAAGAGTGTGTTGAGGAAGAGTTTAAGGATGGTCAGATGACTAAGTCAGCTATGTGACTGTGATGCTGATCATCTATAACTATAATATTCTCTCTCTTGCTCATACATATATATGTACGTATATATGCATGCATTCATGTATGTGTATATATACGCTTATAACACCTACAGTATATGCAATATATTATAGTATATAATATAGTATAAAACCTTTAAGTATGTTACATGGCATACATATTGTCAGGTTGGGAGAGTAGGCCCCAGCCCCTCGCAGCTATCCTAGGCCTGGTCTGGACTCCAAATCCCAGCAGGCCAGGTCCTGACCACTCCCTGGGGTGGGGTCAGGACCACTTTCCCCAGGGTATTTAAATACTTTCCCAAAAGAGAAACACAGGATCCCTTTTCTCTCCTCCCAGTGGTCTTCTTTGTTCCATGGCTTCCCGGTTCCCCCTTGGGGCTACCCCAGAGAGCAGAACTTCCATTAAACCTGGATATTTTTTAATTTGGCTTGTTTTGATTTGGCTTGATTGAGAATTTTGTGTCGGCAGGGAGCTCGTGTTAGGAAATATTCCTAACACATATATTACAAATACTTACATATTTTTTATTTATATGATTGATAGAAAAAGAACTCAGAGTTCGACTTGTAGGAATGACCTCCTTTCTACCATGTGCATTTGGCGAATGTCAGAGCTTGACTATCAGAGTCCTTGACTTTTGATGCAGCAACAATATCACAAATCACTTAGCCACAAAAATGAAATGATTACTCATAATTTAGCTTATTTTTATTCTATGCTGCACGATGCAAGAGAAAAATAAAACCACAAAAGCGAGATGTGGCAAGGTTGGGACGATGAGTTGTACTCTCTGTCTGAGGCGGGAAAAAGGGCTAGAGCCAGAGCCACTCTCTACTTCTAATAATTTTTCTATGGAATCAAAATTTACAACACACAAAGGTAAGAAAGTACTTAAAGCTTTCACAAATAACACAGCACACATGAAAAAAAAGTAAGAGTAAATGGCCTAAAATGATTAAAGGCTGTGAACTCGTGGATAGACATGACAGAACAGAGAGAATAGAGAAGAAGGTGACAGCAGGTAGTATTGTATCTTGGGACAAAGCTGAGCTGAGAAAGTCCCTTGGTCTTTATGAAGGTGGCAGATGGATTTTCATGCAAGGAGTAAAAACCAATAGCATAACTCTGAGACCACCTCTGAACCCAGCATCAGATGTCAGCAACTAATTGCCCACAGGCTCTGACTTATACAAAGAAGCAAAGGCAATCTGAATAACCATAGGACTAATGCAAAAGAAGAAAGAATCAGGGCAAGACTAGCAGAGACAGTCCTTATTGTGCTTGTATGGACACTCTGAATATATATTCTTTTAATATTTGTTCAGAGGGCCTTTTGATGTGGCAAAAGATTTTCTCTCTACTTTCTTCCATAGAGAACAATTATTATCACTTTAAAGTCAGGGAGTCATACATATCATGAAAGATACATCAGTGCAAACCAAGGTCACCTGAGTTACTGTGTCATGATTCACATATGAAGAAATATTTGTTCCATATTAAAGAGAAGGGGCTTTGTACTCCCACTTCCACTTTCATCACTGCTTTACAGGCACTAACTTGTGTTCCACCTGGTTCATAATAAAACAAATAATTGAAGGCAATCAAACTACAACAAACACGTATCTCCTCATCTGGTATAGACTTCAATATTACACAGAAACAAATATAGCCAATACATATTGATACATACATTCCATGACTATATTTATTTAGAGTTACCTTTGTAAATGAGATTTAAAAGGTAGTATGATTTATCATAAAATATACCTTCAGGGTTTTGGTACAGTTTCATTTATATTAACTGCTTTAATGATATCATAATCACATATATCCAAATATAGTTTACATGAGTTTTATCTGTTATTATGAACATAGATCTTTAGTTACTGTAAATACAGAACAAAATTTCCAAATCTGTTAGTTTAACTGCTGAGTGCTCTGAATCATTACTTATGTCATCTAAATAAGAAAATAAAATACTCCAGGTAAGAATGAAGAGAAGTATGACTGTACTCTTGACAATTCAGTATAGTTAGCACCAGAAAAACTTACCTTTTAACCTGGCACTAGGGAAATTTCATTCCAGGAATCCACAAAGTTGACCCCAGCTAATAGACCCTAAGCAATAGAAGAGAAGGTTCCCGATCTGGCCTTGCCCTGAAGTCAGGTTATTGAATATCTTAAATGTCACCATAGAACCCTCAACCAGCAACTGATAGAAACAGAGGCAGAGACCCACAGCAGAGCACTGGGCTGAGTTCTCAAAATCCATTTGAAGAGTGGGAGGAATGAGAATATGAGTGACGAGGTCAAGACCGTGATGGAAACAGTTTACCTGAGCTAATGGGATCTCACCAACTCCAGCCACACAGGGAATAAACCAGTACAAATCTAAACTATTTCCTCCCAATGCCGGTGACAGTTTTATGGTTGGAGCAGACCGCTGGACCACTAGCAGTGGCACCAGGATTTATCCCTACTGCTTGTACTGGCTTTTTGGGAACCTATTCTTTTTCAATGGATTCCTTGCTCAGCTTAAATATAGTAAGGGTGACTTTGGACCTTCCTCAAAGCAATGTGCCTTAACCTTTGCTGAGAAGTGGATAGGGGTGTGTTGAGGGGGTAGGTGGAGGTAATTGGAGAAGGGGAGGAAGTGAGAACTGGAATTGGCATGCAAAATAAAAAATAATATTTTTTTCTTTAAAAACTAAAACAAATTGTAAAAAGAAAAACTTACCTCAAAATATTTTAAAAATTCATGAACTGATGCATTGATGATATTGTTACAAGTTTGGTTCCAAAAATGTACAATTATTGGAATCAATAAATTCTTATGAGTGAATAGAAGGTAAATAATACACTAGGTATAGAAGCCTCTGTGTGTATTAAATATTCCAAATTTTGGTTAAAATAAGAAAGCAGCATTATGTGTAAATTATAGGACGTTCAAAAACAGGATTTAACTGTACTCTGCTCAATGCCACACATCTAGAGTAAAACTGTCTGTGAACAGGCACTCTACCTGTCTTCTATAATCTTTATATTTAGATTAGAATAATTTTCTGCAGGAGTTTTTGTTTATACTCTAGGTTATATAATTAAAATACTAGGCAAATCATATTCAGCTTAAATTGATTTGTCCTCCACTTTAATACACGTTTTCATAATTTCTAGCAAATAGTAATCACAGTAATTCTGCCCTCCAAACCCCAGCTATCTGTCAATCATTATTGCAGAAATGTAAATTAACCTTTCAAGGAATCCAGCAACATTACTTTTTTTTATTTTTTACAAAGATTTATTTATTAATTATGTATACAGTATTTTTTTAATTTATTTATTTATTAAGGATTTCTGCCTCCTCCCCGACACCGCCTCCCATTTCCCTCCCCCTCCCCCGCTCAAGTCCCCCTCCCTCATCTGCTCAAAGAGCAATCAGGGTTCCCTGACCTGTGGGAAGCCCAAGGACCGCCCACCTCTATCCAGGTCTCTTAAGATGAGCATCCAAACTGCCTAGGCTCCCCCAAAGCCAGTACGTGCAGTAGGATCAAAAACCCACTGCGATTTTTTTTTTGCTTTTGGGGATAATGCAGCAGGTGTGACAATGGGTAATGGTCATTTATCAACCAGCAATAACCATAAAGATGATAAAGATGGCATCAAAAAGGAAATTGCATTCATGTAAAAGTCATACTTCTCAATGCCCTTGGAATGATAATGAGAGTTAATTTACTTCTTGACTACCAGTGGCTTATTTCTTATCACCAGTTGTTTATGTGAACAATTATCAGATTCCTTGAATTCTGAATTTGGTACACAGAAGGTTCTTAATGAATAAAAAATGAGCTGAATATAACCTAAAAAATTCATCTCAATGATCACAACATGGTATTCTCTTATACAAATGACTATAATAATTTTTCTAAAAATCAAAGCTTTTGGGAAGTGTTTGGAAGACTAGTTGTTTTTGAGACTGTGTATTCTTGGATGGACTGGAACTTATTAAGTACCTCACAATCATATACCTCCTTCTGCTTCCACTTCCCAAGTTATAGTACTTGTGTTATCTTGATACTTAATAAAATACTAAGATCCATTCTTTATTACACTTTTAAAGTTCTTAACAAGTGACATGTCAAAAAGCCTCTGCTCATTCCCATGACTCAAACTTACAACTTGAGTTTATTAACTTGTCTTAACAGTGCCAGCTTTGAAAAGCTTATTAATCCCTAGTGACAATTTCTTTGTGTTTTAAAGACAAAATAGGAACAACTTTATTTTAAATTGCATTTTCATGGTTGATTGTTTAATATTTAATATCAGTTAGTAAATTCTGTAGCATAGTGATAAACAATGACATTCCCAGTGACAGTTACTTACTTTTTACTTATTATATTTTATTAAGACCAAGGGTTTTTCAAACTTACTCATGTTGGCCTTGAACCTGCAATCTTCCAGATACAATCTCCTGAGTTGAGTAACAGAATTACAAACCTGGATTACGAGGCTCATCAGCATTATCATATTAAGTAGAATTAGTTTCTGGGGCAAATGTTATTCCTAAACTTTGCAAAGTTGATAGACTGCAGTGGCATTTCATTTGTATTTTAATAAATAAAGCTTGCCTGAAAATCAGAGGATAAAAGAGTAGTAACACACACCTTTAATCCCAGTAGCCACACAAGTTGCTATAGAAACTGGATGGTTCATGCCTTTAATCCCCATGGTGCACACCTTTAATCCAAGTCTTAGAGATGATTATAAAACAGGAGGAAACCACTCCCAGACACAGTCTCATTCTGAGATTCCTGGAGACAGAACTGCCATTTTTTTGGACTCTTGGTAAGAGTCAGTGTTAGACTATTTTGCTTTTCTGACCTTCAGGTTGAACCCCAGTATCTCTCTCTGAGCTTGTATTAATCATGCTTCAAAAGACAGAGAAGCACCATGCAGTCTTAGAGCTGGAAAGGGAAGGATGACAATGTGGCACTAGGCTGTGTCGTGGAGGAAATTTCGGACAATCCTCTGCCTCTCTGAACCACCACAAGAGTATTCAGCAACATTGCTGTGGTTGGTGAAATAGAGAGAGACAGACATTTTGATGCTCCTATGATGAAGCAGTGGGCTCTAATACCCCTTCTGATGGAATCTGAACCTGTTTTAATGACTTCCCTGACTAATTTTACAAAGTTTCAAGGGGTGATGCTGAGGAGCTGGCAAGGCTAGGCATCAGGACTTGGTGGCTGGAACTGCCATATTGAAGGTTGAATACACTGTTGGTTAGATAGCAGGAAATCCTAAGGCTGTCTGGAGAGTATGAGGTTCATTTTGTCAGCTTTCTTTCAAAGAGGCAAGTGGAAAAGATCTTGAGGTCAGAATCTGTAGTTGATAGCTCTTGTTTGTTCCCAGCCACTCAGACCTGAAATAATCACACAGAAACTGTTTTAATAAAACCACCATTTGGATCACTTAGGCATATTGCTAGACAACTCTTATATGTAGTAATAGGAGCGGCGTGGCTGCATCCCCGGCACCCCGGCAGCCTGGCTAGCTTATGCCCTGAAATAACAACACAAAAACTGTATTCTTTTAAACACTTCCTGGCCCTTTAGTTTCAGCCTCTTAACCCATTTCTAATAATGTGTAAGCACCCCAAGGTGCGCTTACCGGGAAGATTCTAGCCTATGTCCATCCTGGGTAGAAGCAGAGCTATCGAGTCTGTCTGAGGTGTCTTACCTCACTTCCTCTTCCTCCCAGCATTCTGTTCTGTTTACTCCACCCACCTATGTTCTAACCTATCAGGGCAAGCAGTTTCTTTATTTAATTAACCAATGACCTTCCTCTATCACTTATATCTTATATCTTAATTTGACCTATCTCTATTAATCTGTATATCAGCATGACGTCGTGGCCTATCGGCAACATTCCAACATGCTCCCACCGACATCTTTCTCTTTTGGCAAGTATATGGCATCCCCCTGACTCTGCCTCCTTTCCTTCTCACTCTGCTCGGGAATCCCAGCTTACACTATCTGCCCTGCTATAGGCCTAAGTAGCCTTATTCATTAATTGATGAAAGCAACACATATACAGCTGGACTTCCTATTCCATTTCCCATTGTCCGTCCAAATAAAAAGGAAGGTTTTAACTTTAATATTGTAAAATTACATACAACAAAACAGTTATCAAGCCAGAGTTATAGTTAAAATATTTAGTTCATTTGTCAGCAGAGGTTGCTCTTTGACATAGAGTTGAAGCAGGTAAAACACAGAAATGGGACTGGATGTTTCACTGAATTTTTTCCACAAAAGCATGAGATATAACATTCTCTATTACTCTCTGCACAGAATAATAGTGCAATTTTTAAAACTTTCCCTGCCTACCTATCTTCTGCCCTGTGCAGGACTAAGACAGTTTTTTTTTTTATTAACCAATGGTATCCACAGCATACAGAGGTCAATCCCATGTCACTATATCACTAAAATTGGCAGCAAAGTCTGTGGTCATCAGTGTTAACACACTACTTACTAAATACGGTTCTTTGTTTATTCATTTTCATTTTTAGAATTATGCAATAAATATTCACTTAATTTTCCAACCACAATTTGTGTAATCATATAGTTTCATGGTGTTCTTTCTGTGATTGAATATTGTATGTAATGATTTTGTACAATTAATGGATATGTTATAAATCCAGGTTTACGATGTGAGTTGATGATGTGGTTCAGTGGGTAAAGATGCTTGCCAATAGGATGCGCAAAGGAGAAGGAGTGCACTGGAGATTCCTGTAGAGTTTCTTCTTACCTTCATGTGTCTGTTATGACACACAGGATAAAATGGTTTAATTAAAATATGACAAATGGAATATAAATAGAAAATTACATGTGATCATGCCACTTGTGTATTATTAACTGAAATTTCTGAATTCTGGCAACAAAACTCATCAGTTTCATGCCTCTGTGTCATAATTGTCAAAAGTAGGGTTTCACTTTTGCATAACTGTGAGATGAGTAAAAGACATTTTTCTATTCCATTATGGTCCTTTATGGGATCTGGACTTTCTTAGTTATTTTTTAAAAATTACAAATGCATAAGTGGATAATCAAGAGATTAATTTCAGGTTTTTGTTTTTCTGCAATGCTATCTCTTATAACATGATTTCCCTCAGCTTGAAAATACACTTTTTCTAAATGGAAGATTGGGCCTCTGGGGCTATCTAAATGCAGCAACACATGAATACTAATGATTCTCTATCTGTCAAAATTAGAAAATAAATCATTATAAATATTATGACATAAAAAAATCACATGGTGTGGTAATGTAGGAGCAGATGTCAGCACATGAGATTTAAATTATTGCATTTAATTTGGCAAGCAGTCTTTCAGCAAACATAGGCTGGGAGTGCCTGAGACATTAAGCTTTCCTAGTGAAAAATTTCAGAAATCCTAAGTTATGTCAAAAGAAATCACATCCATTTACTGGCACATTCGTATAGTGACCTTGAAAAATATAGTATGTGGATTTTATGACTTTCATACACAGACTACAAAAATATTTTTAACAGAATTGACCTACAGGTACTTTAGCTAGGATTTGGCTGAACTAAGGATAGTAGTAACAAGCTAATAATGATCTTTTGTTGAACAGGAAGTACACATGTACTCTTTTTGCACCCGAGAGATGATAGACAGTAGATAATGTCTGGTTGCAGCCAGCAGGAAATGGCTCTGTCCCTTATCTGCAGCAATCTAGGATTGCAGCAATTTGTCCTCAATTCCATCATTGCTGCTAAGTTCCAGCATAAGAAAAAGTAAAGCAGAAAGAAGAGGAAATGTCATTTCCTCTGTATCGAGGAGATTTCCCAGGTAACATCCCAGTGTAATTTCAACATTTTCATAATCACATGCATTTAATATTTCTTTTTACAATAAGTAGTGAGAATAGTATCTGGCGATAGTATTTATTGACTCAGGAATTACAAAAAAATAATAACCACAGAAACTTTATAATTTATTGTATTTTATTAACTTATACTTCTTCAGTTTTATTCTAAACCATGATGTGTAATGTTACATCTGATACAAAATGTACATTGTAATACTGTGTGAAATATTTACATTTTTGTATGTGTATGCAAATGTTTGTGTCTGTGATATTTTGGGTTTATTATGTTCACATGTGGATTTTATATGTATAAAGGCCCAAGGACAAAGTGGGGTGCCTTTCCTTAATTGTTCACTCCTTTAGTTTGGGACACTATCTCTCATTAAACAATCTATTTAGTAGGTTGGCTGGCTAAAGAGCATCAGCTTCAAGGATTCACCTGTGTCTGTTCCCTTCCCATGCTTCCTCCATTCCTCCCCCAAAGCTGGTGTTAAAGTCATTTGACACCATGCCTAAATTTTATCATGAGTACTGGAGATAAAAACTCAGGTCTTAACTTTGTCAGGCATTTTTACAGTAAATTCATCTCCCCAGGTTCAAGTTTATTTGTGGTAGACTGTTTAAAAGAGATGTATTTATTTGTCTGTCTGTCTATCTTTATCATCTATCTATCATCTATCTATCTATCTATCTATCTATCTATCTATCTATCTATCATCTATCTATCTATCTATCATCTATCTATCTATCATCTGTTTATTTGTGTATGAGACAAGAGGCATGGGGTACACAGGCAGAGGAAAAGGGTGTTTGTGTCCCCGTATCCCCGTATATATTCAGAGGCCTGTGGAGTGCCACACATCTCTTTAATCTGGCCTTTGCAGGACTCTGCAAATGTGTTATCTAGATTCTAAGATTAGCATTGTGATCCTTGTGATTATTCAGCAAGTACTCTTACTGCTGAGTTATCTCTCCAAACCCAGTTAGTTTTATGTCCACACACAGAACATACTAAATTAATAAACAAATAAAACCTACTTAGCAGCAAGATTTCATTTTGTTTAGTGTTTTATTTCCAAAAATATTTGAGTAGATGGTTATATAACAACCCTTTTAAATAACTGTGAAATGGGTCACATTCAGACTGAAACAGTCATTTATACTATAACACATTTTTTACTTTCTTGAAGTAAATATGTATGTTTTAAAATACATCACACAAAAATTAGTTAAATCATTTTAAGTATACAGCTTGTGAAATTAAATATGTTCACTTTGTACAACAATGATCACAGTCCATCTCCACAACTTTGTCACTCTTTCCAGCTTAAACTCTGCATATATTAAGCATTCAAATTTCTCCCTCTTCTTAGAATGTGGATGCCACTATGCTACCTTCATAATCTTCAAATGTGACTAGATTCGGTGGCTCATGTAACAGAATTTCAATGTATTTATTAATGTTAGATGTGATTTCTTCACTTGGCACAATAACTTCAAGTTTCATTTTATAAAATGTGTCATAATTGCCCTTCCTGTAAAGAGAAAATACACTGTCCATGTTTAATACATAATCTGTATTGTATTTTCTACTTCTATTATTCTGTGGAGAAATATGTAAATTGTTTTCATCTTATGGCTGTTGTGAACCTTTTACTGTGATATGAGAATAAAAATATCTCTTTGGACCCACTTTTCAGATTTTTTTCTTGCATTAAAGTGCATTTCTCATTTGGTTTAGTTACACTTTTTGTTGCTGTGATACAACAAATTTGACTTTTAGAGTTTTAGACTCATTGTGATGGAGTGAAGGAAGAGGTGAGAGTTTACATCTTGACCTGCAATCCTGAAGCAGAGAGAGAGGAGAAAAAGAAGAGATAATAAGAAACAACAAAGCATGCTGTCAGTACACACCTCCTCCAACAAGGCCACACCACCTAAACTGTTCTACTAACTGAAAATTAAGTATTCAAACATATGAGTGCATGGGGGAGGGGTGTTATCATTAAAATCACTATATGGATCATCTGGCAACGTCATAACTTTTTCCAAGAATGTTCTCATGTTAGAAACAATAGCTGCATCACTTTTTACTTCCATCACCAATATGAAAGAGGTCAGATTTCACTCATTCTCACTAACACTGACCATTTTAAATTTGTTTCTGAAAAATATACGTCTTTGATCTTATAGAGCAGTAATGCGTTATGTTTATCCCCACATCCTCACCTCAGAGATTACTATATTGAGTAGCTTCTCACATTTGCTGCAAATCAAAAGAACTTCTTTAGATGAATAATTTCAAGCTGTTGCATAAACAAAAGGACATGGAAGCCACTGAAGAGAACTCCTAAAAAGTGTGATAAGGATGCTAAAGCACAGTTCTCCATGATTGATGGTTTCTGGTAGGAGTGTAGGCGGGGAGAAACTGCCTATTGAACAGGCAGGTCAATGAAAGTTTGACCATGCTCTATAGATAGCACAAATTAGACTTGTTTTCTATCTTTAAATTTGGGAGGGGTCACAAGGGATTGGGGAGCAGACTTGGAAGGAATGGGAGTGCATAATATGAAATTTCTAAAGAATCAATAAAAATATGTTGATGAAAGAAAAATACATTTCAATCCTATTTCTCTCTCTTGTAAAAGGTGTTTGTGTCTGAAAAATTCATAATAATCCCTGCATCACTCCCATCTTTGTGCATGTTTTAAAAAAAACCCAACTTGAGTATTTTTAAAACAGGTCTCATTAGCACAAATATCTATTATTTATTACAGAGAGTAATCTCTGGACAGATCTATGACTTACAAACATTTTATTTCATTTCATTGATTATTTCTTATTTTTTTGTTAATGTCATATGAATCACCAAAATTTTGCTTTGACTATTAGTACATTCATTTGCTCAAATAATTCATCAGATTAAAGAAGGAAGAGGAAGAGAAGATAAAGCAATTAACTAAGAGGAAATAAAAGAATAATCTAAGTATAAATTAGAACAAAATGATAATATTAATCGCTTTACTTTAAAACTTCTAAAATTCTAAACAAATGACCAGAATATTCAATTTTGGTAAAAAAAGGAAACATTCATATATATTTTATGATGCAGTTCTAAACACAGTGTAAGTAACATCTACAAATACCTAAAAAATATTGTAAAATACAGAATATAGAAAATTAAAGTACAGCATAACTTCCAGAAACATAAACAAAGTTGAAGAACTTTTACTGATTATTACCCAGGATTAATCTAAAGATGAATACTAACACGTCTATGGAATGAAACAAAGCCTATATATCTCAAAATTTGACTTTGAACAAAGGAGAAGGAGACTGGTAGATGAGAAAAAATGTGTTTCATAAAAATAGTGATAAATATCTGGAACATTCATAAGAGGACAAAGACAAAATCAAGAACTTTGATTAACAACATCAGAATATAAAAATAATTTGATAAATATAATACTTTAAATCATAATATTAATAAACTCTCAAAGACACTTAATAAATATTTATGACAATTCAGGAAAATATTTTAAAGGAAAAAATAATTAGACATAAAAGAAATGTTACCCTTTTAGCATCAGTAAAATTAAGGTTAAGAGTCCTTAAAAGACTTCACAGGTTAGCATCTTTCCAGGAATTTCCAACTGGAACCAACTCTCCAGTTCCCAGAACTATCTCATGTCCTTTTGCTATGGAAGCATCAGTATGGATGCCACCAGAGATTCCATTTCACATTCTGCCAGTTGCCATCTCGAGTACTGTCCCCAGGTATATCCTGTGTAGCTTCAATCAAGTAATCTTCTTCACAGACATCCCATGAACTCAGACCAAGTCTGGTTTTCACCTACTGCCTGTTCTTCAACTGACCTGGCTATGACTGGGAAGACGGATTTCAACGTAAACGTCTGCCACAGATCAGAGACCTACAGATCCAGGCCATTCCATTCTTTTCCAGGTTCATTCTGTAATGTTTTTATCAACTATGTCCCTCCTGGTAACTGATAACTTCTAAATAGAATTCTGCTTCTCTCAGCAGCTTTGTCATGAGGCAGTACACTGCTCAGCATCCTTCACACCTTGAATCACTTGCTTCTGTGACATCACTCTCCCTTTTCAGTCTCTAAAGCATCTCAAGGGTGGTGAAGGCAACTTGACTTAATGAACACAGTTTCAGTTTTGTAAGATAAAAGGTTCTGAATACATTGTGTTGGCTATACAATAATATGAATGAGTTTTAGTTGTGTAGCTTCATCTGTTTGTGGGGCTCCTAGCACTGTGATCAGCAATAGCTGGCTTTTGAGCTGCCTTTTGGGAACCTATTCCCAATGCTGGTTGCCTTACCCAGCCTTGATGCAAGAAAAGGAGGTTTGTCCTGCCTAAACTTGCTGTGCCATGTTTTGTTGGTTCCAATGGAGGCTTGCCCCCAAAATGAGTAGATGGAGATAGGAAGGGGAAAATGAGGGAGGGAAAGAGAGGAGGGAAGGGAGGGGAAAATGTGGTTGCTATGTAAAATATATGAAAAGATATAATAATTAAAAAAGCTAAAAAATAAATTAAGATAATGAAGAGATTAATCTCACAAAATTAAACTATCTTTTTAACCATATATAATAAATTATATACAACAATTATGCATTGAACAATTATGAAGAATATTTACATATATATGTCTATCTTTGAATTTGATTCCAATATTTAAAATTGTGTTTATTATATTTCATTTAACTATAAAAACCTGTGGAGTTAATTTCTGAGTGGTAGCTACTTCATAATGGTCAATTTTTCCTAACTTGCTTTGCAAACACTCAAAGTCAAGTGGCTAGTCAGTTCCATGAATTATGCAAAGACATAATGTGATCTCTTTCTAGAACTCAACAGTAAATATACATTTCTCACAGCCTCCATTCATTTTCATGAAAAATAGAATAGTTGGAGGAGCAGAGATGAAACACAAAATGGATTCCTGACATGAGAACAACAATAGAACCACAACAATTCTGTATAACAGAAAAATAAAAGTTATTGTAGCAAATCACTATATTTTAGCCATTTGTTAGTTTCATCATTAACATACCACTACACACAAAAATAAAAATTATTATGATTATGTTAAATTAAAAACAAAAATCGTATTTTTATTTTTGGTAACGATAATAGAATGTTTGTTATTATATCTTCTAAAATTGTTATATCTATTATAACTTTATATACTTTAACATATAAATTTTATTATTATGATACAATAACAAGTTGATGTTATAAAATACAAATTAAAAACTAATACTATGCTTTTATGAACTTAAAGCAGGAATGCAGAAATGAATCAAAGTTCAGTAGGGAAAAATAAACATGTAGTTTTCTCATTTTGAAATGTTGAATTAAAATTTGTCTGCTCAATTTCACATATAATTATAGTTAAATTGAAAAGTCATATTAATTATTCAAGAAAATTGTAATGAAAGATAAACAAGGATCTCAAATGACTTTCTAAAAGCAATGACGTGAAACAGTAAAAATGATGTTTTCTGGGACAAATCAACTGATATCTACAATCATTTCAGAAACAGAGAAACTTCTGCATTAGGAAAATATGAACACTCACAGCACGGTAGTCTTATATTGGCTTTGAATGCCTCATAAACTCTCACAAAGATCAGTTTACATAAATAACTGTGGCAACATGTCTGCTCTGGTTTTACTTAAAAATGGCAGCAACACTGCATAATGACCTTGATATTGCAGCACCAAGAGTCTCCCAAGCCTCACTCCTTACCTAATTAGAGGAAAATTGAGCTTGCTGGGGATCAGAAACCAAGTTATTCCCCCAAAGAATTGATATTTGTTTCCCGATGGACTTAACTGCTAAAGCTCTGTGGATGTTTAGAATCATAACCTCTCCTTCATTTGAGGAAAAATGGTATCCTTTACTCAGAAACTCAGAGTCTCAAACTATCAGAGAAATTGCATCCCTGGTAGGAAAACTGCAATAATGTCCAAATCACAGAGGAACTCGGGCCTCTGTCACACTGCACCCTCTCCCCAAACCCTTGTATTTTCAGTGCTACAAGATAACATCCTGAATCCTAGAACAATATCCTCTGGCAAACAGAAAGAGTCACACCTGTTAGTGTCATATTTGAGGCTTCACCTTAATTCCGGATCCTGGGCTTGAATCTTTGTTCTTTTCTGAGCTCAAACAATAATCATGACTGTCAAAAATAGGAAAGCATGACATTGGAAGTAGAACATTTAAAATTGCACAAAGGAGTGGTAAGAAGACATCAAAGTATGAAGGTAGGACAGGCTCTCAATGGCCTACCCTATTTGAAGAGTTAATTGTTGGATTACGAAGGAAAGGAGATTCATATTTCTTTGGTGGGACTATCCAGCAAAAGTTCTCATACATAGGGATAGTTCTATAGAGACTCATTTAGTTATATGTTTAAACGAAGATATGAAGTTGAAAATCAGCAGTGTTTTGAGGAGACTATTTACTTGTGAGGTAGAGGCATGGATATTATCAAAAAGCATTGCATACATGTATGGAGTTTTAAAGACTAAATTTTAAGGAAAGGGTGAAGGCATTCTGAGACTTGTGAGGTATTATTAGGTAAATAAGTTTTTACATTTTAGACTTTTAATTTTGTTTTTGTTTGTTTGTATGGTTGGTTTTTAGGGTTTTTTTTGTTTTTTTGGGGGGGGTTTGTTTGTTTGTTTGTTTGCTTGCTTGTTTGTTTGTTTTTTTTTGAGACAGGCTTGCTCTTCGTAACAGCTCTGACTGTCCTGGAACTCACTTTGTAGACCAGACAGGAATTGCACTCACAGAGATCTGCCTACTTCTGCCTCCCGAGTAAAGGTGTGCTTCATTTTGAAATTGGAAGACCCAGAAAGCATGATGCATAATTAGTGAAATCATTTCTGAAATTTTCCCAAGTCTTTTAAGATATATAGTTACCCTGGTCTATTACATTAAAAAGTCCTACATGAGTCAACATAGCGATTCTTCATGAAGACAGATTCCAATCTATCAAAAATGATGCACAACAGAAAATATCAGAGGATTAGTGAAGTGGTCATGATGCTATTAACAAAATGTTTTGATCCCAAATTTGATGAGCCATCATACTGTGATTCGATTATTTTAAATGCTAAAATGAAAAAAAAAAAACACCCTTTCAGTCAAAAATGTTACAATCAAAAAAGGATTTCCTGAAATATAAATGAAATAATTACAATATTTTGGAGATTAAAAAACAACAGAGCAGTTCATCATTATCAGATCTATTCTTCATTAAATACATATAAGAGTTCTTTAAATGAAAAAATACATATAATTTCTAATATCAATTCATTGTAAATTATAAATACATAGATGGAGATAAATATATAGTTAAATTGAGATCCTTCACAGATCAGTATTGCTCAGCTTTATATGATATACAACCAAAAAGTTATGATCTGACATAAAATAGGCATGGTGATCAATAGAATAAAATTAAGAAACTGGAAATAAGTCTACACACCTGCAGACACCAGATTTTAAACAAAGAGATAAAAAAATTACAGACTGGAGAAATGACAGTGTCTTTAACAAATGATTCTGGTCATACTGGATGGCTACATGTAGAAGAATGAAACCAGATCAACAGCTTTTATGCTACATAAAACTCAGCACAAAGATCCAAGACTTCATAAGAAGGTCCCCAAGAATGAACCTTAGAAAGGAGAAATCAGAGCATACTCTCTTGCATTTATAGGCAAGGGAAGAGATTTTCTGAACAGAACCCCAATAGCATAATCATCAAGACCAACAATTGATGAAATAGGATTCCTTCATAAATGTTGTGTAGAGTTATGTATCTGATCATAAGCAACTTAATTTTGGTTACCACAGGGGGAGGAAACCTTCCTCTTTCAGAAACCATTAACTGTATGTAATTGCCTTAGGGATGAATGAGTCTTGATGGACCCTATCTCTTTGTGATGAAATGTTGGCACAGTCTTATGAAACTCTTAAAAACACAGCCTCTGGTGCTATCATGCCATGTGAAAAAAATAGCTTTTCACAGCACGTTTTTCCAACTTTCTTACTTTATACTATTTTCTCTTTCTTTTCTGTGCTGTTTCCAGACCACTGAAGGAATGACATAGATCTTCCATTTAGGGATAACCACTGAAAAATCACTTACTCTCACCATTCCCTCATTCACTTCACCCAGAGACTTCTCTGACTACCGTTCATAGGAGCAATAATCTATGGGATCAAACAAATATTTAGAAGGCAGTTTGACATCATGTCCATATATCAAAACAATAATACCTTGTTTTCCCCTAAGGAATTTCAAAGCCATGAACTTCTGGTCAATTTGACAAGTCATAAAGCCCTTTTGTGAAGTGGAAAGAAATCCATCAGTTACCCAGATAACCATGCCACTAAGTGGGTACATCTTGTCTACCGGATTGATATTATATTTCATGGGACTTACATCTATGTGATTTTTTATTATTTTTATCACTGGCATCTCATATAGATAGCAACTTCAAGAACAGTGAAAATAACTAGCAAAAAAGAAATTCCTGGGTCATTTCTAGCTTAATTTTTATGTTTCCTGCAAGCAAAGTGTTTGATGTTCTCAACAATAGCAGCAACAAACAAGAAAGTAATTGCCTGTGGTGCTCTTTGATGGCCTTTGGTAGATCCTTTACCAAGAACCCATAACTGAAAATATCTCACATCTTTTGGTAAAGTTTTCATTTAATAACCTATGGCTTCTGGAAGAGGATGTGTCTCTTCAAAATACCTTTAACTATATTTTAACTATCTTAGAAAAGAGTAGATTTTGGCTTTTTCATACATCCCTAATTTTGCTTAACACTCCCAAGTTCATCTTATCTTCCCATCCCCACACCCTATCCCTACTTAAACATCTGTATTTCAAATATCTAACCCTCTCTTTCCTATCACACATGTTCTACTTTAAGTTTTCCATGGAAATCTCTGCCCCACCATTCAATGTCCCATGAAAGAAAACTTACATGCTCGAAACTCATTTCAAGTTAACAGATAGAGCTGAAGATTTTCTTCTGTTCTTAGGCCCCTCCCTTACTTAATAGTTTCTGCTGTTCTGCAGAAGTCTGTAATTTCATAAGATTCTATTTTCCTTTTTTCATGATAGATTGAAATCCTCTTCAAAAATTACTTATCTATTCCTATATGGGGAATGCTATACTAATCTTAGCTAAAGAAGTTTTTTTTTTCTTCTGTTTGGTTATAAAAGATATTTATGCATACTCTTATGTTACTTGTTATTGTCTGATTTACAAGCTACTTTGTAGCTTAGTCTGAGTATGAAATTACAAACTTTAAAATCACATTTATTAAAATATTATTTCTCCATTTTTATTTTTAAAACTTTAGAAATTCAAAAGTATATTAAAATAGATTTGACATTCTACAATTTTAATTCAATTATTACTCATGAACAGAAAATTCAAAAGATATAACTGTATTTTTCTAACTTCTTAGTGGCATGTTTTCATCAATTTATCTTTGAAAATCATTGAGGCTGGTTGATAAAGTGACCCACTGGGTAAAAGCATTTTCTATCAAACTTCATAACCTGAGTTTGAATTTTGAAATCCACTTGGTAGAGAGTGAGAATTAAGACTCCAGACAGGAATATATACATACATATAAATCAATAAATGTGATAAAAATTATATATCTGAGAACACAAACAAGAATTTCTTTTATAATTCTTGTTCTTTTAAAAGCAAATTATGATTTTCTTTACTGTAGTTGAATAACTGACTGTAGACAAAATCACCTGGTATGTATTTATTGGCTTAGACATCTTTAGGGGTTCTTTGTCGCTCTTTAAGAGTGCATCTTAAAAAAAACACACTGTTTATAGAAGACTAAAATTTAATTTTTTCTAATTTGACAAAACAGACCTTGCTTATACTAAGAGAAAAGACCTTCATACAAGACAGCAAACTTGTGAGTTGAAGTTACTTGTGTAATCATTAAGATGCTAGCTAGGATGCTGCAGAGAAAAGCACTCAGTATTAAGTGTAATCTTGTGCATCTGATTTCAATCATGACTTTCTCCCAGTTGAAATACAAATTTCAGTGCCCGCACAGCTGGAATATAATGGTGCTTTAGAAATAGTGGGGAGTCATAAAAAGTTCACAAATAGACCACAATATAATTCTGCAAATTTTAACTAGAGGTTTTGCTGAGAGGTATGGCTATGTAAAAATTATTAGATTGTTTGTGGCTACTTTTCTTAACTAGCTGAAAAGCAAATATAAAGAAGGTCATTACATTTCCTGCCTGACACTGATTTACAAACAGTATTTAGAAACAACCGTGATTGGTATCTAATATAAGAATTATTGCTGTTGTCCATAATAAACCTCCCTATACAGCTATTAAAAGGTAGACTCTGCTACCAAAGGAACAGACTTCACTTCATTTTCTATTTATCTTTAAATGACTCCCTGCAGGCAAAACAGTTGTCCAAACACTACTAACATCTCTTTGTTGCTGTAGATCTTATTTAGAACCCCAGTACTAGGTAATTGGTCAATATTTGTTGGCACTAGAATAACATTTTGTAACAGTTAAGCTGAGATAAATAAGAAAATAAAACTCCTTTCTAAATACTCATTGGTATGGAGCATCAACAAAACAAGTTAACAGTCCCTCTATCAATTGATTGCTAGATAGTCACTGTTTACAATTCTCATTTTTATTAATACATGCAAACAAAACAAACATAACGTTTTCATTTTAAATCAAGTCGGGGTGTTCTGTGGTGGAGAGTACTTCATGAAGTGATTTATGTGACTATGTAAGTCATTCTGAGGAAAGTTTCAAACTTCTAGTAATTATTTTGAAATGCCACTACTTTACAGAGCAATAAAAGACTTTTGACTGAAACAGATGGGAATAAAGTCTATTTTTAAGGACCGAAATCTTTGTTTAAAAAAAAAAGCACATAAACTCTGAATCTGTTTGATTCTCTATTTAGATAATTCCTTTTATTTTATTAAGCTGTGGTAGAAATATAGCATAAAGTTCATAGCATAAAGATTACAATAATATTTTAGTTTCACCGTAATTTTTTCTAATGTTTGCTTCAAAGAGTTCAACTTTAGACATTAATCAATGCTCATCAAATGATGAATAATACTAAAAGAAATCATTTTAGTGAATTCTATTTCAGCAGAGTCAGCCACTTAAAAACAACATTAGGCACTTATTATTTCAGAGTGATTTAAATATGAGCCATTGGGTTTGTTATCTTGAAATTCTTCTACAAAACACTGAACATTATGCTAAATAACAATTTTTATTATTTATGTCCTTTGAAATGAGCTAGCTGATGATGATTCATAAATTCTGACAATCCAAACCTAGAAGACAGAATATTTATCTTGCTTTTCTCTTTCTTGTGTTGCATTACATCACTGAGGACCTTAAAAACTACACCAGTGTTAATTAATATTCTATACATAAATTGACTTAATTCATAAATGTACCATTATATACAGAATGAACTATATGACCTAGAAGATAAAAGATAAGGAATGAGTGCATGCTTTATCATAACTTAGTGTAAATATGCTACTTCCATAATTACTAAAAGTAGCATGGCCCACAACCATTACCACAGACAATAAGATCAACAATAAATAAATGGGACCTCATGAACTTGAAAAGTTCCATCGCAAAGGACACTATCGTGTGGAAAAAGCATCAGCCTTCATAATGGGAAAAGATTTTTACTAACTACATTTCTGATAGAGGGCTAATATTCAAGAAATATAAAAAAACTTTTTTAGATGCCCCTCAATGGAAGAATGGATAAAGAAAGTATGGAATATATACACATTAGAGTACTACTCAGAGGTAAAAAACAATGACATCTTGAATTTTGCATGCAAATGCATGGAAACAGAGAACACTATCCTGAGTGAGGTAACCCAGACCCAAAAAGATGAATATGGTATGTACTCACTCATTATTGGATTCTAGCCATAAATAAAGGACATTGAGCCTATAATTCATGATCCTAGAGAAGCTAAAGGAAGGTGAACCCCCCCTAAAAAAAAAACAACATGTAGTTATCATCCTGGATATTGGAAGTAGACAAGATTTCCAGGCAAAAATTGAGAGTTGGGGGTGGGGGTGGGATGAGGGTAAGGGGAGATGGGGAGAGAGAAGTGAAAAGGGGATGATAGGGAAAGCTTGGGGGAATGGGACATTTGGGATGGAGGAGGAGTGGATATGGGAGCAGGCAAGTATATATCTTAATTAAGGGAGCCTTTTGAGAGTTGGCAAGAGTCTGGACTCTAGAGGGGTTCCCAGGTGTCCAAGGAGATGTCCCCAGCTTGTTCTTTCAGCAGCTGAGGAGAGGGCTTCTGAACTGGCCCTATACTATAGCCACACTGATGAATGTCTTGAATATCACCATAGAACCTTCATCTAGCAATAGATGGAGATAGAGACAGAGACCCATATTGGAGCACTGGACTGAGATCCCAAGGTCCAAATGAGGAGCAGAAGCAGAGAGAACATAGGCAACGAAGTCAGGGCCACGAGGGGTGCACCCACCCACTGTGACAGTGGGGTCAATCTAATGGGAACTCACCAAAGCCAGCTGGACTGGGACTGATGTAGCATGTGATCAAACCAGAGTCTCTGAATGTAGCTGACAAGGAGGGCTGACTGAGAAGCCAAGGACAATGGCACTGGGTTTTGATTCTACTCCATGTACTGGCTTTGCGGGAACCTAATCTGTTTGGATCCTCACCTTCCTAGACCTTGATGGAGGGGGGAGGACTTTGGACTTCCCACAAGTCAGGGAACCCTGACTACTCTTTGGACTGGAGAGGGAGGAGAAGGGGGAATGGGGAATGGGAGGAGGGGTGGAGGTGAAAATTTGTAATAATAAAAATAAAACTAGATATCAATAAAATGAATAGCCCAATTAAAAATTTAGTATGGATCAAAACAGAGAATTCTCAATAGAAGAAATTAAAATGCCTCAGAAGCACTTAAGAAAGCATTAAATATCCTTAACCATCAGTGAAATACAAGTCAAAACTACTTTGAGATTGCAATGCATACCTATAAAAGTGGCTAAAATCAATAAAACACGTGACATCTCATGCTTGGGAGGTTGTGGAGTAAGGGAAACACTCATCCATTGACTGAGAGAATAAAACTTTTACAGTTACTATAGAAACCACTATGGTGGATCCTCGGGAAGTTGGAAATTAGTCTAATTCAAGATACAGCTGTATCACTCTTTGGCATATAAAGATAACTGTTCATCCCACCACACAGACATTTTCTTAACCATATTAATTGTTGTTCTAGTCATAAGATCCAGAAAAATGAAAATAATATAGATGTCCCTCAACAGACAAATGAATAAAGAAATTTGGGGAATTTACACAATAAGATATTATTCAACCATTAATAAAATTAAATTCACTGGTAAATGATAAAGCTAGAAAAAAATCATCCTGAGTAAGACAGCCCAGACTCAGAAAGAGAAATATTCAGTTTTATTTATATATTAGCGTTTAAGTCAATGATAATTGAGCTATGACCTGTAGAACCACAAAACAGGGTGTCAGGTAAGGAAAGGGGAAAATATGTTCCTAGGAAAAGGAAATAGAACAGATAGTTATAAGTGGACAGGGGTGGGAAGATACAAGAATAGGAAGATCAAGTAGGGAGGAGGGTGGTAGAGAGAAACAGAAAAAAGTAGGGCCATTTGAGGTTTGGTATGAAAACCTAATACAGTAGAAACTTCTTAAAATATATACATATACGAAGGCAATCTAAATGAAATTGTCAAACAATTGGAGAGACAGAGTCCAAACTAGGTGTGAATCTCTTTTCATCAAATGAAGCTTTCAGTACTGCAAACAGGTTACATTGAATTGACTTGTTGGCCAAAGAGCTCCTAGGGAATTCCCAAACAACCAAAACTATAGGTTGTTCTCCACAAACTGACAGCGAGGGTCTGTTCTGATGACAGCACCTATACATTGAACATGGAGAACTCAAGCTGTCCCTACACAGGACATGTACACCTATGTGCTGACATCTTTCGTACAGGAGGGAACTCTATATTGCTTGATAACAAAAGAGAAATGTAGATACCACCTTAATCACAAACCCTTTGATCCGCCAAGGTGTCTTGCCGGTGAGATATGCAAATGCAATGATGTCATGAATAGATTGTGGGAGTTACCATTCAATAGCTCATTTGATATAAGGCCTCTCTATAAGATGAAACATGACCTGAGACCATATAGCCCAAGCAACTATGGTAAAATCTGCAAGAAAGGACTGGTTAATGCAGTAACTCTTGACTACAGTGGCAAGAATGTGAGGCAAGTCTCTCAGGTCTGAAAGGACAGAGATTCAGAGAATGGTGAATTTCAGTATTCAACTGATATTGCGTGTGTGTGTGTGTGTGTATGTGTGTGTGTGTGTGTGTGTGTGTGTGTGTGTCAGGAACACCATCCTACGAAATGATGCTGCCTGCTGTGAAGGCAGATCCTACTCTGTTGCTTAGTCCTCACTAGAAATTCCTTCACAAGCACACCCCCAAAATGAGTCCCTTTAACACTATAGTTGTTTCTCAATCAAACCAATTTAACAATCAGCATCAACAATCAGAAAAGGATTCTTTTTGAGTTTAAATAGTAAAAGTAATGCTATAAATATTTACTTCTGAGAAACACATTCACAATAACTTTGTGGACAAATGGACATACACCAACCTGGATACATACTTTGTGGATATTCTTTATTATTGTTTCTGAACCATATACCCAACTAAGATGTCTTGATTATTTATGCCAGGTACTGTATCTGGCTTTAAAACAGAATGTAACTTACTTGGTTCAGTAGATTGAAGGATAAAACAGAGTATAGAAAAGTCTGGAGTAGTGCACTGAAAGTTTAGATATAATGGGTAATGAAATTCTGGAAGCAACATAGCTCATATCAAGGTCTTGTTAAATGTTCCTGTCAGTTCCCAGAAAAGTCAAATAGAAAGATTATCAAGGTCACATTAGGCTATTTTCATGCATATGCTATATTTTGTGAGATTTTCACAATATGGAAAATGAATGATACTCATAAATACATGGTTTAGTAAATTGTATTTAACTATGCTTAAAGTGGCTTGTGTAAATTCAATAAATGTGTTGTTTTTCCTAGTTAAAACTTTCCATTCAAGTGTTGAAATATTTCTAAAAAAATAATATATATACATATGTATGTGAGTTTGTGTGTTTAAAGAGGGACAATATTAGGTACATACATATTATTGTCTAAGCCAAATATTTATGGATGATATATATAATTAAATACAGTATGACAGACCAATATTTGGAAATTCAATATGAATTTCCAGATTTGCAGATTGGATGCTCATTACAATTTTAATAACATCTATCATTTATTTCTAATATTATTAGTGGCTCCTCTGCTCCTTTGAAGAGAGAAAATAATTACAAGGACATGGAGACATAAAAAACAGAACCTCTGCAGCAAGCAGAAAGAGCAGTGCTCCCATATTAGGTAGTTGCCATGCTAAGAACAGAAAATAACGTATGAGATTTGCAGCAATTTGGGGACATCTAAAAAGGTTAGAAGCAATGGGGGCAGGAGAGTAAAAGAGAAGAAAATTTGAGGCAAAGTAACAGCATATTACAAAGTAAAAGTCATGGTAGTAGACTTCTGCAAAACCAGAACAAGGGAACTTGAAAGAATAGTATTGTGAGTTTGAGGTTCATTTGGATGCATCATATACACTCCCTGTCTCAAAAAGAAAAAAACAAAAAACAAAAAAAAACCCACAAATAAATAGCAAAGTAACCAAAAATTAGAAATGGTTTTATGTGACAGAAAGCAAAAATAAATTAATAGAATATCCTAAAAAGACATGGTGTATTATTTCAGAATCTCATTTGAAATCTGAAATCACAGCATAAAGTTTACATCCTCATACATTCCTTAGGGTATATTCTGCTCTTGTTAAGTCATGTTTTAGAGCTTCAGACCCTACTGTGATGAGTTTCTTTTTCTACAGTAGAAATTATATATTTAATATTGTAAATAGTAACATACAAGTAACCTGAAATCTATAGAAAGGAAAATATGGAATGTTTTCATTTTTCTCATTCAGTTACACAGAGCTCTCTAATTTATAAACAGACTTCATTTGGAATTATTGTCTCCTGGAGACAATGTCACAGGAATGTCCAAATTATATTTCACTGTAATCTAGGCTGAAATAAAAATTCTTATATCCAAACTAAAGGAGTAGAAAAAGATAAGTGGATAGACCGAGACAATTTTTTGACAAATAATTGCCATTGGATGAAATTGTACCAAAGTTTTACTAAGAAACTTATTGATGATACATAATAGGGTGTGTTTTTTAAATAATTCTAAAAATGTACAGCATAACATTCATTTTTTAGATTTTTTAAATCTGCTAATTTAAATTCATAGTTGCTGTCTAAAATCATCAGCAAAATTAAATAAGACTGTCACGAATTAAGAAATTGGCAGAAAAAAACTAAATTATCTCTGGAAGCTATAGATTTTGATTTAAAATGCTGTATCCAAGCCATTTTGAATATTCAGTGAAATTAATTTGGAAAACCTTTTCTTTTTTCATTTCTCTCAGAGGTTCAAAATACAAGAGCAGAAATCTTTTGTCATTGACTAATAGCAATTTACTCTCATAAAAAAGTATCTTAAGTATATCAGACAAAAGAAATATATTTATTTGTTGTTTTAGTTTGTTACCATATAAATAAATAAATTTTATAAGAGCTTTAAAATATTCTTAAAATTATAATGGGAGTTTTCTTTCTTCCATTTTTTGTACTTTCTTAAGCATGAAGTGTTGTTATATGCTTAATCTTACAATATTAACATATGAATTTTAATTAAACTCAATCAAATTAGAATTAGAACCTAGTTTGGACACCATTTTCTAAAAGCCACTTATAGGAACTTCCCAGTGACTGATAAAATGATGTAAGTTGCTTAAATAAAATACTTTGGATACAAAAAATAGAAAATATTGCCATATAGTGGCACTTTCAAGGTTAAAGTGAAAGTCATGAAAGAGAAATATTAGTTACTCTAGGAGCTTTTGTGGTTTATTTCTGCTTACTTCAAATTAAGAAAATTGGTTATAGACTCTTAACCTTACAATATGTTCACACCCTGATTATTTTATATTCATTTACCTATGTCTAAACATAGTATTGAACCAAAAGTAATTAAACCCAAAAGTTAACATCGTCTTATGCAAAGCATGAGGTTGCTGCTTATGCAGCTCAGTGATAACATCGAAGATGATGATAGCTGACTCACTTCTACTCGGCCACTCTACAGCATAAGGGAGTCTCTCCTTGATTCAAAAAGGTATATACATAAGAGGTCACATCCATGTCCCAAAGCAGTAATGCTGTAGCAAAGGAAACCTCTTCAGATATCTTTCCATTGAAACTCATTATTTCAAGAATAGATGTCAGTACGATAGAACTCAGAACCAGCATTATTTAGAGGTTTATAACTACCGTGGGAAACAAAGACCTGTAAGTAGGAAAGGATGCAGTCAAGCATGCTACTGGAAAGTCAGCCATCGAGATCTGGATGGATGCCACATGCCTTGTGCAACACTTACCTGGTTAAGTAGATTTGGAAAGTATGGAATTAAAATAAGTTCAACAAATTGCCCTGTTCTAGGCTGTCGCAGTCATTCCAAAGACATTTCTCTTGTAATTTTTGTGTTTTTCCATACGTATTTAGATAAAGAGCTAAAGCTTTTTTTTGCCTCTTCAAATAGAATTAGAAATCTTGATATTGACATGAAAAACTACTGAAATAAGCTTTGTCTTACCTGGAAAAAAAAGGAAGACTGTGAAAACTGTTATTTTCAAAATTACTATGCTATTGCTTCTAATTGATGGGATTTTTGTTTTATAAAAAATTATGTTTTGTTTTACATGCTTCAGTGATTTTCCTGCACGTATTTCTGTGGAGCATAATCCTGCAGTACCTATGGAGGATAGAAAAAGTGTAGGTTCCTATAGAACTAGAGTGAAGGATGCTTGTAAGTTACCATGTGAGTGCAGAGAATTTAACTGGAGTCACTGGAAGAACAGTCAGTGCCCTTCACTACTGACTCCTGTCTCTATCTCTAAAATATTTATTAATAATACAGGGGACACAACAACAATTTTATATAACAAAGTAAAATTTGTTCACTTCTAGAAACAGAATAAAATGAACAAAGAGACATAAAAGTCTTGAATTTCCTAATTTCTATTTTTGATAGTCTTATTAGCTCTCTCTCAATCACACACACAAAATACATGAACCTTCCAAATTTTCTTTTCCCTGCCACTATCTATAATGTGTTTACGAGTTGACGACAATCTAACAATATAAGTGGCTTCCTAATGCTCTTCTGCCATCTATGCATGAAACTCAAAGAATTCCTCAACTTGGGCTTTGCATTGACCAAGTTATTAAAATTTGATCATTATTTGAGTGCATGTGACAGATTTTTGTAAGGATTGTTTATATTTCAATTTTGTCAATAAAAATATTAATAACAAAGATCAAATTAAAAAATAAAAACACATATAATTAGAGAAAATAAACTCTTAAGATAAAAACATATCAGATATACTCTTTCAGACCCAGTCCAGCTGGACCTTGGGAGCTCAGTCTGTTGTTCTGATGAGGGTCTCTGTCTCTATCTCCATCTGTCATCGGACGGAGATTCTATGGTGATATTCAAGATAATCATCAGTGTGATAGTGGGGCAAGGACAGTTCAGGCACCCTCTCCTCTGCTGCCCAAAGACCTACCTGGGGACATCCCGTGGACACTTGGGATCCCCTCTAGAGTGAAGTTTCTTGCCGACCCTAAAATGGCCTGGATAGGGTCTGAACAAGTATGTAATCAAACTGGACTCTATGACTGTGGTATCCATACGGAAGAAAAAGAGCAGATAATGGTTATCTGTAAACAGAAAGAATAGACTCATACCTTTGAGTTCTAGCAAAAATTACAGAATTTGGTTATAATCATGTATATTTTTCTGCTGTCCAGAGAACCATGCATGGTTTGGAGAGTGAAGCCTCTGGCCCAATGAGAAACACCTTTTAGTTTATATTTAAATGGCAACTAGAATAAATCTAAAATGTTGAGCTTGTGATCCAAACAGTAAGTAGTCATTGCTCTATAAGCTTATTAGAACTGTATCATAGAGGGGGGAAGAAATTAGAAACATTTTCCATATTTTAACCTATATTTACATCTTAAGTCATTCCTTTTAGACCCACAAAGCTTATGAACTTTTGTATCCTCAGACCTAAAACAATTTTTTAAGAGACCTAGTAACTTTAGAATGATCTAAGAAGGTAGCTATAGCTTTGTGGAAGGATCTGGATAACTTTTGCTGCTAAACTGACCTTACAATTGCCCTAACCATCAATACTATCAGAGATCCAAGCAATATAGAAAAATATATCTGATTATAGACCAAGTAGTTTCTGAATCTATTAAAAATGATGGAGACCAAAGTCCATACACAGTTAGTCTTACCCAGGTCTCCATAGCATTTAAGGCAGAAATATCCAGAACAGCAGTCTTACAGTCTTAGCCAGGCCCACAAGGCGATTTTTTTTCCCTGTGGAAGAGGGACATGGAAAAGACGGACATTATTTTGTACAGGCAAAGGTGGTACAATCAGTTCTCCAGTGTCCTGCTGTTCGTCCACCATCTGCACCAGGTCCTGGCAGTAGGTGTTTTACTGTGTCACCTCGCCCAGTGGTCAGCAGCATCATAAAGCAGGTGGAGACATCATGGTGTCCCATAATCTTCTTTGGAGACCTTAGGATACTGCTAGGATCTCAGAGTCTCTGTCTAATACAATAAGTGATGGAGGAAGGTCATTGGTTAAAAAATAAAGAAACTGCCTTGGCCCATTTTATTGGTTAGAACATAGGTGGATGGAGTAAACAGAAGAGAATTCTGGGAGAGAGAAGCTGAGTCAAGGAGTCGCCATGATTCTCCCACTCCAGGCAGACGCAGGTTAAGATTATTCCTGGTAAGCCAGCTCGTGGGCTACAGCAGATTATTAGAAATGGGCTAGTCCAGGTGAGAGAGCTAGCCTAGAAGAGGCTAGATAGAAATGGGCCAAGAAGTGTTTAAAAGAATACAGTTTCCGTGTAATTATTTCAGGTAAAGCTAGCCATGGGGGCGGCCGGGTGCCGAGGACCCAGCCCCGCCGCTCCTATTTCAACAAATAAGCTTTTAATCATTATTTTAAATGCCATATTCTGTAGATCTCTTAATTATGAGGTGCTGCCTGGGTATGTCTGATTAGACAAACTTTGTTTCTAGTTGATCACTTTAAGGATGACTTTGAAAACATATACATGAAACTAAATCAGGCTTATTCTCACTAATTATATCAGTATTTTAAGGATGACTGACTAACTTGTGTTTTCTAATAGTCTATAATAAGTTAGCAGCTTTGATACGACTAGAACTCCACACTCAGTAATTATTTTGAATTAAAGCTAATAAAGAAACTTAATTAGTCATTTTGAGGGTAAAAACAGAACAAGTTTGTATCTAGCTGTTAATGCTAGCTCCTTCAAGGAAAAGGAAAAGATCCCAGGGTGAAAAGAGAACAGGAGGGAGACTAAGAGCTAACATTGCCCTAGGGCAGACTGAGACTCAGTTCTACCTTCCTGCTGGTCTATAGAATCCATTTAGGCAGTTATATAGCAAGCTGCCCTGAGAAAGCTGCCCTGGGCCCTACATTTTTCCCACTTCACTAGTACCATTAATAGGACTCAATCATAGGTCCTGACTGTCCAGGGGCTCAAGGTGGTGATACTGGGACCTCAATACCATCAGCTGAACAGTATTGACCTGTTCTCGAATGAAAGCCAGCAGTCTGTTGATAAGAAGAAACAAGATAATCAGGGGCCTGTTAGAGCTGAAATAAAGGTGGTTAACCAAGGAGACCAGCTGAAAAAGATTTTGTGTGAGCATTCTGTTCTCTATCATTAACAAGGCCATTGAATCTCTAATTACCCCAGAGTGATTGACATAGAAACAATCTTCTTTCCCCAGAAGAGGAGGTCCAAACATCTTAGTATCATTACAAAAATTAATGAGTCAATTTATCCAAATAGCTTAAACCCAACAAAGTTAGCAAAGACAAGGAGGCTAAACATATATTTTTAAGTCTGAATAGACCTTTACAAGGAAATACATTTCTAAACAATTAGTTAATACTTTTAATGCTTTGACATTTTGATATAGTCTTCCATGTTACAGTGATCTCCCATTACAATTTTTTTGCAATGTTATTTTACAACTGCAGTTTTGCCTATGTTGTGAATTTTAATTTAAACATCTGACATGCAGGTGTTCCAAGACTACCTTTGTACAACCTCCAAAAGATTGAGATTCATGGGCTTGGATGCTCTTCCAAGCCATCTACCAAACTGCTTAGGTCATTGTCTTCTGCATCAAACGAAATGAACATTTCCATTTCTGAGTAGCTTGGTCCTTATGGCTTTGACCCTAATATTTAGTCTTTTATTTTAAGTTCAGCTATTAACAATATAAAACATTTTATAAGCACAGATACACCACAACCTTATAAATTTATTTTTATTTTTTCTAAACAATTAATATCTCTTAAATGTTTTCCTGTAATATCAAAGATAAAGTACTTCTTTGGTCCTAAACTTGACACATACACATAGCCTGTCTCTTAGATCTCAGCCTGCTCCAATTTACTGTAGCTGGTACTTCTGGTGAATATCACATGGCACTGGCATTTCTTAAACTATTAAGGTCCACTGTTGCAACTGCACAGTTTTGGGGACGCTAGTTCTGCCATTCATTAGTAAACTTCAGCTGTTTTCTCTGATCCCCTTATGTCATTATCACCTGGGTGACTCTTAAATTAACAAAGTCTAGCTGGTAGAGCTAGGTACATCTTTTGAGTATAAAAACATTAAGCTGCAGCTTTAATATTTTGAACCATATATACATTGTTTTTAGAACAGGACATGAGTCATCATGCACAAATCTATCCCAATCCAAACTATCTTGAAAAATTCTTAGGCCCACTTCACATTGTCACCTTTAATTAAGATGGCGGTGAAATCATGTGGCCTTCATTTTTTTTTAACTCTAGCAAAATGGCAATACAATATTTAAAATGATATCATGCCTTATGTTTTTTTTTAAATTACCCATGCATAGATTTTAACTAAATAAAACATGGGTCTAACAAAGGAAGAGCCATAATCCATTTCTAGAGCCAGCTTTTCAATAAAAAACAGCATATAGCAGTTTTAGCATTATCCATACCAAAAGTCATCTGAATTTCTCAAAACACAAATTCAGTAACCAGAGATCAGTGATAAATATCTGAAGTCAGGGCCATATATGTGGCCACAGCAGTTGTAATGGGTTGTAATGACAGCAAAAATAGCCAGAACATTTCTGTCTCAGCTCCATGCTTGCAAGAAAACTTACATAGACATAATTTTCAACATAATAAGCATTTTCAGTATTTGCATGTATGAGAAACCACAGCAAACAGTTAACATCTCCTTATGATTTTTTGTATACCTTCAATTTTTTTTTCCTCTCTTCATTCCTCCATCCCATCATTCATCCCATCTTTTTCTGTTGGACCACCTGAAGGGGCTGGTCCTGCAGACACAAAGTTACAGGATCTCTGTGACACAGGATATCCAAGAGGAACCCCAGGAAAGACACAGTATTGATGATGTAGCAAAAAACCAGAGATTTCAGAATAAACCAACTACTCAATGTAATGATCACTTGCAAATATCAATATATAAACTAAAGGACTAAAGTTTCCACAGGGAGATTTTTTTCTTTCCTTTCTGTTTTCTTATGAATTGTATCATCCTCCTGGGAGGAGGGAGAGGTAGGATTGCAAGGGTAGAGGGCAAATGGGAAGGGACTGAGAGATGAGTAGGATTGAAATGCATGATGTGAATTTCATGAAGAGCCAACACAAACTTGAATTTAAAAAAAAAATCATTGCCAATTCTGGTTTGAGATTAGGACAGAACTTCATCATTGTCATCTATATATAATATACATCACAACAGGTTTTTCAGTATTGATGGTTACAAAATCAAAGTGTTGGTCAATTCTGACTGTAAAGGTATTTGAGTCACAATGTGCTGACAATGTCTTAAGACAAATGAATTTCTTGAAGTTCCCAATATGTAACAACTGTTTTATTATAACATCAAGTTATGGGAACAACTGTGCTTTTAGAAAGAATAGTTGTAGGCTTCTCTTAGATCTATTTTGAGATAATTTATGTAAGCAGTGTATTTTTTAAAGCAAGCCTGTTAATAATATGTATTCTTAGAAAAAAGTCCTTTATTATTGCAGGTGTCCTCCATAATAAATATGAAGTTTCATACCAGTTACTTTTCCCTAAGATGGTAGTGCTCTTTCCCTTCAATCCTCCCTGCCGTGATTGGTATATATTGTCAAGAAAACGTATGTTAGGATTACACAAGTGTTAACTAAAGGTAACACATGAAGCAGAAAATTTTTGATCACAATATCTTATATAAGCTATTTTTCCTTCTAAGATTTGATAGAAAATAAGGCAGAAATGCATGAGAGTTCAGGGGCTTTAGCAAGGTTACATTTTACTGTGAGAATTAATTATATTTCACATAACAATTTAAGTTGCTAGGAGGTATAAGTTGACCTTTGCCTGTTTCTAGAGCTTGTTTTTTCTTAATCTCTAGACTTTTGAAAATGCAGTTAGAAACATTAATTTATTCCTTCAGTCTTACCTTATGTAAAATTAGAATTTATGTTACTAAAAATGATGTGTACCAGTAAATTAATTTTTTAGTTTTCTCATTAACACCTATACAACATGTTTTTACATAATCTTAATCAAAATTTTATTTACTATATTTTTTGCTTTGTTGTCACTAGTAATCAATATCCAGTTTAATATTTCAGGGAATGATATTTTACACCAACATAGTGTGTGTGCACAGACATGCATGTAGTTAATGGACATAAGGCTTCTGATATATTATTTACTCATTTTGATATACATCATCTTTGGTAAAATATATGTAAATATATATATATATATATTAGGATTTATGTGTATATATATATATATATATTATGTGAGATATATATGCAAAAGTCCTGTGAGAAGATATCAGCATGGAATTGAGAGCTAAGGATTCTATAATAAGAGGCAGGAAAGGGCAGCAGTCAGATTGTCATGGTTCTGCTGGTTACTGCTCATTATTTTTAGCTTTGTAGTGAGAGAAAACAACAAAAAGAGCAGAAAGATAAGAAAAATGTTAAGTTAGGAGGGAAAAAACACAATTAAATACAAGAGTCACATAAGATGTGCTAAAAGATACAACAATTATTTAATAAATTAATAACACTAAAAAGGATATTGTGTTATAAAGGTATACAAAAGACATTGTCAGTTAGAATACTTCATCTTTTAAAAATAAAAACTTATTTCAAAGGAGAGTCTCAACTGAGAATGTCCTACGTATGAAAAAAAAAAACTATTAAGAGAGGTATGTCTGTAGACTCAAAATATAAAGGCCATGTAGCAATGGTCCAAATGGGCTAGGAAGCTTCTCATGTTAGCAGCACAACAGGGCAGTGTCATCTCCATAATACTGGGCATTAAAGACAAGAAGCTTTGGGAGGTTTGGGAGTCTTGTGCTAAGAGATATCTTTACTAGGTAGTAGGAGGCAGGATCAGAGTCCTTGAAAGGAAGCTTCATTGCATGTGGTTGTGAAGGTGAAGCTTAAGGTACAATTCAGCTAGGATATTGGAGATGCTTCAGCCATGAGATGTCCACTATGTAAGCATGAAGTAAGAGACAACCCAAGAGAAGGGTGTGTCTACTGCCAGAGTCAGACCAGAGTCAGTGGCTTTCAGAATCCAGAATATCTCACCACATCATGGGCATTAAAGAACTACATACCAAATTATGGAAATGAAATAATTTGAAATGATCCAGTGAGATACTGACAACTGCTGTAATAAAGCAAATAAAAGTATAAGCCCTTTATTACCTGGTGATCAAGATCAGATTCAGATCTCAATGTCTCTTGGTGTGGAAGTGCAATAGTACAGTGCTTTAGGAGGAAAACTACAGTTAAAACAATGTGTGGGTGGGAGAGGGGGAGTTGTTAGAGTGTCCTTGTAACAGCTGCCTTTTTGAAGACCTTAGCAGTATTTTCCAGACATGACATCTTGTTTTTCATTAATGCTTCCTTTAGTCATTTTAGATGTTAAGCTACACATCTTTAAATATTTTGGTTAATGCATCTGGACCCAGGTCAGAGTCCTGGACAATCCCCAAAGCCAAGGCAGATATAGCGGTTGGGGGTTGGAAGGCTGAGAATTATCTAAGAAGACATGAAACTAGAGTAAGGACAAGATGGTATTATTTTAGTCATTTTAGTTTAATATTTTCCATAGTGGATTTTGGGCTTTTTTTTTTTTACGTAAAATATTTTCTTTTTTTTTTATTGAAAAAAAAAGTTCTGCCTCCTCCCAGCCTCCCATTTCCCTCCATCTCCTCCCACTCCTCTCCCCCTCGCCCCACTCCTCTCCCCCTCCCTCTCCAGTCCGAAGAGCAGTCAGGGTTCCCTGCCCTGTGGAAAATCCAAGGTCCTCCCCCCTCCATCCATGTCTAGTAAGGTGAGCATCATAGAACCTTCATCTGGCGATGGATGGAGATAGAGATAGAGACCCACATTGGAGCACTGGAATGAGCTCCCAAGGTTCAAATGAGGAGCAGAAGGAGGGAGAACATGAGCAAGGAAGTCAGGACCGTGAGGAGTGCACCCACCCACTGAGACAGTGGGGCCGATCTATTGGGAGTTCACCAAGGCCAGCTGGTTTGGGCTTGTTTTTATATTTCCTACTATGCTTCCATTCCTCCCTTGGGAATGGGAGTGTTTACCGTGTCATACAATATGCTGGAAATTTGCAGTTTATATTTGTTTGATGATTGTGTGTTGAAAGACATTATTTTCTAGTAAAGGTCACAGCCTCCCAATGGCCTGGAAACTTATATCGATAGCTCAGAAACATGGGGCTCCCTCCCTCCAGCCGAACTTCCTGCACCTACCTGCCCTAATATGGAGAAAGTCCCTCAGCCTAGAAGACTAACCTTATCTGAAAGTTGTCTCTAAACCAGATGCCTGTCTCTAAATAGATGCCTAATTCATCTTTGGGTTAAAATTTGGCACTGGTTCCTAGTAGAAGATTAGTGCTAGGGATTCTGCTATAGGACTATACTGCTAGGTACTAAAACTTGTGATAAGAATATGTCACTTAATGCAAATTAGGGTTTGTCTATAGGCTCCATATCCTATATATTCCTATACTCTGGAATAAAGTTGAGATAATTCACCAAAGTTGGTTCTCCGGAGAGCTGACTGCATTCTTACCCATGGGACATGTACAAAGCTTTCTGTTGCTGCTATTGCCTCTTGTACTCTCAACCTAGTGGCCAACAGGCTGGGAAGAAAAAAGGACACCCCCCCCCCCGCAAAATCTCATGCAAGCATGAGATCCCAGTTAAGAGATTGCTTTGAACCTCAGAAAAGTTTTAAATGATAGTAGAAATGTTAAAGACTATGAACCTTTTAAACTGCATTTTGGCTCATAAAATGATTTTAAGTTCAAGAGATCCAGAAGTAGAATGTTGTGGTGTAAATGTAAAATAGTCTCATTGGCTCATGTAGTTGAGCACATGGCTTCAAGCTGTTTCAGAAAGTGGTGACAACGTTAGGATGTAGACTTTGAGCGGATGGAGTGGTTTACTAGGAATTAAATGAGTCTTGTGCTTTTATAGGCTGGTCCAACGTTGATTGCGGGTAAGGAGTGGGGCAAAAAAAAAAAAAAGAAAAGAAAAGACTACCTCTTACAATAGTTTAAGACAAGTGATCCCAAAATTGAATTTTCCACATCTCCTCTTGTGTCTTTCATCTGTCTGTAGTTTATGGTCTGTCTGTTGTGTGTATCTTATCAAGCTGTTTCTTTTGCCTGTCCATAACAAAGTACTTTTATCTCACTTTTTGAACAGCGTAGAAGATATTGTATGGGAAAAAATGAAGAATACTTTTTTTTTTACAGAAGAATAATTTAATTGAGTTTTACAAAGGGAAGAGGTTACTTTACAGACCCCAACTTATCTAGAATAGCACTCAAAATTGCAAACAGATGTTATTAAATTATATCCAAATGTTGTTTTCAACATTTGTGATGGATAGTTATTTTGTCTAAGGATAAGCTTGCTTTCAATTCTTGGCTATTTTCAGAAGATTACATCTCACTCACAGACAGACAGACAGACAGACACACACACACAGCTGTGTAATGAGTATGGAAATGTACAGAGTTATTCATTTAGCTCAGGTTAGAAAAGCTAGAGCAAATGAAAGGCATTTTGGGGGCTGTTAAACTGTTTTCCTAGAGACAGATTAAAAGGTTTTTTTTTTTGAAGAAGCAAGGTATATTCAATAAAAGTAATTCGCACACACTCCATTTCCTCTCTGACTTATGCTTCTTGAATGAACAAAAATGCAGCAGCATCCTGCTGCCCTGCTTACCAGAGCTACAAACGTGTCTTCTCATCATGGTTTTGTACTTTGTACCTGGTAATAGGAAATATGAAACCTGGCTAATACCAATAGCATTTTAGATTAAAAGAATAAAAAGCATTTAAATTCATTCTAATATGGTCAGCATTCTCTTACTTATTGTGTCCCAAAAAGTTTATTATTACATGATAATTTGGTTCATAGAAATGTTGGACAATGAAAAAAATTACCATAATATAGCCTATACACTATTTGGGACACATTTATTTACCGTTATTCAGACCTTGGATGAAGTTCAAATTTAATTGGATTTTCTGTGTTTGCTTTGGCTATGTCTACATGACCCTGCTTAAGATCTTTCAATGCCTTTCCTTCTCATACCAAATAAAAAGAAAAATAAAAATCAATCTTAAGCATAGGAAATGCCTGGCCTTGTCCTATACTAGCTTTGATTAATTTCCAAAAGTGTTATATCTTTGTTTTTTCAGTCTCCCTAGAGACCTTGCTTCATCTAGAAAGGCACAGATTTCACATCTACCCAGAATCTCACCAGTCCCACCTTTGTTTTCTTTTGGTGTTCATTCAGTTATGTCGCCTACTTGCTAATGTGATCCAACACAACAATCTTTCATGGATTTTCTTACTTTGCGATACTTGTCACCATCTTTTATAACGTTCTTTTTTTTTACACTGTCTTTCCCTACCTGCAAATCATTTTTAAACACTATGAAGTCAGACTTTTTATAGTACAATGCTTTGAACCAAAGTAGCAAATAAGAGAGTCTTAATAAATTTTTGTAGCTATAATTAATTTAAAAAGTACTTTCTTTCTCAGAAGGTAACACAATTGTTTATTCTATACAATATAGTTCTCTAATATGCTATCTTCCTAAGTATTTTAAATACAACCTGAGTGGATTTATTAAAATATTTTGCCAGCAGTTCTCAATCTGTGGGTCAGAAACTCTTTTGGGGGACCATTCATAAAGATCGTCCAAGGCCAACGGAAAACACAGATATTCATATTATGATTCATAACAGTAGCAAAATTGCAGTTATGAAGCAGAAACTAAAATTATTTTAAGTTTTAGGGTCTCCACAACATGAGGAATTTTATTAAAGGGTTACAGTAAGCAAGAGAACCACTGATTTAATTGCTCATATCACTATAAATCATATATAACTTACAGTTCAATAATTTCTTTATAAATATCTTTATATCCAGGGACAAATACTAACCTCAGCCTTAATCGGAGGTATGATATTGGATCTGATAGCATTTGGATGAATGCAAACTGTGAACAGAATATACCTTAGGAATAGTGTGTGTATTTGTGTGTGAGAGAGCAAATTCAATAATAGAAAATAAAGCTAAGTAATCTTAAATTTGTATTCTAAATAATTGACGTATTTATAAGAAATTAATGCAAACAAGCAAGATTTATGTGGTTATTTTACTTGGTATTTTAGATTAATACAAAATTAATATTTAATAATGGTAGTTACTTTATAAGTTATTTTGAAGCTTGATGTTTTCATTTGTAAACTTTGCAACTACCCTGACTATGATGTGGTAACTCCATGACTTTACTTTGGAATCTTAAAGCAAAAAGTAATGATAAGTAATTGAGTCCTGGATATTATTAAGCAGCAGCCTAGGCACTGCTTTTCTATATCATTTTAAGGAGAAGAATGAAGATAATTAAAAAGGAACCCAAAGTAGTGTTTTTTACTGTAGATTTTCTGTCCTCTCTATTTGGCTAACATCCCTTGGTAGACTCCTTACTAGGGTAAAACATCGAAGTCAGAGACTTGCAACTAAAAATCAGCTCTTAATATTCCTGCTAACAAGTAACTGGAGCAAGAAAAATATTTTCATTGTATTAAGAGTGTCCAGGTTATCTTATTTTTTTATAAATTGCACATTGATTGAATTTTGTATGATGACTTTTATTTAAGATTCTTCTGTCTCCACTATCCCTCATGTTCTCCTCACCCCTCCTCTTCCCCTTCCTCCTTCATTTCTCCCTCCACCCTCATGCAAAATTCAAGGTGTTATTGTTTTTTGTTGCTGAGCAGTACTCTAATGTATAAATGTGCCACATTTTCTTTATCAATTCTTAGGTTGAGGTTTATCTAGGTTGTTAGTTTCTGGCTATTACAAATAATACTGCTATGAGCATAGTTGAACAAATGCCTTTGTTGTATGATTGAACATCTTTTTGGTATATGCCCAAGAGTGGTATTGCTGGATCCTGAGGTAGGTTGATTCCCAATTTTCTGAGAAACTGCCACAAGAAAAGAAGTATCTTGTTTGAGGGAGATATTATAGAGTTATCCGACACCTGATTCTAGAGAAATTCCCAAGATTCCACAAGGATGACCCCAGGTAAGTCCCTAAACAATAGAGGAGAGGGAGCCCAATTTTGACTTGCCCTGTAGTCAGGCTGATGAATATCTTAAGTATCACCATAGAACCTTCATCCAGCAACTGATGGAAACAGAGGCAGAGACCCAAAAGTCCAGTTGAAGAGTGGGAAGAATGAGAATATGAACAAAGAGGTCAAGACCATGAGGAGTTCACCCACTACAACAGTCTACCAGAGCTAATGGGAGTTCACCAACTCCAACTGAGCTGGGGAGGAAAAAGCATAGGACCAAACCAGTCCCTCTGAATGTGGTTGACAGTTGCATGGCTGGGGAAGACTGAGGGGCCACTGGCATTGGCACCAGGATTTATCTCTATTGCATGTATTGGCTCATTGGATGGATACTTTGCTCAGCCTAGATTTAGTAGGGAGGACCTTGGACCTTCCCCAAAGCAATGTGCCTTAACCTCTCTGATGATTGGATGGAGCTGGGGTGGAAGGGTGTGTGGAGGGAATGGGAGGAGGGGAAGGAGTGAACTTGGATTGATACGTATAATGAAAAATGATTTTTTTCTTTTTAAAAAAATTTAAATATATCACTAACCCGTGTACCTTAAATTTTTTTTCTGTGAGTTAAATTCATAAACTTTAGAAATAAACCTTAAAAGCAGGTACATTGTTGCCTTATGTTTCAGAGTCCAAGCACAACCTAGGTGTTGCAAAGCCCTGTTGCCTTTGTTAGTGTCAATTTAACTGTGTACTAGTGTATGAAGAATTTCCAATGTCTCAAGGCTTTGAGATTATTTTATCTCAACATTCTAAAATAAATATAGTCTATAATTTTCCTTAAATCTACTTCTATAAAATATAAAAAATAATATAGCCCTTACAAATCACCCTTTGGTCTACATCCTAGTGATACTAATATTGCTATAGATGGTTTGCCATTTTTTTTCAGCAATCTGTTCTAAACTGCATTGTGGTTAAAAATACAGCTTCAGTGGACAGTGGCTGGTCAAGTAAATGCTAAAATGTTTTACTTATTTCAGTTTGATTGTTACCTTATTACATAAGCATATAAAGACAACATTTGAACCTAAAACAGAATTTTAAGAAATAGGCTTGTCTGACAGACATAATACAAGTAAATAATCTACAACTTTATTTCATGCTGATACAAACTCAAGAAAATTAAACAAACATAAACAGTAATTAAATTGAAGCCTCTGCAAGTTCATCTTCAGAGGAAACAGCAGCTCCTAGTAAAATGTGGTAATTCCTTCAAAATAACTTATAAAGCAGAAATCGGTGAGAAATAAGACTCAAGGATGTATATATGGGTAAATAACAAACTCAAATTTGAACAAAAAAATGCTTCTGAAGTCTGTAGCCTTATTATGAAATTAGAACTCCATATGAGTCCCATACCAAAGGCTGAGGGAGAAATGTCTCATATCTTGGGTGTGTTTTCAGTTTGGAAATATTTGCACAAAAATAATGAGATGTCTTAGAGATGATACCAAAGCCTACACATCAAATTTACTTCTGTTCAAATCTGTTTTATTCACATACCCTGAAGGAAATTTTATACATTATTTTGAGAGTGTGTATTTTATCTTAAACCCTTGAAATGAGGTCAACGGTGGGATTTTGTACTTGTACCAGGGTATAACAGCTTTAAGATTTGGTGCTAGTTTAAATTTCAGATGTTCAGATTATGAGCATTCCACCTGTACTGCCCTTAATATCTTCTTATACATTTCAGGCACAGCTTTAATCTTTGTGTATTTTAGATACCATAATTTCTGTATTTTATCATATGTGGCACAAAAATGTATTTTAAAAATGCACCTTCAAGATACAGACTATTCAAAATCATACCTTAAATCCTAAAATAACTCAGTAAAAAATATTTAAACTTATTTTAAGATTTAATCTGTCATACCATTTAAAAGTAAAGTAACATATCTAAAATCTTAGCATATTTTAAAACTTGAACTTGAAGTAATTTGAATTCAGGCATAATTCTCTCTCTCTCTCTCTCTCTCTCTCTCTGTGTATGTGTATGTGTGTAAAAAATGTTAGAAATGTTAGTTAAAATTCTCTTAGAGATACACCAATAATTTTCATATTTTACTTCAAAGAAGATAAATTTTTATTTATGATGTAAATTTAATTCTCCCATTTTTCTGTCAGTGTCATGTATGTGACTATGTTTGCTTTCTTGTCTGACTGAGGAAACTGATTAAGATAATGTGACCCAATATGTAGTGGATGATAGGGCTTGAGGTACTGGTTAATATTATTTTGAACCTGATGTACCTGTATGCAGTGTTTTCTGGTGGGATGGGTAAATAGATGAGAATGCCAAAGAAGATTCATGCTTCAACATAGCATAATCTCCTTAAATGTTTTCTATAACTCTTTATGTTTAAGAAAGTATACTATATTATCCAATTATTTTAATTATGGTCTGATAAAATATGGTATTTAAATGTGCTAACATATCTGCTTACAAACATAAAGTGCTAACTATGTGGAAGATTTTTGGTGATAATTATTCAGAATTTATTTATTTTCTTTTTGGCAGATGGAACACAATACACATTTAAGTAAGATATTCAAAATATTAGAATTGAAAAGCTATAAATATAGTTCAGTATTAAAACCCTTGTATCTCTATGGAAACAACCAGAGTACAGAATCCAGCACTCTCATTCAGTAGACCATGAAGACTTGTAACTCCAGCTCCAAGTGATCTAATGCCCAGTTGTGATGTCTGCAGGCAAATGCCTACACATAATTGCAAACATGTGTAAGGAGGCACCTTAGCAGAAAATAAAGTAAATCTAAAGTGTAAATAATAACTACACAGATGAAAATAAACAAATGACATTTGCAAATGAAGTGGTCGTTTCCATTGCCAGAAAGGAACTGATTGCTTTAAAATAATTTAATAAAATGGTCACATATTAAGCAATTTAAATATATCCCCCCATAATTTAGGTGTCTGATGAGAAATAGAAAACAACCTTTATTAAAACAGCTGTCAAAGTCCTTGGAGATGACTCAGTGGGAAAAGCTACTTCATGCAGACCCTGACAACTTGAGTTTGTTACCCGGGTGTAACAGAGTAGACGGATAGAGATGGATGGTAAAATTGTCCTCTGACCACTAGATGCCTGCCGTAGAATATACACGCTCAATTAATTGATTACGATTGACAAGATTGTTCTTCATCTTTATGCTACTTCATCTTTGTGCTAGCTGGGTTGTTTTTTTTTTTAACCACTGTCATGACAAAATACCTGATATAAATTATTTAAAGAGAAAGGTGTCTACTTTAGCTCACAATTTCAGTGGCTTCTTTTGTTTTTTTTTTAATTTATTTATTAATTATTTATTAAAGATTTCTGTCTCCTCCCCGCCACCGCCTCCCATTCCCCCACCCCACCCCAGTCAAGTCCCCCTCCCTCTTCAGCCCAAAGAGCAATCTGGGTTCCCTGACCTGTGGGAAGTCCAAGGACCACCCACCTCCATCCAGGTCTAGTAAGGTGAGCATCCAAACTGCCTAGGCTCCCACAAAGCCAGTACGTGCAGTAGGATCAAAAACCCATTGCCATTGTTCTTGAGTTCTGAGTAGTCCTCATTGTCCGCTTTGTTCAGCAAGTCCTGTTTTATCCCAGGCTTTTTCAGACCCGGGCCAGCTGGCCTTGGTGAGTTCCCGATAGAACATCCCCATTGTCTCAATGTGTGGGCGCACCCCTCGTGGTCCTGTGTACCTTGCTTGTGCTCTCTCTCCTTCTGCTCCTGATTTGGACCTTGAGATTTCAGTCCGGTGCTCCACTGTGGGTCTCTGTCTCAGTCTCCTTTCATCGCCTGATGAAGGTTAATATTCAGGAGGATGCCTATATGTTTTTCTTTGGGTTCACCTTCTTATTTAGCTTCTCTAGGATCACGAATTATAGGATCAATGTCCTTTATCTATGGCTAGAAACCAAATATGAGTGAGAACATCTCATGTTCCTCTTTTTGGGTCTGGCTTACCTCACTCAGGATAGTATACCATCTTACACCTGTCAGAATGGCTAAAATAAAAACACACCAATGATAGCCTTTGCTGGAGAGGTTGTGGAGAAAGGGGTACACTCATCCATTGCTGGTGGGAATGCAAACTTGTACAACCACTTTGGAAAGCAGTGTGGCAGTTTCTCAGGAAATTCGGGATCAACCTACCCCTGGACCCAGCAATACCACTCTTGGGAATATACCCAAGAGATGCCCTATCATACAACAAAAGTATTTGCTCAACTATGTTCATAGCAGCATTGTTTGTAATAGCTAGAATCTGGAAACAACCTAGATGCCCTTCAATGGAAGAATGGATGAAGAAAGTATGGAATATATACATATTAGAGTACTACTCACCAGTAAAAAAAACAATGACTTCTTGAATTTTGCATACAAGTGGATGGAAACAGTGGCTTCTTTTGATTCTTAGAAACTGTTGAATCCAGACACAGGTGAGGCAGAATGCTTAGTGACAGGGTCATGTGGAAGAAACTGCTAATCAAAGGACTTCCTCATTGAGTAGTGATTCCCTGTGGAGAATTTTTCTTTAGAAAAGTTAGGTTGGTATCTTAATTACCATCACAGATATAAATATAATTATTTCAATACTATATTTGAAATATAACTATTTCAGTCTGGCTCTTGAAAATACATCAATGAGGACAAGTAGGAGGATTTCCTCTTTGGGTAAAGAATGAGTCACAAGATAGATGCAGAGCATGCGAATTCAAGAAACTTCACATAAATAATTTAAAATAATTTAATTTCTCATTAGGAGCTATGTTTAAAGGGTATGTAACTTTACTAATTATGCAATGAAAAATAAGGTAGAATATTCAAGACAGTATATTAAAATAGGGATTAACATAATATGACTTATGGTTTAGTTATATTATTTCATCATAGCATAAAGAGAAAACTGTTACTTCATTTTTTACAGATTCATCTCTTCACACTTCTTATCATTTACCATTCCAGTTTATGCTTCCCATTTTGACCCCAGGGTATTGTCCTACTTCACTGAAATGAGTTGAACAATGCATACATGATATGAATATATATATATATTCATATATATATATCTACTATATATAGTAGATATATAAATGTGGACTATAAATAGTTCCTATATCACCACACTGGCTTTAACTTTATCACAATGTCCTTATTCAATATGATTCAATGTCAGGCTTGAGGTAGCCTGAATAATTAAATGTGAGAATGTACATTTCAATGTGTAACGGTCTACTGGGTTTTCTATTTCTAATGGAATGAGATGATAGAAAGGAAGAAAGAGGCGAAGATTCTAACCAATTACCTCTAAACCCAGTCCTGTATTTATTATTTTGGGATTTGAAAGAAAGAAAAACATTTTTTTATAGCCAGCAAATTAAAGTACAATGCAATGGTAACTAATGCTATTTACATTGCTGACAAGTGAACAGATAGGACAGGTCTGGCTTCTTTAGGGTGTGTTTCTATCCATCAGAAGAGGGGAAGTATGCATAAGGCTTTGCTTTTGAATGTTAGTGAGAAATAGACGTTCTATGTGGTGTTATTAGCATTGATTTGACTTCTTGGAGAAAATGAGAATCAGCAATACTTTAGGAATTCAATAAAGCCTAAAATATAGCAAGGAAATGTGTTTTCAGAAACAAAATATTTTAATCTGTATTTTTTAATTTAAAGAGCCACGCAATTCTATTCCACCCCACATACCCCTCTACCCTGCTCAATATAAAATGCACAGGTTCTTTTTCTTTAGTTGTCAGGTTCCCAGAATCCAGCTGTGCTGGACACAAGAGAGCAAGAGTGGGAGTGCACAGATTACTAGTGGCAGCAATGGAGGAAGTTCATCATTACTAACTAAACAGGCTGTCACAAGCATTATGGTTTCATGTGTACAACTGTTGTGGCATATGTGTGGAAAATAGTTTCCTTGTGGCAATCCACTGCCTTTGGTCCACGCAATCTTTCCACCATTCTTTCTTGATGTAACTTCTGTGATTTGGAAAAAGAGGACAGGATATAAATGTGCCTTTTAAGGTTGAGTGATCTTATTCTTTGCACTTTATTGGGTTTTGGAGTTAATTTCTGTCTACTGTGAATGTAAGTATCTCTTATGAGTGTCAAGCAATGTATTGATCTATGCGTATAATGATAATTCATGAGGAATCTCTTTAATGCTATGACCATTTTATAGATTAAGAATAGTAAATTTATGATACGTTTAGGAGATGGATCCATATGGGAGGTATGTTCTAGAAGAAGTTGAAAGAGTTCTGGAAGGGTGGATAACAATAATCAGAATAAATGATACTTCAATAAAAATTATAACACAAAAAGAGATTAGTAAATCCTCTCTTAGCTAAAAGTTACTGAACACAGTTACAGTTTGATTTCATATTGCCCTGTTGGACTTAAATACAATCAGAAAGTGATTGACTACCCACAAAATACTTGTATTACTTTTGCACCAGTACATTGGCCTTTCCAGGCCAGTGGTCACTGTGATTCACATTGGGTGAGATCACTTTTCTTCTCTCTTAGTATACATAACACCTGTCAATAGATAGTATTGCAATTATGCACTTGGGACGAAGAAGCTGCCAAGTGAAAACCAGCTTGACTTGTTTATTTTTCCAACTCAAGTGGCTGATATCTTCAGCAACAGGGTCTTATAGGCAGGTTCTAATGAAGAGCAAGCTGTCTATTTTACCATGGACTATAATGTTATTGTGTTGTTTATTTTATTTTAAATTTACTGTAAAAGTGATTCTTATAAAAAATGACTATTAATATGTTGATATTTTACTCATATTTTTCTGTGTGCATTTTAAATTTTGTGTGAGTGTACATATTTATATACACATGTTTTTTGTTTTGCCATTGTTTTATTTTATTTGGTTTGGGCTTTAAATGGAGTTTATCTTTATATCCTAGGATAGCCTTGTACTCTCCTGAGCTCAGGCAATTCTCCTGATGCAGCTCCTGAGTTTATGAATATGAACAATCACACCTGGATGATGTGAATTTGTTTTAAATGATTGATGCATTCCATAAAGAGAACTTTTTAAACAATGGTTACATAGCAGGTATAGGGTTAACAAGTTTATATCTGTTACAGAATGGAGCAATACCTACTGTGGGATAATGCTGTTGTACACTGTAAAGATTTTTCACTCATATAAGTTTAATAGAGCACTGATTGCTCAGAAGTCAGACAGGAAGTTTAAGTAGGACACAGAAGAAAGTGACTGACAAACTGCTAATGTAGGTGGAACTGTCTTTGAAATTTCCTGCTTCATAGAAAAGTCTGCTGGATACTATGGGCCTGTAGGCTGAATATGGATGCTCCAATGTTACAGAAGAACTTTAGTTGACTGTCCAGGCAGTGATATGTCTCTATCAATTCTAGAGTTTTAGAGTTGCTAACAATGTACTTCCTGTTTACTTAGGTAATATTATACCCTTCTGGAGTCTTTCATGGTGTTGAAGAATAGATATAGTTTTCCTTAGTTATGATAAAAGGTAAAGTAGATATAAATATTGTAACTGTAATTCTTGCTTGATAATTTTTTGTTGTATATAATCTTGCTATGTTAAAGTTAAAACCTTCCTTTTTATTTAGACAGAAAAGATGAAGTGATGTGAGATTCCCCTCTGTATGCTGTAAATACTATTGGTTAATAAAGAATCTTCTTTAGGCATATTACAGCACACAATTGGGCAAGGCTGGAATTCCAAGCAGATAGACGAGGGGTGATTACATAGAGTAAAAGAGATGCCATGTAGCTGCTGGATACATATAAAATAACATAAATTGGTCAATTTAAGATGTAAGAGCTATCTAGAGATATGCTTAAGCTATTGACCAATCAGTATTATAATTAATATATTTTCTGTGTGAGTATTTTGGGTGTTGGGAGCCAGGAAATGAATGAACAGTCTCTGCCAACAAAAGAATGTGTTATGGTAAAAAAAATTAAAAAACTATGATATCCCTAAAAGAATATGAATTTTTTAAAAGTAATTAATACAATTTTATTATCAAATACAATGGTGATACATAGATTCTAATGGAACAATATACTATAGATTATGATACAATATTTTAAATATGTCAATAACTATGAAATTCAAACAGTAAAAAAAATGTATATATTTTTCTATTTAAACATAAAGTCATCAGTGTTCACAGATTTCAGTAGACGTTTTTTCTCATGAAGAAAAATTGCTTACTAAGAGTCACTAATATGTTTTTCAGAAGGAAACAAATGAAAATTAATGATAATTGAAATTTGGCTAGTGAAAGAAATATAGCAAAGTGTAATATTAATTGCTACAAAACACAAAACTGCTTGAAATTTAAAAGCAGAAAATAAGGCAAAACAAAAAATTTGCTATTTTCTGGTTTTGTAACATTTAAAGAAACATACATTTCTTGGGAACTTACAAGGCACAGCAGTGACAGCTCCATTTCCATTCCTGTGCATGACACTTTTGCAAACAGATTCTCTATTCCATTTTCAGAATGGTAAGAAATCCAAAGTAAAATATCACCATATAATGAAATCCTCTCTCCCATCCCTAATTCATCTCTCTTCCTGTCTCTCTTTGCCCTGTTTCTATCTTTCTGTCTTTATCTCTATCACCCCTCTGTCTCTCTCTGTCTTTCTGTTACTCTGTCTCTCTCTGTCCTTCTTCCAACTCCATTGATTATCGTCAGGTACCAATTTATTTCCATCAGCTTCTGTTTGTAACGATGGTAAAAGCTTCTCATCTCTCTGTCCTTAGGGTTTTCTGCGGTGATTTCTACCTTTGTTTTCTTCCTGAGTGTGAGATTCAAGCTTATCCTGTCCTTTAACTTTTACTCTTCCATTAGTCGTTCAGGAAACAATTTCAGTGGACAGGCTGTGCTTCTGTTAGTGGATACTTCATGACATCCTGTGATTTCTTTCTTTAGAATTCAGCTCTATTTTTACTTCTCAACTTGTGGAATTGATGACAAAGTGAGATATAAGCCAGTTCATAGAGCATTGTTTATGGGAGACATAAGGTTCTCTGCAAAATGTATTTTTTTTATTTTCCATGAGAAACTACCTTCACTTTAATGGAAGAGAATATCTTAATAATAGTAATTGTACTGAATCCTAGAAATCATTAATTTAATAAAGTCCCAGTATATGCTTTCACCCATCATTTTTTTATTCTCATTGTCTATAATTTTGATTCATGAGATTTGCAGAAATCTCCCTTAGTGTTTAAAATGTTATACTCAGACAATTTTTTACAACTAAAAATTTATTTACTTATTTAGTACTTAATATTGTCACTTTTCCCCCCTTTTTCCCCCTAGGAAACAGATTTTTATTTATTTTTTTTAATTAAAAATTTCCGCCTCCCTTTTCTTCCCCCCTCCCTCACTCCCCTCCCCCTCCCTCTCCAGTCCAAAGAGCAGTCAGGGTTCCCTGCCCTGTGGTAAGTCCAAGGTCCGCCTCCTCCATCCAGGTGTAGGAAGGTGAGCATCCAAACAGGCTAGACTCCCACAAAGCCAGTACATGCAGTAGGATCAAAACCCAGTGCCATTGTCCTTGGCTTGTCGGCAGTCATCATTGTCCTTCATGTTCAGAGAGTCGGTTTTTTCCCATGCTTTTTCAGTCCCAGTCCAGCTGGCCTTGGTGAGCTCCCATTAGATCAGCCCCACCGTCTCAGTGGGTGGGTGCCCCCTCGCGGTCCTGACTTCCTTGCTCATGTTCTCCCTCCTACTCCTCATTTGGACCTTGGGAGCTCAGTCCAGTGCTCCAATGTGGGTCTCTGTCTCTATCTCCACCCATCGCCAGATGAAAGTTCTATGATTATATGCAAGATATTCACTAGTATGGCTATAGGATCGGGCCATTTCAGGCTCTCTCTCCTCAGCTGCCCAAGGACCAAGCTGGGGACATCTCTCTGGACCCCTGGGAACCCATTTAGAATCAAGACTCTTGCCAACCCTAAAATGGCTCCCTCAATTAAGATATATACTTACCTGTTCCCATATCCACTCTTCCTTTATCCCAACCATCCCATTCCCACAAGTTCTCCTCATTTTCCCCTTCTCACTTTTCTCTCCCCATCTCCCCCCAGGACCCAGCAATACCACTCTTGGGAATATACCCAAGAAATGCCCTATTATATTACAAAAGCATTTGTTCAACCATGTTCATAGCAGCATTATTTGTAATAGCCAGAACCTGGAAACAACCTAAATGCCCTAAGAAGAATGGATGAAGAAAGTGTGGCATATATACATATTAGAGTACTACTCAGCGGTAAAAAAAAAAAAAAACAAAAAAAAAAAAAACACAGTTTTATCCTTTTATATGATATCATTTAGTTGCCTTGGCCCACCTATCCTCTGGGGTATTAAATTGAAATCAGGTAACAGGGTAGTAATATAACATGCAGATTTATTTTTATATAGGATAGAATTTTATGATTAGCTATTTTCTCCATCTTGGGTTTTTATTTTAGTTTACAATGATTTAATGGCTCTGAGGTCAGTAAAAACAAAATGGAATGGATTTGATATTGATCATTTATGCAAAATTTTATGCTCACTATGTGAAGAATTTGATCAGTCTATCATAAATTTGCCCAATGCAGCATGACAAGATATTAATTAGTAATGTTATTAAATAATTACAGAAATATTCATGCTAGTATACACAAATAGAGCTGTAACTTTAAAAATCCAGTTTTAAATTATTAAGCAATTGTCTACCTAAGCCCAACATTTCTTCCTAAAATCATTCATCTGATACATAATAAGAAACACCCTGAACAATTTCATTAGCATCTGTGAAAAGAGTTGAACTTTTGTTTCATGTTTTCTTGTCCTAAATTCCATATTACATAAATGTAATACATTGCATTTTAGTATGAAAGTAATTAACAGTTTTTTTTTCATATAAAATTTTTAAAAGTTTATGGTTGCACCAAGGAATAATTATATGTTCTCATTGTTCAAACTTTAGATGTCATTTCTGCTAATGTTACTTAGATTTAAGGTTTACCTTTTATCAGACTAAGTCAGAAAAATTAATTAACTATTTTGTATTTGCATTTACATTTCTAATTTAAGAAGATTTGGATTTTTTTGTTCAATCTCTGCATATTTATTGTTGAACAAACTTAAATTTTCAAATACAGAATTAAAGCTAACCAAGTGCAACAGATAAGTCTGCCCGTTACTCACATAGCTTCATACCATGTATTCAACCAGTCAAATTTGAAAAACAAAGACTCCAAATGACTTCCACTCAGCCAAATAAATTTGAGGCAGACCAGTACAGTATTAAAGTTGCGATACCAGACAACTTTGTTGAAAAAGCCTAAAATGGACAAGGACAGACTCCTGTGCTCCTTTTTTTACACACAAGGCTAAGAAATACAGTAAAGCCGGGCGATGGTGGCGCACGCCTTTAATCCCAGCACTCGGGAGGCAGAGGCAGGCGGATCTCTGTGAGTTCGAGACCAGCCTGGTCTACAGAGCTAGTTTCAGGACAGGCTCCAAAGCCACAGAGAAACCCTGTCTCGAAAAACCAAACAAAGAAAAGAAAAGAAAAAGAAATATAGTAAAAAGTTTGTCCAAAAAACACTCAAAAATGACTGTTACTGCCCTTGTGTTTAATATACTTAAAGTTTGAATAAGAATCTACTGGCTATACCATTCTAAGGTCTACCAGATACTATTAAAAAACAAAAACAAAAACAAAAACATGAAATGCTGCTAAATATGTAAGGTTTACAAAATTGCTGTCTCATTAACATTTTTTTCTTAACATCTCTTTATACCAGCTTGGCAAAATAGAACAATGTTGTCAGACTGCAAAAATCTAGCTCAGATATTAACAGGGTTTTGCACAGGATAAGGCAATCCATTCAAAGAAAGAGTACTGAGGCTGAATAATTTTGCAAAGCTGATTTACAGGGTTTTGTTCCAAATTCAGACAATTCTTTAAACATGCATTTTTTTTTTGGTATTAAATTGGCTGTTTGAAAGAAAGAAAAAGTACATTGAACAGAAATCATCTCAACTTAATAGTCTGAAAAAAACACACAGCTAATAAAATCTCAGCCTCTAGAAATCATTTTCTTCCTACTTCTTAATATGACATTTACACTAAGTTCCTGTCATGCACCCATTTATAGGCTAAATCAATGGTCCCTCTAGCTTGAAAATTTGAGACTGTTAGCTTGACTTCTAGTTAACACCAATTCTCAGTTAGGGATCTGCCATGATGCATTCATGCTATTAACAGGACAGATCATTTAACCCATAGGTACAAGTGTAAAATGGAATTTCCCAAGTCCTTTAAAATCCTGAACAGTGTTATGTATAGAACAGTTAATGATGTTCTTAATACTCCAACACCATTTAACCTCACACTCGGATATAGTCCAATTAACAATTGTCTTGACACCTGATGTTACCAAATTGAAAAGTATTAATATTGAACACGAATCAAAAATCTAGTTAGAAACATTTTATTTAAATGTGCCAAATAAAAACCCACATCTTCAGACCAAAAGATGTTAATACATTCAACAAAAACAATTACTTAACTGCTATGAATTTTACAGAGCATTAACCCAGATCCATTTTGATTAGATGGTTGATGATCCTTCCTAGGTTACATTTTACAGACATAACAAACCCCTTATAATAATGTAAACAAAATAACTTTTCCCTAAAGGGTGAACTTGAGAACTTCAGTCCATTCTTTCAGGACTTGTACTTCTTCGTGGACTTCCTGATGGGGAACGACTTCTTTTAGGTGACGGAGATCTGGATTTTGATAGGCTGCTTTTTGGCCGTGAAATAGACCTGGATCTTGATCTCGACCTTGAACGGGATTGGAAATACCTCGATCCTTTTATAGAACCAGACCTAGATCTTCTGAGTGAAGCTTATCTTGATCTACGAAGAGACACAGACCTTGATCTTCGAGGAGATGCTGATCTTGACCTCCTTCCCCGACTCCTGCTGCGTGAGCGAGAGTATCGCCTTCGCCTGGAACGGGAATGTGATCTTCGACGGCTATAGCAATGACAATCATAAGCATAATGTCCCTTTTCACCAGACTCATAGCATCTATCATTAGGATCAAAGAGACGTCTTGCAGGTGGCCTATCAAAACTAGATTTCCGAGGCATGCCTGTTGATAATTCAACCCTTACTCGAGAACCACAAATCACCTTCCCATCCAATCCTCGAACTGCATCTTCTGCATCTCTAGGATCTTCAAATTCCACAAAGGCAAATCCTGGAGGATTTCTGGCAATCCACACTGTTCTTAAGGGCCCATAGTAACTGAATGCCCTTCTAACTCGCCTTTACCAGCACCAGTTCCCAGGTTACCAACATACACCTTGGTTTCTCCTCCATACCGCCCGTAGCGTGACATGATGGCCGGTTCGCGTACTCGGCTCTTGCTCGCAGTGCCCGCAGCTCCAGTAGCACAAACGCGGCTGCACAGCTCTCCTCATCAACACTCCCGGCGGCGCTCGAAGATTTGGATTTTTAATTCATTAATTTATCTTTTATGTTTTGTTTTCTTTTATTTTAAATTTTTCATAAAAATTTTGAAAAATGTTAAAAAAAGGAAGGAATTTAAACATCTAACATTCCATTTTCACATATACAACACACATTAAGTTTCATGTACTATGCATATAAATATATTCTGAAAACAAAACTATCAGTAATTGTGCGCAATGCATTAGAATTTTTATGGCCTATACAGATAGCTCAGCAATTGAGAGAACTTGCTAATTAAAAAAAAAAAAAACTTTTACTGATTTTTGTGGATTTCATATCATGCATTACGATCCTCCCTTATCTCCCCGTCACCTCACATCTGTGCTTGCCCTTGCAACCTCTCCCCACTCATTTAAAATAAATGTAAAAGAGAAAACAAAAAACAAATGAAACAAAGAAACCAAACAAAAAGAAGATGACGCTTGGTGTGAAAGCTGTAGTGTGGCAGTGGAGACTCAGAGCTGACCTTCTAATCCATTCCTGTTTACCTACGAGAGTTCATTACCATAAATCCTTGTTCTGCCTCAAAGTCTCTGGCTTCTGCTTCACCACCAATAACTGACTCTCACTGGAGCTCCTCATGGATACCGTGTTGCTGTCCTGTGTCCTGGATATCTGATGTTTTGGATTTGAAGGTTCATCCCATTCTTTCAGAGGTCCCAAATACAGTTCCAAGAACACACATGGCAGTTCACAAGCTTCTGAAATTCCAATTCCAGGGGCTTTGATGCCATGTTTTGGCATCTGACAGTACCAGGCACCCACACTATGCACATACATATGTATAAGAAAACACACATGAAGTAAAAATAGCAATTTAAAAGAATTTTGTCATTCATACATAAATATAATTTTAATAACTATACTTCAGGTATATTCCACATCTTCTCAATAGTAACATTATAATTATAACCAGTTTAAATACATAGATACATAATATTATTGATAATTATTATGCACTATTATAATATTCTGAAAACAGCATTTAAAGGAAAGATTATAAGCTTGTGATATTCTGAGACTCCTACTATATCCTTCTGAGTCCTAGGATTATAGGTTGTACCACCACTCAAAACTTTGGAAATGAAGTTCTACAAAACATATGTTCGATATACTAGTTAAAATTGAGCTTTTGGTAAATTTGGACTCAGTCAGAAGTGTATTTGTCGGAAACCATTTCTGTCCACTGCAGCATCTTTCAGACAGCATTCTTTCATCAGTAAAATTATATAACAGAACTATTATAAGTTTCCATGTCAAATAGCCCTGTGGTAGTTTGTAATTGATGTCTATAAGATTACAGGGAATTGCACTATTCCTTATATTCTGTGTAGTAATAGGAGCGGCGGGGCTGCGTCCCCAACACCCCAGCCGCCTGCTCGGCTAGCTTTTGCCCCGAAATAACAACACACAAACTGTATTCATTTAAACACTGCTTGGCTCATTTCTACCTAGCCTCTTCTAGGCTAACTCTCGCACCTGGACTAGCCCATTTCTTATCATCTGTATAGCACCGGTCTTACCAGGAAGATTCTAGCCTAAGTCCATACTGGGTCGGAGCTTCATAGTGTGCATCTTCCCTGGAGCGGGGAGCATGGTGTCTCTCTGAGGCATCTGCTCCGGAGAGCAGAGCTGTGGAGTCTGACCTCACTTCCTCTTCCTCCCGGCATTCTGTTCTGTTTACTCCACCTACCTATGTCCTAACCAATGAAATGGGCCAAGGCAGTGACTTTATTAGCCAATGACCTTCCTCCATCATTTCCCCTTTTTCGGTTTAAACAAAAAAAAAAAAAGGCTTTAACTTTAACATAGCAAAATTACATATAACGAAACAGTTATCAAGTAAAAGTTACAATAATCTTTATCATAACTAAGGAAAACTATAACTAACTATTCTTAACTCCATCAAAGACTCCAAAAAGATACAATACTACCTAAGCAAACAAGAAAAAAAGCAACTTTTAAAACTCTAGAAATGACAGAGACATCTTGCTGCCTGGACAGTCACCCAAAGTTCCTCTGTACCATTGGGGCATCCATCTTCAGCCTTCAGGCCCATGGTATCCAGCAGACATTTCCATAAAGCAGGAAAATTCAAAGTCAGTTCAGTCACTATCTGTTGTGTCCTGCAGAATATCTCACAGACTCTTTCATGAATTAGGAACCCCGAAAGATCATCTCACCTTAGGCAAGTTCAGTAGTCCTCTCTCTGTGGGTTCTCTGTGTCCAGTTTATGCAATAGTCCAGGCAAGAGCAGTTTCTTGCCCAAATCATGAAACAAATAATATTATATATTGGCAGTTACTAAAAAAGTAACAGCTTCTTTCTGCTGTTATTTCTTTGGTCACCGATGGGCAAAATGTTAGAAAAGCAAACTTTGGGACTGCCTTCGTGAACATTTATATTCAGCATAAATTTCTTGTTTTTTTTTTTTTTTTTTTTGATTTTTCGAGACAGGGTTTCTCTGTAGTTTTGGAGCCTGTCCTGGAACTAGCTCTTGTAGACCAGGCTGGTCTCGAACTCACAGAGATCCGCCTGCCTCTGCCTCCCAAGTGCTGGGATTAAAGGCGTGCGCCACCACCGCCCGGCTATCAGCATAATTTCTTATAGACATACATTAAATTGAAAACTGAAAACTCTAGTCCTTCAGTATAAAGAATGTTGTTATAAATATGTAAAGGTAGTTGCAAGTTTGAACTAGTCTGCTTGATTGGATGTGATGTAGATTAGTAGTGAATTATCAAGCTGTATATAATATCATACATAGAATTTCCACATTTTTAAGACAGCTTGATGTGGTAGTTGCAAACTAAATACTACCGCAAATGTTCTCTTGCATCTGAATATAGAAAGAACTGTTTTTGTAACATTTGGAGCTCTATTGTTTAGTGCAATGAGATCCTATCTTTTATCATTTGTCAGGTTAATTGTGTAGAAGCCACAAATAATGCATTCCCTCACCCAATTCAAACCTATCAGACGAATTGCTCCTAACATATATAATATATCATTAACATTACTTATAAAAGCAAGAATAGATCACACAGTTAAGAACAAGACTCATCATGAGCCCATGAGTTATTCTCAGAATTAGACAGACCTTCTCACAGATCTTTGAGGGACCTGGGAAAACATCTCAGAATTCTCATTAAGGTAAACACCTTACAAGGGATCAGGAAGAGCATCAGAATATGTCTGTGTGAACACTGACGGATGTATAGCAGTACAAGCCTAAAAGAAGCTAAAAATGCTTAATCTCTAATCTTAATTTTACCAAGTAAGTCATTTTTTTCCTGTTAAGAAAACGAAATTAATTTCTTCTTTCAGTTTTTTTTCCATGTGTCTTCTCCATCTAACAGGTGAGAAAATGCTTATCCTTATAAACATACGTATCCAGGTAACTTGAAACGGACTGAGCAGATTGAAATTATATATCTAGGTGTGTGTGTGTGTGTGTGTGTGTGTGTATGTATGTGTAATAGTAATAATTATATTAATTTTAAAAGTAAAAACAAATTAAAATCAAAATCAAAAGCCAATGATAGAATATTCAAATATGCAAAAATATCTCAGACTTTGAATTTTTCTGCATTTGAAGAACCACATAAACTGGGTGATGGTTCCACAAACCTTTAATCCCAGCTCTCAGGAGGCAGAGGCAGGTATATCTTTGTGAGTTTGAGGTTAGGCTGGTCTACAAGAGCTAGTTCCAGGATAGTCTCCAAAGCTACAGAGAAAACCTATCTCAAGCTCAAGGGACCATCTTGATATTCTGTACACACATTTTCACTCCTTGACCTGTGAGATAAAAAGGGATGGGAGTTCATCTCGTTTATGTCACTGAGTAGCTGATCATTCTATAATAGTTCTGCTTTTACCCCTCATTTACCTTCATTTGGTTTCAAGGAGTTGTAGAAGATGCCAGACAAATGTCATATCCATAGCCTGTGTATTTGCTGTAAAGCTAAGAGTTTTAATAACTTGCCTCCTTGTGTTTTGGTGAGTATTTTTCTTAAGTAGCACAGACTCTCCCTGAAAGCCCATTGTGGATGCAGAGTACCACCCTAAGTACTGACTAGGTGTTTGTTTTTATTTCTTTCATATATGTATTTTTTTCCACATTTCATTCTTCGTTTTAGGCACTCACTGCATGGTAGACATACTACCAGTATTTGGGGTATGTTTTATGCTAGTTAGGGCTCCAAACAACCTATTATTTATGTTACCTCCAATAAGTAAATAATCTGCAGAAAAGAGATGAGCACTGTGCCCAAGGATTATAGATTAACAGCAAGCCTGCTAGATTTCAGTGTGAGTCTTACATTATATCATATTGTTATCCTAGGCTAATCCTAACAGTTGAGCTATTTCAATGCAAGAAAATCCAATGTATGAAAGGAAAGCCTACAAAGAGAGATTTTTTTTTCCCTTAAGACTTCCCACACCTAGGTAGTTAAGGAAATAAAAGCTCTACATGACATAGTTTAAAGGAAACATTTCTCAGCCTCTGACATACTTGCATTTTAATATTGATGAAACAATTTTCTAATGTGGTTTTAGATACTTATGAGAGAAATGTAATTCACTGTCACAAATATTTTAAATGGGTTAATAAAGAATAGAATTATTTTAATGCTCTTACAAATACTAAAGTTAATTAATATTTTAATTTCAAAAGTAAAGTTGCAGTTAATTGAAATATCTCCATCACTTATTATAACATTACAAACTCACTTTCCATCCTTAGTGATAGTTTTTTTTCCTTTTCTTTATTTTTACCAAATTCTTGCCATACTCTGTTCCAAGACTCTTAGTCTCTTTTGTTTCTGGAAAAAAAGAAAAGAAAACTTGGAAAAATTTCATTTACTTGTTAAGAGTAAATTTCAATATACAGAAACGTCTCACTGAGAAGTAAATATTTGATGGTATACAATGCCCTTATCTGGCCTTACCTGGGTCGTCTTGATCTTCAGGAGACATGATAGGGTGCCTAGCTGCTAAGGCTTTATATCAAGGACTAATAGAAATTAAAACACCTATTCTAAAACCCAACTGCTATAAACATCTAATATGCATGTCAATGACTTTTTTTTACAGTCAAACAAACTGTACCAAATATATTCTTGATTGCAGAAATAGCAATTGTTGTCTATTTAATGGAATCAAGAAACCCATAGATGATTGGCTGGTTATTTCTTTGAAGGCAATTATTGTCTACTTAATAGGATCTAAAAGCCTATAGATGGTACTCTTGACATTCCTTTGAAGGTTTTTATTGTCTGCTTAATGGGATCTGGAAGTTCATAGATGATAGTATAGGCATTTCTTTGAAGGATTTTTTTTTACAGGTTAATGGAGGTTGGATAACTTACCCTAACTGCTCAACTGAATGAACAAGCATGTGAATGCAAGCTGAGCATCAGCGTTCATCTCTCTTTGAGTCCGCATGTGAGTGTATTAGCATCTGCCTCAAGTTCCTGCAGCCATGACTTACCTACCTCAACGGGGTGTATCCTTGAAGCATAAACCAACGTGAATCCAATCCCTCTAGTTTGTTACATTTTTTTCTGGTTTCATAGAAATGAGCACTTACTAATGCTTCCTTTTTAAAGGTTTGAGAAGATGAGTGTTCATGGCCCAGCAATTATCAGTGAAGAACACATACTTCACTTTTCTAAGAAGGAATATGGAGGAACCACAGTAATGCATCAGAACTAAAACTAGGTTCTGCTCACCCTTATGTGTTAGCCATCTTTAGACCATATGGAACCCAATGATGAAATGTTCTTGTCTAGGCCATCTACATCCAACCAGAATCTCCAAGTCATTCCTAATATTGTTGAACTTTTATAGAAACAAGCAAACTCTTTGAACAGAATTTGTCCCTTTCCTGATATGACTTTATTAAGAAAAGACTGATAATGATTCAATATTAAATAACAGTAAAATATATGGCATATAAAATATCTTATTATTGACAGCATAATTAGACTTTAAAGCAAAAGTTATAAACCCTTATTCACCAGAATCATATGATAAATTTGGGGAAATGTGATTTATATTTTATGTATTGATTTATTCACTTATTCATTTAGTGTGTTTGTGCATGTGCATGTGTGAATTGTACGTTTTTCACAGGATTGTGTATTTGTATGTGTGCTTGCCAGTGTACATATACAGATGCTATTGAAGGCCATAGGGTGATCTTGTTTGTCATGCTTACTTTGTACCAACGAGACAGAATTTCTCATTGAAACTGGAGATAGAGTAGCAGTCAGAAAACCCAGAGATCTCTCTGTATTCATTCCCCCACAATCCTGGGGCTAACACAGTAATGTGGATGATAAAAATTCAAGCTTGAGTCAGGTGGTTGTGGCACACGCCTTTAATCCCAGCACTCAGGAGACAGAGGCAGAGAGATCTCTGTGAGTTTGAGACCAACCTGATCTACAACAGCTAATTCCAGGACAGGCTCCAAAGCTAGAGAAAACTTGTCTTACAAAACCATAAAAAAAAAAACCACAAAGAAAAGTTCAAGCTTGGATCCATATACTTGAACAGTAAAGCTCTTTACCTATTGAGCCACCTCTTCAGTCTCCTAAACTGAAAATATAGGTATCTAAGAATACACTTGTGATGAACTTAGGCAAAAAATTAATTAGTTTTGAAAATTTAAGTGCCATATTTGAGAGTGTGAAAGATTGAGTACTCAATGCAGTGGGTATGGACACTGGAAGAATACATATATCAGCTCAAAGAGACCATGAAAATATTTGTAGTTATCACGTCCTGGGTAAGTAACAAAAAAATTATCTCTAGTGGAGTATCAAGGGGTTCATCAACCATAGAAAGAACAGGCCCCAATGCTGGGGTGTAGTTAGTGAACACCAAACAGATTCCATGTTGTATATGTGCATGTATGTTCACTTTTTTGTTTGGTTTGGTTTCCTTATTTTTTGTTTTTTTTTTATTTGGATTTTATTTTTTTCGTTTTTGTTTTCTTTCTTTTACTGAGAGAAAAAGAGAGAGAGAAAACATGAAAATGGGAGATAAGAGAGATTGGGAGGGGAGAAAGAATATAATAAAATATAATAAAACCTATTGTATGAGAAAATTTAAGAGAAAATTAAAAAGAAAAAGACAATATCCTGGCAATATTAAAATAAAAAATAAGCAATAAAAAGACAATATTAAAGTTTTCCTTTAACCTCATTTCTGGTGGAAGTTTACCATGGGTCTTGTTAGTAGGCAAGGGGTTCGGTTTGACAGTGAGAAAGCTGCTTTGGTGCTGTTTTAAAAAGTTATATGAATTTTATATTTAACATAACACTCAGCTCATTCTTATCTTAGAAGAAAAATAAATGCCTTATTACTTTTACATATGTGAAAATGATCTCATAATTATGAAGTTGTTTTAATGGCTTGATACTGCTCATCATTTTTACCAAATTAGTTAGTCAATAATTATGAAATTACTCCCTTGATGACCAATGTGATTTTCTGAAGAAGTACATAGCCAACATTGTAATTTATGCCTCACAAATTATGGTGTTATGCTAGGCAGCAACCATGAGCATCTTCAGTACAAAGCTGAGTTCTCCGGGAGGCTACTAGGTCAGCTTCCATTTGAGAGAAAAGAGGCTTCTGAAAGCTCATGAGAAATAAATTATACTGATTCTAGAACCCTGGAGTAACCCTGCTAGATAGGAGTCACTGCAGATTTTTGGTTACTTCTAATTTAAATGCTTATATTTGACCCTATTCAAATAAAACTATTTTTATTCACTTCCATTTAATTCATTTCAAATATGCATAAAGTTTATGTTAAATTTTAAAGTGATTTTAAATCTACCATACAGAGCGATGCAGATGTATCTGTGATTAAGAGCTCTGGCAGCTAATCCAGAAGCTCTGAGTTCTGTTCCAAGTACTGATGTCAGTCAGTTCACAACCTCCTGTCTTTCCAGGTCCAAAGAGTCCAATGCCTTCAGGCATCAACTGGTACCCACACACCTATGACATATACTTATACAAATATATACAACACATAACTAATTGTATCTTTTGAAATGCTTTTAAAACCTACTCTAGAATCAAAACTGAAAGGTAAAGTGCAGTACCATGAATGTGCTTTATACTGTATGTAAATGAAAATCTGGGTCAAGGACCGAATCTAAAGAAGCAAACATTCTTTAAGGCAGGGCAGGGAACCCTGATTGCTCTTTGGGCTGACGAGGGAGGGGGATTTGATTGGGGGAGGGGGAAGGAAATGGGAGGCGGTGGCAGGAACTAGACAGAAATCTTTAATAAATAAATAAATTAAAAAAAGACAGTTTGTTGTGCAGAAAGTTAAGAGCTTCAACATTTATGAACACCGATAAGAGAGTCTTGTGAAATAGATATTTATAATATCACCAACATTTCATGGAACTAGTCAAGGATAAAATCTTTGAGCAATTTCCTCAAAACCTAATACTTAGAAAAGGCTACGATAGAAAAGATAAACCCATAGGCAGAAATCCAGCTTTCTGAGGCTTAAAAACCTATTCTGTCTGTTTGTGAAACACCAGAGACAAAATCAGGGAATTATACCATGTATCCTTTATTTAGCTCCTATTACAAGTGATTTCTGATTTTTTGTGTATAATTAATTATGTTAACTAGCCAAACTTTTATGTCTTCAACTTTAGAAATTTTATATAAAATTGCAATTATTAAACTTATCAGAGTGGCTAAACATATTATAGTAACTTGTTATTAATGATTAAAATGTTTGACTATTCTCTTCTTATGTTTTTTCATATTTTCTTTCCTATATTCTAGAAGCACTCAAGCAACGTAAAGCTAGAGATAGATTTTTTTAGATAAACAAACAAAATAAAGAAAGATAAAAACAAACTCATAGACCTTTGTCAAATTAGAACCTTGCTAAATGTGGTAACCATCTAATTTGTTGATAGTTGCAAGAAAGAAGATTTGTATAAACAGACTGCTCTTCATTTTCAGCCTCTCAGACCCAAATAATCACACAGAAACTATATTACTTACAACACTGTTTGGCCTAGTAGTTCAGGCTTCTTATTAGCTAACTCTTACATCTTAAATTAACACATATCTATTAATCTGTGTATCACCCTGAATCTGTTGCCTACCAGTAAGTTTCTGGCATATACTTCTCCTTTGGCAGCTACAAGGTGTCTCTCTGATCTGCCTACTCTCTATTTATATTTCTTCCAGCCTAGCTATATTTTACCATGCTATCGGCTGAAGTAGTTTCTTTATTAACCAAGGGCAATAAAAACATATTCATAGCATATCGAGGGAAATCCCACATCATTTCCTCTTTTCTGTCTAAATAAAATGGAAGGTTTTAACTTTATAAAAGTAAAACTACATATAACAAAACAATTTTCAGAAAGGCTTATAGTTACAATATTTAGTTTATTTGTATCTGGCAAAATTAAAGAAAATATACTATCATATATTTTATCTTTATAGTCTGAAGTTTTATATTTAATTTACCTTTTATCATAACTAAGGAAAGCTATAATTATCTATCTTAAAGTCTTTAAAGACACCAGAAGGATATAATATTACCTAAGGAAACAGGAAGTCAAGATACTATTAAGTTGGTTTAACTTAGCAGCAAAAGAAGCAAATGTCCCTCTGCAGTCAACTTTTAAAGAAAACACAATAATATGCATAATGCAAACTCTCTGTGTACTTCTGATCTTTTTGTGGAAAATATTTTATTCTATTACATTTTCATATTTAATTTTCTTTACTCATTTAATCTATGACTATCTGTAGTATTTCTCTTCTCTCATAAGTCCATGTACATTTATCCAACACTCTTACCCATTTAGAGGTCTTTTTAATCTGAATCTGTCTTTATTGTGTATCTGAAATGATTTTTTACCAGGAAAGCTCTTTTTTTTTAATGGTAAGGGGGCATGGCTAGAACCAACTCTGTGGCTCCACCCTGTCCAACATGGCAAAGGTGTTCTCACTGCCTCTGCGAGCTTCTTACCACCCCAGATTAAGGGATTAAGGGTGACAGCAAATTTATGTCACCATTGGGCAATTTGTAACCTCTAGCTCACATACTCCATTTAAGTGCTCAACCTTCTGAAAAAGTCAGTTATTCATACTGCCAGCACAAACTAGAAAGCTGTCTCTCAAAGAAGCCATGAAGTTTTTATTACTAACACTGATTAAGGAAGCCTTATATTAAAGGAGTCCTGCCACTGCTCACTGTCAGCAAACAGAGCCTATCTGAAAAAAAAAAAAAAGAAAGAATGAATGAATGTAAGAAAGAAAGAAAAAAGAAAGAAAGAAAGAAAGAAAGAAAGAAAGAAAGAAAGAAAGAAAGAAAATGTGGCTACCATGAAGCTGTGCTTAGCTCCCGGTTTTGTGGGTCTAGAAGCCCTTTTATTTTTTTTAAGGTTTTCTTTTCTTTTTTTGGTCTTCTGTGGATCCATGCCCCAGACTCATTTCCAGCCACCGAGACTGGAATAACCACACAAAACCTTTATTATTTATAACACTATTTGGCCTATTAGCTCAGACTTCTTATCACTAACTCTTACATTTTAAATTAACCTATTTCCATTAATCTGTGCATCACCACGTGGCGATGGCCTACCAGGAAGGTTCCAGCATGTTCTTCCCCTTTGTCAGCTACATGGTGTCTCTCTGATCTGCCTACTCTCTCTATGTATCTCTTCCAGCCTGACTATATTCTGCCCTGCTATAGGCCAAAGAAGCATCTTTATTAACCAATGATAATGAAACAAATTTATAGCATACAGAGGGGAATCCGACGTCAGATATAACATTAAATAAAGTAATAACACTTTCTTAAATTCTTTGGTATTTATATTTGTCTAAAAAAGTAAAAAAAGATGATATACCTCCAGAGATAGAAATACAGTAAAGTTCACAAAAATAGAATATAAAATGACTAAGAAATATTTTGTATGGTCATCCCCCCAAACATACATATAGATAACATTATACAGAGTAAGAAATTTATAGACATGTATTTAGGAATATAATACATTATACCATAATTAATATGTTTACATATATAGTTTGCATATATAAGTATGCATATATGTGTATTGTATATATATATATGTGAAACACATGATAGACAGATAGATAGATAGATAGATAGATAGATAGATAGATAGATAGATAGATAGATGATAGAAAGATAGATAGATAGATAGATAGATAGATAGATGATAGATAGAAAGAAAGATGATAGATAGATAGATAGATAGATAGATAGATAGATAGATAGATAGATAGATAGATAGATAGATTTTAATGAAATATAATATGGCCATAGATTTGACAGAGATCAAAGAGGTTTATATGAATGCGTTTATAGAAAAGAAAGGGCTGGAGAGATAGCTCAGAGGTTAAGAGCACTGACTGTTCTTCCAGAGGTCCTGAGTTCAAGTCCCAGCAACCACATGGTGGCTCACAGCCATCTGTAATGAGATCTGGTGCCCTCTTCTGGACAGCAAGCATACAGACAGACAGAACACTGTATACATAATAAAATAAATTTTAAAAAAAGAAAAAAAGAAAAGAAAGGAAAGGAGAAAATTTTGTAATCATAATTTCATCTCAAAAATAAAAGGAACAACTTTTGTACAACTGATAAACATTCAATAATCTTAGCAATTAGAGAAATGAAAGCTAAAACTGTTTTGAGATTTCATCTTGTCCCATGAGAATACTTATGGTTAGTAGAGCAAATGATGATAAATTCTGTGGAATATGTGAAAAGAGGAGACTCCTAATTAATTGTTGATTTGTTCACAATCTGGCACAGACACTAGAAAACAATGCAGAGGACTGTCAAAAATCTGAAGTACATCTTCCGTATGATCTAGCTACACCACTCTTTGACATGTGCCAAAAGGACTCAATGTCCTCCCCAACAAACACTTGTTCAGCCATGATTACTGACACTCTATTCACAATAGCTAGGAAATAGAAACATTTAAATGGATAATAAAAATATGATACATATGAAAAAAAGAATATGAGTCCTTTGTAAATCGAAATGAAATCTTGAAATTTGAAGGTAGATGATTAGAACTAGAAAAGATGAGCATGAATGAGGAAACCCAGACCCAAGGGGACAAACACTGTATGTTCTCTCTTCTCTGTGCTTCATAGCTATGTGTTGTTACATGGGAGTACATAACATGGTTAAACCACAGTAACAAGGAAAGTAAACAGTCTATTGTGGGTAAAGGAAGGAACCCTAGAGAGGGGAATAGTGAGGCACAGATAGTAAACAGAGAATAATGAGAAAAAAATGAAATGGGAATAAAAGGAAAATGGAACGAAAGCAAGGGTGAGGGAGAACGAAGGAAGGGAAGAAGGATAAATAATATTAAGGATGTTTGAAAAAGTATCCGAGATACATGCTATTTTAGCTTTCTTCTTAAAATACATAGAAAATACACAATTTTACATACACACATATACATTCCTATGTTATATAAACCCACATACACACAATATACACAGATAATTTGAACGAAGTTATACTACTGAAAATGATAATGCTTACCCCCTACAGCCATAAAACATCTAACAAAACCTCAGTGCCAAGCATGGGAAACTCCCCTTTGAAGACCTGAATTCCATAATCTAGAGGAAGGAGAGAATAGACTCCCATAAGTTGCCTTCTGACCTCTACACATCTACTGTGTTAGGTGTGCTCACAGATCCACACAAAAATAAAATAAAGTTAAAAATAAAAAATAATAAGCACCATGTGTAATGGAAAGAAATATTGTTCACTAAATACACAATATCAATATCACTTTGAAACATTACTGATTGAAAATATTTTTAACTTGAAAAAACAGAGTATATATATTCTAATTAACAACCATTCTGTAAAGTTGGTTATCCAGTACTATTCCTAAAATACATTTAACCTGTCAAATTACTAAATAAGTTTAAATAAAAATCATAACACAATTTATGACATTAGAGTCTTCAATTTAAAAATGTACATTATTTGACCTGAAGGAGAGGTATATCATATATTTTACATCACTCTTCAAACATTAAATTCTGTATTATATTATGGTAGAGGTTTGATATTTATTGCTCCTAATACAAACACATTAGCATACTACTGATGGCAGGACTGGGAACTTAGGAGATACAATGAAATAAATGAAATTCCTTAGAGATTAAAATACGAATGTATTTTTAAAAGATAATAAAGACTAGAAGTATGTAAAGAAGAGATAGGAAGAGTAAGTGAAGGAGAGGTGTTTTTGTATTTATTAAGCTTTTCACTTAAATGGCAAAAATGGCCTTGATATGAAAATAATGCTCACATTTGATTTTTATTTGTGATTTGATGTAAGAATCAGTGACTCCGCTGCTTGTATCACTAATAAGAAAAAGCAGCTGCTTAAACATTGTTACAATGTTGTTAATGAATTACATAACCTATAAACTCCTTTAATCTCTAATCTTCTATGAATGTGAGCTGTTATTAATTGATTAATCCTTGGAAGAGAGAAGCAAGGAAAGGAGACTTAAATGTTTTTCTCTATGATTGTAAACACACCCTGAAATCAGTTGATAGTCTTATAGGTAAACCTATAGGAGAAACCTTGGCACAGAGACAGGACACTGCAACTTTCCTGCCAGTGTTAATTATTTTAATTTATCATTTTGCTTATTCTCCTTTATAAATATTCTAATCTAAAATTACTTGAACTATGAATGAACATATTCATGAGATATATTGTGGGTACAAAATTATACACAAAGAAATATACACAACTTTGGTCTTTTATGATATAGAAGAAAGAATATGAATGGCTACCTTAATATTGCCATATGAAGTTTTAGAAAATCAACATTCAATTTACAGTTTCATAAGAAAAAAATAACTCCACTCAACAGACCTCCATGACACTACATAACAGATTGATTTTAAATGTAGTGTAGTGATTAGTCTCAGCAAGCAGAGATTACTGTGTATAATTAGTTTTAGTGACTCAGAAAAAATATTATCTATAATGATTGATGATACTCCAGCTATGAATGTGAGAGTCAATAATTAAATTAAATTACTTTCAAAGCATGAGAAGAGTTTATGCCATTTTAGGAGCTTAAATTGTCCTTATCTCAACAACTGTCAGCTATGTTTGACTCTCAAATTTTATTGAAGTCTTGTTCCCTATGATGAACTTATATCCAATTTCTATAATGTAATAATTAGTGTTGAAACTTCAAACATAATATATTAGCTATCTTGCATAAACATTTGTGATGTACTATCTTCAAACAATTCTTCCCTGGGGATGTTTTAGAAAACGTGCCCTAATTGTAAACAGTGACTTTACCTTTGTCCTCTGAGACTGGGATGGGTAGATTGAAAAGACATATTTGTTTGTTTGGGTGTTTGGGTGGTTGGTGGGTTGTTTGGTGTTTAGCTGTAACTCTGTGTATGCGTGCACATATATGTACAAGTACTCACAGAGACCAAGAGAAGACGCCAGTGCCCCAGAAGATATACTTACTGGGACAGAAGTCTTTTATTTCACATTCCTTGGTTGCCTTCTTGGGCTGTTAACTCTGGGACCTGGTTGTTTGTTTCTTTGTGTTTTATTTTATTTTCAGTTGATTCAGTGTGCACCTTCTTAGGACCTTTGTCTGTGTTTGTTTTTGTTCACTAATGGTCATTCAGATACCACAGGCAGAATGATTTCTTTCAGCTGCTAAACACTAACAGCCTCACTTCACAACACAATTGTACTCTTAATTATATAAGGATATTTTAAAATGTCTTATTTTCTTAAATTTCAGTAATGTTGGTGGCATCTGTTTTTCATTTATCCACTTCTACTGACTGCAATCTACTTGAGGGCAGTGGTACTCAGTTTTTGAGTCCAGGTATTTGATCTCTTACTTTACGTTTTAACAGCAAATTATCAATGGTTATATAATAGCTCTACTCACCCATGGTTAAAGTACATTCTTTTTTATATTATGGAGGCCACTTGTTCATCCTGGCCACCCAGAACCAAAATAAACACAGAAACTATATTAATTAAATCACTGCTTGGTCCATTAGCTCTAACTTCTTAAAGACTAACTTTTACATATTAATTTAACCCATCTCCATTAATCTGTGTATCGCCACATGGCTGTGGCCTACCGGGTCAAGTTCCCAGCATCTGTCTCCAGCAGGCTACATGGCTTCTCTCTGACTCCACCTCCTCTCTCCCAGAATTCAGCTTAGTTTTCCATGCCTAGCTCTGGTCCCCTATAGCTCTTCTATAGGCCTAAAGCAGTTCCTTTACTTATCAATGATATTCACAGCATACAGAGGGGAATCCCACAACACCTTTTTGTGAGTTTTTCCTTCAAATATCTTCTGAGCGTAGTTATCTAAATTTTTATATATGCCATAAGACATTCATTTTTCTGAAGAGCAATTTACTTACTGCCCATGATGTACTTTTAGGGCAATGCCATTGACTCCAACATTTCAAAAACAGGAGGAAAAAATGGTAGTTGGATTCCTGAACTAACATGGTACTTTTATCAAATTGCCTTGAAACATATTTCTCTTCTGTTTCTTCCTATAAGTGCATGCTGTTGGCTCATTCTTAATGTTTCTTCTACTGCCAGATACAATGAAACTTTCCATGATCAATTAGTTTAGTTTCATCATGGAATTCTTTTTCCTCTTATGAAAATATATTGAAATGACAGCCTACTTTCGTTTCTTACTTTTCTAACCCCCCCACATACTTTGCGAATTCATCAAGTATATTTATTTTTTATAAATTGTTCTGATGCAAGAATAAGCACCATAAAACTCCAATGAGTATGTCTAACCAGAAGCCCTACAAAAATCTTATTTATGATTTGTTTCCAGTTATTCAGCTTAATAAATGACAATAATTAAGTTTTACATTAGGTTGTAGATACAGTCATTCATCATTAAATATTGGGATAAGCAGTTAGGTGATTTCTACATTATGCAAATATCATGAGTTTACTTATAGAATATGAATGGTTCATCTTAATCATTCAGTGAAACCTCTTGATAATCAAGAGCTAAATTTCATATAAGCTATATTATGCTATGGCTGGCATAAAAACATACATCATTTCAGACTAAAATGCATTTATTAAGTGAAAGAGCTAAATCTAATATAATGAAAAAATAGAAATGAAATAACAAATGCCACAGTCATTTACTCTTGACATCATTTACTATATATAATTATGTGCTGTAATTGTCTGTGGTAGGCAGTATAGAAGGTTTGTTAGAACTGCATTACCACAAACATGAATGTAAGTATGTAGTCTGTTGCTGATGAGGTATCATTGTATAGGGGGTATGTACCTATATGGTATATATTTTTGTGCAATATGCATTACAATATATAGTAAGAGCCATCACACTAGGTCTTAAATATCAAACATGAACTATCAAATACCTCAAATTATATAATATAAATTTGACATATTAACAATTAAATCTGAGATAATGTAACAGCTCATTTGTTACTCATTTCCCACAATTTTGAAAATTCTAATTCTTTTCTTTCAAAAATTTAAATACCCTGATTTGCTTAACCATTGTCTATCTTTGTATTTCATTCTGAAAACTTGACTCTTCTATTATACTCATTAAAAGAACAGATACGATATTATCATATAATCCAATTTTTAAAATATATGCTCTTTTTCTCAGTAAACTTATCCATAACTGATGTTTTCATGCCTCCCTTAGAAAACAGCCTCTGTATATAGAGTTCCAGTCTGATTCAGACATCATATGAATTGCAAAATCAGTATTTTCATGAATACGTGACTCAGATCAAAGTCTTTCAGGCATACCCTGAAAGACATTTATATTATCTACTTTAATATCACTATCCATTCAAACCAAACTTTATCATCTATGACTCTATGGCTATAGACTCTTCTCTTTCTGTTCTAGTAATACCTTCTGATCTCCAATTGCTTCTCCCTACTACAAAAAAAAAAAAATTAGCAATTTTACAATAGTATAAGTTTGAGATGATCTTTAAAACCTTTTCAATAAATTATTATTTCCTTTAGGGCAAGAAGATAAAATCCCTTATTTGACATACAAGTCCTGCTTCATGTTGCTTCAGCTGACTTAGCATATCTGATACAATGTTTATAATGTGCAATCATTTGCTCTGGGTTCAAATCAAAATGTTGCCCTGTCTTATCTTGTGAACTACTTCAGCTATTGTGTTTTCTGGACCTTAGTTTCTAAATAAATTATGAGTAGTTACTAATTTCCATATTACTTAAAATAAGAACATGGTAATTAATAGAAAGCACACACATAAATACATAAATTTGTTGTATTTTATTGCTTTTTCATAGTCATTACATGATGATTGCCCTTGTATTTTCCATAAGATAGCTATAGCATTGCTTGTTTTAATTGCTGTTCACACACACAACTTTAGTCCACCCCTCTTTAGCTTTGATGTAGGCAGCTTTCTCTGTCTGGAATACTTTGCCTGTACTCAGACTCTATTATCCCTGACATAAGTTCTTTTACCTCATCCTTCAAGTTTCAATCTTATGAACCTTTTCTAAAACATTAAGTTATTCTAATACTTCAAAGTAATTTCTGCTTTCATTCAAGGGTCATGCACCCTTTTAAAATATACATTTTCAATTGAACAGATATTTTTGCTACTAATTTTATCATTGCTCTGGAAATGTGAAATGGGTATTATACTTATTTTCTCACTGATTTCTTGAAAATTATTTAAAGTGCTTCACGCAGGAGAATTATGTTGTCATTTCTGGGGATATTATTTTCTGTTTTAAGTGCTTATTTAAATTTTTCATGAAATATAACTTTATTTGCCCTTTCCTCTTCTTCCAACTTGGCCCAGATCTCCCCCCACCTACCCAACTTCATATTCTCCCTCTCTTTCTAAAACACAAGCAAGAAAACCAACAAAACCCTAAAACTATCACAATAAATGTGGCATGTACTTTATATCACAAAAACAGTTTGAAACAAAATGATCAAAAGATTTCTATTTCCCTAAGGGAATACACCTACATGTGCCAAAATTTGCTCTTATTTGTTCTGTTAGGGATATCTTATATGTTTCAAATTACAACAAAACAAAACAAAAAGATAATACTGTTGTTCTTGGTTTCAATAATCCATAGAATAACAGACAATGATATATCTCCTATGAAATTACTAAATATTTTTAATGTAATTTCTTTAAAATTCTGTTACGGGAGGTCCTCCCACTCCTCCAGCCTATCACCGCTGAGATACCAGCCCCTTGGGGTGTGATCTCTTTCCCTTTAAAAAAGCTGCCACTTCCCTCTCCTCTCTCTCTTCACTTCCTGCTCCACTGGCGACTAGACTTCCTTCCTGGTTGCGCAGAGGGCTGACGGTGATCTGTAAGTTTTTTCCCCTTTAAATAAATACCACCCTATTAATCATAATTCCAAACTGGTGTGGCATTATTTATGACTTACGCCTTCAAAATTCTATAGTACCAAAAAATATTATTGTTACAGGTTGAATCTTAAATATCCCCCATGGACTTCATTTTAATGACTTGGTGTTCATTGAAGACCCATAAAGGTTCTGGTCTAATAAAATGTTATTTGGCTGGGAGAGAATGAAGCATATAAAACAGAAAAAAGAAGTCTTTTGTAACTGGGGCCTGCCCTCCAAGAGAAGTAAAGTGCATTTCTTTGTGCTCCTTTGGTGCTTGGGTATAAGATTGCTTCAATTCCTATAAAGACTACAACCAGCAGAGAAACAAACTGCAAGAGGTAAGAATAAATCTTGTCTCAGCACAACTTAGCTGGGCTGATTCAAACTTCTGGAGTTTGACACTGTGCTAGTTTGTTTTAGATATATTTAAGTATAGTACAATTTTTGGGAAAAAAAAGTTTCATTGTATGCTGGGGAACCTGTTTCAGCCAATGGCCTTTGAGTTGCTAGACCAGGTTGGGCATAGGCTAATAATTGCATGGGATAATAGGTAGATCAGTATGAGCTTACTCACACTTGTCAACTGTTTTTATACACAATAGAATACTACACAGTGGCAAAAAAATGACATCTTGAAATTTGCAGGTAAATAAATGGATCTAGAAAAGAAAACATATTGAGTGAGGTAACCCAGACCCAGAAAGATAAATATAATGTACTTACTCATCAGTGGCTTCAATAAATAAAACACAGAAAACCCAGCCTACAGTCCAGAACTGCAGACAACCTAAAAAACAAAGAAGACCATAAGAGAGGCATACATGGATCTATATAGGAAGGAGAAAAACACAAGTTCTTATGAGAAAAATGGGAGTGTGGGGGTCATTGGAAATGAAAGAAGAGGAGTGGGAGGAAGGGAGGGTAGAGGAGAAAAAGTTATATGTCAATAAAACAATAAAAATTATTAAAGGAAAGGAAGAAAATGCAAAATAAAAAATAAAGGGCAGCTTATGTTGGAGAGGATGTGCTGGTGGGAGTGCAAACTTTAATAGTCACTTCAGAAATCTGTAGGGTGATTTCTCAGAAACTTGAGACTCAATCTACCTCAAGACCCAGCAATACCACTCTTGGGCAAATTCCCATAGGACTCACACCTATACTATAAGAACATTTGCTCAACTATGTTCATAGCAGCATTATTTGTAATAACCAGCACCTGGAAACAAACTAAAAGCCCCCCAATTGGAGAATGGATGAAGAAAATGCGATATATTTGTACAATGGAGTATTACTCAGGTGTAAAATCAATGCTGAGAAAGGGAGAAACAATTCTCTCCAGAGGAAAGCACACCGATTGATTTTCAAATACCAAATGGTGAGCCAGGATTGTGCATGTTATTATTGTATGCATATAATAATAATTAGAAAATAAGTAAGGGATATTAAAGAGAGCCAGGATCAGTACATGGAAAGATTTGGTGAGGAGGGAAGGGGAGAGGAAATAATATAATTAAACTATAATCTTAAAAATAAAAGAAAATTTATTTTAAAAACAAAGAATAGTTTTATGGTTTAGTGATCAAAAAGGAGTTTTAAGTTTTGGGTTTGTTGATTCCTTCTCACACTCATAATAAAATGGAGATCTTGTCTATATTTTAATATTCAGATGCAATGAAAAAGTCACTCAATGAGACACAATGTGGCTTCCGTGTTCTTGAAAAGGCATGGTGTATTTCATAACTCATAGTCTTCTAAAGAACAAGACACTTACCCAGTATTTGTTACAGGATAAATGAAGGACAAAAGGGTCTAAATCGACACTGACTTTCTGATGTTCAGAACTGGCAGCTATCAATGCCATCACCACTCTCTAAGACCAAAGACTTCTAGTGACAAGATGTGGTCACTCTTTCTTAATGTCCTATATCTAAAGAATGTGTTTCAGTGAAACAAAGCTTGGAATAAACTCTACTGATAAGGAACAATTAGGTAAGGAGTCATAAATCAGAGAGAACAGAAAACCCTTTTATTAAGCTCCCTAGTTTTTTTTTTTTCTCTCCAATCAGAATTGGAAGCAATATTTTCATCCTGCGTGCTTTCACCTAGCTTCAAAACCACAATATAATTCACAAGTTCCATAAAATCTCCACTTCGGAATGATGCTACATGATTGTACATGGTACTCTTCTATCAGGTCATTTTTGTTTTGTTTTGGTTTTTTTTTCAAGACAGGGTTTCTCTGTAGCTTTGGAACCTGTACTGGAACTCACTCTATAGACCAGGCTGACCTCAAATTCACAGAGATCCACCTGTCTCTGCCTCCAAATTGTTGGGATTAAAGGTGTGCACCACTGTCTGGCTTCAATGGGACAATTTTTTTTTCTTTTTAAAAAATGTATTTCATTGAGCATGACTTCTGACTTCAGCCACATTTGGGGCATGACTTTGTCTTTATTCAAGCTCAATACTTAATTTAATTTTTCTCCACCTAAAAGGAGACAATGAAGAAGATGCTCCCTAGTAAGACCCCTTAACTAACATTGCTTAGCTCCTGAAAATTCCCCCACCTTTTTCAACATAGTCACAATTTCTTCATTTGGAAGGCCTTCTAGTACTACTATTCAGGCTGTATTACACTTTTTAAATAAAAAAAAACATTTATGGTAGTCTGCAATTTTCTTTTACATATTTTTCATCAGTGAAACCAAGGACATATCAAGAAAAGGGTCTGACACTTCTTGTCACAAGCTACATCAGTATCACTCATATTAGAACCTTAACTTAAGAGGTCAGGAACTTGTTGCAATATTCCTTGAATCTTCTCATTTAGTAATAAGATAAGAAGAGTCTTCCATAAAAGTGAATAGCACAGAGGAGTGAAAGAAGGCTTAAACTAAAGATCCTACAATGGAAGATAGGCTGTTATCTCCCTAGGGATCCCTTGTATGTGAGCCATAAAGCAAGAATATCTTTACTTGTAATCATTATAGTGAGCAAGTGTGTGTGTGTGTATGTGTGTGTGTGTCTGTGTGCAAGTGTGTGTCTGTGTGAGAGCACACATGTGTGTGCATGAGAGAGAGACAGACAGAAAGAGACAGAGAGAAACAGAGGGGTCTGTTTTAATCCCCTTATGCTGTCTATAAAATCCTCTATTATATATTATATTATAGGGCACACCATCTGAATTTGCTCAAAATTTCAGATTTTAAAAATTGTGTCAACTAATTGACTAACTCATTTTATACCTCAGTACACCTAGAATTATTTATCTATTACATGTATTTTTTCTTGTGTATAATTCTCCTCTATTTATCTTTAAAATGCCCATTCTTAGAGTTAGAAGTGGATATTTTAACAAAGTCTAACTGTGGGAAGGCTTGGATTGTAGGTGGGAATTTTGATAGTATTATAATTTTTATGCATTATTAATTTTCTTTTCTGCTTGCAGTGGTTCCATCTTCCCACTGTTAAATATCATTATATTCTCACCCTGTTTACATCTCCAGAAAGTACTTAAAATGTCAGCATATTTCTAAGGAATGTAAAGTGATTTCAGAATAGAATAAAATATTATGAAATGTACATTGTTCAGCCTTGATGAATTAGAATTATTTTCCTCTATCCTCAGTACTGTTTTTGCTTACATAAATAGAGCTCCCTACAGCAAACTGATGCTATCTTGATCACGAGTCATCACCATTAGACTTTAGATTAAGAATGAATAGCCGTAATTAGGGAAAGCTGACTGGCTTAAGTTCAAAAACAAAGAACAAAGAGTTGTTAAGATAGTTCTGTTGGTAGTGAATCTTGCAATCAAAACTTATGACTTGAGTCGGACCCATGCCCCCCAACATAATTGTAATTTTTCAAAAAACAAAGAATTGTATGGTAGACCAATACCATCACTGTCTGAGCTCCCTTCCTTATATTAAAAGCATCCCATAAGCTAACTCACTCTTGTACTCCCTCACTTAGATATTTATTAAAATATCTTTGATGAGTCAAAACCTGTATAATCAGAGAGGAAAGTGCCTATAGTAGAGCTAGATGGATTTCACATCGCTACATTTCAAATAAATATCAGTGAACTATAAAAGCATGCAGATTTCTTATGAATCAGTTGAGGAATGATATGATCAAATAATAATCAGGCGAACCCCAACACTTTTCAGATAGCACCTTTCCCAGTGAAAATTACAAAAGACATGGCTTTAATTCAACATAAAGTTTTAATCAGGTTTCCTTAAGACAACTGTCAACCAAACATAAATTTGAAAACCAAACAGGAATGAGTCTCTCCAAAACTTCATGGCACACATATATTTGTGAATATATGTGGTAAAAAGTTATCAAATGGGGAGATTTGTAAAGTTCTTATTTTCCTTTCAAAAAGAACAAGTCTCTGAAGTTACAAAGACTCTGCATTTCAGAAATGTATTGATAAAACACACCAATAGAGAATTCTGTTTAAATGTTGCTTGGGTGGAAATTGCTGAACAGAAATTAATGAGCAGGCAAATACAAGAATATACAGTGGCTATCTTAAGAATTTACCATCATGTGATTTTTTTATAAAGACTTTAAGCTGCTGATTGAAAAGGTCTGTGCTTATCATAAAATCAAACAAGCAAGTACTTGTATTAAAACGAGAGAAAAATCACTTTTTCTTACAGCTTAGCAAATTGCAATCAATATCCTGCTTGCCTAGTAGTTGAGATATTTTTATCAATTTATCTGCAATTACCAAAGAAATATCATGCTGAGGTAATTACACACTGTGCCTACTTTTTGAATAGTAGCATTTTGCCAACGCATGCTTGGATATATCTATTGGCTCTGCAGAAATTCAAAAGCAAGCTCTAGAAACTGCTGAGGGAAATGCATTAAACTTTACAATTTCATTTCAAATTTCTGTAGTGTTTAGAACTAGTTGTGGGTTACAAAACAGGCTCATTTATGGGTCTGACTTTCATAATTTCAGCTCCATCTCTCTGGAAAGGCCTACATATACTTAAAACACACATCATCTTGCTTATATTGTCTAAGATGCTTGCTGATATTCTTATATAATTCTTCTGTTCTAAATGGATTCAAAGTATATAGGTAAGACAGAAGAAGAAATTATAATGGACAACTTTTTATATCTACTTATAATATGCCAAGTACTATTTAAAGCATTGCACATGACAGTGTATTTGATCTACAGTTCATATCAATAGTGCAAAGAAGGATATATTAACATCTATATTTCATCTCTTATTTGTAGAGCCCTTGAAAACCATATTCAAACTGTGAGACCAGTGTTCAGCTCTGGTGCCCCAGAGCTTGACTACATAGCAATGTGTCTTCTGTTTCAAAACATTCAACCAAGTAAGAACAACAGTTGTCTGAAGAAATCACTTAATTAAAAACTCAGAGACAGATATTGGGGTTCAACCTGAAGATCAGAAAAGCAAACCAGGCAGCCATATGCTCTCACCACTACCTCTATTCGAAATGGCAATCCTGGAATCCTCAGAATGTGATTGTGTATGAAAGCTGTCTCCTCCTGTTTTATATTCCTTTCTAGGGCTGAGAATAAAGGTATACACAACTACAGCCTGGTTTCTATGCCAAAGTAGTGTGATCACTGAGATTAAAGGGGTATAGCATCATTACCTGGTCTGTAAGACTGATCAGTCGGGTTGTTTTACTCTCTGACTTTTAGGGAAGCTTTATTTATTAAAATACAAATGAAATATCACTGCAGTCACCTTTCAGAAAGTCCAGGAGAATACTATCATGTTTATTATTACATATAAATAAATAAAAATGTGAGGGAGAGGTGTTTTATGCACACTGGGGAAAATAGAACAGATACAATAAACATGTAAATTTGAGACAATAAACTAAGGGAGTGCCAAAATCTCATTAATGGTACCTATAGAAACTGTTGTTCAAGGCAACATTAATGTACCATATTCGATATTACTATTATTAGAAATGATGGCTTAACTGTGGGATGATGACTTTATCTAAAGCAAAATATTGTCCGATACATATCAATTTTATTGTTTTCTTGTTGAGGCTTATGATCATTTTAAACAAATACCCTATCTCTAATAGCACTAAGAAAATCACAGAACTTAGAGCTATAGTGTTTTGTGATTATGTAGTCCTAGTGAAAGAGCACCTCTTAGTGGTAGGAAGGCAATACTACATAAAATAGAGGAAAATTGGCACAATTTGCTGAACTTTTCAGGCTCCAATTTTTTATTGTGAATATTTCCTTAGGACTTATCTTCTTACTATTTTTATACTAATTATCATTAGCATAGAGATATACAATGCAATATTTATTTTTATTTATTTTGTATGTTTTATTACTTCTTTAAGAATGTCGTGCAGAGTATTTTGATCATATTCATCTCCAATTCCTCCCTTTAGCTCCTCCCAGACTCACCTTCACTTCTGTTATTCCTCCCTATTTCATGTGCTCTTTGCAAATGTCTCGACTGTAATTTGTACTGTCAATATACTCTCCTGTGTGTGCATGTGGTCATGCATTAGGACACATCTCTGTATCTCTAACAGAAGCCATCTAGTATCCATGGCCTCCTTAGTTACACTTAGTTATACTTCATGCTAGAGTACTAACTTCATTGATATAGTATCAAATATCTTAGGTACTGTGAGTTCATGAGTATGGGAGCCATGTGCAGAAGACAGTGCTTGGCTCTTGGCTCCCCCGACCTTTTGCTCTTAAAATCTTTAGGCTCCTTGTTTCATGATTATCCCAGGGCCTTGGGGGAGAGGATGTGAGACAGACTGCTAAGCACAATACATTGTCAAGGGAACTCAGCACTTTGACCAGTTGTAAGATAGTGTTCTTGATTCTAATCCATTGATCAATGTCTTTGTTGTGACAAGGTCATATTTTCTCTTTCTTTGGCTCTGTAGTGGTAATTTCTGGTTTTGTGTATCAACTTGAAATAAGCTAGACTGAGCAGATGAAGAGCCTCAGTGGAGGAAATGCCTCATTGAGATACAGCTGTAAGGAATTTTCTCATTTAGTAATCAGTGGGGGAGCACCTAGCCCATGGTGAGTGGTGCCACCCCTGGGCTGCTGATCTTGGAGTCTATTAGAAGGTTGTGGATTGAGCAAGCCACAGGAAGCAAGCCAGTAATAAGTTCCTCTCCATGACCTCTGTATCAGCTCCTGCATCCATGATCCTGCCCTGTGTGATTTCCTGTCCTGATTTCCTCTAGTGGTGAACAGCAATGCTGAAGTGTAAGCCAAATAAACCCCTTCCTCCCTAACTTGTTTTTAATCATTGTGTCTTGCCGCAACAATAGACGCCCTAGCAAAGACAGTAGAATAACGTGAAGTCAAGTATAGTAGTGGTGGTAACAGGACTTTTATTGTCTAAGATTGTTTTAGCAATCGAGAATCTTTCTTGCCTCCATATAAATTTTAAGATTTTGTTTTAAATTCTATGAAGAATTGAGTTGGACTTTTGAAAGAGTTTGCGTTGAATCTGTACATTACTTCTGGCAAAACAACCATTTCAGGATATTAATCTATGTGCACTGGATATCACTCCATCTTCTGAGATCCTCTTCAAATTCTTCATTCATTATTTAAAGTTGTCATTTTATAGATAGTTCACTTCTTTGGTTTTGTTTGTGACAAGGTAGCTTTCTGAGGCTTCAGTAAATAAGAATTCTCTGATTTCTTTCTCAGTCCCTTGATTTTGGTATACACGAAGGTTAGTGATCTGAGTGTGGTAGCTGTATAACTTCTCACTTTGGAGAATTGTTTTAGGTATAGTCCTTTCCTGGTGGAGCCTTTGTTTTCAAGAATCATGTAATATGTAAATCGGGTTATTTGAGTTCTTCCACTTGCATTTGTATTTCCTCTCTTTTCATTTCTTTTTTTAAAATTGATTGTATTGAGTTATACATTTTTCTCTGTTCCCCTCCTTTCCTCTCCCCTCCCATTCAACCCTCTTCCATGGTCCCCATGCTCCCAGTTTACTCAGGAGATCTCGTCTTTTTCTACTTCCCATGTAGATTATATCTGTGTATGTCTCTCTTAGGGTCCTCGTTGTCTAGGTTTTCTGGGATTATGATTTGTAGGCTGTTTTTTTTTGGTTTTGTTTTATGTTTCAAAACCAATTATGAGTGAGGACACATAATAATTCTCTTTATGTGTCTGGGTTACCTCACTCAATATGATGTTTTCTAGCTTCTTCCATTTGCCTGCGAATTTCAAGATGTCATTAATTTTTTTTTATCCTGTGTAGTACTGCATTATGTATTTGTACCACATTTTCCTTATCCATTCTTTGGTAGAGGGGCATTTAGATTGTTTCCAGGTTTTCAATATGACAAACAATGCTGCTCTAAACATAGTTGAGCACATGCCCATGTGGCACGATTAAGCATCCTTTAGATATATACCCCAAAGTGGTATTGTTGGGTCTTGAGGAATATTGTTTCCTAATTTTCTGAGAAATAGCCATAGAAAATAGAAAGGGGCTGGACCAGCTTGCATTCCGACCAGCAATGCAGGAATATTCTTTTAACCGCACATCCTCTCCGGCATAAATTGTCAGTGTTTTTTATCTTGGCCATTCTTACAATGTAAGATGGAATCTCAGAGTTGCTTTGCTATGCATTTCTCTGATGACTAAGGACGTTGAACATTTCCTTAAGTGTCTTTCAGCTATCTTAGATTCTTCTGTTAAGAGTTCTATGTTTAGGTCTATATTCCATTTTTAAATTGAATTATTTGTTCTTTTGATGACCAATTTCTTGAATTCTTTGTATATTTTGGAGATCAGATCACTGTCTGATGTGGGGTTAGTAAAGAGCTTTCCCTATTCTGTAGGGTGTCATTTTGTCTTGTTAACCATGTCCTTTGCTTTACAGAAACTTTTCAGTTTCAGGAGGTCCCATTTATTAATTGTTTCTCTCAGTGTCTGTGCTACTGGGGTTATATTTAGAAAGTGGTATCCTGTGCCAATGCATTCAAGTCTACTTCCCACTTTCTCTTCTTTGAGGTTAAGTATGGCTGGCTTTATGTTGAGGTCTTCCATTTGGACTTGAGTTTTGTGCATAGTGATGGATAAGGATCAATTTTCATTGTTCTACATGTTGATATCCATTTATGCCTGCTCCATTTGTTAAATATGCTTAATTTTCTCCATTTTATATTTTTTGATTCTTTGTCAAAAAATCAGGTGTTTGTAGGTGTGTGTGAATTTATATTCAGGTCTTTGATTCAGTCCCCTTGTTCGCCCTGTCTTTTTTTATACCAATACCAGGCTGTAGCTCTGTTGTAGAGTTTGAAGTCAGGATTTGCGGTGCCTCCAGAAGTTCTTTTATTGTACAGGATTGTTTTGGCTATCTTGGTTTTTTTTTTTTGTTTTTTTTTTTTTTTTTTTTTTTTTTTTTTGCTTTTCCATTTGAAGTTAAGTACTTTTGAGGTCATTTCTTATTATTTTAAGAGGTAAAAATAGAAAACTTTGTCTTGTACCTGATCTTAATAAGAATATTTTTAGTTTTTCTTTCTTAAAATAATGGTTCTAATGTGGTGCTGACAAAAATGTGTATTGTTTGATATCTGGGAAAAATGGTCCATAGATAATTACCACATCCGTTTGACCCATGATCATACTCTTGTAAGATGATGTTACGCTCTTTGGACTCTTTTTGGGGTCCTGCCATGCAGCTCCCATATGAATCACACATGGAGACTTACTCTTAGTTAAAATGTCTGGCCTTAGCTTGGCTTGCTTCTTGCCCACTTTTCTTAACTTATATTATCCCCTTTGCTCTTTGCCAGTGGACTTTCTCATTCTCTTACTTCTTGCAATCTTGCTCTTACTCCATGGATTGCTATGTAACTAACTGAATGATTGGTTGCTGATGCCCTTCTTCTAAGGCTACTACTCTGAACCCAGTTGTCTCCTTTTATCTATCCTTTCTACTTCCCAGCCTTGCCTATCCTTTCTCTTGCCTCAATATTGGCCATTCAGATCTTCATGATAAAATCAGGTACTCGTTATAGGAAAAATGTCACAGCTTCACAGAGTTACATTGTTAAACAAATGCAACATAAAAGTAACACAACTGAAAATAGTATTTCCAACAATTCCCAGTGTTTCTTTATTAATTTTTTTACACTTTATCTATCTAAATGTGCCTCTGGTATATTGATGTCATCCACTTCCACTGTGTGGGATTAATCAATTATTTTAAATTTAGTAGTGTTTTCTTTATTGCAATTTCAGATTGATGGATTGGCACATTAATCAAAAATGATATAACCTTTTCATTTCTAATAACAGACATTAATTTTAAACCTATTTTATTAAAAAATAGAATGCATCTCTTATGGTTCCATTTGTTTAGAATACTTTTGCCCATTTTTTTATTCTAAGACAATGTTGATCTTTGGCAGTAATATGAGTTCCTTGGAGGCAGTTAGAAGGTTTCTGTTTCTAATTTTATCTGCTAGTATATGTCTTTTGCCACAGAATTATAAGTAGGAGCAAGTTTTGCTACCTGTCATTTTGTTGATTTTGCAATGTTTGGGGCTTTATTAGTTTTCTTTTGTGTAATGAGTGTCATGGCAACATTTATGTTTTCTTACAGTGGTCCCTTGAGTATGTTTGCTTTCTCTTCAGATTGAAATATCCCTTCCAGCATCCTCTAGGGAGCTGTTTTCCACATCATGAATGCCTTTAGTGTGCTGTTATGATGGAAAGATTTGCTTTCATCATCAATTGTGCCAGGTACTTTCACTGGGTGTATTAGGTTGTGTTGGCAGTTGTGGTATTTCTGAGTTTGAAAAGCCCCCAGCTCCAGCTGCTTCTCATGCATTGTCTTGTACTGAAAAGTCCCCAGGTGTCCTAATAGGGGAGGCTTTGTATGTAACTTGTTTTTACTCTTTTGCAGCTTTCAAGATATTTTCTCATTCTGTTCATGAACTGTTTTCTTTATAATATGCTGTGAAGCATTTCTATTCTGTTCTTGTCTATTTGACATTCTATGTACCTCTTATATCTAGAGGGCCTTCTCTTCACTTAGAGGTGCTTACCCATGATTTTATTAAAGATGTTTTCTATACACTTTGTATGAAATTCTTTTCCTTCTGTTATGGTTGCAATATGTAAGTTTTATTTTTTTCACAGAATTCCAGAGTTTATAAATCTTCTGTTCATTTTTTAAAAAATTATAATTGAAAATCATCAGGTATATAGAAGTATATAATGATCCATAACTAGAAATTTTAAAAATGTCCATCTGTTACTCATTTGTGAGTTTATCAAATTATATTAAAACATATTTCAAGCAATGTTCTCATTAGTCTGTGTGATAATGCATCACATTGATAATTCCTTGGAAATTATTAAAATAATGACATACTTTAACTCATTATTTTAAATTCAGTTTGTGATAATTTCTAGAAATGTTATATTAAATTTGAACTCAAAATATAATCCATGAAATCTTGATTAATTAAATGGAGAAAATTAACATAAATGTTGATGATTTAGCCAAGGAAGAGGTCGAAAAAAAATTGCTGTTTTTTTAAGAGCGTGATGTAGAGATTCCTTCTAAACTGAATTTTTCAAAAATAAAGAAAACAAATGGGAAAGGAGGATTGATATATCCATCAGTAATTCTAAAAAAGAGATTATATTTTGTTTTGCAATAGAGCAATGGCAAATATCTTCTTGGTTCTCTGCAACTTCTACTAGCTTTCTGCGATGTGTACACAAATTAAAGAGAAGGTTTATTCAACATGTTTTGATGCAAGTTACCACCTTGTTAAAACACAGGAGCCTCACTAAGACTAGGTTTTATATATATATATATATATATATATATATGTGTGTGTGTGTGTGTGTGTGTGTGTGTGTGTGTGTGTGTGTGTGTGTGTTATATTATTACCTTCTAGTACAGCAGACTTTATTCTCTGTTTTTCAAAATGGCACTAATATAAACCACTGAGATATCAAAGCAACCCTTAAGAGAGTCTCCTTTTGTTCAAGTGTCAGTTCCCATTTCTCCCTGAGGTAATATCACTGCTTTCTACACGGAGGCAGCATGGACTCTTCCCTTTCAGACAGCATCCCTAGCATTCCACACTGGTGAGCAGGGCTTGCAGGAGGATGATTAACTGGAAAGTGCCCTGCTGTGCACAGTAGGCAAGCAGCGCTAAGGCTGGTACAGCAGATGTTTCTCGTTCAGATCTTTAAGAACTATAATTGGGTGAAATAAACATTGTATTTCACTTAATTCAATTTGCTACATTCTTTCATTTGCTAGAAAATTTGCGGTTTAAATCCACATGAATACCTTGTTTTGAACAAGAAGGCTCATCTGATATATGACTCAGTCATGTGCTAACAATACATTATAAAGGGTTGACACAGTAAAAGACAGATTTTTCAGAAATTCCGAGAATTCCATTTGAACTTGATTTAACTCTGTTTATCAGAAAGTCTTAATTGGTTCTTGGATTCTTAAGGTCAAAAACTTTTCTCTCTAAATTACTGCTATTTCTGTATCTTATACTCTAGAATTCTAAGCATCTAACATTTTTCATTTTATTTATATAGTTATTATTTATTTTTGTGCTACTAGGAATTGAATACAGGGTACCACAAATGCTAAGCAAGTACTCAGCAATTGATTAATGATCCCGTTTTTATGCATTTAATATTTTCTGATGCAGTATTTCAATATATTGTCCAGTGTCGTTGAACTTACCCTGTAGCCGAGGCCTACTTTGATTTTTTGCTCCTTCTCCCTCTGTCTCTGAAGTAACTAGAGTAACAGGCCTGAACCATGAGGTTCAGTTAAAAATTCAATAATTAAAACAATAACATATCAGTCTAAATTCAAAATATTTACTCACCTATTTAGTATTATATTACAAAACATAATTTGATTAAATATATGAAGATATAATTATTTCTTAATATATACAACATCTTTGATATACTCAGACTTGTTATTATAATTTACTTTTTATCTTAATAAAAAATCCTTGGAGATGAATGCTTTTACAAAAGAAAACAGTTTAATATGTGGTAGAATGCAAAGGAAATGTAAACTTAATATAATTATTTTTCGTGTATGGCAAGTAACTTTGTAATTTTTTTGATGGTTGGGAGTGGTTGAACCAAAATGTTTTTGATTCAGGTCTAAAAACTTATCAGGCTGCCTCAGAAGAAAGACTAGAGCCTAGAGACACTAGAGTCAGGAAAGAATCCAGGCAATGCTAGATCGGTGAAGATTGGTTACATTGCCTATCTTTGGCCTGCCACTTAAACCTCATGTCAGGACCCTAAACATTGATTTGGGGAGGCATCACTGCATGTCTTTGGTCTTTGTCCCTCTTCCTACTCTCTCTCTCTCTCTCTCTCTCTCTCTCTCTCTCTCTCTCTCTCTCTCTCTCTCTCTCTGTGTGTGTGTGTGTGTGTGTGTGTGTGTGTGTGAGTTGTTGCTGTATAAGTCATGAAGTATAAAAGAGATCCTGAGAAAAAGAAGGAAAAGATTAATGTTGGGATGCTGAGGCCACTGCTGCTATCTTCTCTGCTATCTATACCAAACTTCTTTGGCATTACAAAGTGGACTGACAACCAGCAGCTCTCCGGGAATCTTTAGGGCATTAATTTCATTTCTCAATGGTATCAAGCTTTGTAGATTCAGAAATGGCATGGTTTTCAGCTTCCCCAGAATTCAGACATCTAGTGTTGGGCTAGCCAGTCCTTATCATGCAAGCCACATTAATAAAATTTCTCTACAATACATGTTATACTGATTCTCTTCCTCTAGGGACACTTCAAATAACTAAAATAAATAAAAAAGAAAGTAAAGGGATAATTATCTGGAAAAAAGGTTGGAATCGGCTGAAGGAAAGGAGGGTCTGGGAAGAACATAGAGTATAATAAAGAGAACACCTATAATGACACAACCTTATGAAGATGCTTTGACAAAAAAAAACTATAGCTTTCTAGATTAACCTGAAATATCATTTTTTAAAAAGATTACAATCTACATATTTTAATAGAAAAAATACCTTAAGAACAGCATCATTTTTATTTTAAAGCATGTTAAGCTCTTCAGAATCTGTGACTTTACCCAGGGAAACTGGACTTAACATCTCAAGTGTAAGGACAATTATAATTTAATTTTAGGATCTCACTATGTGTAGATGTTATGCTACTGTATTTATGTGATATGTTTCTGGAATAATTTTAACATAATTGTTTTCCAAAAAGTTCATAAAATAAGATATTAAATATAAATCTAGAGAGTAACTAAGTTTTACTTTGCTTAGCTATTGCATAGTAAATTTAAACAGAGGTCATTTTTCTTTCAGAATAAAATCCTCTAGACACTTGGCAGATTTTCTTCTTTAGTGAAGATTTTGTTGTCTAAATTAAAGAATTTGCTGGACTGGGTAATAATTCCAGAAATATGGGAAAGCTGTTTTCTGTTTTCTATGGTTTAGTGGGATAATTAGGGTTTACTTTATAGATCTCAGGAAGTCACATGATGACAACCTAACTAATTATGCATTTTAATGACTATTTAATTAATGTTTCTCTTTACATTTATCAAATAAGAGAAGATAACTATAAACTACTCAGGACTATAGTACATACATTTTTTTTCACAACAAATGATGGAAAGTATCCCAACAACAGAATACACAAAAAACATTGATATTTAAAAAAAACAGTACTGATTTATCAAAACATAATCATTGGAAGAATATGGCACTTAAACGTAGAAGCACTATTAGGAGGTGTGGCCTTGCTGAAGGAAGTGTGTCATTCTGGGGGCAGGCTATGAAATCTCATTTGTTCAAATTTCCCTCGGAGTAACTTTCAATTGATTCCCTTTTCCCTGCAAGCCAAGATGTAGCTAGCACCACATCTACATGCATGCCACCATGCTTCCCTGTAGGTGGAGTTTTTCTGTGTCTAGGCAGTCACTTCCAAGAAACCACACAGAAACTGTTTATTAATTATAAATGTTTAACCAATAGCTCAGGCTTGTTACTAGCTAACTCTTACAACTTAAATTAACCTATTCATATTATTCCACATTCTGTCACGTGGCATTACTTATCTTTCATCTTGAACCTGCTATTTCCTCTCAGTACCTGGATGGTGACGCCTCTGACACTCACTTTTTCTTCCCTGTGTCTTTAGTCTAGTTCTACCATCTAACCTTATTCTGTCCAACTATTGGCCAGCCAATTTCTGTATTAAACCAATCACAGCAACATGTATTCATACAGTGTAAAGGAATATTCCATATTCTCCACCATGACAATAATGGACCTCTGAAACTTTAAGAGAGCCTCCCGAATTAAATTTTTATAAGAATTGCCATCGTCATGATATCTCTTCACAGCAATGAAAATCCTAAGATAAGACATGAAATAGAATACATCACCAATAATAAACTAACTCCTCTTAAAACTCTAATCTCTTCCATGTTCTCTTTTGCATATAGATGAACATATAAGCATACAAATTTATAAATACCCAAGCAAGCACCATGAATCCTGTATGAAAAAATAGAACATTTCTCTTTCCAGTGTCCAGTTGAATTTCCTCTTACCAAAAGCAAAATAGAGGGTTTTTTGTTGTTGCTGTTTGATTTTTTCTTCTCTTCATTGTATCGTTACTCAATTAAGAGTTTTGAATGAGTGATGAAATTATTATTTTTTACTTTGTTAGCCCAAATTGTGCATCTAAGATTACACATGATTAGTTCAACCTCAGGAATATTGCAAATGACATTTCCACAGCAGTTTTTGTCATCATTGCTCTATTACAACTACTTCTCCTGGAGACATAGTTGTTATTATATTCTCTATATAACTAAATTATTGCTGGTGTTCTGCACAAAATCAAAATAAATTTTAAGCAAGATGTTAAAATGATTCATTATTACTTGCAAATACACACATGAATAAGATAATGAAAATTTATCTCAGACTATGATGCTTCCTATGCACGCACTTGCATACACACAATATATATAGATATAGAAATTGCATTACTTATATAATATAAGGATATCTACACAAAGCTATGTAACCTTTTCTGTTTGAATTTTCTACCCAAGTTTTTCTTATCTTAACTCTATATAATGCATTATTTTATATTTAAAACATAACCTCTTAATCTTATAGGTCCAATGTCATAATTTTTATCTTTCACTTATATTATTTTTTTCATATTTAACCATTATATTTATAACATAATAAATGTCTTTTTTTGTGGAAAGCTTGTGATCAGTGTAAATATAGTTTATACTCTCCTGATTTAGTCAACATGAAAGAGTAAGGGGGCTTTAACAACTCAGTTTTGCTCTGAAATGTTGGACATGGTTTTTTTCAATTTTTACAGTTATCTCAAACCTTGATTATTTTGACTCAAATTTTGTTTCAAATGATATTTATGATAATTTGTGACATAAGGTCATAGTTAAGCAACAAAATTATTAAATACAAACAGTTTTTCAGACCCAGATATAAATCCAGATACTAATGGACATCAGATTTTTCATTAAGAAACCAGAAATACATACTAGAAAAAAAAAGACTCATTCAACAAATGGTGCTGGTCAAACAGGTTTTATACATATGGAAGTATACAAGTGGAGTCTAACTTAGTTTGGTTTACTATTGCCGTGAAGAAACACCAGGACAAACAACAACTTATGAAAGCAAGGATTTATTTCATATTACAACTCTCAGGTCACATGTCATCCCTGAGGGAAATCAAGAAAGGTACTTAAAGCTGGAATCTGAAGGAAGGAGCTGAAACCAAGGCCATGGAGATGTGTTGCTTACTGTTTTGTCTACAGAGCTGCTCAGCCTGCTTTCTTATAGAAAACAAGACCACTAACCCAGGGATGACTCCACCCACAAAGGCCTGGGCCCTGCCCACTAATCATTAACTAAGAAAATCCATTACAGCTGGATCTTATGAAGGCATTTCTTCAACTGAGGCTCCATCTTCTCTGATGATTCTAGTTTGGGTTCCATGGACATAAAAGCAGCCATTACAGATCCATACCTATCACCTTGCATAAGCCTCACCTCCAAAAGGGTCAACTATCAAAACATAAAATGAGATACAATGAACCTGCTAGAAGAGTGGAAAATACCTTGAATTTATTAGCACAGGAGATTTTCTGAATATAACACCAATAACACAGGCACTAAAATCAATTATTAATAAATGGTACCTCATGAAATTGAAAAATTTCTTCTGTAAGGCAAAGGACACCATCATTCAAAGTGGTAGCATACAGAATGAGAAAGTGTTTTTTTACCAACTCCACACAAGATAGAGAGCTAATACCCAAATTAAATAAAAAACTCAGAAAACTAGAAATAAAAAAATCAATTAAAATATGGGAGCCAGATCTAAACAGAATTCTCAATAGAGGAAATTCAAATGGCTGTGAAACATTTAAAGAAATGTGGATGCCCTTATCCATCAGGAAAATACAAAGCAAAACTACTTTGAGGTTCCATCTATAGCTGTCAGAAAGGCTAACATCAAAAATACAAGTGACTGCTTAGCTGACAAAGATGTGGAATAAGGGGAAAACCCATCTACAGCACTTACGAATTTTCAGTATAACAGTTACTCAGAAAAATGAGAATATATCTACTTCATCTATGACATTCTTGGGTATATACCCAAAGAATCCTTCATCCTGCTACAAGGACACTTGCTCAACTATGTTCATTGATTTGATAATACTGGCTAGGAATTAGAAAAAATCTACATGTCTCTCAACAGAAGCATGGATTAAGAAAATGTAGTACATTCACAGAATGGAGTATTACTCAACTTTTAAAGAAAATGACATCATAAAATTTACAGGCAAATGGATGAAGCTGGAAAATTGAGGAAATAAATGAATCAAAATATATTTATTATTATTTACAGGTACCAGATGGAATGCTTTATATAAAATTGTAAGTTTAGGCATTGTATACTTTGGGTGTGATTTCATATTAAATTTCCAACTTCATAAATAACTGTCATTGTAGAAATTTAAGCAGAGTTGAAAGCTTCAGGTCTATATGATTATTCTGTATTTCAGTTACTTGATGTCAGTGAAATAGAAAACCAAGAAATAGATAGTGAGAGAGAATAAAATGTGATTCTACTCAAATAAAGGCTAAGAACCATAGCATAGCCAAAGATGAAATATAGTAATCTGAAACAGAAAATGGAGGAACAAGAATTGTTATTTCATTTGCAGTATAGTGCAGAACACTGAGTTATACTGGAAGGAAAACTGTACATAAATTAACAACAGCAAACACTGGTTTCATGCACCAGAGCAAAATATGTTATTCTGCCATGCAGGAAGGTTTTTTTCATGTATTAAAAATAAAAAATAAAATATAATAATCCCTTTGCTCCCGAGGTACAATACAGTATGAAGTATGTAGAAAAACTCAGCAAAAAAATCATTTGACATATATTTCTTATCATTAGTATAATATAACTGGAGCTACAGGAAATTAACATTGGAAACTAATTCTAGGTGATTTTAACATATCTCCTATGAACTTTTCACAGTTAGGTGTCCATGTCTTCTTAGAGAGAACTTTTTTTGTTCTTGAGTGTCTTCTGTGTAGATATCTGCACACCCATTGTACTTTCAATTTTCTTCAGCAACATGACCCAGTACTGTCTAAATGTATAGTTCCCCATATTTCATACAGTTTAGACTCTGGAGTTATTGATTAACCTTGGATTTTTTATTACAACTTTATTCACATATATATATATATATATATATATATATATATATATATATGATATCTGTGTTCAATCTGCATAAATTATTTAGAGTATGGAACAAAGTTTTAATCATACTAATCCACACAATAATTGCTTAACAGATAGTGTATCTATGTTATTTGATTCCTTATATGTAAAATGGAGATGATAAAGATTTTTAGTTTATAAAATTATAATAGGTTTTTAGAACATATATATGAAAATGATCAGAAATATTTGAATGGCAGTTTTTCCTCTTATCACATAAGTAATAGTAGATTTAATAAAAAAATTGTGTGCATAAGGAACATTTACTTCACCTGGCATTTTATTGTATATAATCTTTTGCTGTTGAAAATAGAAATGTTCTATTATTACTCAAAATGCAGTTTGAATAATTAAACTAATATTTTACCCTGGAGTCATGATCTCTAAACGTAATATGATTAAAATTTTCATCTTTTAACTAATGGGATAAGGTAAAATTGAAAATATCTTTTGTCACCTGGTTCAGAAATAAAATCTGTAGCTTAAAATTGCATGTAAGGCTTCTAATCCAAAATATCTTGGCAAGATAGTAACACCAGCATGTGGGAAAAGGCAGATTAAATTTCACAGACCACTCATAAGAAAGTCATCCTTAATCTATTCTCCATCATATGAAGGATATTACAAAATAAAACTTAATTCAAGTGGCTACTTTCTATAACTACCATGTACAAATTGTCATGATAATGGCACTCATCTGAAACTAAAGATACAAAAAAAATGATTAATTAGTTTTTTATGGAGAAAATATGTGTTAACTAAACGTTGTAATGTCTGCCTCCAAGAATCATTTCTGCAACTATGAGAGAATCACTGAAAACCAAATGTAAACTCCCTTTCAGAGTCAGTATTTACAGCAGTTTACACATAGATGTTTAGAAGTTGGTTTTCTCGGTCAGGTGGAATCTGACCCTTCAAATTACCATTTTCTCTCAGGTTAAGTATTAACCTCAACTATGCTGAGAATTTAGTGATTAACTTATAATATGTTGCAAATTCAAGAAGTTTTCTCTATAAAGTCAAATAAACGTTTAACAATATTTAAACTCTACATTGAGAAAACAGGCAGCTAACAAACCTCTAATCCATCCACACTTGCCCCTTACTCAGGATTATCTCAGAATGGATAGGATTGTCCTGCAGTTCCCAGAACTTGACTCTAAGTTTGTTTTCCTTATGCTGTCTATGGAGGAAATGCTTATTTTGATTAAAGTAGCTTATAATATTAAGAGAAAGGCAGATGGCAGGCACCAGTCTTTTACTTTCAAACTATAGTGAACCCATGACTCAAATACACTGAGTTTCTAGTCACCTCCAGTTGGCCTCTTGTAATTAGCATTAAAAGAGAAGGAAACTACCAAAGTATAATCTGATATATGAACATATGCTTAAAAAGAAATCCTGACTTTGATCATGCACTTACTTAGATTTATGATTTTTCTTATAGACACTGGAATATGTACTGGGAATTCCAGAACTTAATTTTGGACAACTCCTAAAGACTCACAAGGGGAGGCAGTAATTCTATTTAGAATTATGATTTTTTAGCACCATTATTATCAGTCAGGGACAATAGATAAAACTCTGAGACAGCAAGAAGTGTCAGGATAACATCATTCCAAGTACTCATTAAATCTTCATTGTTCATCTATGCTTTATTTTACTTGACAGGTAATACCCCAGGGAAGTTAAGTAATAAGATATAAATCTCACATCTAGATATGTTTTTAAGTAATTCCAATAGCATACCTGTAAAACTCACTACAGTCCTTTATCATAGAGTAATATTGTTAGCATGGGATTAAGCGTAGGACTTCTCTCAGTTATAGGGCAACAGATCTGACTTTCAACTTCTTTCACTACAAGAAATTGAGACTATAACAGGCTGTACATATTGAAATTATTGCTACAGCAGAGCGATATAATTCATGTATTGATGTATCTCAGGTTTAGTGTTCTTAAGATAAAGAAACACAATGTAAGGTAAACAATCAATAATGGATGGGAAAGGACTCATTATCTTCATTGCTTTTTTTAAAAAAAACTGGATTATCATAATTCATGTTTTTTATCAGAAACTGGAATAATGCAAAAACTAGAGTTATACATTATTCTTCAAAGTATAATGATCACTTTCCAAGGCCAGAGCTATGCTTGTATGTGTATATTCTAGTTACAAAATCAGACTGCAAGAAACATCTTCCCCTCCAACGAACCCATTAAGGAAATGGTACATTTCCACCAATTTCCTATTTGAAGATATTCTGTGCTTTGAATGTTTTTATCTCTCCAAACAATACATTCAAACCCCAATTCTCAGTTACTGGTATTCTGTGGTTTATCACGCTCAGAAGTGATTTATTTATAAAGAAACACCTTTCATTTTAGAGATAGTATCTTTATAAGGTACATGGTTCATTTTACCATGAAAGAGAGAAGAAAAAGAAGGAGGAGGAGGAAAAGTAGGAAGAGAAGAAGAAGAAGGAGGAGGAGGAGGAGTAGCAGGAGGAGGAGGAGGAAGAAAGAAAGAAAGAAAAAGAAAGAAAAAGGGCAATATCTCTGAAGATTGAGCCCCTCAACAAACAGAATCTACCAAGACGTAATGCTAGCTGCCCAAGCCAGAACTTAGCATGTTTCTCATAAAACTATGCAGTTTATGGTATTTTTGGACCCTCTATATAAACTAAAACAATGTTTAAATCAGCAATTCTAGCTAGCATCAAGTATTTGACTGTAAGATATATGTATTGGCGTAAAATAAATGCAATGCAGATATTAAAGAATATTTACCACTTTAATGAAAAATTTACAGAACCGAAGTTCCAGAGTAGTACAGGAGGTAGGAAGGAAAGAAAGGGCCTAGCGGCCTCCCTGCGCGCCCATTTATTGGCAGGCATTCGCCCGAGGCAAACCCCGCCCCCTAAAGGGGCTGTCTTAACCCTACAGATATAGGCTTAGTTGTTGCTTAGACTAGATTAAAAGATATAAGGCTGATAAAACATACATATGTGATTATTGCTGTACTCTCACAGAGTTCTGAGTTTTGAAAATCATCTAGGAGGATGCAAAGGATGCCTAGGCCAAAAATGGACATCACTTTGCAATAGGTTGGTGGTCCACATGGAATGTTCTCACTTGAAGGCAATCTGCAGGCCTACAAGCTTTTTTCTTTGTGAATGAGCATATCCATCTCTACTGCCATGATCTGATGACATGGGACTACAGTTTCTTTCCTTGTTTAACAGAACTCTATAGTAGCTACTCTATAAGAAAAGTCCATGTTTTGATGATTGGATTGTAAAATCAAGATTTCTGGCTGCCTCAGTAGGCAGCAACTTGACTCTCTGCCCCTATACAGTTCAGATAAGCACTGTTGAACCATAGAGGACAGTGTTCTTAATCTAGCCAATGCCCTTTAATAATATATATGCATACATCCTGTTCACTCTGATTTTCTAAAGAATTCTGTTGAATGGGCTGACTATAATTCTAGAATTTTTAATGACCATGAGGCTAAGAAAACTTATTCTAATTTAGATTGTTCTACATTATTGCTGAATTATACGATGCAAGGCAGACAAAGAACAAAACCACTGAAGTTTAGAGAAAAGATGTGACACAGAAAGGCATTGAACAGCCCTGCTCAACATTTGTTTTAGCTTTTCCTTTCCTTACCAAATCATATAGGTTTTTATTGTAGCCTCTACCTTTTCTTATAAATCTATTTCCTACATACTTCAGCTTTCCTACACACTTATTCTTGTTTTAAATAACTGAGATATCTCAGTGGTTTACAAATATCACCATTTTACTTCAATTTTTATGACTCACTCATCTCTTCGGTAAACAAGGGCTTATTTAAGTATAACCTACATTTATCACAATTGAGTTGGTAAACAAATATGACATAATCTGTGCTGCACTAAATTTTTATAGCTTAGGATGTTAATTGTATAAATTGTAAAAATTCAAAATTATTATTCCCAATCTGTTGAAAATTAAAATTGAATAAAAATGTCTTCAAGGGGGCAGGAAAGTTTGCTCAGCAATTAAGAAAGATTATTGCTTTTGCAAAGGACACAATTTCAAATCGCAGCACCCAGATGGTATCTCACAACTCTCTATAACTCTAGTACTAAAGGATCCAACACTCATTTGGTGTCTGAAAGCACCAAAAATGCATATATCAGACAGATATACTTGCAGGCAAACACATATTAAATAAAAAAATTCTAAAAAGTCCATATACATTTACTTATTTAGTGTTTCTAAACTCTTTTCTATATCATTATATAATAAGTGAAAAGTTTGAAATAGATAATACTATAAAATAGAGGCATTTTGGGTAAATTTTGGATTTAAAAAATAACATTATTATAGAGTCATTTCATAAAATATAATGAATAAATAGAACATATTAAGCTTTCACTTTGTACAATATTTTCAAATACTAACTTATACATTTCTTAGAGTTTTATCTTCCATGATACTTTATTTCAGTACCTTTGCATTTGAAATGGTCATAAGTCATTTTTCCCATTTTGGAAGTTCCATCTTTCTAAATAATTTCTGTACTTTAGCTGTTAACAAAATTTGTTAGTTACAAGAACAAATTTTCTATACTGCACACCGTGAAAAATGTCATTGAACCTGGATGTGTTGCTTTCTTTCAGGGAAAGTAATTTGTTGTCATTTCTAAAGGGAAAAGATCATCAGTGCAGAAGGGTAGAGGTTTCAAGACACTTCTCTGCAGTATGTTAACCAGGGAAGAACTGCACCATTAACAGTTGACTTCAGTTGCTTTGAATTAAAGCACACACACACACACGCACACACGCACAAATACATTGCAGTCACACATATATACATATATATGTATACACACACACACACACACACACACACACACACATATATATATATATATATATATATATATTCATTTTATATGAATATAAATAGAGTGCCTGAAACAAAGAATTCACAAGAATACTATCCACTGGCATCTATCTGTTTTTCTGTCTTACTGATCTTCATGTCTAGAATAAGAACCTTATGTATTCTCTTACATGTAGGTCTATGCATTTAAGAATTATGTTTTTATGCTGAAACTAAAAGTTCTTTTAAATGAAGAGAGTTTTAATTTCTAAATGACTAAACATATATTAAATTAGATGTATAACTTACTAAAACTTAATTTGCAACTGTCATTCAGAAGATACTAATGTCATTCATTTTAGGAACTATTTTTGCTCTGGAGTTTCCTTGATTCATGATCTAACTTTATCTCAGATGTAAGAATTATTCTTAGATAATTGAGATCTTTTAAGTCAACAGACATTTCATCCATTACTTTAAAATACATGTTTAATCTTTAGAAAGCCTGAGGTTCAAACTAACAGTGACCAGGAGAGTTAGAAGTGATTTACATATCCTCTCTAAACAAGACAGTGAACAAGAGAGCTAGAGGTGCTGAACATATCCTCTCTAAACAGGGAAATGCTTTGTGTAGCAGAGACAGATGTTTGTTGACACTGTTGAGCCTGTAGAGATCCAACCTTGTATTAAAAGTCACTTAAAACTTTATTTTGGCTCTCAGTGTTTGGAGGCTTCAGTCCATATCCTTGGTTGAATTGTGTCTTGGAGTGCGGAGAGGCAGAATAGTGTGTGCTGAGCATATGGTGGAGCCTCTGGCTCACAGCATGGTAGACTGGAGGCAGTGGATATAAAGGAGAGGAAGAGACAATAAACAAGATATGCCCTTCAGTGTCATGCCTGTGGTGAATTAATTCTGACAAGCAGACCTCAGGACCTATGAAACACAAACATAACTATGAATTAACACAGTAATGTACTTTGCACTCTCATGATCCGGTAACCTCTCAATAGTGCCACACAGAGGATGAAGTCTTCAATACCTGGGTCTTTGAAGGAGCACTTAGATCTTCACCATATCATTCACATTATGTTTCATTCTTTGAATATGTTGTTCTAGAGGTATAGACAAATTTATAATAAAATAAATACCAATTCCTTTCCCTATACTAATAATATTTGTGATCCACTCACTAATCCCTTCTTCTCCCTAACCTGCCAACATTCATCTTTTCACTGTCTTTGTAGATTTTTCTTTTCTAAAATGTCTGATAGATAGTGTATCCTTTCCAAATAGGCTTCTTATTCTATTCAATGGAGCTTGATACTCCATTACTCTAAATAACTAAATGAAAGTCAGTAGGGATGTATTCATTTGTTTCTATGAAAGACATCTTAGATGCTTTAAGTTAACAGCAATGATAAATAGTGATGCTAAAAATTTGTTCACGATGTAGTATTAAATTCTTTTAATGTGAGAAAATCGATAATTTCCAGATTGTATGTTAGGGATAAATTCAATGTGTAAGAATTCTAAAGTAGTGGCAGTAATGATGGGTCAGTAGTTCAGAGTAAAGACTGATTTTGTAGAGTACTGGTTTGGTTCTAGGCATGCACTCTAATTCCAGGAGACCCAATGAACTCTTTGAGCCTCTGAGGACATGTACCTGGATGTACATGGTACACAAAAATTCACATGGCCTCACACAACTGGACATAAATGAAAACAAATTACCTAATTTTATCCCGAAGTAACTGTTTCACTTTGCACTCCCACCAGCAATGAGTAAGTTTCTTTCCTTGTACAACCTCATCAATATTTTCTTTTTTCCCATGCACTTAATTCTCATCTCAGACAATCCTTATTCACTCCAGAGTTTGTCTAATTGTTTGTTAATGCTTTTGTCAATTAGTTTTTATGGGGGACACAAGCAAAATTGCAACAGTGCTCTCAGAGTCCCACTTGATGAAACACTGAGAGTTTAATGGACTTGTTTACAGAAACATGGATGAGAGGTTAGTTTTAAGATTATGTAGCCTCACGACTGTCTCCCACATTCAGTGGGCCTAGTTTGATCCTATGCAGGTTTAGGGGGAAGGGTCTTGGTCTTTGAGTTTCTGTGGTGAAGTTTACAGGCAGGACTATCAACTGAGACAGGAAGTTAGAGAGAAAGACCTACCCAGAATTTAGGTAGCACCATCTGACCAATAGAGAGCCCAGAAGGAACTAAAACTAAAGGCCATATGTTTCCAATCTGAATTCTTCATAAATATGCCAAGAGATTCTTCCAGTGACCATGGTGATAGACATGGATAACTCTACAAGGAACTTCATGCCATTCAAAATCATTCTAGGTTTACAGCATTGACAACCCCCAGCTCTAACCTCAAGCAAAGGCCTCCAACATTTTTGATTGAGCATCAGTCAGGTTTGTTTCCTCTCTTGTGTGAAGATGATTTTCATATAAGCCAACAAAACAAATAATGGAATAAGTTCCTTTTTGCTATACTTCCTTTTCTATATTATTATGACTTAACTCTGTTCCTCTGGAGAATCCTCACTTATAATGCAATCAGTGTTGCTGTAAACTCTTGACATGCTAGGTGTTATATATACAATGCTTTGAATAAATAACTGTAAATGTGTCGCTAGTAAAACCATTAACAATTTTAATGTTTCAATATATAACTTGTGTAATCATTGTAAATAAAAAAGCACCTTTAATAAATACGTTGTGCCATGTTGACTTCTGTAAATTAAAGCTACTAAAATATATTTCCAATACTTTTCATGAATTATATGCCTAATTAGAACTTTTAAAAAAATAACATTGAAAATTTATCTCATTTTCTGAAATAATTAACAGAAAAGAAATTATATGAGTCTGATGTTATGTTTGCACTAGACATCTCATCCCAAGGGTATTAGGAACATCAGGCAGTTTTACTCCTGTCATGCTAGAGTTACCACTCACTGTGGTTGAGACATCTGACAAGCAACGTCTCCATGCTAGGATAGACAAATTCCCCAAACCCTGCAGGCTTCCAGCAGTCTTAATGCAGCTTGTTGTATTTTAAAGGAGTTTCAATAAATTAGAAGAGTCTGAGGCGGTAGGTATGGTAAGGGTTTCTCTCCAGAGACAATGAGAAAACACAGGATCTTCATTAAGGAAAATGGAGAGCATTGGGGATTATTCCCCTGCCCTTATTTAGTTATCTTTGAACAATTTTTTTATTCTCAAGTGAAATAAGTTTATGAATCTTATCTCACAGTTGAAGTTATACCATAATTCAACACTTTCTACTTGCGGCTTACTTAGTGTATAGAAATATTTGGGGAAATCAGTGATTTGATTTTATGAGATTTATTATATCTTATTTCCTTTGACTGAATTTAAGAAGTAATAAAAATTTGAAAAATAGGAACCTGGCATATGACTTGTCATTAAGAATTTATGCTGCTCTTGCAGAGAATCAAACTATGGTTCCTAGCTCGCACCTATATCAGGCAGTTCAAAACCACCTGTTACTTCAGCTCCAAGAGATCCACTGTCTTTTGTCTCCCCAAAGTCACCTGCACATGTATGAGAGACACTCGTTAGGCAAACACACATACACATGAATGGAAATAACAACAAATTCCTTAAAGAAAGCACATTGCACAATATCTCTACCATCTCTACCATCTCTCGCTCAGCTCAGAGACATCTCAGAAAGGTCTCAGTCTTATAGTTATGACAAATTTCAAATCTTTAGTCAGCTTTTCATTAATAGCTATCTTTCTAAAATTCAACTTGTTACTGAATATCTTTTTGAAACCACCAATAGCTTGATGATTTTCTTTTGTATTTGAAATCTTTAAGTCTATCTTCCCAATATTGCTGAAAGAGCTCACTTTTTGATAGAAGGGATTGAGCACACCAGGAGCACAAGGCCCTCTAAATCAAATGACCAAAGCCCATATGAACTCACAGAGACTGAAACAACTCCATGGGTCTATACCAGTTCCTCTGTGTATAGATTATAGCCTTCAGTTTAATTTTTGTACAGAACTACTAAGTGTATCTGATTTTGTTCCTTTTCTTGGGACTTTTTTCCTTTTATTAGTCTTCTTTATCCAATGTTACTGTGATGGTTTTGTTTTATCTTATTATATCTTATTTTATTATATTTTGTTATCTCTTAGAAGCCTGTATATTTGACATAGAAGGTGAGTATATCACAATAGGAGAGTTGATGAGGAGGAATTGGGAGGAGTAGATGGAAGAAAAACTGTAATCTGGATATATTGCTTAAGAAAAGAATTTACTTTCAATAAAATTGAGAAAAGATTTGAGAGTGCAATTAATCTTTTACATTCAGAATGCCAGGAAATTGTAACTATTAATTCTATTTATGCCAAAAGTAATATTTGAAGTTAAAGAAAATCACTACCATTTCTTCACAGACAGTAAACAGCATTCTTGCTCATATTTGATAGTAAATATAATTCAGTAAGAATGGAAATATAATCTGCCCATGTGATGACTTGAAAATTCCATCAAGTCTGTGGACAGAAGATGTGCAAAAAGAAGTGGGAGATAAGATGGAAAAGTTGATAGATTCCTCTTCAAAGGTATAAACAAGAATAAGACAATGGGAAACAGGAAAGAAATATGGAGAATTCAAGTGCATAATGGTAAGAAAAAAAGCACAAATATACATTGAATCTCATTAAGACTACTGTCAGATGTTGCCATGTATATCTTGTATATTGACACAAAGATGCAGAATAAATTATTCAAAGCCACCATAAAATTAATATCTAACATTTTTTACTTTTTCATCTTTATATGACTTACTAAGCAAAAGCAGGACTGCAAGGGTGATGTGTAATTCAGCATACTTGAGTTTAATCCACAGACTGACAGACAAAATGACTGAGAATTACATATTATTTAGAAATCCCATAGACTTGGGGCTGGAACAATGGCTCATTGGTTAAAAGCACTGATTGCTATTCTAGAAGAACCCAGGTTCAATTCCCAGCATTCACATATGGTTTATAATCCCATAACTCCAGTTCCAGGGCATCTGACACCCTATGGCCTCTATAGGAACCAGGTGTGCATGTGACACACAATACAGATGAAGACAAAACACAAATATACATAAAATAAATAAATGATGAAGTTAAAAAAAGAAATTCACAGTTTGACCTTGGATATATCATGAACAGTTCTACTTATCCATCCCCAGAAAACTAGTTAAGTTATTTTAAAATTATCTTAAAATTAGTCTCCAAAATTATGGTCTTTGTTATGGCAATTTCATAAATGAAAAATTATTCTTACTTCTAGCCCCCATTGCCCTTCTTCTCCCAACCTCTTTCTGGCACCTCCATTAACACAATCATTCTGCAATCACATAACATTAACTCTATAAGTCTCTTCTACTTCCCAAAAATCTCTTCCCCAAACAGTTCCTATGATTCTTTTATAGTTCAGTAATCTCAACCTCATATACAAGCACAATTACATATTTAAAACTAGAAACCATATATGAAAAAAATGAAGTATTTCTATGTCTGTTTTATTTTTCTAAATGTAACAGTATACAGTTTCATTCATTTATTCTAAAAATATCATTGTCAATTTTTCTTTATATTGAATCAAATTCCATAGTTAATATATATAACATTTTATTATTTATTCATCAAACAATGGACATCTAGGCTGTTTCTGTGTGCTAGTTATGAATAGGGCAACATAGGAAAGGAAGTACAAATATCTCTTTTTTAGAACTTAGGAGTCCTTTCATCATATACTCAGGAGTAGTATATCTGGATCATATAGTAGTTGTGTTTTTAAGTATTTTCTGAAAACTCTATGTTGAATCCCATTCTACCCCTACCAGCTAGTATTCCATCCTACAATGAATATATATATTTTTTTATTTCTGAGATCCTTACCAGCATTTGACTTCATTACTTTGGTTATTCTGGTGCAGATAAGTAGTATCATTTGTAGTTCCAAGTTGACTACAAATATTGAATAATTTTAAGACATTTATTGTCCTTCTTTTGAAGGCTGTCTATTCAAGTCCTTATTACATTTACTGAGTAGAAAGATTGCTTTTGTTTAATATAAAGCCTGAAATGTTGAAACTGCATGAGAGAAAAATTTCCAGATAAAGACATAGATAAGCAGACATTCTAGACATTCTAGAGAGGAAGGGTTTGTATAGAAGTACCAGAAAGGTAAGTATCAAAAGTATGTATTCATTTCCTGAAGGGCAGTGATGGGTTCACAAATATATACATATGCAAGATATGATTAAATTTGCTTCTTTTAAACATATGGAATTTATTTATATGCATGTTAAAAAGATATTTTAAAATGGCCATTATATCAGAGAGACAGAAAGAGAGAGAAAAGAGACAGAGAGAGAGATTCAAATAGCTAACACACAATTCTGTTGCTTCTAGAACACTATTAGGAAACATTGATCATTGGGAAACAGATTTATTCTATACCTTACCTTGCAGAACAAATTGTGTACAGAACTCTGACCTTTGAAAACCTCAGTTACCTCTTAGAACTAAATCTTAACCTCTGAGTTCCTTTATAGGGCCTGTTCAAATCACATATCAATTTCTTAGGAAAAGGTCAGCATGTTCTGCTGAGCAATGTGAGTTTTCATTATTTCCTGTAAAGTATGAAATTTTGTAAATGTCAGGATTTGAGAAATGAATTTCCCCCTTCCCTTATTCTGGATGTATACTATGAAATATATAATATGGAACTTATAGTAAATAATTGCCTATAGCTACAGATGAATAGAAAATCATGAAATTTAACTATAGGGTTTAAAGATAATTGTACATAATTTAACGCAAATTGATGCATGTTTGTAATCAATTGAAGGATATGTACTATTTATTAACAGCCATATTTTACACATTAGTTATTTCTCAAGCATTTTGAATATTGAAGTTTTATAAAAGTCATGAAACACATATAAAGTCTTAATATGTAAACAATGAAAACAACAAGACAAACACAAGAATTTAGAACAATTAGCTAACTATGAACAATGTTCCTAATAATGTTTTATTTGGAAATTAGCTAAAGGTTTTTGTATATTTTTATTATTTTGTTTTGATGTTCACTCATACAAGTTTTCACAGATGATTTCTTGTGCTTAACTTTATATATATGTGGAAGACAAATATAAACTAGAAGACAATATGACATATACATTTGCTTACCTGACATATGTGTTGTCCTAGATACCAGTTTTCATTTCAGTAGAAACATTTGTCACATTATACCATACTTGGTTTCATTTAATTACTAACACCCAATTTTTGAAAGCTTATGGTGAAAGGCAAAATAACGCTTTGTTGTGGGGATATTTTGTTTATGCTTAAACAAAAAAAAAACTTGCCTGAAGATCAGACTGTAGAGCTAGCCACTAGTTAACCATAGAGACCAGGCATTGGTGACTCACACCTTTAATACCAGCACTCAGGAGACAGAGGCAAAAGGATCTCTGCGTGTTCAAGGCCACACTAGCCTTCTCAAGTTTGACTCAGTCTAAAGGAGTAACAGAGCTAGGTAATGGTGGTGCACACCTTTAATGCCAACACTAGGGAACATGTAGACAGGAAGTGACATGGCTGGGTGGAAAGAGGAAAACAAGGTGGGAGGAGAGAGAAGCTCAGGGCCTTCAGTTTGAAGACTCCTAGAGACAGGATTGCCCATTTGGTATGAGGAGTTGGTAGAGATAAGAACTAGTGACTAGCTGCACTACTTCTCTGAATTTTCAGCTTCCACACCCTAATATCTGACTCCAGGTTTTTATTTAATAAGACTAATTAGGATTGCATTACATGTTTTTACTTTTTTCATCAATTCCTTGCAGAAGGAGAAGAAATGTGTATAAAGTTGAAAAGGTTTTGTTCCCCAATTTCTTATAAGACTGAGTCAGAGAAGCTGTGTGAAACTGGTTATTAGAGGTATCAAAATAACTCCATTATTTTCATAAAAAATAAAGGCCTAACTAAACTTTCAGATATTTGTAGTATTTTTAAACTTGTTATCCTTTGCTATTATGGATTTTCACACTTAAAAAAGTGCAGTGATTCTATGTTGAGTAAATATAAAAGAAAGTAACACAAAACATGACCTAATAGTCATGTTTATATTGACCTAATAGCTTCTTTTAAATATAAAAGTGATCTGATATGATTAGCATCAATATTTTAATCATAAAGTCTGTGATCAGGTATAATAGGCAATACCCATTACTGCATGATATCCTTACAGCGAGCATGGAGTACATGATGCTCAAAAATATTAATTAGATATAAATATAAAGGTAACAAAGTATAACTATGTCTATATCAGCTCAATTCCTGATGTTAACTGTCATGGAAAACTAAGCAGAAACCTCCTACTAAAATCTGCTGTCGTGGAAGAAAAACGTACCTTGAAAGAAAGTTGAGTATTTGCCCTATAAATCAACCTAAAAACACATTTCCATGCACATAGCCTAAATGAATACACTATTCTCAATACAAGTGTGCATAGTTATAATCTAGAGAGGCCAAAAACTGAGGATAGAGGTAAGACTGTTCACCTTAGAGACATGAGACATTTTCATACGAATATTATTGGGTCTCAGCAATATTTTGTGAGACAGATTTCCCTGAGCACTATTAGAAACTTACTACAGGAGTTTGGGAGCCAAACACAGGTATGGGAGATTTCTCAGTACAGGGCTATATTGGAGTTAAAAATCACAGAGAGTTGGAAGATTCCTTTGAATGATGAAAGATCAAACTTTAAGAATGAATAAGGATATCTTTTACTACTAAGGAAAAAACAAAAGTATTTTCCTTAATATACAATGAATTTAGAGTTGATAGATTACTGAGGATTTCACATTAACTCAATGGTCTGTTATAACTAAACCCTTTTGTAAAGAAGTGTAATCCAGACTCTGAAATATCTCCTGTGCTCTCTAGTGGTCAATACCAATAGACAACCTATCTGCAGAAGTGGGAAGGCCCTGAATAAGGAAGAATTAAAGAAGTCAAGGGAAATGTGCATGATGTGTAAGAGAAGTGTAAAAGCTCCATAGAAAAAGCCCAAGGAACTTGAAACCCATAGTATAACCATAGTTCAATCTATGTAACAGAGAAAATACTGATAACCTTTAGAAAGCATTTTTCTGGGATAAAAACATCAAATAGTAAAATGGTATGGCAAAACAAAACTGGAAAGATGGTGATTTTATTAAATTCTTCATTAATCTTCAAGTGTACCTTATAAAGAGTACCTATATCAATCTGAGAACTTTTTTGCAAAGATATAGATTAAAATCTCTTTAAAATAATACAGAAAAAATATGTGCATTTAATCCTAGACTTGCAAAATATATAAAACATAACTATAGTATAGAAGAATAAAGTAACAAACAACAATAGCACAATATTTAACATTGAAACATAAAGAAACATGTGTAGAGTCTGTAAGGCAAATATGCATAGATCAGTCTTAACCAGATTCTCCATTAACAGCCAAATTGTGAAAGAAATATGAAATTCTTTTTTAATTGTATTTATTGAACTCTATATTTTTTCTCCACCCCCTCAGTTACTCTCTTCTCCTCTTAGACCCTATCCCAATGTCTCTATGTTCCCAATTTACTCAGGCGATCTTGTATTTTACTACTTCCAATGCAGATTAGAGTATTAGTATTAGGAGTAGTAGAGTACTATGAAGAGTATTGGGATTAGTTCTTCTTTGAAAATTTTGGAGAATTCTACGCTGAAACCAACTGGCCCTAGGATTTTTTTTTGGGGGGGGTAGGGGGGGTTGGGAGACTTTTAATGACTGTTTCTATTTCTCTAGCAGTTGTAGATCTGTTTAGTTATCTTATCTGGTCTTAATTTAATTTTGGTAAGTAATATTTATCCAGAAAATTGTTCATTTCCTTTAAGTTTTCCAGTTTTGTACAGTACAGTTATTTGAAATATGACCTGATGATTCTCTGTATGTCCTCTATGTCTGTTGTTATGTCCCCCCCTTTTTTTTTTGATGATGTGAATATTCTCTTTCTGCCTTTTGGTTAGTTTGTATAATGGTTTGTCTATTTTGTTGATTTTTCTTGAAGAACCATCTCTTTGTCTCATTGATTCTTTGCATTGCATTATTTGGTCTATTTTGTTGATTTTAGCTCTCAACTTTATTATTTCCTGCCATCTGGTCCTCCTGGGTGAGTTTGCTTTTTTTTTCCTCTTGAGATTTCAGGTGTTCTGTTAATTCAGTAGTATGGAATTTTCCAGTTTTTTTTTTATGTAGGCATTTAGTACTATGAATTTTTCTCTTAATCCTGCTGTCATTGTGTCCCATAAATTTGGGTATGTTATGTGGTAATTTTCATTGAATTTTAGAAAGTCTTTAACTTCTTCCTTTATTTTTTCCTTCACCCATTGTTTATTCAGGTGAGCACTATTTAATTTCCACATGTTTGTGGGCTTTCTGGAGTGAGTGCTGCTATTGAATTCTAATTTTAAGTCATGGTGATCTGATAAGATAAATGATGTTATTCCAATTGTTTTGTATCTGTTGTGGTTTGCTTTGTTACCTAGTATGTGGTCAATTTTTGAGAAGGTTCCATGAGGTGCTGAGAAGAAGATATATTCTTTTCTGTTTGGATGAAATGTTCTATAGATGTCTGTTAAGTCCACTTGATTCATAACACCTGTTAGTTCCCTTAATTCTCTGTTAATTTTCTGTCTGGTAGACTTGTCCAGCAGTGAGAGTGGTGTATTGAAGTCTCTCACTATTAGTGTGTGGGGTTTAATGTGTGGTTAAACTTTAGCAGTGTTTTTTTTTTTTTCCATAGGAGGGTGCCCTTGTAATTGAGGCATAGACATTCAGTATAGAGATTTCCTCTTGATGTATTTTTTTTCTGTAACTAATATGAAACATCCTTCTTTGTCTCTTTTGATTGATTTTAGTTTGAAGTCTATTTTGTTAGATACTAAGATAGCTTCTGCAGATTTTGACATAGGTCCATTTGACTGGAAAAAAGTTTTTCCAAGCATTAACTCTGAGGCAATGTCTGTCTTTGAGGTTGAGGTGAGTTTCTTGTATGCAGCAGAAGGATGGATTCTGTTTATATATCCAATCTGTTAGCTTTTTCTAGGTGAATTGATTCCATTTATATTAAGGGATATTAATGACCACTGATAGCTAGTTCCTGTTATTTTAGTTTTCATTGTTTGTGATATTATTATGTATGTGTTTTCCTTCTTTGGGATTTGCTGCTGTGAGATCATCTATTGTCTGTCTTTTTGTGGATGTAGCTAACTTCCTTGGGTTGGAGCTTTCTTTCTAGTGATATCTTGATTAAGGGAGCCTAGCAAGAAACCTGGTGCTAGAGAAATTCCCAGGAATCCGCAAGGATGACCCCAGCTAAGACCCTAAAAAATAGTGGAGAGTGTGTCCTAACTGGCCTTGCCCTGTAGTCAGATGGATAAATATCTTAAATGTCACCATGGAACCTTTATCTAGCAACTGATGAAAGTAGAGTCAGATATCCATAGCAGAGCACTGGGCTGAGCTCCCAATGTTCAGTTGAAGAGTGGGATGAGCAAGAATATGAACAAAGAGGTAAAGACCATGATAGGGATACCCACTGAAACAACTTACCTGAACTAATGGGAGTTCACTAACTCCTGCCTGACAGTGAGGGAGATAGCATAGTACCAAACTAGGCCAACTTGGGTGATAGTAGTATGACTGTGGGGTCATTGACAGTGAAACCAGAATTTATTCCCACTGCTTGTACAGGCTTTTTGGAACACATTATTGAAAAATTGCTTATTTTTCTAAGATTTCTCTTAATTTGACATAAAGCTAAAAATAAAATGTGTTACTGTCCACATACTCAACAGGCAAAGTTTTGAAGAAAAAACAAAATAACCTCTATGAGTTACTCAGACACCCAATGTTTTGGCTTTGCTGTATCAAAAGAGCATCCAGGAAAAAAAAACAATGATATAAAACCTACATGTCTGAAAGTGCTCATGAATTCAAGAGATTCAGTAGTAAATACAAATGGTTGTGAAATGAAGACAGCCTGCCATTTTTATCAGAAAATATTCCAAAGCATGATATTTATGCTACATTCAATGGTACAAAATTTCTCTGTGCCCTTCCACTGGTAGAATTCACTGCTTATTAGAGCAGTGGGCTCCTATCTTCAGCACAACCAACATTTGTTTCTAAACCAACATATACAGCAAGGGCTTTCTATCCATCTTGAAGAAGTTTTCTGTACTTCTTCGTAAGGGGTCATATCACTTGAGATGGTAATCAGACTTGGTATTTAGGTTACATATGAGTGGGTCAAAGTAACAGCAGTTGTTATCTTAATAGGTATATTTTCTTTTGATCAGAATGTCTCTGTTTAATTAAACATCTTTGAGACTACAATTGTGGTCTTACTATGTCAGAAATGCAGGTATCAGACACTCAATTACAAAACTTGCTTAGTAATGAAGAGCCTCAATCATTAAGAATGTGGGTTTTTTCCCCCTTTGCTAGACACTCAGAAGAAATTCCATACAAAGGAAACATACTTGGGCATGAAATCCAAGGGAATAAAGGTCACCTTACCCCAATGGATACTAGGAATCTCATAAACAATCTCTAAAGTATCTAAAAAAAAATCTGCAGCAGAAAACTTGTTTGGCTCAGCCCACTGTAGTCTTCTTTCTGGGGAATGATGTATTTTGCTTTACAAAATAAATTTAGCTGAACCTACTTTAATGATCAGAAAATTTCTTTACTTTGAAATGGCAGAAACCAAGAAGAAAGAATATCTCCTGGTAACAGCTTCAAAATGGAGCCCAAAGAAAGATAAGAGATCAAAATGTAAGTCAATACAATGTTTAATTTGGAGAGCAGTAGGGTCCTAATCTATATCCAAATTCTCAAAAAAAAAAAAAACAGCTTTAAAGGGACTTACAGGATTAGCATATTATTTGACAACTGTTTGCACATGTGTATATAAAGTTTGTGGTGAACTGAGAGTCTTCAGTTAAACTGAAGTAAAGATGATTTTAGCAAATTTAGCAACTTGAAGACAGTTGGTCTGAGCTACTAATGGACTTTTAAAATTCAAATCCAATATAATTCACACTACATTATCCATGTAGTTTTATAATGGCATCCCAGAAAAAGCAAAGGCAACAGTCATGAATATTAAAAGGAAGATTAAAAATGCTCTGAAATCACTGTAAATTTTGGATGAAAACTAAATGATCATTCGGTGTAATTTAAATTGACCTTACAGGCATTGCATACCAGGTTTTGGTGCATTTATAAATGAGCAGATTTCAACCCTTCAGCAATATCCTTTTTTTCTTGTCTAGGCAGAAGACCTTGATGACTGAAATATTAATCAGTGAACCAGTATCACTATTACATTGTTTTACTAGTCTGTTTCTTCAGAAAAATGAGCCCATATTTTTTATCTCAGGGAGATGGTCATTTTTCAGTAAAACACTACCTCCACAAGGTAAGGAATAAAATGAATAAGATAGTATTTCTTTCAAATATATCAAGCTGTACTTTTCCCTTGAGAATTATGGATTCTCAAAGTAATATCATGTTCCTATCATAGTTTTCATTAAGTAGTATATGGTGCCTTAATATTATTATAGTCCTCATGATGGGAGAAATTATTAAGATATAATTGTATCTTCATTAAATAATTGTGGAATGTGTTACCCAGAAAAAAATATTTAATTCACCTAAAATTTTACAATCGTTGTAAAGTCCTGCTGGTATAAGTCTCCAGAATCCTTACAGACAGTATTAGTGTCATTCCTATTAACTCAGGTTTTATTTCTCACAAACAAAAAAAAAAAATATAAGAATTCATTTATCTCCTAGAATAAGACTATTCCTATCAGGTTTTCAGGTTTTAAAATATTCTTAGTCCCATGAAATACACATGTCCATACATGTATATGTGGGTGTTCACAGAGTTTATCTATACATTTATGTATCTTTTATTTATCAACATTTATACACAGTGGATCTATTCAATGTATGAAAAAATATTACTTACAAATTACAAATTGATGTTTAAAAAGATTTAAATAAAATGTAATTGGGAATTCAATGCAAAGTTTATGCTATACTGAATCTCCTGATTTGTCCTAATCTGCATTTGTTATACTAGATTAGGCATCCTGATCTATTATAATATTCAATAAATTATGGATTCTTACTGATGTATTTTACCTCCTGATGGGATTTACTGCAATGAACATAGGCTCACAATTATTGTTGCTATTCTAAAATCAAATGCTGTTGTTTAATATAAAGGAAAGACAAATAAAATGAAAACAAAAGGAAATTATGCTCTGTGACTTAAACTCATCAAGTATGTCAAGTCATTGACATGAAGAAAAAGATTAACAGTCTCTTTGAAAGTGAGTAGACTAAATAATATTAAAGTATGGAAGCCTCATATTATCCAGATCCCAAGCCAGAATTTTTCTTTATTTAAATAAAATTAATTTCATGATATTAAAAAAGTAATGTCTATAAATTAGCATTTTAAACATTTTGTGTTTTAAATATAGAACTAGTTATATATTAAAAACTCTAAATAAAATAATTTGGAATAACTAAAATCAGTAATCATCAGCTCTGAAACTTACTCTCAAAACTTACAGAAAAAGCAAACACATTTACATACCTCCACACATATGCTTGCATATACATGCATACTCATACACCCACATACATGCTAACATACACACACATGCTCACACACACACCATGTGGTCTTTCATACACTTGTGCACACACATACACATGCTCACATATTGTAGACAGAGACTGCACTTTCCTTTCCTGGCTTCCCAAATCCAAATAATCACACAGAAGCTATAATAATTATAACACTGTTTGACTGATGAGTCGGGCATATTTAACTAGCTCTTCCACATTAAATTAACCCAATCCTAATAGTTTATGTATTGCCATGTGGCCATAGTGTTACCTCATTTTCCACATGTTTTGTTTCCTCAGTGGTTTACTGGTGTCTGACCTGACTCTGCCTTCTTTTTCTTTTTCTTTGTATCTCTACTTGCATTTCCCATAGGCCAATAAAAGCAACACATATACAGAAGGACATCCCACATCATCATACACACACACACACATGTACTCATACACGTGCTCACATACACACATACAGAAGCTCACATACATATTTACACAAGATCATGCTCATAGAGAAAAACCGCAGTAGAGTAAATGTGGTGAGATGCTAGCTTTTGAGCAATCTCGTTGACTCACATGGAAATTCTTTTATTTATTTTTGTAATCTTTTAGTGCATTTAAAAAAATAAGTGTTTTAAAATCTTATCCATTATTATGTTTTTAAATTTTATTTTATATTTAATTAGCATGTAAATACATCAGTCCCCCTTTCTCTCTACATCTCCCATGCTTGCAACCTCTCTGTCTTTCTCCCTATTATCCTAAGGCCTATTTTTCATTAAGTTATGATTTATGCATACACACACATATATGCATGTTTGCTGAGCCAGCATAATGTTGCAATTATGTGTATAGTTTCAAAGCTGATCACTTGGTGTTGAATAATCAATCAAAGGTTTCATCGGTGAGGAAGGGTAATTCTCCCTCTCTAAATAGTCCTTAAGGAACCTGTAATTCTTTGTCTAGGACTAGGATCCAGTGAAACTTTCTTTTTCCATGTTTGCATGTCTGTTGTCATTGTCCTATTTCAGTTTTTGCTTGTGCAAAGTTTCCCTGTCATGTTTATGAGACAGAAATAGTACTGTAGCAGATTGCCTGATCAGCAGGCTCATTCAATCTTTCAGTTTCTTCTTGATAAATGTGCCTGAAACTTAGGTACATTTGTTATCATACAAACACACACACACACACACACACACACACACACACACACACACACACACTCACACTCACTTCACAATGAGTTGTTCTTTGCATTTGACCAGTCGCAGTTTTCTGTAGTAATTGGTGTTTGTTACAAAGAAGAGCATCTTTGATGTGGGATGAGAGCTACACTTATCTATGAATGAATGCTTAAGTATTATTTTATGCACAAATTTTGAATTGTCTAGTTCAAAAAAGGTGAAAAGTCACATCCTGAACAGAGAAAACATTATTTCAGTCAACAAAAGAAAGCATTACAAAAAATAATATATCACAAAGAAGTATGCACCAAGGAGGATATTTACTGCTCAAGAAACTAATCAATTAGAGAATTAGAATTATATATATATATATATATATATATATATATATATATATATGAGAGATAGCATTTGAAGTGATTTATAAATTATGCATTGATTTATTTTTTCATTTAATTTCTACATTTAAAATTTCTGTTGCTGTTAGTGGATAATTAAAATGGATGTTGGGTTTCTATTAGGCTTTATTGCAAGTAAGTCTAATTCTTCAAGATGTTAAAACTTGGCAACTGAATAATAAATATTACTATAAGAATCTATTGATATAAATTTCAGATATAAAGCTATGTATAAATATTGAGCAATATTTTAATTAACTTTCTTCTCTCGATGGGAGTAAATAATTTCTTTTACGTACTTATTAAAAATTACACCATACATGGATGATAGTCACATGATTGGTATACATAGTATCAACATTGGGGAGGACAGGCCTCATAACCATCAGTTTGTGAAGACTCTAGAGCAAGCACTGATCTTTGGTACACTTCTCTCTGATTTCTACTATGAGAAAACCCTTTCTTTATATTCCATATAATTTTGCTTATGCTTTGGTAAAAGGTTGTCATGGCTAAGTATACTTCCCCCAAAGCAATGTGCCTTACCCTTTCTGAGGAGTGAATCAGGAGTGGGTAGGGGAGTTAAGTGGAAAGAATGAGAAAAGGAGGGGGGAGTGGGAACTGGGATTGGTATGTAAAATGAAAAAAAAAAGATTGTTTGTTTTCTTTTTAAAAAAGAAGGAAGGAAAAAAGGAAAGAAAGAAAGGGAGAGAGAGAGAGAGAGAGAGAGAGAGAGAGAGAGAGAGAGAGAGAGAGAGAGAGAGAGAGAGAGACAAAAAGCACGGAGAGAAATAGAAGATATAGAAGATTGTACCTTCCAGATTACTCAGCAATAGAGGAAAGAGACAAGGAATATGCTTGCGTTTTGGTCTATAAAATATTCTCTTCACTCAGCTAATGTCTCCTCCATTCCAGGCTGAATCCAGACTCTGCAAAGTTGTAAAATAAACTGCCCAGTTTCCCTACTCACCTTCCAATACTCATAGAATGTGAGAATCTTTGCTTCTCAAATACCTTAAAGTGAAAAGGACAATGGTCCAGTAGTTGAGAAGAGAAGTCATAATGTTTGACTAATTAGCTTCAAAAATTTAGATAAATTTGGTATAAAATGTAAACATATAGGCCTCAATGAAAACTTGACAAAACCAGAAGCAAATATAACTTGATTATATATGTTTTATTTTTCAATAACATATAGGAGTTAATGCATTCAGCTTGTACCCATGACATAATGTCCCAGCAATCTTCATTAATAAAGTAGGTAGGTTATGTCAAATAACATAGAAAGCTTTTTAAAGTTAGCTTTCTATCTATGCAATAATAGAACAGTGTTTTGATTTTCTTACCGGACTAGAATGTTATGAATTTCTGTGCTTTTTTATACTATATGGGTGAGAGTTCAGCAAGTAGATATAAATCATACCAGCTATTTTAACAGAGATAATTTAACAAATATAGCATGAATTATTAACTTGGTATGAAGTTACTTAGTAACTGGAAGGCGAAAGTGAAGTTTCCATGAAAGGAGTAATTACAGGAGACTGCTACCACATTTAGATCTGTACAAAAGTGAGAAAACTAAAGTATTTTAATTAATCTTAGGAGCTTGGAGAAGATAACCTCTGGATCTACAAATAAAGACATTGGAAAAGAGCTGTGAGTGCTGGTGTCTCTGTGTTCATAGTGGGTGTTTATGGGTCTGAGAATCAAACATCTGAGCTGGGGGACTCCAGAGTTGTTTTATCAACCTGGTCCTGCAATCACAGAGAAACTGAGAACTGCATTCATATGGTACTCTGGGAAGATGTTTCCGCTGCTGCCAAGAAGTGGTTGCTGCAACAATGGTTGCCACAGGACCATAGAAAACAAAGGATGAGTCTCTAGCTCAAAGCCCAGTCTCCCTGCAGCAGCAACTCTTAGAGAATGCTAATGGGGAAGCATGGGGCAGAACATAAGTTTGAGTTGGACAGTCATAGACCCAGGATCACAAAGTCAAACACAAAATATTAAGTCAGATCTGAAACACAACAGCATGGTGGCTTAATAGTTTGCATTAGCTATAGTGAATAAAATATACCTGAATACATGATCCAGGAAAAAGAACACAATTTGTAATTTAAGTATATGTGTGTTAATAAATTTGATATATACTGCAAGACAGATATGTAACTATGCATATACATATATGTATATATATGTATATATATGTATATATATATTATCATTAAAACCCCTTTAGGATAAAATTTTAAAAGTCAATGCCTTTTAGCTCTCTTTCATAGGACCTCCTTTAAAAAAATATTACACTATGTGAGTTCATTTTAATTTTGTTATCCTAGCAATGCTACATTAACTTCAGTAATATTATGCACTATTTGAATAAACTGATGCCTTAGAGCAGCTAGAAATACTACCATTAAAGCAATGGAACCTTATTGGCCTTAGTAAATGAAAAATGAATTAATATTTGGCTCAAAACTGTAGCCGAGCATCCTGCTTCATTATGAGAAAGAAGAATCTGTGGATTGACTTTCTGTCAGCATTTTCCCCAGTATAAATGCTTCCTCCTGGTACTTACCTGGGAGTTGCATACTCATCAGCACAGATCCGTGTGATTAGGGTGTTATGTGAGCCTCATTTGGCATCAGCATGTGGAAATCCATATTCTGGCTCTCCTATAGCACACTAATTCTTCTTGTTGCTATTTTATTTATCTTGTATGGAATATGTTTTGTTGACTCAAATAAACATCTCATTTTTTCTTCAAATCGTATTTCCATTCATTGAGATTGAAATAAAGTACAAATATTTATGTGGATATAATAAAGCCATTAGTAAAACTGAAAATGAAAATGTGTATACATATAAGTAATTTGAACACCATTATTCCTCAGGAGCACTAGCATTACAGGCATAAAACAGCCTGAATTCTAATGAAATTGTGTTCAAGGAAAGGAAAACTGCAACAAAAACCTTAAAAGAAGCCAAATGTTGCAAAGAATGGAGATAGGCTAGGATGAATTTATATTTTTTAAGAACTAAAGTACTCTCAGAGGCTAAGTGATTAAGCTGTTATTGGAAAACCGAACAACAAAATAATTCATTAAAATTTCATTAAAGAATCATTGAGATAACTCATTGGGAAAGACACTAACTGACAAATTTGACACCTGAGTTCAAACCCCATGATCTACCTTGTGGAAACAGACAACTGACAACAACCTACATACATATAACTTGGCAATCAACAACACACATATGTACACACACACACACACACACACACACACACACACACACACTGTTGGGTGCCAGCTTCTACAAAAATATGACTTACCAGGGTAGAGCTATGAGGATTCGAAAATAAGCAAATGAAGGCACAAGGGAAAAAAATAAAAGAGAAAACATAGGATAGTACCAGGAGGGAGTTTCAGTGAATAATAAAATTGCCCGTATTTAATTTTCATTTGCTTAAACTACCCCAACCACAAAAGGTAGGAGTAAGATGAAAACGGCATTAACATGATACAAGGAAATGAACTGACCGGTAGAAGATTGCAGGCTATTTTCATAGTTAAATATTCTGTTGCTAGAACAAGAAAAGTAATGCTCACACTCTAGATTAAAACTTCCTATAGGTAAACCACTCCATGGGTGGAATCCATAGTTATTTCCCCAAAGAGTAGGAACTTGGTTTGATCCTTAGACTTCTGTTTGAGTTAGAAAGAGATCCCTTTCTCAACACCTGAAATGCAGGGTCTGGATATTAGTCACACCTGTTGACAATAACCCTGAGCAAGCAAGACTCTCTGGTCTAAATCTAGGTGGGATCTTTGTTTGAGAAACGTACAGTAACCTTGAAGGAATGGAGTTACGGCTCTCTGACCTTTGGTTAGGGTGGAATGGCCACAACCTGAGCAAGCTGAAGCTCTCTGACCTTCAGACAAGGTGGAAATAGAGTCACATTTTTGGGACTCCACAACACATACAACAGAAACACTGTAGTTGGTCTTTTTTATATTTTTTGTTTGGGGGCCTGCCATCCAGCTCCCAAAGAAATACATGAAGACTTATTATTACTTATAAATGCCTGATCGTAACTTGACTCATTTTTTTTTGTCAGACTTTCTTAACTTAGATTATTCCATCTATCCTTTGCCTCTAGGCTTTTACCTTTCTGTATACCTTTCTTCACTTCTTGCTTTGTGACTTTCTGTGTAGCTGGGAGGCTGACCTTTGGAGTCCTCCTCTCTTCTCTTTCTTGCTCCTCCTTCAGGTTCTTCTCTTTCTATTTAGTCTCCCTGCTTACCAGCCACACCTACCCTTTCTCCTGCCTTGCTATTGGCCTTTCAACTCTTTATCAGACCAATCAAGTGTTTGAGACAGGCAAAGTAACACAGATTCACAGAGTTGAACAAATGCAACAAAAAAGAATGAAACAGGTCTTTCCATCATCAAACAAATCTTCCACAGCAAAAACAAATGCAACACACTTTCAACTAATATTTCACAACAAAACACCACAAATAAATGAATTTTTTAATTTTTTACTTAATTTAAAATGTTTAAATTTTGTGGTTACTATTTTTGTTTTTCTTTTTGGGGTTTTGTTGTTTTGTTTCGGTTTTGGTTTTTCCTTTTACTGAGAAAACATTATTTTCTCATATAATATATTCTAATTACTATTTCCATGGTTCTACTCCACCTAGACCCAACATCTCTTCCCATCTGGATCCACTCCTTTTCTGTCTTTCATTAAAAAAGTACAGTCTTCTAAGAGATAATGTTAAAATATAACAAAATAGAATGTAATAAGATAAAAACAAAAACTATCACATCAAAGTTATCCACAACAGACCATCAGAAGGGAAGGAGCTCAAGAAAGGCACAAAAATCAAAGGCCTATTCTTTCACACACTCAGGAATCAAAAAAAAAAACATTAAATTGAAAGCCATAATATAAGTAAAGTATTTGGTACGGACCTATGCAGGCCTTGTGCATATTGCTTCAGTCTCTGTGAATGCACATGTGCTTTGTTTATGTTGATTTAGAGGGTCTTCTTTCTAGGTGTCCTTGATGCCCTCTGGATCTTAAGCTACTTTCTTCTCTTTTGCAGGGTTCCCAGAACTCTGAGGGGATGGATTTAATGGAGACATCCCATTTAGGACTTAGTGTTCCAAGGTCTCTCTTTCTTTGCATGTCTTTCTGTGGGTCTCTCTCTGTATTTGTCCCCAAGTGCTGCAGGATAAAACTTATCTGATAATTACTGAACATGTTCTTGGTCCATGAGTATAACAGAATATCATCAGGAATCATTTTAAGACTGTGTTTTTGTTGTTGTTATAGTTATCTTTTTATTTTTTGTGAGTAGTATTGGTTTTACACTAGATCCCTGGTGTATCTGGTCTCTTGTGTTTTGGTCACCCAAGCAGTGCTGGGTTCCATCTCCTGGAGTGGACCTTAAGTCAAATTAATTGTTGATTGGTTTTTCCACAAGCTTTTTGCCACCATTACCCTGGAATATCTCAAAGGTAGGGCACTATTTTAGATGAATGTGTTTGTGGCTGGCTTGTTTACATTTCTCTCTTGGGAGCATGCAGATTACCTTCCTGTACTAAAGATACTACAAAGTTGGGGTGGGGCCTTTATATAGGCACAAGCTCAAATTCTCCACATTCAATGAGCTGTGGAGGTGCTGTCTTCAGCAATGAGGACTTGCTATTAGTTTGTGGAGAACAACATATTGCCTTGGCAACAGCCTGGGTTGTTTGGGGATTCAAATGGAACTCTTTTAGCCAAAAACTCTATTAGATGTAACACAAACCTGGGACTGAAATGTTTGCTTGGTGACAAGAGATGACATGATATGACTCAGTCTTCCCCAATATTTAGCTATTTCTTTTAAATTGCCTTCATATACGTGTATGTTTTAAGCTTTTATATTGTACCAGAAGATATCCTACTGCTCAGTGCCCCTTAATTTTAGCTCTTTCTCCCTATATTCCTTCCCACAGGCTCTTCTCTCATCCACATCCCCTACTTGCTTCTCCCATTGCATGCCCCCATCTATTCATCAATAATGATTTAATCCATTCCCTCTAGGTCTTTACTCTATACCTACTCTCTGTGGTTCTCTGAATTGTAGTTTGGTTATCACTGATATAACAGCTAATATCCACATAAAGGTGAATATACTCCATATCTATCATTCTGTATCTGAGATACCTAACTCAGGATGATTTTTTTTTTTCTAATTCCATCCATTTGCCTGGAAATTTCATGTCATGTTTTTTAATGATTGGGATAATACTCCTTGTATAAATGTTCTTTTTGTGAATATACTTAAATATGTTAGTAGTGGTTTGTATTTACAACATTTCAAATCTTTGATTATGTTAGTTTACATTAGTTCCTTTTTATGTAGTATGGAGACTTGAATTCAAACCCCCAAAGGTATATTGTAAACTTGCAACTGTTCTAGTTCTAGTTTTCCACCTTGCAGATGGCATTGCTCCAGCATCTCCAAGCTTCCATAGCTACGTGAGGCAATCCTCAAATTAGTCCCCCTTTTATATAGTATTGTATAACCTGTTGAGAACCTAGAAAAATAATACACTATAAATCCATGTTTTTAAAATATTTTAGACAAAATAGTAACTGCATTAAATTTATAGTCACGTACTTGGTTTTTTTAACTTTAAAAGGGGGGAAAGTGAGTAAAGATGAGAAGGAAAACCAAACTGTCAAAGATTAGAGCTTACAATCCCTGTATCAGTCTGCTAATACGAGAACTTCCAGTCTCTGCATAATGCCTAGTTGGAGGTTTCTGTGTTCCTTTATGTTGCCAAAGGAAGGCTCTCTGATGATGGCTAAGAAAGGCACTGATTTATAAGTACAGCAGAATTTTGTTAGGAGTTATTTTATTACTATTTTCCTTTTTTAGAACAGTACTATTTTGTTTTCTTCTAAGGCGCTGTGTTATCTAGCCTTAGGTTATTGGTCACCAAATCAGTATCAGGTATGGATTTCATGTCAAAGAGTGGGCCTTAAATCAAATTAATCACTTATTGGTTGTTGTTTTTTTTTGTTTTGTTTTTGTAACCAATACGGTTGGATTTCTGCATTCACTACAGAACTACTTTCCACTTGTCACTGTCCACTCTTAAATTGTTAATCAAGAGTATGAATGAACTGTATAAAGTCCTCATCATACACAACAAAAATAAGGCAAACTGATTGCATAATAATTGAATAACATCCTTATGATATGCTACATTCAAACTGATTTTCTACAGCAGGAAGCTAATTATGGCGGCCCTCTTAAAAATCATTTTGCCCTCAAATTAAGATCTAGTTCTCTTAGTATGGCTTTAAAAGTTAATCTTTGTAATCTAATATCCTGAAGAAAATTAAGCAGAAAAAAAAATAAGAGGAAGAGGGAATGGAAGACCACCCCAAAACAAGGCCTTCTAAACACCAGGACCTATGAGCATTTAAACTCAGATGGGGCCCTAGCGCTGAAAGGAGGAGTGAACATGTGCCCCCATCCACGACTCAGAAACAATCTCCAATTTATAAACCCTTGCCAGTAAAATCTTAGTTTTCTCCAAGGGAGTCTTATTGGAGAAATAAACTATTCTGAAGGTTGGGAGCATGCCCAGCAGTGTCTAGCTACAGAAAACAAACTCAGTGTCTTTGGCTGGTCCTTGTCTTATAACATCCTGCCAGTCTTTCTGGATTGTGGTTGTTGTTATTTTGTTTTTTTTTTTAAGTCTTACGTTATGCTTATTTATACTTACCCTACAGATTTTCATATATATTATAGTTCATATATATATATATATATATATATATATATATATATATATATATATATTCATATAGGTTATAGGTTTTGTGTTTTTATGGAATCATTGAATGTGTAAGAGTGTGTCTCTGTGTCGATATTTGTTTCTTTTGACTTTCTTAGGCCCTTTTCCTTCCCCTTGCTTGTTTTGTCCTATTCTGGTGTAGTTTTTTTGTTATTGGTTGTCTTGTTATATTTTATTTTGTTTTATTTTTATCCCTTAGATGTCTGTTTTCTAATAAAAAGGAGAAAATGGATGCATCTGGAAATCTGGAAATCCAAATCTGCATTGGAAAGTGAAATAGGAAGGAACTTGGAGGAGTAGAGGACAGAGAAGTTATAGTTAGAAAATATTATATGAAGAAAACCTGGTGAAGAAAAGATGTACTAAACAATGTGAATATAAAAGCATATACTATATATTAAAACAATAGTTTAATTCATGTAAACAAATATATTTAAACATGTGTGTGTTGTATAGATATTGCACTTCTCACCATATTTTTTGACCATTTCAAAAAAATTTTATAATATTTTTATTGATTTTCTGGGAACTTCACATTATGTAACCCAATCACATTTGCTTCCAAGTCCTTCCATGTCAGCCCCTCCCTTTTTAATTCCCTAAAAAAAAATAAAAATAAGAATTAAAAAAAAAGTTTAATTTGTGTTTTCTGTATACTCACTGGGGCATGTTCAAACTCTCAGTGACCTGCTGTAAACAGAACTGGGACATCGCCCCATTGGTCAAGTCCTCAACTTGCCGTCAACTGTGGAGAGTGGCTCTTCAGCCACCTCCTCACCCTTTTTCAGAGTTCTCTTTGGTGGCTTCCTGTTTAGGCTGTTACCCATTTTCAGGAGTGAGGGGTTGGTGTGGGGTTAGAGGTCGTCACAGAGGTCTTTCATGCCCCTCCCTCACAACTGTGCATCTGCAGTCATTAGTAGCTCAGCAAGGGTAACACCCCTGTTCTTCTTAGTTGATGGAAGTACAGATTGTGGGCCTCATACACAGTTTCTGGCAACAGCACAAAGACAGCCCCTCACTGCAGTAGGATCATGGACCTAGGCCCTTGGTGGCACCGCTGACCATGGGCATCGTGATGGCTTCAGGTGGCAGTGCAGGCCACTCAGATCTGCCTTACCCCCTGAGGCAGCATGACTCACTCTTCCAGGAGCTCTTCCAGACACTCTGCTCCAGGCTCCTTCCTAAATTTCAATTTCACATTTTTAGCATACAAATGAAATCCAATCATTATTAGGGACCATGTTTTTGTGCTCATTCATCCACTGACGGACATACACGCTGTTTCCATTTGCAGACTATTTTGAGTAGAGAGGTGATGAATATGGATGAGTAAGTATTTTTATGGTTACTGTAGTTACAATTTAGTGGGATAAGGAATCCTTTGGGGGAATAATCCCAGAAATGGTATAGCTAGGTGATATGCTAGTTATATTTCTAGCTCTTTGAGGAACCTGCACACTTGTTTCCACAGAGGCTGCACACATTTGCACTCCCGCTAACACTAAATGAACGAGGCTATCTTTGTCCTCACATACTCAGCAGCATTTCATATCATCTTTATTCTTTTTTCTCTGTAATTGTTAATCAGCTGAGAAGCCTGACTACAGAATGAGAAAGAGATGCTTTGATGGCTATGCATGTAACAGTAATCAGTGTCTAGTCCAAAAAAGAAAACTAAAACATCAAGGAGGCAAGCCACCTTATTTAAAATGGGCTGTGGAATTGTAGAGAAGAAATACAAATGGCAAAGCAATCCCGTGCAATTAGGAAAATGCAAATCCAAACAGCTTTGAGCTTGCTTACTCCAGGCAGAACTGCTAAAATTGAAGGGTCAATGGATGATCTCCACCTTACTTATATATTGCACTTACTGGGGGAGAGATATTATAAACCCAAGGTCTCAGTTTCCATCTCAGAAAAATCACTGAGATGGCAGGCTGGGGAAAAAAAGAAAAAAAAAACTCTAGAGATGAATTGTTTGTGCATGAGGCTAAAAATCAGTGGAAATGACCACTCTTGCATAGGAGAGATGCTTCTAATGCCACCTGAATATCAACTGTAGTGGTTCAAATATAACAGATGTGCAAAAGGAAGAGAAATATATTTAATTTAAATTGCTTATATTATGTCCTGTGCATAGATAGGTTTTCCTACTCCCTTGTACGTCCATGCTACACTGAACACTCTTTTGGAACATCTCAGTCTGACACCTTCTTTCTTTTAAATGACTGAGCACGGGCACTCTTACAATTCTTAAGACACTTAATACTTTCTGGGTCTAAATACATGACATTTGCAATTCATCTTTGTTAAGGCAGTATAGAAAGATTGCTTTCTCTCCAGTCAACCTCATGCATAACTAAATATCAGACCCCAAGGGTGAAGAACCACCTGGATTCTATCTGTCTTGTCCGTTCAGAGAGCCATGAGCTAGAAGTAGGAGAGAAAAGTCAGTGAACTTCAGAAACCAACTGAAAACATTTTTTTTTAAGATTGAAATAATCCATTTGTTAAGTGTTAGTGGAAATGTTAGTGGAAGATAGGGGCACAGTTAATCACTACACAGAAATATGGGATTTAGTTTGTGAGTCTCAGAGACGATGAAAAAGTGAACACTGGAGATGTTCACTTTGTTGTTAATCTTACTCCTGGTTCTTAATGGTTGCCTTAATGTTAGAAGAATTCATTAGACACAGATCTTCTAATTCACCCTTTATTCCTCACTCATTCCCTTTATCTCAGCTGCACACACCCAAGACATACCATACCTGTGAACCCACTGGCAATACTAGCCTGGGGAACAGATAGGTAATCTTCACTTTCCTTTCTGTCTTCTGTTAGCAATCACCCAGTCTCATCCTCAGCCCTATGGCAGACCACCTGCAGCTGCCTATCCCCCCCCCTTTCCTTCCATTTCTAGGGAACTTTGCAAATCCTCATGACAGATGCGTCTTTTCTCCGTACAGTAAACCCCCTCAGCTCTGTTTGCCTTCATAACTAATCTTAATTCCTTCATGTCAGCTTGCAATACATAGGAATACGTTCTATTGAAGACCAACAGTGGCTACACTTGTCAGGATCTCATTCCCTTTGAAGTAACCCAGTCACCAAGTTCTGCGCAAATCCAAACAAGGCAACAGAAATCAAGAAAAAGAACACCTACACAACAAAGATAAAACCAGGTATCAAGACCTAATTTCATAGTAATCTAAAACCCAGATGCTTAAACAGCAGCACAGAAACACAATAATAGCCAAGACAACAATTCTTCATTAGACCAAGTGATCCACTGTACTGTGTTCTAATAAAAAACAACATAGATGAAGGACAAGATAAGAAATTCAAAATAGTTGTTATTAATTGGACAAAGAAAATTAAAGAGTATATAAATAAGTCATTAATTAAATATATAAAAACTGGAACAATTAAAACCATGAAATTAGAAATGGAATCACTAAAGAAAATTAAAATTGAGGTAAACTGGAACTGAAAGATGTGGGAAGTCAAACAAAAACCTCAGAGATAAATGTCACCAATAGAATCCAAGATATGAAAGAAAAACTATCAGGCAATAATGATGAGATTGAAGAACAGGATATCTCACTCAAAGAAAATTATAAAACTTAAAAACCTTCAGGAACAAAACATTTAGGAAACCTGGAAATAATCTATGTATAATGGGAATACATGAAAGAATTCCAGGTCACATACAGAAAAAACTATTTTCAATAAAATCATGAAAAAATGCTTATTAGCCTTGTAAGAAAGTTACAAGGTACAAGAGACATACATAACCTCAAGTACATTGGAAAGAAAGAGATTCCCAACAACAAATAAAAATCAAACACTAAATATAAGAAAAAAAGAATTAATATTAAAAGTTTCAAAGGAAAACGAGCAAGAAATAAATAAAAGAAGACTTATTATAATGTCATCTGACACTTCAGTGGAGACACTAAAAGCCAAAAGGACCAGAGTGCATGCCCAACAAACTCCAAGAGACCATAAATGCCACTCCATACTGATGTGGGGTGTCCTTCTATATTTGTGTTGCCTTTGTTGGCTAATGAAGAAAGATGCTTTGCCTATGGCAGGGTAGAATATAGCCAGACTGGAACATATATATATATAGAGAGAGAGAAAGTAGGTGGGGTCAAAGAGATGCCATGTAGCTGCCAAAACAGGCAGATGTCTTGCAGCTGCCAAAAGAGGCAGACACGATGAAGCTGCCAATGGAGACAGATACCCAATACTTACCAGTAGGACACAGCCTTGTATCGATACACAGATTAATCGACATGGGTTAGTTTAAGATGTAAGAGTTAGTTAAGAAGAAGCCTGAAGATCAAGCAAGGTTGCAATTAATATAGTTTCTGTGCGATTATTCAGGTACGGGCTGAATCCCCCAGCCAAAAAATGGAGACATTTCCAAGCTACACAGCACACTGCATGACAGATATATCCTAGAGGTCCACAACTGGGTAGTGTACAGAGATGGAGCAGGTTAGAACACTATGCCCTAAATACATATCTCCATCACCCACCCCCTCAACTCAGGAATCAGGAAACTCTCAAGGCCTGCTCCATGCTTAGTTTTAGATGGCCAAACACAAAATGAGCTCAATGGGATTTTTGGAGTTGTTTTCTTTTTTCTTTATTTTTAACCTTACCTTACAGGTCATTAAGGTGTATATTATAGTTTCTAATTTTGTTAGATTTGGGGGCTTTCCCTGTGTCCAAACATGTGTACCTCTGCATCTACGTGTTTCTTGAGCTTTTTATTTGAATCTGTTTCTTTTGTTTATTTTATCCTATTCTGGTTTGTTTGTTTTGATTTTATCTTTACTTTTTAGATGTCTGTTTGTTTCCTAAGTGAGAAAGTATGAATATGGGTGGAAGGGGTATGGGGAGGACCTGTGATGAGATGGGGGAGAGGTAAACAATCAGACTATATTGTCTGAAAAATATTATTCTAAATAAAAAATAGAAAAAGAATTCAATTGCCTCATGATATGCTTGGATAAGTGCCTAGAATATAGTTTTATTTAATCATGAGCTATTATTATTGATAATATCTTTATAAACAGTTACAATAGTGTACAAAAATAAAAGTCATTTGAAATGTATATTATAATTCAAAGGAATGAAAATGAGTATGTATTATGCGTTCTTCTGAGTTCTTTTGAGCCATATTCCCATAAAGGAAAACTGAGAAATGAACTAATACCTGGAAGGCAATATTAAGCCAACAGGATGTATTTTTGTAATGATAAAGAAATAATAACATGTTTGCATGATAATGATAATGTCATCATAGAGAAGATATTTTCAGTGCAATGAAAGCAAAATTATGTCCCTCCTCTGGGTTCCACACTAGGGCCCACAGCCCTGGAAGCTTTACTTTAGGAACTTAGGGATCCCAGAGAAGACACTGCCCACCAACCACTTTAAGCCTGTCCAACACCCACTCTCCTGGGCCCCATATCCCAGCCTACTACTTTGGAAGAAGTCCTTGGCTTTATGAGAGGCCCAACATGTTCTAGGAGTCCCAGGTAAGGCACCTTCCACCAGCAGAAAAATTCCATGAAAGCTGTCTAACAACCCCAGACTGTACCCTACTCCTCTGGGCTTCAAAGTTATACAATGGGGAAGAAAATAATCTCTGATAAATGGTAATGGTCTAACTGGATGTTGGCATGTGGAAACATGCAAATCAATCCATATTTATCACCCTGCACAAAATTCAAGTCCAAGTATATCAAGACTTTATTACAAATCCAGAAACACTGAACCTGGTAGAAGAGAAAGTGGAAATTAATCTTGAACATATTGGCAAAGGAGACTACTTCCTGAACAAAACACCAATAGCTTAAGCATGAAAATCAACAATTGATAAATGGGATCTCCTAAAATTGAAAAGATTCTGTAAGACAAAAGACACTGTCAATAAGGCAAAATGTCAGCTTACATAATGGACAATGATCTTCACCAACTCCTGATCCAATAGAGGGCTGATTTCCAAAATATATAAAGAATTTAAGAAACTGGACTTTATGTACTTGATTAACCAAGGCAGTGATATAGTTAGATTATCCACGGTTATCAGGGGAAATCCAATGAAATTATAAGGGACGTAATGAGTTCATAGCTGTAAACAAGAGGATACATGAGAATGAACACTGCTAGTGGACCAGTGGGACTAGGGATGTCAAAGAAGACAATGAGGAGACACAAACGGCATCTAGAAATGGGAGAAGAGAGGGGCAAGAATCATCTGCTAGTGGCCAAGATGGAACATGGGATTATTTTCTTGATGACTTTAGCCTCAAAGCCATCATTTCATATTCAAAACTTTAAATCTGAAAGATGAAAGGGGAAGTACTTTAAGCAATAAATTTCTGAAAATTTCTTACAAAACTTCTAGGAAATCAATACTTACAGACACTACACTGGACTATAGAAATGCAATCTACTTCTGAGTGAGAGCTGAGTGACGTCACTGAAAGCCCTAGTTAAATTTCTACTGTTAAAATAGAACATTTGTGGAAATTATCTTGGTAGAAGGAAAAGGAATTATTTTTTTTACAGGTTCAAGCCTATCATTGAAGGAAACCATTGCAAGAACCCAAAGTGGGAATCAGGAGGAGGCAGAAACTGTAGGGAATACCATAAAGCAATATTGTTTACTTGCTTAGTTTCCAAGATTCTGACTGATTTGTTACATAACACAGGACCAGCTGATCAAAACTAGTACCAACTATAGTGGACTGGGCCCTTCTACATCAACCACTAATAGGAATATCCCCCACAGAATTTCATACTGGCTTATCTGATGGAGACATTTTCTCAGCTGTGGTTCCCCCTTCCCAGATGCCTGTAGCTTGTGTTAAGATAACAACAACAACAACAACAACAACTAGTACATTGACATAGGGCAAGATTTCTGTTCACTCACTTATACCACTGAGATAAATTTCTAATGCATTGTACTACCTCACCACTTGGTCTGCAAGACAGAGACTTAAATGAGTTTCCCACTGAAGGTAGTTAAGTATGACACAGTTACATATTTGTGCCATGGTGATTACAAAATCATAACAGAAGCTCCAACATCATGGAAATCTTGCATTTCAGTTGCAGGTAACATAAGATATACTTCCATTCTTAGGTACATTCAAGCAACTCTTTATGAGATTTTGTGTCAGAAACTGTCTGGCAAATAGCATTCAGGTTGATACAAAATTGAGAAAATATTGGCAACTGCCTAACAACTTTTTGAAATCTTTTGTGAAAGTGACTTACAGTGACAAAATGTATTATGCACAGAGAAACAGTTAAGCTGTTTGGACATATCGTAAATTGTAAGGCAATGAGTATTTTATATTTGATGCAACTAAACGTATCTGCAGTTTGATGGCCCTCATAAGTAATAATCTGAATTGCCCATCAGAAGAAAGTGGTAGAGTTATTTACAAAGGAAAAGCTAACCTGATAACCCAAAGTGTCACCATTTTATGCAGAAATAAAGTGGATCAGGCAGCAAGAATAATAAAATGATACAAGCCACACACTTGAAATCTTATGCTCCAAGTTAAAAAAAAAAAAACTCTTTTCTACCAGCTATTTCTGTGCCTCTGTATGTCCACTGAAATAGAATCCAGATATATTGTGTACATGATCAGCCAAAAGGCTGCCTCTTAAAGGTCTCTATAGGATTTCCGTTATTCATACCCAAAATGCCTCCATGCTCTCAAATATTCTCACTCTCCTCCCTCAGGTTGATCATTTCCTATAAACAAAACTCCTTTATTTTGTGGAAGATCACTCATGTCTAGCATTCCTTTGCTGTTACCCCAAGCCAACCGTTCTAATATGGGATATTTTTCGTATATGTTTTGTTTTTATAGGATAATGAATAATGCTATTTTGGTCAATGGCTTATCAGAGTAAATCGAGGCTAAAGTATGAACAGACACATATATAGAGTAGGCTGAGTCAAAGAGATGCCATGTAGTTGTTGAAGAAGAAAGATGCCAGCCCTACATAAGCCACAGCCTTGTGGCAATACACAGATTAATAGAAATGGGTTTATTTTAGATGCTAGAGCTAGCTAGAAATATACCTAAACTTTTGGCCAAACAGTTTGTAATTAATATAGTTTCTGTGTGATTATTTGAGTCAAGGCGGCTGGGAAACAAAGGTGCAGTGTGTGCTTGGAACATTCCAAAAAGGTGTTCTAAGCTTTCTTTTCTGCAGTGGAGGTCACGCTGTGTTCTAACTATTGTTATATTCCTTAAAGAAAAATAATTTCACAAATGTCTCACCAATAGCTTCTGCTCATTTTCAACATCTTCATGAAAACTTTTAACGCTTTTCATTTATTTTATTATTTATACTATATTCATAGCCAATCTCCATTTCTTTCAAAATTTCAAATTATTTCTGCATTGAATAACTGTTTAAACTGAGAATGTGAATGCTCTGGAATAACATAGCCTGAGCCAACAGTCCTTGTTTTTACTTAACAGTCTTTATTATACTTAACTTTGTATAACTAAGCATGTCATGCAAAGTCTTTTCCCCACCTGATGCTTTATCTGTCCTGTATAAAACAGGTATTCACAGTTCTATTAGAAAAAGAAAACTCAGGGAAAAGGAAAGTTAAATCACCTAATATTCCAACTCACGATGCTTTCATAAGAATTCTCCACAGATATCAAGGGGCATCGTTCCTGGAAGTGCCTGAACTAGCTGCTACAAGCATCAGTTCTAACAGTCTCATTACATCATCCTTATTGCTCCCATAGTCATGTTTTGGAACCTGTGTAGGTACTTTGAAGATGCCTTATGACACTGACGTGACAAAATTACATAGTTGCTTCACTGTGATTGCTTTCATAGCTGATCAGTAGAATTTTCCAGAATTTGTAGAATTGTATTGTAATGAAGCAAACAATGAGAAAAACATAATATTTTATCTTCTGAACAAATATTTGGGATATTTATTGTTAAAAGAAATTCTACTATTTATTTTGCATTTTTAAACAGTATTTCATAATTTAAGATTTTTCCCTTAATAATGGATCCCTTTCAGCTAAACTGACTTATTCCCCCCAAAAATTCAACATTCTGTGCCTATGAATTTTATGAATTCACAGTCTCTAAATGAACATCCTTTTTTTTTGATAATACACCACAGAGAAATTTATTTCTTTATTTCTTTTTTTTGCATTTTTTTATTTATTAAAAATTTCCACCTCCTCCCATCCCCCCCATTTCTTACCCACTCCTCCCACTCCCCCTCCCACTCCCTCTCCAGTGGAGTAAGAGAACTCAGGGTGCCCTGCCCTGTGGAAAGTCTAAGGCCCTCCCCGCTCCATCCAGGTCTAGGAAGGTGTGCATCCAAGCAGACTAGGCTCCCAAAAAGCCAGTACATGCAGTAGAATCAAAACCCGGTGTCGTTATCATTGGCTTCTCAGTCTGCCCTCATTGTCAGCCACATTCAGAGTCTGGTTTGATCACATGCTCGTTCAGACCCGGTCCAGCTGGCCCTTTTTAAGACCACTGAAATCCAAATCTTAGCATAAACGACTCATTTTTTTTTTAGAATTATATACATCTAGGGTATTTGTTTTATATGTTTGGTTTTATTAAGGCAACAGATCTTTAAAACAGGTAAATTAATCATCAAGGTCAAATTCTGTGGGACTCTCGGCCATTTTCTGGAAATACAGAGATGGATGTGGCCACACCTACCCACCTGGTCAATATTTGTTCAAGTTTGCTTCAAATTTGTCTTTAAACTATGTGAGTGCTCTTATTCTTAATCAGTGTGTTTAATACTATTAGTCAGACATTTCACTAAGATTTTTAATAAAACAGATAAAACCTTTTTATATTTAGTAACATCTCACTTTAACATTTCTTTTGCCTTTTTGTCTCTTTATTGAATTCTATTTCATATCCTGTGTGACTGTTGCTTTCATTTATTTGTTTTTTGTTCTCTTAGAATAAAATTATTTCTTTGGTAAGCTCTTTTTATATATTTATAATCATTGCTTGAATAATTTGCCTGTAAATTTATATGCTTGTTTCATTGACAGTCATTTTTATGATATTGGTAATTTTTGAGGGAAACATATTTTCTTGGTTTTATCATGTTACCTTTTACTACTTCAGGAATTGTGCATCTGGTGGTTGTTGATTGAGAGGGTGTGTGCCAGACATCAGTTCTGGCAGGGTTCAGGTCCCAAAGAAGAGGCATGGAGTCGTCAAAGGGAAGCAGGAGACTGACAGATCTGAGTGCAGATCAAGATGGCTGTTTATTTATTGATAAAAGACTACACTTCCTATATTCTATAATTGCACCATAGTTTAGCCACAGGCAAGACTGAAAGCAGGCTCAGTGCATCACAGCACTTTTCATAAGAAAAAGAGGTAAGTTCAGCAAGTGTCTAAATGACTATTGTTCTCTAAGGTTCAGTAACTCCACCAAGTACTATCTTACATCAATGTAAGGACTATAAGTACCTCTTGGTGGAGGAAAAGAGAATTAGTTCCTTTAGTGAGCAGGAACTTCCATCAATCCCCTGAGAAAATGGAGCCCTTATCCAAATGTCTCACCTTGGGAAAAGGTCTTTCTCGGGTAGCATACACTCTACTACAATTTAAGAGCAGTTTTCATTACTTGAGAGGCATGACACAGTGTAAGCACTGAACTATTTCCTAATTGTGTTCCTTTGTGTCTTCACCTTACTGGCCTGTTCCCGACTCTTACTCTTCCAAAAGAGAAGGTCCCGATGTCTTAATCTTTTTCCATTATACCATAGTGTTCTGATTCCTCTGTAGTGATTAGTTGAACTTTTTCCCTTAATAGCCTGAGCCTCTGGATCAGAATTGTGCGTTTTCCATCCTTGGAGTCAGGTGTGTCCAGTTAGTAAATCTCTAACTTTCCTGTTTTTGGTGTAATCAGGAGACAATGGGGATTCCTGTGTGCAGGGTCACCACACTACGCTGTTTCATGGTGGTGAAGTTTTTCTCCAGAGAATTATTTTGGTTAAAAAGGATGCCACTTTATGCATTTTCATCCTCCAAAGTCTGCACAGAATTTTCCACAAGAAAAGGTACAAAGGAATTCCCATTATACATAGTAAGAATCATTTAAAATGAAAGTAAAAGGCTGCTGGAAAATTGTGACCTGCAAAGTTGAAAGACTGGAATTTTGTCAAGCAAAAATTGTTGCCTTTTGGTCCACACCAGGTATGTGTGTTGTTGTTGTTAAATTACCTTCTTATATAAGTGTATATTTTTCTCCAACTTGTTTTTCCTTCAATGGATTGTGATATCTCTTCCCACTCTAAAGCTCTAAAGCTCCTCTAAGCATTATCATTTGTGGTAATTAGATAAAATAAAGGAAAGAACTTATAGACTTAGAGATATGGTTAAATTAAGGCTGTGTATTCTCTGTGTGCAGATAAAAAATTCTATTCCATAGTCCTGCATTGCCTTCTTACCTAGCCTTGTTTTGGATCTCAGATCAGGAACACCCCACTGACTCACTAGCAGATTGAGCATGCCACTGATGTCCCATTACTATGTGCCCTTGTACTCCCACACACTTTCTTGAATCACCTGGGGATTGGTTATCACCTAAACCAGTACATCCTTCTCTAAGTCACTAGCAAGCAAGTTCCAGTATCCACCACGGCAGAGCTTGAATCCACAAATCTGTGTCCTCTAGACTGGGTCACCACTAAGTTATTCCAAGTTCTTTATATTGAACAAATAAAAACTAAGCCTCAAAAATTGAACCAAATCTATAATATTTATGACAGTTTCTTACATACATACAATTTTTTTAGTAAAACATTTTAGTAAAGTTGTCACAAATTTAAAATTTAGAATCATGAACTTTATTCTCCAAAACACTAAGAAGACATGATGAAATTTTCTACTTTTATTGAGAGTTAAAATAGATATATAAATTTAAATTTTGATAAAGATTGTCAGTATTTCATAATGAATATTTAATAGCAAGGCAAAACTAACTATAAGAACATTTAGTGTGATGTTGAATACATTATAGATTTTGTCACCTCAAAAGAATTTTCAAAAACTAAGGGGGCTGTGAGCTCAAAATCAAAGTGGATAATGTAATGTCAGAATTTGCACTACTATTGCTATCATGGCTCTTGAGAGGATACACATTGTCCACCATTCCTGTTGAGTCTGCTAGTTGATGTGCTGATTGTACTGCCCTTCTGAAATACTTGACTATAAACTTGATATTTTGCTCGTGCTGTAACAAATAAAGCTTGCCTGAGATCACAGAGTGGAGTGAGTCATTGGTTAGTGGTTGGTGCACCACTTTAATCTCAGTAATTGGGAGTCTCATGCTTTTAATTCCAACACTAGGAAGGGGGAGACAGGATGGGATACAGCTGGGCAAAGAGAGGAATATAGGGTGGGAGGAGACAGAGGGTTAAGGCAGTAAGTTGAGGACTTGTAGAGAAAGGATACCCTTTTTGGTTTGAGAATTTTGTAGCAGTAAAATGTTCTAATGATTGGCTGCTCTGTTTCTCTCATCTTTCAGCTTTCATCCCATAATATCTGATTCTGAGTTTTTATTATTAAAACCAATTAAAATTCTCACTATATATAATACCTGAGATACTTGGTTTAAAAAGTTGTTAGTTAACATTGGCTGCATAGAAGGTTTCAGCCATGCATCCATGGTCCCATTGATTTTAGTTGTGTGATGAGGCTATGAATCAGAGCTGGATATATGCAGAGGAAGGAGTTCTCTTTATGACTGGGAAAGGAAGAGAGCAGAAAAGAGTTTCAATATCCCCTTCAAAGGTAGGATCTAAAACACCCTTAAATAGTGCAACATCTTAATAGCTACACCTCTTCTCACTAGCACCAAGCTGAGGACTAAGCTATTCAGACCCCAAATCCAGCATCTTCTGAAATTGGTGGTCTCCCTCCCCCAGACAATAGTCATCTTTTCGTCTAAAGGAAGATACACATACCAAGCAGGAGCCTAAATGGCATGCCCAAGGGATGCTAGAAAATAGTTTTCTGTGTTCAGCTTTAATAGGTTCTTCTTTATTTTCAAGCATTTAAGTTGGAGAATCTTATAAATACAGACAGAGTCCACATTCAGAAGTAAAGTATGGCTCAATTTCAACTGTAAAGTTTACTTACATTCTTAAAATATACACTTTATGCAGCTACAGCAAGAAGATTAGTTTAAAACTTCTTTATTCTTTAATGTGTAGATTAAGATGCAATATTGTGCGATGTTGTTTTTAATTTGATTTACCTAAATTAGCTATTGAAGTAGCAAAGTATACTAAAGAAAAATCTATAATACTTTCTGCAAAATCTGAATAAAGGCTCATATTTCAGTTTTAAACTTTATTTAATGAAATAATCTCTACTAAATTTGATTATATACAGCAATCTGCTAAAGCTGCTAAGAGCACATTTAAATTGCTCAGTGACTATCAATGCGTCTTGATTTATTTCCAATGTAATTTAAAAATACACACAAAGTTGTCAAAAAACAACATTAAAACATAGACTAATGAGGTGTGAATGCAAACTTATTTCAATAAAAAGTTAACCAATTGAAAAAGAATGAAAGGCTCCTTCCATGATGTGAATATTTAAAACTTTTGAAACTATTTTATAAGGAAATATGAAAACAATCTACTTGCCACTTCTTTTACAAAACATATCAGTGAGATGAGTCTTAAACTTAGGCAAAATATTATATAGAAAGAGAACATAAGGGTGCCTGAAATTTAAGCAGTTAAGATGAATGATGCACGATTAACACTGAATTATAATGCTGACTGGCAGAGTGTATGCCCAGCATAACTTTTCAGAATTTCCTAGGGAAAACCTATGCTTGAAGAATGAAGAGGGAAGCAGCACTCTGTTATTAGTTGGAACTTTAGTATCTGGTACTCAAATAGAACTCTGAGAGCTCATCCGCCCTGCAAACCCATATATTCTATTGTCTCAATTCTAGGAACAACAAAAAGAGACATCTTCATGATGACCTATCTTTGTGGAATTTATATTTTGAGGCAAAAATTATGGATCTGACTAATCTCACAAAAAGTTTTCAATCATTCAAACTCTCCTAACTGCTGCAGAGACGGAAGGAGTTGCAGTTAGCAGAGAAGGGAATTGTGCTTAAGAGTTCCACAGAGTCAAAAATTAATGAAGAGGAATTTCCTTTCACTAGGTTTGGGAGTGACCTGTAAGCCTGACCATTGAAGCTATGTAAAGAGTTAAAGGAGAGAGGGGCAAGAAAAGTCATTGGTGTATACTACAGTGAAAACTTTCCACCCTTGGAGGTGTTTTTATGGCTTTTGACTATTTTCTAACTGGGTCGAGAATAATCTATTACTCTAGCAATTGAGGCAGTATGAATGAATTTTACAAACATTTTAGCTAAACAGAATAAGGAGAGTGTACTTTTCCTAAATGAAAAAGGGAACAGAAACTGAGTTGGTTAAAAATAATGCAGGGGAAAAGGTTAATGGCAAACTTGTATTCCCAATGTCAGCTCAATTGGGTTTTTAACAGGAAGCCTGTGTTAGTTACCAGTCGTCTCTATTATCCTTCATGAAGATTTAACCAAAGTGTGTTCATTTTGAAGCATGCAAAGGCAGGTTTTGAGGATGTTTATTTTGTCGTTTAAGATATCTTCTGCTTCCCATTGTGGGAAATGACTTTGAAAAGAGTCTGAGATAAGTTTCTGTTGCATGACATGGAATGGAAACAACTAATTTTGGTCTAAAAATCATGTCTAACATTGAAAATGATTGTAACTGGAGATTTTTTCAAAGTATTCAATATATATTTATAATTTTCAAAAATTTTGAATATTCTGACTAAGGAAAAACATTGCCCAATAATATTAATCATCATTATTTTCTGTCAGCTTGATGGCTGACATGTTATGACCTAGACATATCAAAGGAGAAGAATCCTCAATTGAAGAATTTATGCTATCATATTCACCTGTGGGCATGTCTGTGCTGGGCATTCTCTTGATTTTTAACTGATGTAGGAGGGTCTAGATCATTATGGTCAATATAAGCTCTGGCCAATTGGGCCAGAGTTATATAAGAAAAGTAGCTTATAAAACCTATGAATCAAGCCAGTATGCAACATTCCTCCAAGGTATTTCTACTTCACCTCTTGTCTCCATGTTTCTGCCTTGAGTTCCTACCATAGCTTACCATAACCTGTCAAACGAATAATTCTGACCATTTCTCTAAGTTCATATTTGTCAGAGTTTTGTCACAGCAACAAAGAAGCAAACATATAAAATTAACATAAAAATGAAGTAGAGACATGTTTTGTTTTGTTTTTTAATGACAGGATGACCATGGCATAATAAGGTATATAACATTTCCAAAATAGCACATGAACCATGCTTGTATTACTTTATGGCATATTTTTTTCTATGCATGCATACCTTCAAGTATGTTGTGGTTTAACCTAGTAATCATTCTGGATAGTGAGTCTTATTTACTTAATCTCAGCAATTAATGAGAGTCACCTGACTCAGATCAAACTACATACTAAACTAATCAGACATTGGTAATAAAATAGGACTTGACATATTCTTAAATGACCCTCCACTGCCAGAATGTTATCTGAAACCTTAAAATTCCTGGTAGGAGTTTTGTAACAAAAATCTACAATTCTAAGTGATACAAGCTGAGTTGTTACCATTCCACGAGTACCCACAGCATTGACATCTTTGTGTATACATCAAATAATATTTCTTACTTGATTTATTAGAGTATTACCAAAAGCTGTTCCTTCATTCATACAAACTGTGGACAATGACATATTCTTCTAACAAATATCAAAATTTTTTGATGCTACAGGAAACATAGGCTACGCTCAATGTCCATTTAGAGAATATGTACGGAAAGTGTGATTCTTAACAGGGAGAAGAATATGGGCAGTGTTCACTAAAACTCAAACATCCTGAAGTACAGGTAGCCCCTGAGTTATTATAAAATCTCTAGTCATCTGGTTTTATAAATTCATGTACAAATTGAAACTGAGTACATTTTGCAGCAGAAGCCAGTTCTGCATCACCCACCATTAGCTTCTTAGAGTACCTGATTATGATGTAGCTAGTCATTCTTCACCCTTGGAAAGATCTACAGACATCATGGGGCAGTACATGTTACTAGACATGCCGAAGAAGAACAAATACCTCTGCAAAGAGAGTACTTAACATTTATGTTAAAAAATCTATCAGGGAAAAAGTGCATTTTAACTAATTTTAAAAGAAATATGTTTAGATAAACAGAAAAAAAAAGAAGTTGAAATGGGAAGTGTAATAGGATTTTGAGAACATATCATATGCATGGGCATTTAATTCCACCATGCACTCTTTGCAACGTGCTGTGTTACTGTTTAATTTCCATAGACTATGATCCAGACTCGAACTCAGAGATCTACCTGCCTCTGCCCTCCCAAATGACTGTGTTCCTTTTGCATCTTGGATTACTAATTGTTGGCTTTTCTTCCAAGGAATATCACCAGGATAGACACTTGATAATGATTCCTTAAATAGAGGTTCGAACTTCATGCATAGCTCAGCATTATAACTACAAAAGAGGCAAGACAACCTGTAGAGACTATATACCCTTAGCTCAAGCTGTGGGGCAGGAGGGTTAGTGGTTGTGCACACTAAGAAACTCATTTGTGAGTTTTCCTTCCTAGAGATATCAGCAGGCAGGATAGGAATATCACCAGGAGAGACACGTGACAAATGATTCGGCGAATAGATATCAGAACTCCATACACAGTTCCACATCACAACTACACAAGAGGCAAGACAACCTGTGGAGGGCATATGTTCTAATCTCTGATTCCTGGTGAGAACACCCACATTTTCTCTGCTGCCATACTTTCATGTGTTCACGAAGTAAAACTAAATACAGTAAAGCCTACACTAATATATTACTGGGGAAGGTACTCCTGGTTGAGGTCGAAATATTGACACACTGCAGGGTTAGCCCTGTGAAAACTTTTAATACCTTCCACCCTGAAGAACCCCAGTTTCTTTTCACCCTCACAACACTTTACAAGTACGCAGAGGGATGTTGGATAGAACATTCCTCCCTGGCAATTATTCCCTGTGGCCTTTCTGATTGTGGACTTAGAAAATTAAAGGCAAATTACTTTAACCATGCCCATGATTGGACAGTAGTAATTTTGCTCTGTGAGGGGAAAATACTAACACAGAATGCATTACACTGTTGAGAACAGATGAGAATTAAATATTTTCAGATGGCATTTAAGGAAACTGAAGTGGGGTGACCTAGGTCTTATTACACCAACCAGACCAGAACACAGAAGTGTAATCTTGGGGGCATTTACTGAAACTCTGCTACAAATATGGGGTCGGGATGACCTTTGTCTCATTACACTTTTGTATCTATCATACTTTTAGTTCAAATGAATTTGTGGTCTTTTCACCAACCCTTAGAATGTGAACATGTTAACAGTTTACTAATAATATACTTTATCTTCTAATACTCTTAAAAATATTAGCAGCTAGAAACATTTGTTTTTTGAAGTTCATGCATGCAACATGATGTACTCATGTTTTTGTTAATTTGTTGTTTGTTTGTTTATTTGGGGTTCTTTTTTACTTTATCTTTTTGCTCAAACATGACTGTCTTTAAAAATCATTAAGCCCTTTTCTTTTTAGTGTGGAAAGTACTTCAATTGATTTATAAAATAAAAGGACTTAAATTGTTCCTGTTTAAAACATGTTTTTTAAAACAGTGATTCTAAGTCTTCCTAATACTGTAACCCTTTAATACGATTCCTCCTGTTGAAGAAGCACCATACATAAAATTATTTTCATTGTTACTTCATAACTACTTTTGCTACTGTTATAAATAATAATGCAAATATCTGTGTTTTACAACTGTCTTAGGCAATTCCTGTGAAAGAGTCATTTGACCTCAAAGTGATCTCACCCACAAGTTGAAAAACACTGTTCTAAACTGAATCTCTGAGCCTCTTGTCCTGCCTCTGTTACGCTGGAATCGCAAGCTAGGGTCACCAAACCCAATAATATTTTGGAATTTTAGATAGAAATAAATTACAAAAGTAACTTCAAAATCTAATTAAAGATCAGTAATATACAAATCTTAAGATGCACTGGTCGTTTTAGTAGAAGTTTTATTGTAACTCTGTAACTCAATATAGCCCTGGGTTTTTTGGCTTTTTTTTTTTTGTTTTTTTTTTTTTTTGAATTGAGAACTAGTTTAAATTTGGCCACAAGATGGAGCTATGACAAAGCAATTTCATAGTAAAACAGTATGCCGAACTATTTGTGTTCGTTTTTCACAGTAAACATTCCAACTTTGAAATTACAGCTAGTGAGTGACTTCCTCATTTTTTTTTTTTTTAATTTTAAAGTCTCTTTGAGCTTGCGATGGGGACTGGGCAGGGCTTTTCTGTCCCTGTAACAATTGCTCATTTACTAGCATTCAAAGCAGATTAAAACTGATTAGTCTTTAAGAATAAAAAAAATCTTTCAGAAATAATGTGATGGTTTATGTGTCACTTATCATCTGTTCGTTTATTTATTCATTTTTACTTATTTCTTTATTGTTATTGTTGTTATTTAACAGAAGAAAACATTCTACTTTCCCTTACCCAGAGGGTCATTAATGTAGCTGTCAGACAACAAACATTTGAGAACTGAAAGGTAACAAGCCGCAAAGATGAATTCACTAATTTGGCCACGGCCTTTTCCTTGCTCACCATCTGCTGTTTTTGTTGGAAGTCTGTCTCATTTACAAGGGAAGTAAACAATTCAATATCTCCACCAAGATAAACAGAAGCCAAGAGATTATTTTACAAGTTTTGCTGTCGGGTTTTTGACAGTCTTCACACGGCTTGGCTGCCTTATGTCAGGAGGGCAGGGCTACCGAGCTGAGAATGTTCGTGAGGCTCAAAAAAACTCAAGATTGCAATGCTTCATATGAGCACAGTATCTGATGGTTCTGCACAGTCTGCCAATCAGACAATAATAGTTTCAGTCATTTTTTTTAAGGCAGAAAATAAGTTAAACTAAAATTTTCAGTGGCTGGTGGTTCAACAGTAAGCAATGAGGTTCTTTATACACTTTAAAGATGATTATAGTAGAAAAAAAGTTCCGAGTGGTTAGGCAAAGTAAATTCTTCCCTAATTATTAAACAGTGACTAAGGAAATGCTTTTGTTAATAAAGTTCTTCACGTGATAGCATGAGAACCCGAGCTTGATCTCCAGTACACACCTAAAAGCCAGATATGGTGATGTACATCCGTATTCCCTGAGACATAACCAAGGAGGTAACTCCATCTCAAAGTATGATTCTCCCATGGACTCTAGGCTGCATCAGGAATTTTTCTGATGACAATTAAATAAGTGCTCTGTGTACAAAAAGTTTAAGACATCTAAGCCATGGAACACTACAAAATTCATATGGCCTCTTCATAGAGATCAGCGATGTTTTCTCAAAAATAAAGATCAAGGTAAGTGTCTAGGGAGAAGGACTGAGGTCAATATAACTGCCTCTTGTGAGAGTCGGACTTGACCTGACACAGATAACACAGAAGCTACATAGGGTGTTTGAAAATACAAGTGACATCTCTCCCAAGGATGATATTGACTTTATTGACTGAGAAACAACACTCAGGATCTAGGGGAGAAACATCTCAGATAAGCAAACATAATACCCTGGAGAATACTGGTGAAGCTTGACTCTACAGATAGCAAATGATCACCAGGAAATAAATTTCATTCCTCCCAACATTCCAGGTGGAAAAACAGGCCAACATCTCATTCCTTTGAAGAAAGAAGCATGTTTGTTTAACTTTCATGGCTTCACTAGTGCTAATCTGTGTGCACAAGAACTCTCTACATTCACCAAATTTCAAGTGTGAAGAGATAATTTAGTTACTCTACTGTGCTATCATGTCTCTAGCTTGGTTTACATTGCAATTCAAAATTTGTATCCTCATTGTGCAGGTGGTTGGTGCATGCCTTTGTTTGGTTGTACCAATTTGACACAAATTAAGATACATGGAAAAAGGAAGCTCATGGAGAAAATGCTTTCATCAAAATGGCCTGTAGGCAAGTATATGGAGCTTGGCTTGGTTAATGATTGATGAGGCAAAGCCCAGACAACCATGGATAATACCATCACTGAGAAGGTGTTCCTAGGTTGGAAAGCAGGCTGAGAAAACACTGGAAAGTAACCAGTAGGAAACACTTCTCCAAGGCCTCTACATCAGCTCCTGCTTCCAGATTTCTGGCCTGTTTGAGTTTCTGGTCTGACTTTCGTTAATAATGAACAGTGATGTTGAGGCACAAGGCAAATATATCCTTTGTTCTCCAGGCTGCATTTTGTTATGTGGTCTTTACCACAGTAATAAAATCTTAACTAAGACACTTAAAGAGTAACATGTAATTCCTCCTCTATGGAAACTGCAGGTGAAGAATTCTTTCATAGTATCAAACTACTTATCTTTCTGTACCTGATTTACTTCATAAGATTGCATTAATTTTTATTAATTTATATTAATTATATATGATAATGGGTTTCATTATGACATTTCAGACGTGTATACATTACATTTAGATCATATTCACCATTTATCCTCATTTGCATCTAACCTCTCTTGTTAATCCCTGTTCTCTTTCCACCTAGCCCACTTCTCTATGCATGCCCCTTGACTTCATTGTGTTGGTATGCCTCATTTAAATTTATCCATTTATCCATTGATGGACATCTAAGTTACTTCAATATCCTGGCAACTGTCAATACTGTTTCTATGAACATGGAGGCTACCTATTGGGATAATGATTGTAATTGCTGTGGATATATAGCAGAAAGTGGTGTTACTGGATCATATGGCAGGTCGATCTTTTTTCAGCAAATATATTTTATTATTTCTTTTATTTTTGAGATTAGAATATAATTGCATCACTTTACTTCCCTTTCCCCTCTAAATCCTTCCATATACCTCTTTTTTGCTCCCTCAGATCATGATTTCTTTTTATTATTACTATGTGCAAAATGGATATACTTATAAATTATGTGTAGCTGTAGCTTCCTCAGTTTGTATAGTCTTCGCATGTATAATTTCAGGGATGTCCGTTTGATTTTAGATAATTAAGGAGTGTGCTTCAGTGGGAAAAATACATCTCACTCACTCAGCATTCCTTAGTTGCCTGTAATTCTTTAAGTAAAGTAAAGGCTCATGGCATTTTGGCTGTGTCAATTAACAGAAACACCAGTAGCCCATGGAGGTTCTCATGCCTTAATTCTCATCAACTGTCTTGTGGCTTTTTAGTAATTGTCACATTAGTAAATGTGGTGTGATATTCTTTTATTTTTTTTACTTTGTAAGTCTCTGATAGTTAGTGATATCAAGTATTCTGTACTTATTAGTGATTTAAATACATTCTTTTTGATAGTTTACAAATTTTATTAGAACTTTGTGTTTTTCTCTGTTTTATTGTTGTTGAGTGGTTTATGTCTTTGTTTATGTTGGATACTTTTTTGTGTGTGTATAATGTGCCAGTATGTGCATCTGTTTGCGTGAGTGTGAGTGCACATATGTGACCATATGTGAAGGCCAGCAGGTAATCTCAAACGTTGTTGCTTAGGAGCTATCTGTAGACGGAGTTTTCCTGTGCTGCTGGCCACTCCCAGTTAATCACTCAGAAAACTAATATTAGTTGTAAATACTCATCCAATATCTCAGACTTGTTGTTATCTAACTCTTACAATTTATATTAATTCATATTTCTTTTCTACGCTTTGCCATGTGGTTCGGTACCTTTTCTCACTAAGGATATACCATTTTGCTTCTCTCTGTTTCTACTAATGACTCCTCTAATATCACCCTTCTTCCTTCCAGCATTCTCAGTTTGGCTTTCCCACCTAAACTTATCCAGTTCAACTATCAGCCAGTCAACTTGCTTATCAAACCAATCATGCCGACATGTTCACGGAGTACAAAGGAATATTCCACAGCTTTCCACCTTGTTGAAACAGGGTCTCTCAGAAGAATTTGGAGATTGCTAATTGGGACAGTGAGGCCCATGAACACCTATGTCTCCCATCTTTGTTAATGGAATTGAAAGTGCATGTTTCCATAGCCAGTGTTTTCTGTGTGTACTGGAGACAAACCTCAGATTTTTATGCGTAGAAAACACATTACCAACTAAGCTGTCTCCCCAACCACTGTTTTTTTCTACTAATCCTTTCAAAGTAATGTAGTCACTTAACACTTTCTTCCTTACTGAGGACTGTCATTTATTTATTGTCTTCTGGTTACGAAAATCTACCTGTCTTTAATATAATCTATCTTGCTATTTTGGCTGTTATTATCTTTAGTTTTGGTATTATAACAATTTTTTATAATAACATTGTTATGGATTTTTCTTGTGTTCTTAATTTTTTTAATGGTTTTGAACTTTACATAAATTGAGTATATTTTGAGGGATTTTGTGAGAGTGATATAGGATAAGGATTCATTATTATTATTTTGCACATGTCCAGTTTCTATGCTATATTAGAAGATACTGTACATTACTTTAGTGTTCAAGATAACTTTGTTGAAGATGACTTAATGTGGACCCCCTTGGTTTCTTCTGGAATTTCCATGTTGTTACATGGTTCTTGTGCTGTTCTGTTTTGATTACTACAACTTTGTAGTACAATTTTAAATCAAGAAGTGTGGTTTCTCCAGATTTATTCCTCTTGTTCAAAACTTTTGTAGCTCTTCAGGACATTTATTGAAAGGATATGAATTATAAGACTAGATTTTTTTTTTTTTGTGCTTCTTAAGTTAGTCGTTAGAAGTCAATGTGGAATGTTGAGAATCTAAAGATGACTTTGGGCACTAAAATCCCCTATTGCTGAATGTTGTCTACATTTTTATGTATTTGTGAATTCTTTCATTGATATTTTTGTTGCTCATTATATAAATTTTGTACTTCTCTTATTGAGTAAATTTATTTAATTGTATGCGGGATGCTAGAAAAAATAGAAAAGTTTTCTCAGGCTTACGTTTAAATAGTTCATCACTTAATATAATACACAACTGGGATAAAACCAGTCTCGCTGAACATAGCAGACAATGAGGACTACTGAGAACTCAAGAACAATAGCAATGGGTTTTTGATCCTACTACACGTACTGGCTTTGTGGGAGCCTAGGCAGTTTGGATGCTCACCTTACTAGACCTGGACGGAGGTGGGTGGTCCTTGGACTTCGCACAGGGCAGGGAACCCTGATTGCTCTTTGGGCTGACGAAGGAGGGGGACTTGATCGGGGGAGGGGGAGGGAAATGGGAGGAGGTGGTGGGGAAGAGACAGAAATCTTTAATAAATAAATAAACGGAAAAAAAAGAAAAAGAAAAAAGAAAAAAAACCACAACTAATATTTATGTGTAGATTTTGTACCCCAAATTCACAGAAGTCTTTACTACATTTTTTGTGATGACATGCCGTTTGCTTTTATGTAAGCTCTTATCATAAAACAGAGACAGTTTTACTTTTACATATCCATTTTGTATAGCTTTAATTTCTTTCTCTTGCTTAACTGTATTGAGTAGTGTGTCCAGTGCCGTGTTAAAGAACATGATGAAGGTGGGTATTGTTACCTTGTTTCTAGTCTTGGGGAAGAAACTTACAAATTTTTCACAACTGAATGTGATGTTGCATCTGCCTAGTGATGTGTGACCCAATTGAATTGAAATATATGTTGATATTTTTCACTTATTGGCTTTATTGACAATTGTCTCAGTGACTTTCATACCTTTAATCCCATAACAAGTTTATATATGTTTTTTCCTCTTCAGTACATACAACTTCAGGGCTGTAATTCTTTCTTGTCTTCATACTTGCTCCCCTTTTCTCCTTCCGTATTTTCTTCCTCCGCTCATTAAATTGGAATCAATGTAAAACCTTAATATATAAAATATATACCCTCAGTTAGATAAAATTTTGTTACCTTAGGCAATCATCAGATAGCATTGGACTTTCCTTAGGGTTTAGGCTGATTAGGTTTCTAAAAGTTGATATTAAAAGGAAAAACCATATATATATATTCTCTAGCCAAATGCCATTATTGAGAGTATAAATTAGGATCACCTTGCTTGACAGTGTTTTGAAAACTATTGAAGTGCTCAGAAACTTGGACCCTGAATTTATATAAATAGCAACCTTATCCTCTGCCTGAGAACTGAGACCCTGAAAGAGCTTTAAGAGAATATGCTTTAGTTATGTGGCAACACAGGCTTCCTGATGTTGAAGCACAAAAATCAAAGGCCTGGACAGCTGATTATAGACTTCCTTGAACATCCAGAAGCCTCCCTGGCAGAACAAAGCCTGTGTTATTAATGGTAAGCCACAAAGGCTCACTAGGGCATGCAATGGCCTCACAATTATAGATTTCAAACTAAGGAGAAAAGGAGTAAGCTTCAAATTGAAACGTTTTCTTCATTCCCATTCCCAAATTCATCCTCTGAGAGGCTAAAAATATTTTTCTGGCTGTCTTCATTTCTGTTGAGGCATCTAGAGTAAAAACTGGGTGTTACAGTTCATGTGAAATATCTAGCTGGAACCAGAGTTGCAGTCATACGGACTTGAGAAGAACTGATCATAGCATTAACTATAACATCAGGCAGATAAATCGTCTTAAGTACATATTATATAACATTTTAGCCAGGAGTCATGAAGTGGAATGAATGATAATAGACTTGAAATTGAAACAGAATAACTTAATAATTGATAATATTTAAATGCTTTTGATAATATGTAAGTGATTGGATATTATGAAGCTATGAAAGACTTTAAAGATCCTTTTGGAAAAGTCTCATTTAACTACTAAATTCAAAACTCAAGATACAAAATAACTTACAGTATATACTAATATATGTAATGTATATTATTTAACTATATAATATTTTATGTGTATTTGATATCTACTTAAATATACAATATTTATTGTCATAACATGTCCTATATAATTAAGATAACACTAAATAAAAACAAATTAACAGCAATATTTAGTGATAGAATTTTGAGCAAAAATGCCTTTCTATTATATATTTTTATTGAATATTACAAAATCTCCTCAACCTTACATCGATTATCTAATAATAACATGTATCATATGTAGCTGTATTATTCATGTGCAAGTAGTGCTGGCAATAATTCTCGTGTTGAAGAATGTTCCTTTTAAATCAGCCTGTGATGATGGATATTAGATTCAATGATATTGAATAAATTATTCTCACAGATCAATTAAATGTCTGAATCTCACTTTATATTTAACTCTAAAAACTAGAACTGTATGTACAATTGAAGAACTTTTTATTAGCCTTAAGCTTTTATACTCCTATTAAAATCAAAGTATTCCCACTCAGTTTCAGCTAATTCTTTTGTCCTTTGAATATAAAATCTGACTCTGAAAAATTTTAAGAATTTTTTACACTAAAAATGACTTACATTTTATAAATCATTTTTATAAGTTAAGAGCATAAAAAGGAGATTCTGGATTGGTTGCTTGCATCTTCTACCTGTGAGGATGCAAAGTGACAAGTCACTACAGAAGAGCTGCCGACACCTTCAATGAGGGATGTATCGTCGGCCAGATTAGTGAAGGAGAATTGATGTGATTAAGGTTGGGAATCATTCAAATAGAGAATTCATATATTTATCTCTGTATTATGAAGTTATTTGAATTGCCTTGAAAATAAGAGTCAGACTAAGAGAGAGATAAAGACTGTTATGGTAGAACTGAAGCACATAGGGAAGGACTCTAAGGAAAAGCAGGAAACAAAACAAGCCAGTAAACAGCGACAGTGTGATGACTCTCATTTATCATCTAAGAGTTATGAGCATACGACAATCTAAAATTAAAATCTGGAAAGTATAATATTGTTTTCAATAAAATCACTTTCTTACACTCCTTTTCTCTCCTATGGACCTAATTCTTCCAGGATGGGTAGGCACTCAAGTACAGCATATATCGCCCAGTCAGGGACATGACAAAATGAAAGATGAGTTTGCAGGAGTATGTGTGTTGCCTTTGCTATGGGTGTTCATTCATTCATTTCTAGTTCAGTGTTATGGGCAGAGCATCTGTGGGGCAAATCCCTGTGTGTCCATTCTTCCCTGCACAATATGGAATGGTATGCCTTCTTGTTAAAGTAATTTGTACTGTATTATGGATGATAACAGGAAAGCAAATAAAGAAAATCTGTCTGAAAGTGGAATGCCCCTGGATTCTCAAGGGACAGTGGGCAATTAGTTTAATTTACTTAAGAATTAGCAGTATATACAGGTTTATGTTCAGTGGTGTGGCCTGAGTCTAGGAAATAGGTGAAGAGTGATAAAGACATGTGGCATTTTGTTGCAGCCTCTATGTACATAGGTGGGTGCACATAGCTGAACATATACAAATAACGACGTGTATGCAACACAAACTCCACTATCCACCGATACACACATTCACAGGCACATGCACACACACACAAACCCCCTATACTTTTATGACATTGTGGCTGCCACACGTTGATACTTCTGTATTGTTTTCATCTTACCTAATTTGTTTCAAATACTCATTTTCATAATTCATCCCTAGATATTTATTTATAACTTCCACAAATTGCAAAGCATTTTTCATTTCTCTCAGGCATTTAACTGTGCTATTAACTAGGCACATTTATTGCAATCTGAAGATTCAATGATCTGTAGTGAAGAAAATTTAATAGATTTCTGAATTAGTGTCACCTTTATATCATTTAGCATTTAACTTTTCTGATAAAATATTTTCCTGATGTGGAATCTTTGTGTTTGAGTTATTTATCGGTACAGAACAAGGCAATAGCAATTTCCTTGTGAATGATAAAATGCATATTTCTCTCACTTTGTCATCTTAGCATTAGCTGTTAAGGATTTTAGCTAGCTTACAGACTGCATCTGATGCTTCAAATAAAACTGCAAACCTGTGTTTATTACTTAATTTGTGATGTTACCTATTCTAAAGTGATTAATTCTTGCTTCTCATGAAGTGATCCTTTGTTGGAAGGGTCTAGAATAGATAACTTTCACCATGTATTTTAATGCAAATGATCATCATAAGATCTGGTAGAAAGAACAATGGGCCAGGAACAAGCATATGCAAATTTAAATGATTCTTATTTACTTGATTTTTTATAGGATTTTTTTCTGGAATGTTAGGCTTCCTTTATGAATCTGATGCTTTTTGTTGTTGTTTGTTTCTGTTCAAGTTAAAAGACTTGAGAATTCATAGAGTAGAATAATGATTAGAAAGAAAACACAATATAACTTATAATACCTGGAAACTAAGGGGTCTGTCTCTTTCCTTTAAGGACCCCTACTGTGTTATATATGTGGTTTCTTTTTCTTCTAACATTCTCTGGCTTCAGGGCCTCACCACAGGTGGCTATGGCTGTGAACCTATAACCCATAATAATTTTCTTCTGAAGACAAAATCTATCAATTAATTATAATAGCACTCTGAGTGAAGTTTAAATTTTGTGATTTCAAAAACAAGATTTCTGGAACCCATGTAAAAGACAAAGCAAAAGCAACAACCACAACAAAACCAAAACATACAGCTAAATTTAGGAAATATGAAACTTCAACGCTTAGTAATGAATTAATCTTCTGATTTCCATCAGTGGACTTAATATTTTATACTTAAAATAGAAAAGTATATGTTACTTATTATTTTTCTTCTTGTGTTTAACGTGTGTAGTGAAGAAATATTTTGACATTGGTGAAGGAATCCTTTTTTTTTCAGAGTTTTCTGAGTGAAAATAAATAAGCCCTTGCTATATACCTGTATCATTATATACTACTGATGATGGGACTGACAAAGAACATTGCTTATGTTATGAACACAACAAGCAGCCTTGATCTATCTGCTCATTAACAATGTGCCAATAGTCCTATGGACAGCACCGTGCTCAGAATGGCAGCTGTTAAAACTGGAAAAGCAGCTGCTCCCCTCAAGTTCATCTGATGAAAGTCCTAATTCAGTAAATGAAGCTGTTAAGGATCCTAGGAGATAATTAGAACCCAGTAAGATCAAAAGATTAGAAAACTCATAATGATATTAGTATTCTTTCAAAAAGGAACCATATTGATGCCCCTGGTCTGAGTTAAAACTAAAGGCTATATGGATATCTTTGGATTGAGCCACCACCTAAGGTCATGCTGAAAATCATAGGCTGTCCTGCCACTAAAGACCATGCAGAAGTCCATGGCATATGCTGCCAGAGACCATGTAGATATCCATGGTCTATGCTTTTGCCATGATCTGCTAACTATAAATGACAAGGAAGCAATGATTTTCATGGTATTAATGACCGGACTTGCAGTTGGAAAAAGGTGGCATAGAAAATTTCTCTGACAACCCCTACTCTAATCCACGTCTACCCCTCCATGCAAAGATAACCACTTAGACAGAAAGCCACCAAAGAGAACTCTTAAAAATTGTGATAGAGATGCTGAGTGTAGCTCTCTACAATTGATGGCTTTGGGTGCAGGTGGGTGGGGAAAGACCATTTTCTTTAAGTGACTGGTTGCTAAGAATTTGGCCATGCTCCAGAGATTATATTGGCAACACAAATTGGAACTGCATTTTCTTCCTTCCTTTCTTTTTCTTCTTTCTTTTTTTTTTGGGGGGGGGGTGTTGGGGGAAGGTGCAGTCACTATGTTGGGAGATGGACCTGGGCAGACTGGGAAATGAGTGTGCTTAGGTTTCATGATGTAAAATTCCCAAATAATAAATAAAATTATTATGGAACAAAACAGGCCCAAAATTTGTCCCTCCATATCATGTAATGACACAGGTTACAATCAGGCAGAAATGAGAGAGGTAAGAATCCTCACAGAGCCTAAAACAATAAGACACTTGACCTTATATATGTGTGAGCCTTCATAAAAGCAGTAAACTAAAAGTAGGTTTTGAAGCTTTCCAGTTTCTGGTATTGAGTTTTGGCAACGTGAGAAGACCCATACAGCAGCATCCACAAAGCCTGCCTTACAACATAAGTCTTGACTCAACACTTATTGTTTATGTGACACTGATTTACTTTTCCTTTTGCATCTCACCTTTATCATCATTAAAGTAGAGAAGGTGATAGGAACTATCTCATAGCATAACTATTAAAATTAAAAAATGAGTTTTATTAAATTTAATAGGTAGCATAGAGAAAGGAATTCATCTGCTTTCTAATGAGTAGATAAATACAAAAAATCTGCACAACATTTGAGGAATTGATTAACCATTAAATAGTGTGTCCCTGGGCTGACAGTGACAGGTGATAGAAGGATAAAGAAGATAAGCCTATTATTTATAAAATGATAAATGCAAGAGAAGAAACATACAAATGATAAATCTATGCACCAGCATCTTAAGCATGACATTGCTTAGTAACACCATTGAAATGACACTAATACATCATTGGACAAAGTAAGATACCAAGGAAACGTTTTACATGGTTATTTTATTTTATTTTATATTATTGACATCAAAATGATTATTCTGAATAATAAACGATTACCAGAATCATTCTCAACATAAATTATATTTTGTAAATGCTGAGAATGGCAAGAGTCATTCTTTTAGCAATTAAAAATAAAAATACACCATGATTACTAATTACAGTCACCCCATTGCAAAATATCTTTCCACAGTTTTTTTTTACTAATAGCAAAAAAAAAGTTTTTTTGGATTTTTTTTGAGACAGACTTTCTCTGTAGCTTTTGGTTCATGTCCTGGAACTAGCTCTTGTAGACCAGGCTGGCCTCGAACTCACAGAGATCCACACAATGACCAAATTCTACATTTCTCCATTACGTTACTACTGATCAGCATTCTTTCCCCATTTCTAAAGGATTAAAGGACCTTTTGAGACAACATGTATGTAAGAACATTTGATATTTGTATATGCATCTTTCTTATTTTGTCATTGCTATAAAAGCCTAGAATATCTCCCATGTTTCATGAATGGCATTCTTCTTCCAGTCTCTGTCTATCTGTCTGTATGTTGGTCTCTCTTTCTCCCTCCTACTTCTTACCTCAATCCCTCCCCTTCTCCACCCCTCTCTCTTTTTTCTCTCTCCTGTGTAATGTGTAATTTCCCTCTGAATGCTGTGAATGTGTTTTGTTACATTAGTTAATAAAGAATTTGATTTAGGTCTCTGGAAGGGTAGAAGAGAGCAAAATGGGAATTCCAAGCAGAGACCATTCCATATTCTGATATTTTCTTCAATTTCTTTTTCTTTTTTTTTGATTATAATTTTTTTACTGATTTTTTTATTAAGCTCTACATTTTTCTCTGCACCCCTCCCTGTCTTGCCCCTTTCAACCCTCCCCCAATGTCCCAATCCTCCCAATTTACTCAGGAGATCTTGTCTTTTGCTACTTCCCATGTAGATTAGATGTATGTATGTCTCTCTTAGTGTCCTCGTTGTTGTCTAAGTTCTCTGGGATTGTGTGTTGTAGGCTAGTTTACTTTTTTTTATATTTAAAAACCACTTATGAGTGAATACATGGGGGGATAATTGTCTTTCTGTGCCTAGGTTACCCCACTCAAAATGATGTTTTCTAGCTCCATCCATTTTTCTGCAAAGTTCAAGATATTGTTATTTTTTTTCTGTTGTATAGTACTCCATTGTGTAAATGTAACACATTTTCCTTATCCATTCTGTGATCGGGGAGCATTTTGGTTGTTCCTAGGTTCTGGCTATGACAAACAATGCTGCTATGAACATAGTTGAGCACATGTCCTTGTGGCACGATTGAGCATTCTTTGGATATATACCCAAAATGGTATTAGTAAGTCTTGAGGAAGGTTGCAAATCAAAACAACGCTGAGATTCCATCTTACACCTGTAAGAATGGCCAAGATAAAAAAACACTGATGACAACATGCTGGAGAGGTTGTGGGGTAAAGGGAACACTTCTCCATTGCTGGTGGGAATGCAAGCTGGTACAGCCCCTTTGGATTTCAATGTGGCAATTTCTCAGAAAATTAACAAACCCCTGTGTCTTATTGGATCACCAGGGATTAAAATTAGAATTTAACAAGCAGACCACTTTCAGAAAGCCTATAAACTCATAGAAATTGAGAAGTCAGCTACTAAACCAACCCTGTGTCAAGAAATAAAGAAAGAAAGAAATTAAAGTCTTCCTCGAATTCAATGAAAGTGAAGGCACAATATATCCAAACCTATGGGACATTATGAAATCAGTGCAAAGAGGAAAGTTCATAGCACTGAGTGCCCACATAAAGCAAAGAGAGAAAGCTCACATTGGTGGCTTAACAGTGCACATGAAATCTCTAGAACAAACAAAATCAGACTCACCCAGGAGGAGTAGAAGACAGGAAATGATCAAATATAGGTAGGGATGAAATTAACAAAATATAAACAAAGAAAACAATACAAAGAATCAATGAAAAAGAGAGCTGGTTCTTTGAGAAAATTACCAAGATTGACAAACCCAATTTCTTTCTTTAAAAATTTGATACTCTTTCTCTTCCACCGCAGCCGCCACCATTGCCAGCGCAGCTCGCTCTTCTGTTTGGCCCTTAAGAATCCAGCGCCATCTGCAACCATGGTGAACTTCATGGTAGACCAGAAAGCCAACATCCGGAATATGTCTGTCATCGCCCACGTGGACCACAGCAAGTCCACGCTGACGGACTCCCTGGTGTGCAAGACCAGCATCATTGCCTCTGCGCGAGCTGGGGAGACCCGCTTCACCGACACCCGCAAGGACGAGCAGGAGCGCTGTATCACCATCAAGTCCAACGCCATCTCCCTCTTCTATGAACTGTCTGAGAACCAGCTGAACTTCATCAAGCAGAGCAAGGACGACTCCGGCTTCCTCATCAACCTCATCGACTCTCCAGGCCACGTAGACTTCTCCTCGGAGGTGACAGCTGCCCTGGGTGTCACCGATGGAGCTCTGGTGGTGGTGGACTGTGTGTCTGGCGTCTGTGTGCAGACCGAGACAGTGCAGAAGGCCATTGCTGAGCACATCAAGCCTGTGTTGATGATGAATAAGATGGACCGTGCTCTGCTTGAGCTGCATTTGGAGCCTGAAGAGCTCTACCAGACCTTCCAGCGCATCGTGGAGAATGTCAACGTCATCATCTCCACCTACGGCAAGAACGAGAGTGGGCCCATGGGCAATATCCTGATCGACCCGGTGCTGGGCTCCGTAGGCTTTGGCTCTGGCTTGCATGGCTGGGCCTTCACTTTGAAGCAGCTCGCAGAGATGTATGTAGCCAAATTTGCAGCCAAGGGTGAGGGCCAACTGGGGCCAGATGAACGGGCCAAGAAAGTGGAGGATATGAAGAAACTGTGGGGAGACAGGTATTTTGATCCAGCCAATGGCAAATTCAGCAAGTTGGCAAACAGCCCTGATGGGAAGAAGCTGCCTCGCATCTTTTGCCAGCTCATTCTGGACCCAATCTTTAAGGTGTTCGATGTCATCATGAACTTCAGAAAGGAGGAGACGGCCAAGCTGATCGAGAAGCTGGACAGCGAGGACAAGGACATGGAGGACAAGCCGCTGCTCAAAGCTGTGATGCGGCGCTGGCTGTCTGCAGGGGACGCCCTGCTGCAGATGATCACCATCCACCTGCCGTCCCGTCACCGTGCAGAAGTACTGCTGTGAGCTGCACTACGAGGGGCCACCTGATGACGAGGTCGTCATGGGCATTAAAAGCTGCGATCCCAAGGAGCCCTCTCATGATGTACATTTCCAAGATGGCGCCAACCTCAGACAAAGGCCGCATCTATGCCTTTGGTAGAGTGTTCTCTGGTATGCTGTCAACGGGACTCAAGGTCCGCATCATGGGCCCCAACTACACACCTGTACTTAAAGCCCATCCAGAGAACCATCCTGATGATGGGGCGCTATGTGGAGCCCATTGAAAGCATGCCCTGTGGGAACATTGTGGGGCTGGTCGGTGTGGACCAGTTCCTGGTGAAGACTGGGACAATCACCACCTTTGAGCAGGCGCACAACATACATGTGATGGAGTTCAGCATCAGCCCTGTCGTCAGAGTGGCCGTGGAAGCCAAGAATCCTGCCGACCTGCCCAAGCTGATGGAGGGGCTGAAGCGACTCGCCAAGTTCGACCCCATGGTGCAGTGCATCATCGAGGAGTCTGGGGAGCACATCATTGCCGGAGCAGGGGAGCTGCACCTGGAGATCTGCCTCAAGGACTTGGAAGAAGACCATGCCTGCATCCCCATCAAGAATTCCGACCCCGTTGTCTCATACCAAGAGAGGGTGAGCGAGGAGTCGAATGTGCGGTGCCTGTCCAGGTCCCCCAACAAGCACAACCGCCTGTTCATGAAGGCCCGGCCCTTCCCTGATGGCCCGGCTGAGGACATCGACAAGGAGGAAGTCTCTGCTCGCCAGGCGCTCAAGACTCAGGCATGCTTCCTGACTGAGAAGTACAAGGGCGATGTCGCCGAAGCCCAAAAGATCTGGTACTTCGGACCTGACGGCACCAGCCCCAACATCCTGACAGACATCCACAAGGGTGTGCAGAATGAGATCAAGGACAGCGTGGCGGCTGGGTTCCAGTGGGCCACTAAGGAGGTCAATCTCTGTGAGGAGAACATGCGTGGTGTGTGATTCGATGTTCATGACGTGACTCTGCACGCTGATGCCATCCACCCAGGTGGTGGCCAGATCATCCCCACAGCCTGGCGTTGCCTCTATGCCAGTGTGTTGACCGCACAGCCCTGCCTCATGGAGCCTATCTACCTTGTGGAGATCCAGTGTCCTGAGCAAGTTGTGGGTGGCATCTATGGTGTCCTGAACAGGAAGCATGGTCATGTGTTTGAAGAGTCCCAGGTGGCTGGCACCCCCATGTTCGTGGTCAAGGCCTAGTTGCCTGTCAATGAGTCCTTTGGTTTCACAGCGGATTTGCGCTCCAACACGGGTGGCCAGGCCTTCCCCCAGATCCTGCCTGGGGACCCTTTTGACAACAGCAGCCGCCCATGCCAAGTAGTCCCTGAGACCCGCAAGCACAAAGGCCTAAAGGAGGGCATCCCGGCGCTGGGCAACTTCCTGGACAAACTGTAGACCGCTCGGCACTGCCGGACACTGCACGGTGCCAGCACATCAGAAGATACCTTGAGACTGTCCCATAGTGCTGCTCCAGAGATTGTGGGGCCATCTGCCATAGCTGTATGCGAACACGTGGATTCTGTTTATTTTGGAAATCCAAGGCAGCAGAGTCCCCTCTGCAGGCTGGACTGGTGGGCCATGGGGTGGGCGGGACACCACGATATCATTCTCAGAAATGCTCGGATGTCAAAAGTCTATAAATAAAGACATTCAGAGGAACAAACAAACAAACAACTTGGTATTCTTTTTTTTTCTTAATTTATTTATTTATTAAAGATTTCTGTCTCTTCCCTGCCACCGCCTCCCATTTCCCTCCCCCTCCCCCAATCAAGTCTCCCTCCCTCCTCAGTCCGAAGAGCCATCAGGGTTCCCTGCCCTGTGGAAAGTCCAAGGAACCCCCACCTCCATCCAGTTCTAGTAAGGTGAGCATCCAAACTTCCTAGGCTCCTACAAAGCCAGTACGTGCAGTAGGATCAGAAACCCATTGCCATTGTTCTTGAGTTCTCAGTAGTCCTCATTGTCCGCTATGTTCAGCTACTCCGGTTTTATCCCAGGCTTTTTCAGATCCAGGCCAGCTGGCCTTGGTGAGTTCCCGATAGAACATCCCCATTGTCTCAGTGTGTGGGTGCACCCCTTGCGGTCCTGAGTTCCTTGCTCGTGCTCTCTCTCCTTCTGCTCCTGATTTGGACCTTGAGATTTCTGTCCGGTGCTCCAATGTGGGTCTCTGTCTCTGTCTCCTTTCATCACCTGATGAAGGTTAATATTCAGGAGGATGCCTATATGTTTTTCTTTGGGTTCTCCTTATTTAGCTTCTCTAGGATCACTAACTATAGGCTCAATGTCCTTTGTTTATGGCTAGAAACCAAGCCAGAACCTGGAAACAACCTAGATGCCCTTCAATAAAAGATTGGATGAAGAAAGTATGGAATATATACATATTAGAGTACTACTCAGCAGTAAAAAACAAGGGCTTCTTGAATTTTGCATGCAAATGGATGGAAATAGAAAACACTATCCTGAGTGAGGTAAGCCAGACCCAAAAAGAGGAGCATGGGATGTACTCACTCACAACTTGATATTCTTGTCACATAGATCTTTTATTTGCTTGGAGAGTTACTTCAAGATGTATTATATTGTGTGTGACTATAATGAAAGGTATTGTTTCCTTGGTTTCTTTCTCAGTCCTTTTATCATCTGGATTTAAGAGGGTTATTGAGCTATTGATTTTTATTTTGTTAATCTTGTACCGAGCCACTTCACTAAAGGTGCTTATCAACTTCAGGATTTTGATGATAAAAATTTTGGTGTTGTTTATGGTTACTATGTCATCTGTAAATAGAGAAATTTCGACTTCTTCTTTTCTAATTTGTATCCCCTTGAAATCCTTTTGTTGTCTTACTGCTTTAATGAAATTTTGAGTTTTATATTGAATAGATATTGAGAGAGGGGACAGACTTGTCGTGTTCTTGATTTTAGTGAAATTGCTTTGAAATTCTCTACATTAAATATGATGTTGGCAATTATATTTCTTTTATTGTGTTTAGGTATGTCCTTGTATCCCTGATTTCATCAAGAATTTTATTATGGAGGGTTGTTGAGTTTTGTCAGGGGCATTTTCAGCAACTAACTAGATGATCATGTGGGCTTTTCTTTCAGTTTGTTTCTGTGGTGAATTACATTGATTTTCATATGCTGAATAATCCCCACATCTCTGAATAAAGCCCACTTAATCATGGTGGATGATCTTTTGGATGTGTTCTTGGATTTGGTTTGTTAGTATTTTATTGATTATTTTTTTTATTAATGCTGATGAGCAAAATTGGTTTGTAATACTTTTTCTTTGTTGATTTGTGTAGTTTTGAGTACGTGGATAATTGTGCCCTCATAAAAAGAATTTAGTCCACAAAAATGTCACTTATATTTCTATTTTGTGGAATAATTTGAGAAGTATGTTGTGAGATTCTCCTATTTATGCTCTGAATATATTTTATTAAAATCGGTTAATAAAAAATCTGCTTTTGCCTAGGTCAGGGTAGAATAGGGCTAGATGGGGAAAACTAAACTGAATTCAGGGAGAAAAAAAGGCAGAATCATAGAGATACCATGTAACTGTCAAATGAGAAAGATGCTAGAACCTTACTGTCTCTACCACAGCCTCATGACAAAACACAGACTAATAAAACTGGGTCAATTTAAGATATAAGAGCTAGCTAGGAATATGCCTGAGCCATTGTCCAAACAATGCTATATGTATTTAATAAAGTTTTTGTGTGAATAATTCTATTTCTTAGATGTTATAGGTCTATTTATCTGATAACGGTTTAACTTTGACTGTGGTATCTGCCAAGAAACATGTCTAATTCTTTTAGATTTTCCAGTTTTGTGGAGGACTGGATTGTGAAATATGACAACGATTCTCTGTATTTCCTCAGTGTTATGTTCCCCTTTTTGTTTCTGATTTTGTTAATTTAGATATTCTCTTCCTTTCTTTTATTTAGTATGGATAAGGGTTTGTCAATCTTGCTAATTTTCTCAAAAAAAAAAAAACCCAACTCTTTGTTTCACTGATTCTTTGTATTATTCTCTTGGTTGCTGTTTTATTGATTTCAGCACTCAGTTTGATTATTTACTACCATCTGTGCCTCTTGGGTGTATTTGGTTCTTTGTGTTCTAGAGCTTTCACGTGTGCTGTTAAGTCACTAGTATGAAATTTCTCCATATTTTTATGAAGGTACTGAGTGCAACAAACTTTCCTTTTAAAACAGCTTTAATTGTGTCCTATAAGTTTGGCTATATTTTTATTGAGTCTTACGAAGTCTTTAAATTCTTCCCTTATTTATTCCTTGTCGTATTGGTAACAATTGGGAGTTCTTCAGTTTCCATGAATTTGTAAGTTTTCTGTGGTTTGTGTTGTTGTTGAACCGCAACATTAATCTATAATGACCTGATAAGATGCTGAGGGTTATTCCAATTTATTTGTATCTGTTAAGAATTGATTTATTGTCACAGACCTTGAGAATTATAGCAGTAACAGCTAGTGTTCAGATGCAACGTACCAGAGGAATGGTTATCTGATGAAGGTTAATCCTATCTAGACAAGCTGTGCATGATCATAGACCCTGAAAACTGTTGCTCACTGTTGCTAAAGCAGCTTGTTGTCTCTGCAATACCTGAATTGTAGTGTGTAATATCATGTTACATGTTTATGTAATCTCATAATTACACCTCAATTTTATAGGTACATATTTCTGTGGATGATCAGGAAGATGACATTTCATTTCACTGTATAATTTCAATATTTATAATTGCTTTATAATTGGTTCTATTTGTCCCACAAAAACTGTTGATACTTAAAGCTTGCCTTATTCTTTTCTTATTAGGTGACTTCCCCCAATCAGTGGGACCCCCAGTGAGAAAATTTATTCATACAGTCAAAAATCATGGTTCCAATAGTCTAATCTCTGCTCCATTCCCTGAGATAAACTTAGAAGCCAGGTCCCTGCAATGATCTCTTATTTGGCAGGACATTGTGGGTCAGGAGAAGAGTCTTTCAAATAAATCACATTTAGGACCTTCAGACATAGGACTATGGCACATCTGAGCTTGTTTGATTTATAGTCCTTCCTGATACAGAGACTGAGGGTTCCAAATTCACCTGCATCCAACTTGGGAAACTGTTATCTTCAATTGACCCTCTGAACTAACCATAAAAAAATATATAAATTACCTACACCTTCTTTCCCTTCAGTTTATTGATACAGATTTTAACCTAGAGATGTAGTATCATGCACAAATTCCCCTTTCCCTTTCTTACAATGTAAACACTCCTAAAATCATCTCCTTTACCTTTTAGTACAGGCCAGGTGTCTTTCTAGCCTTGCATCCCTGGAGCCATGAAGATGCTGACAGTGTCACTAGGGCAGCCATTATCTGCTTTTTGATCCTGAGAAATTCAAGCTCTGTAACTTTAATATTACCAGAAAATGACCAGGTGTGTGTGTGTGTGTGTGTGTGTGTGTGTGTGTGTGTGTGTTGGAAACTTGCAGCACAGGAGAAGAATAAAGAACATGATTTGAACAGCACATGTGTGTGAACTCATTCTATACTTCCTAGACTAGAAATTTTCCAAGTTTTTATGCAACGTTGTGATAACCTGATCCTGTGAGGTAATATATGGTCAGTTTTGGAGAAGGTTCCATAAGGTGCTCTGCCAAGAAAAAAATGTTTATTCTATGGTTTTTAGGTGAAATGTTCTGTAGATATATCTTAGGACCATTTGCATAATAACATATGTTCTGTTATTTTTATGTTTAGTTTCTATATGGGTGATGGGTGATAATCTTTTTGGTTTGGTTTTGTTTTGATTTTTCAATACACAGTTTTTCTGTAGCTTTGGATCCTGTCCTGGAAATAGCTCTTGTAGATTAGGATGACCTCAAACTCACAGCGATCTGCCTGCTTCTGCCTCCTAAGTGCTTGGATTAAAAGTGTTTGCCACCACCACCTGGCTAGTCTTTTATTATAGTCAGAACTCCCTAAAGTTTAAATCCTTGTCAGTTGTGACAATGTTAGTAGGGAACATTTGGAGATAGCAAGAATGGGGTGGGAGAAAGAACGGAGAAAGAATTAAGTCAATGATAGTTGACTTAATTGGATAACTACCAGTTTATTCATACAATTGGAATTTAACAAAGGCTTCTCCATTATAAACTAGAATTGCCAGAGATTGACTAAACTCCAAGATCTGCTGAGATATTAATTTGAATAGACATTGTTACTTTTACCTACATGAACCTTTCACAGTTTCTACAGTAGTAGCAAGGAGATTAATACCATATTAAAATATGTGTGAAAGACTACATACGGGCGTGTATAGCAGGGAGAGTTTATAGAAATGTTATTTTCTGGAAAATGAATAAATTATCTGAAATGTTTAAACTTCAACACAACTTGTCATTGGAATCACTATTTAAGTAGTTCTGAACATCAAAAATAAAAAGTGTTTCTTTTTTCTATCATTTTCTCCCCCATACTTCACATAGTAACTTGATACCCATAGTTGTTTTATCAATACTTGACCTGTCTTCCCAATAAACTGAAACTAAAAAAATATAAACAATTGAAAATCATGCATAAATATTTCTAGAAATTTTAAGGAGATTTTGAGTATTATGTTTGTATTGCATGGAAGTAATAATTTATGAACATTTCGTTTTATGTGTTACTAGACAAAGATATTTATTTCCCATTTAAGCTTTTTCTTATTTATATTTATTTATTGATCTCTGTGTGTGTGTGTGTGTGTTTACATGCTACACTATACATGTGGATTTCTTAGGAAAATTTTTGAAAGTGAGATTCCTGCTCTCACCATGTGGGATCCAGCTATTAAACTTCAGCTACTAGTCCTATCTAAAAATACTCTCACTTATTAAGCCATTTCAGCATCCACATGCATTCCTTATTTATAATTACTCCACAAAGATAATTTCTTATTCGTAAATGCTCTCACCTTCCCATACCTGGATGGAGTGGGGAGGACCTTTGACTTCCCACAGGGCAGGGAACCCTGACTGCTCTTCGGACTGGAGAGGGGGGAGGGGGAGAGAAATGGGAGGCAGGGAGGAGGTGGAAATTTTTAATAAAAAAAAATTAAAACACACATAATTCGTACAATGAGTTTCATATATTTTCTTAAGTTTCAAAGGTTCCAACATATATTTTTACATATCTTTGCAGAAAGCAAAAAGAATTAGAAGATAGAAATAATCAATAAGTCTAGACAAGTTATGGATCAATGGTGTCTCACGTTTGTGTTCAGAAAAATATCTTAATTGGATCTATTTTCCCTTCTACTACTCTTAAAATATGTTTTTCTCTTCAAAGGTCCACCCTTCTGTACGCACAAGAATGTGGAGAAATCACACATCAAATTGCTTTATTATTGAAAATGGTTACTGACAACATATCCACAAATTTGTATATTTTCTCAGCAATAAAGGAAGAACACCAACTAATTCTAAAGGCATAATTGAGAACATAAATGTGAGATGCGGACCTGAGCTTAATTTTTTTTTTCTTCAAGAATCTGCCTTAGTAGATTATGTGAGAATTTAATACCCATATCCATTTCTGGGGATGGGGGAGTAAGTTTATGTAACATGAACATTAGACATATCTAGACATTAAAATTTTAAAAATGGATAGCTTTGGGCAGAACAACAGTGATGTCTGATTCATTCAATGAAGTTTCAACTGAGAACTAGGACAGAGATACTTTATTATTGTTTTTGATACCTCTTTTCCCTAATACTATTAGCATTACTTTGTAATATGGGTAGCAAGATACCGCTGAAATAGTAATGTTTAATTAAAGTAAATTAGTTTTCTTTTTCCTCCACTTCCTACGTTTCTTAGGAATGATATAAGCAAATAGACTGGAGTTAGGTAAATAATGACAAACATCAGAACTCTGGGCAAAGGTAAGTGTTGAGAAGTCAGTTATGATGATTAGCCTGTGAGTCTTAATGAGTAAACCATTTAAACTGGAAGATAACCTATTGTTTGAGGATTAACTGCATCCTGAAGCAAAAATCTAATTTTTGTTTTGCTAATATCTATTGTAGTGCAGGCAAAAAAGAAAAACAAAAACCCAATCATTTTGCACAGTTACTTAGGTCAGAGACAGCAAAGAATGCTTGAGTTGGCCTTTATTACTAAAAGCATGGGGAAATGTTTTTAATGACTGTTCTATTGCTGGGGAGAGATACCAAGACCAAGGCAATGTAGAGAAGAAATCATTTAATTGGGTGATTGCTTACCACTTCATAGGGCTGGTCTATTATTGTGGCCAGAAGCCTGGCAGCAGGTTGAAAGGCATGGGCTGAGAGCTAAAATTCTGATCTACAGGCAGACAACAGAGAGAAAGGAACTGGCATTGGCATGGACTTTTGAAATCTCAACACCCATCCTCAGTGACAAACCTATTCCAAGTCCACATATACTAATCCTTCCCAAACCATTCCACCAACCCATGACCAAGCATTTAAATATATGAGCCTATGGGCGTCATTGTCATTCACATCATTGTAAGGAAGTATCCTAAGTTTGGTCCTTCATTACTAGTTTGGCTTTTCTTCAGTCTCACAGGAGAGGTGAACCTGTACTGTAGTCTGTGGGAATGAAACCCACACTGCTCTGCACTGGTGTTACTTTCTGAAGCAGATTTCCAAATGTTAACTCTCCAAGTGTCTCCATTTGTTATTCTCTTTTTCCTTTTTCTTTGTGCAAGTGTTCGACCATTTTAGGAAACATAAGCTATGTAACTACACATAAAAACTCAAAGGAATGTATTTGTGTAATATAACATTGTCAGATAGTATGGAAATAACTGTGATTAGATTCCATGGGTCATTTCCAACTTTGAAGCTAAGAGATCCAAATAAATATAAACTGAATTGTTAATTCTAGAATTTTAACACTGGTTGCTTACATTGTTTTAGTAATATCAAAGAGTTCATATAAGTCTATAAAGCGGTAAACAATCTTCACTAAGATAGATTATGTTCCATTTGAAGAAGGCTTACGACATTAAATAACTTTATTTTTAATAACTGTTTCATTTCCTAAAACTCTTTCAAGCACGGAACTCTACAGTTTTAGAGTATTGTCTACATGCCTGCTCCTTTTTATTTAGAACTGTCCATTTTGGTTTGTTCTAAGCTATCAAATGAGGAAGTTTCTATCAAAGACAGTTTAAAGTTTTTCTCTGAAGGCTAAATCTTTGAACTTAGCTTTTATTTTAGTGATGTTTCTGTTGCTGTGATAAAATAGCCTAACAAAAACAATTTAGAGGAAAAGGAGTTTCTTTAACTTACAATTCCAGGGTACAATACATTATAGTCTAGAAGTCACAGAAGCAAGAATTCAAAGCAGCCAGTCATATCATATCCACAGTCCAGAGCAGAGAGAAAAAAATGCTTGCTTAACTGCATACTTTCTCCTTTTGTATAATATTCTGAATCTGCTGCCCATAGTCCACTGTAGCTATCCACAGTGGACTGAGTCTTCCCAGATCAACTAAAAATCAAGGCAGTACCCTACTGAAACACAGTTTTGCAGGAAAACCTTGATGAGGTCAAACTGGGAAAAAATTATATAAAATTATTAATATTTGAGGTGCCAAAATGGTCCTTATTACAGAAAGAATTATTCATGAACTGTTTAACAATTAACAAAATTATTGACTACTACCCAATTTGCAAGAATATCTAATGAAATTTTCTCTCACAAATCCAAATACAAATAATAAAACTAATTCAATCCGTACTTTGGAAAAAGCTTCTCAAAGTATTTTCAAGTATATTTGCATTGTTTTTGAATCATATATAAAGAATAATTGAATGTCAAATAAATAAATGTATATAAGATCTTTCATAAATATAAAAAATATTTGGATGTGTTACATATAAAATTATAAAAATTTTAAAAGTCAGTAAGTCCAAAATGTTTGACTACATACCGTATGTTCCCTGCCTTCTTTACAAGATCTACTTCTGTGTCAAATTAAGTATCAACCTTGCTCTTATAAACTTTCTCTGGCTGTTTTGGTGGAGGCAGAAAAAAAATAATCTTTCTGGAGTAGAATGTACATAAAATCTGAAATTCCGCTTATATATCTGAGCTATTTATTTACATGTCATTTGAAAAGTCATTAATTGATTGAATCCAACAACCAGAAAGAGAACAAAATGGTTTTTAATGTACAACAGTGATCTGAAGTATTTTGGTGATATTCAATGTAAACTGAGTATGGACGTCGTCGTAAATTTAATTTCATGTTTGAGGCAAATCATGGGGAAATTATGCACAGATATTTGTCTTATGACAAAGAATCAGAAATGATTTAGAAAGAAACATTGTGTGTAGATCTGTACTGAACGTCATACTTCAGAACAAGCAAGAAATGGTTGATATAAACAAGAATAACTGTCAGACAGATTGGTTTGGCTGTCTGGACATAGGTAATGGAGCCAGGCCTGTTCTGGGAGAAGAAATATGGGAAAGATATGTGGATCTTTATCTTAATCAGTTCAGCTATACTAGAAGTGCTGGAGGGTGAGTAGTCTTTCATATAAGAGAAATATTTTCTGATGTGGCAAACTACTAATAAATTCTCATTTCCAAGTGTGTCCAATGTAACACCTGTTTGAAAACTTTCTACAACTATGTTAGGTGTTCCTGACCTCACTTAGACTTCATAAATTGCTAGAAAGACCCACAAGATGTGAAAATAATATAAATAGAATCAGGAAAAGAAGGATTTTACTATAAAGAATAGAGAAATGAGACATCAATTAAATACATATGGCAAAGACTATGAGGATGTTTCGATATTGCTATCTAAACAGTTATAAATATAAATGTCAGTCTAGACAATAAATCTGAAATAATAATAAAACATTTATTTACTGATGAGAACAATGTGGTGGCTAGTGAAAAATCAACAGAAGATATATATTTGGGTAGATATGAGACAGGGTATCAAGAAAAAAACAGTCTAAAATTCTAGAGCACAGAGAGTGTTTATAATCATTCAAAGAATAAAGATTATTTTTCAAGGATAAAATTAGAGGAAAGTAATAAAAGAAAAGAAAAATGGAGACAATTGAATTACTCGAATAGATATGCAAATAGAGTATATCAAAAGGTTCTATTTTAACATTTCTCAGTTATATAGGACACAGAACTGTCAGTCACAATTGAGGATGAAGTAGAAGATACTGGAAAACTGAAAAAGTACTCTGAAGCAATCCTTTATAAAGAAAAGTAGATGAGGGATAACTAATATATGGGTCTTGCCCGAAACAGTAAAACACACTTTGAAATGTTAGATTAAGTATTAAAAGTGAACTGTTCCAACAGATATTCTAATCTGGTTAGTTTCTAGAGTAGTTAAAAAAACAAAAAACAAAAGCTTTACACCATAAAATTCTAGTGAGTTTAAGAAACCAAATTTATTTCCCATTCACTTCATGACTTTGACTTTCAGGTAGAGAGGGAGTGTGTAGGTGTGCCCCATTTGACATGATCTCTTTAGAAACAAATATACAGGTTTGTTTTTTTTACAGGAGAGGATGGAAAAACAGATTACTGATATGTTCAGGATTTTATTTTTCCAACTAGGAAAGGTAATAATCAAAATTCTACATGTCGTGAATTGATCACAAGGAAGCTCAAAAATACAGAAGAACATGTGACACATGGAAATAAAAGCATCCCTCTTTTCTGTGATGCATAAAGACACATATGAGACAAAAGCTAAAAAAAACTATTAGTAAAGATTAGTAACTATTATATTATTAAAGAGAGAAGGATACTTTCAGTTACACTAATGGAGTTAGGACAATGATCAAGTCTAAATACTAGCCTTGAAAGAAAAGATAGATAGTTATAGTTTTATCAATTACTATAACAAAATGACTGAGGATGAGTAATGAATGAAGAAAAATATTTATTTAGCTCATAGTTCTGTAACCAAGAGTATGATGGTATCTGTTAGGAACTGCCCACATGTCTCCCAGTTTGCCTTCACTGACTCGGTGGCAGCAGGTATGTCACACATGCACCCTTTAAAAGGTCCCCACCATCATGGACTAATCTCTAGCTGTTGCTCTGGCTCTCTTGGTTTCTCTTTCAGACTACTTATCTCTCTCTTGCCCCTGCTCAGAGGTGGCCTTTAGTCATCCCTCCCTCTCCCTGCCATAAACCCCCAGTGTGAGATCTGTTGTACGGTGTGTTTTCTGCAGTCTGTTGCCTCGGGCTTCTCTGGTATTCTACTGAATATCAATGCCCCTAATATAAAAGCACCGACTCATATAAAAGAAACGTTACTAGACCTCAAGGCAGACATCAAACCCCACACACTAATAATAGGAGACTTCAACACTCCTCTCTCATATTTTCTTACTTTCTATAATAAACAAAGGGAAGAATGTTCTGAGCTATCCAGTTATCTACCCTGGCTTACCTTCAGTGACACAGCTCCATCAACTATGCTATCATCAACTGCCAAATGCAACTCTTTAAAAGGTCTCCACTATCACCAACTGGCCTATAGTTTTTTTTCTCTCTCTGTCCCTCACACTGTCTCTGTCTGCCCCCGCCTCCATTTTGCTCTCTCTTTCTCTCTTGTTATCACTCAGAGGCAACCTTTCACTTCTCCACAACAGCCAATCTCTTGCATGAGAAGGTTGTGTGGTGTGATTTCTGCAACATTTCTTGGCCTGATCCAAAAAGACTCTCTTGAGAGAGCAGAGCAAACACCATAACAGGCTACTCAATCATCTTTCAGAGATCAGTAGCCTAAGACTGAGCAAGCATTTTCTGAAAGAACCATGAACAATGGGCAATCAATCTTCAATGCCCGTGACTGCAGTGATGAGGGAAATAGCATGTATCAAGTCTGGGCCATTCCCTACAGTATCTCACGGCAATGATCAAATAGGGACAAATACTGCATCCTGCTTTAGACCTTGACCATGCATGCCCAAATAGGGAAGAACTCTAGACACCCCATCCAGCCCCTGGAAACCCCAGCCAGTGAAAAACACAATAATGTAGCAGGCTTTTGCTAAAACAATGATCTAACTGTTTCTGAAACTTCTCTTAGCTGTGCTTAAAAGGACCATACATGCTAATTTTGTAGTCTTCACAATTGTTTACAAGTGAACAACGCTGGATATGCCAGTATAAAAAATAAACATTCTTGTTGATTGTATATGTGTTTTTCTGTGAGACAACTTGAGGTCCCTAACACTCTTCCACCTCCAAAACCCTAACAATAGCTCCAGTTCTGCTTCTGATGAGGGCTACATACTCCATAATAGGAAAATTAGATACAATAATTTGTCACTTGAAAAAGGGCTACCTGTAACAGAAAGATAGAAAGCGTTTAGGCCACTTACAAAAATCTACTCTCAAAATGACTAAGATAGTCTTATCTTACTCAGAAAAGGTTTAAATGAATCTCTGGAGAACCAACAAATCCCAAAAGAATGGCAGTATTCAGTTCATGACATAGTTATCTACCATTAGGTTCTGCTTCCTAGAGTACCTGATACCTCTCAGAAATGTTTGCATTGAGATCATGTATCTATAACATGAATGTTTAAAGTAAACCATATTCACATAATAATTAAGGTTATTAAGTATTGTGGAGATAGGAAATGTATAGAAGCTTTCACCGAGGGGAATGGGTGGCTGGAAAACTATGTGCATACTTACACAAAGAGAAATTTTGAAATTTTCTAAACAAACACACTATGGGATTTATAGATACTATAAATAATGCCACTTATTTTCCAGGCCAGTTGAAAAGGAATGCAGTGTGTGTGTGTGTGTGTGTGTGTGTGTGTGTGTGTGTGTGTGTGTTTGTATGTTTGTGTGTGTCTGTGTGCCTGATTGTCTGGGTATGCATCGAGCGAGTGTGAATGGAGGATATAGGTGGCCATTATTCAGTCTATACATTTAGGTATTGATAGAAAAATCGTTATATAGGACAGAATCAAACAAAATACAGAGGTTGAAGGTGATGGTAATTGGAGGTGGGAATAACATACAGTCTGGCAGAGATTTCAAAGCAGAAAGGAAAGAGTGGCCCATGACTTTCTGTGGAGAGATAAAATATATGATAATAAAGGACACGTGAGACCAGATATATGCTCTTCTCAAGTACAGTGTCAATGACTACTTTCAGAGTCATCGCACTGATGAAATCATCTGGTCTCTGATAAAATCTCACTGGCTGTATTTTAACTAATCCAGGCTTTCTTGGGGAAAAAATACTAAACTAATAGTAAATCTGTAATAGCCAAACAGTGTTGTAATTAATACAGTTTTACATTATTTATTATTCAGGTTGGGAATCTGGGAAATGAAAGTGTAGTCTCCATTTAAAAAATGGCACCCAACTTTCAGCAATGTACATCTACATAAACTCTAAAAAGGCTTTAAAAAATAAAGGTTACCAGTACATGCTCACCTCCCTAGACCTGGATGGAGGTGGGAGGACCTTGGACTTCCCACAGGGAATCCTGACTGCTCTTTGGACTGGAGGGAAATGGGAGGCGGTGAGGAGGTGGAAATTTTTAATATAAACAAATAAATAAATAAATAATTTGTAAAAATAAAATAAATAAACTTTGGTAGTCCCAAAAATACGGGAGTCAAATGGAGCTTCATGGTAGCCAAATTTTTTAAGATAGGTTCTGTTTGCTGGCGGCAAGCAAAATCACAGCTTCTTTAAAAGATGGTAGCACAAATAGCTATCTCTTTTACCAGAGGCCCTGCTAACGAGCATTTTTTGTTTGTGACCAGAGTGCTACAAGTTGCTTAATAAACTCACTGCACCTCTCGAGGTGGGGCTCGCAGAGGTGGTGAACATACCTGAACATACTGTCCAGGCAGTGAAATCTATTTGTCAATTCTAGAGTTTTGGAAGTTGCTTACAATGCACTTCCTGTTTACTTAGGAAATATTATATTGTTCTGGGGTCTTTGATAGATTTGAAGACAATTATAGTTATGGTTTTCGTTAGTTATGATAAAAATAAATTAGATATTAAACTTTCCAAATACAAATAGACAAAATACTGTGAAGTGTAATTCTTGCTTGATACGTATTTTGTTACATGTAATGTTAAGCCCAAGATTCCATGCATTTCCTGCTATTTATTCCTGATTACGGATGTGACATGAGCAACTCCTTCAAGCTCTTGCCACTGTGATTTTCCTGTAGTAGTTGACTGTAACCTAGAACTATGAACTAAAATAAGCGTTTTCTCCATGAAGTTGCTCTTTTCAGGAGCATCAGGAAGTTGCTGCTCTGTTTAGTGACCAGTCACCTTCCCCCGTTTAGTCAGGAGTTGAGGGCTGAGGTCCTGCCAAGGGTAGGTACATCCATACATGACAACATCTGGAGATCAGGCCAATATTGTACACACAGAACAAATTACTCACCCTTGATCATCATCGCTGTCCTGTGGCTTACACTATGATGGTATTGGATGAATTACAAAGAAACAATTGAGTTCAGATTCTGGTGAAATTGCCTTCTGTCTATGGTGCAGAAAGATATTAAATTATTTGGCTCAGTCATATCTAGGTTATATGAACTCAGTAATGCTTTGGTGGTATTCTTTTTAAAGAAATAAACAAACAAAGTGCTAGGGAAATTGAAGGGTGTCAGGATCATAACTAGGTTAATACTGAAAATTTGTCTGAATGCTCAAATTATGTGGTAGGACATATTTTCTTTTAACAAGGGCTCTCTAATAATTTTATAAATCTTACAAATACTAATCTAAAATGCTAAACCATTGCTTCTGTGGGTCTTTAGCAGTATTACTACTAGATGGTTATCTATAGTACATATATATTAAGTATTTTACCAAAACTGAAGCAAAAAAAAAAAAAACAACAACTATAGAACAGTCCTAAGTCCCAAAATAACAAGGCTGACCTTAAACTTAGAGATTTGCCTGTTTTTCTCTTCTCAAGTCCTGAGATTAAAGTCTTGTGCCACCACTACCTGCTACTAAAATACAATTTAAGTAAAGAAAATTATTTCATTAAATGACTTAGGCTTCTTCAGTTATAAACTGCCATAGAAACGATCTTGAACTATAGTGTGATACTAATTAACATTTTCATTGAACATATAAAGTTGAGGAATTTAAGAGCTATAAATATCACAAGCATATTGCTAACTGCATAACTTAATAGGTAAATTCCTGGTTGTCAAAATATGGTCTGAAATTTTTATATTCTGAAACAACCAAAAAGAAAAGAGTCTGATTAACTTAGTATTTTTAATTTGTGCCAGTGTCTCTAAGGTGACTGCATTGGATTACCATGTGTTGCCTAGTGGAAGGAAAAATCTTGATTTGTCTCAAGAATCAAATCAGAATTGTTCACTCAACTTGGAAGATACAGCATGTGTCAAAGTAAAGTGCTTTCCCCTTTAGTTAGCAGCAAGAAGACAAGAGCGGACACTTTATTATCCCTAGAAACATGTTTTGCAATTTGTGTTTCAGTCACTTCACATTTAAGTTTCTTACCAGAAACTTAAAAGTCAATTAATTAAAACTTTATCAACAGTTATATTATACTCAGCAGAGGAACATTTGAAATCATAGTGTTTTCTCATGTAGTTACTACTTTCCTTACAATTTATGTAACTGTAGATATCTTAAAAAACAATTAATAATTACATATTATTCTAAAGTTTTGATTCTTCTTCTTCTTCTTCTTCTTCTTCTTCTTCTTCTTCTTCTTCTTCTTCTTCTTCTTCTTCTTCTTCTTCTTCTTCTTCTTCTTCTCTTCTTCTTCTTCTTCTACTTCCTTCTCTCTCTCTCTCTCTCTCTCTCTCTCTCTCTCTCTCTCTCTCTCTCTCTCTCTCTCTCTCTCTCTGAAACTGACCACAGCTTAGGTGTCTTTCAACTCTGTAATTAAGAAATGACCACAGTTTAGAAACTCTGTAATTAAGACTTTGGCTTTCTTGCACTGTGAGCTGACTTTCACATTGCCTCATCCCCAGCAGCATGGCTTAGATTGGCTCCCTTCCCCACTCTCTTCCTTCCAGGCATCTGCAAGAGTACAGCTTACTCGCCATGGGGTTGCTTTCTGAACTATAATTAATTTCCCTCAAGCCTCTCTTTGAGTATCTTTGTAGTCTTTGAGTTTTTGTTAGTGAGTGTTCTTAAATTCTTTTACTGTAATTAAGAACCGCTTCCTGTTTTCCCAGGTATCAGATAGTGACGGCTGAGACTCTTCAAGACTCTTTCTTGACTTCTAATACTTTAATTTGCAGAGAAGAGGCACCTGTAAACGAACCAGTTGACAATATCTGACCAATAGTATTTCATATAAATATTATCAACCTTTTTCAATTTAAGATTTATTATTTATTATAAAAGTAACCTCAATTCATATACAAAGTAACTTTCAAAATCTACAACTTTATTACAGCATTTTATTTTATGTAAAATTTAATTGTAATAGGGATAAGGAATGTTAAATCCAATAAATGTGTAGATTATGTAATTGCTTTTAAATGCAAAGAAAAAAGCAGCAAAATTCTATTTTGTTTACAAAGTCATTCAAGCCTAGGGATACTGTTACAGTTTCTGTAAGATGCTAAAATAATAATTTAATAATATAATTAAATAAATCAGGTTTAAGTTGATAGTTTTCAACATAATAAATACATGCAAAATAAATACAATATGCCTAAAAAACTTGTTTTTAGTCCATGTATTGTTTGATAAATTTCTGCTGTACCTCTGACAATATTCAAAGAAAATCTGTCCTGATGTTCACATCCTTTACAACAGTGATAGCAGGAATCCCAAACTTCGAACACAATGTCTCTGTGAATCAATGAAGGCCAAGGCTCCAAACAATGTACTGTTTTCTTTGTTTGAGTCCATTTGTGTTTTAAAAATGCAATTTCTACCTAGTTTATTACTAGTCTCTGATGTGGTAATCTTGCTTTTGAAATCCTTTTGGCTAAATTCGGTGGGTTGCTTTTCTTGGCATACACATAACCGTAAGCAGAACTGCAGAACTGTGGCCCTGCTCCATTCCATGTCCAGTTTGATATGCTCTGATTTGATTAGTTCCGTGCATCACCTGTGGTTTCAGTTTGTATTTCCCCTCATTCTGTTCTTAGATTTGCAAATACTGGTTTCTTTTCTTGGGTGACCATGTATGTTGTACTGTTTCTTCCTGCTGGGAGTAAACATCTCCCTAGAGTTAGTGTCCAGACTGGAATTTGATGAAGTAGAATAATGCTGATACATTTGCTTCTGTTTGTGTTTTGTCAAATCCAGGAGTTCAAGTTTTGAACCAGGGTATAAGTATCATAAATTAATGTTTTTTTTTTCTAAAGGAGTTTTTTGTCTCTTATCATTCTTTCACTATGGTGGCCAAGTAGTCTCTATTCAGGGCAAACGGAAATTGCTGGTGGTGAAGAATTAACTCAAGGGAATGCAGAATTAGACTGGTTAGCAAAGAGAATGTGAAGATTATGATGTAGTATGTAAACAGTATACACAGCATTAGAGTCAAGAAAAAGGGTTCTGGGGGAAAGTCTTCAGACACATGCTAGGTTAATTTGAAGGCAGCACTGTGGGATCTCACACAATCATTGCTGTAGTAGATGAATTCTCTAGAACTCTGATCCAAGGTTCTAGGTAAAATTGTCCTGAAGCATGCTTCACCAGTAGCACTTCTCCCAAGATCCACTTCTCTATGCTCAGAGTGTCTCTGAGTCACTATGTAATAACCTCTGTATATTACAACAGTCCTTGCCCTAAGTATAGACCACGCTGTAAAATCTAGAGTGGTTTTGATTCCCAGATATCACACTGCTCCAGTAGCCAGTCCTTAGAGTGGACAGAACACGTGTTTCCAGGGACTGTTTAGACCCACTGGGTTTCTCCACATAATGATTAGGAAATATGAAAGACAGCATGAAATCTCAGAGAATATTCAGCCCTACTGTTCCTGTGACTTTGTTCTCTACTTGCTCTTTCTATTCTCATGGCTAAGTCTATGTTCTCATTTAGTAATCTTCGAGGTTCTTCCAGGAGCCATAGCAACAGAAACAGGTTGAAAAATGTCTAGTGTTTGCCTGAAAGAAAGGACCACTCAACATTTAAAACCATATTAATTTTCACTTAGGTAGTAATTTTTCTGGATTTTATAAATGAGCATATCAGGACTTGACACTTTGTTTTGTAAAATATAAAATATATCATTCTTTTGGTACTCAAATAAGTTTATTTCCTCCCCCACACCCTCTTTATCATTTTCTTCCTGTTGTGCATATCTTTTCTTTCTCTACCCATCTTTCCCCCACAATAACTTTCCACAGACTATAGTGTTAAAAAGTAATCCAACAGTATTTTTCATTCTCTTTTATACTGAGTAACTTTCACATTTATTTTGGGTTTAATATTTAAAAATGAGAAAATACTTTAACAGTTTCAAACATAAGTTGTGAAAACAGAGATCTGCCATAAAAACAAGAGATTTTCATCATCATCAGAAATAATTTTATTATCTATTTTAAAGCAGTTCAGTAAAACTAGTAGCAAAAATGGCACATAGACAATAAACCAAACCAATTCTCAAAGGGCTAAGTGCACAATTACTTCATGTGCAAGTGTAATCATTTTAAAAAGGCAACAGTTTGTTGAAAGTCTTTTATAAGCATCATTTATTCTTTAAATAATTGGAAAGACTATAAACTATTATTTTCATATCAAGCAATATTAATTCTGTCAAATATTAAATTTGGGCTAATATTAATAATCAAAAATAATTATTTTAAAACTTATGAAACAAAATTTTTAGTTTTATAGGAAATATAGTCATATCCTAGCTGAAAATTCCAGTCTTAGCAACCGTCATAATGTAAAAATACTAAACTTCAGAGCTCATTGGGAAGGAGAAGACATTTAAAATCTGACATTTATTCTTAAAAGAACTGTAATGGAATAAAAAAATGTCAATCAAAAGAAATATCTTACTTGACTACTGATAACCAAAAGTGAAATAAGTCAGTATATTCAGTATGTTTTATCTATTCCATACAATAATTCAATCCTGCTTCCAATTTTAACATCATGTGGAGTTTTTCAGTTGTATTTCACATAGATAACATACACGCTTGCATACAATCATGACGTTTGAAGGCATGCTCTCAATTTGAAGTAACTTGCTCAAACCAATCTTCTTTGAAGACTAAAGCACCTCTCTATTTTGAGGGAATCCTTCATGCTTTTCTTATTCTAAATTATAGGTAATGTAAAGTACTGTAATAAAATACATACTATATTCGCCTGTCAAATTGTAAAATGACTAGAAAATTTAATTTCACATTTTATGTTTGTGTTTTTTGTATAATTATTGGGAGTATGTTAGGTTTCATTTTCTTAAAGGAATTTATTTTCCTTTTCTGTGATCTGTTTCATTATGGTAAGGAAGGAAAAATTTCATTTCTTACATGGACTATTTTAGGGTGCAAGTGTCATGCTCATGAATAAATAAATTGATAGAAATCAAAATTTTTGTTTTTGAAATGCACTAGTCTATCTGTAATGGGAACAGTGTACTACTCTATTTGATTTGGCAAAATGTGTATACATTTATTCTCTCATAAGTTTTGTTGTATTTATGATGAGAAAAAATAGGGAATAAAGACAAAAGTACTATATTAAAATTATCTGACAAATGCTTAATAATTCATATTAAAATTAAAATAGAAGATCTATCTATATTAATAACATTTTCCTTACAATGTTGAAGTATACATATGTTTGAATATTTTTATATTAAATCAGATTTCAAGTGTAAGTCTTTAATATCAAAGACATTTGGAGAATGCTAAAGGTTTTAAAGTGTCCCTGTGGTCCATAAAATGTATAAATACTCTTCCTTTAAGCTTGGACCCATTTTCTTAGTGAAATCTTCTATATAGCTAAATGAAAAATATTAAAGCCTACAGCAATATAAGACATCATTGCCCATCCGATATTTATGGGAGATATTCCAGTTCTCATATTAACTGAAAAGATATGCATTATTTTCTCTATGTAAGGTTATTTTTTAGGAGAAAATATATTTTTTTCTTAAATAAATGCTTCTCAGCATAAAATGTGCATTAGATATGAAGCTACCAAAAAGCCCAGATGACTAATAGTTCTTTGTGTTTTAGTTTCTTCTGAATAATTAAACATGCTATGGATATGTTGGCTTCTAAAATGAACACAATAATATATGGACAGACAGACATAAATGACTCTAATGATCTATTCTGAAGAAAACTATGATTCCTAGACAGAAGTCACCCACAGAAGTTCGTTTTTAATCTCTCGATAGAGATAAGCATACATTCTTATTGGGTTCAATTTTAGAAACAGCAAAGTTAAACAATATAATGACATATTTAATTATAAGGAGGAAAGCAGACTTCAGTGCCCTTGTGATGCACTGAATATGCATGGATTTCTTTATTTTTATAGTCTTATTAATGTTTTAAAACAGGATGCATATAATTCTGATAGTTCTTGAACAGTTAAATATCAGATTTTAACTTCTGTATTTTATAGTCATTTTCAGAATCCCCCACTGCTGAAATTTAAATACTAACCAGGGAAATGTCAATAAATACCACATTAAGTTCCAAAATGATCTGTACTTCTAAGAGAATACATTTTTTTTAAATAGAAGAAAGGTAAGAAATTGAATACATTCCAGTCAGTTTCGTAGGACCATCACAACATTTTCGTGATTTCAAGCAAGATCCCTGTAGTGAAAATAAGGTCCCTTATTTTCTTTTCATCAGAGTTGAGTTTCCTCCCGAGAATCTTGAACAGCAGCATTGCAGATGCTGTTTTTCCTACTGGGTTCACTGTTTGGAAGGTAGGACAGTGGATCTGGTCGGATCAAGTATCTACCAAAGGAAAACAAAGCAGGAAGCTATATTAGTAAATCAAGGTAACCTTAATTCAGGGTGTCACTAGAAATATTCACTAATTATATATTCTATCTGTAAGTTATCTAAGATGTTACTTTATAAATAACCAAAAGAAAGGTTCACTGTAATTAGCCTGATATGATTAAATGGCAAATTCTAATGAATTAAGTTTTACTCTTTCCAATTTGGTTTAGGCTCCATAATTTATTTATCCTTTCAACCTTGTCCCATGAATGCTGGCTTCTATTACATCATAACCATCGTTATGTCAGTGCTTAATTACTCTTCCACTTATTTTTATCATTTATGCAATTAAGAAATTGTTGTAATGCCAGGTGGCAGTGGCGCACCCCCCTTTAATTGCAGCACTCGGGAGGCAGAGGCAGGCAGATCTCTGTGAGTTCGAAGCCAGTCTAGGCTGCAAGAGCTAGTTCCAAGACAACTCTAAAACTAAACTACAATGAAACCCTGTCTTGAAAAACCCAAAAAAGAAAGAAAGAAAAAGAAAGAAAGAAAGAAAGAAAGAAAGAAAGAAAGAAAGAAAGAAAAGAAAATTTTTATAGGTGGTTGGAAAGTCTTTCCAGTTTGTGAAGTTAAGTATCATTATGGAAAATATTATGGCTAGATAACATTTGGATTATTTGGAAAATTGTTTGTCTTGTATTTAACATAATAATACTGAAGTATACAGGCTTATTTATATGTCTTTACTTATTCCTTATGTTTGTATATTGGTGTCATTTTGTCTAATTATCTAGTCCTAATTGGCTTGGAACTTGCTATGTAGGGAAGGCTAACTTCAAAATTATGGGGATATTCTTTCCTCTTTCTGGAACTTCTTTGGTTAAATGCAAGAGTCAACATGTTAGTCTTTAAAAATCATTATTAATAAGTTCTAGGAGTAAATAAGAAAATGTATATTTGAAAAACACAAATGTTTCAATAATATTTGGATTTCTCTGAGGGGGATGGTTCTTCATGCTGTGAAATCATATGTGATTAGTACATGCTACCAGTTCAGTATACCGTGTGTGTAAATTATGGAGCAGATGTAAAGAAGAAAATGGATTCTAAACAGCCCATAAAAAGAAGAGAACTGGATAATACTTTATCAAAGGATTTAGGGTTAATCCTTTTTTAAAAAAATAGACTTGATAAATCAAAAGCAGGAAGATAATGACAAACTAACTTAAATAGGGAGGGACACATACCGAGGAAGGTAGGTTCCTGGTACACTTTTAAAAAGGAGTTTAACTAAACATCTGGATAGAACAGAAAGTAGTGGTAGGTAAAGTCAGAAATAAAAGCAACACAGAGATAATGAAGGTTATTAGACAATGGCTTTCTAGGATAGTCATGTTTCAGGTGAAAAAGAAAGGAGAAATCCATGTTACTATAATACCTTTACAAGGAAGTAAAAAAAAATAAATCAGGAAGCTAGTTTAAAAACAAGTACCTAACAATGGTTATACTCTTTAAAATGTAGGTGGAAAAAATTTTCATAGAGTACATCATAATAAGTACGATGAGAGGAACCTAAAAGCATCTCAGTCCAGTTTCTTCAATCAAATGAAAGTTTAAATTAGTATCCTTGGATCCATTAACAGAATTTCACTGTCTATGCACACCGCTTCTAACTACTTAAAATTTTAATAGCACTGTAGATCAATGAGGAAAACTAATAGCAAACTTCAAGCCATTTAACGACTTTTCATCCAGTGATTTATTGTTTTAGAATCAAGTTAATGTTGCTCTTTCATTTGGAATGAACTTCTAGAAGTAAAATTTTAGAAAGGAAGCACACAAAGTACAAGTATAATTCACTATCCGCTAAATCCATTGATGTGACAAACACTACAAGTCAGAGTTTGACAGAGCACATTCCTTTGGCTCTCCTTTGATCTGCTACATACCATGGTAGATGTTAGAATGTGCCATAGCTTGAGTTCTGCTAGGCCTTCTCTCAGGGCCACGAATGTAGTCACTGCAATAGTATGAGGAACATATTTTTTGTGGCACTTACGTTGATGTTTTGCTTAAATTTAATAAAAATGAGAGTGTTCAAAGAGTAGGAAATTTCTCTCAAGCATTCCTGGTTTATTGTATGCTTTGTAAAAAAATGCTCTAGTTATAGCTTGGAAAGTTTCATATTTAATTTGAAGTAAACATACATATATGTATATAATATAGTGTTACTGCCACACGATTTATCCTTTATTTGATTTTTTCAAGGAAGAAATAGAATAACAAAAGGGTAAATACTTTGTGATACTATTTACTTGAAAACGTGCTAGTAAAAGAAAGCAAATAAAGATAGAATGTAGGCTAACGAGTAAGTGCAGAAGTAAAAGTAGGAGGGTAAGATGATGGAGATGGGTAGCTTAACCCATCTATGGTGCAGGACTTCTTTAATGCACAATAATATGATCCAAAATTGAACTGTGACAACTTCTCCATTGCCATTGGAAATATTTAAAGACATTAACTTCTATATGTTAAATGTATGAACTGTATGTTCATTTTATCCCAGTAAATCACTTAAACGTGTCTTCTTTTATACTATAAAGACATAGAGAGTAATAGAATTAATTCTTACAAGATCCACAGAACCCAAAGAGGACAGGAAGAAAAAGAAAATTTGCAAATGGGATCATAACAAGACAAAAAGCTTGGCCAGTCAAAGAATAATTAACAAAGTATAAACTACAAAATGGGAGATAGTTTTTGAATTATTCATTCAACAAGTTTTATAATATCTAGAATATATAGAGAGTCCATCCAACTTAAAAACAGCAAAATCCCAAAGGTATTAATGCAGTTAAAAGTCTACAAATGACCTGAAGCAAGTTCTCAGACAAATTCCTGGTAAGAATAAAATTGTTTAAACAACATTCAATCATTAGATGAGTACCAATCAAAATAGAGTGATTATTGTTTCACATCTTTTGGAATGGCTATTATATAAAAGATCAGAGATCAGATATTGCTAGAGATAAAGACAAAGAAATATTCATTTACTACTGATACAAATTTTAGTTAGTGTAGACATAATTAAAACAATATGGAAACTCTCTTTATAGAACTAGAAATAAAAACACATGTGATCCAACAAACTACTACTATGTATATAAAGATAATCAACTAAATCAATAAGAATTTTATGGTTAATTATATCATGTATTAAATTGTGCTAACTGACATTTATATGATATTTACTTCATCAATTGCTCCTCAATTACTTCTCAACATATAGAAACTTCTTCAAGATATACTGCATTTTAAAAGACAACACAAGTATAAAAGCAGAAACAAAACCAAACCATCATATTTTGTTGTTTTTCCATCAGTACAGTGGCAGCACCTGAATCTATAGCAGTTTCATTCAGTTATTGTGGCTCGGCCATTACTGTCCCACTTCTCTGGCAGCCGCAGTGTGTGAAATTTATATCCTGTTTGGTCTAGCTTCTGCTGCTGCCACCAGATGCAGTTTTCAAGTAAATCTCTTTAGTTCTATTTATCAAGAGGACTCAGGAGTCAGAGGCTGCGGTGCAAACCTGCTAGCTCAGAACATTTGAGGAGCAACTAGCTGACATTCCCTCTTCAAAGACAGTGTCATTCTGCAACAGCAAACTTAGAGAGACCACCATGCTCAAAGTCCTTTCTACTGCTTCCTGTGCATCTCCCTATCTTCCAGACTCCCTCTGATTTGCTATGATTAATTTCTGTCAAGGAGTTGCTGGCTCTGCCTCCTGACCCAAGGTTGAATTTATTTACTTAATACAACTGCAACCTCAGGATTAATACTGTGATCAAAGATCCTGTAACAGTATTTCTCTTATCTGATCAGAAATATCTTTACTTTTATGTGTTTTGAAATTTTATTATTAAAGGGTTGCCGCATTAGGAAGATTGACAACAATTTTAGTGAATGTAGTTCCTCTTTCTACCCCTTTCCTCCTGTATTACACTGCATTTTAATTTTCCTTGTGGAAATTTTAATATCTTTACAAATATATAGTGTTAGAAGCTTCCCTTTTTCTTTGAGCTGTTCTCCAACATAGTATAGATTTTGTTTTACAAATGTATATTTTCCTAGAGAATAGAAAATGCTACTATTGTGTCAATTAACAGAACTTTTTTACATAGGAATCCCTATGCTCATCAGAAATATCTTTTGTCAAGCATGCTCATCAAAATAACAAGGGACTATAATGGTAAAATAAAATAGAAGGTAGATTTGTAATTTATATATCCCTAATCCCTAATATGAGGTCAACTTACACAACATCATTGAGCTCAAGCCTGGTGTCTGGAGATGGATTAATCAGGATGTAGGATAGGGTGCTTTGATGATCATTCATTTCATCTACAAGATAAATAAGTATAATGTCTGTTAGGATTCACGCAAAATCACAGAAATCATTATATTTGTGTTTAAATCATGGAGTTGTCAATGAGAACTCACTGAAGTCGCGTTTGGTTCTGTTTTGTATTTAATGCATGGAAGTTTGGTTTTCATTTTTCTGTCATCTGAAATGTTGGCAAAGTACCTATTTTTTGTTCCAGTAGATGATAAAAATAAAGTACCTAATTCTGTTCAGTGTAACCATAGTTACGTTCTCTCCTAAATAAGTCATTACAATTAAATTTTTTTCTACTAAAAAAATAGTTATGAGATATTTACTTGATTCATTTCCCTTTATAATAATTAAAAATAATTAGAAGTAAACATTATTCCATAGAACATTGATATAAAAATCTCCTGAAAAAGAATCTAGTCATATGTATTTAAAAGGTATTAAAAACTGTAATACATATACATATATAACTGAAATATATATATATATTATATATATCTTTAATATGTATGCCTTCATGGCATGATTTGCTTTTTAAGAATACAAAGAATCCATTGGAAAAGAAATTAACCTTATATTTTAATGAGATTACAATGGTAAGTATTTTCTTTTCTTATTGGCCATATTGGGAATTGCTGGTACTGTGTGAGAGCACGGAAGTCAGTGTCCTCAGAGCACTGGGCTTTGTCCTGAGTCAGTTCTTAAAAGAACAAGTTATTTTAAAAGAGTAAGGCTTCAACCCCTGCAGCACACAAGTGGGCAATATAGCTTACTCTGTAAGGTTCTAGTTTATCTGCTCATCTATTCTGATGTGATATAGACAAGGGGACACCACGAAACACCAAAACTGAACATTTATTAGATTACCCACCTTCAATGACTTAAGTAAACATCAGTTTTTAAAAAGTACACAACTTCAAGTGCCAGATATAGCAATAAGAAGCTCACCAAAACAAAAGAGCATAAACATAATCATTTTTAAAATGTGAAAAACTTTGTAGATCTTGATGTTTAACATTCTAAGTGTATTATAAGATACAACAATAAAGCCAAGTGGATACATACTTTAATGATTACCTTTTCTTTTCCCAAGGAGAAAGTATATGTTGATATACTTAAAATCAGAACAAACAGTCTAAAGTATTAGTATCCATTTAGTTACTATACTTATAAATAAATATAGTTCTTGAAAACAAAACTGTATTATGAAGTTTGAGGAAAAGTCTAAAATTATTTCTTACCAAAGACAGTTCCTCGATATTTATATATTTCATTAAAGTTCATGTTAGGCCAGCATAGCTGAACCTAATAAACAATTTGCTGTACTAAAATGTTTTCTTACAAAATAATATTATTCATTATATTCATTTCAGTAGAAATAATGCTCTTTTAATGTCATAATATATTCTGCTTTAGTTCAATTGATATGCAAATCTTCTTTAAAGCCTATAAATCAAAGTTAGAATCCTACAAGACAGACAAATTACAGAATAGATGAGCCTACCACAAGTTTAGCAGCAAAAATATTTCAATTTCAAACTGATTAAATTGATATTCAAATAAAGTAATAAATTTTGTTGTTAATTGTTGAAATAGATCCAGAAATACAACTGTATCTTCCCCCTTTAGGATTAGGGTTGGCAAGAAAAACAAAGAATGCCCAAGGATATATAAACCACAGCTAGTATCTACAAACAAACAGTTTATAACAAATATAGCCTAAAGATGTCATGTGAAACACTAAAATAATTTCTGAAGCACTGGAAATTATCTGAAAGTCAAATGCAGCTGGGAATGCAGCATATTTATTTGCTAAACCTGGGATTCATATGTAAGGAGAGATGGCTAAATCAGCAGACTGGAGTTTGAAAACCAAATATAAAAATGATATTTACTTCAAAAATAGTTACCAATAGTTATAAATCACATTATCTTGACATGAGTTTATCAAGATCATATCTCTATGAAAAGTAAGTTTCATTTATGCATTCTTCTTGAAAAAAGTATTATCTGAATGTGAATTGTAACAAGTTCGTTTCAAAGGAACTCCAATTGATGGTATTCTCTGGACACTAAGTCAAAACGCTCTGAAAGGCAGTAGCTATACTAGAAAAATCTCCTTTTAATTTGGATGTGAGCAACTCAGTATCTAAAATAAACAAAAATGGTCCTGAACTGCAGTACAAAGAAGGCAACTCTACCAAAACACCTCTTGCTCAATGTAGATACCCAGCCACATTCTGTCATTAACAGAGCGTTCTTTAGTTACTTTTGAATAAAAGTCAAGTGGCAGTGATGGTCTCATTCGTCTGTCACAAATGAGTCAAGACAATTATGAGGTTTCCTAAGAGTAGATGCAATTATTTGGTCAATATTTTGATCTGAACACATTAATTGTGCAACTGGCTCTAAGACTGATAACAAACATGTCGATTTCACATGTTTTAAATCAAGGCATAGATGTGACCACAATCAGAACCAGCAATTCCAGTTGTTGTTTTTTTTTTTCCTCTACTCCTCAATGACTAGTCCTCGTGGAGTGGAATGCCGTCATTTTGATTTAGGTTAAAAGTAGTTGTTGAGTTCAAAGCCATTCTTTCAAGTCTGCGTTGCCCTGGAGCTCAGCTTGACCCACAGTTTGTCTGCCACGCTTTGTGAAAAGGCCTGCTGTTACCTTCTTCTCTTTGTGATTTTGCACTTGAGAATTAATAAGCAAGTTTTAAAGTCTATTTTAACTTGCTTCAAAGAGACATTCATCAATGTTTTATTGGCCATGCACTACTGTTTTGGTATCAAATAGTCATTTTCTGTGGTTATATTTTATTTCTCAATTCTATAAGGATGAATATAATAGGTTTGATAGATTATTAAGAGCCTGACATAATTATCATTAACCATGGCAGACATGAATACACATGGTTGTGCCCAAACCAGAATATAATACTTACTAATAATTGATTTGATTTGCATTATATTTGTTTGTATGACATCAGAAAATCAAGATTCTATTTCCTAGCATCAGAAACGTATTAAGAATCTTCTATTAATATACTGTGTCCAGACAGCTAAACTCTGGCCTTAGAAAACTAAAAAATGCCATATGCTTAAAATCGGTGCTCTTGAAATTGTTTCACACACAGTAGAAAAAGAAAGGCGATTCAACAAATGGTGCTGACAAAACTAGATATGCACCCTCGGAACAATAAATTTAGGTTCATGTCTTTCATCCTATATAAAGCTCAATTCAAAAGACAACAAATACTTTAATTTAAAACATGAAGTGTTGAAACTTCTGGAGGAAAGCACAGGGGATACATTTCAGGAGTGAAGTATGGAAAATGGCTTCCAAAGAGGGCTTCAGTGAGATAGGAAATCAGTGAACAGACTGCATTACACCCTTGGCACAGCCAAACGAATGAAGAGTAGGGCTACTCCATTCACAGCTGAGAGAAAATCTTTGCTATGTACGTCAGACAAGGGGTTATTAGCAAAAACTTAGGAAGAACTGCAAAGTAAAACTCTAGTTCCAAACAATTTGAATAAGGAGTTGAAAAGACAAAAATGCAAATGATAAATAATATTATTTAAATAAAAATTAAATCAATATAATTTTTTTTTAGTTTTTCAGACTATAATATAATTATACCATTTTCCCCTTCTCATACTGTCTCCAAACCCTCCAAATTACCACACCCTGTCTCTCTCTTTTAAATCATTGATTCATTTTCTTTGTCATTCTGTATTGGGTATGTGTGTACTCTTAAATACAACCTGTTCAGTCTGTTTTATGCAACTTGTTTGCATATAATTTCAGACCTGATCATTTGGCACTGGATAACCAATTGGAGTGCTCTTCTCTAGGGAAGACTATTTCTCCTTCTCTAATCATTCCTTAGTTGCTTGTAGTTATTTATATAAGGTTGATGCCCCATGAGCTTTCTCTCTTCTGTATTAATGTATCTCCTATTGTCATTCAAGCAAACATGTTTCTGAGACTTTATACCTGACATTTCCATTACACCCAATTTCACAGACACTTTCAGGAGTAGTGTTATAGATATATAAGATGCAAAATATTACAGAAAAGTACGATTGACCAACTTTTTAAAGTGATTAATATTCCTAGCAATCAAGAAACTGGGAATTAAGGGTGGGGGTGAGTTAATAAAATTTAAGAATATATGAAGAAGTCTAATGGACTGACACTATTTCATAAGCCAATTACAAAATTCTTTTTCTTTTCTTTTTTTTTTTTTTTTGAGACAAGGTTTCTGCGTATAGCTTTGGCTGTCATTGAACTCACAGAGATCCACCTGCCTCTGCCTGCATTTATGTCTGTGTGAGTTGATTGGATTCCCTGGAACTGGAGTTACAGACAGCTGTCAACTTCTATGTGAGTGCTACAAATTGAACCTGGGTCTTTTGGAAGAGCAGTCAGTGTTTTAGCCCTGAGCCTTCTCTTCATCCATTCAATTTTATTTCTTAACACCACATTAGTAAACAAAGCTGTTTCCAGAAGACATGAGTAATTAAATGAAAATCTCATAGACACGCATGTATTAACTTCCTATGTGCTATTGGTGAATGAGGTCCCAGAGTCACTCAAGACAATACAGGCACTGGAATTGCTCTTGGATGTCCATCATAATTAGATGATTGGTCTCTATTGCTGAGGACACCACACACCTTGGTTTCAGGACACAGAGAAATTGACCTTGAGTTAACCAGATCACTCTTCTTTTTCACTCACTGCACATTGCTAGAAGGTGCTAGGCAGACTGCTGAGGGAAAATACCTCACTGGTGTTATGCAGCATTGGATTGAAATCTGCGAGTTACAAAACTGACCTAGTAAGCGAAATGTTCCTACAGGTTCAATAATAGACAGACTCTTTATGAGGGTAATTAATTGCTCTCTTGATTAGATTTGTAACTTCAATTGGAGGGAATACATGCCTAGTACTCTAAGCAAACTCAAAACCCATGGCTAGGGAACTAATAGGCCTATTTATAGGTCTATTCTGGATCTATTAACATGTTTTTATAAATGGTCATGCTATTAATATGCCTTCTAAATATATTTTATTCATGGATTTACACTGCTCCAATCTTAATAAGAAACATCATAGTGGGAAATGGGTAATTTAGAGATTCATTATTGTTCAGGGTGATAAGAACAAGCAAATATGAGTGTTCAGTCATAAATGAGACTTCTAGATCAAACCTCACCCACCAGACTCCAGAAATATTTCTGTAGAGGTGGGCAAAAGGAAAGTAAGAGCCCCAGGATGGGGAGAAGTGCTCTGGAAGTCATTGCTTTTGCATACATGAATTCACAACACCTGAATTGCATATCTGCATCAGAGCTACACAAGATCAAGCCTGTTAAACATTATAGCATACAGTGGAGAATACCTCCCAAAACCTTACCCTAGCTGAGGAGCAAGGCAGCTAATGGCTGCTGGGAGAAGAAACCACTTCTTTAGCAGTGTGGCCACTGGTAGGTTTTCCATTTTCAATTGGATGAACACACATCCATGGGCAGCACTAATTGGACTTTTTGAGTTAAACAAACAACAAACACATAAGTTATAAAAGAATGTTATGTTTGGAGGGAGATATGAGATAGGGATTCTAGATGAATGAGAGTGTGGGGTGGTTTTTTGCACTGTTTAAACTTTCCATTTCATTCATTTCTGGCATTCTTTTAATTGTTTCCATCTTCTTCTTTGGGGTTTGGTGTGTTGTTCTTAATTTCTGGCTAGCTTTCTTGTCTGCGGGTTAGAGGGTAAAGACATTACGCGAGGAAGAAGACACAGACACGCGGTGGTCCCAAGGGGGTGCACTTTTAATGGGGGAGGGGTAACAGGCAGGTAAAAGGTGTGTGGACACAAGGGGGAGGCGGGGAAGAAGAGAGAAGAGAGCAAACTCATGGTGGCCTTCGCTTTTTAACGGGGAATGCAAAGGCTTCTGGGAAATGTGTCCTGCGCTTGCCTGGGCTGGCATTTGTAGTCCAGCGGAACACTGGGAGCTGTAGTTTTGCAAAGGAACAACATGGTGTATTTTTATTTTTCTAAACTCCAAAGGAGCACCCAGAACCAACTAGTTAATTTGTGTTCTCTCTACTTCCTTGATGGAAGAACTTAAAGGTATAAACTCCCCCCATACAACTATATTCATTGTGTTCTAGAAGTTTCATTTTATTGTATTTTCATTTTCATTCTACATATTTTTAAAATCTTTGTCTTAATTTTGCCTGTGATGCATTCATAATTTAATAGTAGACTATTTAATCTCTATGAGATCATGTATTCTCTGTATTTTATTTTCTACAATAATTTTCTGTTTATCTATTGTAGGCAGAATACAAGAAGTTACTTCAAATTTCTAATATTAGTTGAGGTTTGCTTTGTGTTTCATTATGTGGTCTATTTTACAGAAACTTCCTTTGGTCATTTTACTGTTTGCACCAGAGATGATTACAATGAGATTAGCAGGATTTTTCCCTTTGTGGGGGTACATATTGTCTTAGTTTTTTATACTGCTTTTATGCTTCTGCTGTGACATGTACATGTGGCATTAGGTCACTGGTTGTCTTTTGATGTGAGTTTTTACACAGACACATATCTACTCTTCATGTTGAATGGGATTTGGATCCCTATTTGCTTTTACCTCTCAATGGCTGGGTTAGAGTCAGCTAGGAGATACTAGAAGCATAACCATGTGACCACTCAGTGTTGATTACTAGTGTGGTACCTGACAAACTTAAGTTTATCTATGAAAAGGTAGAGCCTCTGGCATTAGCAGTGAGTGATCAGCAAAAGTGAGTAGAGATGTGTTATATTGCAGGGCTGGTGGCATTTGAATTCTGACCTGAAGGGCAAACGGGTGCTCAGTATCTGGTCTTGAGAAAATGGTGAATTGGACTTTGAAGGTCTGCATAGTTATGGTGTCTGACAGAAGGGGTGTGTAGGCACTCTAGGCAAATGATGAATTAGTAATATTTTGGGTTATTATGGTAACTGTGATGTGGTCTCTGTTTGGTGGTATTTATATCTACTATACCTAAGCAGCTGCCTCTACTATTAATGCTACTCCAATCTGGTTTAGAAATCATTTTATGGATACAGTCCTCTCAGTGGTACCGATGACAGACTACCAGACTTGCAGCATTGCATGTTTTTATACCAAGGAAATCATAACAAGGCAGATGTAAAAAGAGGGAGAAAATAAATGAACGGAATGCCTTCTGTTATATAAGAATTATCATGAGCATAAAATCAACTAATTTCCATAAAAATAGAATGAGAAAATCATAAGAAAAAATTTCTTACAAATCCCTGCTGCTTCTTTAGGTGATGCCCATACAGTCGGCTCATACATTTGCATATTTCTAACAAGAATGTGATATGCAACTCTGCTTATGGATTAACAGGAGATTAGAATGTTCTTGAGTCAGCTGAGATTAAGATGAAGAACTTTTTGTTTAATATTCTCATTAGAAGAAAGTAATTTAGCAATACATAAAAGGTAAAAATAGAAAATTAATTCACTAGAAATTGAATCAGCTTAGATGTCATCAAATTGGCAAGTAGCCATTAGTGAATTTCTGGAAGATCATTCTGAGCTTTAATTTTACGTTTTAGTGTTACATATTACATGCATTTCTATTAAAATTCCTGGACACAAATTAGTCTTCACCACAATTAAAAGAAATATAATTACAAGTGTAAGTTATAAAAGTAACTGACTGGAGCAAATTTAAATGCAAGTCTTTGAATATGACAGTCCACCTCGAAGAGGAAAATAATGAAATTTAAAGAAAAATCACTTTGAAGGAATTATGAGAAAATTGACACAATTTCATATGAAAATACTCAGTAAATATATTTTACTTTTTATGCTCAAGAAAGAAAAACAACTTCTTTTAAATTCTAACTCAGTAAATAAAATATCTTAAGAACATTATCTCAATATAAAACTTTATAATAAAGAGAAAATGTGGATTATATGTATGTGTGTGAGAGAGTTTGTCTGTGCATGTGTATGCACTAATGCATACATGTAAGTATAGATAAACAATGAAAACTTCTCATTTATCATTGGCCAGTTGACTATTTTTATAGTTTTATATTTTTTGAGAATTTTATGCTTGATGTTTGAATCTACATCATTTAGGTACTTTCATTTCCCAAATTCCTCAATTCCCTCTCCATTATGCATCATCTTTTAAAAAATTATTATTGTTATATGTATGCATATCTATGCATAAAATTATACACATATACATACACATATACATAATACAGAGTGTCCATTTTGTGTGGCTAATATGTGCATGTATCAAGGGACATACTTCATATTGAACAACCTAGTGGGAATTTATCTTAAAGGCAAATAATTCTGCCTCTCTCTGCAGTCCCTGGCCTCCAGTAGTTCTCCATGTAAGGGTGGAACTGTGTGAGGTTTCCTCTGCCTCCACAGCATGTATACTAGCTTTGTTATTATGTTGCCAACCACATTCATAAAATAAAACTGGGATAATAGTAATGATATTTCTCAAGTGATCAGTGTTTTACTTCATTAAGTTTTTTGTATATGGGATCATTTATTAACATATCAACGAGGAGTTATTTTAAAAGCTTGTACAATGTTCATTAAAACACTAATTCTATTACAAAAATAAATGTTTTAAGACCTCATCCCTAAGGAAAGAACAACTGAGAAAAATAGGGATCTGGAGAGCTGATCTTCACTGGGGAACAGCATACCAGCTGGCTGTACAGAGCCAAATTGTCAGCCCAGAAAACATACATGTAAGTGACTTAGTAGAAACTGAACTGGTTATATTTAGGAACACACACATATATGCATACAAGTATATGAATACAATAACAGTTCATGGAAGAAGAGGCCATGAATTTGAAGGAAAGCAAGAGGGGTATATGGGCTAATTTGAACAAGGACAGGAAAAGGATGAAGTCATAATTATATTAGAATATCAAAATAGAAAATAAATAAAGCTTTTGAAGTCTTTAGGTAAGAAACTAAACACAATTTTTAAGTTCATTGTTGTTCTCCAATGGCTGTTATAGTTAGTTACTTACAATACTTCAAATTAATTTTATCGAAAGTCCCAGAACTTAGATGGGTGTGATGTTTGTGTCTTTTGTGTGTTTGTTTGAGAGAAAAAAGAAAAATTACACCAAAATAAGCATTTATAAATCTCAGCCATGTGTAAGAAAATCGAAAAGTTTTCATAGCTCCAAGGTGGAAACTAAATCTACCTCAAAATTTCTGTTTACATTAAAAATGGGGTGTTCTTGCAATAGGTTCAAACATTTCCAAGTGATCTAAATAAATGCAAAACATTTAGCAATAATCTTGTTAGTTCCACAAAAGATGAGATTTTCATCAAAGTGCCATGTATAGGTATTTCCTAACAAAAATCTAGATCTTTCCTATATCAGAGCCGACTGTGTGACCAATAATAGTAAAAACTGAGACTCCATGTATAGTTTTAAGAAGCATACCATAGCCCACCGTAGAAAGGCCCAGGTGTTTCATCCTATTTTTCACAAGTTCAGCAAGCTCCTGTCTTTCGGACCTCCTGTAGAGGTTCAATCGCTGCTGGGTTATTTTTTCTGCAGTTTTCCCAGAATGCTTTGGTCCTTTTCTGCTCAGCCTCCTAGCCCACTGCATGCTCTTCCTCCGCAGCAATGGATGGTCTGACTGGTCGCTGGAGGTTGAGTTGCGGTGCATGCTGCGGTGGTGCCCTGGCTCTTTGGCATCTTTGGTGTCTTCCCACTCTTCCACACTGATGGATATCTGAGACTTTAAGAGAAACGCATATCGTTAATTAGATCTTGAGGAAAAGTCTTTGCTAGAATTGAAATCAGTCGCCTTTATGATCTTGGTGTAATTGTATACACATGAGCTTTTCCACAGGATAAAGAAAATCAACACATTCCATTCTAATCATATTTTACTAATTAACTTGTAGAAACATTTCTGGAGCTTATTGTGAATAAATTAAAACATCTATATCTTCTTAGTATTATTATTTTAGGAAAAGACAATGTCATGTGTGCTCATGTGTAACTTATTTTTCTCCTATAACCGATTACTAGCACACAGATACTTGCAACAAACAAAGAGCTATGTATTTTATAAATTCATTTAAGTACAGTCCAGGCAATAGGCAGGCTACATTTGCCACAAATGTTTTAGATGGAAAAAAACTGATATAAAATCTGTTTGGGAAAAATCTCATTTATTTTATATTAATGATCCTTCTGTATATGACCATGAGATGAAACCAAACAGCTTTTTTAATTCATGCATCCATTATCCACCACATAAAACACTTTTGTGATTAAACTTTCTTCCAGGATATCTACATTAAGTCCACTTTTTCTCGAATGCCTTCAGGGATAACAGCATATAGGAAAATCATTCTGTCCTCCATAGAAAAACGAACCCTGGGGAACCACAGCACATCTGTCCTAACCCGTTCCTTTTCTGTGGATTCTGCTGTGTACTGTAAAAGCCTCTCTTTGTTTCAGTGTTATCACTTTTCATACAAGGCAGTCACATGAAATGGAACCCTAGCCAATGAGACTTTTACTGTATGGAAACATGCACATGTCAGGAAAGAACTTCTGGACCCAGGAATCTGTCATGGAGCTCCCCTCCAGGTCTGAAAACTTGCTGGAGCTGCAGCTTTCACAGTTACACACATGTCTTTCAAAGTAATAGAAATTAAGTTACCAGTTTAAGTCAGGAAGTAGACCTAATACATCCTCCAAATATGAATATAAATTATGAGGCTCAGTGCATGCCCACAACTGTAGCATCAAGCTAGGAAATAATTATACATGTAAGGCCAGCCAAAATATCAACAATTCATCAGATTCCTATTACAAAACAATGCTGTATTTGTGTAACGTAAAATAGTACATTTAAACTTCATATGTTTTTGTGAAAAGTTTATTAAAGAAATGTAAAAACTGGATTTTATGTCTCTGAATTTAAGCTAGAAACATTAAAGGTTTTAAATCATGAATACTTTTATAAATCTTAGCTTATTTGTTTTCACTGAGTTAATATTACAACTTAAGTCCCATTAAATGCAAGTAGTTTACAAATTATTAGGCAATATCGATCATTAGTAAGGACTATCTACAATTATTCAGTAGTATTTGTAATATGTCCTACAAGAATAAATGCTTGAAATTCTTCTGTGTAAAACTTTCCAGAGAAACTCGTCCTGGTGCATGAGTTCATATAAGATCACTTACTGTTTGCGCCTTGGAATCACACACTGATAAATATTAAGGGACAGAGGAAGAATTTGATGTTATTACAAGCAGAATTAAAACATTATTTGTCTTTGTGACTGTTTCTTCTTAGTCCAGTGGCTCAAATACTGTGAAATACATACATCTAAAATTTGAATCAAAATGTACGTATATGTTATCAAAGCAATATTTAAAAGGCCACCTTTTAGCATTGTTCTAAATCCCCTATAAAGGGGACATCATAATTTCACATATACAATCATTTACAATTGCAAGTCATCTTTCTTGTAAGTCTACACAATGAGCAAACATCTCTTTATAGATGTTGCTTTAACTAGAAGAAAAAGGAATGAGAACAATTCTGGTTTTTTGTTTTGTTTTTTAGAAAAATCAAGTCAAATCTTAGACATTTGGATTTCTTTCTCCTTTGAATACCATGTATGAAAACCATAGTTAGCTTTTATAGTGAGATGAGTAAATTAGAGAGCTGTTTCAGGTGCAATATGAAAACCAAACATTTTAAATAAAATGGCAATATTCATCCTCTACCCCTCACAACCTTTTGAAAATTTATCTAACACATTGCCATACAGAGAAAACATTCTCATCCCTAACTTTGAACTAAAGTGATGACAGTAATAATTCATAAGAAATAAAGTTTACACACAGTGTAAATAGCATTGCTGATATGCTCTTGTTATTGAATCTCATGTCTATTGTGTGAAAAGATATCTATTTGTGAATTAATTTCCTACTGTCTCTTCCCTTGATGTTTCTCACTCTATTCTGTGCTGGACTAAGCATCCCTAGGCAGGAGACACTGCAGCACAGGAAATGAAACACTGTTTTCACTTTAGGGACTTTTCCTGAACTTCTGGTTTGAGGATTAGAATAATAGACGATTAAAGGCAGGCATTCTGGGATCACACCAGACTTGGTTATATTTCCACAGGCTATTTAACATCTACCTTTCTTGGTTATAAAATCTAAACTCTCTGATTATTTAAATTTTCCTTTCTGAAAAAAGTAATTGTATTATTGCATTGGTTTTGTCTATCAGTCTTCTTATTAAATCAAAGAGTCAAGGCATGGGGTTTAACTCAGCCAGAGTTCATTATATACGTAGTAATGTGGCTTGTGACCTTGCCGGAAAGAAAAGTACAAATGGAAAATGGATATTAAACAGTGAGTAACAACCTTGCTATTTGGTTAAATGTAATGAATTGGAAGACCAGAAAAATACATATATATATATATATATATATATATATATATATATATATATATATATATATATATTTTCTATAATGTTCTTCTCAATTACTCTGTAAGAGTACTCTGTATTTTTATCTTTTTATCAGCACAATCTCCAATGCTTGATAATAAGAAATAGAGGGCTACACACAAAATTTTGAGATGGGTGTTGGGGTTGCCAACTCAAAATGTCATGCCTGTACATCAGGTGCTCTTTTTTTTAAAAAGTATATCTCTACCCCATCACAAATATACATTCTGCGAAATGGTTTACAAAAATTTTATACGTGTGTTATAATAAGTTTTTGCATATTTAAATTGTTATTTTTAAATGGCACATTATTTTCTAAAATTCACAAAACTTGCCATAATTTAGAAAAGCACTAAATGTATGTCTTTACAAAAATAATAAAATGTGTATTTAAAATAATAAATAATTTATACCTAAAATATCATGCTCACCAAAGAAAAAATCCTCCAAAATGAAATTGTAATTCTAAACATATGTTTGCATAAAGCAGAAGGGTACCAGAACTGATAAAAGAAGCAGTACTACAGCTAAAATCACACATTGATTTTTTTCCCATTTCCCTCCACCCACCCCCTTCCCTTCCCTCTCCAGTTCAAAGAGCAATCAGGGTTCCCTGCCTTGTGGGAAGTCCAAGATCCTCCCCCCTCCATCAAGGTCTAGGAAGGTGAGCATCCATACAGACTAGGTCCCACAAAGCCAGTACGTGCAGTAACCGGACTCTCACACATTGAGTTTTACAGTGACTTTGGGCAACCAGTAAACCACGTTTTCCAGGACACAGATCAATGAGACAAAATATAAACAAAAATTCTGGGGCCAACTGACATTATAAACCTAAAGTATCTAATAGATATTTCAAGAAATTTTCACCCAAACACAAAAATAATATATCTTCTCAAAAGTTCATGAAAGTTTCTCTGAAATCAACCAAATATGTGGAAACAAAGCAAGTCTCAATACATAAAAAAATAAATAAATAAAAGGAAAATGCAAGCAAACAAAACAAAATAGGAAAACCCACTGCAACCTATCTGACCATCATGAACTAAAGCCTGATACCAACATCAATGAAAAACTTACAAACTCGTGGAAACTGAAAAATTCACTAGAAAATGAAACTGACTCAAGACAAATTCAGAAAGAAATTAAAGTACTTCTAGAATTGAATAAAAATGAAAATAAGCATACCCAAACTTATAAAAAACAATGAAAGAGGTTCAAAGAGGCAAATTAATATAGCATTAAGTCCCTACATCAAAAACTGTAGAGATGTCACAATAATAACTTAACAACAACCCTAAAATCTGTGGAAGAAAAGAGGAAATCATATCCAAAAACAGAAAGTATCCAAAAAAATACAATTTTTGCAATTTAAAAATAGAAACAATAACAGAGAACCAATACAAAAATACATGAAACAAAAAAAATGGTACTTACAGAAAATCAATAAACTGACAAATGATTGGACAAATTAAGTAAAAGATAGAGAGAAAATACTAAAATTATCAAAATTAGAGACAAAAGTAGGATATAACCAAAACTGAGGAAATTAAAAGAATTATATAGACATACTTTAAAAACCTATACTCCACTAAACTGGAAAATATTTTAAAAATTGAAATTTTCTTAAAATATACTACCACCAACCAAGACCAGTAAAGCAATTTAAATAGATTTATAAGACCCATTGACATAGATGCTATGACTAGATGCCTCCAAACCAAAAAAATTCCAGGGCTAATGGCCGTGGCACAGAATTCTACCAGAGTTTCAAATAAAAAATTAAGGACAATAATCTTCAAATTATTCCATAAAATAGAAACAGAAGGAAAATTGTCCAATTCTTTATTTGAGTCGCACTTATTCTGATAACAAATCCACATAAAGACCCAGCAAACAAAGGATTACAGCAAAGTTTCCCTTATGAATATATATGCAAAATACTCTATGAAAGACTTGTGAACCAAATATAAGAATACATGAAAAGAATAATCCATCTTGTCAAGTAGGTTCTCTCCCAACATTGCACAAATGGCTCACCCTACACAAACTGATAAATTAAATTTATGATATCTACAAATTGAAATACAAAAAGTGCATGATCATCTAATTAAACACACACACACACATGCACACACAGAAATACCTTTAACAAAATACAAAACCCCTTAATGATACAGGTTTTGGAGAAAAAGGGGATACAAGGGACATATATCAGCATAATAAAGGAAATTTACAGAAAGTCCATAGCCAACATCAACTCAAATGGAGAGAAATTCAAAGCATTTCTATTCCAATTCACTCTCTCCCTACCACTTACTAGAGTATTTGAAGTCCAGAGTAACTGGATGATATCAATCCAGGGGATAAAAATAGAAAAAAGAGAACTGTAAGTATCTTTATTTCCAGATAATGTAATTGTATAACTATACCCTAAAATATCCATCAGTAACCTCTTACAGCTGATAAACACTTTCAAAAAAGTAACAGGAAACAAAATTAGTACACAAAAATTAGTAGGCTTTCTCTATACAAATGACAAACTGATCGAGAAAAAAATTAGGGGAAAAAGAGCTTTGAAAAAAACCTCAAAAATTTCTTGGGGTGATCCTAACCAAGCAAGTGAAAGACTTGTATAATAAAAATTTTAAGACATTGAAGAATATATCAGAAGATGGAAAGGTCTCCTATGATCATGGATAGGTAAGATTAATATAGTAAAACTTGCAAATGTCCTAAAAGCAATTATCAGAATAAAGGGAAATCTCATTAAAATTCCATCACAATTCTTTACAGTTCTTGAAAAGCCTATAGTCAGCCTACTATGGAAACACAGAAATATCTTAAATAGTTTAAGATTTCCTGACTAGTGAAAGAATTGCTGGAGTTATCACCATTCTTGGCCGCAAATTATACTGCACAGCTATAGTAGGAAAAGTATATATATAGTCACTAATATGTGAATGTTAGGTGTTAAGTCTTCAATAAGCAGGCTACAATCCACACAACCACAGTAGTTAGATGTATAGTAAGTTACTGTGTGTGTGTGTGTGTGTGTGTGTGTGTGTGTGTGTTAGATCTCCCTAGGAAGAGCAAATAGAATAAATGGTTACACATGGATGGAAGCGGGTGGTAAAGTGTGAAGTTAGTGGATCAAATGGGAAGGAGAATAGAAGACAGATATGAAAGAGAGAATGTGGGGAGGGACATGTAAAACTAAGGGCTAGTTTGGGGGGCATGGAAACCGAATACAGTAGATGCTCCCTAAAATATATACAAAAAGGAAGTGATCTAACTGGATTCACCAAACAACTAGGAAGAGAGAGTCACACTGGTCATATCTTATCACAAAATGAGTCACCTAGATTCTGGCATGGGTTACATCTAACTATATTGTTGGTCAAAGGATACTCATGGAAAACCCCAAACAACCCATCTGGGGCAGTGATCATGGCTCTCAGAGGTGGTGAACATATCTCTGCCAGGTTGGACAGGGCATAGTCAACAAGCAAAGCTGCAGCCTTAGTCATATTCTTGCCTTCATAGGAAAAAAAGAAAACCTCTCCTGGTCAGAAAATGATTATAGATACACAATAATAAAACAAATTAAGACAAAAAAAGACCTCTGAATGGGTCACTGTGTTGGATAAATGCATATGGCCTTATGATATCTCCTTATTTAGGAGAGAGAAAGAAGGAAGAGCATGAAGTAGGAAATATAGGTTAAAGGACTAAATAAAATAAAATAAACATTAAAAAGTAATAGAGAAATATAAGCCACATAAATATTGAATATGCCCCAAGAGTCTAGATTATGTGTATTATTTTTCTTCCTGTGGATTTTTGACTGTTAATGAGTTAACAGCTAAAAACCATTTGATTCTGAGGCTGTTAAGCTAAACCAACATATATATTTTAAAGGTATCTTAATTTCAAAATCTGAATCTAAAGACATGTTATTTTAGAAAAGAGGTTCTGTTTTTTTTTTTTCCACAGAAGACAAGAACCTGTAGATTCCTTCAAGGTTAATGTGATTTGATGGAACAAGATCCTATGAAAGGTCTTTGTGAACCCTAAAAATACTTGCCCAACAAACAGCAAGAAGCAGTTTAAAGAAAACTACACCAGAATTCCCAAAAGGATTGTTTAGAAATATTTGTTTTCAAATTAAAAGAGGTTAGAGATAAATGCTTGATGGTCACAGTCAATCTCTTTCTTTAAAAGGGGTGAATATGATATGGAAATGCCTATTTTACACTGTAATGAACTTTGGTTTATTGATACAAATTTAAGGTCAATTTTGTAATATACATACTTCTTTTGTTTAAGGTATTATTTTTATACATCTCATTTAAAATGTAATATATAATTTAAAATTACAGATTAATAGATAATCATTTATAATAGTCAAACTTGTAGTCAATTAAGTTTTCTAGATATAAAAATATATATTTCAGTTAGATAATCTCCAACACTTAAAGACCTATAGAATTTAAAATGTTTTAAGAACTTGGGCTTTTCTCAACAGTAAGATATACTTGCTTCTGGCAGCACCAGTTACTGTAGAAATGTTGATGGGAATTGAACAGACTTTTAATTTGCTTTTAGTTTGACAAGGCTATCCTTTTGGGCAAAAAACTGCTCTTGCCTGGACTGCTTGATGGTATGTTGTATGACTGGACAAGCAGGACCCACAGAAAAATTAATGATGAATTTTCAAAAGACAGGATGATCCCTCAGAGTTTCTGCTTCATAGAAGAAACTGCCAGATATTTTTTTTAAGGACACAGAAGAAAGCATCTGACAAACTTTGCCATTATAAGACAGAATAGATCTGTTTCACTGAAAAGTCTGTCAGACATTATGTTCCCACAGTTGAAGATGAATGGCCCAAAGTTACAAAAGAACTTCAGGTGATTGTCCAGGAAGATAGATGTCTGTCATTTCTGTAACTTTGGAAGTTGCTTATATATGTACTTCCTGCTTACTTAAGTAGTATCATAGCTTTCTGGGGTCTTTGATAGGGTTAAAGACTAGATAGTTATAATTATGGCTTTTCTTATTTACGATAAAATAAAAATTATATACCAAACTTGAGGCTCACAAAGATAGGATAGATGATAGAGTATTTTTCTTAATTTTCCAAATGTAAATAGACTAAATATTATAACTATAATTCTTGCTTAATAACTGTTTGTATATGTAAATTTTACTATGTTAAATGTAAAACTTTCCTTTATAATTAGACAGAAAAAGGGAGACTACTAGGGTAGTCCTTCTGTATATATTTTGTTTTTATTAGTTGATAAATAAAGTTGCTTTGGCCAATGGCTTAGCAGAGTAAAACCAGGCAGAAAATTCAAACAGAGATACATATAGAGAATAGGTGGAGTCAAGCAGATGTCAGCCAGTCACCAAGGAAACAAGACATATAGAAGATGAGGCAATGCCATGGCCACATGGCAACACAAAGAGTAATATAAATGGACTAATTTAAGAGGTAAGGACTAGTTAGGAATATGCCTGAGCAATTGGACAGTCTTTTACTTAGTATAGTTTCTATGTGATTATATGGGTCTGGGTAGCCAGGAATGAAAGCCATCTACACTTACAAAAATCTGAAAAGAAAACAAAAAAGAAAGAAAAAAGAAAGAAAGAAAGAAATGTGGGAATTGTAAAGTGTTAGTTCAAGGAACAGTCATCTATAACCTCCGGGTGTGTTACATAAGCCATTGTGAATGAAGTTAATATTAATATATTAAATACTTGAAATGCCATAAAAGGGATTTGGGAGGAACGTTCTTAGTTCATTATTACAAATCTCATCAAGTGAAGCAGCTCCTGAAATCTATCTGTTTAGACTGGCTTATAGGTCTCCAATCACAGACACCCTGAAGACAAGATCAGATTCTCTGGACACTCCTTTAAATTCTGCTTAATCTGTAGACTTTGAAAAGTCAAAATACAACTACATTTCAGGATGCTTAAAAACTAACATTTTGAAAAGTCTTCCATTATAAATTTTAATAAACAAAATAATAAACTGTGAGTACAACTTGGAATTTCATTCTTATAATAAAAATCTAGAAAAAAGTACTTAGTTTATTAATATGCCTTTTTATTCTTAGTGTCTTTCCAAAGCTTCAACTAGTATCTTAAGTTATGCTTTTTTGCTCTGAACTTTTTAATAGATGCAAACCAATTACACACCATAATCCTGTCAGGGCAGACTAGGAACTTAAAAAACCATAAAAAAATGTTTTTGACTGCTGGTTGCTATGGTCATTAGTTTCTCAATGTTTGTTATAGTATTATGCAACTGATAAATTTAAATTCTGAAAGGGCCCAAAGTGAATTAATAAATGCAGTCCAAAGACAAATGCAATACTATTTAACAATCTTTTGTGGATAATAAAATACACTAATTTGAAAAGAAAGTATGGATGAACCTTTCGGTATGATATATTTTTTACACGCACTTCTAAATTTAGTTTTCTATTCTACACTGAGGAATGCAACAAACAGATGATACTTACTTGCGATGCTATTTCTCGAGACTGACACAAAGGAGGGAAAAAGAAATACACAAAATGCAGTTTAGACAATGACTGAACTGTACATACAAGGAACAGCAACAAGGACAAAATACAACATGTAGCCATATTGCACTCACAATGCACTAATGTGCTTATTTTTGTAAAACTTTTGATCTAAGTCAGGTAAACAATGTTTTTTCTGTGTCCTTATCCTTGGATTGTTTTAATAAAGCAGACTGTTTCTGCTTTATTAAAATTGGCTAAGTATAATAGATACTAAAATAAATGGTAGAAAATAAATGAACCACTCTGTGGAAAAGAGAATATTGTTAATAACCATTTGCATTAACACTTATTATTAGTAATAATACATACAAAAGCAGCCTGAACTAACATTCAGGAACATTATAATTAACTACAATCTGTGTAGCTACACAAAACAGGGACTGCTATTTATTCTGTTAATATAATATATTTTTATTGTTGATAAAGATGTTATTTTAATAATTTACAAATGTCTTACTTGATAATTGATTGTATATGCATTTATGAGTAACTTATTCTCAGGAAGTTTCCTGAAGATTTTCTGCTCTCATAAAGGTAAAGACTACATCAACAGTCTAAAGAAATATGCTTTGTAATCACTACGAACAATTTAGAAATATTTGTATTACACTGAATTTTTATGTTCCACTTTTAAAGAATATGTGAAATTGAAAGCCACAGGAAAAATGAATGGGTGTTTGGAGACAGCAGTGCTAGATTGTGAATAGGTCATGAAAGCTCTAGTGATCCCAGAATACCTTGCTCCTTCTGTCCTGAGAAAGACACATTGTTCAAATTCCCAAGAATTCCAAAGTAGACTCTCCCCAGACAACAAACTTACTAGTATGGTGATTTTAGGCTAGACAGTCTTTAAAAATGTCAGAATAAAGTTTTTATTAAAAAGATCTTTTTCATTGTTTATATTTTGTAGATGAATGTGTTTCTATGTGAGATTATATGCACAGGAGTACATGACGTCTTCTGGAAGAGCAGTATGTACTTTTTACCACAGAGCAATCTTTCCATCTTTCCAATCACTAAAGTTTCCATTTTTATAAACTGTTGAAAGTATGGTATGTTACTATGAAAATCATAGAAAACTAAGGAAATGTTAAATTACATATAACAAGAGTTTTTTTTTTTATTTACAGTATAGTTAAATAATATTTGTATCTATTCCAAAATCTGTAGTCATATTTGCTGGACCACTACATGTCTTGAATGTCTCTCCAGTCAACTATTGTGTGGAAAGTTCCTTCTTTGAAAGTGCTCTTTATGAAGTGCAACTCAGAGTCTATGATCAAAGAAAAACTTAAATATGGCTGTAAAGGTGGCAATGAATACATATTAAACAATAGAGCAACTAACAACATCTCACAAAAAACATTCAGATGGCCATAGTACACATCTATGTAAATATATAATCAGAACTAGACAAAAAACATCTTATTTTAAATGTATTTAACTTCCTGTAAAATGTGTGAATATTTTATTTGATCATATTTTCAATGATTACTTTGACTGATAAAATGAAGATCATTGATGTGAACCCTATGTGATTTTTTTAAGAGGAAAAGATTCAGCTAGCCAAAATGTGTTTGTAATTTATTATTACTTTGGAATTCGAAAAGACACACTTCAAGAATATGAACCAAATTTTATGTTAAGAAATATTCTATATATATACATATATATATGAGATATAGGATAGTATATCTATCAAAAATTTATGTCATAAAATAATCTAATTTAAAGAGTTGGATTTTCCTAAGATTATAAAACTCACCCAAAACCAAAAGATGAGATAAATTCAAAATATATTCTCTGTTGCAGGTGGTCATCAAAATCATTCCATTTTAGCAGGTTCTAGTTCCTGATAAAAATTATTCTCTTTCCTTAAGAAATCAGGTTCTGTTTCTAGACTTTTCTATGGATATACATTATTTTCAGTGTAGAAACGGAGAAACATGAATTTTGATCCTTAATGACTTTCTTTGCTTTGCTTCCATCCAAATGTTAACACATGCAATCAGAAAATATATTAGAAAAAATAGGTGATTTGGAGACTTTTTTATCTCAGAATCTTAGGGTGACATATTTGTTGTGATTCTTTAAAATGTTCTACCAGTGGTTAATCTTGCATCTAGAAAAGGAGGCTGGAACCCAATATCGTCAAATGTTGGAAAAACCTCTACCCAGCAATACTTTGTGAAATAGCTGAGATTCAGCTATTGAAAATTTACACTGTGATTTTTATAAAGGACTCCTTTTCACTTCTTCTTGCATTTTGGTGAAATCAGTTATTATCCTTATGAAGAATTATATTCATCAGAGTAAACACAACAAAAGGGCTTTTATAGTTCCAAACCTCAGATGTCGTGAGTTTCTGAGATTCCGTCCTGTAGATCCCAATGGGAACATCTCCAGTAGAAGAACACAACTTCTGATAGAGTCTGGCATATGTTCTGATCCACAAGTCATCTTCAGTGATTTTCATCTACAATGCATATGTATGATTCACACAATCAATTTTTAAGAATAAAAAACCCAGTGGTCATTTTTCTCTTCTGAAAAGCCACATCCATATATATTTTGAAGTTTCCAAGCAGTATTTCATAATAGCTTGTTCATTCATTAGGATTATTTATTTTGCTACATCTCAGCTTATCTTGGGAGTTCATCCAAAGTCAAGAAATGTTAAATATTCAGTGTGGGGCAATATGAAATTATATTGGTGCAATAAAAGTGGCAACACAACATGGGTAGTGACCTGAGAGATGGGGTAAACAGTGTGGAGATGTTCAAGATGATGTTATGACAAAATTGACACCAACAGAGTTTTCTAAAGCTAAAAATATAAGGTACGGAACTCTGGTAATAAAAGTCCTATTCCACATGCACCAGAGTTACTAAATGTACACAAGCAAACCTATGGTAGATGGAACAAAGGGCTACAAACAGGAAACCAGGTTTCTCATCTCCCCTAGTTGCTTGGGCATTTGAACCATTAGCAATTCACGACACTATAAAATAGAAAGTTTTAACTAGATATAATGCCACAAGCCTGTTCTCCCTGGTATTAAAAGGGCTGGAGTAGAGCATTCTTTGATTCCAGGAGTATGAAAGACAGTCTGAGCAACACAGCAAGGTCACTTCTCAGAAAGAGATATATCAACAGATAGGGAGGGAGAGGGAGCAATGGAACAATGGAGTTAATGCCAGAAGCATCCTGCTTAAGGACAAAGTAGCAAACAAGTGTTGGATAGGTCATTGTCAAACTGTCAACACCATCAGTGAGAACTTCTACTCAATTTTATATAAAATGTTTTTATTTTTTGCAATGATATTAATTGAAATTCCCAGCCCATGAAAACAGCATATAATGGATTTAAAGTTTAAAGAGTTTTCTTCAATTAGAAAGCATCAGATATAACACTTTGGACACATGAGGTAATAAATGTGATTATAGACGAGTCTCCAAAGGCACATGGTAGGTGAACCTCCAAACTCTCTATCAGAATTCTCTACTCTTCCAGACATAGTTAACTTACAGAACAAAGAAACCCCGATCCTGGTATGGTGTCCAGTCCCAGCAGAAGTCTGGTGATAGAAATCATATAATCTTTCACAAATGACTGCAATATAAGCAGAATATGTATAGATTATGTATGTAAGGTATAGAGAATAATGAGGAAGGTGAACACATGAATGTTTTTTGAAAAATTTACTTCAATCACTTCTGCAAAGCCTCAATAAAAAAGATAAAAATACATTTCAACTTCTTAAATAGCTAAATTAATAGTTAAGCTGATCCTAAAGAAATATACGAAATATTTGTTATTTACAGATAATATGTATGCTGACATTGGCTCATAAGACATTATGCTAATATTTTATATGATTTAAAAATAAAACAAAAGTCTCTAAACTGAAATAAAATGGTGAAATTAATAACTATTTAAATAAATATTTAAAATATTTCAACCAGTCTTTTCTCTAAGATTAAGCTGCCCAATGATAAGACAAAATCTATTTACAGATGTCCCTTTATTATTTCTTATTACATATATTCTTTTCCAAGCTACTCATGTTAAAATAGAATCTCTTTTAAAAAGAATCATATTTTCTTAAAATAACAGTGCCTATCACTTAATAATAAGAAAATAAAATATGGTATTAGCAAGTGCATACATATAACATCATCAAAAGCCATCCATAGGAGTGGGATGTAGCTGTCCAACACACAGAAGGCTCTAGAGTCTAATGCCAGCATCCAAGAAGAAAATCCTTCCCAACAGTTCAGAATTCATTATAACCAACAAAAATTCTAGGACAATATAAATTATTTTCTATAATTTTCTAACTCTGAAATTCTTTAGTTAAGTATTTTACAAAACAAATAGTAAAAGAAAGTTACAAGTTGTAGCTAGAAAAAAAAGTGAAATGAATTAAGTTTACCAAAATAGAAATGAATCTAATTCAGCAAATAACATTTGCTATATCATGGGGTGTTGTAAAGTTATATACATTCAAATGTGGACATATGCAGTATATATTGGATTTATACTGTGATATAATTCTGAACTTAGCAGCATACACAGACAGAATAATGTATATATAATAAATAAATAAATAAAAATAAAAATGCTATATTTTTATCTACATATCAGTGTATAAATATGGGTGTCTGGGTGTCACAGGCTTCCTGTGCAAGTCAGAGGAAAAATTTTGGCAAGTGGTTTCTTTTCTACTACAATGTAGGTTTCAGAGATCAAAGTACTGTCCCCAGGTTTATCCACAAGCACCTTACCAATTGCACCATCTAATTGAGCCTTTAGGCAGAAGTTTAAACAAACAACTAACTTTGGTCTCTTGATAACATGAAACAAAAGTCAAACCAAAGAAGACTTAAAAACTGGTCTCTGCTAGAATTTTGGGAACCACTTTATATACTATCATATCATCTACAAAGAGCAAAAGTTTGATTTCTTTCTTTCTAATTTATATTCGTTTTATCTCCTTTTCTTGCCTTATTGCTCTAGCTAGAACCTCAAGTATTATATTGAATAGATATGAAGAGAGTGAACAGTCTTGTCTTGTTCCTGATTTTAGTATGTTTTCATGTCTGAGAACATGATGGCAGATCATATTTTAAAAAATATTTTTGAATAAAATGTTTCAAATCAGCATTTATGTAAGTAAATGTCATGAAAGCATACTAAATTGTTTCAACTCAACTTTTAAGTTAAAAAATCAAAATGTCACTATCACTTATTTTTGCTTAAAATCTAAGTGAAATATAAAATAAGCATTTTGAAGGAAGAAAAGAGATCGTATACCTGATAGAGAAGCGTGTCCAACATGCTGATGCTGAACACTCGTCCCGCAGCAAAAGGCAGTCGAAACATAAAGGCCAGGTTAGAACCTCGTTCTCGCTCTTTCTGTTCAGAACCAGAGGAAAAAGCTGTGAGCATTTAGATCTTATGCACTGCTATGCGGGCAAATTCTCTTGGCAACAATACTTTTTCAACTATTAATAATAACTATGCTCCACCTTCTTTTAAAATTGATTTTGTATATGTTTTTGTGAGTGTGCGTACATGTGTATGCTTAAAAATGAAATTTTAAATATCATTTCAATGTTCATTAACAGCTTTTCTGAATCTATTGGTCCAACACATAATTCAGGATGTCAACCTCTTCATGTGTAAATATTTATTATTGCTACAAGAGATGACATAATGAAACAAGCAAAATAAAATAGTTGAATTGAATTTAAGCAATGGCTAAAGTTACATAATTTATCACGACACTTAGATTTGCATAAATCCTAACTGACAAGGTTATGGCATTATAGGGTTCTGTTCTGAAAAACTAATTTCATCAAATCAGAGAAGTTCTACTGAAAGGGAATTTTGGTGCCCTAAAAATTAAATCCTTCTACCATGTGTCAGCTTTGAACAAAAATGTGTGCCTTTACCATACCCCTAATTGTGAGCAACTTGACCTCGGACGACTCATACTCCACAACTGAGAGAAAGAGGCACATCAAAGATCTCTCCAGGCCATGGCACTTTGGAGAAGCATATCAAAGAGGAAAAAGTTATATCACACCCCATTATTTAATTTTACTTCTCTTTCTGATCCTCAGGATCTCTCTCACACACATACTTACACAAAAGTTCCTTTATGTTTCCAAAAGAAAGTTTATGTAAATGTAAATTTACAAGTATATCATGATGCTCAGTATTTTCTTTATACATAACTCAACTGTTATTTGGATGCTGTAGTACAAACTTGTGAGGCTGAGGCAGGAGGACCATACTGTTATACAGAAGACCTTGCCTCAGAACAAAACAAACCTCTATTTCCTTCTTACTAAGGACAGAAACAAGGAAAAAATGTAACATGTAATAAGTGAAAGAAAGACCAGCCGGGCAGTGGTGGGGCACACTTTTAATCTCAGCACTTAGGAGGCAGAGGCAGGTGGATCTCTGTGAGTTTGAGGCCAGCCTGGTCTGCAAGAGCTAGTTCCAGGATAGGCTCCAAAGCTACAGAGAAACCTTTTCTCGAAAAACAAAAAAGAAAAACAAAGGAAGGAAGGAAGGAAGGAAGGAAGGAAGGAAGGAAGGAAGGAAGGAAGGAAGGAAGGGAAAAGAAAGACCATAAGAGGGCAAGCTAACCTTATGTTTGCCACTCATTAACTTCAAAAGCACTACTTCTTTGCTGCAAGCTTTACTACTGAAGACAGATACTTATGTAACTAAGAAATCCATTTCTTGAAGAAACTGAAGACCCCATTTTTAAGGTAGCAAATTTCAGGGATCTCAAAGAAGAACCCCTCATATTCTTTTCTTTAAAATGAGTTTGAGGCTATTCTGAATGACCATGATCATAAATCACACACAGAGATATACAGAAAGGAACCTGCAACCACTGTGGCAATGGTTCTCAACCTGTGGATTACAACCCCTCTGTGGTCACAAATTAGATACCTTGTGTATTAGATATATGCATTATAATTCATGACAGTAGCAAAACTACAGATATGAAGTAGAAAAATAGCTTTATGGTTGTAGGTCGTTACAAAATAAGGGACTGGATTAAAGGCTCACAGCATTAGGAAGGTTGAGAACCACTGCACTATGGGAATCAGTATGGTGGTTTCTCATATAGCAGAACTATAACTTCATTAAAGTGCTTCTGTACCATGTGTCATGACCAATCTCTAAGTGAACATACCAGAGAGATATTTGCACCTCCATGTTCACAGATTCACTGTTCACAAAGAAAACAAATATTTTGGGATGTCCAACAACAGGTATGTAGATCAAGAACATAATTGCACCCCAGATTTTCTCCTGCTTACTCATTGTGTCAGTAAAGAACTGAGCTTGGGACTTTAACCTTTTTCTCTTTGATTTCTAATCAAAGCCCCTATACTCACTTTTATATTTAACCTTAAATCCACTCATGTGTTTAACCTGAACACCACTAGGTCAAGCTAGCTCATGAACACCCTATCATAAAACAGTAACCCAACTAGTAAATCTTGGTAAAAAAAAAAAAAAACTAATTCATCAATGAAAGAACGTGGTGACTTCCTCCATAATCTGCATATCTACCATATTTTCAAAAATACCACTAGTACAGTCTTCTTTTATTTCTCCTGCTAAACTGTACTGCTTTAACACTAGTTAGATCTCAAATCCGACATTTTCCAACTTCAAGTCTTTGTTACCACTAGACAGCTCCCATGCACAGTTAACTAATCCCTCCTTCCTGGCAGCTCAGCATCTGTTTTTATATTGAGTACATTTACCCTATAATTAGGCTTTTATAGACCTGCCTGGAGAATACAGAAGCAGAAATTCATAAAAAGGAAAACTTTCCTCATTCATAGAATCAGAAATATTCTCATCTTTAGAATGTGTTGTCCAACGAATTTAAATCCCCCACCAGGTTAGTGGGTTAATGTGGAAGTTCTCAGGTGTATCATGATTTCTTTGCACAGGTTAATCCTGCTAGACTATTTTCCAGTTTAATCACATTATTTAAAATGTTTTTTCAAATTTAAGGTTGGCGGTGAATTCCATCTGTTAAAATGATAAAAATGTAGTGCACTATGGCGTGGCTCAGTGATCGACAGAATCATGTAATAGGGTTTGGCTCAAGTGATGCTGCTCAGGTGTTGCATGACCTTGAAGACAGTATTTAGTATTTCTGTTCATGAAATGAGATTGTATTGGCATTCTTATTTCATTGTGATGGCAATAAAGAAAATATCTAAAGATATTTTATAGACAGCAACTAATTAGACAAAATGACATTTTATCACCATTATTTTTTTAATATATTAAATTGTGCTTAGTCTTAAAGGCTTCATATCTTTCTTCTGGAATGTCATTTCCCATGATTTTACTGCAGAGGTTCAGTTGCGATTGTAACACAACTATTACTTCTCCACATAGCCTTTTTTTTTTTTTGTGCCCTTTAGGAAGGCCTTCCTTCCCTAGTTACTCTTGAAAATGACCTTCCACTACTGGCCTTACACAATTGAAATCTATAATTCCTTACTTCCTTTTTTAAAGGTGTTTATTGATAGATGTCTCCATTAGACTTTCTGTGCCATGACAGTACACACCATATGCATGCTTTCTACTCCAATTGCCGCGCACCGCGCCCCTGTGTCTGTGCCCTGTGAGCTGGCACCCAGTTCGCGAGCTTTGGGCAAGGGGGCTGGAAGTTAAAATACACAGACTCGGGGGAGAGAGAGAGAGAGAGAGAGAGAGAGAGAGAGAGAGAGAGAGAGAGAGAGAGAGAGAGAGAGAGAGAGAGAGAGAGAGAATGACGACATGGGTCATCGTTGAAATTCCCCATGAATGCCCTCTTTATTGTGTTCAGGGGCAGATTATACAGAGCTAGCCACGCCCCAGCCAATCCCGCCAGAAACCACTCTCCTGCCATCAGGAACTCCTGAAGGTCAGAGCAGCTGTAGGCACTCAGATCAGGGGATTACAAGAAATTCAGGATCTGGGGTCTCACTGCTCCCAACAATCATGTACACATGCCTTTCTCAGAACAAGAAATTTATTCTTGAATATTTTGTTTGCTCTTTGTTCACCCAAGACCATATGGAGTGAGATTACAAATTCTTAGATGCAATGGAAAAGTTTGGGAGGAAATGTAAATCAAGACTCATTGGAACAAATTATTGGCTTCTGTATCCTCTTTGATACAATTCTTTGACATGCCTTCATTTCTGTTCCTGATGCCTGACAACAGAGTCTCTAACTCTAGTAGCTTTTTAAACATTTATCTATGCAATTTTTCTTAAAAGAGCTTGCCCTGAAAAATTCAAACTGTAACAATCAGCCTTATCTTTGACATGATTATCTCTTTCTAGATGGCTCTTTTTTCATTTACCTCTTTAAACTTCTACTTCAGTCATTCTTTTTTATGAAGATAAATCTTGTGGCTAAACTCTGTCTCTGTAAAAATCCCTTCTTATATTATTTTTTTTCAACATGCTTCTCTGGTTGGGAAAACAGATCAACAAATAAAAGCATCTGCCCTGAAGCCTAACAAACCAAGTACAATTTTAGTTCTCAATGGTGTATGAAGAGAGAACTGACTACAAATTATCCCGGGACCTCAACCCATGCATGTGTAGTGTATGCCCATTACTCAAGTATATGTACATGTATATGTATGTATGTAAATATGAATATAAATACTCATATATATATATATATATATATATATATATATATATATCTTCAGTCACATAGTACCACCTATATAATACATACTACAATATTGACTTGCATTAAACTAAATGAATACCTCATCTATTTTACCAGTCATTTCTTGCCCAGAATTCTGTTTTAATCATCCCAAGCACCCTGCCAGCCTTCATTATCTCTTGTCTGAATAATTGAAATTACTCATAATACATTTTATTTATGTTACAGTGCTCCTTTTTGATAACTACAGAGTTATAATATCAATTATATAAAATCATAAATCTGATGGAGTCACTTTCTTCACGTCCTTAGACAAGCTACAGCTCTTTTTTCTCCATGTAGAAAATTCAAAAGCCAGAGTTTGAATGGCCAGTTACCAGTTTCACCCATCTGTCCAGGTTGGCTGACTAGGACTTCTCAGTGAGAGCTACTGAGGAGCCAAATATATACCTGATTAAATTCAAAAATTCCTTCCTCGCATCTGGCTCCCAACACACCATGGAAAACGTTCTTTTCCTACAGGACACATTGTTTCCCACAGCCTCCCATGAGACTTCATATTGTCTACAATGCCTCAATGTTCCCTAAAGCCGAAATGCATATGAAACTATTCTGTTAAGTGTAAATAGATGGTATTTATCATTTTCTGACTTTGTTTTATTGATTCTTTTAAGGGAAAATAAACCAATGACTCTACGGCAGTCCCTTTTAGCCTACAGTCTTTAAATATGTGAGCAAGTAAAGTCTTAAACAACTGCTTCAATCCTGATGAGAATATATAATATAATCAATTTTGTTACCTAGGCAGAAGACAGATTAATTCAGTAAACTATTCTTTAGTGGTGCTATTATATTGTATTGCAAACGTAAAATTAATTGGCAAAATCCATCATATTTATTTTATCTAAACCTATCTTAAGGAACAAAAGCCCGGACTGGAGAAATGGCCAGCTGCTAAAAGCACTGGCTGCTCTTCCAGAAGACCTGGATTCAATTCCCAGCACCCACATGGCTGTTTTAACTGTCTGTAACTCTGGTTCCAAGAGATCTGACACCTTCATACTAATGTACATAAAGTAAAGTTACATTAGTTTTTAAAATGTTAAAAAAAAGAAGCAGAAGCACAAATGGCTAGAAATTATAAGTTAGAGAGAACTACTACAAGTATAAGATACAGAGAGGCCTCATTTAGATGCCAAGAATTTATCAAAGCTTACTAAGATTTCAACATTTAACATGAATCCTGCTGTCTATTTATTGTAACAATGGGATATTATAGGTCAGCAACTCATCAGGCTTGAAAGCATTTTATCTCTTCTAGGTTTATATTTTTCTGTATGTGATTCTCAGTATGAATTAATGAGATTTGCCCAAACCAAAGACTTTCAATTTTCCACATCAGAAGACAAAATACTAAGTTGTCAAGAATAACTATAAGCTCATTATTGTACACGTGACTTGTGTACATAGAAATTACATCAAAAAAATTGTTTTAAAAAGCAAAATGTTTCCAGGATCTGGCTATTACAAATAATACTGCTACGAACATACTTGAACAAATGCTTTTGTCATATGATAGGGCATCTCTTGGGTATATTCCCAAGAGTGGTATGGCTGGGTCCAGGGGTAGGTTGATCCCGAATTTCCTGAGAAACCGAAACACTGATTTCCAAAGTGGTTGCACAAGATTGCATTCCCACTAGCAATGGATGAGTGTACCCCTTCCTCCACAGCCTCTCCAGCAAAGGCTATCATTGGTGTTTTTGATTTTAGCCATTCTGACAGGTGTAAGATGATATCTCAAAGTTGTTTTGATTTGCATTTCCCTGATCGCTAAGGAGGTTGAGCATGACCTTAAGTGTCTTTTAGCCATTTGAACTTCTTCTGTTGAGAATTCTCTGTTCAGTTCAGTGCCCCATTTTTTAATTGCATATCACCATAGAACCTTCATCTGGTGATGGATGAAGATAGAGACAGAGACCCACACTGGAGCATTGGATTGAGCTCCCAAGGTCCCAATGAGGAGCAGAAGGAGGGAGAAGATGAGCAAGGAAGTCAGGACCACGAGGGGTGCACCCACCCACTGAGACAGTGGGGCTGATCTATTGGGAGCTCACCAAGGCCAGCTGGACTATGACTGCAAAAGCATGGGATAAAACCGGACTCTCTGAACATGGCGAACAATGTGGGATGATGAGAAACCAAGGACAATGGCATGGGGTTTTGATCCTACTTCATGTTCTGGCTTTGTGGGAGCCTAGCCAGTTTGGATGTTCACCTTCCTAGACATGGACGGAGGGGGGAGGACCTTGGACTTTCCACAGGGCAGGGAACCCTGACTGCTCTTTGGACTGGAGAGGGAGGGGGAGAAAAGTGGGGGGAAGGGGAGAGGGGTGGGAGGAGGGGGAGAAGAATGGGAGGAGGGGGAGGGAAATGGGAGGCTGGGAGGAGGGGGAAACTATTTTTTCCTTTTCTCAATAAAAAAAATTCAAAAAAAATAAAATAAAAAGCAAAATGTGTTTAAAGAGTGCATGTTAAATTATGGGGAGAAATACTAATAATAATGGAATCCTTGCTTAATGGCTTGGGATAAAATTTCCTAGAGCAACTGAGAAACACTTAACAGACAACTATTGTGTATTTGGATTAAAATGGGTCTCTAGCATGAACTATCGATGGATGTAGGGGTCCAAACTTGCAGAAATTCATACTTTCGAAGGAGAAACTGGGTAGCAATGTCATGTGATGTAAGCATGTATTAGCAGACTAAGGAGAGTGGCAATATTGTCTTGTGTGAAATAATAGAAAAATTGAGACTTAAAAGAGAAGCTTGCCTGGTAAGCAGACAGAAACAGTACATCATTTCATTTATCTTTATTATCTAGGATAATAGAGTTCAGTTATATTTCATTCATTGTTGTGAAGCTTTATAATTAACTTTTGCTTTATATGAAAATGCAAATACACCCATACACCATGTACTGCTCTTCAAACGCTGCAACTCATAAAAGAATTGCGATGTTGAAATATCAGCAAGCCTGAAAACAAAATAATTTGCAAGATGCAGTTACATCACTTAAAAGAGATAATGAATGAATAAACTGGAATTTTCTAAAGAAAACAATTATAATTCCCACTAGTGGAAACAGGGCCATTAAGGAAATAATATTGACATAAGAATTAAAGTAATAATTCCAATAATTTTAACAAAAGTGTAAGTAAATATGTGAGAATAAAGGCAGTGAGAGGGGAAGAGAGCAAGAGATCACCTTACTTACATTAACTGTTTTGTAGCCATTTTGCAAATGAACTAGCATTAAGTAAGCAGTGTGATAGAATCAAATATAGTATCCATTAATGCAAAATGAATGTAATGGTGGGGTGCTTGTGGGGATGAGTGTTCCACAGTGCAAATGCAGGTCAGAAAATAACTTTCAGAGTAGATTCTGTCTTTCATCTTTGCTTCGATTTTTGGAATCAAATTTAAGTCATCAGGTGTACACAGCAAGTGATTTATCTCACAGTGCCATGGCACCAGGCCTATAAATAATAGCTAATGCCTGGATTTTTACAAGATAAAATATTGATGATTAGTGGTGGTGTAGCCCTTTAATCCCAAGCAGATCTCTGTGAGTTCAAGGCCAGCCTGGTCTACAGAGAGAGTAGCATGATATTCAGAGCTACATAAATAAACCTTGTCTTTAAAAAAAAATGCCAAAACGAAAAAGAAGATAAAAGATATATGATCTTTATGAAAATTGTAAAAGAAAATGGACTACCAAAAATTATCAGGAGTAAATATAAATGACTTCTTGATAAGTCTAGAATATATTGTTTTGAAATGATCTCTAAAACATTATTTCAATTTACTCTTCTTTAACACTTTAAAACATTGGTAGGTTATAATGACATAGGTACATAATATCATTTCTTTATTACTGTATTGCATCGTGAAGGTATCTAATAAAGGGTTTCAGAGATGAAAATTATTTTCAAAACAAAGGCTATAATTGCAGATGAGTATGACATTGCTTAATCTTTAAGAATAACCTTGTCTGTGTCCAGTTTCATGATTTAACTTGAGTTAAAGTGCATGAATACAATTTAAGAAAATTTGTTTATAAAAAGTTAATATACCTGTGTGTTCATATTCAATGTATTGTTCCATTGCTGTGTTGGTTACAATGTATTTTTGTTCCCTATATACTTATTTTTAAGATATAATTTTTAGTTTTATTTCATGTGTGTGAATGTGATGTGGGAGTGTCATATATCAATCTGTTGATTTCATTGGTTAAGCAATAAAGAAACTGCTTGGCCCTCATAGGTTAAAACATAGGTGGGAGGAGTAAACAGAACAGAATGCTGGGAGAAAGAAGCTGAGTCAAGGAGTCGCCATGATTCTCCTACTCCAGACAGACGCAGGTTAAGATCTTTCCTGGTAAACCAGCTCGTGGGCTACACAGATTATATGAAATGGGCTAGTCCAGGTGCGAGAATTAGCCGAGAAAAGGCTAGATATAATGGGCCAAGCGGTGTTTAAAAGAATACAGTTTCCATGTAATTATTTTGGGAATAAGCTAGAGCTAGCCATGTGGGTGGCTGGGTGCCGGGGACGCAGCCCCGCCGCTCCTACTACTACATGAATGGTTGTTTTTTATATATATGTATGTGCACTATATGAATGCCTGGTGTCCACAGTGACCAGAAGATGGCCTTAGATGTTTTGGAACTGGAGTGACAGACTTGCACCAGTCACAATACTGGCACTAGAAACTGAACACAGATTCCTTGTAAGGGCAGCAAGCTCTCCTAACAACTTAGAGATATTTCTCCATGCCCAGTTTCCAGAGCTTTAAAATCTATCTTTTTTTTTCTATTTTAGTCTTGATGTGAAGACTAATATGCTGTTTCTTAAATTATAGTACTAGATAGAAAATTAATTTGTGCTTTGCAAAGTAGTAAGAGAATGAAATAATGAAAGAATGGAAGTGTTAATTAACATAGGAAAGAAATAGATGGGAACTAGTTTTCTAAAACTACCTTGTCTAATATGTACATATATAATACATATATATATATATATATATTTAAATCAAAATATTTCAAAGATACTTGTCAGACTAAGTTTAACTTTTTCGTGAATCATAAAAATTGTCTTTTTGATTTGTAAGCCTATCTACCTTCCTCCTTCTTTCTATCGTATATGCATATCTGTGTTAACAGATAATTAAAACTCTTTAAAATACCCATTGTATTTACTGGTTTAATCTATATTTAATACATATTTTTTCAAGTTTTTTATCATAATATATTTTATGTTAATTACATTCAAATACTAAATGACTTAAGGTACCCCTTTTGCTTAATAATGCATATCTCGGGTACTCAAATTTAGGCAGCCCTATAGAAGTGCTGGTTTATGGAATAAGAATCAGTTTGTGTAAAGATGACACAGTGGTGTTTATGCATCACCTGAAAGCCAGAGGACAGAAAGGTCCCCCAGGCTGGGAACCACAAGTCAGAACAGACTGACAAATATGAAAAGCAGAGAACAGCCTGCGATTTTTTAAAATTGATTTTTATTGAGCTCTATATTTTTCTCTGCTCCCCTCCCTGCCTCTCCTCTCTCCCCCTTCAACCATCTCCCAAGCACCCCATGTTCCCAGTTTACTCAGGAGATCTTGTCTTTTTCTACTTCCCATGTAGATTAGATCTATGTATGTCTCTCTTAGTGTCCTCATTGTTGTCTAAGATCTCTGGGATTGTGGTTTGTAGGCTGGTATTGTTTGATTTATGTTAAAAAAAAAAACTCACCTATGAGTGAGTACATGTGATAATTGTCTTTCTGAGTCTGTGTTACCTCACTCAATATGATGTTTTCTAGCTCCATCCATTTTTCTACAAAATTCAAGATGTCATTAGTTTTTTTTCTGCTGTGCAGTACTCCATTGTGTAAATATACCACATTATCCTTATCTATTCTTCAGTCAAGGGGCATTTAGGTTGTTTCCAGGTTCTGGCTATGCAAAATAATGCTTCTATGACAGAATTGAACGCATGTCCTTGTGGCATGATTGAGTATCCTTTGGATATATACCCAAAAGAGGTATTACTGGGTCTTGAGGAAGATTCTTTGCTAATTTTCTGAGAAACACCACACTGACAACAAAAAGGGCTGTACCAGCTTGCATTCCCACCAGCAATGCGGAAGTGTTCTCTTTTCTCCACAACTTCTCCAGCATAATACATATTTTAATACTGGCAATCAGCCACTTGCCACACCAATCCCTCATTTTATTGCATTTGGAATTTCAGTAGTAATAGTTTTTGTGGACTATGCATTCATCTTCTAAAATAGTACTTGGCAACTCTGTGGAATGTTCAAGAGTAAGCAAACAAATCTCTAGAGTTGCTCACGACCTATCTAGTGGCCCAATGTGAAGATCCTAAATTGAAGTTTTAAAACAATTCACATAGTAAAGTTGTTACTCATATCATTTGTAATTGTCACATTTTTAAAGAAATAAAAAACTGTATATTCTCAAATTCATTTGAAAAAATAAATAAGGATAGAAAAACTTATATTTGTAAAAAACAACATATGAATCTTTACTAATGGATCAAATCCAATATTGCCATTTCGTACCACATTCAATTTAGCAATTATAGAGTCTGAATTTTTCATGAATAATTCAGGTTATCAAGATAGTTGTCTGTATAGAAAATAAGAAGGAAGACAATATTATCTTATGCATTTTTATATGTCTGTATTGCTCATCAAACTATAATTTTCAAGTTTTTTGTTCAATTTTAAAACTGCCAATATTTGGCAAGGCATTTTGTGCACATGCAGTTGTCCAATAAATATCCATTCCCTTCAATTTAATCTAATTTGAGTTTAATTTAATTTAATTCAAGTTTGATTTAAGATGATGTACAAAATTATTTCTTGTTGATTTTGCAAAATGAACATATGCAAAACAAAACCTCAACAGTTTATCTCTGTATGCCCCCCTTTTCGGCTCTCCAATGACTACTAATATTGCCTGTAGCTGTTTGCATTATTATAGCAATTCCCTGTTGTTAGATGGGTGCACTTCCAGTTTCTTAGGTCGTTGTGCTTAGTACACAGAACATGCAAACTATACGGTTCCTACTTCACATGGTTCCCACCTCATCACATAAGTCACAATTCCCAGTTGAACTCAAATCAAAAGGTTTTCTGCTCATCCAGATGTAACTTAGGGCCTCTCAGAGTTTTACCCATCTGCTAGTATTGTGAGTCTACTCACAGAGTACATGAAATGCTATTTCACCAAATAGGATGCAGAGGAACATCCTACAGGGAAAGTCCAGGTCTGGGTGAGACTCTGAGCACAGGACATTCTTGTGCTTAAAGCCAGAATACAGGGAAAAGGTTAAAACCATATATTTTTAATAAACTACACAGTTCATTTCACATTATCATTACTTAGTGAAGGGATAATAATGTCAAAGCCCCAGATGGAAAGATATACTATGGATAAGATAGTTGACTTGAATGCTAACACCAATGGAAGCTTCTGATATGGGGATTAGCATACCACTCACTGGGATATACAATCTTGAGACTTCTGGTAATGGTCGAGGCTTAGCAACTGCAGGATGTAACTGGGGATTATCAAGACGTTTTTAAGACAAATACTTAAAATCATACTTGGAAAGTTCTATGGACCAGTGGTGATGCTTCTCTACTTTCAGCTACTTTTCCATTTTGAACCTGAAACTCTTGCTGTGGCAATAGGCTCAGGACTCTTGCTGTCACCTTCATAATTGCTAAAGCATCAGAACCAGGAAGGTGCTCTCTGGCCTCTCTTGCAGTTTTTCTTTCACAAAAACCATAAAATTATCCCAGGTAAATTCTTGTAAGAGTACTTGATAATACTTATAGTTCAAGGCCAGAACAATGGTTTACTGGGTACACACAGGTAACACATATGTACACACACACACACACACTCCTACTAATAGTACATAAGATAAAATCTTAAAGAAAGACTTATTCCATAGGTTTCTTTCTAGATTTAGATCATCAGAAGATGTCTACTCGTTCCTAGAGAGGCATGACAAATCATAATAAACAGGCATTCCAATGTTTATCTCATTTACACCTTGACTGCCCAGAGTGAAGTTTATTATTAAATATCACCTTTTGTCCATGAGCTTCACTCAAACCCATTTTAATATTTTATTAATAAGACTAAGAACCCAAAGAAAGGACTCCAATTTCTCCTTCCTGTATGATCACATAGTCAACATCTAGCATATAGAAAGTGCTACTTCACCACAAAAATCTCTTTCTAGGTAAAGATTCCACTATTCTCACTTTCTGTCATTCAATCAACCAGTAGCTTTTCCACTTTCTCTATCTTTAATACCCTAAAAAGTTTTCCACTCCTGATCCCTCACCTAAACAACCTCACAATAAATCACAACAAATGAGATTCCACTGAATGGATTTTCATGGGTGTCCACTAGAGGGTCTTTTCTTAGTAACATAACTCTCTGTTTTTTGCAAAGATATACAAATTTTATTTTCCCTATATATAAACAAAGGTAGATAATTGATTGTTATATGCTCAAAATACATGTTCTTGGTTAATAAAATGTTACATATAAATAACTGACATAGCATGTATAATCTGCTTTTGATATCCAAATAAAGTTTTCTATATTTATACAAAGGATTTTTTAAGATATCAATACATTTACTTTTTAAATAAATGTATAAATAAAGATTAAAAATGTCCATCTTGCCTTTTGTATGCTTAGTTCAAGAAACATACAACTGCATAGTTTTCATGAATGCTGGGACTATTATCCACATTTATGACATTTCTGCATCAAATGGCTTTGAAAATAACTATAGAGAATAGGATCAAGATTTATGATATGCACTGGGTTTTGATCCTACTTCATGTTCTGGCTGTGTGGGAGCCTAGCCAGTCTGGATGTTCACCTTCCTAGACCAGGATGGAGTGGGGAGGGCTTTGGACTTTCCACAGGGCAAGGAACCCTGACTGCTCTTCAGACTTGAGAGGGAGGGGGCGAGGAGTGGGGGGAGAGGGAGAGGAGTGGGGGGACGAGGAGAGGAGTGTGTGTGTGAGGGGGAGTGGGAGGCTGGGAGGAGGCGGAAATTGTTTTTTTCTCAATAAAACAAAAAGAAAGTTAAAAAACTAAAATAAAAAAGATTTATGATATTATAAACAAATATAATTCATTATTTAACATCATTTAAATACTTATTAACCTAAATACTAGACTGTTATGCCTTTATTATGAACCATAACCTTTACATGACATAATTTATTTTTTAGTGTCATTTTCCTGATAAGATTTCAAGACTAGATCCATGGGACTAACTAGGCTCTCTGTATGTGGGAGACAATGGTGAAACTTGAATTATCTGAGGGGCCCCTGGCAATAGGATCAGAATCTATCTCTGACACATGAGCTAGCTTACTGGAGCCCCTTTCCTATGACTGGATGTCAAGCTCAGCCTTAATGCAACTCAGTGGGGCTTGGTTCTGCCTCAAAATAATGTCCAAGGCTTTGTTGACCCCCCAATGGAGTCCTTGGGAGAAATGGATGGGAGGTAGGTTGTGAGGGAGGTGAGAGGGAGCAGAAAGAGGGGTAGAGGGAGAACTGTGTTTGGAATGAAAAATATAATTTTCTTTAAAAAAGTAAATTAATTTAAAAAAGAGACTTCAAGGCTAGAAACAAAAAAATAACTAATCCATATTCCATTACTGAGAAGTGTGGAGATTTGGCTTCCGACTCCAGAGCCTAGGCTCTCCATTACAATGTCATCCATTTCACTTGTCAGGACAATGCAAAAGGTACACGTCATCACCAATTCCACCCAGATTCCTAACTACTGTATTTGCTTATGGGGACTGGGCCCATTTAACTCTCACTAAAATACCTTTAAGTATTGAAATGGTGTGGCGTCCTGGAAGTTGTTTGCTCTGAACTCTCATGGATCTATATTTACCATACACTATTGATTTGAGGCGCGTATAATTCTGAATTTACACCACATCAAGCTTATTTTCTACATCAGTAACTAAAGAATATCAATGATTTCCCTAGTGCCAAAGAATAGTAATGCAAGGGTAGTCTACCATAGCATATGTTTTAATTCTGGAGACTGAAAACACAGAGAATACCCCAAACACTTTATCACTATATATCTTTAAGAAGTTCAGGCAGTATCTGTTATGATAGTGAAACTCATCTTTGAAGCAAGATATTCTGACTCTATTCCGTTGTGCTTGTACTGGCCCTAAACAACTCACAAGGAAACTGTTGTTGGGCCATATGAATTATGAAGTTTGGTGATCAGCAAACCTTAAGTAGCTCCTGTTAGCCTGATCATTGTGCAATGTATCTACACTTAAGTAAGCTAACCGCATACAAGAATGACCTGAAACATTGATCTTTGCTGTTGAAAACTGAAGAACCATGAAGTATCTCCTGATGAGGTATTAGCGAATCTCCTGAGTAGGTATCTACAATCCGTTGTGCATTCCTTAGTCATAAAGTTCCCCTCCTGAGAAGTTGTCCACAAATCTAGCATCACCCAAGAGTCGAGAAGCCATGGATCCCACTCAGCTTAGTCCTTAGAATGGAAACCAAACTTTACAATCTACAGAACATTGCCACAAAATCGTTGGTCTTTTGAGCATAGTAATTGCGTAATCCTAATTTGGGGATTATTTTGAAAGACTCTTATTAAATCAAATCTCCAGTCTTTAGTGCATTTTGCTCCTGCTTTTCAGATTCTAGTGTGCTCCGGCAGCTCGATTGAAGAGGTAGGTACCCTTGCCTGGGTAAACAACAAAGCTGGCTTTGTCTCAGGCTGTGCTAGAGTTATGACTGAAGCCAGCAACCATCAAAGCCTATTATTCTTTAAAGGTACATATCTTCCATGAGTCTTTGAACCCAAATAGACAAACTTCCTTAATATTGGTCTTACCTTTTCCAGTTTTGAAAGTGCAAGAGAGTAACAGTCCTTGGCTCTGAATTGCATGAATCTCATATTTGCTGGGTGAGTAAGCTCAGTGATAATACTGAGACTGGAAAACAACCTAAATTAAAGAAAAAAAATTGCATCACACTAATAATCCAATATGGTATGTTATTATAATAACATATTTATGAATGAGTGATTCTTAGCATTAGGCATAAAACTACATCCAATTACAACTTCAGGCACTGCCACATAAAATGATCTGTAAAATATAAGAAAAATGTAGCACTATTTTTAAAAATATTTTACCAACATATTTGTACTGTAAGAAAAAAATAAATTCAGCAATTTTCCTTTAATTTGATGTTTTATTTCCATAATTATGAAACAGCACAGAAGGGAAACTCATAAAGTTGATTTAAGAAGGTATTAAGATTACTTTGTGGGTGATATTAAAATAAAATATATGACTATTTAAATTGCTATAAAATTCACATGATGCTCTTCTTGACCATTCTATGAGATTTTCTAAGCTATGATTCCTAGTCTAATTCCACACTCTTTCTAATATCAAATCTTGGCACAAGGAGCTCCTCAGATAAGAAAATAGCATAATTTAGGTAAATTCCACAATAAATTGAAGTCAAGGTGAAAGCATTAATAAAGATGTTACAAGATGAGCTGAGTGTTTTTGAACTACCCCCTTTCCATATGTTTCTCTTATATACTGAAAAAATCACATATCCACACATACTTGACTTTTTCACCCTCACAGAGTAGCACATCATGATTGTACAATAAATGACTATTTTTGCTTCTGTTGCTGTTCTGGTCTAGCTGACCTTCATGCATCACTTACAGTTTTTCTGGTTCTAATGTTTTGGGATTTTCTAGTAGTTATTTCCTATGGTAATATGCTTCCTTTCCCAAATAATGCCTTTAAGTTAAATTAAGCTAATATCACTTAAAATGCCAATAGCAGTTTGAACTCATCTCTGAGCTCAAGGACTAACATTGACTGAAAAGTATGAATCATAAACCATTTGTCTGGGCCTCAAAAACAAATCAACTTTAGTTCCTATTAACTCCAATGCTGATGCTAGTCTAGCTTTAGCAGTTCATTGCTTGACAGTACTTTACAAATGAATGTGTTTGTTTTAAAGAGGAGCCCTATTCCTGAGCTATGGTGCTGGCTGGAGAGGAGGTTTTACATTTCCTGGGGTCTAATTTCCTGATGCTGATAGAAGATTTGCTGAAACATCTCCCACCTCCCAGGGGAAGTGTGACAAGATAACACTTCAGCAGAATGCAGGGGCATGTTCCCAGTAGAGTCAACAGCTCATGATGACTTCCTATAAAGTCTCATTCCAAGGGCTCCCTTAACTGTTCAAGTTAGCATGCTAAAGTCATTCTTCTTAATAATCTTTTTCAGAGTTATATGTGAAATTTGTATATCCCGTTCTTTACCCAGGTGGGACCTTAGGAACCTTGGCATCATTCGTGCTTTATAAACTAAGAACTGTAGGCAGTATAATGCCTTCATCTTAGTTTTGATGGCAGATCTTATTTGTCTAAGTAACATGTAGCACAGGTGAAACAAATAATACCAATAAATAGGTTTAACATAAAAAACACGGTCACATTTTTTTTTTGTGTGTGTGTGTAACATGCCATTGTTTTGATTGTTTATAAGGAAAGGAGCCCAGAAGACTTTGAATGATTTGTGAAATATTTAGCCAAGGGGCAGGAAATAGATAGTATTTCCAAGGAATTTAAATTTAAATGTTTTATGTATTTATTTATTTATTATTGTTACTATTTTACGTGTGTGTGTGTGTGTGTGTGTGTGTGTGTGTGTAAGAAAGAGAGAGAGGGGGAGAGGGAGAGAAATTACTACAACATGCCACTTGTATGGCAGGCCCCCTTTTTGCTGAGCCACATCACTGCTATATCTTATAGAGATTTTATTTTATTTTATTTTTTTGCTTAGTCTTTTTTCCCTAAGATACCATTGTTTGCTGTCCTCTTCAACCTTTACATGCTTGAAATCAAAGGTATTTTTTAAATTTCTTCTAGAATCCAGTTAAAATGAGAAATTTTAAATCCTTTGAAGTGAAAATCCTCCTCTAAAGCTCCCTGGAATTTGATTTTCACACTATCTTTTGCCCTATACTCTAGGGATTTTCTCTTATGAAACAGCAACATCTAGAAAGGCCAGGTATTCCTTTCATGGCCTACCACTGCCTATCTCTTATATATCATTAACTAACAAATCTTTTAAGACCTATTTTCTGAATCTTGGCTCATGCTGTTGGGATGAAGGGTTAGTGGTATACACAGCGCTTCTGCTGTCTACTTGACAAGTAAGCTATATAGTTTGCATCCCAAGCAATCTCCTTTCAGAATTATTGTCTTTTTATTTCAAAGCCAGTTAGCTAATAAAATAATAATACTAAATATAGTTAAAATATGCGATGTCACAGCCTGTATTTAATAATAGGAGCTTACAGGTAGTTAAATGGAATAAGTAATGTCACTAAAGCAGATCAATTAACACAGAATCTTGTAGTTTAATTAGACACTAAATGCTGCAATCTATACTTGAACTTCCTTCTTTGCTGTTCCCATTTGTACCTCCTTTCTGCAAAACTGTAAGGAGGATGGCTTAAACTCACACTACCATTTCAATGTCTACAGACTTGTGCTGTTCTGTTCCAAACCATCACATGAACTTCAATCTGTAGAACTACTTGAGTTGCTATCATTGTGGCTCTGGCTGGTCTTGGTGGATCTATCAAATCTAATATTGACCAGACAACAAAATCACATCTTCTTGCTTGGTACTTTGATGTTTGGTTGTTGGGAGATTCCAACTTCTATTGCAAATCAAGAGAACTAGCTACATTATCTACTCAAACCAAAAGTGGCAAATCGTCTTAAGAAATCACTTACAATGGGCACTTTACTGAAGAAATTTAAGCACACACACACATACACACAAAAAATATGCATTTACTGTAGAATTTCCATAGTCAGAATCTAACTAATCCTTCAGAATCAAGACAATACTCAAAAAGTCATTTCTTACTACTCTAATACATATTGGATACTTAGTAAAGAAAGTCAGATAATCAGAAACAATAATATATTATTAAGAATATCTAGCAATATATTGACTTTTCATATATTAAAAGTCAAATGTATTTTTGAAATATCAAGTCTATTACCTAGCATAGAGAGTGGTAGACCTGTCCTTAGTACTGTTCTAGGACTAGAGAGCTGGTGTCTAACATCTAATTTAACAACAACAAAAAAAAAATGGTAAATGTCCATTACTAGCAATCTCTGGACTTAAGGAAATACAAAAGAGATATTGAAGTGAAATACTCATTATTCAACTCTGAGAACTGACTGTGGAGACAGCAGAGCTGAATGATTACAAGCCAGTGTATATTAGTTTAAGTGGTGGTAAACTGCGGCAGACTGGGATACTCCTATATGAAGGGACATTAGGACACTAGTGAATACCTTCCGAGGCAAACATAGCTTCTTAAGGAGAGAAATGTATGTCATCTGTTGGAGAATTGTTATCTTCCTACAATGTGTAAATGCTACAAGCATATGGCTTATTTTCTAACTCATTAGATGAAACAGAATAATAGATAGGGCCTAAGAGAGAGTGAATAATAATTAAAATTGCAAGATTCAATTATATTTGAATGACTACTATGGTTGAAATTTTATTGTGAACAAAATGTATGTGACTTGTCTCTTATTCATAAATAAATTTTACTATTTTAAACTAAGCAGTAATGCATTAGCTAAGCCTGCCACCTAGTGAAAATTTAAAAGTAATACTCATGCGATAAAGTATTATAGGACCCTTTATGTCTATAAAACATTACTTCTATTCAATTACAGTATTCATTTATGTATTCATTTGCCTAATACATTTAATTATGTTTCTTATAAATACTGATGCCATAAGTCTATTTCTTAGTCTTGATATTTGCTAAACACATTGTGAATGCTAAACAGTTTAGAAATAACATTATATAATAAGCCTCTTTTTTCCTTAGATACTAAGAATAGATATAACAATACAGCAATTAATAAAGTAATATAATTAGTTTTATTTTATTCTCTTGCTTGCTGCTTTATTTTATTATAAATTCGTTTAATATAATTAAATCATTGCAAACGTAAATCAAATAAAATAATCACATCTTTTTGCTTGATACTCTGATGTTTGGCTGTTGGGTATGTAGATAGTTCTGTCCTAGCCAGGTGCTAAAAAAGTCATGTTTAGAGAAACTGGGTCATGTACTGGTTTCTCATCCTTATCTTCCTTCTCCTTTACCATAAGAATATCCTGAGCACAGCTGCCTAGTGGGTGTGAGTAAATACTTAATTAGCTCTTGAAGGTAAGTGCTAAAACACCAGTCTGTCCTGTCTGGGATAGGGAGGCAGATGAAGGTCTCCTTGATATCTGTGATTGGGACAGTTTGATTGGCCAGCTCACCTCTTCTTTCCTCTGCCCAATAATCCTAAGTGACCCTTAGAAAAAGATTCTCTGCAGCACCCCACTTGACCCTTACTCCCCATAAAAGTTCTGCTTGCTCTCTTTCTACAATAAAATCCCCTGTCAGTTTTCTTCCGTACCAGATCTCTTTTGTAAGATACATTCTCTCTCCATAAAATTTATGCTTCAATTTTAGGACACAAAGGACCTGGAAGGCACTGATAATAGTAGCTTCAGGGAACATTGGCATTATGCCATCATAGTCCCCCAAATTATGTTCAATGGAGAAAAGGAGTCTCCCTCAAACTCCAGGAATTGCTCTCCCATCTCAACACTATTTGATTGTTTTTAATAATTATGAAGCAAAAGTACTTTAGGTATACCTTTAATTAAATTGCTTCATAATTTCTTCTACAGGCTACTATCACAAAAAGTCTTCCAGTAATTTTTATGTTGTTTTTTCTTAATCAGTATAGTGGGAACAGCTTGTATATTCTCAACACTTCCTAGATGCTTGACAAATCTGTGAGTCAAGCGTACCCCATTACTAAACCACAAGTGAAAGCATTGGCTGTAGAGGTCATTGTATCCTGCTACTGATCTAATGCAGATTTTGGTCTATTTTTTTAAGAGATGACAGGCCTGTAAGTTGGTTGCATGTTCATAGTGCTCATTATCTTACAAGTTCTTTCGCCAAATTTTGGTAAACAAAATCGACAATGCTTCTTATTGAAGTAAAATGAGCACAAATGAAGTTTTGCCGGAAATTACTCCTGAATTTTTACCATTTCAATATAACACCAAATTAACTGCATACTTAAGGAGTAGTAAACATTTTTACTGTATTCTATGCAGAGAAACTTTTCTTTCTTAGACATTTTCTCCTCTCCTTTCACCTCATACCTGTTCCTAAATCTGCCTGTTTGTCACAGATTGGTTAAAACAAACAGTACATCCTAATAATACTGTTTTCTTTCTTAGGAACACAGGTGGATTCTGTTAAAATTTCAAACAACACCAACCAAAAACATCAATAGCTTAACCTGGCTATTTTTAATCCAATTCTGATGTGCTTATTTAAATTTAGCTTTTTCACAAACCTATGAAAATAAGATTTTTTGTTTCTTAGTTTTCTGAGACAGGGTTTCTGTGTGTGTGCTACCACCACCTGGTGGAAATAATTGGTAAGTGAATTGGTGTGTGTGTGTGTGTGTGTGTGTGTGTGTGTGTGTGTGTGTGTGTGTTTATGTGGGCATATACACCTGTATGTACACGTGCACATGCACATGTGTGCACATTTGTGTAGAGACTGCATGTTATTGTCAGGTATCTTCCTCAATTGATATTTACCTTATTGCCAGTGTCACTCACTAAACAGACAGTTTAGGGATTTGTCTAGATTAGTCAGCCAAGGAACCCCGAAGACCCCACTTCTCTGTGCCCTAAGCTTGTAGAGTTCACCTTCAGGTTGCTGAGTCGGCTATCTATGTGTGTTCTGGAAATCAGAACTCAACTTCTTATGTTCATGAGACTTTACCCACTGAGCCAAAAAAGTTAAATTTGAAAGAAAGGCACTAAATTTCTTTCCATTTGGAATATATATATATATATATATATATATATATATATACACACATCTTCATCTTGGAGGAGGTGTGCTAGTGTTTCTCATTAGCTGTGGGAATAGGAGATAGTAAGATAGACATTAATAGAAACAGACTTGGCACCAGTCTTCTCAATGATTTTTAGTCTTTAGAAATGGTTTTTGAGGAGAAGGGTATCAACGGATTAGTGTCTAGGAATCTGATTTCTGAGTAAAGTAACAGACATATTCTATTTCTTCATGCTTTTCTCTAGGGACTCTGAAGATTTCTGGGTAATGGTATCCCAGATTTTCATGCTATAAAGAAGTCTACCACTATCAAGTAAATATACAGAGAGAGAGAGAGAGAGAGAGAGAGAGAGAGAGAGAGAGAGAGAGAGACCAAGTACCTATTCTCTGTATTCTAAGGGAACATAGGTAGAATTTGTTTTGATATGTTTTAAGTAACTCAGTACACATGCACTGCTAAAGGTATATTTGTGGTGAATTAAAGTATAATTTAGATGGCACATTGAGCAAAATACTAAGACTCGGTGGCTTTGGGCATAGGTAAATTCCACTACACAGAAAGAGATGAGAAGCAAAAGTGCAAGATAGAAGAGCTAGTTCCAGGACAGGCTCCAAAACCACAGAGAAACCCTGTCTCAAAAAACCAAAAAAAAAAAAATAAAAAATAAAAAGAGAGAGTCTTAGAGACAAAGATGAACAATTGAGGAGCGACTGGTGGGGATAGTACTAAGCTTTGGGAAGATGTGCCACTGCTGAGGTTCCTTGTATAGCAAGCTAGCAGGGAAACATAAAGGTAACAGAAGGTTGATCTTTTAGGATATAGATTCTGTCTCTTCTTAGATTGTCAGATCTCTGTGTATAAAGTACAGCTGTGTATAAAGACTGAACTCTTGCCTCTGATTATTGGTGCTGGGTAACTGACAGATCAAAGTCTGCTATTCTGGTGCAGACTGACTGATTGGAACTTCATAAGTAAAGGAAGCCGGAATGCTGCAAATCTAGAGCCCCGTGTCATCAGGCTACCTTCAGTCTCCTTAGCCTTTTATTGCTCACCTTTAGCTGACCTAATATTCTCATAACTATTAGCTAGAATGCTTTTGAAATCTCCTTTTGAAACCCAACATGTCACTAGCTTCTGCCATTCCAAAAGTTAAAAATACTATCAGAAAGCACCAGAGACCTACAGCAAAGGTATCTCTGTTTTGGTGTAAGCCATCCACCAGACACTTCCAATGATGTATTTGAACATACTTTGATTTTTTTACTTTTCTTTTTATTCTGTATCTATAAAAACTTTGTGAAACTGTTTCCATCCTGGACCATGTTATTTGGGACAACCTGAATCTATGTTGCAGGCCCATGGTCTGTCACATCTGTCTCTAGCTTAATCTTTTACTCCCCGTTAGAGGAGAACTGTGATTTATATGGATACTGCTAATATTCTTATAAGCAAACCCAGCTGGGAAAAAGGAACACATCAAGACAATAGCAATTAAAAGGCCTTTCCCTAGGATTTGGGCATCAGACATGTCTATAATCCCAGAAATAAAATTGCGGCTGGGGAGTCAGAGGCAAGTGGTCTTCCAGTTAGATACTAGCTTGATGTACACAGTGAAACCTTGTCTAAAAGCAAAGTAAGTAACAAAATACCTTTGTAGAGATGGGATAAGCTAAGTAGTTGAGAACATGTTCAGTATTTTTCAAGGGACTGAAGTTTCCTTGGTTCTCTATGTTCCCTAATTTCCCATTGGTGAAAAAATCAGAAAGAAAAGAAAAAGACCTATTTGAGTTTTCTGTTGAACTAATTTCTTTTTACATAAAACACACCAACCTGGAAGCTCCTTGTGGTTCTGTCAACACTGTACAACTTTATTGGTGATCAGGGAAATACAAATTAAAACAACTTTGAGATACCATCTCACACCTGTCAGAATGGCTAAAATCAAAAACACCAATGATAGCCTTTGCTGGAGAGGTTGTGGAGTAAGGGGCACACTCATCCATTGCTGGTGGGAATGCAAACTTGTGCAACCACTTTGGAAATCAGTGTGGCGATTTCTCAGGAAATTCGGGGTCAACCTACCCCAAGATCCAGTAATACCACTCTTGGGAATATACCCAAGAGATGCCCTATCTTATGACAAAAGCATTTGTTCAACTATGTTCATAGCAGCATTATTTGTAATAGCCAGAACCTGGAAACAACCTAGATGCCCTTCAGTGGAAGAATGGATGAAGAAAGTGTGTAATATATACATATTAGAATACTACTCAGCGTTAAAAAACAATGACTTCGCAATTTTTGCATGCGAATGGATGGAAATAGAAAACACTATTCTGAGTGAGGTATCCCAGTCCAAAAAAAGATGAACATGGGATGTACTCACTCATAATTGGTTTCTAGCCATAAATAAAGGACATTGAGCATATAATGTGTGATCCTAGAGAAGCCAAATAAGAAGGTGAACCCAAAGAAAAACATATAGTCATCCGCCTGGATATGGGAAGTAGACAAGATTCCAGGGCAAAACCTGGGAACTTGGGGATGAGGTGGCATGGGGCTATGGGTGAATGGGGTGAGAAACGTGAGAAGGGGAGAATGGGGGGAGCTTGGGGGAATGGGATGGTTGGGATAAAGGAAGGGTGGACACGGGAGCAGAGAAATATATATCCTAATTAAGGGAGCCATCTTAGGGTTGGCAAGAGACTGGACTTAGAGGGGCTCACAGGTCTCCTGGGAGATGTCCCCAGCTAGTACCTTGAGCAACTGAGGAGAGGGAACCGGAAATGACCCTATCTTATAGCCAACTTTAGAACCACTAATCACACTGATCAGAAGAGAAGGGACAGAGAGATAGGGAGGCTTTAATAATCTGTATTAAAATGACACACTTGTATGTCACATTGCAGAGAGAAATCTACATATACTTATTAATAGTTTAGCATGTAAAAATACTAATGACTTTTTTCTGAATTATTGATCCCTTATTCCCTAGTGCAGATGGTCTGGAAGAGTGCAAGGTTAATGCTGGCAGACACTAACTCCACTCAGCATTTCAAGAAAAGTCTGAGACAAGACATCTTGAGAATGAGAAATAGGGAAAAGAATGATTACAGGGGAACTCCAGACATAACGAGTCTTTGAAAAGTTACTGATTACCTTACCAGAGGGGCAATACTGAGTTCTGCAATGATTGACAGACAACCTCTGCCTCATCCTTACCTCATGAAGTCTACTGGCTGAAAATGAGAGGGAAAACAAGTTATTAGGATGTTAATTAATCCACTGCTTTGTCATGTCACCGACTCTTTGGCTAAAGAACAACTTAAAGATTCAATTTCAGTCTCTTCTTATTCATGTTTAGTTTCAGGCAACACAGACACAATTATTTACTTATTTATTTTTAATTATGTTTGTGTTTGTATGTAGGTATGTGCACATAAGTGCAAGTGCTCACATTTGCCAGAAGAGGGAGTTTGATCCTAGAATTACAGGCAGTTCTCAGCTACTAAACATGGGTGCTGGGAACCAAACTCTTGTCCTCTGAGAGAGTTCTATTTGATAAGGATTAGGAGTGATGGATTTGTTGAAGTAGGCTTGACTTTGCTTGAGTAAGTGTCACTGTGGGTGGGCATTGAGATTTCAAAAGTCTTTGTCTCTCTTTGTCCTCTACCTCTCCAGCACCATGCTCCCCCACTCAATGATAATAAAAAGGCTAGCCCCTGAAACAGCAAGCAAGGCCTCAATTAAATGCTTGTTGTCATAAGAATTGTCTTTGTCATGGTGTCTCTTCTTAGAATTAGAAGAGTAACAATGATACTTTCTTTTTTTTTTCTTTTGTTTCTTAGTGAATTCAGAAGTGCACTTGGTCCAGAATAACACTGGGACCAAGAGCAAGTTTCCTGTTCAATATGCACTAAAGGGCAAAGTTTTCTGCTTTACTCTTGTTTCTTCTGAAATAAAGTAACTGTCTACTATCTCTGTCAGTTTATCAGAGGAATGGATACTAGTATTTTCTGTTCTTTGTATCTTGTCGATTCTGCAAATTTTATCACTTTCCAAGAAATATCTGCCAGGCAGCCCTGGAACATGATATTCTGTAATTCAGACTCTAGAGAAACAAAGACAAAATATAGAAAAGAGTCTTCAAAAAATACAAGTGTCGGTAAAATCTTCCTAGTACTTGCAATATAAAAGACCTTTTCAATCCATGAACAAGTCACTGATTGATTGATTGATGATTGATTGACAGACAATATTTGGTATAGTCCAGGCTAGTCTTATATTTGCTAGGAAACAAAATATGATACAAAATATGATTGCTTGATCTTTCTGCCTCTACTTCTAGAGCACTAAAGTTTCCTAGTAATATCACCATGCTGAGAATTGTGTGATGTCAGGCATCTAACCCAGTGCTCCAAATACAGTCTATCCAAGGAACTTGTAGGTGAGTTAATGTATTGCATGAAAAATATTTGTATTTTTATTATTTTTATTAGGTTCATATTTTATATTCTATTTCCTTCTATTAAAAAAATAAAAATATGAGAACTAAGAAACAAGTACAAGCATGAGGATGTACTTTTGATAAGGAAGGTTTGAATGAAAAAATAAAAAACAAGACAGGATTTTTGTTTAATAAAATAAGGTTTGTCCCAAGAAAAGTGAGCAGTTTATTCCATAAAGGAAATTGTTAACAAAGAGAAAAGTGCATATCATGAAAGACCCAAGTAAATCACAAAGGATTGTGGGGGATAAATCTTAAGAGAATATGTGTAATTAAGGATAGTAAAATTCCTAAGACATCTACCCACGTGGTGGTCGTAGATACCTTTAATCCTAGCACTTGGAAGACAGAGGCTTGTAGATCTCTGTGAGTTCAAGGCCAGCCTGGTACACAAGAGCTAGTTCCAGGCCAGGCTCCAAAGTCACAAAGAAACCCTGTCCAAAAACCAAACCAAACTAACCAACCAACCAACCAAACAAACAAACAAACAAACAAACAAAAAACCAAAACAAACAAAAAATTCCTAAGATATCTAACAAGTTCTTATTTTTCAAACACCTTGTTGTTGACTCTTTTGCTCCTATATCTTTTTATTTGCTGATTGTACTTTAATACATTGCAACTGCTCTCTTGGTGGCATGCTGTCAGAGTCCAGCTCCTAACTATAGAGAACCAGAAATATCATCCTTTCAGAAGCCAGGACATTAGCTACAAAACAGACAAAATCAAGCTGGCAAAGGAGGCTAGCATGTTTGTTGGAAGAGCTATTGTTTTCTTACAAACCTTGTTTGCATTTGATCATAAAGCTAATTCCTGGACATTGGTCACTTATTTTCTGAAAAATCTCAAGGGAGGGCAGTTAGGAGCAAATCAACATTAAATGGCTAACAAGCAATGTCCTCAGGGACATTTCAATGTCTTCCGAGATATTTAAATTATGTCAAGGAGGAAATTTGCATAATCAGAATATAGTCAGGCCAGACAGGATATGGTGCTGTAGAACAATCTTTGTAAACTGTAAATTTGTATTATTCTCATTGGTTAATAGATCTGACTGATCTATAACTGGGCAGGAAGAGATTGGGCAGGAAAGCTTGACTAGGAGGACTTAGGAAAGAAGGATGTGTCTGAGGAAATGCCATGATACACAGAGCGAGGAGGATGGAAAGTTGATACATTAGGTAATCAAGCCTCGGGGCAGCACATAGATTAATAGAAATGGGCTAATTTAAGTTATAAGAGCTATGGAAGAATAAGTCTAAGCTATCAGCTGAGCATTTATGCTTTTTTGCTGGCAGGACAGAAATGTCTGCCCACAGTGGGGCATGTATATAATCCCATGACTCTTGAGCTTGAAGCAAGACAATCATATATCTGAGGTCTGCCAGGAATTTATAGTGACTTACTTTTATACAGCCACCAACAAAGATGGGGTAAGGTGTGACGTAAGAAAAGTTCTCATGCCTGATTACCTGACACTGAATAAATGCCTTATCATCTGGCTTCTACTTGCAATCTGTTTACGTTTGCTTAGGGGACAAGCATTTTCCAGGAACTTTCACCTAAGTTTAGAGTATCAACACAAATCCCTCAAGGTTGAGGCATAAAAGCAAATGAAGGGAATCCTAACCATCTTTATAGAAAATTGATACTGCATGTATTTCATTTGTCTGAGAATTTCACCTTCTGGATAGATATGTTAAAAATGTTTATATTTACCAAAAGAATTAAGAAAGTTCCTAAAATTTTCTCTGATAAAGAAATGAGGGATTACCCTACTTTTGATCTGTTGGATTTTTTTTTCTAATCTAATATGACACTTACAGAACTCATGGACACCTTTCTAATTATCTTTAAAAAAAAAAAACAGAGATAGTTCTTAGCCTAACTACTTCCTGGTGGACATATATGCAGTTTTCTGCCAGAAATCTGACTCACAAATTTCTCTGACTCACCCTGAAGGGTACTTGTCAGTGATGGCAAGGGAGTATCTTGGGGCAGGAATGATCATATTTTTATAACGTCTCTACTCAACTAAAGCTATGACAACAGAGACAACTACTTCTGACGATCTTATAGGGACCAAGCTAAGACAATGTTGAATTGGACCATAGGTTGGACAGGATTTCTCTATTCTTCAACCCTCTTGCCCCATGACCCAATTCTTTGTCTGTTTAAATTCCAAGGGCTCAACGATGATCTGAAGATGAACCTTGGAATACTGGATCCTGCTTTTGATTGTTTTATTTGTAGGACCCTAATCCCTTATTCTCAAAGGGGCGAGAAAAAATTTCCTAGCAGAATATTTTCCCAAGAAGATAGTGGCCTTCCCCTCTCCCAGGGGAGATTCCCTGCACAAGGTCACTTAGCTTAGTCCAGCCAGCCACCTGGTACAGGCTGATAAAGATGGCCTAACTCAGAAACAGTGGTCTTGCTCTAAGAACAAGGAAAAAGCTGACTTAGCAGGATGGGAGGGAGCAAAAGTCCTTGCACCCATGCCAAAGCAGCTTCAAAGAGTCTCTTTGTAGTTATGCCTTTAAAAGCTTACCCCACAGAGGAGATAAAACTTCTCTTTATCCCACTATAACCAGGATGGAGATGTTTGTATTATGCTGATTAAACCTTGCTTATTACAGTCTGGGCCTCTCTGGTGGTCTCTCTCTGGGGGTTGTAATCTGGGCACAACATTATTCAGTGTACTTGATTAAATCTCCTTTCTCTGCTTTTCACCATTCCTCAGTTCATACAGGTAGTTTCCATTGTCAAACTGACACATTTGATATAAAGGAATCCTAGAGGAGTGATTTCCTCCTGGACCACGTCTGTGAGGCATTTTCTTCACTGTTAACTGATGTAGGCCTAGTTCACTCTGGGTGGTGTCATTCCTCAGAAGGTAGGCCTGGTTGTATAAGACAGCCAACTGGACAAACCAGGGAAAGCAAGCCAGGAGATAGTGATCCTCATTGTCCTGCCTTGTGCTCCTTCCCTACTGCCTGCACAAACAGACTATAACCTTTAAACTGAAGCAAAGTGTTCCCAATGCCCAGATTGCTTTGGCACAAGGTGTTCATTACAACAACAGAAACAAATTAAGCATCTTGTCTCTTACTTGGCATATAGGGATGAGTGTCCAAACCTAGTCTGTTAAGCTGTTAGAGCCTGAGGTTTGGCCCTAGAACCCCTGGGCTAACATTAATCACCACAGTTTGACTCAACCTTTCTGAACTAGTTTCTCCAGCAGAGGGATGTAGATAACAGACTATTTGCTGATTGATTTGGCTTTCACAATCTGCCACTGTGAGTGATTCATACCCTTTCTCTTTGTATTGCTGGAGAACACAGGAGTTTTTTTGTTGGCTCTTAGATTTGCAGAATTTAATTGAAGGACAATTTTATTAGTTTTTGCAAGTAAAACAACAGATAGGTAAAAGATATTTCAGCAGCAGCTGGGAATGAGAAGATAGACTTAACAAGACCAACTTCTTTGAGTTTTCTTTGTCAGAATCACTGAAGTCGTCAGGCTAAGCTTAGAACTTTGTCAGTTGTCCTCACCATGGGGGTTGGGTAAGATGTTTTCAGAGTTAGCATGGAATTCTGAGAAGTGAAAGAGAATTTAGGATTTGGTCTGGTATTAGAAAAAAATTTAATAGAAGGGGGAAAGAAAAAAATTATAATTTTACTCTGCAAGTTGGCGGCTTTCTTAGTGAAGATGTCTAAGCCAATATAAGGAGTGAGGGGCCGAAGTTCAGTCTGGACAGAGAGAAGAAAACGCCTCACTCAACTAGGAAGAGTGAAACAGTAGGGGGGCCAGCTGATGGCATCAGAGCAATTAAAGGAATATAACGATTTAGAAGAGTTAGAAAAAAATAGAAAGTTAAAGCAAATTCAGACTGAGTGAAGAAACTGAGAGTTTAGAAGGTAAAACTACTCAGAGTTCAAGGTCATGTCATTGACTAAGAGTGAGGTTAAGCTGTTGAAAGGAATGTTTATATAGGACTACTGGTACATCCGTGTTAGAGTAGACTTAGGGTGGCAATAATCACATTAAACTGGAAACTAAACCCTGTGAGCAATGCAGAAAAGTGACCAAGACATAGGGACTAACACTACAAAATCGATGTGCTAAGTCTTACATAACTTTGCCATTTATTTGTATGGAGATATATCTTACACTGTAGGAATCTACAGATACTTTATATTCATTATGTAAGGCTAAGATATCTTTATTAACATGGGCTTATTAGTTCATAAGTCAATTAAAAACAGAAAAAAATTTCCCTGAAAAGTATTGTTATGTATATTTTAAAATAATGACTATGTCTCTATAGAACCCAGAAAAAGAAAGAAAAAAAAATCCATTTAAAATTATTTTTAACCAGTTCTTATAAAATTCTGTTGGAATTTATTCACCCTAAATGCCATAAAAATTATACAACTTCTAAAATAGCCTACTCTTTTATTTTATTTTTTTTTTATGCTGGGATTAAAATGATGACATTTCCCCCTTCTTTTCACTACATCTAAATCCTCCTCTATACCCTCTGCTGGTCTCTTTCAAATCAATGACCTTAATTACGTTAATTGTTAATAGATATATTCCTAAATATATTAACATAAGCTTCTCATTCCCTATAAGGTTACTTGTACAAATATGGTTTCAGGACTGACCATTTGGAACTGGATAACCAATTGGTATACTCTTTCCTGGAAAAGACTGTTTCTCCTGTTCTTAGAATTCGTAGTTAGCTATAACGCTTTGTGTACGATTGTGCTCTCCTTAAAGACCTTACATTGTTCATTCATTCATTCATTCATTCATTCATTCATTCATTCATGCACGCATGCAGACTTGCATCCATCAGCCAGATACTCAGAGAAGGGCTATTTTGTGTCAGTTGTCTATAATATATCTTCTTTGAATAACTTTGATCAGTTAGCTTCAAGTGATTAATTAGCACTTCTCAATAAGACAAAGATGAATTATTGTCTTGGAACTACATAATCTATTCAAAGAGAAGATAATGCAGATTAAACCAATCTTAACTCTGTCATGACAGAATTAAACACAGGACACTGGAAGTAAAATAGCACATTTAGTTTGAAACTTTCATCTCTGAAAGATCTAATTACCTTTTGCAAAGCATGGAAGGGGAAAAAGTATGTTTTTTCTTACTTTATTTACTGACTATGGATCTCAAGATTGAATTAATTTCTTCTTTATTTCTCTAAAGTAATGAGTTGCTGATAAAGATCATATTTTCAATATCTTAGTTTCAATATCATTAGTTTTCAAAGTACTATTCAAGACAACCATATTAGTGGTATTCTGCATATTCTGTCACATTGTAAAAACTTTACAGTGTATATTCTTCGTGCTCAAGCTAAACTTCTTATGCAAATTCAGGGTATATGTTTCTGGCTGTGGCAGTATGATAGATTCTTTACATATCTTATAGCTAGTTGTCACTTTTCCATTTCAAGGTTCATTTTCTCAGAATTTTATGGCTGTGGGAAACTGAATTTCAATTAGGTTAGGAAGACATTAGGTCATAAAGTTAGTGATGTCAGAAGAGGCTCTAGGTGGACATGGTACCAAATGGACTTTGCGGCTCTCTACAATAAGGTTTTTCGAATTTTTTATTCTGTCACAAGAACCTGGCAGTTATATGACTCATGATTATAGTAAAAATGTCTAATATGTATTATATATTTAATTAATATATATTAAAATGCCAATTTTTAAGACAATATATTTTTTATCTTGATAGCAAAATCATGATATTTTAAAATATTTAAGTTACAAGTAGTCTTGAAAGTGCTATATTGAGGTTTAGAGAAGGAAAGTCCTGAAAAATCACGGATCAAAATGTGACTACATTTGGGACTCACACCTAAGTTACTACGTGTGATTTCTAAATTCAACCTATAAACAGAGGTATTTGGACGTCACTGTCATTGCTACCAATGAAGGTATGTTGGTGAAGGGAAGAGAAGGGTGAAAGTGTTGAGAAGATTTGAATTACTGTAATACTCCAGTAGGTCACACATTTCTCTTTTTCAAAACCAGAAATAGTGCAGTCTGTGATGCTGAAGTTTCACAGTATGTGCTAAATAAGTATCTGCTTCATGGTCAAATGACTAAAGGAAGGACCCAAGGCCCGGCTTCATATCACACTGTCACTCCTCACGTACAGATCGAATGAAACCCATTACAAACGGACACCACGGGCTCGGCTTTAGAGGCATACCTGAAAAGGGTCTGTACGTTCACGATGGTTTTGGCGTCTGCCATGTAGTCTTCCTCAGCACTCATGGTGCTCTCCTTGTCCACAACCACCATGTTGGCAGCAAAGGTCACGCCACACCTGAGCAAATCATCTAGGCTTTGATAAAAATCCACAAGAAAAAAAAAAGAACACAATTTTAAAATCAATCACAATACTATGATCACTGTTGATATTTGTTTATCGTTAGGTTTATGTATGTTGTCTTTATAGATGAATTTATCAAGAACACAGACAGACATTAAGGAGAATTATAAGATAATATGATCTGGCAATATGCAAAATTCAGAATGCTGCAGATACCAACTGTTTCAAAGCACCCATATTTGGAATCTGTTTTTAGTAACACTTACTATATAAACAGTAAAATAGAAAGAAAGTTAATGATAATTCATTATTACAGTTAGTGTACCACTTCAAGGACACAATATTACAATTGGTTGAAGATTCTAAAAAGCTTTCTGCGAAAGTGTAAGAGGGGTAAAGACTATGCTAATTCAGGTAACAAAGCTAATGTAGAAGTATGCTATAAGTATTTTTTAATGCCTAGATTTATTTATTGAAAATCTCTATACTACAGATTCTTGCTACACTAGAAAGAGAGTAGGATGTATGTATATGTATACCTACTTGTGATAAATAAAGCTAGAACAACTTTTTAGCAAAGGACTGAATGGCCAAAGATTTTTTGTCTGCCCGAGGTGACTAGAAAAACTAGGGTTCAAGCACTTATTACCTATTCTACTCAGTTTTTCTTCCTGTCCCTGTAAAATTTCTTGACTAGCATTTTCCATAAAAAAAAAGGATGTTTACCATTGAGGCTGAAATAGGGCAACTGTTTCACTGTCTTTGCTGTATACAGACTTTAAAAAAAATTTAAAAAAATGCCAGGACAAAATCGAGTGGGACTATACTTGATCCCATACAAGAATGTAGCAGTTACAAGGTTCAGTGAAGACAGATAAGAAGAAAATTAGTCCAGACCTCCTGATTCAAAAGAGCAACAATAAAATGTACACAACTACAGTCGCTACCGATAGTTACTAAAGTTTGTTTCTAGAAATTACTTTAAAGCAGATGGTTGGTTCATAAAGCCATGTACCTCACAGTGGCATTATCAAGGCCTAAGCCTAAGACCTCCAGAAATAATTCAGGTATGTGGCAGGCCGGGAAAAAGGGATGAGGGAGGGCAGCAGGAGAGAGAAATACTGTGCTTAAATTTGGAGCTATTTTCTGTGACAGAGATTTTATAGTGAAAACTGTAAAAACAGAATTTCATTTCAAATAAATTCACCATGAGAAAAGAGCCCAGAAATATAACATTCAATCAACACAATGTTCCTCAAGATTAAATCCCTAATATAATAGATCGACTTTAAGTGTAGGAGATTCATTGTACTTATTATTATTGCATCATAAAAGTATATTATAGAAAGTATCTGGCAGCAACTGGGGGTTTAGGCCAGTATTAACGAGCTTGTCAGCATTTGTAACTCCTTGGTTTAAGAGCCCTTGATCACTGGAAAAAGCTGCTTCTCCTTAAGGAGAATATGATGATAACTAAGTCAACTCGCTTCTAGCATCTAGTGATTTCAACTTATCTCCTAATATTTCAGCCTTCAAAAGATTTTTCTCCATCAAAATTCTCGATTAGAATTTTATAGGAAAAGGGAATATAAATTTGTAAGAAGTCAGTTTTGCTGAGTCAAAGAATAAATAATTGCACAAAACTGATGCAAATGTTGAACACAGATTTTCTTAAGTGGGATTGTTCTGACTTTACATGTTCTCAGGTGCATTTGTTGATTTCATCCTTAATCTATTTCCTGTTGTAGTTACTCAGGACTGCAAATTATCACTAAATTCTGTGTTAGAATTTAGAGATAACAAAATAATTGAGATGTTATTAGTGAAACATTTGGAACTGCTATGCGATTAATCCTTTAGTTTTTCTAATTAACACCCTAACTTATTTCGAGTGTCCTATGACTGTATTTTTATGACTCTAGGCTCTCTTTCCTCTCCCTGCTACTGCTCGACTGTGTATCATTTTTAAGCATGGTTGCTTTACAAAGTTCAGCCACCAGAGGGCAGCCAATGAAAAGCAATCCAAGAGAAATAAGCCCTAAAGATACTCTAACCAGGGATCCCTTTTATCCTTCCAAGACTCAGTTTTTCTAAGGACTGGAATGTGAAATTTGCAAGTATGAGGAAGTATTCTTGTTCCAAATAGGTTTTATATTGCATGGACATTTCAAATAACGCAATCAAGAATTATACATGGACACTTCATATATAATTCCCTCTCTAATATATACACGTGCATATAGATATGGTGACCCACCTTAAATACTTACTAGTCTAAAATCAATCAACCTTGGTTCATCTCCTTCTTAGGAACTTAATTCTCTAAGTTTCCTTTTTTATTAGCGTAGATACTTTACAATAGTATTTCATGTAATTTGTCTGGTGATAATTTACCTTTTCTCAATAATGGTGTCACAACAGAGTATATTTATGTTTTATGTTACTGCATTACATAATTACATGCATTACATAATTTCAATTGAGAAATTATATTATTATAAATTACTAAATATGCTTGAATAACTTGTCAAGCTATTTTTACTGTTTTTATTTCAAGTTATTGTAATGGTCTCACTGCATTGAAATGTGGAATTTTAAAGCATTTTTTGATGCCTTTAGCAATAATATTACTAATATTATTATTACATAATATTATGTCCTTTTGCAAGAGACATAAGACTGAAAGAGCTCTTCAAATGGTGTGCATCTGACCAGTTTGACATGCAGCAATGTCTGTTGCAATTCAACAATGAATTATGGCTTAGGCAGTATGATAGAAGATGCAGAACACAGGGGCATGAGCTCTGCAAGCATGGGTCACCATATTTACTGTATCAACACGACAAAGTACACGCATCATGCAGGACCAAGACACAGCACTTGACAGACCACAGGACACTACACTACTCATGTGCCATAGATATTGTCACCTACTTGTCAATAGAGCCCACCATGTAGTAAACCATTGGAAACCAACAGATTGCATCCAGAAAATGCATATCTGGCCTATGTAGCAGATGGGTTACAAAATGAAACACAGTGTCACAACAGAGGCAGCACTTCTAGGAAAGGGAAGCAAGTTCATTTAGTTTGCATTTCCAAAACCAAACACAAGGTACATCCTAAACTGCTATTTTGCTAAAGATTATCATTTGCACTTCTTATGAACCACAAAGTACACAAAGAAATGTGAAGTATAAATCAGAAACATTATGGCAAAATTCTACAAAATCTTTCATGATTACTCTTAGTGAGTACATAATGTTCATCGATTAGTTCAGTTACACAATGCAGAAGAGGATTTGACAATGAAGAGCAAACGGTTTTGTTTTCTTAGATGACCTCAAGCACCACAAATACCTCTAAGAAGTAATTGGTAAGCTTGAGAATCAAAAGAGCTTTGTCAAAGGAATGTATATAATCACAGCGTGCTCCATATCTCAGTGTGTCGGGTATAAGGTCTATATATGCATGGAAAACTGTGTTATATAAAGTTACACTGACATTTACCCGATGTAATGGTGAGCAAATGTTCATTAAGACCAAAATCTTTACTTTTAAGATCAGCAAAGGAAAGAATCATAAAGTTCAAATGTTCTTAGAAATCACCTAAAAAGCTATATCCACTTCATAGCTTTTAGTTTATAATAATCAGCATATACAGATTAAAATTTCATTCAATGAGCAGTAAAATGTATTCTTTTATATTTATAAAACTGCATCTGATTAATTTATAAGATATGTAGAATCTTAACTACATAGATAAAAATCATGAAAACACAATATGTTTCATTCTTTAAAAAGACAGGTGGCAGAACTGGAGAATATTATAGAGGTGATTTTACTTTGGATTTTGAAAACTGAGTAGGGATTTGGCAAGTACGACAGAGCAGGGAAACTCCAGGTTAAGGTAATGAGAGAGTCTTTGCCGTTTCCCAGATGCTGATCCCCAGTGTGATCAATTCTTTTCCTAACCGTTTTCTTTCTGCTATCGTCCCTCCAATTTCCTTGAACTCTAAAGAAAAAGAAGGTACACTACAGTAATGTAGTAACAAAACTTTCCAAATGATAATACTATTAAAATTTTGCCTGAATTGCTTCCTCCAGTGAATTTATTTGCAATAGTGAATGAACCGGTACTTTTACTTTGTTTTAATCTACATAATTCAGTTTTGAAAATATTGAATTATTTAACTGATAAATCATATTCACTTTATGTAGCCATTTCTAGTTTAATTTCCATATAGCATGTTATGCACACATTTAGATGGCTTTTGGGCATCATCAGTTTTGTCAAGATCCCAAGCATTCACAGAGTAGATATTGTTATCAGTCTTAAGTCATTCTTAAAGATCTTGATATATGATGATTTGAATCAGTATTCTAACACATACATTTGTGGGATTTAGGATAGAGATTTCAATTCTATTTGTAGACACTTTGTTGCTTCTCAACATAGAAAGATAATGTTTTGGGGATCTCGATATACTTCATAATTTTAGAAGCATATGTAAGGATGCAAGCACTAAAAGTACTGAAAGATCAAGATGTTTTGGGTCTTAAAAACATTTTTGGGCTAATCTTACATTAATAGCTTGTTTTTGTTTTTTTAAGTGCCATTCTTAATTGGTAATTGTAGATATGTACATGTATTTAATGATATCTAGTTTAATCTGCCATATTCATTTAGGTTACGATTATATCAATTCTTTATACTATCTCTCTGCACAAATTTCCCACTGAGTCTCCAGTCTATGCTTTTCTGAACTATTTCATAATAGATCATTGAATTCAACATGAGACGTAATTTTTTCTAAGAAATAAAGTGTACCCAGGTCATTGTGGCAAATAAGGCTTTAAGCTATGGCTGCCATCATGTGAAAGATAAAATTCAAGGTGAGACCTTCATAGATTTCCTTTTCATCCTTTGGTTGAAGAGATGACAAACTTTAAATGTGTGGGGGAAAAAGGTCTTTTTAAAGAAAACTCATCAATGTTATTTACGATCTATTTACAACATGTATTTAAATAAACCAGAAGTCTTCCAAATTGTTCAAACTTGCTTTTAAATAGGGATAATACTATGCATCTTCATGTGGTTTCAGCTATCACAAGGAAAAATCAAGTACCCTAAACTTTGTAAAAACATATTTTTGATGAAAGACACTAACTTTAAGACTCCTCTATGATGTACAATTTTACAAACAATTTTACATTCATATATTTTGTAACTGTTCAAAGTTGACAACTGTATTTAAAACACCAAGCTACTTAATAATTGAATTTTCCTAATCATTGGGAGGCAGTGAATTAGCAAGCATAATTATACATTAAAAAGCATTAATATTGAGAAACTAAACAAACACATAGAACATTCATCACAAATATGTTTCTTGTCTCTATTTTATATCATGTTCCAAGAGTACAATGAAAACTTTAATATACAAGAAAATTATTAATAAAACAAAATAAAATGTGTTACTTTTTTCTGGGTGCCAAATAGAGAATCCTATTTTGTCTATTAAATATGGCATGAAAGAATCATGGTGAAAAAAAAAGAAATGTGATGAAAGGATCAGATGACTTATCTATAAATTTTATTAAAAAACATATAAAAATGTAAAACTTATTATTTATACAAAATAGATAAATCACTTATTACACACAAAGAAATATTTTAGTTTGTTTAATCTAAGAGACAGTGATAAATATATCAATTGATGCAGATCAGAATAAATTCATAGACCAAAGTAAAAAAAAAACACAGAATTACCAGTTATAAATAAAATAAAATAACAAAAATATACAAAGCAGTCAGTGTTCTAGCATTTCTGGACTGTCACCTAGATTTGATCTTGCCTTAGTATGTGACACATATTATCTAAGCTAGGAATAACTTAAATTTCTTACCATTTACAAATTAAAGAAAAAAGGAGACGAGGTACAAGAATAAATACCATCTAGGCTGCTCTAGAGGTTAAGCTTAGGTCTCATTTTGTCTGCCTCAAACAAAATGATAAGGGGGGTATTTATCTTGTATTTTAGCAATTATTTACAAATAAGCTGAAATGTTTACATATTATATGCAAAGAGGTAGATTGATGTAAAGAATGATTAGTGTAAAAATTAATGAGTTCAGCATGCATCTCACTCATTTATGTTTGTTTGTTTGTTTTTGTTTTTGAAGACAGGGTTTCCTTGGGTAGCCCTGGCTGTTTTGGAACTCACTTTGTAGACCAAACTTGCCATGAATTCACAGAAACCCATGTGCATCTGTCTTCTGAGTACTGGGATGATTAAAGACATGCGTCACCATGGCCTGGATACCCCCATACCACTTTGAGCTGGCCCAATCTCCTGCTTCCTGGCACATTTTGTCTAACTTTGTTTAATATATTCCAGCTTTTATTGTCTGCTAAATTTCAGCTGGGTGACCTTTAAGGTAGTGTCTATAATAAAAATATTTGAAATCTTTCTAGCACGGAACATCGAGGAGAGCAGATGGTGTCCCAATCAGAACTGACATCACTCTGATGAACTGTGGACAGATCAGCACTGCTCGGCTGAGGCACATAAAAGATGTTTTCAATGCGCCAGGCTTGATAAACATTGAAATGTGTAAGTCTTTTTGTTTGGAAATATTCTGTAACATCTATTTTATACTGGTATGTGTTTTAAGTATTAACATTTTAATACTTCATATTTATGACATATCTGTTTCTATATGGAATTAATTTTGTCTTTTCGATTAATTTATCTCCACAGCCATTCACTTAATATTATCTTCACCACTGCCCATTTAAACTTTGTCAAACCCCCAAATTAAGTAATGCTTGCCAAAGTAGAAAGGGTCATGATTATAAAAGTTATTGAATATGGATCTGTTTTAAAGAGCATAGCATCATTTTATATAAATTTGTACAACAAATTGCAGACCAGAAGCCATTTCAGAGCAACAGGTGTTTCATTGTTTCAAAAGGGGAGAAAAGATTGCATAGGACTCTCTGGAGCATTAGTTATTGGAGTTCAGGTTTTGATTCCTCATTCTTCATCAAAGAAGCTGAAGATAAGTAAAAATGTTAGATGTCCCTTTGGAGACATACCCAGGAAGCTGAAGGTTTTATAACATGTCCTTGCAATTTAGTAAATAAATTGAAACAATTATAATACATAGTGTATGCTAATAAAACAACCACTTTAAACTTAAGTAGGATTATGCTTAGCATAAATCAGCAAACAGCAGCACCATGTTGAAATTTATAATCCAAACCATCAGCAATTGGTAAGGGTGATATATCTTCAATGGGTAAATATTGGAATTTAGGCTAGTTTGTTGTCTATAAAACTAACTGAAAATAATACATATTGTCTGTACATTTGTAACTAAATCTCACCTTAGGTAAGATACAGAGGAAAGAACAATGAATTAGTCATTGCATAGCTGGACCTAATTCTAAAATTGATCTTGGGAATATTATCTGGATGTCATTACATCTTCAGCTCTGCTTCATACCATTCATAACAAAAGTTTATTCAAACGTTTAAATTAAATGCAAGCATTAAGACTGCTAACTTCCTGAGTACGTTTCTCTGGAGCCATGATTTCTATGTATTATGATTATATAAAATAAGATACAAATATCAAATATGATGATTTGTAATGAATATTTAACATTCACTATTATTATAACTATATACAGGGAAAGCCCACCAACTTTTTTAATTGATCTCCATGGTTACATTCAATTAAGAGAGTATTGAAAGGTGATATGTACACAGAAATTGTGACCTTAAAGAGAAATAGTAACCTGTCAGTAATCCAGCTAACGGAGCTTTCAGACATTTTGTGTGATTAACCACATTCAGAAAATAGGGATATATACAAAGAATCACAGAACTATACAAATCTATTGAATGAACCAATACTCTAGGATTCAGAAATGATAATGACTTTTTCTTCAAAATATAATGGAATGTATTAGATTTTGAATAAAATTTTGAATGGAATGGTTTGAACTATGTTTGATATGATAATGAGGTAAAGGGGAATAAATGGATGAGTTAAGACTACTTTATAAGAATGGAGACTAAAAATGAGGAGTATACTTCTATTTCATAAGTAGGACATTACTCCAGAAGAAAATGAGTATTTTTAGAGGTGGTTAGTGAAAAGTTACATATCAGGAACCAAAATTTAATATTGAAATATTATGAGGAAGAGGACAGACCGGTCCAGCTTGAGTACTATCAGAGGATGTTCTGAACACAGTCCACTTCTTTCTTTTGATGGTCTTCCTTCTATATTTTTATAACTGGGGATTTTAATTGAGTTAACCTTTCTAGTCATTCACCATGAGGATACCACAGTAGTCTGCTATGGCCATTTTTTTATATTGTTTGTCGCATTATAAGGCCATCCCATAGAAAATTAGCTCCAAACAAAATATTTTACTTAGTTAACTGAAGTGTTTATAATAACAATTTGGAAGCTCTGCAGCTTCTCCCCAGAGAACCTCTAGAATTCAGAGTGTATTGAAAACACTGGGAAGGAGCTTGACAATTCTTCTATTGTTATGGCCATACTACACACTGATTGTCAAGCTCCTGGTGTTTGCTTTCATATACTTTAATATCTGCTAACACTGTGCTCATGACAACCAATTTGTGAAGGGCACTGTAACTTTAAAATAAAATCATTTTGACCATTTCATTCAGGGACTTATGTATTCATCTGTAGGATTTTCTAAATGCTTAAGTAGTCATATTTTAAAAAGTAATCCAATCAAAAAGTTTATAGATATACAGAGGTGATGCTGCACAACTGGTTTTTTGTTATTGTATATGAACATCATCATAAGTAAAATACACAGTGACATTCTAAGCTATAACATATAAAGGTAGATCAATAAATGCTTTTCTGATAATTTATGGTTAAAGAACAAAACTGTACAATTTTGACAGGTGTCTTCCATGCCTGTTGTTTAAATTGAAGAAATTTGCAAAAGATATTTCAATGGCTACTTTCAACTGGTACAGTGAGTAGATGACCATTTGCATATTCATTTCAAATAAAAGTTTCCAACTCAATGATATTTGAGTAGTATTGATGAAACATACTATAATCAATAATGTTTTCCATCATAGCATATACTCTATCTCCCAACGAATTCTGTACCATAATGTATCTGATTTAAAGTAGTATCAGTAAATTTAAGTAAATTATTTTAATGTACAGTAAAATTAAAATATCTGTCTGTGTATCTTAAAATATACTTACGGGTTATCCAATAGCAGAACTATGGGATTTAATTCTTTCTTTGGTCTATAATATGCCCTGAGAGGTACAATAAAATTATATAATCCATTTCCAGCTGTTTCAGCTGCAACTATAATTAGTTTATTTTTGAATCCATAGGCTTTTGCGTCCTCATAGTAGTTATGCTGGCAACTCTAGGGAAGAAAAATTATACAAAGAAATGCCATTTTTACACTCCACTAAAATTGGGTCAAAGAATTTAGGATCTATGGTTATGTAAATTTTATCTAAGTAGTTTTCTATCAGATTGGAGCACAGTTACATTTGTCTTTACCTAGTTCTCCAGCTTGATGTGGGCAAACAGTGATGAATAATGAAAAGGAGAGGTAGGATACACCTGATGCTGAAAGTGGACGAGGCGTGTCCTGCTCGCACTGCGAGCTAAAAGTTGCTTCAGTACAGTCACTCAGCATCTATTTTGATACAGCACTGACATGTGACTCCCATTTTGAAAATACCTTGATGCTAAAAAGCCTCAGGGATAGTCCCATTACTAGCTACTTAAAGTTATGAAATAAAAAAGGAAATAAAACAGAAAACTAGAAAAGATGAAAACTGAACTGTTTAAGTCCATACCCGGGTTAAAGAGTAAAAAGCAATACATACAAAGCAAAGCACAACACTTGATCAGAACTCACTACAGAGCTGAAGTGAGCACAAAATTGTTAGAAAACTAATTTAATTTCTAAAAAGTTAGACTCAGAAGAAATTAATTAACATTACTAAATCAAGACAATTTTCAATCTAAATTATCTGTGTATTAACGGACTTATTAGATTTTTTCTTCATCATTTTAATGTCTCTACATAAACTTTTCATTTATCTGAGTCAGTATTATTTGCTTCTTTGTGTGTTCTTTAACTATAAAGTATCCATTGCATTAGTCTTTAATAAAATTATTTTTATATGGTGGAAATGAAGCACCATGTGTGAATAAAAATAAGAAAACAATTATATCTATAAAGATTTCAGATTTTGATGCTACAAGAGTCACAAAATATTGTGGAATATGTTTAAAGAAATAAGAAAAAGGCACTTAAAGAATCAACAAAATCCTAGTTAATATTCAAAACAGTTGTTTAAATATCTTATATTTAATTTTATATATTCTCTCGTGTTGAACAATATAACTCAAAAGTTAATTCAGAGTTGAAGATACAGGTCAGTCAGTGGTAAAGCACATTCTGAGTATGGGTGAAACACCAAGCTCAATTCCCAATAGTGAAAAAAAATTAAATAACTTATTTAATGTAGTTGAAAAACTCAATTACAGAACAGAGATGAAATAGCAACCCAGATGCAAATACAAAGCAAAAATAAAAGCTACAAGCTGAAATAGAAATCACAGTCAGAAAGAAACCTTATTCAAATAAATATTGACTGAGAATTTTCTAGGAGTGAACAAAGCAGAAAGCCTCAAAGAATCAGTGAATGCTAATCCAAATGAATAAACAAAGTCACATATTCCCACACATTATTAAGAAAGCAGAGGCCAGCCATGACTATGGGACATTAATTATCCATGAAAAAAAGAGTGATTAGCTACAAAAGATAACAATAAGAATGATGGATATTTATAGTAGTCAGAAGGATAGAGGCATGGAAGAAAGAAGCTATTGCAAAGGTAGACACCAAGCTCACCATCCGTCTAGAATAAAGATGAAAGGCATCCAAGGGAAGACATAATGAAAAAAATTGTCAACCACCAAATCTCACTTGCAGAAATTTCAAAAGTTGAAAATAAGGCTGTATGAAAATGATCTAGTAAGTAGAGAAAAAATATCTAAAGCAAGAGAATGGTAAAGAAGAGAAGCAATAAGTCCTCATAAGATACTGGGTAGAGATTTTTATAGTTCTGATATTCAGAATCTACAGCCATATAAAGAAATAGATAAGGTCACCAAGAAAGGGATTGAAGAATACCGATGAGTGAAGGCTTAGAAAGGTTAGAACTGCAACACCCATGAAATATCACAGGTAAGAGAACTTTATGGCTCATGAAGATATAGAAGGGACACAGTCATTAAGAAAATCCAAAGAGACAATCCGAAGTTAGTGTTGAAACACTTTGGCACTGGGACAGAATGATAATGCCATTCCAATCCACACACTTCACAGACACAGTGGAGCCAACTGGTTAATGCCACCCCATCATCCCAAAGTAAACTTCCATTTTCAGAGCAGACCCTATATACAAGTCTAATGTTAATAAGACAGCAAAATAATCTCCTCTATAGGCATGAATCAATAAAACTACATATTTTTCTTTATTAATGTAGCAAAAAGCCATTAATATACTGCTTTTAAAGGTCCTCTACTGGGGCGATATCTTTTCTTTTGAAGAGCTGAGTCTTACAATGAGAATTAGATTAGTCGCTTGAAGATAATTCACGTTTACTCTTTTGGTTTCCTGATGCTTCCCGACTCTCTCTCTATATATATAAGCACCACGAAGTGAATTCAGGCATCAAAGTACCTAAGATATATGTCAAGAATCTTCTTGAAGGAAACCATCAAAAGTACTATATTTGAACATGACTTAGGAAACTGTAATCTTGGAAGAAGTCTTATTTAGCAAAACACAACAGAGATTACCTGTAACAGCAAATGTTTCAAAAATAAAAGTTAAAAAAGAGGACATCAAAATACTAAGGGCCTGAGAAATAGAATTCCCAATGAAAATGGAGCTATATGGAATACTTATGAGAAAGAGAAAGAAGCACTGGCCAACTTGAAATAGATGAAGTTTAGAGCTCACAAATATTCTTTCAGTCTTCTTCAAAAGTAGCAAAAAACAACATTTGTAACTGAGAAAACAGCAAGCATATTAAAATGAATTGAAACACAATTCAATAATTAACTATCTTAAATTAAATTTAATGACTAACATAACCCTTCTAAGAACACTATAGCATTAAAATTATGTTCATTTTACAAATAAGAAAGCTGCACGTCATTGTGGCTTTCTTAAGTTGTCCAGAACATGAATGGGTGCTGCAATTATAATTTTAACCAAAAGAATAAATGAAAAAAATCCCTGATTAGGAGTCAAGATATGTTTGAATCTCTTTAAGGTATATTATGTTTCACTTTAGCCTTTTCCTCATTACTCAGGAGAACAAAATCAAAGAAAAAGAGAAAAATGATCACATTCTCAGACTTTTCTGTTTGAGTAAATTCTTTAAAGCCTTCAGGCAGGAAGAGAGAACTATTTGAAAAATGTGGGAATGAGATATGAGGCAAGACACATACATCAGCTTCCACCTAGTCACAAATGTACTTGTCTCATTTAATCAACAGATTTAAAAAAACACATAGATTTAATATGCTACCAAACACAAATTGTAACTAAATAGTAACCAAAAGTAATTTAACAGTTTTTATGCCTCTGTCTTTCCTTTAATAAAATAACACAAGTTGGCTACTTAAATAGATGGATAAAGTTGTTTGAGAGGATAAAAGCAAAATTAACCATTTTATGATATCATGATTATATGTAATGTACTTTATATGTTTTTAAGTATTTATCATGTTTATAAGTAATACACTTTATCATATTTATACTTTCAATGAAGTATTTTGAACAAATTGTATAAATGTATTTAAATGTGTTCAATAGTTCATGGTATAATTTTATTTTTGGAGAGAATAGCACCAACAAGTAACCATTACCTTGTCTAATCTTAAGCAGCAGAAGGGCACTTTTTCTTGAAGCAGGTGACAAAAAGTAGGTGAACTTCCTATGTATGGAGAGTAAGGTGGGTAGCCCTTGGCATATCTGGAAAGCAATATAAGATGTTACTCCTGGAGATTTCATGGAGAGCTAGACCCCGCAGATATGACCCTGATCTTCTGTTTGATTACATTAGAATTAAAAGCCTATGCTTCTAGCTTATTAAGAAAATCACATGATCTTCAAAATGTGAAGTAAATTATGATTAAATATGACTCAATATAAAGTTTTGTGATATATATTTTTAAATAGTTGAGAAAGTATTTCCTGTCATGTAAAAACTATATGGTTTGAATTCTCGACTAATGAAATCATCATCAATGAACCACAGCCCTTGTTGGTTACTGGGATCAGCAGCAATGAACCACAGATATTGTTGTTCAATGAAACCAGCATCAGTGGACCACAGCCATTAACACTCAGGTTGACCTGAATAATGGGGTTTTTGTGTTTGATTCAGCTAGAGAAATGAGCAACTGCAACAAGAAACATAGATACACAATTGTCATTTCCTTTCAGAAAACATTTCTCAATCATCATTCTTGAAGACATAAACATGTATCCATAACAAATAGCAATGTTATGCCTTACAAAGTATACTTAAGGCAGACTGCATTATAATGTTTTGCTGTATCGATATTCATTAGCCATGCACACATTACTAAAGGAGAAAAAGTAAGTTAATTAGTGAAAAACAGGGGTTTTCCTGGAATTGTTCTTAAAATATTATCAGAGACATTTAGTTTGTTTACTGACTTTTCAAATCAGCCACCTGCACATTTTGGCTACACCAGTGTAGAACATGGAACTTCTAAAGGGCAGAAGCATAAAAGTTAATTAGCAAATAAAAGAAAATTACTTGAAGCAACATTTTCTCATTCAAAAGGGAGGCTCTTGATTTTTGGTAACGTTTCCTGTGATATAAAGTTAAGGCCTTGTTGATAGTACTTTCTAGATGCTGGGTTTTTTGCACATTAAATTGTGCACATTTTATAAATTTAGAAGCTGCAGTTATCACTGTTACTTTCATATCTCTTTGATTTTCTTATAAAACAGTTCTTTTACCTCTCCATGATCTAGAAATCTAAGAAAAAGTATTTAATTAACAGTTTAAAACATTTCCCATAAGAATGGTTGCCAGCAGGGATGGTGCCCAGTCTGCTTGTTTCTCATCCTATATTTTCCAAATGTACTTGAGCATTTGGACCACAGAATACTTTGAGACAAGACTTTGTCTTCATGTATATTGACATTGTATGAAACAAATAGAAATTGTGGATGAATTTCAAGTTTATTTTTCTGAGTTTCAAAGACAGCTCATTTTCAGTTCAATAAAGCGTGAAATGAATTTTTATGACCACAAATGTGAGAGTGAGACTGAGACCTGATCAGCGATGACTGTCCTGGTACACCTTGTCACAATGACAACACTTGTAGGGACTAATGCCATTGGTTGCTCAGTACTAAACATCAAAGGAGCACTTTTCTCCATCGTTTTAATTAGGCTTTATATAATGCAAGGAGGTGGCAACAAACAATTTACAAATAAATTGAAGTCACACTATTAGTTTGTAAACAAGCATCATAAGACAAAACTGGGATGGAATAAATCTTTTGAGATAGCAGGTCAATATTGTAGACCACTGTTCTTTCAGCTTTCCAATGGTAACATAATGCAGAGAATAGCACGTGTTAACATGTATGACAGGCTTAAATATGCTGACTTCTATACAGGTAGATACTGTAAGAGAATGGAAGTTTAATGAAGGAAGAATATGTCTTTCATTTGTAAATTTAAATTATTTCTAGCCTCCAAATATAAAAGGAATTCTAAATGGTGAAATGAGAAAACATTTCATGTTAGTATGTCATTTGATAAACTTCTGCACTTAATGATGGTTTAATTTTGCTTTGAACTTGACAGACTTAAAAATCATCTAGAAAATATGTTTATAGGTGAAGATGATTCCAAAGAAGTTTAACTGATATGACCAGACTCACTGTGAATGTAGGCAGTATTATCTCAGAGGCTGAGGTCCTACACTTAACAAAAAGGAGAACATCAGATAGGCACCAGCATTCCACCCATCTCTGCTCCTGAGTGCACCATGTGAACAGCCATCTGTTGTCACCAGGCCTTCTCTGTCATGATCAAATGTGATCTCAAACTGTGACCCAAAATAGACCTTTCTGTACTTAGGTTACTTTGGATTTTTTCACAATAGTGAGAAATGTAAACTTCAAAATGGATGTGAATGAAAGAAATTAAAGATATAAGTGCAGTAGAATAAAATACAACTTTGAAAATGCAACTTATATTACTCACAAACAAAATTGTATATTTTTACATTAAGTTAAAGATAATTTAGGAAAAATAGGGCTGGAAGTTTATATTGAAGGCAGAAAATCAATGTCTTATAATACTCTGTAGTGAGAAAATGATTAATAGAGAACTATTTGAGCAATGATTCTGGATCATCCAGAAGGAAACAAAAATATTCCCTTCCTTAATTTTAAAGTTTATCCCTTGATAAGAAACTATAGGCAACTGGCGACATGAGAATGAGTCTTCTCCAATGATGAGCCATCTGGTATGTTATCCAATCCAAAGTAGTCAACAATAAACACATGAATATATAAGCAACACTAAGTAGACTCCACAGAATGTTTTTATATATACATGTTTATATATGGAAAAATAATTATTAATGAAGATGTCATTCATTCATTAATGAAGAGATTGAGGGGGAAGTGGGAATATACTGAAGGAGATGGAGGGTGAATGTTAACATGGGAATGATGTGAATAATGTATCCGTGTAGGATATTCTTCAAAAATTAAACTAAAACGTGTTAGCAAAAACAAAAGCAGACAAACAAAAACTTAGAAAATCAAACCTACTCTAAATTTGAAGAGGTTTCTTCATCTGGTGTAGTTTCATCTTCTGATTGGTCACTTAAAAGATCACATGTTTGAATTGATGATGAATCTGCAACCTCTAAAACAGGAGCAATACTAGGTCTTCTTAATTCTTTGCTTCCTTCTGAAGGAAGAGCCAGGGTAGGGCCACTTGCTGCCCTACAACTTGTGTCTTGCAAGTCTATAGCCACGGTACCTAAAACAACAAAACATGAAAATCCATTAGGACATTTCTAGTAGCTATGTCATAATTATCACTTGGTGGTTAAAATAAAGGAAATGTTATCACATTATTAGGGTGGCTGTGTGTCTGCCTATCTGTGTCTGCTTGCCTGTCTGCCGGCCTAACTAATAGCTATTAACGCTGAAAACTTGATTCTTTTTCAGTTAAAAATTTCACTGGGTAAGAAATAGTGTATCCATAAATGTATATATCACAACATATATGGGGGGTCAGTTAGACATAGTAACACAAACTTTTAATGTCAATAGTCAGGAGGCATATGCAGGTTGATCTCTGTAAGTGCAAGGGCAGTCTTATCTAACTAGTAAGTTTCAAAGATACCCAATAAGACCCTGCCTCAAATAATTATTTGTTTCATTTCTAGCTTTGGGAGACTCGAGCTTGGATCCAAGTGTGGAAATACGAGAAGCAGTAAGGTATTTAAGAGGTTTGGTCTTCTGTGAAGTCATTATAGGAAGTCCAGCCAGAGTTACTGAAGTGTTTGGGCAAAGATAATGGTGGTGGCTACTAAAACCACATCCAAGAGAAAGAGAGGAGATGTAGGATTTTTTTTTAAGAAGGAATGAATTTTTTTCTTTTGTTTGGCTTTGAGGGATTCAAATTTTATCAAATCAATTTATTGATGCAAAGAAAAGCTATCTAGTATGTTATTATCTTAAAGTTGTAGAAGCGAGTGCACATCTACTACGTTTACCATTATAGATGATCGTGCAGTATGCTAGTACCTCAGAAAGAAAACAGAAAGAAAGAAAAAATGGCATGCCAGGATTTTTTTAAGGACTCTGTCAAAAGCAGATTGAGACACAGCTTCATGCCAACATATCAAAACTCTCCCTCACTTATTATCAATTAGAAGATAATACACATACGTGTCTTCATAGAAATACATTGTGTATTAAATCCTCTCACTTTCAAAGGAATACTTACATAACCTCATCACCAATATATATGACTGTACATCACCTACAAATGCCTAGTTGTTTTCTTTCCTAAGAAGAAAACATATTAAAAAACATGCTCCGTTCTGTTTATCTTCAGTTATCTTGCAAATACTGATATCTACCAGCAGTCTGGGCCCAGAGAAAGAGCATGGTAAATTTATAATCCACAAGAGAGATCTGTAAAAGCAGTTAGGAGTGTAAAAACAAGACTTTCTTTGCACCATCTTTTACTCTTACAAATGTTTTGTTCGTTTTGAGGTCTTTCTCTTTTGCATAAAGAGATAACTTGAGTTTTTGAGGTAGAAAAAAATCAGGGGTAAAGACAGACACAAGGGATATGCAATTTTAAAAGCAGAAGCCAACTCTTTTGAGGATTTTGTAGGGGAGTAAAATGATGAAGCTCAATAGCATATATGTATGTATTGTGTTGTGTAAGGATGGCAGGATGTAGCAATAGCAGCCTGTGATTTAGGATAGTGGTAGACTTAAAAATAATAATAAGGGCAAACCAAATTCAAGTTCAATACCCCAAAAGAGAGAATCAAGAGAATTCACTGAGCAAATGAAGACAATGTACGTAAATTTTACATAAAAAGAATGGCATATATTTCTTAAGCAAGGGATTATACAGTTATTTGTTCACTTGTGGTTTAGTGGAAAAATGTAATTAATTTCATATTGAATGGCTTTATATTACTTCATTATTTTGTAATAAATGCCAAAATAAATGATGAGAGTAAGATGAAGTGAGTCTTGAAAAAAATAAAACAAAACAGAAAACATCGGGAATATTTCCAATCAGCTATTGTATAGACAATTAACAAGAAAAACATACAAGGAAAGCATTTAAAATTAGTAAAACAAAGTAATTATTGAACAGTCTTTGTTAATCTTGCATCTGATGTGGGATACGCCTCTGTATGCTGTGAATATGTTTTATTAACCTTGGTCAATAAAGAAGCTTCCTCGATCTATGCCAGGGCAGAGTATAACTACACAGAAAATCCAAACAGAGATAGAGGGAGAATGAAGGCAAAGTCAGGAGATGCTGGGAAGAGCCACCGGGGAAGCAAGGTGTGAAGTAACAAGCCACTAGACTTGTGGTAAAATGTAGAGTAATAAAAATTGGTTAATTTGAGTTGCAAGAGCTAGTTAATAACAATCCTGAGATAATAGGCCAAACAGTATGTAATTAATATTATTCCTCAGAGTAGTAATTCTGGAATTGACTGTCAAGAGACTAACTGCCAGTAACATGCATTGTTGCTACACCAACAGTTTAGAAATTTACTTCTATGTTATATAATCATGCATAGTTTACAATACACAAGGAAGTTTTGAAACTATAAACCTTTATTAATATAGATGTGTATTTATAATCTTTTAAAACATATAAACTAAAGGCAATTTCAGCAAGCATGTACTGACCCATGCTGGCGATGATGCTGTGGACAGGCAACCTTGAAGGACCATGATAAAATGACCTTGACACATTGCTCTTTCTCTGCTGGTCTTGGTTCTTAAATGCTGAATTTTCTTCTTTGGTAATATTAATATAAAAACATATATCTGAAGCATTCATAATGTATCGAGGACCTGGATTCAGCAAAATGTTTTTATTATCCTCCCTCCTAACACCAATCAAGCAGACACCAAACCTTAATTTAAAAGAAGAATATAAGAGTTTAAGAATTACATTTGGGGAAAAAATTATCTTTATGTTGTTTTAACTGCTTACATTTATAAGAAAATTAATCGAATATAATCTATTAGAACACAGTAACAACATCAAATAACAGAACTAAGAGGCAGGAGAGAATTCTACCATTTGATAATCTTATTTTTAATGACAAAATCAATTCAATTTGTCATAAGAATTATACTATATATATATATATACATTTAAATGACAAAAATATAAAGGAGAATATAAAATATTAGAATGCTGGTCATATAATAAAGGTAATTGTGTTTTATATTTTTAGGATAACTACTAATGTCAAAATAATGAATAATATTTCTTACCTTTTTCAAAATATTTACAATCTATTGGAATAAGGGAGACTTTTATAAAATGCCATGTGAAAAGAAAATGATGTCTCTTAATCACCCTTACTATCGTTTCTACAACCTCTCATATATTCAGCTTTAGAAAGAAATATTTAAAATAGTCGCCAATGGTTGTACATGTTCAGGAGAAAAAATTAAACATGTTGAAAGTAATATATTGTTAAAATATTTCTTATTTCTCTTTGGTGATGTGCAAACTTTCAAAATTCATCTTAAAACCTCATTGAGTGAGTAAAATTGGAAATATATGTATTAGCCAAATATGTATCAATAAAGCCACTGAGAATTAAAGTGAGTACACTATATATTAGTTAAGGGAATATATTACTACAAAGTACCCAAATAAATTACATTTAATTACTTTAATATAGATAATTTTTGATATACTTTTGTATTCCTTAAAAATTAATTTTGTCAATAAAGGAGAGGAAAAACAAATCATCCTGACTAAGCTAGAAAGTGTATATATGTATTTAACATTCCTTTTGGACAATGGAAAGGTTATAATCAAATTATTATTTATTTACTTTTGGATAATTGTGTGTTGTTTCAGAAGCAAAAGTTGAAAATCAGTAACCATGATTAGGCTTGTGCACATAGTGATATTGAGGGCAGCCTAAACTACATGAGACCAAGAATCAAAAGGTCAAAGGGGGAAAATGTGATTTTTTTTTCTTTCTAACTTTGTTCTTCATCTGTTTCTGTTACTGTAAATACATACACACATATATAACTATATATATATAACAAAATACATATTATATATTAAATATATACACACACACAACATTTTAAATTCCATTTATGTAAAAAGATTTAATGTTTTATGGTTGTTAATTCTTAACTGCCCAGGATGTTATGTGGGTCACAGATGTAGTAGAGTAGACATCACTTAGATAGTTTTCTCTTGGTAAACTTGACTTGTAGATACTAAATGTTCATAGTTTAAATGTAACAAAATTGATGCTAAAAAGTCAAAATGCTAGAAACTCATGAGCACCAATATGGGTTGATCTTTGGAAAATAATTTATATATGATCTGATTGACTGATGAGTTAATTCTCCACTGAAAACAGAAACATACTTTTTGTGTGCATGAAAAGAAGCATAGGTAAAACTCTTCCCTTCATATTCAGCAAAAAAAGTACTTTCTTCTAAAACGATGTGATAGACTTCATTTCCAGAGCACCTCCCATACATCTTCTGCCATTGTTCTGGTGACTGCTGACCTTCTCTGCAACATAAGCACACACACATACACGAAGAGGAAAAGACAATGAATGTGGGTCAATGATGCCATTGGCTGGAAAGTCAATCTCTAAGGCCAAGAACCAGTCAACACAATTAGAGGAGATATTACTTTGGGTTCTGAGTTCAGATTAATGACATCACACTAAATTAAATTTAGTTCCACATATAACATGAAAATGATGATTAGTGAGTAGGTAGATAGTAAAATTTTAGAAGACTCAATGTCAGAAATATTTATTCTGGCAATGGAACCATGATTCAAAGATGTGAATCACTTCAGTTTGTGGAAATGCTGCACCCAAGTCCAGTGTGCAGAACTTGATTCATTGTCTCTGTCATAAGGCAAAATTTTCTTTATGATACACCTTGACTCTTATAGATACTGAATTTGATTCATGTTTAATTTTTTTTTCATGATATCAATTTGAGTTTGCAAAAGTATGTAATGTTAACTTTTGCCAATTTAATAATCAATACTCTTCTCATGTTATGTATGCCTCAAGAAAAGACAGATATTGATGTAGTATGATTTTAATTGGTCTTAATAATAAAAACCTAGAGTCATATATTAGGGGGTGAAAACTGAAAGATCAGAAAAACAAAGCAGTCAGATCTTTAATCCCAGTACAATGGAGGTGAATATGGGAAGGAATATGGCTGGGCAGAGAGTGAAATATAAATCTGGAGGAAACAGTAGCTCAAGGCATTCAGTCTGAGGATTCCTAGAGAGAAACACGATCACCCATTCTGTCTGAGGATTCTGCTGAGGTAAGAACAAGTGGTTGGCTTTTCGGCTTCTCTCATCTTTTAGCATTTACCCCCATATCTGACTCAGGGTTTTAATGATTAAAAAAATTAGAATTCCTGCTATATATTTGAGAAATACTCTTTTAAAAAAGGGTCCAGAAATAGATATGATATTTATAACCCTTTAATTCATGTATTGCTTTCATTCATAGGCTAGTATTTGTATGTAAGGCCTTTGGGTATGGTAGGCAATAACAGTAAATACCAGAGTGAATTAGAGCCATCATCAGTTCTGAAGAGCTAGCCTGTTCATTCTACTACACAAGAATACAGCCCAGAGTAAGAAATCTGCAATTCAGAAGCTGTAGTTCAGGACTGACAAGTCAAAACCTAAATTTTAGACTTCTGAACACCTGAAATGTGAAAAATAAAGTTTTCTTGTATATAGACCACTCACTCTTTGACAATGTGTAATACCAATTAAAAGTAGAATAAGATGGTATACAAGAGGGATGCTAATGGTGCTTAAATAAAGAAGACATATACATTAAGAATAAAACTTATGGTTTCTTTAGCTCTAAAATGTTCTACCTAATTCCGAGGCTTTGGAAATTCAATTCATACAAAAATCATAAAAAAACCATAGCTGATTAAAAACCTTCTGTTTCATGCTACTATTGCACATATAAACTATGCTGTAGACAGACTGAGATCTCTCTGAACCTGTGTGTGAAATAATTCTTTTTATTCCTCTAAGTTGTTTCTCTCAGATATTTTGTCATAGAAACAATGATAGTAAATATATTAAGAATGATGATTCCTTGTGGAGAAAGAATTCTTTTTGGCAAACCAAATTATCCATGGACCAAAGAACAATTTGGCAAAATTGTATTTGGCAAACATCAAAGCCTACTGAAGGTCCAGCAATATCAGAGAACAGGCTGGCAATTCATCATGGCTTATTTGAGATACAAAATGATCTCAGTGTCAGAGAGCTGTTATGCAAATGTACTAAAATCCCTTCAAGAGAATCAAAAACCTAATTCACAAGCTGAAATGGGAACACAATGTGGTACTGAGGAAGAGAGCAAAAGCGATGGGACTCAGCCCAGGCCAGATTCAACAAAAATCCTTCATGAAGTGTTTCTCATCTTGCTACTTCATAACCTTACTTCCCCTCTCCGGAAGCACCTTATCATTAGGAGTCCTTATCTTCATGACTTCTTTAATATCTTGTAAAAAGTAACCAAGAACATTTGCTTTTCAATTATTGTAAAGATGTAGACTTTTCTTCATGAAACTTGGGCCTTTTATTTGAAAGAATATGTGGAAATTTCATCAAATACTAATAGCAATAAAAAAGTCTCACAAAGCAGTGACTGAGTACAAAGAAGATTTTAGATTGAATGCTATAATAATTAACAAAATGGAGGGAGTAGTTACAGCCTACTAAGAATAAACAGGAGAAGAAAGCTTTAAGGAGAAAAACGAAGGGAAAAGGAGCCTACGTTTTCAACGGGTAATTTCAGTGTCTGTAGGATGACCCAAGAACTCCAATACTGAAAGTCCAAGGGTTCACAAAAATATAAATGAAGAAGATTGTTTGTAGCTTTCCTGAAGAAATCCATGTATGACAGCAAGAGTAACAGGTCCTTCCCCTAACCATAGGATTGCCCAATATGGCTAAACAAAAGCAAAAAACTCAATTATTCTGAGTTGATGAAGAAAGATGTGTAGAAGACAGATGACAAAGGAGGGTGCTCATGTAGAAAACAGCAGTCAATACATGTGACATTTGCTTGAAATGACTAGGCAGCCACTGGGGATTTTACACACGTGCAAAAGTATGCACTTAAATTTTATAAAAGTCCTTCTTATAATTGTGCTAAGAAGTTTGAAGAAGAGCAAAGACAAAAGTAGCTGTTTGTTGGGCCCAACTACTAATGATGTGATGGAGAAGGGTCATCTGTCTATTTGTTACTTTCATTGGTTAATAAAGAAACTGCCTTGGCTTTTTGATAGGGCAGGATTTAGATAGGTGGAGTAGACCAAACAGAATGCTAGGAAGAAGAGAAGTGAATCAGTCGCCATGGTTCTTCGACCTGAGACAGATGTAGGCTAGAATCTTTCCCTTTAAGCTACACAGATTATTAGAAATGGGTTAATCAAGATGTGAGAGTTAGCCAAGAAGAGGCTACATATAATGGGCCAAGCACTGTTTAAAAGAATACAATTTGTGTGTTGTTATTTCAGATATAAAGCTAGTATTGGGGGAGCAGGGCGGAACAAAAAGCAGGCCTGCTCCCCTCATCACTACAATGATGGTTACCATCCATGTTCCCTTGAGTTAATCAACTGGTTTGTCCTTTTCCTCATCAATGCTTAAATTTTTAAAGGATTACTAACTCATCTTTGTCTCTAGTGTTGGCCAAACACATTCTCTGTATTGTTACAAAGATGAAGAAAAATATGAAGTTTCACAATCCATGGGAATGATAATGGAGAATATGGACATGTAGATTACCATGATTTGGTCATTATACACAGTATACACAATTGCATTGCAGTTTGCACCCTATTAGATGAGTACAAACCTTGCATATCAATTTTAACAAATAAATTAAAAGCCCTAAATTATTTTTGTAATTCTTATGATTTGCATTGAATGTATAAATAGATTTTTTTGCAGAATGGTAATTTTTACAATATCATTTTTAGCAAACCATGGGCATGGAATGTCTTTCCATTTCTTAGTGTCTTTCTCTACATTTTTTCTCAGATGCTTAAATTTTTCATTCTATAAGCCTTTTGCCTTTTTTGTTAGGTTTATTCATATTTTACTTCTTTGGGAATATTTTGAATAAAACTATATTAATGATCTATTTCTTGATATGTTTTCCCCCATTTTTAAGGGAAGATTTATTTACAATATCCACAGGCACTTAACAATTTTTTAGTAGGAGTCTAAGTTACAGAGAGAATAACAAATTTATCAAGGTACAAGGTAGGGATTCAAAGTTGATGGAAAAGTGACTGTCGGATAACAAATACCTTCTTTTTCTTTATGTTGTTGATAGATAGAAAAGTCAGAAAAGTGACCCCCATGAAATCTAGTAAATATGGCTGCCTAAGTCATTTCTAAGCAAGGATATCACCAAAAGTCATATTAACATGGGAGGGCAGAATTGCATAGAGCCTTGACCCTAGACGAAGAACTATCAGAAATTTAGGTGTTTTGAGAGCAATAAAAATAGTCTTTGCCAAGGGAAAATACATACAAATTGATTGTCTAATACTAAGGGATCAAATCTGAAATAATAGATAACATAAAATTTACATGCATACTGAGCATGTTATGTTTATAAATTTAAGATAGCACACACACACCATACAGATACTATGAATATAGTAAAAAAAGCTAATTAAGTCTGAATTTAAAATTTTTCTCATCTCAAATCTTTTCATGTGGATATACCATGTGTTAAGTGGAATTTTGTGCTCCAAATAACAACACCTTGAAGCCTTATACAGCAACTTCATTCCCTATGTCAAAACTGTAATAAATTATTCAATGAATTCACATTTTTTTTAAAAAAAACCTAATTCTCATTCATCTGACAACTTCTTATTGATTAGTGAATATTAAAAAATGGTGGAAAGTGGAATTTGACTTTTAACATATGCGTTTTCTTTATATATATGGTGATTGTGATGACACTGAGGAAAAACTAAGAGTTTCTTTTGTAACCTTTGTGTATGGAGCATTACTTTTAAATTTAGGAAATGTAGTCATTATTAAAATCTACCTCTTTTATTACTTTTATTGTTTTAAATAAATTTGCTAATAATATCTATTTTTCCAGCATATTCTGCTTTCTCTAATCCTAAAGTGTACAATTAAGCAATAACAGGTTCATCAAGATTCATCCAGTTTGTCACATGACTTGCTGTTGTTCAATTCTTGATATTATGCAGCCAAATTATTTTCACATCGATAATCCAATAAGAAATGGAGTACAGACCTAAATAGAGAACTCTCAACAGAGGAATCTTAAATGGCTGAAAGACACTTAAGGAAATGCTCAACATACTTACTCATCAAATCAAAACAACTCTGAGATTCAATTTTACACCTGCAAGAATGGCCAAGATCAAAAACACTGATGACAACTTATGCTGGAAAGGTTATGGAGTAAAGGGAACACTCCTGCATTGCTGGTGGGAATGTTAACTGGTACAGCCCCTTTGGATGTCAGTGTGGTGATTTCTCAGAAAATTAGGAAACAGCCTTCCTCAAGACCCAGTAGTACCACTTTTGGGTATATATCCAAAGGATGCTCAATCATGCCACAAGGACATGTGCTCAACTATGTTCATAGCAGCACTGTTAATCATAAATAGAACCTGGAAACAACCTAAATGTTCCTTGACTGAAGAAAGGAAAAGGAAAATGTGGTACATTTACACAGCAGAAAAAAATAACAACATCTTGAATTTTGTAGGCAAATGGATAGAATTAGAAAACATCATTTTGAGTGAGGTAACCCAGACCCAGAAATACAATTATCACATATACTCACTCATAAGTGGTTTTTAAACATAAAGCAAAGAAAACCAGCCCACAAACCACAATCCCAGAGAATCTAGACAACAATGAGGACCCTAAGAGAGACTTACATAGCTCTAATCTACATAGGTAGTTGAAAAAGACAAGAACTCCTGAGTAAATTGGGAGTATGGGGACTTTGGGATAAGGTGAAGGGGGAGGTGAGAGATATTCTTAGTATCAATTTATTTTAGTAACTAACACAAGCTTTATTATGTGTAACAGAAAATTGTTCCTTAGAAAAATAGGTCATAAATATTCATACTTAAACAATGAAACAAATAATGGTTTATTGTTATTCTTGTATAAAGAAGATAAATATATTTACTAAAATTTTATTGATTAAAGGATGATTTTTAAAAGTCTTACACAAGTAATATTTAAATTTAGTTCAAATCAATTAATCTTTGCTAATCATGTAATTATATTTATATTTGATATCATCTTAGTTGTAGAAAAATTACAGGATAATTTGCTTCAAACCTACATGAAATATATTCATTTGCAGTCATATGAAACTTTTACTTTATTTAAAAGTTATAATTTGTAAATGATATTTCAACCTTGGCTGTACTACCACCTTTCAACAGATATCAATGTTTAATCATTGTTGGCCAAAGGAATAATTATGATGCACAGTGGTCTATGTTATATTCACTAAATTTGTGACATGAAGGAAGCACACGAGGTTCCTAAACATTTATGATTACAACACTAACCACCATTGAATCTTTGGATGCACATTCACTCTTTCGAGGTGTTTCCTAGCAAGTTCCTTGGAGACAAACCTTAATCTAAGAGTGAATCTTATTAATACACAAGGTGTTTTATGGGGAGATAAAACAGTTTTGTCCTGCAGAAATTTCATCGATATCAAGAAGTAAAGAATTCGAAAGTTTCTAGAAGTCACTGAAAACTGACAAGAATCACTACTGGCTCTCAATCACCCACGTATATGTTAATAGTAAGGGTAGCTCAGAGACTCACAAATCAGACAATCCATGCCAAAGAGGACAGAGACCAGCACAGACGCCTGAAAGAAACTTGAGCCAAATATAGTACCTAGAAATGACAGACTCTAGCGTTTTGAGCTTTTGGAAATCTGTGCTGTGCATTCTAAGTTGCCAGCTTTTGTGAGTTGTCACCTCTGCTTCAGAACTCTTGGGGATGCAGCTGTCTTTGAGTCATTTCTGCTTGTATAAGTAACCTCTCATCCCCATCCAGAAAAGTAACTCCAATAAAAGTTTATTTTTAAGCAGATTAAGCACTTTGGTGACATTCTTACTTCGACCTATGGGTAGTTTCCTATTTGAGGTGAATTGCGAATAAGAATAGTATTACATTACATTAATTTGCAGACAACTAGACTATGTGTACAGTGTTATTCTGTCTATAATGGGGACAGGGAAGGAATCTACATGAAGAAAGTAACAATATCAGATAGCTCATTACACTAGGATGTGATTTCGCACTTCTGTTTCAAATCAGGACTTCAGCTATTTATATTATTGGATATCAAAATAGAATTCTGAGTTCTAAGACTGAAAAAGTAGAAAGAAATATAGAAAATAGTTCTTGATTTTCTACCACTAGATGGGACTGAAAAGCTGTTTGGTATTTGGTATTCACTGTATAAGAGATACAACTGCTTAAGTTTGAGGGAATAGAGAAAGGCTATGCAATGTAATTCTGACACATTGCTAACAGTAAACTTAACAAAAATCATCATTAATTGGATGGGTTAAATTCAGTAAGGAATTAAAGTGATCAAAAGTTAAACATTAACAGTTGACAGGCTGACCAAAATTCACTGCAATTAAAGTTGTTTTTTTTTCCTACAGTATCTCAGTTTTATGTTTTTACCCTGTTAATTATTGGGTAAACAAAAAAAAAGATTAGCTGATTTCTCCAATTGGCAATTAGGATATTTCAATGTCAATTGATTTAGCAGTATTTTAAACTTCCTTTCATTCCCTTCCATTCATCCTGCTTGCGTTGTTTTCCAACTAACCCTACACTATTGAACCCCAATCAGTGTTTAAGTACAGGTTGCTATAGGAGAAAGATTATATGATATTTACATTTTTTTTCATCAAGAATGATCTTAAACTTGGCAGTGTTCTTTGTCTATTAAGGGAGGATTTTCTACTACTTATAATTTGCATTAATAATCAGATAATGTTGATTTAAATAGTTTTACTTTTTCTCCTTGTCTTGAAATTTCCTACCTTTATTTTTTTTATCTTATCTTTGAGGAAAGTGTAATGAAAGATATTACCTCTTTTGGATTGATCTGTGCTGGTAATGCATTGTGTCTCTGCATTTTTATTTGAAATTCTCAGCTAGGATATATATTTGCTTTTATAATAAATATTTCAGAAAAGATTAGCAAAGCACCTCTAATTTAAATAAGTCTTCTTTACTTTTTAATTGCCTTTCCATGTATGTTCCAATTAATCTTCTGATAATAATAATTATATTTATTTCAAACTGATTTGAATTTCAAGATTTATTTGTTATGATTCCATTCTCTCAAAAAATTAAAATAAAAATTCAACTTATATAGATTATAACAGTGGGTATTTTTGTTTAATATTGTACAAATTCATAAATAATAACAGTAAATTTGTATAGCATTTTATATATTTGAACAACCATTCACATGGCTATATAATTCCCTAGCATTTTTCTATTCTATTATTTAAATGTCCCTTTTTGCAACATTAAAACATTTTAATGTAGCCGGGTGGCAGTGGTGCATGCCTTTAATCCCAGTGCCCAGGAGGCAGATGCAGGTGGATCTCTGTGAGTTCAAGACCAGCCTTTTCTACAAGAGCTAGTTCCAAGACAGGCTCCAAAACTACAGAGAAACCTTGTCTCAACCCCCCCCCAATAAATTAATGTAACTATTTCAAAATATGCAAATACTCTTTCTAATATATAATGAAATAGATGATAGATAGATAGATAGATAGATAGATAGATAGATAGATAGATAGATAGATATAGTCTTTATTTGATCAAACCAGACTCTCTGAACGTGGCAGACAATGAGGGCTGACAGAGAAGCCAAGGACAATGGGACTGGACTTTGAACCTACTGCATGTACTGGCTTTGTGGGAGCCTAGTCGTTTGGATGCTCACCTTCCTAGACCTGGATGGAGAGGGGAGGACCTTGGACTTCCCACAGGGCATGGAACCCTAACTGCTCTTTGGACTGGAGAGGGAGGGGGAAAGGAATAGGGAGAGGGGGAGGGAAATGGGAGAGGGGAGGAGGTGGAAATTTTTAATAAAAATAAATAAAAAAAATTAACTGTGAATATAAAAACACCAAAACAAGCCTATTTATGCAGATCACCCCACTGAAATAGAGGACACTGATCTAAATAGATGTACTTACAAAATTACCGCCAATATACTGACATTCAGCAAAAAAAGTTTTATTATAATACTCTGAGCATTGGAAATTGTGATAATAAAGAGATTCATTTCCCTATGGAGATCATATTTACAATGTCAGGTCTCAGATCATACTGAATCAAAGGGGGAGAATTCTGCTTAGCCTGACGATCCCAAGTGTCTCACTCTTAAGGGCTGAGACCTGATTACAATTGCTTGGGAGAAAATTTTCTTCAAAGAGTTTTTTTAAAAAGTATTTTAGGGGTAAGGAGATATCTCAGTGAGTAAAGTGCTTTCTGAAAGAGCACAAGAACTTCATTAGAGTGTCAGGACCCACATCATACAAGTATACTATGGAATTCTCCTCTGTATTCTGTGAACACCATTTGTTAATAAAGAAGCTGTTTTGGGCCTATGATAGGGTAGAGCAGAGCTAGGCAGGGGAAACTAAACTGAATGTTGAAAGGAGGCAGAGTAAGAGAGAAGCCATGTAGCCCCACCGGATGGCCAGAACTTTACTGGGTAAGCCACAGTCATGTTGCAATACACAGATCAAAGGATATGGGCTTGTTCAGGGTATAAGAGTTAGCCAGAAATATGCTTAAGTTATTGGCCAAACAGTATTGCAAAAAAAAAAAATGCTTTCAGAGTGGTTATATATGGGCTGACCAGCCGCGAACTAATGCCACCCTTCTTAGAACAAATTGGCATGCCAAAGTGGCCAACTAAAATCCACTAAAATCTGAAGGAGCTTAAAAAGGAATTCTAGACACACACACACACACACACAAACACAAAACAGAGTTAAGCATGGTTTGCTGCTGGCAGCATTTTCTTGTGTGGGCTTTGTTTGCAATCAGGGGCATGGCTCCTTTAAGAGAGGTTTTCCTGGTTCAGTGGTAGCAGAAAAATCCACACCTTTTTAAAATGACAGCTTTCTGGGACTTGCTTCCAGTGTGAAATCTGAGGAGGTCCAGCTATGAAGCATTTAAGTGGGTTTTGTGAGAGTACTACAACATGCTTAATGGTATGACATAGACACATTGTGTACCTTGAATTGGGGAAATATACACAGGTTGAGAGGCAGTGAACAGACTTCCACCATGTTGGAAAGGGCAGAGCAAAAAGGCAAAGCCATATTTGTCCTAGAAATGCCACATTTTAAGTTTTTAAGAAGTGCTTAGCATTTTAAGAAGCATTCCTGGACAGTAAAGAATTACAGATACACAATAGGACAGATTCTGACATAAAAGGCCTCTAAATGGGGCACAGTGTTGGATAAATGTATGTAGGCTTGGAAGAGAGAAGAAAAAAATAAAGTCTAGACAGTTATAAAATGAAGTAAAGGGCTTTATAAAATAAAAGAAAGTCTTTAAAGAGACAGAGTACAAACAGTCATAGATTAAAGGAATAAAGATAATAAAATAATGAGGTTAAAAAAATAAACCACATAAAGATGGAATATACACAGAGCATCTAGATTATGTATATTATATGTTTTCTTTGAATTTTTTGTTTATGAAGGAAATAAGTACAGAGAGACATTTCATTGTATGGACTGATAAGCTAAACCAGCCTGTATGTTCTAAAGGTATCATGACTTCCACATTTTTGTCTAAGAACTTGTTGCTTTCGTTTGACAGACCACGATCCCCTGAAAGGTATCCATAAACACCCTCCCCCCTCAAATACTTCACCCAATAAACAGCAGGAAGCAGTTTGAAGAGAACTACATCCATATTCCTAAATATAGACTATAGATATTTGTTTACATTTAAAGGGGTATATGTTATAGAGATTTGCATTGGTATAGATTTTGTTCTATTGATGCAAATCAATTTTATGTATATACATATATTTCTGCTCTTAAGGTATTGTGTTTGTGAAGCTAGGTTTTCTACATATATAGAGATATATTTCAGTTAGATAGGTATTCTTCAAATCTTTCAGAGATCTTCAGAATATGGCATTTAAAATGTTTTAAAACTTAATACTTTTCATAACAATGAGGCATGTCTGCTCCTGGCAGCACTAATCTACTTCAAGAGGATTATGTTCATTAAAGAGTCTCCTTATGGGCAAGAAACTGCTATTGTCTGGACTGCTTGACTGGACAGGCAGGACTCACAGGGGAAAAAAGGACTGCTGAAGTTGCCTAAAGATGGTGAGGCCATCCTTTGAGGTCCCTGCTTCATCAAAGAGCTCCCAGGCATTCTATAGGACACCGAAGAAAGTGACTGTCAAACACATTTATAGATGGAACTATCTTTGAAAATTTCCTGCTTTGTAGAAAAGTCAGCTCTATACTATATAGGCCTGTAGGCTGAAGAGGTATGCCCCAATGGTACAAAGGAACTTTGGATGACTTTCCAGGAAATGAGATGCCTCTGTCTCATTCTAGGGTTTTGGAGGCTGCTTACAATGTACTTTCTGTTTACTTAGGTAATATCATATTTTTCTGGAGTCTTTGATGGAGATGAAGAATTGATAGTTATGGTTTTCCTTAGTTATGATAAAAGATAAAGTAGATATAAATGTTGTCACTGTAATTCTTGCTTGATACCTGTTTTGTTTAGTGTAATTTTACTGTTAATATTAAAACCTTCCTTTTTATTTAAACAGAAAAAGGGAGGTAATGTGGGATTGCCCTCTGTATGCTGTGAATACTATTGATTAATAAAGAAGCTGTTTTGGTACTGTGATAGGGAAAAATAATAGAACTAGGTGGGAAAAACTAAACTTAATGTTGTGAGAAAGAAGGCAGAGTCAGAAGAAGCATTCAGCCACTGCCAGAGAAAGATGCTATTTAACTTTTCTGGTAGGCCAGGACCTCATGGTGATGCACAAATTACTGGAGATGTGTCAAATGAAGATGTAAAAGTTAGCCAATAAAAAGCTGGAGCTAATGGGCCAAGCTGTGATTTAATTAATACAGTTTCTGTGTGATTATTTTGGGTCTGAGTTGCTGGGTGGCCAGAAAACAAACTAGTGGGCTCTCACAGCCAATGGACACAATGATACAGGAGACAAGTACATTCCAGGGGTTAACTAGCCTGCTAGTTTAGCCTGGGGGATCTCACGTTCATTGAAAGACCATACAGTAAAATGAAGCAAAAAAATGTATTAATGTTCATAGTACAAAAATAGAAACCCAAGAAAATATGGGAGAGTCCAGAATCTTTGTTGAGAACAACTTGCCACCCCGTACATGGGAACCAAAACATTCTTTCTCTAATGCATAGTGAATATTTGCAAAACATTTTCTTGTTTTCAGGTCTAATACTTGTTTCTTGTTATATATAGTTAACTAATTATAATGCTTTTTTTTTTAGTCTCTCTTTACAGGTTCAGATTTATGAAACTTCTCTATATGGTACAAAGCTGATAGAAGTCCAGAGTATTTGATATATATTAAATATTGCCATGCATATTTGGGTCACTGTAAAAATAAATTAATACAAAAAGATTTTTACATAATTAATTAAATTTGTCATAAATGTTTTAATTTTTGCTATTTCAGATGAAAACCTTTAAACTATGTCATAGATGACATAGATGTTTTAATTAGTGGATAAAATGCATTAAATTTTTCCATGTAAAACAGAGTTTAAATAAAATGACACAAAATACAAAATAAACTGATATGGAGGAGTGGAGGAAGACATTGACAGCTGCCTTTCCCACACAGAGAGGGAGAAAAATGGATGACAGAAAGATAAATCCATAGATGATAGGTAGATAGAGGGATAGATGATACAAAGATAGATCTATAGGCAGATGACAGATAATATCAATAAGTAGCTAAATAGGTTGCACACATTTGCACATAGAAAAAAAGCTGCATTAAGAAAAATCTTACAATCTTATACTTTTCCGTGACACACTTCTAACTAACATAACTGCAAAATCAAGGCTGGAAGGGATGGTGTGCTGAAGACAAGGACTGACACTTTATTCTTCCTGGAAGATCATTTTATTGCTTTCCTTTTCTAGAAATCTTCAATACCAGAGCCTCATAGGGACAAGTGTATCCTATTGTAGTAAATTCTAAAAAATAATATTCTTGTTGGTGCTTTCCTCAAAATCTTGATGTTGCTTACCTCTAACCTTTCAGAAACACAAGGAAACCTCTCACCCCTTTTACTACTTTCTTCTTGAAAACCTGTGATTAATCTTTTTTTTTTTCATTTTCAACAAAATCTCATGAAGGAGAAAAAAAATGCATGCATAAGGTTCACAAAAATGCTTCAAATACTTCATTTATTAAGTTAATGTTCCTGAGAATTTTGTTTTAAATTTTTTTTCTAGAAATATAAATGTAAAAGGTATAATCTCTACATTGAACTATTTCATAAGCAAGGAGGCAGGAACATATACCTGCACACTAAGGACACAATAAATATATATTGTTCATATATACCAAAATTCATTGCAAGTTTAAAAAAGGATAAATCACATTAAATTGGGAAGTTTAAAAATATTCATAAGAAGAAAGAACCTTTGATATAGCAAAATCTTCCAGGAAGCCAGAAGCAGTGAATTTAAGGCAGAGGGAACCACATTTAAAAAGGATACAGAAGGCGGAAACTATAAAGTATATTTAGGATATGTTATTTGGAGAAAGTGCTATACACAAGAGAACCATGGGAGATTAAAAGGTAAAAATAAACCAGGACTCATGCATGGAAATCCTTAAAGACTTACAAATGGAAATGTTTCAATCTCATTTGATGAATGCTAAGCTATTAGAGGCCCCCCAAGCAGAGGACTGCAAGACCAAACCTTTGTACAGACTTCTCAAAATGTATTCCATAGAAGGCCTCCGGTTTCCTCTTTATCATTGTACTGAGGAAAACCCACAAGTAACGATGTGAACTAGTCGATTCATAAATTAAATTGCCATTATATGCAAACTTCAGTATACAGCAGTCTATATAAAAGAAAAGTTCCAGCATGTTTAAATGGCACATTATTACCCTCTTCTTCATTCAAAGTTCTTCTCTTGAAGCTCTTGTAGCTGTCGTTTTGGTTGTGTGTTTTGAAACAGAGCTTTCTGCAGCACAGGTTACAGAGAGCATTGCCAAGAATACTCAGTGCTGCTTTGAGTTCCTGAGCATCCTGCCTATGCCTCCTCCCAAGCATCAGGATCGCAAGCATGGACCACCTCACCTGGATGCTTTTGTCTTCTTTATGTTGTGAAAGAAAGGTATAAAGAACCACCAAGCACAAAAGCAAATATCATGTTTCTTAACTTTTCAGAACTACACACACATTGGAAAAAAGAACAGTTTGTGGATGGAATCCAAAAGAACAAACTGCACACATTCCTTCTGACCATACTATAAGACAAACTGTGCCCTCCTTTCAACCCGCATCTCTAAGCTTAATTCCTAGTAGCTCAGGGCACGACTTGCACTGGGTGATCAAGCCTCTGGGGAGGTGTTTTCATTAAACTGGGACTGTTAGAGTGAGTCCTGATCCAATGTGACATGTGTTCTTAAAAGGATGTGAAACGTGGGCACACAAAAGACAGCAGAGGTGTGGGCTCATTGAGGAGACACCATCTGAATAGCTAGCAAAAGGCAATCAAGGAGACTGAACATGAATCTGGGCCTTCTGGCTTTAAGCACTGCAAGAAAATGAATTTCCTCTGTTTAAGTTCCACAATCTGTTGAAATAGTTTATTAATTTGTCTTATTTTTATTTTTAGTGGCCAATGATTATCAACACATATAGAGATTAGTTTAACACTAAAATTATCTGTATATTTCTCTTTGAAGTGAAAGTGAGCGTATGTGTAAAAGCCTGAAGGTCATTTAAGGCAATCTAACTGAACAGCCTATCAGGGAATATACAGGTGCAGCCCATTTAGGTTACTAATTATTTCTGTGGAGAAGTATAGAACTGAGTCTTAAAAATAAGTGTTAGGCACTGTGCTACTGTGGAATAATGGAAAAACATACTCTACCTGAGTTGCACAGGTAACCAAAATAAAGCAGGGCACCATTATGTAACCCATAGTGATCAGTGATAAGGGTGATTTCCTCACCTGGATGAAGGTACAATTTAGCCTGCTGGGCAGGGTGTGGAACAAAGGCATAAGATGTGCTATGGTTTTAGGTAGGTGGAATTCTGTTAGCAATTTCAATATGATGGAAGCCAGAGAAAACCATACCAAATGTATTGGTGGGATTGGAGAATCAGATAATTTTAAAAGTTATATTTTTTTTCCTTCAAGAAGAGGTCTAATGTTGTCAAGGTTAGCTTCAAAGTTGTTAAGTAGCCAAAGATGATCAAGATGACCTTGAAGAAGATCAAAGATGACCTTGAACTTCTGACCATCTGCTTCTATCACACAAATGGTGGGATTGTGCATGTGCACAAAGAAGAAACCTGTTTGTTTTAAATTTGTTTCTCTTGGTAGAACCCAGGAATCCATGCCTGCTAAGCAAGCACTTGACCCGCTTAGGTACACATCTAGCAAGTAAAATTTAGCCTTTATTTGCTAATTTAGCTTAGCTGAGACACAGCAACCAAACATATTCAAACTCTAAGGTGTGTATGTGTGTATGAGTGTGTGTTTATGCATGTGTTTGCATGACACACACACACACACAGAGAGAGAGAGAGAGAGAGAGAGAGAGAGAGAGAGAGAGAGAGAGAGAGAGAGAGAGAGAGAGAGAGAGAGAGAGAGAGAGAGAGAGAGAGAGAGAGAGAGAGAGAGAGAGAGACTTTAAAGTTAAATCACAACCTCCCTCATTGCCGCACTGTCACTGGTTCTCTATTCTAAACACTGAACTAGATTTTCCAGATTACAAAATACAGTCTTCTGTCACAGTTCTGAGTGTGAACCTTTCTATGTAGCTAAAGATAGTCCTTTTGAGCACCGTCTCCCACCCTTTCCTTCCTTTCCTTTCTGGCAGTCAGGATGATAATTATAATCCCTATTACTTCTGAGAAACTTTCTTTTCCACCCACGTGGCAGCTGAATCCCTGGGCTCTGCAGCAAGCTCAGGAAAAGGCAAAGCCTCTCACTCATTTTCTACATCTCCCTCATTCTTTTCTTCATTCCCTGGTAGCTTTCTTTGGACTATTTCCTGAAGACAAATACTCGATTTTTTCTGGTTTTTTCTCTTGGGCATTAAAATATGGTGAATGTGTGGATATTAGGTAAAATGCACAGGGGATAGCTTATGGCTAATTTCTCACTTGAAGTCATTGGCCTACTTAGTAGAGAAGAGTTGCATGCTCTGTTCAGAGTAGCACACAGTCTCTAAGCATCAGGGCATAGCAAGCACCATTTGCTTCCAATTTTTCCTTGGTGATTGTTTTCTCCAAATAAATATTTTCTGAAAGCTTTCACTAAGTGAATGCTCCCAGTCAAAACAGAATATTATAAGTATTTAAACTTTTTCAAAATTAACCTATATAACATGATAAAATACAAAATCTTCAGCCTTTACTTCTTTTACTACAGTGACATTTTGAAGTCTATGAGCCAGTGATTGCATGTAAGTTTTCTATGTAGATTTTCCTGCTATCTGCTCAGAAGGGAAAAGTGTTGGAAGAAAAATCATAGCGGACAATGAGGACTACTGAGAACTCAAGAACAATGGCAATGGGTTTCTGATCCTACTGCACGCACTGGCTTTGTGGGAGCACTGCACGCACTGGCTTTGTGGGAGCCTAGGCAGTTTGGATGCTCAACTTACTAGACCTGGATGGAGGTGGGGGTTCCTTGGACTTCCCACAAGACAGGGAACCCTGATTGCTTTTTGGGCTGGGGGGGGACTTAGTTGGGGGGGGAGGGAAATGGGAGGCGGTGGCGGGGAAGAGACAGAAATCTTTAATAAATAAATAAATTAAAAAAAAGAAAAATCAAAGAAATAAAGCTAGGTCTTTTGTGGATGCTGGGAATGGCTGTGAGATGTTTCAGGTCTTTTTCTTGGTGATATTTATAGTAATTGTTTGTTCACAGTATGTTATTCAGTTTCCTCCTGTAAAATTGCAACTTTTAAGATGGTGGCTAATAAACATCTAGGGGAGTTATCAAGAACATAGTTGCTCTACTTCTCTTTGAAATTCCACCCACTACTATGTGTGGTACTATTAGCAAATATTGGTAGAAGGACAATATTTACATGACATTTTCCTAAGGTTAGCTTTACATATTTTCATTTTTCTATACTTAATACTAGAACTCTTTAGAAAGGAAGTTATAATTTTCTTTCACCTTTTTAAGTTTTTATTATACCATTGTGGACTCCTGATATTTGTTTTATTTAACAGATTTAAACACATTTTGTTATGTATTTTGCAGTCCACTAGAAAATGTTTTAATTTGAACCTCATGTCATTTTCCTGACCCTCACCAAGCAAGTCCTTGTTCTCCATCAGAGTTTCTAGGGCTGTGTTCTAATTTTCTCACACGTTCCCTTAATCAACAATGTACCATTCCTTTTACATTAGAAAAATATTTAAGAAGCAAGCTTTCATCATTGTTCAACAGGATGCACTTGCTTCTAGGCTCTCTTGAAACTATGGAAAATTCTGTGTAGTATATTCTAACAGACATATACAGCTGCATGTCTATATATCTGTATCTATTGCTTTTATTTGTTCTTAAAAATCATGTGATTATACTGGCTTTAATCTCCATAAGAAGTGTCTACATATTAGAAGAAGCTGAGAAGAAGAAAGCCATAAATATATGATATATAACAGGATATTTTGATAGGGTGCAATATCAGAAAAATAATGTTAGTAGACAATTCAAAGAGGTCAAATAACCCAAATGATAGTATTTATACTATTGGTAAGACCGCATCTGAGAAGTGAACTAAAACTCAAAAAAAAACTACTTAGGGTACTAATAAGAGTATGTGGAAATATTTAAGCTACAAACTGCTTCAAATAAAAAGGAAAGTAAAGCAATTACAAAAAAACCTTTTACTCTAACATTTCTCAATCTTCCTAGATTGTGAATTTTATTTCTCTAGGAAAAATATTTGCTTCATGAAACAATTTTAGATTGTGTCCTTAGGTATTGTTTGTATTTGCTTTAATAAATGTATAATCTTACAAAGGCAAATTGAGTAATATGTACTATATGATATCTGTGCTGACATTTCTTATGAACATAAGAACTAATAATATATAGTAAAATAAAAGCCATTCGGGGCAGTAAGATAGCTTAATGGAGGCAGGTTAAAGTTGCCTAGCATGACAACCCGAGTTTGGTACCCAGAAACAACATGATGCAAGAAGAGGAGAGAACTGACTGCAATGAGTTCCCTCTTATTTCTATATATACACTTCCTTGCATGGACACATACAAACACACACACACACACACACACACACACACACACACGTTCACAAGTTAATAAAAGTTAGTAAATGTTTGTAGATAAATTTTAAGATTTTTTTCATATTATTATTTTTTAAATCTTTTTTTTATTGAGAAAATGAGAAAAAAAACAAGTTTCCACCTCCTCCCAGCCTCCCATTTCCCTCCCCCTCCTCCCACCCTTCTCCCCCTCCCCCACTCCTTTCCCCCTCCCTCTTTAGTCCAAAGAGCAGTCAGGGTTCCCTGCCCTGTGGTAAGTCCTAGGTCCTCCCCTCTCCGTCCATATCTAGGAAGGTGAACATCCAAACTGGCTAGGCTCCCACAAAGCCAGCACATTACGTAGGATCAAAACCCCTTGCCATTGTCCTTGGCGTCTCATCAGCTCTCATTGTTCGCCATGTTCAGAGAGATTATGAATATTTCTCTCCTGTAATAATTTTCTTTTCTCCATTATGCAAAAGAACTATTTTCAAGGGTATATGTAACTGTACTTTTTTTACATACCAAAAAGCACATAAACTTGTGCTCAATATAATTATACATGAGTAAATGCAAGTTAGAGACACAATGAGGCATCTTCAAACCCACCTATGATAGTTTGAGAGCAAAAGTGAAGATGGTAAGTACTGAAGTAACTGTCATAAAATTTAACCCTGATACTTTGCTAGTAAGACTGAAAATATTGTAATATATTTATAATATTCTTACAGCATTCAACAAATGATTAACAGAGTGACTATGTGATCTAGAAATTCTACTCTGCCTTAGTAAACCCCAAATGGATGAAATGAAAGCATGTATAACAGTAAACCAGTGTCTTTTAGCAGTTATAAACAACCCACACTGATCATGTGTTAAAGAGAAAAAAGAAATGTAGTATCTCCTGTGGTAGCATAGCATCAAAATTAAGAATACCAGTCATTGTGTGTCAATATGGATGGATTTTGAAAATGTCACTCTAAGTGTTGGAAGCCAAACCAGCAATACATGGTACATAGAATGGTCTAGAACTGGCAAAAATGGAAACAGGAGTAGATTAGTGGCTGGTCAAGACTTAAAAGAAGGAAGTAGATTGTTAAAAGGTTTCTGTGCAATTTTTTCTAATAAAAAATTGCTAGTGACAGATAATGTGACTATATTCAAAAAATAAACTTTAAACATTACTGGGGGAACTTCCTGGCCTATGAATTAAAACTCAGCTATGATTCTTCAAAGAAATTTATAGTTGAAAGTACAACTTATGGAATTTAAATAATTATGTTAAAAAAGTAGTTTTAATAAAGAAAAGTTTAATGGAATATATAGAATTAATGACTTGTGCCTATTTTTTTATCAGATACAGCAGTGCCTAAAAATAAGTAAATAAATAAAATAAATTAAAAAATAAAAACCAAAAAACCAATGTGAATGAATTTTCCACTGTATGAACAGCAGTGAAGTTGGAATAAATGTTCAACATTATAGTTCTAATATTCAATGACAAAACTAGCATGAAAAATATTGATACACTTGATGATGTCTCTATTCAATTAATTCATGTCTAATTATTTTCTGTACTTTAACTGGATCAAACGACTGAGTATTTCTTGAAAATAAACCACCCTACCCATGATCTCTCTACTTTCATTGCTGAAATTAAACACTTGTGAACATGCAGAATACAAATATTTCTATTAAGAATTTGTATAAATTGCTCCTGGGGGAATCTTTTTCATCTCAGCAGAAAAGAAACGCAATTAGAGACAAGATGGTGAAGTCTACTTTACAATACCACTGAGCATTTTCTGTTTTCTATTAGTGACTCCTAATTACCATACATTCTAGAAAAGAAATTATGCATTGTAATCTTTTTGCTTTAGTAATTCAGTTAAATACCAATTATTTAAGTTATGGAGAAACAAACAAGCAAGCGAACACAAAACCCACCTGGATCAAAAGCACAAAGTAGAATATAGTTAGATAATCAACATTTTGCCTTCAATACCAAGTCATTGATGGAAAACAAAATGGATCTCAGTACAGCATTTGTGTTCTAAAGTTAAAGCAACATATTCACTCCCCAAATTTTCTTTTATCATCCAAATCAAAACAAATTCTGTATATTTGAAACTATAATAATATACAAAAGAATTCTAAAATGTTTTATTGCTGGTTTCCAGCTACCTGAAATGGACATAATATGGTATACTCCATCATATATAACTATTAATAGGTAGAAAAGCACAATTTCGAGATCAATTATCTACATAAAGTTTTATCATAACATTTATTTAAGACCTTATTACCCATAAAATCTCTTCAGGAAAATTTTATTTACTGTAAAAGTATTATTCATGGAAACTAACTATAAACCCATGAAACAATGTTGAAACTCAGAATGTTTATAAAAATTATAACAAGACACATAAGTGAGATCATGTATATTTCAAACAAAATTATCTGTCTTTATTCAGAAAATGCTTACTTTTTTATTGAACATTTGTCAATTATATGCTAAAAAGACAATATTGACTAAAAGACTGTGTATTTACTGTTGATCTTACATTCTACTGGTAAATAAAAAAAATATGAAGTGAGAAAAGCAAGTGGGGAAGAAGAAGAAAATGGGATGGAAAAATCAAAAGAATTATAAAAAATTATAACAAGATTAATGAATAAGATTAATAACCAGTAAGATCAACTCTAGTCATGTCTTAGGCCTCTTACATTATTCATGTATTTCAAAATCAAATGTAGACAAATAACTATTTGTATATTTTGGTTTACTATGTCTATATCACACAACTACCAATTAAATTATCTTAAGAAAAAATATACTTACTGCCCTCTAGAGGTATGAACCAGTAGTGTAATAAGTGTAGATGTAGCTGGGCATATACAGTTTAAAGCTAACATGGCGTATTTAAACTCCTCTTCACAAACAACATGATCTGTTTGAAATAAAATAGGTAAATTAGAATAATTTACCTTTTGAGGGTATTATGTTTAAATATAAAAATAGAACAATGAATAAAATTGCAAAAGTCTCAGTATAAACATACTTATTTTAGGGTTGTTTTTTTCAGGTGCAATGCTATCCCCAGAAAAACATTTTGTAAGATATAGTGCTGGAGAATGAGTTCATGATGGTTGCAGGGCCCTGAAGGTAGAATTCTAATCCTGACCAAATAGGGAACCTTGGTAAGATGCTGAAACTGCCTGTGCAAAGAGGAGAGCAACATTTGGTTTGAGTTGTGGTCTGGAAGACTTTTCAGGTGATTGGTGAAGGTCCTATGAACTTCCAACTTTCAGGACCACAAATCCAGTAATATTGTTTATCTAAAATCATAACTACACAGTATTACACTTCAAAATTTTTAAAATATGTGATAGGCTATCTGATAAGCACAAGTAACATGCTTTATACTATCAGAGGCAATGTAATAATGTCTGAAAGTATTATTAAAATAAAAACAGCACAGTAAATAACATAAGATTCCTAAACTCAAAGCTGAGTAGGGTCCAGTTAAAGTTAGCAAGTGGTGCCTAGACCTCAGTGACATAAAATAAAAAGAGTGCTAGAAAGGATGACAGAGAGAAGTGCCACCACATCTGTGGGAGACAAATTACATTGTCACCATATGAGAATGATGCCCTAATATGACATTTATTTGATTTTCTACATAAAGCATACTTTTAGGAAAGGAAATAAACTATTGTTAATCTAAAAGCAACCAACCCCAAGCAAAGTATTTAAACATTAGTATTAGAAATTGAGAACCTAGTAAATTTCTAAAGAAATATATACATTCTTAGACAGGAAATAGAAATTTTAGCTAACAGAAAGAGATGAAGATTAAAGTCGTTTGTCAAACAAGCATAAGTATCATGCAATCAAGAACGAGTGACTTCAGAAATAAGGTAGGAATGGCTCTGCTACAAATTATAGCAATATGATTTCTAGTTAATGTGGTTGAGCATATAAAAGAAAAGATCACTGCTTTTTAGCTTTGATTTTGTTTAAATGTTGCTTTCATTTCTCTTTGTTACAATTCACACGAGTTATCCCTCAGAATTTAGTCTAATAGGCATGAAGTATCTGGTAATAACTACTGCATCTTTCACTCCCGTAGGCCCTTTCTCCCTCCCTCTCTTCCCCTTTCAGATTATCAGTTTGTTTAAAGGGAGTTTGAGGGGGATTTTAAAAATACATAGCAATGATATTTAACGTTTTGCAAAAGGGGATTAGATTCTAATTCCAATTTGAATATTGAGATCTGTACTGAATATTTGTGAAAGAACAGTGTATTTAAACCACCCTCTCGATATTTCTCAAAATAATTTTTGAATGTGCATGTCTAATCTGTGAGAGGAAGGCAACAAAGCTGTTAAAAGGCAGAATGCAGTTGCTTTAGACTCATATCTTTAAAATGCATAGGGGACCATGATTTTAAACTAACACTTGCAACATATGATCTGCAAAAAATATACACACTTCATAATATAACATAAGACAGGGCTTTTAAAAATCTAAACTGTAACAGAAATTTTGGAAGCTTGATTACCATATGCACCACCACAAGCAGTTATCCATTTTCACTAAAAGGCACAACCATATTTCCTCAAATAGAACAACTTGGAAACTGTAGTACATGGGTGATGCTTTGGAAATGTTTCGTCATGTTTTCCTTCAATAGTTAAGAGTGAGGTATCGTGGCCTTTCTTTGTTCAATGGTTATCAGAATTTTAATAAATGACTCTGGCGCAATTGTATGATGAGCACTTTTTTCACTCAAAAGCTGAATTTTTTTATTCTGCTAATATATTAAAATCCACACATGACACCTTTCCTCAGATAAAGACTTGTAGTGCCCACCAGTCCTTCAATCTTAAAGCACATCTGCTTCTAGTCCCACCACACAAGCATAAAGTAGGATCTGCAGTATTTCAGTGTCACATGCTGAATTATCTACTTGGGAAAATATGCATGTAAACTAAAATGTACTTTACTGTCGTTAGCATAGCATGTGACTCACTAATGTTACTTCAAGATATTCAATCACGATTTCCTACTAGTGACAGCATCTATTACTGGTGTGGCTATTGGTGCAAGCCTCCCTCTTTATATTGCATTTTCTTGTCTATTTTACTTCAACGCTTACATAGGAACAATTCATGTTTCATTATTATGCATATCTGCCCAACATTTTTAGTAAAAGAAGTGTTAAAAGTACTGTACAAAGGAGCTGCACAAGGCTGGCAAGATTGAACAATGAATACAGAACTCCTTGTTCAACAAGTAAAGCCTAAAATAGAGGACTAATTTCCAGATATATAATGAACACCATAAAACCCTGGATATCAAGAAAACAACCCAATTTAAAAATAGGATGCAGATCTAAGCAGAAAGTTCTCAAATGGCTAGGAAACACTTAAATATATCTTAAACATGCTTAGATACTAGGAAAAAGCCAATCAATATTGCTTTGAGATTTCATTTTACACTAGTCAGGATTGCTAAGATCAATAAAAACAAGTTATGGGTAACACTGGCGGGGATGTTGAGTCAAGGTAATGCCCATAAATTGCTGGTGGGATTGCAATTTTTATCATCACTATGGAAATAAGTGAGGTGGTTTCTTAGAAACATGGAAATCGATCTACCTCAAGTTCCAGCTATAACAATCTTGGGTATATGTCCAAAGGACATTTCACAGTACCACAGAGACACTTGTTCAACAGTGCTCATTGCTGCTCTCTTAATAATAGCCGGAAATTTGGAACAACCTAGATGCCCTTTATCAGACAAATGAATAAAGAAAATGTGCTACATTATACAGTGGAGTATTATTTATCCTATAAAAGTTGAAATCATGAAAATCTCAGGTAAATGATTAGAACTAGGGAAAAAAATACCTACCCTTATTAGGTAATCCAGAAAGACAAATATGGTACTTAGTCACTTAATATATGGGGAATAAACAAACCAACCAACCAAACCTTTTTTAAAAAAAAAAAAAAAACTTTTTTTTTTGATATAAGAATTTTCCCTATATGAGTGCTAAAGACATGACTCAGTGGATAAAAGAACTGGTTATGCGGCCGTGTTTTTCTAAGCCCAAGTTTAAGCACATAAAAAACTAAGTAGCAAAGGAACCAGGCTATCCATGTGTTTCTGTGATCCCTTGGGACAAGGATACTGAGAACTTAGCAACTAGTCATTTTAGCCCAAACAGTGAGCTTCGGATTCAATAATGGGACCTGTCTCAAGGAATGTGGCATAGAGTGATAGAGCAAAATTGTGGATGATGTCCTCTGACCTCCACACCCTGCATATGTGAATCACAAAGACAAAAGCACTACACTCTACACACACACACACACACACACACACACACACACAGAGAGAGAGAGAGAGAGAGAGAGAGAGAGAGAGAGAGAGAGAGAGAGAGAGAGAGAGACCTTGCCAACAAATGAAACTCAGAGTTACTCTTCTGGGCTAATGCCATCTTCCTAATGTGATTTGATGTCATGTAAGTCACCTGTGCTCTGAAACCTGCTAACCTATTTAATCCTGCTGACCAATCATGCCAGTCAATCATATGTAGTATTGGTAAATTAAAATTCAGTCAGAATAGAACCATTAAAAGAGTGCAATAACAACTGTGATTGCTGACCAGCATGCGGGGCAGGATGACAGGCTTTCTTTTTCAGCATTAGTCTCATTGCACAGGCTTCTTCGTGTGTCAAATGGATTCTCATAAGTTATAAAAACAAGTAGGTATTTGCAAAATTCTCAGCATATCACTCACCAACAGTCAGAACTTAGACAACTTCGTAACATAATGCACCATTCCCATGTACCTTCTGTGTCATATGGCAGCTAAAAATGTTCATCTCTAACAACAGGAGAACAGGCAGAACATATGGGGATGAATACAAGCTGGGATGTCCTTGTGGAGGTTTATTCAAGTTATGCTTTTCTTACTATGGCTGTATTCTCTTAGTCAAATAGATGGAAATGATTAGGAAGAAGGTGGCAAACTAGAGATTGCAGATAATCTGTTGTTTTCTTGTGATTTTTTTCCCCTTTAGTTTCACTAAAATGAAGGAAAGTTGGGCCAGGAATATTGCTCATTTAGTTAAGCGATTGTCCTACAAACATGAAGACCTAATTGCAATCCCAAGAATACATGGGGGAAAAAAAAGCCTAATGAAGTGAGCCACACATTTAAGCCTAGCACATGAAAGCAGAGATAAGAGGATCAGTGACAGCTGACCAGCGAACCTAGCCTCTTTGGCAAATCTCAAGCCATTGAGACTACCTTCTAAAGCACCAAAGAATACAGTTTCCTGAGAAGCACATCCAAGACTGATTTCTGGCATCCATGCACAAGCACATCCACATACACTCATATAAGTGATCTAATATGAGGAAAAGGAAAGGGGGTCTCTTTAGTAGGGAGAGAATGAGTTTCTCCATGTGAAGGAGGGATGTGGGTAAAAGAAAAGAAAGTGTGTCTGCAAAAGCCACAAGGTATCATAATATATGTTAATTATTTAGTTAAAAAAATCCCTAAAGTATATGCAACTCCAATTCCACATAGAAACTTTGTTCATGAAACTGACAGTTCTCTCTGCAAGAGCCAAAGACTACCTAACAAAAACACAAATATCATACAAATTTTTTGAGAGACAGTCCAAGATATTTTGAGGCTCTTGTGAAAGGTATTGTTTCCCTGATTTCTTGTTCAGTCCATTTATGTATAACAAACACCATCTGTGTATAGACAGGCAACTTACTTTGTGTGTTAAATTTGTATCCTATGCTTTACTGAATATGTTTATAGCTTTAGAAGAAACCTGGTTGAATTATTCGTGTAGTTTATGTATAAAACCAAATAAATGAATAGAGATCCTTTGACATTTTTTTTTGTCCTATTTCGTCTTTCCTTCTCTTCCTGTAGATGTCTAGTTCAATTGCCTTATTATTCCAACTGGGACTTCAAGTACTAGGCATATAGGGGAAATCCTTTTTTGTAGATGGAGGCTTCTCATTTGTTTCCCAGCTTCCAAGACCCGAAATAATTACACAAAAGCTGTATTAATCAAAACACTGCTTGGCCTATTATTTAGGCATATGACTAGCTAGTTCTTATACATTTAATTAACCCATTTCTATTATTTTATATTTAAAATATATTTTGATATTAGGAGGCTCGTGGTTTACCAGTAAGCTTCTGTCTGGTGACTGGCATCTGTCTCCTTCAGCAGCTACATGGTTTCTCTCTGACTCCACCTTCTTTTTCTCTATATCTCATACAGCCTGACTATATTTTTCACTGCTATAGGCACAAAGCAGCTTCTTTATTAATCAAGGTAAAAACAAACAAACAAACATTTTCACAGCATACAGAGAGGTATCTCACAAAAGAAAATGTATCCCCTGTCTAAAGAAAAAGAAAGATTTTAATTTTAACATAGTACAATTACATATAAAAACCAGCTACCAAGCAAGAATTATAATTACAATATTTAGTCCATTTACATTTGACAAATTAAGAAAATACTCTATCATCTGTCCTATCTTTGTGAAAAGTTTTATATATAATCTATCTTTTATAATTATAGCTATCTTTTTTTCAACTCCATCAAAGACCCCAGAAGGATATAATATTACCTAAGTAAACAGGAAGTACACTATAATCAACTTTCAAAACTCAAGAATTGACAGAGATATCTCACTGGATGGGCAGTCACCCAAAATTCTTCTGTAATATTGGGGAAACCATTTTCAGCCTACAGGCCCATAGTATCACGCAGACTTTTCTATGAAGCAGGAAATTTCAATGATTGTTTCACTTATATTGGCAGTTTGTTAGTCACTTTCAAAGCAGCTTCTTTATTAACCAATAGTTATAAAGCATTTTCACAGCACACAGTGGGTAATCCTACATCACTTTGTCTGATATTAGTAGAAATGCTGTGAGCCTATCTCAATTTAAGATGATATTGACTATAGACTTGCAGTAAATTGTGCTTATTTTGTAGAATTGTTGTTTCAGGGACTTTTATCATGAAGAGATGTTAGACATAACCATAGACCTTCATCTAATGAGGTGATCTTCAGCTGTTCTCTTTTAATCAGCTTATGTGGTGGATTACATTTAAAGATTTATGCATATTGATACCATCCCTGCATCAATGTGATCATGGTAGATAATGTTTTGATATGTTGAATTCAGTTTGCAAGTATATTATTGAGAATTTTTGCATTTATGTTTATTAGGGATATTTGGTCTGCACAATTTTTTGTTTGTATCATTGGTTTTGTTATGTGGGTGATAGTGGTTTAATAAGAAATAACAGGATCTATTCCTTCTGTTTCCATTTTGTGGAACAAATTGAGCAGTAACGTGTATGCTATTGAATCAGTAGAATTAATATTGTGTGATGTAGGTTTCCCTTCTGTATGCTGTGAATACCATTGGTAAATAAAGAACTACTTTGGGCCTATCGCAGAGCTATAGGGGAACAGAGCTAGACAGGGGGAAACTAAACTGAATGCTGGGAGAAAGAAAAGTGGAGTCTGAGAGAAGCCATTTAGCCCCACTGGGGCCAGACCAAACTTTATCTGGTAAGCCAAAACCACATGACAATACACAGATTACAAGAAATGGGTTAAATTAAAATGTAAGAGCTAGCCTATAAGAAGTTAGAGCTAATAGGTCAAGTAGTGTTTTAAATAATATAGTTTCTGTGTCTTTATTTTGGGGCTGAGCAGCCAGGAAGCAACAAGCAGACCTCCTACAACAAATTCGCAATCATATGTCCAACTAAAATCCACTTAAAACCTGAGAGGGCTTAGAAAAAAATTCTAGACACAAAAACAGAGCTTTTTGCTTTTTGCAAAGTTTAGAAATGTGTGTTTAAATCCAAATAACTGCAAAGAGTACCTAGCTTAGAAAAAGCAAGGTGAAAGGGGGGAATCTTCCAAAGTAGGGTAAATATAATATAGTGTGATAAAGAGACAAAAGGAAGCTATAGTAGTAAGAATAACTGAGGAGAGAAATAGAAGATCAGAGTAAACAAAAGGAATATGATGAGGGACAACTAATACAAAGTAACTTTGAAATGGAAACCTACTAATGCATACTACTACAGCTTCTGGGCTTTATATACTTTAGCTTCCAAAGATATTATATATATATATATATATATATATATATATATGAAAGTAATTTAAATATAGTCACCACATAATGGGAAAACAGTGCGCCCAACTAGACATCTTATGCCATCGAGTAAAACTTCCAGTGTCAGGGAGTAGATTACATCTTTTTAAGTCTTTGACCAAAGACATCCCATAGAACCTCCCTCCAAAAATGTCATGCATTATTTGCAATTATGACAATTATATTTCAGTAAGGTGTTTTTAAATGTCTGCATAATTTTATTTTCTATGCTTTTATATGACTTAAAGCTGCAAGATTTCCCCATATAGTTGCTAGGTAACAGTTTTTTGGAAAGCAGTAAACAGAAACACTAACTAAACCAACCCAGCCCTAAGTTTTGATTATACAAATCAGACATCTTTTAGGAAAGATATATTGGACAGAAACATAAACAGAATCAAAACAAAGCAATGTTCATTTTCTTTCACAGAGTAAAAGCTTATTACAAATGGTGATTGAATAGACTACAATGTAAAATTTCTCATGTTTCTTGCTTAATAGATTCTGCTCTAAATGTAAGTGCATTCAGAGTTATGAAATATACATATTCTTCTGGTGAGAACATATAGCACCCAGCAATTCTGTGAATTTTATTTCAATCCTATTGCATTGATCAATAAAAATAACTGTGTGTATTCAGTTATCATAGATTGTGCCAGTTCAACTACTAGACTACATTAAAACACTACATGGCAAAAACTTATTTAAGTAAACCTTTCTGTCATTTAATCTCACAAGTTATAAATATAAACATGTTGATTAAAAACATTAAAGTCTTCTCAGTTTTAAATTTCCAAAATTCTTTAAAACAGTTTTCCAATTAGTTCATTAATACTTTATTTAAAAGGATATTTGCATTTTTATAATTGTTTAAATATTTTAAATCTGTAGTTTTGTATGAACCATATTAATTAATCATAGTATTAATGTATTAGTTATAACATCTTATGTTAATATTATGATAAAACTCGGGTCCTCAGAAATATAATGTCTTGATTTTCCAACTAAAGATTTTCCTTAATATTCTATAGTAAAATGAAATGACGTTCTTGAAGCTTCATATTATAACAATAAAAAATTTCATTATAATAGATAATGCATATGTATATGTATACATATATGTACATAAACACACATATTTTTAAATATCACAAAATTCTATTACATAGTATATGTTAAACTGTTCAGGTATGAAATCAGATATTGAGAAGGACAATATAACTCAATTTATTTGAAACTGACTAAAACTACTGCTACAAACTACACAGAATTCTAAGTAGCTTTAAATCTAACCAATCAAACATTCAAAGAGATAGCTAAACTTAGCAGTTATTCTTCATTTGACACATATGACAGGTAAAACTCCTTGTATGATGGTCATTAGCACCATCTGCTATTAAATGGGAGTGATATAAGCATGACCATTAAGTTTTCCAGACACATACCATGTTACCATGTACTGAATGATTGGGAGGTATATCATTTTATGTGCTCTTGAAATTAATTTTATTATTTTCAATAGCGATTGCAACTGGAATAAGGTTGTTTAAGTGTCAGAATCAAAGATATTTTGAAAGATCTCATGGAGGAGTTTATAACACATAAATAAATATGTGTGGCAAATGATCCCAAAAGATTTTATAATGGATATTTTGCATGCCCTAATGAAATAAAGAAAAAAATCATTAAATAACTGATGTAAACCAAATTTCTAAGAACAATTAAGGATAAAATAGTAGAAAGGAAAAGAAAACCAATAAAAGTAATTTTTGCAGTAGTCAAATTAGAGGGTTAAAAGATATGTACTTGTTCATGAAAGCCAGCTACAAAATCTGAAGATCAAGGAACAAAAAATACTTCATAAACGTTTTGAACCAATGTGATCCAACAGGGTAATGAGCAGAACTCCTTTAACTATAATAGAAAACATATAAGAAAACAGAGTAAAACAAATTCATACTTGGAATGCATAGTTAAAACATTTCTTTGTATACTTTCCCATGTTACTAGGAATTAGAAAGTCAGTGAAATATGAGTGGTAACTGCAAGAGCAGCCGGTGATTTGATGAAGAAAATGAGTCCACAATAGGCAGGACCTTCTTAATATGCCTGAGGAGACGACTCTAATCCAGTGTGAGAGGAGGGACAAAAGGGGGTCTAGAGATGTGGAATTTTGCTTGTACTACATAGAGAGAAAATTTAAAAATCACATAAAATGTTGTCTAAACAAAGTGACAGACTGTAGATGCTTAGGCAAAATATAAGGGAACCAGGACAATAGACTATCTGTATTGAGAATGTGTTCAAGTCTATGTATTCAAGGTTCATGTGATTAAAAAAAAAACTGGCTTGTTTTTGTTTGAAATTTGAAGAGCCAGGCAACATAACATGATTAGTACAAGTTTGATGCAAATCCCAGTTAATTTAATAAAGATTCATCTATGATTCTCATACAATGCAAACTGTTCTAGATGTTTTCTGAGGAGACAGTTTACTAATCATGAGGATAGAATCTTGGCAATATTCAGTTGCCATAAAAGCTCTGAAGGCCTGACTCCAACATCGTGTGTGTGTGTGTGTGTGTGTGTGTGTGTGTGTGTGTGTGTGTTTATGACATTTATCATAATCAATAATAGCCAGGAAATATTTGTGAAGTGAAACTTGTCTCTGAGACACCCTCTGCAAAACACTATACAGGAGCCTTGATGAAGTCAAAAAATCATTTAGACTATATTAAATGAAATAGAAAGGACAAGAAAAAGATGGGATACTGAGTTCAGATCTCATAAGATCTTAAGTGTTTAAATGAGACTGTAAGGGGAACATGGATTTGAAGTCTAAATGGTGCATTTTCAATCACATGCATTTTAGCTTAAGTCTCAGAAATTAATTTTTAATAGAAAGAAATGTATATTTTTCTGAATAAATAGTCTATTTAAGTTTACAAAAATAATGTAACTCTAATGGTTTCCAAAATATAATTTAAAGTTGAAAACACAACAAATGTTCTGTACTAGACTTAAAAGAAGACTGCATTGCCCAATCCCCTAAATTTTCTGACCATTCAGCGGGGCTTCTCTCTGGCCAAGACTCTCTTAAAAAAACTTGAAGAAAGAGATGGGCAGGCACCAATGTAAGAATTCCTCCAACAATCTGGAAAACAACATGATAACACCAGAATCCAGTGAGCATACAACAGGAGGACTTGAACAACCTAATCCAGAAGAAGTAGAAGAAATAGACTTTAAACATAACATTATGAAAGTGATATAGTCCCTTAAACAGGATGTGAAAAACTCCCTTAAAGAAATGGATGAGAAGTATAACAAAAAGTTTGAAGAAATGAAAAAATCCTTCGAGGATACCTTAGGAAACCAACCAAGAGAAAGCAATCAAACGGGTAATGGAAACAGTGCAAGACTTGAAAACTGAAATGGAAGTAATGAAGAAAACACAAACCGAGGGACGGCTGGATATGGACAATCTAGGTAAACAAACCGGGACTACAGAGACAAGTATAACCAACCGAATACAAGAGATAGAAGAAAGACTGTCAGATGCTGAAGATACTATAGAGGAAATAAACTCATTGATCAAAGGAAACAGCAAATCCAACAAATTCTTAACACAAAACAGCCAGGAAATCTGGGACACTATGAAAAGACCAAACTTAAGAATGATAGGCAAGGAAGTCAGGACCACGAGGAGTGAACCCACCCACTGAGACAGTGAGGCTGATCTATTGGGAGCTCACCAAGGCCAGCTGGACTGTGACTGAAAAAGCATGGGATAAAACCGGACTCTTTGAACATGGCAGACAATGAGGGCTGATGAGAAGCCAAAGACAATGGCACTGGGTTTTGATCCTACTTCATGTTCTGGCTTTGTGCGAGCCTAGCCAGTATGGATGTTCACCTTCCTAGACCTGGATGGAGTGGGGGGGGGGGGAACCTTGGACTTTCCACAGGGCAGGGAACCCTGACTGCTCTTTGGACTGGAGAGGGAGGGAGAGAGGAGTGGGGGGAGGGGGAGAAGAGTGGGAGGAGGGGGAGGGAAATGGAAGGCTGGGAGGAGGCCGGAATTTTTTTTTCTTTAAAAAAAAAAAAGAGGATAACTATATGTTTTTCCTTGGGTTCACCTTCTTACCCAGTTTCTTTAGGTTCACCTATTGTAGACTCCGTGACCCCTATTTATGGCTAGAAACAAATTATGAGTGAGTACATCCCATGTTCATCTTTTTGGATCTGGGATACCTCACTCAGGATAGTGTTTTCTATTTCCATCTATTTGCATGCAAAATTCGAGAAGTCATTGTTTTTTACCGCAGCGTAGTACTCTAGTGTGTATATATTCCATACTTTCTTCATCCATTCTTCTATTGAAGGGCATCTAGGTTGTTTCCAGGTTCTGGCTATTACAAATAATACTGCTAAGAACATAGTTGAACAAATGCTTTTGTCATATGATAGAGCATCTCTTGGGTATATTTCCAAGAGTGGTATTGCTGGGTCCAGGGGTAGGTTGATCCCGAATTTCCTGAGAAACCGAAACACTGACTTCCACAGTGGTTGCACAAGATTGCATTCCCACCAGCAATGGATGAGGGTACCCCGTCCTCCGCAGCCTTTCCAGCAAAGGCTATCCTTGAATAAGGAGCAGAAGGAGGGAGAACATGAGCAAAGAAGTCGGGACCACGAGGGGTGCACCCACCCACTGAGACAGTGGAGCTGATCTACTGGGAGCTCACCAAGGCCAGCTGGACTGTTACCGAAATAGCATGGGATAAAACTGGACTCTCTGAACATGGCAAAAAATGAGGGCTGATGAGACGCCAAGGACAATGGCACGGGGTTTTGATCCTACTTAATGTGCTGGCTTGGTGGGAGCCTAGCCAGTTTGGATGTTCACCTTCCTTGATATGGACGGAGGGGGGAGGACCTAGGACTTACCACAGGGCAGGGAAACCTGACTGCTCTTTGGACTGGAGAGGAAGAGGGAGAGGAGTGGGGGGAGGGGGAGAAGAGTGGGGGGAGGGGGAGAAGAGTGGGAGGAGGGGGAGAAGAGGGGGAGGAGGGGGAGAAGAGGGGGAGGAGGGGGAGGGAAATGGGAGGCTCGGAGGAGGTGGAAAGATTTTTTTATTCTCCTTTTATCAATAAAAAATAAGAATGATAGGGATAGAAGAAGAGAAGAATTGCAGTTGAGAAAAAAATATATTCAACAAAATTATAGAAGAATACTTTCACAACCTAAAGAAGGATATTCCTATGAATGTACAAGAAGCATACAGAACAAAAAATAACATTCCCTTGCCATATAATAATCAAAACACAAAACATACAGAATAAAAAAAGAATATTAAGAGCAGCAAAGGAAAAGGTCAAGTAACATAAAGGTAAACCTATCAGAATTACACCTGACTTCTCTATGGAAACAATTGAAAGCCAGAAGGTCTTGGATAGATGTGCTGCAGAAACTAAGAGACCATGGATGCAAGGCCAGACTACTACAGCCAGCCAAGCTTTCTGTCACCATCAATGGATAAAACAAAATATTCCAGGATAAAAACAAATTTAAACAATACGTAGCCACAAACCCAGCCTTACAAAAAGTAATAGAAGGAAAATCACCACCCAAGGAATCCAACAACATCCACAATAACTTAGACATCTAACAACCCTCTACAAGCACAACCCAAAGAAGGGAAACACACAAACTACCACCAAAATAAATAAATAAATAACCAGAGTTAACAATCACTGTTCATTAATATCACTTAATATCAATGTTCTCAATTCACCTATAAAAAGGCACAGGTTAAGAAATTGGATGCCATAGCAGGATCCATCATTCTGCTGCTTACAAGAAACACACCTTAACCACAAAGACAGACATTAACTCAGACTGTTATATGTCGTTTATTTTCCATCTTAATATGGTAAAGAGGTAAATTTGATCTGATTTTTAATTATTTTAGTTTCTTGCATTAGAGCAATAAACATCATTTGGTCAAAATGTATGCTCTTATGTTCATGCTCATATGTATGATTTTATATTTATTTGTGGAACATTTTTTTACATTGGTTCATATGAAGAGTAAGATTATAATTTGCTCCTGTATGGGTCCATGTGTATGTGTAAGTGTGAGTGGTATATAAACACATATATGCAGATTTCCACACCTATGCAAGCCAAAAGATGTCAAGTATCTTGAACTATCATTCCACCATTTTCCTTTGAGAAAGTGTTTGTTCCTGAACCCAAAGATAGGCTGTTGGCCCTAACCTGTGTCTCTGTTCACCACAGTGCTGGGGAAATAAGTATAAAAGTTCTTCTTGTGTGGGCAACAGTACTTTATATTAATTATTTGAATATTACTTTATAACCTATTTATATTTAATTTTTATTCTTTGAAAATGTAGTCAATTATTTTGGTAGAATCCATGAGATAACTTGAGGCCTTGACTTTTTATTGTTGTTTATTAACTTTTGATTTCTGCAATGACACTTCATTGATTGATAGAATTCGTATATGATATTAAAAATTCTGGCCCTCTATTATGCATATATTATCTAATATCCTTGAGAGCCGACACTGAGTGTATTAACGTGGTGCACATTTATACACCAAAGGTAAGTTATTTATCTTTCAGTTAAATGAACAAATTGAACCTTAAAAAGGTGCTGCCAGTCCCTAGTTTTAAAGAGCTAAAGCTACAATAGATGTCACCATGTGGCCTTGAGGAAGCAAATTAAAGTCTTTAAAATGGACCACATGGTGGAGAATGGAATATTACTTCTAGAAGAAGAATCCCCAGTTCTAGATCAGTCAAGAACCACTACCTTCTGACAAGTGCTCACATTGAAAATGAAGTCTATCCTCAGATGAGATGTGTCCACTGCTCAGTCTTGATCAGTTTTCTCAGATAACCACTCATGAGATACTATGAAACTAACGGAAAATTAATTCATAGTATTTTAAATTAAGATTAGAATAGTATTTTAATACATCTCAAAGCAAAAATAAAACAAAACAATTTAGAGTAACTTCACTATAAGTATCGCTCAGTGTTTCTGGGCACATCTCTTACCAAATGTCCAGTGTCCCTTCCATCAAGTCTCTAAGTGTTAAATTCTCCCTGATCTCCTTGAGTTCTGGGGATAGTTCTGCTTATTCTTGGTTGTTTTCACAGATTTTTCTCTTTATGGAGTAAAAAACTAACATCCAAAAAATATACAGGAGATATTTATTTTTCAGTTTTCCTTGCCTTATTTATGGATTCTTTTAGAATTCTTCCATGTATATTTCAAAAAGAAACTTCTTTGAATGTGTGCAACCAGACAGAAGCTACTCAATACAATACATTTTGAAGTGTCTTGTATTACATAGTATGGAATTATATACTATTAACTCTAAATATCCTTATTGGATTTCTATGTTTTCTGTTTAATGCAGTGAAAACACACAGGGAGTCAGGCACTGCACAATCCATCGATAGATGAAGCATAGCAGATTCACACAACCTAATGTAGAGACACTGAAGCAGCTATTAATCAACTAGCAAATAGATATGTTAGATATCTTACCAACTGTGAAGATTTAAAACCTTATAGTTGCAAAGAAAGAACAATGCTTCCCCACTCTCCTCAGTTCTCACAATTGATGAAGAAATAAATGAAATGGTTTATGAATCTGTCCTCTATCTCTCTTTCTATTTTCACAACCTCAATTAAATTTCTCAGCATCTTTCACCTGAATAGCCATAATAGATTCCTAAAAAATCCCTCCCAGGAGTGCTTTTTAACCTTGCCACTTCACTCCATATTCCCTGGAGTGAGGATTTTTTATCTAGTTTAAATTATATGTGCTTTCCCTTGACTGTTGTTAACCTCTCATTGCTTCCAGAAAAATTCCCATTCATTAATAAATTATAATTACTAAGGCACAATTTTAAGTGTCTTTGAAGAATGATAAGACTGTCCAAGACAATCAGTAATGTGTTAATAAAACATCTCATAATATCTGTCACGTCCTGTTTGTTTACCCCGAAGAGTTTTCCTGGAGTAAAAAAAAAAAATGTGAAGAAATCATCAAGAACTAGCCACAGAAGCTAAAGCATATAGATGGAGACATGATAGATTTAAGTCTCCAAAGAGATAGTGACTAGAAACAGTTTCCTGACATCTTACCTCACTCACAATTTTAGAGTATGATGCAAATGAATTATATTTTCTTCCAAATACAGAGCACACTCTGCACACTTATCAATCATGCTGTGCAAACTTATCATTAGTGGAGACAACAGATTTCTCTTACAAGGGATCCCAGATGCATTTTGAACAAGTAAATAAAGGACAAAGAAAGAACAAGTAACTACTCTTTACAAAGCATGTGAACAAAAGAATGAAGTCAACAACTGAAGACTGCAGTTCAGCCCTGAACAGAATACACTGGAAAATTTCCAAATGGGACAAAATATTTTACTCTGCACAGAACCTCATGAGAGTTTGAGTGTTTGAGAATTATACAAACATTTGAAAATTGTAAGAAAGGAATTATAAAAGCGCAATAAGTTAATTAAATTATAAGTGGCCTACAAAAACACCACCTGATAAACCTATTTTGCAAGACCAATTTACTCAGGTGTTAAAAAACTTAGTTAGAGGGATGGCTAATTTATTAAAATCATTTATCAAAATTGCAAAGGCCACAAAGATGAAAAGGAAATGCTCTCCTTTTTAAAAAAAATGACAAGCAAAAATGATATCCAGGAATATATTTTACTTAAAAAACATATATAATCATAACTTTTTTTTTTAGACAAAACATGGCATGGTATATAAAATATGAAATTTATAATCTGTAGAAAACTGAGGGTGTACATGAGTTCTGTACAATAGTTAACATATCTAAAGTTAAAGGTATTTAAATTTAAAGTATTTAACAAAAATTTACAAGAAATGTTCAGAAAATACTGAATTTTAAAATGTAGAATTAAGAGTGTATTACAAATATTAAAACCATGAATATGCACTAGATAAATAGTATTATTATTAATCTGTTCATACATTAAAATTTTTAGTATAGCTCTATGAAGTTGAACAACCTTCTTCTCTGGAGAATCTTGCTAAAGTATGAATCTATTGTGTTCATATATGGATTTATGTGTATATGTTTATGTGTGTTTATATATGGATACCTGTGCATGTGTGTCTTTGTAGATATGTGTGTAAGCATGAGTGTGTAACAGGCATGTATCTGAACATGTGGGTATGTTTGTCTGTGTGTAGTATGTGCATTGTGTATCTGTATTTATGCACAGAAAGTTTAAGCAAATAAAACAAATTGCTAAGAATCAGAAATATAGACTGGACAAAAACTTTAGTTACTTAATAACCAGTAAAGTGCAAGCTGAATTTTTTAAAACAACAAAAAATTCTCTAGAGAGTACTGAACATGGCCTTCTGTTGAATAGTTAGTGTTCCATCTAGAAACATCAAGAATTTCAAAGTTCTTATGTTCTATATTTTGAAAGTACAGACATTCAAGGCGTTATGTTCTTAAGCAGGTTGCAGAAGCAAAGTTTAAGATAATGTCTATGTGGGTGTGACATGGGAAATGAGAAATCACTCTGCTTGAAAATATCACACTTTACCATTTGGAGAAAGTCAAGCCTGCATAACCATATGCTATTTAGAAACAGCTAAGTTAATTTCCAATATTTATATTGCTTGGACATGTTCCACACTCTCTTTTCTGCGTGAGCAAAAGTGAGGTACTGAAACATCTAAGGGTTCACAAAAAGAAAAAAATCCACGTAGTTTCTAAGATGAAATATAATCTTCAATTTTTTAAATCAAACTATTTCTCCATAACATAAGAGTTGTACGCATGCATTATTTACAATAATGTCTTTGCAACTGTAGTCATGCTAATAAAATTCATTCTTATAACACTGTCAAAAGTACTGTTAAATGTATATTTACTTTTGTTCACATCTAACTTCTTATTGTAATTATGCTTTGTAATTAGTGGAGAGCTAACTCCCACAACTGTAGTGAATGATTCATACTTCGGATTTGTTGTAGTTGTGAAGTAGAAAGTATTTCATTCAGTAAACACTTAGAAATATGGGTGTGATTTTCATTCATTAACTACAGTCAGATTATGTTACATACAAAATATCTTAATACATCAAAAATGAAATTTATGGAGAATTCATAATTTCATTAGCTAATTGAGTTTGAAATCTTTTCTCTGACTTAAAATCGGATGAGAAAGAAAAGAGATATGAGTGTGTGCAGAGCTTCTAACATTTTACTGGGAGTAATGGGATTACATAGTTACCCTAAGCTTACCTGCTGGTCATCCCTATAACATTATCCTACAACATTCATCCTCCTTGCAATTAAAAGGCAAGCAACTTCATCAGCTAAGAAAGAAAGAACTTCTTGTAGATGAAGCTCATGAGTAAAAGAATGCAGTTTGTTTGTAAAGCTGATTGGAATTCATTCAAGGTTTTCTCCTTTCTAGCAGGAAATACAAGCAACTCCCTCTCACAACCCCCCCTCTCCCTCTCATTCCTCTTATAGTATGTACGTTGTCTGTGACTGTCTGTCTGTCTGTCTGTGTCTATTGGTCTGTGCACATGTGTTTCCAGGCTTTTAAATAAGTTTGGAATGCAAACAGAAAAGGCAATCATGAGATTTATTTCAGTATGACTAAATGTTCTGTAGTTGTATGTCTATATCTGAACTTTTACTTTTGCATTTTTCCAACCAGGGTTTTTCAACTGAAGAGAAGTAATTTTTGAGGTCTTCAACAGTATGGAGGCATAAATTTTCTATGGATGTTGTTAGATTGAATATTGATCAGGAGAGGCTTCACTAGAATTATTGGGTAAATTTGAAGTAAAGTAAAGACGTCACACAGCCACATTCTCCATCACTCTTATTTATAGAATGCTGCAATAATCTGTGTTATATATAGGCTTCAGTGCCAATTGTCACAATACAAAATTACTGAAAACCTTTCTCAATGAAAATAGATTTAACATAACTAAAGCTAAATTATCATTTGAATTTAATCTAACAAATCTGACAAAAATACCCCAAAACGAAAAAATATTCAAAAATTGATTGTAAAAGAAAGTTAGCATTTCTTCATTTGAGCAAAGAAACTGCTAATTTCCACCTGACATCTGAGATATGAAAATATATACAAAATAGTTACTACTTTGGGGTACCTCCTGGGAGATAACCATCAGGCACAATGATGGATGGGTCTTATATTTCCTCTTTCTTTCCTTTCATACAAGGAGCTAAACAGCACACACGCAGCACAGAGGCGAAAAGACCACATATTAGTGGAATGAAGTTTGGCTCCTTGGGGACCATCTTTTTAGCAATATACTATCCAAGCTGACAGTTTTATCCATTGATTTTTATTATGAAAAGTGTGTTACTTCTCAAATTCTTGCTGAGATATGAAATGAATTATACTAATTTGCGAGTTTCATACATCAGCTTTAATATTTTTATGACAATGTAGTGAAACTATAATGCTTTTATCTTTAATACTATAAAAAGACTCCTATCTGAAATGTTGTAATCTCAACTATAAAAAATCTTAAAGCACTATTAAGCAGAATTTCAACATGTGTCAAAATAAGAAATATTGAGATGAACCCTTGGAAGAGAGTTTTGAAATAATGGACTCATCTTGGTAGGTTTATAATCATAATGTCAAGTGAAATATCTGAAAGAAAATCAACAGAAGAGTTTCTGTAGCACCTGACTTGCTTATAGACTATTTCAACACATGTGATCAATCTATGGGAAGTATATTATTGATGAACATATAAGGAAAGTGCAAAAGAGTGGATATAGCCTTTGAGTATGTATTATCTCACATTCAAAATTATGGGTTGCTTTTCATACTACCTGCATCTATTGCCTGATGATTTAAATCCATTATTATTCAATAGATAGTTAAGTCTTCCAAATATATTTTAATCCTCACCATTAACCCTATATGGTGGACAGAGGCAACTTTTCAGTAAGAAAGGAAAGCATCACTCTGAATAGTAATTTGCATACCTGAGCTTTTCAGATTAAAAACTTTAATATTTTGACTACTGCTCATTCATTAATGCTACCCTAATATGGTGTTTTAAATTTGTCAATAGGAATTAAAAATATGAATGTTTACTGCAAACAGGACTATGGAAAAACCCTAATGAGGTACTTCACATATACTTTTCCATTTCCCTCACAAAGGCATCTTTCTTGAATGACTCTCCTGTCTATTTTTCAGCTTTGTTAGCCTTGGAACCACCACCTCAGACCACTCCAATCAGACCTCCTGCAATGAGTATTTTCTAAAGATCTTACAAAGTGTAATAATACACAGCATAAAGAATCGGTATTTTAGGTTGTCCTACATACATTTTCTGAAAAGCAACTGATTGAGTCATTTGTGATACGGTCAGGATATGGTAGAACTAACTCGGTAACACCACTTCATTAGTTTCTTATTATTTAAAATTAATTTATAATATTTATTTCAGTATAATAAGCCAACAAGTCAGCATTTAAGTTATGTGGATATATTGTGTGCAAAATAACTTGTGTCATGTTGCTTAAAGGACTTACATTTTAATAATTATTTAAGCTTTGATTGTTGAGGTAACTTAAAACAAAATAAACAAAATACAGTACACGCCCATTATGATTGCAGAGAAAAGTACATGAATTATTGATCAGACACAAAATTGTGCCTTTCTCCCACAAAAGGATTTAGGGAAAAATAATTAAATATAATTTTATTGTTCAATTAACTAAGGATGCAAAGCATGATCTCCCTAGCCAATGTATCCTTTTAAAATGGTGTCTCTAAAGCCACAAAACAGAAGATTTAAATTATGCTTGAATTATTTTAAGTCTATAACTCAAATTAAAGATTGCATATTAATGTATCACACTGCAATATACTATAGATAAATGTAATTTGTGTTTTGAGTAATAAATACAGCAGAGAACTGAACATTAAACTTATTCACAGCTTCGTTTAAAAGTACAAATAAAGTTAAAAACATGCACAGTAAACTCTGGTGATAAAAACAGCAAGTTAAATGTCAAAAGAAAGATTCATCTCAAATATTATATTATCGCATCTTAGAAATTCTTGTATTTTAAGTAAATAATTAAGAGAATCTTTTCTGCCCTTCAGGACCATGAGTTAATGAATTGTCACTCACTTTATAAATGTAAACAATAAGTAGCAAAAGAGTCTGGAAGAATTTAATGGAAGAATTCGAAGACTGTCAGTAAAGACCAAAGCTTACCTGCAAATTTAATGTGGAATTTATTTTCAGGTTTTAATATCTGAACATACAAAGGACAATTTGGAGCAAAATCTTTCACAGCCCATGCTCTCAAAATTGTTTGATGATCCTGAAATGATAAGATATTCAAAATATCCTAAGAATAAATTAGCAATAGAGTATTAAATTGATAATACAGAATGAAAATAGTAAGGCAATTAATTTATCAGATAATCACATCTATGGTTAAAGTTTAAATATGAAAACTACTGATATCATCTTGATTTTGGTTTTGGTGTTTTGGGTCAGTGTCTTCTATATTTCACACTGTATTCAAACTTACTATGCACAAGGGTATAGATTTGAACTTCTAATATTCCTACTTCTATTTCAAAACTGTGATTACAATCTTTTACCACCATGTTTAGCTGAAATTTTCTTTTTGAGAACACTTACTATTTACATATAGGATCTAATTTCTAATTTAATCAGCAATACTAAATGATAGGACATTAGAGACTGAGAGAATAGTGTCTAAATGATATTAAGCATAGCCAGAATCATAAAAGAATGGGTACAGTATTAGTCATAATGACAATCCCCACATAAACAATAGGAATTTCTCGTATAAATTGATTTGAAACTTTGAAGAAAACAAAATAAGCAACTACAGTGACAACCCAAGCAGAAAACATATCATATTGTTCATACAACAGTAAAAGTTAAAACATTTATTCTATTCTTATGTTCAACAGTGTATATGTGCATATGTGTGTGTGTACAGTGATGAGAAACAGTTGGAATAAAATGTATTCGGAATGTAAGGATGCTACAAAAATCAAATTGCAAATACATTTTCAGTGTAAAAAATCTTGCACATCGCAATTATATAAATTTAGGGCAGATTAATAGAAAATCAGATGTCCTATTACCAGATAGTTTCCAGAAATGGATGTTGTGGGTTAGCATTGCCATTTAGTAGTCAACAGATTCATATTGATGTTCAAGTTTAACTAAAGTAAATGAATTTCTTTAGATACACTAGCCATAACATATTCAGAGCCACAGATGACTAGGAGCTGCGTTAGTGGACAGCGGAAATAAACAAAATTCAATTCATCAGTTGTTTCTAGGACAAAGAAAATGAAAATAACCTCTACCATCAATCTGTGATACAAGTAGATATATTGGGTTGAATATGGCAATACAGAAAGGAGATCCTGTTGTCAATACTTGGTAACTGATATATACTTTTTATTTGACTTTATTTTTGTGATCTCAACCCAGAGTATTTATGTTGCTTTCTTAATTCTCTGAGTTCATCAGGACATGGGACCTTAAAAAGTCCTTAGGTCCCCTCCCATCAATGGTATTCTTATAAGGAAAAGGTAGAGTTTTTATAAAAGAAAACCTAGAAGCCTCCCAGGACCCCTTTAAACAACTTGTTCTTTAGCCAAGAACACATTTACTAGGAACCAAAAAGTCACTTTTAGTCAGACACTGGATGTGCTTGCACTTTGACCTCAGGCTTCCTTAATCCGCTACTTATGAGTGATGCATTTTATTCTGCTCTGGGACTGTAGCAGCTTGAACAAAACAGTGAATGCAACTTACAAAAGCTGGTAAACAATAGGTCAGGATGGCATCAGGGCACACAGGCACCTCCATGAGCACATACAATTCTTGAGAACACTAACAACACTACTGATGACTCTCAAATGAACATCAATTATTTAATATAGAATGATTTTGAGGTTACAACATTATAAATAATCGAGTTATAATGTTTTCCTTCATTAGAAACACAAAATTTAAACCCAAATAGAACAGAACCATAATAAAAAATTTATAGCAATATATTTTTCAATTTATTTTATTTTATTTTATATTTTACAATGATTTAAGCTGTGTGTCCCTCAGTATCTAATTGGACTGGGTAAATCAGAATTTTCATGTAGAAAATGCAGACACATTTCAATCATACATCATCACAATAAAGGAAACAAATAGTCTATCAAAAGATCTTTAAGAAGCTAGCCAATGGCTAAGGAGTTGAACTAGCAAGGAAGTCAGGACCACTAGGGGCTGGTCCACCCACTGAGACAGTGTGCCTGAGCCAATGGATGCTCACCAAATCCAGCTGGACTGGGACAGAATGAGCAAACTGGACCCTCTGAATGTGGCTGACAGTTGGGGAAGACTGAGAAGCCAATGATAATGACATCCGGATTTGTCTCTACTGCATGTACTGGCTTTTTGGGATCCTATTCTATTTGGATACATACCTTCTTAAGCATGGATGGAGTGGGGAGGGCCTTGCACTTTACAGGGCAGGGTAGCCTGCTCTCTCTTAGGATTGGAGAGAAAGGGGAGTGTGAGTGGGGGAGCTGGAGGGGAGTGGGAGGAGGAGAGGAAGTGGAAATTTTGAAGGGTATTATTTATAAAGTAATACGAAAAGAAATCGGGGAGCATGGATGGAGTGGGGAGGGCCTTGCACTTTCCACAGGGCAGGGTACCCTGCTCTCTCTTAGGATTGGAGAGAAACGGGGAGTGTGAGTGGGGGAGCTGGAGGGAAGGAAGTGGAAATTTTGAAGGGTATTATTTATAAAGTAATACGAAAAGAAATCATCTAAATATTTGACAAAAAAAGAAGCTGCCTGAAAAAGTTGAACAAACAGAAATTATTTTTTATTGCCTTTGAAATTTTTAATAGTAGAAATAATAAAATTGGGATAAAACATAACAAATTCAGCATTCTTATCAATAGACTTATCAATTTGCATGCTGTTATCAGATAAGTAATTGTGTACTTCCAAGCCGGATAAAGCAAAATAGAGCATTGCCCATATCTCAGATATTTTTCAGAGAACACAGTAGGAGTGACCACTCCACACTCAAATAAGACTTGGGCCTACACAACTCTATAGACACACATCATGATAAAGTCAGCCTTTTTTCTTTGCCACCACAACCCCCTGCCACCATGAACCTGGCTTCTAAGAAATTATGAAAAGATCAGCCTGTTAATCTGATGCTGACAATGTTTTACCTTTCGCCTCTCCTTCCCCTCCCTTCATCCTCTCTTCATCCTCTGTTTTTCAACAGAAAAGGCTGGTCTCCTTTGAGTTATCAGCTAGCCATGGTCTATCAAGTTGCAGTTAGACTAGGCATCTCCTTTTTCAGTAAGGCTTGATGAGGCAACCCAGTAGGAAGGAAAGGTTCCCAAAACAGGTACCAGAGTCAGAGACAATCTCTGCTCACACTATTCGAAGTTCCACTAGATAAACAAACTAAACAAGAGTAGCATATATGCAGTCCCATGAAGGCTCCCTGACTGGCAATTCATTCTCCATGAACCACTTTGCACACACATTAGTTGATTCTGTGGTTTTTTTTTTTTTTTTTTTTTTTTTTTTTTTTTTTTTTTTTGTGTGTGTGTGGTGTCCTTGACCTTTCTGGTTCCTACAATCCTTTCTCCCCATCTTCTGCAGGATTCCCAGAGCTCAGTCTAAAGCTTGGCTGTTGGACTCTGTTTTCTTCAGTTGCTGGATAAAGCCTCTCTGATGACAGTTGGCCTAGGCACCGATTATGTTTGTCTTTCTGGTTAACTCACTCAGGATAGTCTTTTCTACTGCCATCCATTGCCAGCAAATTTTGTGATGTCATTGTTTTTACACTTGAGTAACACTCTCCACTGCTGGTAGGAGTGCAAGTTCGCACAACCATTTTGGAAATTAATATGTCAACTGTTCTGAAAATTGGGAATACATTTATCTCAAGACTCATCTATATCACTCTTGGGTATATACCCAGAGTATGCTCTACCATAGCACAAGGATACTTGCTCAACTACGTTCATAGAAGCTTTATCTCTTTATTCAAAGTAGCTAGAAACTGGAATAACTTTGCACATCGTTCTTTTCCCACTTATCCCAGGAGCTGTGCTACCTAGATATATGGAGGTGTGGAGATGTGAAGGCTTGACAGGGTGGTTGTAAATGTTTGTACCCTAGCTGGTCACATTTTATTTGTCAGTATTTTCTGCACTGTGGAATTGGTTGATGTCCATATTTTTGAAGTGGCCTCTCTGGAGTCCCTAATAATTACCTGAGGCATTGAATAAAATCCTTCCATTACATGCTCTTAATATTTTTTTTTCTAAATGCACAAAAGATTTGGTTCTTATTTTGTGCATGTTTTTCTCCGGAATCATTTTTCTTTGCTTAGCTTCATGTACTCTTATCAATTGTATGTGAAAATGTTAAGCAGGCAAGTAGCTTAAGGACCTCAGAGTAGATTATGAGGGTTTTTAATTTATCCCTTTTTTCTACAAATTCCTTTTTTTTCACCTGCTTACTCTGAAAATAAATCTTTGTCTTCTGTTTTCTCAATTCAGTGAAACTGCAATGATCTACTTGATTATCTTATTTTTTAAGTAGGAACACATGCATATGTTTATTTGTACATGTAGGTACGTTGTATGTATGTATGTATGTATGTATGTATACATCTGAGTAAAGTAGAGCTTGTTTTGTGGCTGATCATGTTGTTTCACTTATTCTTATAGATCACATTTTCACTGCGTTCATGTTGTTCTGTCTGAAAATAATTGCTCTGTGTATCTTGTTTAGAGCTTTAAAAATTTGTGTGGGAATGCTTTCCCAGAACTTTCTACTCCCATATGGCAGAGAGCAGCAGTTTCTCACTTACTTGTAAATATGTTTCAGACCTCAGTTAACTGTCAAAATTCAGGCTGTTGTATTTTTATTTTTCATGGGTATTTTATCTATAAGATTAAAATAAAATCAGAAGTTTCATATATAGGTAATATACTAATAATAATATCTAACCTTGGACCAAAGACATCAATATCATGAATTCCATGTGAAAATTAGCTCAGAAATTATCCTTGAAAATAATTCTGCTCTTAAAACATAGTAATGTTTTGTGTTTATTTGTTTGGCTTTTTTTCCCTTGGCATTTTCCTTCCCCTCATCCCTGTGTTATTCATTCTTTACTCTTTCTATTTGTCATTTATAATGAATTCACCAAATTTAGTTCTTATACTGTTGATTGCTATTTGTCAGATCCTGAAGAGGGGAAACTCAAGAGGCCAGAAATGTGCTCTCTTTTGTCCTGTTCACTGATTTTGTGTTTGCACTCACTGTTGTATCTCATTAGACACTTAATAATTGAATTTCAAATTTACAAATAAATTCAAGGGAAGTCTGCTTTCCTTTAGTCTAAATTAAGATTGTACAATTGTAAAATTTAAGTATTTTAAAAAAGATATTCTGATGTCATCACCAATGGAATCAACCTTCCTGAATCTATGATCACCACTCTGTATAACCTTCTCAAATATCCTCTTTATTTAGAAACTCCTCTTCTTCTTGGTTTGTATATGCTTACTCCGTTTTGAATATTTGTCTGTTTCTCTTCATAAATTTTCTTTGTTGACTTTTACTGCATTTACAACTTCTAAATATAACACTATATTTAGCATCATTCAAAGAAAACTTCCTAGCTATATTCAATTCTTCAGTGGCCTACTGTCCCTCTTAATCAGTATTAAAGTAGTTTCTGTATTCATTATCGCACGTGTGTGTGTGTGTGTGTGTGTGTGTGTGTGTGTGTGTGTGTGTGTTTAGAACTATATGTCTCAGGTGAAACCCAATCTCTTTTCTAAATACCTGCTTATTATTCATAGCTGGGTGTTGGCACTAATGAGTCCTGGCCTTCAGCTGCTCTTCCCTGCTAGAAACTTCTAATTGAAGTTACTAGAAGCTGTGCCTAGCTTAAAGGATCAGAGGATGGGATTTTCACCTATTGGCCATTGACTGCAGTGTCTTTAAGCCTCCATGGTGCTATTAAAGATGGGCTTTTGGTACCAGTGTTGGAAGGTCTGCGTGTCAGTCTGTCTCTGCATCTGTGTTTTCTCAACCTCCAGACCCTTGCCCAAAGCTCACGAACTGGGGTCTAGTACATAGAGTGCAGACTTTAGATATTTAAATAAAGTATTGAAAATAATATTTTGAGAACCCCAGAATTCCATATGCATTCATATTTTCTATTTGATAAAAGTAAAGTGACCAAAAGCAAAATTCTGAGTAATACTCCATTGTAAGTGTATCCCATTTTCCATTCTTTGGTTGGGGGAACATCAGGAAATATGAAGGCAAATTGATGGAACTATAGAAAATCATCCTAAGTGAGATAACCCAAACCCAGAAATATAAACATGTTATGTATTCACTTATAAGTATAAATTAGCTGTAACGTAAAGGATATCCATGTTACAATTCACAGACCCAGAGAGGCTAGGTAACAAGGAAGGGACACGTGGATCTCCCTGGGAAGGGGAAACACAAAAGATCTTCTGTGTGGACTGGTGGCAAGATGGGATGAGAACTTGAAGGATTAGGTTGGTGAGTGGAGAAGGAATGTACTGGATGAGGTCCTTTCCAAGGTCAGGTCGAAACCTGATACAAGGGAAACTCCCACAAATCTACAAATATGACCCCAGTTAAGACTCCTAGCAATAATGGATACATAGCCTAAACTGGCCACCTCTTGTGATCAGATTAGTGACTATCCCAGTTGCCATCACAGAGCCTTTATCCAGTAACTGATGGAAACAGATAACAGAGACTCACAGACAACCATTACGCAGAACTCAGGGAATTATGCTGAATAGAAGGAGGAAAGATTTTAGGAGTCAAAAAGGACAAGGACATCAAAAGAAAACCCATAAAACAACTAACCAAACTCATAGGAACTCACAGAGACTAAAGGAAAACCCAGGAAGCCTCCATGGAACTGACTTGGGTCCTCTAATATGTGTGACAGTTGTGTAACTTGGTCTACTTATGGCAATCCTAACAATGAAAGTAGGAACTGTCCCTGTTGTTTTGGCTGGCTCCTGCTAGCTTATTCCTCAAACTGGATTGCCTTGCCCAGCCTTAATAAAAGGAAAGGAGCTTAGTCTTATGTTAACTTAATATGCCAACAATCTTCTTCTAAAAAATCATTCACATGACATCTGTTGGGTCCTCTTTTCTAATAGTCACGGGGAACCATTAAAAGATTTAAAATTGTTTTCAATATTATTGCTTGTGCTACTAGATAAGCCTATTTCTCTTAAGTTCAAAACTTTGGATCCAAGTGGTATATTATTGTTTGGAATAGAAAACACAGTAAATATTCATTGAATAATTTAAAGTAGAAGTGATAAACTAAGTAGTTAAGAAGAGGTACTCAAATGTATACTTCAATGTAGTCTCTTGAGACACAAATAACAAATTAATTAATTACATGATAAGTGCTAAATAACAGGTATATAAATTACAGTCACCTGTCAGCCTCCAAATGTAAAAAAAAAAACAGTAATGGAAATGACAGGAAAATATCTGATTTTGAGAACCTAAATAAGTGATTAAGAAGCACAATGAGAATAAAAACAGAAATAGCATCCATGTGGCCTGTGGGCTTCCATAACATTTTGTTTACAGCCACAGAATTCCATCACTAGGGTTAATTTTAGATGGATAGGCATGATAACACAAAATATTATCTACTTATAGCTAGGAAATTGTTTCTGTAAATGATCAAAAAATGACAATGGGAGTTAAAAACTGGATGTGAGTGTTGGGACCAATTAAGTCCTGGCCTTCAGCTGCTCTTCCCTGCTAGAACCTTCTAATTGAAGTTACTAGAAGCTGTGCTTAGCTTAGAGGATCAGAGGATGGGATTTTCACCTGTTGGCCATTGACTGCAGTGTATTTAAGACTCCATGGTGCTATGAAAGAGGGGCTTTTGGTACCAGTGTTGGAAGGTCTGTGTGTCGGTCTGTCTCTGTGTGTGTATTCTCAACCTCCAGTCCCTTGCCCAAAGCTTGTGAACTGCGTTCTAGCGCATAGAGCACAGACAGAGGCCGCGGTGCACGGCATGTGAGAGTTACAATTGTCTCTTTATTAAAAACAGAATATATATAATCTTAAATGGTAAAAGAGTCAAAGTTTGTCTAGGGAACAGACTAAGGACAGGAAACAGTAGACCACAAGCAAATGTTGCGGAACAGTGAATAGATGTTGAAGTAATTATGATTTTAAACATTATAATCACTTTAATTTATAAATTTGACTGACATCCCATGTGAACAATAAGCTATTATGCTGAGCTCCAGTTCTTTCAACTCTAAAACAATTGCATGAAATGCCATAATGTAAAAAATGCCTTGGCATATGAGAGCTACTCAATAACTGTCAAATAGGCTTGGCTCTTTTTTCAAGTTATTTTACTAAATGAACTTGGAACAGTTGTTCCAACATGTACATACCAATAATAAAATGTCAACTCAAATTTCATCCCAATAAAAGCATGCAAACAACATTTGCAGAAAGTTACATCTACAATCTTTAATTAGTATCATATTAAGGAAAATATAATTGCCTTTTCCTTAAAAAGAATATAAAATGATTTATCTATGTGTTTATTTCTGTATGTGTTTGATGAGGGATTCCCTTCTGTATGCTGTGAATACCATTGGTTAATAAAGAAACTGCATGGGCCTGTGCAGAGCAGAATAGAGGTAGGTAGGGAAACTAAACTGAATCCTGGGAAAAAGGAGGCATAGTCAGACAGAAGCCATGGAGCAGCCAGCAGAGACAGACATGTTGAAACCTTGCCAGAAGGCCAGGAGCCTCATGGTAAAATATAAATAAATGGAGATGGGTTAAATTAAGATGTAAGAGTAAGCAAATAAGAAACTAGAACTAATGGGCCAAGCAGTGATTTAAATAATATAGTTTCTGTGTGATTATTTTGGGAGTCTGGGCAGCCAGGGAATGAACAAGCAGCCTCCTACGACATGTGTTTGTTTGTTTGTATGTATATGTGTGTGTTCTGTATTCTTATGAGCAAGTGAGTGAATATGTGGAGACCAGAGTAGGAATGCAAGAGTCTTTTTCTATTATCCTCTACCTTACTGTTTGAGATAGGGATCCTCACAGAACAGGAAGGCCAAAATTTAGTCTAATCTGGCTGGCTGGTGGGTATGAGAATCCAGCTGTCCTAGTCCTCAATTAATGTAGCCAGGTGTAACTATACTCTGCTCTTTTGGTGGGGTCTGGGGATTTCAGCTCAGGTCCCCAGACTTGCAAAAACAGCATTCTTACTCAAGGAGTCATCTCCCTACCCAACACACATTATTGTTTTTACAATTACTTAATCTGTACTAATTAAAGAGAATTTTCACTTAAATCAATTTATATTTGATGATACTTTTGAAAGTACTTTGTTCATTCAACACTAAGAAGAAATAGTTATTGATGTAGAAAACTTGGTACCTTAAAATTCAGGATTGTTTTCAAATTTTCTAATATAATACCACTTATTATTGTAAACTTTTATATTTTAAAACATTATAGTGTAATTAGCCATAATTTGTTGTTGCTATTGAGAATGTTTTTCTTTTTCTAGTTGAGGCTGATACACATAGAACAAATTCTGGGACATCTTTTTTTTCCCTGGTTATAGTACTTAGTGTTAGTATTAATGTAACAAAATAATTCATTTAATTCAGATTTAAATGAACATTCTGATATAACTATTAAAATTTATTTTTCAAAAATAGTAGGCTATCAAAAGACATCAACACTCAGATAAATAAAAGTTTATTTAAATTACTTCAGGGTAAATAAGAACCACATAATGTGTAACTTTAAATTTTCCCTCAGTAGAAAATACATAGCTGTGCAAGTTTTAAAACACAAATTTACATTGAACATTGCATTATCCTTATATGCAGACACATTGGTAGACTCAGAAAATACTACTGAATAAGTTCACTATATCAAAATTGTGAAATATTAAGCCTCACTGCCCACATCTTCACCCATTTCCTATACCATCCCCGCCTGGCTTCCATCCTCAAGAAGTTGTTGCATACCAACCCCAATTCAGGAGTAGAAAACCAATCAGATAGACAAACTCTTATCTAAGTTAACTAAAAGGTGAAGAAAGAATAATAAAATCAGAAACAAGAAGGGGACCATAACGGCCACAAAGGAACAATTTATCATGATGAAGTCTCAGTCCTGAATATCTATGTCCCTAATATAAAAGTACACAGATATGTAAAAGAAACATTACTAGAACTCATTTCACACATCAAACCCCACACACTAATAGAAGGAGATTGTAACACTCCTCTCTCACCAATGGGCAGATCAACCAGACAGAAACTTAACAGAGAAATAAGAGAACTAACAGATGTAATGAATCAAATGGACTTAACAGACATCTATAGAACATTCCATCCAAACAGAACAGAATACAACTTCTTCTCAGAATATCATGGAACCTTCTCAAAAATTGATCACATACTAGGTAACAAAGGAAACATTCACAGATACAAAAAAAACAAAACAAAACACTGGAGTCTTATTAGATCACCGTGGAGTAAAGTTAGAATTTAACAAGAATTTCACCCCCAGAAAGTCTGCAAACTCATGGAAACTTAACAGTCAACTACTGAACCACCCCTGGATCAAGGAGGAAAAAAAGAAGGAAATTAAAGTCTTTCTTGAATTCAATGAAAAGGAAGAGACAACCTACGCGAGCATATGGGACACTATGAATGCAGTGCTAAGAGGAAAGTTCATAGCACTATGTGCCCACAAAATGAAAACAAACAAACAAACAAAAAAAAGCTCACATTAGAAACTTAACAGCCCACTTGAAAGCTCTAGAAAAAAAAAGAAGCAGACTCACCCAGGAGTAGAAGATGGGAAATAATCAAAATGATGGTTGAAATCAACAAAATAGAAACACAGAAAACAATCCAAAGAATCAATGAAACAAAGAGCTGGTTCTTTGAGAAAATCAACAAGACTGACAAACTCCTATCTGAACTAATCAAATGGCAGAGAGAGAATATGAAAATTAATAAGATCAGAAATTAAAAGGGGGACATAACAACAGACTTTGAGGAAATTCAGAAAATCATTAGGTCCTATTACAAAAGGGTATGCTACAAAATTGGAAAATGTAAAAGAAATGGACATTTCTTAGATAAATACCATATACCAAAGTTAAATCAAGACCAGGTGAACAATTTAAATAGTCTTATAAGTCGTGAGGAAATAGAATCCAGTGGGGGAGAGAAGGGAGAAGGAGAGGGATGGGAAGATCTTGGGTGAGTGGGATGGTTGAGGAAGGACGGATATGGGAGCACGGAAGAAGATATCTTAATTAAGGGAGCCATTTTGAGGTCGGCACAAGGCTTGGCTCATGAGGGGTTCCCAAGTGTCTACATTGATATCCCCAGCTAGGACCCTGGGCAGTGGAGGAGAGGGTGCCTGAATTGGCTGTGTCCTGTAGTCAGACTGATGACTATCTTGAATATCACCATAGAATCTTCATCTGGTGAAGGATGGAGATAGAGACAGAGACCCACATTGGAGCACTGGACTGAGCTCCCAAGGTCCAGCTGAAGAACGTAAGAAGAGAGAATATGAGCAAGGAAATCAGGACCACAAGAGGTTGGTCCACCCACTGAGACAGCGTGCCTAGGCTAATGGAAGCTCACAAATCCATCTGAACTGGGACTGAGTGAGCATTGGATCAAACTGGACCCTCTGAAGGTGGCTGACAATTGGGGAAGACTGAGAAGCCAATGATAATGGCACTGGGATTCTCTCTACTACATGTACTGCTTTTTGGGATCCTATTCTATTTGGATGCATACCTTCCTAATCCTGGATGGAGGGAGGAGGGCCTTGGACTTCCCACAGGGCAGGGTACCCTCCCCTCTCTTAGGACTGGAGGATGAGGTGAGGGGAAGAGAGACTGTAAGAGTCAGAGGAGATGAAGGACACTTGGAGAACATGACCCACTGAATCAACTAAGCAAGGCAAATATGGGCTAACAAAGACTGAAATAGTAGGCACAGGACCTTCATGGGCCTGCACTAGATCCTCTGCATAGATATTATGGCTGTTAGCCTAGTTTTGCAGAACTACTAACTGTGGGAGTTGAAGAATTTCTGACTCTTGCCTGCTCTTGGACCCTTTTCCACATGATGGGTTCCTATTCCAGCTTCAGTGTTGTATTCTCTTTTGTCATGTTTGGTTGTTTTCTCTCGAAAGACAGCTCTTTTCGAATGGGAGAAGGAGGGAAAGTGTATACAGAGACAGGATTGTGGGTGAGGTGTTTGGAAAAGTGCAGGGATGAGAAACCTATTGGGATAAACTGTATGTGAGAAAAATCTATTTTTAATAAATAAATCAAAACAACAACAAAAATATGTGAAACCTTTCAAAACCCACTTTATGTTTTGTCTTCCTCAGAAATCCAAAGATTTCGCTGTTTGACTTCATATTTTTATCCTTAGAATTGATCCTAAGTCTAAGGGAAGAGAAATATTCCACTCAATGTTGGCTGTTCAGTTCCTGTCTCCACTGTATAAAAGTAACCTGAATGGTATATTCACTACTGGAAACAAAGTAAAACTTCCTTTCACTCCTTAAAGTCAGTTAAATAATACTTTACGTTTTCATTTTAGTAAGTTTTTTTTTTTGTAATTTTTCAACTTACTTCAAAGTATGAAAAGACAAGGCCTAGGAAAGACTAATGAATATAGACAGGATACAGAGAGAACTTCCCCAAAATTTCTGGTGTGTTTTACATATGTATGGGTAGTAAATTTGATTCAGATTATAGAACCTTATCATCTTTAATCAAGTAGAAAACATAAATTTAGGTCAGAAGACACCATTGCTCCCAAGTTGCTGAGTATTTCAAAGAAACTTGACTATGCTAGATGAACAGGGAAAATACAGTGATTGAAACAAGATTGGTTAAAGGGTGAAGAAAGTTGATTATTCTCTAAATAAAATAGAATATTACCACCAATGAAGTCAATATATTACAGCAAAATTAGGAAATCCCGATGGAAGCGTCTCTGATGCTCTGTGTGTACATACCACCCAGAGGAAATAATTTACTTAGACAACTGAAGTAAGTGTTATAGACCAAATCCCCGTGTATTTATCATTGAGTCCTACAAAATTAATTGAATCAGGTATAGTTCTTTCATAAAGCTTAAAAGATATGTTTATTAACTGTTGAAGAATTAATGAGCAGTGCTTTTCTACTGTCCCGTGTACATTTTCCCCAAATGCCAAAGGAGGATTGAAGGCTGAGGGAATTGTTGATGGGCCTCTCTATTGAACATAGTTCAGGATTCGCATCAGTGACTATGCCAGATGTTAAGATGTTTCCTAACAAGTAACAAATAATAAGTTAAGACAACATTTATTGCCAGGCAATAGGGTTAGATATAGTTAGATATATGTATATATACATGTATACATAATATAGTTTTATTAAAATGTATAAATTTATGGGATTATATGTTTTTAATAAGCTTCTTCTGGTTTAGCATTAGCCTTTGCCTGCTTTCCTGGGACAGAAAAATAGTTTTAAAAAGAGATGAATACAAATGCAAGTGCATTTGCCTTATCAAAGTAACCCAGGACCCTAAATATATTCCCTTTATATACCTTGTTTCTGAGGCCCCAAGCAATAATATAAGTAGTACCTATTGGTTTCCAAAGGATTAACTTACCACAGCAAAGCTACCAGGTCCTTACTACCCCGTCTTTTCGTGAAATTAAACCATGGATGTCATGTGGTATGCGACCTATTATACCAGGCCTTGCTTGACTTCCCTTCCAATCTTAAAATGTGTGACCACAAATCTCCAATGGCCAAAAGACACTTAGGGAAATGCTCAACATCCTTAACCATCAGGGAAATGCAAATCTAAACAACTCTGATACATCATTTTATACCTGTCAGTATGGCCAAGATAAAAAACAATGACGGCAACTTATGCTGGAAAGAATGTGGAGTAAGAGGAACACTTCCCAATTTCTGGTGGGAGTGCAAACTTGTACAGCCACTTTGGACATCAGTATGGTGATTTCTCAGAAAATTAGGAATGAATCTACTCAAGATTCAGCAATACTACTCTTAGGCATATACCAAAGGATGTGCAATCATACCAGAAAGAAATTTGCTCAACCATGCTCATAGAAGCATTTTTCATAATATCCAGAACCGGGAAATTACCTAGACGTCCTTCAATTTTGAAAGGAAAAAGAAAATGTGGTACTTTTACACAATGGAGTACTACTCAGCAGTGAAAGATGATGTCATCTTGAAATTTGCATGTAAATGGATGAAACCAGAAAAAAAAAACATATTGAGTGGGGTTACCCAGAACCAGAAAGGCAAATATAATATGTGTTCACACAAAAGTAGCTTTTTGCATGAAAGAACAATAACAACGACAAACCAACCTGTGGTCTACAACCTCAGAGAACTTAGACAACAAAAAGACCCTAAGAGAGAAATATATGGATCTTCCTAGGAAGGAGAAAAATAAAAGATCTCCTGAGTAAATAAGGAGTATGGGGGATAGGTTTGGGGGTGGAAGGGGAGAGAGAAGAGGAAAGAATGGGAGTGGGGAAAATGTATAGCTCAATTAAAAACAATAAAATATAAAACATACATGGCCACATAATAGTGTGCATATTGCTCTACTGCTGATTTATCTGCTGTCTTACTGGTCTCTTAAGAATTACATAAAGTTTGAATGAAAGGAACTCCTTTATCTCCTGCACTCAAGTGCCTATCATACGATCAATTTTGCCTAAAGGAAACTCACCTTATGTATTCTAATTAATAAAAAACACTAAAGGAATACACATATGCACTTGAATAGATTCTATTTCTATAATGTCCATAAAATAAAGTAGCAGCTTCCTGTTTTCATTTGTCTTAGTTAGGGTTTTTATTGCTGTGAAGAAACACCTTGACATGGAAAGTCTTATGAAGGAAAATATTTAATTGAGGTGGTGGTTTAAAGTTCAGAGATTTAGTCCATTATCATTGTGGTGAGACATGGTATCGTGCAGGCACATAGCACTGCAGAGAGAGCTGAGAGTTCTACATCTTGTCCTAGCAACAGGAAGTAGTCTGAGACATTGTGTGTAGCTTGAACATACATGATACCTCAAAATCCACCCCCAAAGTAACACACTTCCTCCCTTAAACAAGGGCTTATCTACTCCAGCAAAGGAACACCTCCTAAGAGTGCCACTCCGGGGTCAGTCCATTTCCTTTCAAGCTATCACACCATTCTATTGTATATATTAGAAAAAAAAAAAACCTTTTACTTTAAAGCTCTAATACTGATGATTTTCTTGTTTCCTTATTTTTTAATTTTGATGATATTAAGAGATTTCTATTTCTTGATTTTTTTTCCCTTTAAAAATGTTATCTACTGGCTTCCCATGACAGAAAAAGTATACCATTGTGTTCCCTTACCTGATCTCATGGTCACCTCCCTTGCTCCACATCTTTGAACTAGAGTTCACAATAAATTGAGATGTGATTACTATTGAGTTTTCATTCTGCTGGCAACTGCTCTTTGTAAGACAGGAAGGGCATCACAGTTCCATTTCGATCAGCAATAGCTCATTTCTTCTTGAGGCTGTACAGTACTTTATTCATTTGTTTCTTCAAATCATGAATGCAAGGTTTATTTTCTCTATTTAGGCAGTTAGAGAAGCGTACTCCAGACTTGGGTGGCTCATATATAAGAGGACTTTAAATTTTTCCTGTTCAGGAGGACATAGTCCATAACAAGATGCTAAATGCATGGATTTCACTGTCGGATCACAAGCCTTGGCTGTCTCCTTACAAGGCTGCCCCATAGTAGCTGTCCTTAATATCAAAAATCACAACCAGATGAGAAACTAGTTTAATGATTTTCCTTGAACTTTATTTCCTATTTTAAAGTCATGGGTCTAAATATAAATCAACTATGGCATTGTGGGAGCCAGACCTTCAACTTTTAAATTTGAATAGGTCACATTCTGTGTGCACCATTTGTCAAGTAGAAATCTGTTTTCAGTATGTTCACTCACATCAAAGAACAGCAACTGACAGTTGTCCACAGGCAGCCCTCCATGTGCTGTGAGGTGACTCTGCAAATGCAAACTGTCGCATAGCTGTTGGTTCAAGACTGGCTTTGGGTATTCAAGATCTCCTTTTCTTTGCTCTCACTTAGGTTTTGGAAACCACAACTTTTAGTATCTTCCCAAGAGTTGTACTCTGTTTAAAAACTAATCTGTTCAAAAATGAGTGACTTCCCTTTTATCTCCTTGGCTTTTCTTTTTAAGAAAAGAAAAATTCATATAGAATTCTATGTGGAAAAGATTTTTTTTTCAGAAATTTGAAAAGAAATGGATTTTTATTTCCATCTCCTGGAAGAACTGTGTGTGTGTCTGTGTGTGTGTGTATGTGCATGCATACATGTGTGTTTCTGTTTCTGTACATATATATGTATGTATATATCCATATAAACACATATGTATATATATATATATATATATATATATATATATATATATATATATATATATAAACTTTAAATTCCGTCTTTGTTTACTGGCATTTCCTGACATTATACTGGCATAAATGCAAGTGCTTTTACCTTATCAAAGTAATCCAGCCAATACAAATGCATGGAGAATTTGGTTTCTCCATATTTAGTTTTAAATGTATTTTTTCCTGCTTCTCCTTCAGTTTCTTTGATTAGTATTCTTCATGCTAATTTTGTTCACTATATGCCCATCTACATCCAATGCAAATGTGGTTATTTCACAGCTATTATACTACAATAAGCAAGTCTTACACAGTGGACAGTTTCATCTCCCAAATTTGATTGAATTGAATTGTGTGTAACAGAAAAAGTTGGTTCTCAGTTCCCTTCTTTTTACTTAGTACATTGTAGATATTATTTCATCCATTTAATCCTAGGTGAATAAGATGCTATGTTCTCATGGCTTACTCTTATTTTTGAGTTAGGCTTATTATGTAGTCTACTTTTCTTCATATGTCTAGCGTTAAGTTTACCTTCTAGGCTACTAACTGAATTTTCCTGTATATTTGATTTCCAGAGGCTTCTAGAGGATTCTGGAATGTTCCTTGGTCAGTTGATTTGCTTTGTTTTATAGTATATTATTCTTTTTGATACAGACATTGAGCTCTCACATTCCACTTAAGGCATTTATTGAATATCAACATCTTCTGAATAGATATTGTAAAAATTATTTCTGCATCCATATTTAAAGTAAGTTTCTTCTGTTTCCCCTGATTTCTCTTTTAGTTTTGGTATAAATTTTGTGTTCACTCATTCTCTTTTTCCTTATTATCATTCTTGGCCATTCTCTAAAATGTCCACTGACTCTTATGAACTGAATATATATAAAGGAGAAAAGTATTTAAAATAGAAAAATTCTAAGAAAAGAATGGTAGCATGGTAGTATTATATCTGTTTCATTATAGCATGATCACATATTGCCCCAGGGATTTCTATATTTGTATATTGATATGAACATGTGAATGCATGCTCATGTGTGCACACAAGAACATACACACACACACACACACACACACACACACACCAGCATATATAGCATTTTCCTTTATGATGAACCACTTCCCCAAAATATGTTTATATGAAGAAGCATATAAAATACATCAGACAATTAGTGCTCAATCCACTAAGATGTAGCATGTACCTAGGTCACCCACATTTACTTACTGGCCTTGAAAATTGCCTAAATACCATACCTTTTTCCCCTGGGTTCAGAAAGTATTCAGCAAGGCAAAGGTGGAGAGATACGGGGAATTTGCTCCTTTCTTTGACTTTGAACAAGTCCTACATACATTTCTAGTTTAAGCAATAACTGGCCCCTTCTTTTCTGAGATCTTAGAGGTTTCCTTGATAACAGCAGCCACTTGTGATGCATTCTTTCTCTAAACATAAATTTTAACTTCCTCTGGATGAGCCAGTTGCCATTCATCTACTTACTTTAGAACTTCCAGAATTCTACTACTGTTGCCTCATCTACTTAACTTTTAATCCTTATGGGTACTTTTATTAACTTCTTGCCAATTTTCTTCAATCAGAAACAAATAGATTACAAACATTTCAATTAAAGGTTCCTAAATTCATGTTGTAAAGTTAACTCTAGAAAATACTATATATTATTTGCATATATATGTCTCTGCTCCTCAATGAGAGAGTATAAGATTTGTAAAATTAAAAATCCATATGAACAAAACTGACAACTACGTGGAAAACAATAACACACACAATTATGTTCAGATTCACTACTGTATCAGATCTGAAAGAAAGACTGTAAGATTTGCAAAATTAAAAAGCCATATGAACAAGACTGACAGCTATGTGTGAAACGATAATACCAACATACAATTATGTTCAAATTCCCTACTGTATCAGATCTGTTTGGAGTACTTTTATGCCCAACTATATAGGGAATCTCAAATTGAAATTACATAAAGTAATGAAAATCTAGACTAAAATAATTTATGTGATAACGGAGAAGAGTGAAGACATTGTAAATTTTTACTTTAGTTTGTGTGCCTGTGTGTGTGAGGCAAATGTGGGGAAGTTACCACATAACTCAGAACAGGGGAGTGTCAGGCCTCCTGCAGCTGCTAGGCAATGATAAAGTCTCTGGGAGGTGAAGCCAGCTCCTTTGTAAGAGCAGTGCATGCAGTTAACAACTGATCATCTCCACAGCCCTGACTTTTTAAAACATATGTAAAAGAACTATTTGAGATATTTTCTGACCTTGTGTTTGTGTGAGGTCTGATGATTAGTTCCAGGATAACTATGACAAAATCCCAGAAAGTCAGATAATCCACAGAAATCTATTTTCCCACAGACCCAGATGCTAGAGACTGAACTCAAGGTGGTGACAATTTGGCTCCTTCCAGAGCTGTGAGGGAAGATCTTATACCAAGTGCATGTCGTTGGCTCTTCTGACCACTTTCATGTTTATTTGAAACCCTTCAGGTATGCATCTTCCTTAAATTTTTCTTCTTGTAAAGGACACAATTGTTTTTAAGACTCACATCAGAGACTCACAAAAAGTGACTTTATTTCCACACTAAACTATTGTCAATACCTTGTCTCTAGATAAATTCAAATCTTGAGCCACTAAAAGTAAGGTTTCTAGCATTTGAATTTGGTGAAAATAGAATCACTTCATAAGAATCATCTTCTCATGACTGGTGAGAATGCTTTTTTTAAATTACAAACCTGTGAGCAAGAAGTTCAAATATAAAGCCAATCATATTACCATTTATTAATGCAAGTTTATACAAAACCAAGTGCAGTTGAACTATCTCTTCGAAAACTATAATCATAAGCCGTTAATTTATTTAAGTTAGTTTGATTTAAAGTAGCCCGGACTTAAAAAATATATCACAGAAATTCTGTTAAGTCAAGTTACCAAACTGATTCCTGCATATCTTTTTAAACAATGAACATTTCCAGTCCCCACTTTAAATAACTTGAAAAGAGTTTTCAAAGCAACATATAGTGTTAAAGAAATTCTCCAATTAATCTCATTATACTTGAGTCATCTGTTTTCATTTGGAGTTAGGGAGGGTTAGGTCATCCTAACAAAGCTCTATCATGTAGGACATATTTAGCTAGAGGATTACTAGAAGGTAGGTAAAAGATTAATAAGAGTTTTGTTGACACAATGGACAATATTTTTAATGTTAAAATAATTATAGCTAATAAATAATTGCTTAACTTTGGTGAAAATTTAAACTTACAAAGTTTCATTATGCTAGATTTGCTTTCTTTTGTTGCTGTTGTTTTGTTTTCATTTGCTAGTTTTTTGATTTCCCTGGGTTTTTTTTATTTGTTTGTTTATTTGTTTCAACTCATACTAAACAAAAACCTTGCATGGTGAAAACCAAAATTTACTGAGGGGGTTTCATTGACTTACAGATGATGTCCTGTCCACTTCACAGCGGCTGCTCAGAATGAAACAGGCCTCCGCATTGTCCATCCTAAACACAGACAGGAAACAGAGTAACCACACCGAAATGCTGCTGGAGTGGCTGTGTCATTGCCTGGTCCACATCTATATGTGTGTCCTTACACTTAAAGGACAGTCGGATATCTGGTCAACCCTGACTACATTTGTGAAAATAACAAATGGCATAGTCATAGAGCTCTTGATTTTATTGCAGAAAAAGAAGTTGAAATTAGCTATTATAGTTTTATTAATATGTTTTGCACATATTAGGAACACTGCTGATCTTTATTATATGGCTAACCTAACTGAACTACAACTACTCAGTTAGAGAGAGGTAATAGATATGCATAGTGGTTTTAAATCAAACTCCATTGTATGTTTATGCTTCCAGGAGACTGTCCAGCTTCTTGTTCCAAACTCTATTTCCTCATGCTAATGTTTTTCAATTCTCAAAATTTGTAACTAAAAGAAAAATATGTTTTAGTTCTTCATAAGTCGTGGTTTTAAAACATGAGAATGGTTACTTTTCAAATTAGTAATGATTTATCTTTCTGGTACACTGTGATAAAGTTAGATTTTTCAAAAAATATGTTCTCACTAGAGAAGAAAGATAAAAAGCCCAGGAAACTGATCCAAACAAAACAATTCTGAAGAAAACATTGAGGCATGATTGCTAAATAACATTGGTGTTGGTCAACATTCTCGAAGCATTATTTTCTGTAATGCAGTGAAGTCAACAAACTGACCTTCGGGACTTGTTTGGAGACTCCTACTCCTTGTTCCTTGCATGGGGAATTATGCTGAAGAATGTATTCGTTATCATTAAGTCCCAAATATTTTATAAAATTAGGATTAGAAATGTACATACAGTAGATAGTCTGTCACCCTAAGAGTTGTCTTGCTCAGCCCACCTCTTAGAAAAGTGCTAGGTGGTCAACAGTCCCTTGTCACCCTTTTCTGCAATTTATCCATTTACAATTCACATGGAGGGTTTTCTGTAAAGGTGACCCTTTTTGTGGAAAATCATTTCAATACTTGTACTGACACATAGAATCTATCGGAGATAGTTACAGCTAAAACAAAGAGCTTGGATTCAATTTCCAGAATAAAAAGCTTCTACCACACACATACATATCAGTGCACAGTGGACAAGCTGTGTGAAGCACTTAACTCATAGTAATTTAAGGAGAATGATTTATACAGAAAAGTGAATATAGTGCTTGAAAGAATGCAAATGTGGCAACATCTTCTAGTGAATATATAGATATCAAATAAGAAATTGTTAAAGCTCCAATTCACATACGTATTTGATAATATCTGACTGTTTATAGAACTGTCATCTGTAGTACTTAATGGAGATAAACTCTAAGACAAAACATATAATATTAAGTATTTTTAGTTTCCCAATATCTATCATTCATTCTATTGTGGAAGTTTCTCCTTACTGTTTTTTTTTTTCTTAAATTAAAACATTAAATAAAACAAATTTCAGCAAAATTTATTTTCTTCACGATAAATCAAAAGTACTTTCAGAATTCACAACTACTTAGTACCTAAGCATGACTTGGGACATTAGATGAGTCCTGGAAGGCAAAAGTCTTAGGTTATCAATTGTGATGAAGAAACCATCACATTTAAAACAGTAGACGAAAGCATCCTAGGAGAAAAATGAAGATACACTTGAATCTTTAACAGCAGAGGTTAGCAAAGCTCTGCTTGCTAGAGATTTCTCCGGGTATTAAAACTAAGAAAATTGTTTGTGTTAGCCTCAATCCCCTAGTGGACTAAAGCCCCCCAGTCTATTTCCTCACTCTACTTCTGTGTTAGAAGATGGGTTTCCCATAACAAATGGTTAGACCATGGCACCTTTTAAGCCCAGATGACAGGCATATAGAGAATATGAGGGCAACTCCACAGGACCTCTCAGGATCCTGCTTCCTCCAGCTCTGAGGACTTTTCAAACTTTATTTATTTATTTATTTTTTTGGATTTTCGAGACAGGGTTTCTCCATAGCTTTTTGGTTACTGTCCTGGAACTAGCTCTTGTAGACCAGGCTGGCCTCGAACTCACAGAGATCTGCGTGCCTCTGCCTCCCGAGTGCTGGGATTAAAGGCATGCGCCACTTTTCAAACTTTAACCTCAGCAAGATAAAATGTGCTGCTGAGTACTTGCTGCAATGTTTTTAAAATTCAAATACTGGCTCATGCTTTGATATCTCACCTAATATTTAGGCAAAATATTTTATTTATAAAATAAAAGCAAAATTGTGAAATTTGGAGACTTTAATAATGGGAAGTCTCAAGACCTCTTATCTATCTCTGATAGCAATCATTATTCTATCATGGCTACTTCTCATTGCATGATATAACTGTGCTATCATAGACATCTAACTTAAAACAAAAGGAGGAAAAAAGTCTATATTTCTAGTAGTATTATTATATGGTCTATAATAAGCAGAACTGAGCTCAATTTTAAATTTAAATATGTGTGAAATGTATCTTACAAAAATTATGAGAGAAAAGTCATCAGAGGACTGAAAATTAAAATATGAGAGATAGAATGTGGTGACAATGCCTACTTTGCTCTCAGGAGATCCTGATCTTTAAGGGCTGAGCCTTGAAGGTAGATCACTCGCTGGGACCACATTGGAATCTGCAGCACCCTCCGAACTTGCACATCCATCTCCGTAGGACACAATATCACCACGTAATAATCCTGTTCAAGGCAGAGTGGGCAATGGCATGAACATGAGCATGCTTTATTTTATCCTACAGAGGTACACAAAATACTTAAAGAAGTTTCCTTTAATTATGATCAAATTAAAATGAACTTCTGCTAATAAAAAAAGTTAACATCTAAATTCAGAGAAATTAAGTAAGATTGCACTATGATAAGCATAAAGTGATAAATGCAAACAATCCATCAGCATGAGCTATTTTAGTTTATCAGTAGCACAAAGAAAGGCAGTCAAGGAGTGGATGCCACCCACGTCTTTAGTTTAGGTTCCACTGCAAAGTGAGTGTAAAATACATACTGAATGAGAGAGAGAAAGGTTTATGAGTCCATTCATACTTCAAGTTATTCCTTGTAGACTGAAATTTATTATTGTCATCTAACTAATATTATGTTATGAACTGGTAATTTGGAAAATTTCTAACGAATAAGATTGGTTTTAGGTCAAAACATTTTAGAGTGTATCATCATTTAGTGGTCCAGAAAATACATTTGAAATGTAAAATGACTTAAGAGTAGTCTACAAGAATTTGGCTTTTATGGAAACTCTTCCATTGAGGTTAACTTAAAATGTATCTATAGCAAAATGGTTAGTATTTAGAATATCTATATTGTTATTAGAGTTAATTATTGTGAGAGCATGAGCTGAATAGAGTATATTAATAAACATATACATAAAATATTTATAAAGAAAATTAAAGTTTATGTAAAAGTTTAAAAGCATAATAATGTAGAATAAAAGTGATAAATAAAAATACTATGCATTTTAGATATCACTTATGAATTATATTTATATTCAGAATTGTCCAGGATTTTACTCACACAAATTCTTTCATGACAAACAAAACAAGCAACTATTGTTTCTTTGAAATGAACTAATTGCACTGAAAAAAATACCCAAATTTACTTTGTCTCATTAATACTTAGTCACACTCCAGAAAATGAATATACAAAAGGGAAATTTCAGACACTGGAGAGATGGCTTGGCAAGTAAGAGATCTGGATGCTCTTAACAAAGGACATGAATTTGGTTCCCAGCACCAACACTGAAGAGTTCACAATAGTCTACAACAACATCTTCAGGGATCTGACACAATATTTTAGCTTCTACAGCCACCCACACACACAGATGCACAGGCATACACAAACCCACATATGCATAGACACTCAAGTACACACATACACATTAAAAATTAAAAACTTAAAAAAGTATCTGCCATACTCTCACATTCCTATCAGCAGTACTTCTTATAACTACACTTTTCAGGATGGTTTCTTCATTGCCTTTTATATTTCATGTTAAAAGTCACTGCTTCATAGAATTATCAGCTATGCTTTACTCAAGAGAGGAAACAACAATCTTTTAAGTCAAATAAATTTTTTCTTTCTAGCAATAACAAGTCCCGTGTGTGTTTTAGCACAAATACAGAAGGAAACCTCAAGGCTGTTTATTCCTCCAGCACTTTTTCTATGTGCCTCGTTATATTTATAGTCTTTCCTTTGCCTTTTTAAAATGTGGGTATATAAATAAAACTGCCAGAATACAGGACACACTATTGGTTAATGTGCTATTAAGTATGATTCAGTGTTGTACAAAATATAATGTAAATTTACCTGCAGTCTTGGATGTGCATAGAATTCATTTAGAAAATCCATCAGTAAGTCGATCTTCAGTGAGCTGACACACAGGACAACGTGCTTCTCGGTCTGAGCTCTGTGACGACTATAGTTGCCACCCGATTTTTGTCTCTCCATCCACAAATAGGCCAATTGTTCAAACTGTAATGAATTTCCCACATGTGAATGAAAATCATCCCACATGAAAGTGAAAGTCGAGGGCAGTGCCTCCCACCTTTTCTCAAGTACATGGCATTTCTTGCTCTGGAAATACTTGAGGTTCCTGAGAATGATCAGGATCCCTTTCAACAACAGACTGAGCACATGATTTCCCCAGAGATTACAAACGAGGACCATGGGCTTCAGATATCCAATGAAACATGTTAGAGAGATTTTACTATTATACCATATCAGAGTTAGTCCAAGTTCATGTTCACGGAAGTATGATGTAATATGCCATTCACTGCATGAAAGGGGACAGCTCTGCCAAATTTGCTCCAAATTCTTCTGCCTTATTATTCTCATATCATGCAAGCGGAGAAAGCTGCATTGACATACGCAATGCCCCATGCTACCTATGAAATAATGAGTGCTGTAGACAAATGTCAGGGAGTCAGACATGGCAGTATAAACCATTTCAGGTTGTTTAATGAGAATGAAAGTTTATTTTTAATTTGTCACATTGTGTTCTTGATTTGTTCACTTATGGGCAATCCGTGCTCATTAGAACAAAGAATTAGAGACTGATCATTGTTTATATCTCTGCCCTTTGCAAACCACCTAGTACCCAAAATGCTTCATAATGTACAAACACAATGCCCAGAGTTTGTGTTATTTAGATAAACATGAGAAACTACCTTTTTGCTTTTGTTTTGTTTTGCTTTTTCAAGACAAGTTTTCTCTGTATAGTTGTGGCTGTCCTGGACTCTAACTGTAGACCAAGTTGGCCTGGAACTCTGAAATATGCCTGCTTCTGCCTCCTGAGTGCTGGAATTAACAGCCTGCCCTACTCTTGCCCAGTGAAAAATTAACATTTTTACCCACTAAACTTTATGTCTCTTTATTTCTTCATTTTCCAAATTTAATTCCTTAGTCTTACATCCTATAATTTAAAATTATATTATATTACAATAGGTAATATGAGATAACCTATATTTAAAAGAAAACATATTCAACAATCAAACCAAAATGGGAGCAAATTACTTGTGACATGTGAAAAAAAGTAAGTAATAAAATTTAGGAAGACATTTCAGAAAAATATAAACAATTCATGAAACTATTAATAATGTCTTATAATATTAGTGTGAAATAAACAATCAGGTGTCTATTACTAGAGAAGTTGAGCAACAAGGTTCTGTTTACCTGTATGGGGAGTACCACAAGAGCAACGCAGATCATAGCAACAACAAAAAGCTTGGAGGACCATGTTTCAGGAGTAACATCCCCAAAGCCCACAGTAGAAAATGTCACAATGCAGAAATAAAGGGAGTCAAAGAGATTGAGTTTCTTGCCAATTCTTTCCAGATGCTGAATTCCACAAATGCTAAAAAAGCAGATATGCATTACTATTGACACTCAAAAATTGGACACATTATTTTTTTATTGTTGTTCTTTGAAAACCAAAATACGTTTCATAAATAACAGCAAAACCGTTTTATTGTTTAACTTTGGAAAAATAAATGTTTTTTAATGTATTGTGAGCATCCACAGAAAACTGTTAACAATAATCAAATCATACAGTTTGATGTTTTTTATTGACTATTGGAACAATACTGAGAGGGGTGGACTTTTAAGAAGAATTGAAATCCCACCTCAGAAAATGGATTGTTGCCATTATTGTGGGAAGATCTTTGCTGTTGAGGGCATGGTATACCCTGTTGTATGTAATATTTTTCTTTTCAAACAAACTTATGTTATGCTCTCAGCTTTTTGTGATGAAATAAGAAGAGCCCAGGCAATTTTTAGCATTTTTATAATTGACTTACCGGATTCTAGAAATATGATTCAGCAAATTTTTGTTCTGCTCTTTATAAATAATTCAAATAAATATTTTGCTATACAGTCACAAACCAAGCTAATACTCAAGTATTTCTCAAATTCCAGCCTACAGTATAAGATAAACTTCTACAGAAACAATTGATTGATAGGTAAAATATCCAGTACAGAAACACTTAATGATATAAGATTTCCACAAATAAGAATTACTAATGTCACATTAGATATAGCACCATTGCTTAAATATAAAATAAACAATAAAAGACTATGAGTAATTAATACATTGTAATGCTGAGGGGTAATAATAAATTTGCAACATGAAACTCAGTATACAACTACAATAACTTGAAAAAGGATATTCAAAGTCATATATCAGTACTAAAATTTGGATACTTAGTGAATGGAAAATCATGAGAGTTGTGTCCTCAGACATAGGGTAGTCAGTCTTATGAAAGCACTGAAGCTAAGCACATCAATCTACTCACTCTACATTCTGCCATGTGATGATGTAGCAAGAAGACACTGTCTTGGAATTAGACATAAAGACCTCACCAGACACTAAATGGGCCAGAACTTAATGTGTAACATCTTCTCATTTGAATCTGTTAGACACAAAATTTATGTAACTTATGAATTATTCATTTGCCTGTGTTTTTATGGAAACAGACCAACAAAAGATATCAAAACTGAGAATGGATTTTTTGGCTCAGTGACTGCCTATACATGATGATTCAGCTTTGGGAATGGAAAATCGAAAGAGGCTGAGAAACTAGAAACATGAAGACAAGGACTGTATAATATTGAATGTGTTGATAAGGACAATTTTCTCAGGGTTCAGAAAAACAGGATTGTAGCAGAAGATTGCAGAGGGAGTCAGTAGAATGTGGGATGAACAATATATATTGAAGATGATCCTGGTGAGTTGGAGATAAGAAATGAATGTTTTATTTGGCTAGAAGAGGACAAGCTGTACTTTTGAACACAGCAGCAAACTTGACTGCATGAAGTTCATGATATTAGAAAAGTCAAAATTTCAGAGTGATAAACTTTAATCATGGGGAGCACAAATCTATAATTCAAGTATTTGGGGTGTTTCATGGTATCTCCTGATTGTATGTTATAATCACAAAAGAGTAAAATGGTTTAAAGATAAAATTTGTAGGAAATTCTATCTTTAGGTAGAATAAAGGGAAGCAGCATGACCTAACTTGGAAGAGCCTCATCCCATCAGATTGTGAAGAATCAAAATGGTTCTCATGACAAAATACCGATGTGGAGGATAAATATGAAAAAGGAAGCCAGATGCTATTCATTCGCACAATAGAAGAAGGAGCTTGAAGTCATTCACGAGATCTTTGAAATCATCATGACTACCGCCAGTTGAAAATAACGTGGCCTGGAATTTTATAGTTGTTTCAAGTTGGAAAGTCAAGGCACGCACAGAATTTCTAGGTTTATGTCTAGAGGAGCCTTAGCTCTCAGATCCTTGTATTGTGGCACAAAGCTCTTGAGTCACTTTCTGAGGGTCCAAGTACAACACTACACAAGAATGTGCACTTCACAAGATTCCTCCAGAGGACACAGAAAATAAACTTCAGTGGTTATATCATTGGAAAAAGCTAACAGCTGTTCAGAGTACATAGTCCCCTGGAAGAACTATTTCATCTAGTTTCCTTCTGCCCAGACTGAAGAGCCTTAGGATTGGGATTATGACACAACAAAGCACCAGTGTGATAATGTCTGCTAAAGACTTGAGGGTGAAACTCCCTCAGACAACTCAACTAGAACGGCAACAGTCATGAACACCTTGGAGAGTTAATGCTCACAAACTCTACTGGGAAATTTCCTGTGCCCAAAAAGCCAACTAGGTCAAACTTCCCAAGGCCTTAAGAACTAACCCTCGCTCTGTGTGTCTATAACTTTCAACTTGAAGTTATAGGTAATTATCTTCAAGTCCAAGGATTTCCTGTTGTTTGACTGACCAGGTTGTAAACTTATCTGTTGATATATCAAGACTTTTGAACTGCTCTTGTAGTGAAATGCATTTGATTGTATTCTTAACTGTTATTATTTGAGGGAAAAAATATAAATTGGAATGTGCCCTCTCAAAAATTCAGGTTGAAACCTATTGCAATGGTATTAAGCCACAAGACCTTTAGACAGGTAGCCCTGAGCACAGACATTGTGAATGGGAACAGTGACTTTATAAAGATCAGAGACAATTAGCTAGTCTTCCTCGCACATCACACCATGTGAGAATATAGCAACAAATCTTAGAAGTGGAGAGAACCCTTTCATCATACATTGATTCTGTGGGTTCTTGACAAGGAATACTCAAGCACTGAGAACCAAGATATAAAATCTTGCAAATTACCCACTCTGAAGTACTATGTATAATAGCACAAGTATAGTAGTATGATTAAAAGTGCCATTCAGGAAGGAAAAAGAGGGAAGAATTGGTGGGGAGGAAGAAGAGAGGGAGGGAGGAAACAGATGAAGCAAGAAGTGGAATGAAATACTGATAGATGTTACAAGTGTGAACTGAAACAAGCAGAATGAAAGAAGTGTCAGATGGAAAGAGTCCATCAGTCTGTTTCTGGGCAATCTCCAGAGAAGAGACAGAAAGCAGAAGAGTGGCTGCCTTGACTGAGAGAGAGGAACAAAGATGGAGATAGTCTAAAAGTAGACTGTGGTGTTTGCTACAAAGCTCAGTAAATATGTTAAAGTATGATTGGATTTTCACGTAAAATGAATGAATTTGATGATGTGCAAATTATGCTTCTGAAATCTGTTAAAACTCAGTGTATACTTTTGGACAACCACTGCAGTTTCTGGGTGTGAGCAGATAATTTATATTTGAGAACCATGAAGAAATAAAGCAATTAAAGATATTCACTTTATAGAATTTTAAAGATAATCTTTGTCTAAGTCTCGTGCCATACTTATTTATCCAGTTTTATTTTAAAAAAAATATTTTGTGTAGCATGAAATCAAAACTGTAGATTAACAGGCCAGGTTCACAGGTTGAGAATTAAAAAAAAAAACACACAATGATATACAGAACACTGGAAAACTAACCTTTATTTACTTTACCTATTTCTGCAGAGAAGTGATTATTTCTATGTCATATCTCTAAATTGATTCAGAAAATTTGTTTATGAACAATGGGTCACAAAGGCATCCTGCTCAATAAAATGATTCCTATCAATTTATTTATCTGGTTTCAAATATGCAATCTTACCAGTGTAATTAATCTGTCATATGTAGTTTCACACAACTATCAAGAAGGAATGGACATTATCAGTAGATGTTCCTTATTCATAATGATATATCCTTTAGAATGGGAATATTTATATATAACTTCAAATATTATCTAATACTTATGTACTTATTTATTGTACATGCAAAGCTGTGTGAATATGCATGTGTGTGTGATTCACAGTATAGCTTACAGGACTCAGCTCTCTCCTTCTACTGTGTTAGTTACAGGAAATAAACTATGGCTGTCAGGTTTGGTAGCAGCATTTTTACCCACAAAGCCACCTCGATGGCCATAAATACAACCTTTATTCATCGTAGAAAATGGTATTTGTTTTCTTGTTGTTGTTGTGTTGTTGTGTAACAATCCTGGAACTAGCTCTTGTACAACAGGCTAGCCCCAAGCTCACAAAGATCTTCCAGCCTCTGCTTCCCAAGTGCTGGGATTAATGGTGTATGCCACAATTGCCCGGCTTAAATTAGAATATTTTAAAAGTTGAATTAATCAACGTACTTTAAGGATTCAACTGTTATTTGAGAATGCTGTATTTATACATTAAATCTGATCTATGATGACAGATAAAATAACCATTTCATAAGGCAAATGTAAATTATCTAGTTCTATATTATAAAATATCACAACTGTATTTTTCATCCTTCAATTTGTCTGTTTTAAAATTATGTACAACAGTAGTTTGTATATAATTTGATGTTAGGTTTCAAATGGCCACTGAAATCTCACTGATCATAATCCTTTCTCAGGTCTGTGGTATCCTGGGTTTTAACAGAACTTGTCACTTCTTTTCTGAAACCCTGGCTCACCACCACATAGAGAATTGGGAACCTCTATTTTAAATCATGAGCCCTAGAATTAAAACTTTGAATGTCAGACCATCTTACCTGTGTGTGACTAAAGGTGGAACAGAAATAATCTTGATCTAGAGTAATTGCAGCTGTCTGTAATGTGTCTACAAGGCTGGGTTGTCAATCGTCCATTATTTGGTAGGGAGGGAGGGAACTAAGCCATCCTTTGTGAACTACTTATAGAATTGGGGAAATACATTGTGCTTACTTATATGCCCACTTATGAGCAAGTCAGGATCCAGTGGAAAGTTATAAACCCATAGAAGAGCATGACTAAACTCAATGGGCCTCAAACATATATAATATATATATATATATATATATATATATATATATATATATATATTATATATGTGTGTGTATTATGTGTATATTATGTATATGTATACACACACACATACATATATGTAGAATGTGAAAGGTGATATAAAGGTTAATAAGGATGTTGGAAAGATGAGAGCTGTCTAGGGTGTCAGTATGTAAAATGAAAATTAAATGTATGAAATTTTCAAAGAACATATTCAATAAAAGTCTTCTTTAAAAATCACAAAGGTCATAAAAGTAATGTGGAAACAGCAGATATATTTAATGCCTGATTACAGCTTGATTGTCACATATATCTCAACCTCATTAAATAGTTGTAATGAGTGTACATATTTTTATAGATTGAGAACACCTTAATTAAGTATAAATCAGTTGCTTACAATACTCTATAAATCTACCCATATTTGCAAATATTTAATTGTCATATGAGATATCCACAAGGAAATATGTCTTTACTGACAAATGAGTTTTTCTAATTTATACATTTTTTAAATTAAAAATACTTAAGTAATTCTGGGAATAGAAATACATGCTAGTAATTTCGGCAGTTGGAAGGTGAAGCCAAGAGGGAAAGGAGTTTAAGGTCATTCTCAACTATAGTGAGTTTGCGGCAAGGCTGGGCCATATAATACCTTGTTAAAAGAATAAAAGACAAGCATGTATATGAATATTTATTTATATATGTATACAAACCAATATTAACACTACAAACAAAATTTAATACTGAACTTATAAATTTCAGATATATCCGTATATATACTTCACAATAAATAAAATTTTGTAAATATGGCAATTACCTGAATTAAACTTTTATATATATCATACCATAATTTATTCCTAAATTGTATAAAGAAAACCAAATGAATAAAAATGGGACATGAATTATTTTAAGTACCAGATGAATTTAGCAAATCACTGAAATAGTTTACAAATATTTGAGTGATTGACTAAATTATTTACTAAAACAAATGTTGGCCTTCAGTACCATGTTTTTCCTTAGTAGTGAATACTACAGTACTGAACTGAATCAATCACCCAGGCCAGTAAATACCTAAAATTGAGGAAAATGTTTACTTAAAATTTTATAGAAAAAAGTAACTACAATAACTATGATTCTATAAAAGGTATCCCTGCTGTAGTTGATAATCTATGCTCTACTGTCACTGTTTTTTTCGCAAAAAATATGTTGTCAGCTGTTGATGGGGAAGCTTTGTTAACCAGTTATCTTCAAGAGGTGAAACCAGTACGTGCAGTAGGATCAAAAACCCACTGCGATTGTTCTTGAGTTCTCAGTATCGAGCAGATGATGGAGGGGGACTTGATCGGGGGAGGGGGAGGGAAATGGGAGGCTGTTGCAGGGAGGAGGCAGAAATCCTTAATAAATAAATAAATTAAATAAAAAAAAGAGGTGAAACCAAGTTAGGGTGTGGCTTCCTGGAACCTGGAGAAAAACAAGCACACAGGCCATGTGCGCGCTCTCTCTGAGCTTGGATGTCTCTTTCCTGTTTCATGAGTTTGTCCCCTTATAATAAATAAAATATAATTGTTTCGTTTAGCTAGGCTGGCTATTTTCAGAACTGAGCTAACTTCTACAGTTGGCCCCCAGGTCTCCAGCAGCTCTAGCCAACCACCATCAGGCTCCACACCATTCTTTTGGGTATAGAATTCTCACATAGGAGGCCTGAGTAGTCCCTAGGCAATGTGGTCCAGGATTTCTGGCACTTGCAGATACTCAGGTGGGATGCAGGCTTCCCTAGTTGTTTCTATTAGAAACAGCCACCTTGGATAACACAGTATGAGCATGTGTTGATAGTGGAGGTGTTTTGCATACACACAGCATAAGCGAATATTTTGAAAAAAAGTAGTAATTTGTTAATCATATCCTAATCTTTAAAATTAAGTAGTATTTAAACTATTTATATTTTAATAATAATTCATCTGGTTGTAGGAAAGGCAGCAATAAATCACCTGCAGGATAGGAAAATTAGTCTATTATTGGTATGATAAACAGTTTTTAAGGCCAAAACATTTGTAGCACTGAAAACAGGAAACAGGTTTTATTACAGTATGCACAAAATTTAACTGAATATATGTAATACTTGTTTTGCTTAGAACTCCGGATGTTACAACACATTTTCTAAAGACTAGGGAGCTATTAGATGGTAAAATATACTTTAATATAGATAATTGTCAATTCATTTACAGATACAGTGTAGTCATTTTTAACCAAAAAAATTGCAATTCTCTCATCACATTTGATGAGTTTGGTTCTTGTGTATTTGCATTTAGAAGAGGCTTTAGGAAAAAGACATACAAGTTTCCTGATAAAAAGACTGCCCAATATCAGACATTCACAATAAAAATATTTTATTAGTAATATTTATTATTGAATATTTGTAATCATCTTAACTTTACATTGCCTGCAAACCAGACAATATTTTTGAGTGACTGGATAGCTATTTCTCATTACAACTTACTTAATTATTACAAATATTTTACTATTGTCTACTATTTGCTTAAACATTTTAAATAATTTATAATTTAAAATATAAGGCATAAGTATATCAACCATTTCTAGTTAATGTTTTGCTCATAATATTAGAATCATTTATAACTATTTTGTATATTAAAATTAATACACACACTTAATAAGACTGTATTATGAAATTTTTAAATAAAAATAATTTATATGAACCTAGTAGGCATCATATATTTAACTTGTGTTTCATAATAAAAAGAAATGGTTACCAGAGAGATGATTAGACTCTCTCTTTGTAAGCTGGATGACCTATGTTGAGATCCTGGAACACACATGAGAACCAGACACAGTGGCACATGCATCTTTATTCCAAATTTTCCTGGGAATTGCTTTCTGGGAAATGGGAGGTACAGGCTGTAAACTTTCTAGAAGCACCGGGCCTACTAGCCCAGTATATGTATCAGTGAACAAAAGGAGACTATGTTTCAAACAAAGTGGGAAGCAAGGACTACACTAAGGATGTGTTCTTGCCTCACAGTCATGAACAGATTCACATTTTCACATCATAAACATGCATAAAGATACTAAAACAAGGATTATCTATATTGAAAAATTGTGTTATATTAATTCATGCAAATAAATTTTCTCATTTTTTTAACAAAAAATTAATATTAATAATAATTTAGTGGTTCTCAACGTATAGGTAGTGACCCCTTTGAGGGTCAAGTGAAACACAGATATTTACATTAGAATTCATAGTAGTAGCATAATTTCAGTTAAAAAGCTATAGCAATGGTTGGGGGGCCATTACAACATGAGGAAGTGAATTAAAGGATTGTAGCATTAGAAAGGTTGAGAAACACTGACATGATCAATCTTCACTGAATGTTACAGATGAAGATACAAAAATAGGACAAATTCCCCCTAATTTACAAGAGGGAAAGTCCCCAAAATCTACAAAGAAGGTTATCCAATCCTTTTTTATGAGCTCTCTGCTAACCTGGATAATTTCTTTAATTTATTTCACCTTTACCCTCACCTGAAAAAGGAATGCAATGATATTAATGTTATTATTAGCTATTATGAGAATTAAATGTGCAAATGATACATAAAATACCTAGCATATAATAATGTTTAATTAATCCCTTTATAATTTTGTTGTTTCCAATCCCTACATGAAATAGAAGCATAGAAATGAGTTTACTATAATCATTAAATTTATGTACATAATAATTAACAATAACAGAATTCTTGCTTTTATATTTCATTTACTGCACTGTGTGTATATGTTTGTGTATCTATGTGTCTGTGTCTCTGTGTATATGTATACCTGTAGAAATGAGAAGATAACTAATTGAAATGGCTTTTCTCCTTCTACCATGTAGATCCAAAGAAAGAACTCAGTTCCTCAACTTGGGAATAAGCATCATTAATCACTAAGGAATTTTTAAAACTCCAAAGTATCACATACATTCACTGTTTTCTACTTGATAAAAATATAATGACCAAAAGAAAACAAGTGATGAGAAATATTCTGTTGTGTAAATGTACCATTTTTTCTTTATCTATTCTTTAGTTGAGGAACATCAGAAAATTTTCTAACAAATGGATGGAACTTCAAGAAAAATCATACTGAGTGAGGTAAACCAGACCCAGAAAGAAAAAAAGTGGTATGTACCTATTTATTGCATATATTAGTTTTACAGTAAAGGATAACCATGCTACAATCTACAGACTCAGAGAGTCTAGGTAACAAGGAGGGCCCAAATGGGAACAAATCCATCTCCCAGGGAATGGAGTCCTGGCTGGACTGGGGGTGATATAAGATGAGAACTGGAGGGATCTAGTTGGGGGTGGGTGGAGAAGGAAAGTCCTGGGAAGGGAGACTTTTAGGGTTATGCAGGAAGCTGATGCAAGAAAAACTCCCACTAATGTAAAAGGATGATCCAACTAAGGCTCTAGCAATAGTGAATACATAGCCTGAACTGGCCATCTCCTGTCTTCAAATTGGTGACTACCACAGTTTTCATCTAAGAGCCTTCATTCTGTAACTGATGGAAACAGAAACAGGATCCACAGTCAAAGACTAGGCAGAGCTCAGAGGATCCTGCTGAAGAGAGCGGGGAAGGATTTCAGGAGCCAGAGGGGTCAAGGACATAACAAAGAAACCCACATATACAACTGACCTGGCACATAGAAAGTCACAGAGTCTGAATCAGCAAACAGGCAGTCTACAAGGGAAGACCTAAGCTCTCTAAATATAAGTGGTAGCTGTGTAGATTGGTCAATTTATGGAATCCCTAACAATGTGAGCAGGGTCTGTGCCTAATGCTTTGGCTGGCTCTTGGAAATGTATTCCTCACACTAAACTTCCTTGACCAACCTTAATAAAAAGGGAGGTGCTTAGTATTACTGCAACTTGATTATCCATGGGAGGCCTGCTCTTTTCTGAAAACAGAGTTAGGGTACAAGATGAGCTTCTGCTGATTCCACTGTGAACAGTCAGTGAGCCTGGTGAAATTGGTGCAGAGCTTCAGTCACATACCTTAGTAATGACAGAGTAGATAACAATGCAATAAAAATGTAGACAAATAAGTAAATAATAAATATAACAATCCATGGGTTTATAACTAGCTGTAACCTTGTCTAATCCTACCTCAATGCTTCAACTCCCCTCAGTTATGGAAATGGCAACAAGAGTGAACTAAGTTTCTATGTGCGTTGGATAATTTGCAAGGTAGACCCATAATCATTAATATTTGACAAGTCTAAGCATACTTGACCTTTGGATGGTTCACTGCCATCATTTACAGAAATTGACAATGAATTCCTGGGAAATCAGAAATGGAAGAAAGATTTATCACTAGTCTTGGCAAAAATTTTAACATCAGGGTAATGATTCGTTTGAAAGAATAGCTTGGTCCATTGCTCCACACTGTACTGGAAAAGCAAGTTTGGCCATAGATATTCACAAGATTCAGGGCTTCCTATATACATTTTACAATACATGAAATAAATATGAATGTTCATCCAAAGACTTTTCACATCATGTAAATGAGATGATGTTTGGTAGAATTAATTGGATCTCTTTTTTCATTTTATTATTGGCCATATCAAATTAATTCCAACAAACATAAACTCAAATGATTTAGGTGTTGTTAACTACACCTCAAAAGTCTACAGTTTTTGGCTGTATAAATATTTTAGAATTATTTGCTCCAAAGTTATTTGCCTATTTTATGCCTTTGTTCATGGCTGTGATTAAGTGACTCAGGATTAATCATTTCTTGAACATAATTTAAGACAGTAAATAACTCAGCAGGCTAAGATGTGTGCCAACAGCCCTATGACCTGAGTTTGATCCCTGGAACCCACATGAATTGGCTCCTGCAAACTTATGTCCTCGTGTATTCCTACACACCCACACACATATAAGCAAAATACATGGAAAATATAATTCATATCAATAAAAAGGAATTTAATAGTGAAACTCTAATGCCCAAAGTATATAGTTTTGCATCTGTTTTATTGTTTGAAAGGATCAAAACAAGCATATTAACATGTCATGTTGTACATGCTGTGTTTCTATTCTTTGCATCAGTTTCACTGTACCTAAAAGATTCCTAAAGTTTGGCCAAATCTCCTTTTCAGAGACACAAGAATTCAGAGTTCCCACTCATCATTCTGTGCTCTTTACCAGTTTTGGTCATATTTTACAAAATACAAAGCTTAAACACAAGTCCACCATATACACTGTACAGTATATCAGCGCAGAACCTGTGTGATCCTACTAACAAAGAGCTTGACATGCTTTTACAAGGACTATGGCCATAGAAAATTTGTATCAGTAAATTTACTTCCAGGTTAGAGAGGAGAACTCAGGACTCAAACTCATTGAAAATTTTTAATCCCATTGCTTTGTAACCTGAAATACTGTTTGTTCTTATTAAGAATGATTTTGGATAAAAATAAAACAAGAGCAAAAACAAAATATCAAATAGAATAACCATCACACACCTATACAAACATCTTAAACATATTAACTGTAAGAAAATTAAACTCTAATGTGGGATAGTGTTCTGTATGCTGTGATTATGTTTTATTACCATTGGTTAATAAAGAATCTGTTTTGGCCTATGGCAGAGCATAATATAGCCAGGAAGGAAATGCATGCTGCTACACACACACACACACACACACACACACACATACACACACACACACACACACACACATATATATATATATATATATATATATATATATATATATATATATATAGAGAGAGAGAGAGAGAGAGAGAGAGAGAGAGAGAGAGAGAAAGTAGGTGGAGCCAGAGAGACATCATGTAGCTGATTAGGAGGAAGACTCTAGAAGTTTACTAGTAGGCCACAGTCTTGTGATACATAGATTAACAGAAATAGGTTAATTTAAGATGTAAGAGCTAGGAATATACCTAAGCAATTGGGCAAACAGTGTTTAATTAATATATTTTCTGTTTGATTATTTGGATCTGGGCAGATGGGAAACAAAAAATCAGTCTCTGATTACAAATGGTGCCTACTTATCTGGGATATGGATCCACATAGGAACTTTAAAAAGCTTAAGAAAAACAAAGAACGTTTCTAGCACCACAAAAATGGGAGCCAAGTGTAGTTTCATGGCAGTCACATTTTTTTTTTTTGTTCAGATAAGCTCTGTTTGCTAGCCACAAGCAGAGGTGAGGCTTCTTTAGGAGATGGCTTTCTAGTTTATACTGGTGGCAAGAACGGTTCTGCCTTTTTCAGGAGGTTCAACTATAGAGCACTTAAATGGGGTTTCTGAGTAGAGTGCTACAAGTTGCTTAATGGCAACATAAACCCACTGTATCCCAAGTGCTGGGGATATGAGTATGGTTTACAGAGGCAGTGAACATACCTCTACCCTGTTTGATGGGGCAGCAAACAAACAACAACAACAAAAACTAGAGTCAGACATAGGCATACATGTTTAGCATTAAAAAAAAACCCATCTTGGTCAGAAAATGATTACAGATACACCATAAAACAGATTCAGAAAAAAAAAAAACTCTAAATGGGTAACATTGTTAGATAAATGTACCTAGGCTTATGATAAAAGAAAGTGTTTAGAAAGTCATAGATTAAAGGAGTAACATAATAAAATAATTATTAAAAAGTGAAAAAGTTTTAAAAGCCCATGTAAATATGGAAACTATACAAAGAGTCTGAATTGTGTATATTATTGTGTTTTATTTTAATGTTTTCACTGTGAAGAAGCTAACTATAGAGAGACATTTCATTGTATGGGCTGCTAAGCTAAGCCAACATATATATTTTTCAGGTATCCTGATTTCAAAATTTGATTCTAAGTATATGTTACGTTGGAAAAAAGGTTTTGCTTTCGTTTTCAAAGTAGATGGGATTCCTTTTAAACTAATATGGTTTGAAGGAACAAGATCCAGGAAAGGTCTCCATTAACCCTAAAAATATTTCACCCAGCAAACATCAGAAAATTGTTTGAAGAAAACAGTGCCCCATTTCCCAAAATGGTTGTTTATAAATTGTGTTCATTGAAAGTGGAATATGATATAGAGATGAATATTTTACAATTTGGTACGGATCTTGGTCTATTAATACAAATTGAAGGTCAATTTTGTTATAAGTATACTTATATTATTGTTTAAAGTATTATGATTTATGCAGCTAATTTATTTATTTATTTATTTTTGGTTTTTCGAGAAAGGGTTTCTCTGCTAATTTAAAAAATGTATAGTTAAAAAATACAGATTAACATGTAGTCCTCTATAATAATCAAACTTCAAAATTCAGTTTTCTAGATATACCATGATATATTAGATAGATAATTTTCAACAAAAAAGACCTACAGCATATGACATTTAAAAGGGTTGAAGAACTTAGATTTTTCTCTACAGTGAGACATGACTGCTTCTGGCAGCACTAATTACTTCAAGAGGATAATGGGCATTGAAGAGTCTTCTTATGGAGTTTGCTAGCCATTTGCACAAGAAACCACTTTTGCCTTGCCTGACTGATACTATGCTGTATAAACTGGACATGCAGGATCCAGAGAAAAATGACTGCTTAACTTGACTAAACAACGTGAGACAGTCCTTCGGAGTTCCTGCTTCCATGGAAAAGTCTACCAGACATTCTGCAGGACACAGAAGGAAGTGACTGACAAACTGCCAATATAGATGAAAGAGCCTTTCAAATTTCCTGCTTCATGGAAAAGTCTGCCAGATACCATGAGCCTGTACGTGGAAGATGTATGTTCCAACATTACAAAAAAGCTTTGGGTGATTGTCAAGATAGCAAGATGTCTCTGTCAATTCCAGAGTTTTGGAAGTTGCTTACAACTTCCTGTTTACTTAGGTAGTATTATATCCTTCTGGAGTCATTGATGGATATGAAGAAAGATAGTTATAGTTATGGTTTTCCTTAGTTATAATAAAATATAAAGTAGATATTAAACTTTCCAGATACAAATAGAAAAAATATTTTAAGTGTAATTCTTGCTTGAGACCATTTTTGCTACATGTAATTTTACTGTGTTACTATGAAAACTTTCCCTTTTATTTAGACAGAAAAAAAGGAGAGATTTAGGATTCCTCTGTGTAGGCTGTGAATATTATTTATTAACATTGGTTAATAAAGAAGCTGCTTTGACCAATGGCATAATATAGCCAGGCAGGAAATCCATACAGAGATCTAGAAAGAAAGAAAATGGAGACAAAGAGACACCATGTACCTGCAAAAAGAGAAAGATGTCAGAACTTTACCAGTAGGCTATAGCCTCATAGTACATATAGATTAATAGAAATGGGTTAATGAAGATATAAGAACTAGCTAGAAATATGCCTAAGCCATTGGCCAAACAGTGTTTTGACTAATATAGTTTCTGTGTAATTATTTGGGTCTGGGTTGCTGGGAAAATAAAAAAGCAGTCTCTAATTACAAGAATCTAATATGAAAAAAGCTGTCATTTCTTAAGTAATATTTAGGTAATTATTCTATTCAGTGTTTAATTTGCTTTGTTTAATTTGTTTTTCACTAGTTTCACTTGTTTTTACTACTTTGAAGAGAGGTGATGATAAGGATTGAACCATGCATTGGGAACTATGGACAAGCATACTCTTTTGAACTGTCAAATGAGACTGGCTCCGATAGCTTCATATATTTTTGACTAATCTACTTTTTTGTTTCACTCCTTTAGTTAAAATGTGCAGTAGAAATTGTGTAAGGCTACAGACTATGTATAATGAAATAAAATAGAAGTTTTTTCCTACAGTATAAACTTCAATTAAATTGATTCCATATTGTCTATCCTGCAAAATATGTTCCATTAACAAAAATTATATTCGATTGCAATTCATCCTCTTCATTAAATATTTAGAGCAAAATGATAGCAAATACTAAACGTTCTGTAAAACTTGTATAAACCAAAAAGTTTATGAGGCATTATCATGAACAATACAAAGAGATGGAGTCCATGGTGGTGAGGGTGGATATTATTCATTGTACAGCATCCTGCCATTTGTGTTGCTTCACTTGTATGGATCAGATGTTCATGTTCAGCCATAAAGTAGTAAGAAAATGTGCTTCGTTATGATAGGAGATGTTTTCCACCGTGAGTTTTGAAGAAGAAAAAGACGTTAATATAGGACATAACAATGACTGAATTAGATTTACCTAACTAAAGTAGATAAATTATTATTGTTCAAGATAAAGAGAAGGCATAAACAAAACTCAAGCAAACTTTCCTCTGAGCTTACTAATGTGAAGTGATTGATTCTTTAAAAGACAAGCATGAGCCGAGCGGTGGTGGCGCATGCCTTTAATCCCAGCAGAGGCAGGCGGATCTTTGGGAGTTCGAGGCCAGCCTGGTCTACAAGAGCTAGTTCCAGGACAGGCACCAAAGCTACAGAGAAACCCTGTCTTGAAAAACCAAAAAAAAAAAAAAACCGACAAGCATGGATTTTCCTAATGGCAGAAAAGCTTTGACATATACTTTATTGTTTTATAATCCAGTATCTGATGTATCGCAGCAGAAATAGATGGTGCCTTAACTGATTACCTTGCATTCCTATTAATCAATTAAAATATTTTTGATTTCTTATAAAATTATTAGTATTGTTCTCTCCTAATACTGTAATTTATTTGAAGTTTTAATTTTTCTCTGTGGTGAACCATAAAATGCTTAGGTTACCTATTTCCCTACCTAGTATCAGAAACACTAAGGTAAACTGGCAAAGCCAATTTATGTAAATATCAGCACAATATACATATGTTATATTATCTTGCCATATTGAAATTTGACTGACTTGGGTGGGACTGGGTTCAGTGACAGATTCATATTTCACAGAAAGCAGATCAAGATGTGGATAACAATTAAGTACAGAAATTGTGTAAGTAATTAATAATAAATTAATATTTTTTTTTACCCATCTGAGGAGGCATGGGATAATTGTGATGAGAGTTAAATGTATGGAGATACCATCCTGTCTGTTCTTCTTAAAGGGAAGTTTAGCTGCCTTGGATTGATGGTTTGGAAGACACCCAGAGGAGACATACAAACTATTCACCTTCCTTTGGTCACAAACGTTAAGTCAGTTTAAAGTTTACGTGGAGAAGCCAAAGTAGATGTGATGAGATGAGGGTTAGCAGAAATAATCCAGGGAATTTTAGAATGTGTATGTAACAACATATGTAGTGACAATAATGACCTCTAATCATCCAAGCTGCAAAAAAGAATAGCCAGAATTTGCCCACCTATAGGTATTGACTATTTGGGTAGGAGGAGTAACGTTTTTCTTAGGAATATCAGTTTGAAGAATCTAAGATAAAACACCACGGAAATATTTGAATAAGGGTTGTGATTAAAGCACTAGAAATTGATGTGATGAAATTATCCTTTCATAACTGTCAGGTCCTCTGGGAAACATTTTCAAATTTCAATATGAAGATAAAAATGAGGCTTCAACATGCTTTCCATCAAACATACGGGGAAAGCAAAACTTAGAACAAATTCAGTAATAAGACACAAAGTAAGTCACTTTTGATAAAAAAGAATAGAGATCCAAGAGACTGTGATCAAACCAATAGGTCATAGTCTAATGGTGAAATATAGTTAATAGAAATGGGTTTATTTAAGATATAATAGTAACTTAATAAGAAGACTGAGCTAATACACCAAACAGTGTTGTAATTAATAAAGTTTCTTTGTGATTATTTGGGTCTGGGTGGCTGGGAAACATTAAAAGGCAAACATATCAGAATTACACCTGACTTCTCAATGAAAACCCTGAAAGACAGAAAGTCCTGGATAGACATTCATCAGACAATAAGAGGCCACAGAAGTCAGCCCAGAGACCTATATCTAGCAAAGCTTTCAATCACCATAAACAGACAAAACAAGATATTCCATTACTAAACCAGATTTAAACAATAACTGTCCATAAATTCAGGCCTACAAAGAGCACTAGAAGGAAAAGTCCAACCCAAGGAAGCTACCGAGACTCACAAGAACACTGGGAGTAGATAATCCCACACCAGCAAATTCCAAAGAAAGAAAACACATACACATACACACACAAACATATACACACACACACACAACAATAGCACTACCAAAAAAAACAAATAATAACAGGTACTGACCATAACTGGACATTAATATCTCTTAATAACAATGGTCTCCATTTACCTATTAAAAACACAAGTTAAGAGACTAGACACAGAAATAGAATTCATCCTTCTGCTACATACAAGAAACCACACCTCAACCTCAAAGATAGACATTATCTCAGAATAAACAGTTGGGAAGAAATTTTCTAATCAAATGGACCTAAGAAACAAGCTAGTATTAATATCTTAATATCTAACAACATAGACATTAAACTAAAATTAATCAACAAGATGAAGAGAGTCATTTCAATGAAATAAAGAGTTGGTTATTTGAGAAAAATCAACAAGATGGAAAAGCCTTTATCCAGACTAACAAAAAAAGGCATAGAGAATATGAAAATTAGCAAAATCAGAAATGAAAAGGGGAATGCAACAACAGACAAAGGAAATCCAGAGAATAATCAGGTCATACTTCAAAAATCTATACTAAACAAAATTGGAAAATTTAAAGAAAATGGACAATTTTCTGAATATTTTCTACATACCAAAATTAAATCAAGAACAGATAAACAATTTAAATATACCTATGAACCCTAAAGAAATAGAAATATAATCAACCCCCCCCCAAAAAAAACAAGATGGTTTCAACACAGAATTCTATCAGAATTTCAAAGAGCTAATACCAACACTCCTCAAATTATTACACAAAATAAAAACACAAGGAACATTGCTCAACTTTTTTTACCAGGTGACAACCGCCCTGGTAACAAAAGCCACACGAGATACTACTAACAAAGAGAATTACAGACCGATCTCCCTCATGAACGCTGATATAAAAATATTCAGTAAAATACTGGCAAACCGAATCCAAGAACTCATCAGAAAACAATCAAACAACATGATAAAGTAGGCTTCATCACAGAGATGTAGGGATAGCTAAACATATGAAAATCTGTCAATGTAATCCACCATAATAACAAACTGGAGAAAAAAATGATCATTTAATTAGATGTGGAAAAAGCCACTGACAAAATCTATCACACCTTCATGATAAAGATCTTGGAGAGATCAGAGATCCAAGGAACATGCATAAACATAATAAAGGCAATAAAAGGCAAGCCAACAGTTAACATCAAATTAAATGGAGAGACACTCAAAGCAATTGCACTTAAATCAAGAACAAGAGAATGCTTCCCACTCTCTTCATATCTAGTTAATATAGCACTTCAAGTTCTAGCTAGAGCAAGAAGGCAACAAAAAGAGATCAAGAGGATAAAAATTGGAAATGACAAAGTCAAACTTTCATTTTTTGCAGATGATATGAAAGTGGCCCAAAAAATCTACCAGAAAACTTCTCCAACTTACAAACACCTTCAATAATTTAGCACAGTACAAAATCAACTCAAAAAAGTCAGCAATCCTCTTATATACAGATGATAAATGAACTGAGAATGAAATCAGAGATACATGACCCTTCAATATAGCTACAAAAAAGATAAAATGTATTGTGGTAAGTCATGGAGGAAGGTCATTGGTTAATTAAATAAAGAAACTGCTTGCTCTGAGAGGTTAGAACATAGGTGGGTGGAGTAAACAGAACAGAATGCTAGGAGGAAGAGGAAGTGAGCTCAGAGACTCCATGCTACCCTCTCCCAGGCAGATGCGAAAGCTCTGCTCTCTGAGGCAGACGCATGTGATGAAGCAAGCCACCAGGTCAGACATGTTGAATCTTTCCCGGTAAGACCAATGCTACACAATTTATTAGAGATGGGTTGGTCGGGATATCAGAATTAGCCAGTAAGGGCTAGAGCTAATGGGCCAAGCAGTGTTTAAATGAATACAATTTGTTTGTTGTTATTTGGGGGCATAAGCTAGCCAGGAGGCCGGGGTGCTGGGGACGCAGCCCTGCCGCTCCTATTACAACAGGTAAGTCGAACCAAACAAGTCAAAGACTTGTGTGCCAAGAACTTTAAGTCTTTAAAGAAAGAAATTGAAATACCTATCAGAAAATAGAAAGATCTCCCATGCTCTTGGATAGGTTGGATCAACAGAGCAAAAATGGCAACTTTACCAAAACTCATCTACAGATTCAATGCAATCCCCATCAAAATCCTAGCACAATTCTTCACAGATCTTGAAAAAGCAAGATTCAACTTCATATGGAAAAACAAAAAACCCAGGATAGTCAAAACCATCCTGTATAATAAAGGGACTTCCTGAGGCATAACCATCCCTGACTTCAAGCTCTGCTATATTACTAGAATGATGAAAACAGTTTGATATTGACACAAAATCAGACAGTAGACAAATGTAATCAAATTGAAGACCCGGCAGGGTATTAATCCATACACCTATGACCACCAGATTTCTGACAAAGAAGCTAAAATTTTACTATGGGGGGGGGACATCTTCAATAAATGGTGCCAGCATAACTGGATGTCAACATATAGAAGAATGCAAGTAGTTCCTTATCTATTTCCATGTACAAAACTCAAGTCCAACTGAATCTAAGACCTCAAAATTAATCCAGCTACAATAGGCTTCATAGAATAGAAGGTGGGAAGTAGCCTTGAACTCATTGGCACAGGAGACAATTTCTGAATAAAGCAAAGACACTGAGATAGATAATAAGTGGGACCTACTAAAACTGAGAAACTTCTGTAAGACAAAGGACACAGTCAACAAAACACAAAAACAATGTACAGAATGGTAAAAAAAAAATATCTTCACCAACTACACATCTGATAGAGGATAAACTCCAAAATATACAAAGAGCTCAAGAAACTGGACATCAAAATACCAAATAATCCAATTAAGAAATGGGGTACAGATCTAAACAGAGAATTCTCAACAGAGAAATCTCAAATGGCTGGAAGACACTTAAGGAACTGCTCAACATCCTTAGCCATCAAGAAAATGCAAATCAAATCAAATCTAAGATGCCATCTTACACCTCTCAGAATGGTCAAAATCAGAAGCACTAATGAAAACTTATGCTGGAGAGGTTGTGGAGAAATGGGAAAGCTCAACCATTGCTTGTGAGAGTGCAAACTTGTAGAGCAACTTTGGGAATCAGTATGGCCATTTCTTTGAAATCTGGGAATCAATCTACCTCATGACCCAGCAATAAAACTCTTGGGCGTATACTCAAAGGATGCGCACTCATACCTAAGGACAGTTGCTCAGCTATGCTCATAGCAGCATTATTTGTATTAGCCAAAAATTGGAAAGGACCTAGATGCATGTCAACCAGAGAACAGATTTTAAAAAGTGGTATATTTATATTTATACAATGGACTACTGCTCAGTGGTTAAAAGCAACATCATGAAATTTGCAGGATAATGGATAGAACAACCTGAGTGAAGTAACTCAGACACAGAAAGACAAATGCGGTATGTACTCACTCATAAATGAATATTAGATATAAATAAGAATAACCAGGCTAAAGTCCACAACCCCAGAGAAGAGAGGAAACAAAGAGAACCCTAAAAGAGACATAAATGGATTCTCTCTTGGAAGGGAAGTTCTCCTAGGTAAAGTGGTAAAATGGGGGGAGGCAGAGAGTGTTAGGAGGATAGGGAGGGGAAAAGGAGAGAGTAGAGGTGTACAGAGGGATCAGGAAAGTCTAGTTGGGGGAAGGACAGAGAGGAAGAGCAAAGAAAGTGGTCACTTGAAAGAAGGAGCCATTCTGGTTTTAGCAAGAAACTGGGCACTAAAGAAATTAACAGGAAACCACAAGGATGATCCCAGTTAAGAATCTAAGCAATAGTGGAGAGGGTACCTTACCTGCCCTTCCCCTATAATCAGACTGATGAATAAACTAATTGTCATCATAGAATCTTCACCCAGCAACTGAGGGAAGCAGATGCAGAGATCCACAGTGAAGCACTGGGCTGAGCTCCCAAATCCAGTCGAAGAGAGGAAGGAGCAATAATATGAGTGGTCAATCTTGGGTGGTCAAGATCATGATGGGGATACCCACTGAAACAGTTTACCTGAGCTAACCTGAGCTCACGGACTCCTGACTGACAGATGGCGAACCGGCATGAGACAGAAATAGGCTATCTAAATATGGGTGACAGTTGTGTGTCTCGGGCAGTTTGTGGAGCACCTCCCAGTGGAACAACAATTTATCCCTACTACATGAACTGGCTTTTTGGAGCTCATTTATTTTTTGAGGGATAACTTGATCGGTCTAGATACAGTGGGGAGGTCCCTGTTTTGGCCTCAAGTGATGTCACAGAATTAGTGACTCTCCATGGAAAGCCTCACCCTCTCTAAGGCTTATTTGGGGATGTGGGGAGAAGGTGGGAAGAGCTGAAGGACTGAAGGGAGAGAGAATTGAAATTGATATGAAAAATAAGATCGTTTTTTTCTTAAATAAAAAAGAGGAATCTGGTGACAGAATTTCACTAAGTGGAAACAGGTTGGAATTTTCTCTAGAGACAGGATACCACTTCCCCACAGGCTTAGACAGCTGTGCTCACCATGTCATTATAATCCAATAATGCAAGGGCAGCAGTACACAAACATCTCTTCCTGCCAACAAGATGCCTTGAAGAATTTTTCTATTTTTCCCCCATGTTAATTGTAAGGGATTCTGGTTATGTTGTACTGATGCCTGATACTGGCAATAGCCTGGTAATAGTTCCTAGTTGCAGCCTTTTACATGCTTGCACCAACTGCCTAGATTTTAACTTATGAGAAGAGTATGCCACAATACCCATGATGATACATTAACTCAGAACAACTCATGATATCTATTATACTATACAATAAGATATGTTGTATATTCATAGTGAAACTTACCCATGAGAAACAGCACAATGTAATGAAACACTCTGGGAGAAGATGCTTGTAAAGTTTAAAAGGAGTGAACATGTTTGCCTTTCCTTATGGGGTGTGTACATATCCATTGTGTGTGCGTGTGTGTGTGTGTGTGTGTGTGTGCGTAGTTTCTGTATATATTGAGTGTTTATATGGAGTAATGGTGTATGTGTATGCAGAGAAAATGTGTAGTTTTATGTGAATGTTTATACACATGTGAAGTATGTATAAGTTTGCATATGGAGTGTGTGCACATGAGTATGCGGAGAGTTACATATAGGTTGCATGTGTTGATGCCGAGTATATTGTATGTACATATGGAGTTTATGCATGTGTGTATTTGGAATATATTGAGAATGATGAATATGCCCATGAAATGTGTGTGAAAATACTTATGTGTGGGTTTTCAGGAGGGTATCATCACATGTTCATATTTAAGCTCATGATTCTTATACGCACGTAATTATCTCTTCATTTCCACTTTTATTACATTAATACTGGAAGTAACACAAAGAAAAAGTGTTCAATTTCAGAAACTTTCTAAATATTGCTCTTTTCCTTCCCATAATATAAATCTAAGAAAAGGTTTATGGTTTTAAGGAACTGTATTTCCCTTTCTTGTGAGTTAACTTTCTAAAGTAAACAAATATAAAAAGTAAGAAGCCTACCCTAATATTTCCTTTCTACACTACTTTCCTAGATATTACAAAAATGACTATTTTCAGTATTAAAATAATTAATATCATAACAAGTTCAAAGCAATGTCTATTGGGTGAAAAGAAAATACAGAGAAAGTTTACATTAAACTAAACTTTAGGAACTGTAGAGATGACTCAGTAGTTAAGAGCATTGTCTGCTTTTCTGAATGACCAGGATTCAATTCCCAGAACCAATTTGGTAGGTGACAATCATCTGTAACTCAAGTTCTGGGCTAATGCAAAATTCTCTTGTAACGCACAGATATATGAGAAGGCAGAACACCTACATATATAAAATTAAAATAAAGGTTAATTTAAAACAATGAACTTTACAATTTGTCACTGTACCATTATAAATTTAAAAAAGTTTCCAGCCAAATAGACTGAGGCTGTGTGTAAATCAGAAAGAACAGCCAAAGCATAAATAACTTTATATACAACTGTAAGGATTTTTTCTTATTCAGAATGATGAAAAGACAAAAGAAGACCCTGGAGTAAGAGCCCTGAATCTTTCTTATGCTGTTTGAACTCAGCAGTAAAGGTCAGTTGATACCCAGCGTGGTTACCACTGCCTGAAGCCATGGCTATATTTATACTGGCCTATTGGTCTTGGATTGAAAATCACTTTTAAGACTGTTCAACAAATCATCCAAGTGAAGCTACAGCTCTGCCCAGAGGAAATAACTGATTCAGAGAAACTACTAAATTCAGTCCTGAAGCATTTTCTCAGTTGTGAGCCCTTGCCTCTCCAGAATGTATTTTTACATTCTGCATTAATTTATTTTACATAGTGGGTTCTTAAAAATAAAATGAATAGCCAAGAGCATTCAGAATGGCTACCTTACATTCCTTTATTTGTCATTATATGTTTAATAGGAAGTTCACATTTACATTTACTAAAAATAAAATAATAGAGCTGACCCTTTCAGCTTTCCTTCTAGCCCAATGTTATTCTTTTGTGACAACGCCAGATCCACAGTACCGCCCTCCCATGGATCCTCAGTGGGCACACTAGGCTAAGACTTAGGCTGCCTGACTGAACCCTCACCTGAAAAGTTTCTTCTTGCAGAAAATTAGAATTAACACAGAAACACACAACTGTATAATGAGGGAGAAAGAGACTTTGGAGCCCTCAGTTTTAAAGAGGTTGTTGTCAACAAATCCTTTCTCACAAGGCCCAGGAATCTATGAGGAAAAGGCAGAAACATTGTAAGAACCAGCAGCTGTGGATTACTCCAAGGAAATGTTGTCTCCCAGCACACAGGACTGATGCGTATATGAAATCACAGAGACTGTCACAGCAAACAAAAGATATTCAGGGCAATCTGGATCCCAACACTGAGAGGGATAAGGTAACACAGGGCCTCATCCCCAACCAAGAAGCTATTTGCAGCTTATGTTCTCGACAAATTGGAAAATCAGTTTTCTGCAAAAGAATGACACAATATATCTATCACATTGCCGGACAGGGCTCAAGACCAGAGGTAATTTTCCAACAGAAAACAAACTCAGTAGTTTTACTAAGGCCTTTGTTTTGTTTTGATATTTATTTTCTAATTGTTTTTCTGTTTGTTATTCTTAATTTTTGTATTTGTGGATTTTGCTTTGTTTTGTTTTGAAAGAGAGAGAGAATGAAGTCAGATCATTAGGGAGGTAGGAAGATTCCGGTTGGAGTAGGGAAAGAAGAAAATGTAATCTAAAATATATTGCAACTAAAAAGAAATTTTAAATATTTTTATTGATTTTTATTGAGTTCTACATTTTTTCTCTGCTCTCCTCCCTTCCTCTCCTCACCTCTTCAACCCTCTCCCAAGGTCTTCATCCTCTCAGTTTACTCAGGAGATCATGTTTTTTTCTACTTCCCATGTAGATTAGATCTATTTGTGTCTTTCTTAAGGTTCTCATTATTGTCTAGGTTCTCTGGGATTGTGATTTGTGGGCTGGTTTTCTTTGCTTTATGTTTAAAAACCACTTATGAGTGAGTGCATGTGATAGATAACCCAGACCCAGAAAGAGAATTTAAAAGAACTTTTAGTTAAAAAGAAAGAAAATAAAATACCAAACACAAAATATGGGTCATTAAAAGGTCTGAGTGTTGAAGGGCCAATCCTGACAACTAAAGTTCTCTATATAGGACCCACTTGCTAGAAAACTTGAACAAAATTCTGCAACTTATTCTCTAGACATCATCCATGTACTTTGCCTCATAAACACACACACACACACACACACACACACACACACACACACACAATAAATATATAAATCTGGTTGTCATCATAAATTTTACTTAGCAATGTTCTTTTTTTTTTACTATCAAAATGTAAGTAAAGAACAACTCAAAAATCCTTGCAAACATGGTATGTTAGACGCAACCTAATAAGTACCAGGTAATTTAAGCCACCATCTGTTTCTTGTGCATTTACTTTCATAATACTCCCTTTGCTTAAATCATCTGAAAAAGTCCTAGTTTCTAACTGATGAATAGATTGATTACATCTATGTAATAAAATATTGGTCACAGACACTTCTTCAATCTGTAAGAACAGCCTTCTGTGATGATGAAGCTTAATTAATTAATTAATTAAGCTGGGTAATTTGAGCTTAACTGTATAAGATAAGGTCAAATAAATAAACACCTATGGATATAGTAACATAGCTAAAGAACTCACTTTCACTAAAAAAATAAAATAAAAATTGTTTTTCTGATCTATGTTACTTTCTCAAAGAACATTTTCAGAAGGACAACAAACACTCTAAATTGAAGCAATTTCCTGAAAATCCTGATTTGTTCCAAGAATGGCTTAGTGACCATTGTTGTTATGACATTAACTTTAGAAAATGGGAAAGAATTTCCCATATCTTAATCATTTAATTCTAATAATATTAAATTATATGATATAAATATTTAATTATCAATTAAAAATTTTCACATAAGAAGTAAAATTAACTTTAGAAGATGGGAAAGAATTGGTTGTAATAAGAGATAAAAAAATCACTGTTTTTTTTTCTTCTCTCATTTTTTTCTAACACATGATATTTCATCTTGCATATATTCTGCAAACACCAAAACATTCCTTGGTGTCATCAATAAATTTAGACAAAAATGTCTGCTGGAGACACAAAGAGCTGATATATGTCAGAACCATTTTGAACCGCTGAGTTGCCAAGAAAAATTTCTTTGAAGATTTGGCATAAGAGCTGATGCCAAAAGTAGACCAGAAATTAAATTAAGGCCATTCAATAAAGAAAATAAAAGCATTTAGTTCAAAGTCCAGAGGTCAGGAATCATCTGATTTTGCAAAGAACATAAAGAATGCAGAAGGAGCTCACACACTGAAAGAAGGGAACACAAGGTGAGCTGAGGCCAACAAGTAGGACCAGACAAGGGAAAGTGGAATATGAATGTTTTGAATTTAACAGAATTATCAAGCTGTTAAATATTTTAAACTTACAAGGCAATACTTATTGTTCTAAAAAATATTTTAGAAGGATATCCACAGAGAGATCGGACAACCTAAGCAAGAGATAGTGGATGGACACGGTCCATCCATGGCACAGACAACTTGGCGTGGGGAAATCTTTGCAGAGGTAAATCTATTAGACTGTCCATGTAAAGAGGGCATAGAATAGATGTTTTAAATAGGAAGTGTTTTCAGTTCTTTGAAAGAACTACGAAGTGAATAAGGCAACTGAGGTATTAGAGGAAGGTATCAATTAAGAGAGGAAAAACTATGTTTTTGAATAACTGAAATGATTAGCCTGTTTGGTGTTGAAAGCCCAAGATATCTATGAGCTCACCCGAGGCAACAGAAGAAAAGAGCCTTGAGATCAGAAGGCGGACTATAATTTTCCCCCAAAGCACACTAAATATGTAGATGGAAAATTATACTAAAAATGTTTTGAAAAATGTGTCAATTTTTCTTCCACATACAACATTTTGGATTAAAATTAGCCTTCTGAACTTCTAGCTTATCTCATAACATGTTTTCCCTGAAAGAACTGCTTCATATGTGTGGATAAAAGACAAGCCATGGTCAGACTGGCCATAATTCATGCGATGCAAAATACTCTTTTTATTTCTCTCATTAAGTTTCTTAATCATTTCATTATGTTTTGATAATTATAATTACATAATTTTACCTTTCTTTTCTTGTCACAAAACCATATAACTCTCTTTGTTCACTTTCAAACCCATTTGCACCTTATTCATTAATTAATATTAATACACATTGATATATAGATATATGCATATGTAATATGTATTTCTGTATGTTCTAAATATGTGCAAACTGGTCAATGTGTATATTGTTACTTGTATGTATAATTTATGGGTTGACCATTCAGTGGTATTGGTAAACAATTGGTTTGCCTTTCTTTGGGGAAGACTATCGACTATCAAGATTCTTTGGTTGACTTTAGTTTTTGTATAAGGTTGAGAAATTGTGGGATTCTCTCATTCTATTGTTGTGATACCTCTTCAACTCATGCTTAGGCATGCATATCAGTGAAAATTTATGGATGTTTCTTTTGGCATTGCTAGGTGACAATCTCAAAGCAAAACCCCTGATCCTCTGGGTCTTAAAATCTTTCAACACTCTCTTCAGCAATAATTGCTGAGTCTTTGGTACAGGATTTATATAGTAGATGTAGAATGGACTCCACAGTCCGCATATTGACTTATTGTGGTTTTCTGTAATGGCCTCTGTCTGTTGCAAAAAAAAACGTTTGCATGAAGAGTGATGAGTACTACAATTGTCTATGGGTATTGGGATACATCTTTAGAATGTAGTTAGAGATTGTGCTGGTTTAGGAAGTAGAGGGCTTAGGTTATCCACCAAGATGTCTTACTTAACTAGTTATGAGTACTGGAAACATAACTTCTTTTAATAGCTTTTTAAAACTGAAGGCTAAAACATTAAGTGAGATAACAAGGAAACAGTAAACACTACTATCTGTCATAAAATTCATAATACAAATGGGCACCGGAAAATTCACAACACAAATGGACATGTTAACATGGAAGGGGAACATTTTTTCTTCAACCCCAGACAAAGAACAATGGGAAATGAAGGAATTCTCAAAGTGTTACAAATGATCACACCCAGGCAAGGAAGATCTTCCTCTATTTCTTTCCCAATGGTCAGCATTGAATGTATATACATTCAAAGATCACTGAACATACCCCATGAATTGATTATATTCATATATTTAGTGAGGGCTATATATAAAATAGGAAGCCATGGAGTTATAGAAGAACAAGGTGTTACATGGAAAGAGTGGGAGGGAAGAAAGTAAATGGGATGACAAAATCATAACGTTAAAATAATAAAAATTACAACAGGCCATGCCATGCTTCTATATTGCACTTTTATACATAACTCTTTAAAATAGTAATGTAAATGAAATTGGAATATGCATTCTACAGCAGGAAGTTTGGTACTAATTAAGTGCAGTTACAAGTGTGTTTTGTTTTGGAAAGAGCAGCTAAGTAAAATTACCTATTTCTTTCATCTTAGTTAAGAAGAAGCTTTATATAGGGTTTATGCTCAGTCTCTAAATATAGGTTTATTTTTCTTAATCTAAGGAAAGGAAATTAATGTCAGTATAAAAAGCTGCCTTATCTCTAGTGTTGTCTGTCTCTATGGTCATTTTACCTATATCTTACTATTTCACCTGCCCTAATGTATACATACAAAATAGTTCATCTCTAGTTTCTGGTTTCATTGCTTATACACACACTCACAAAATGAGGAACCACATCTAGCAGTTGTCTGTAGATATAAAGTATTTGGAGGCATACACAGGAGTATTTAGCTGGGTCATATGAATGTTCTGTTTCTAGTTTCCTGAGAAACATCCAGATTGGTTTAAGTCAAGTTATTCCAGTTTATAATTCTACCAACAGTTCATAAGGTGTCAAGCATGAGGTGGATGGGGGTTGAATAAATGAGAGGGTGGGAGAAGAGTTACAGTAAATTAAGAATATATATACATATATAATATATATGGTGAATATATTTAATGTTTTTTATTTTCATATATATTTCATGTGCTTTCTTTTCATATATTTTACATGAGATATATTTCATATATTGTATTCATATACATATATTTCATGTACTTATAGGAGAAGTGAGATAGTGGGAAAAGAGTTAAGGTAAATTCAAGAGATTATATATATACTTTTACATATGTATACATAATATGTATTTACCCTAACTCTTCCCCACACTCTCATTTCTCCAAAACACATCCACCCTCCAACCACCAAACCTTAGGTAAAATTTATATATAATTCACCCTAACTTTTTCCTCATCCTCTCATATATTTATCTGTAATCGATGTGACAAAGTATCTGTCTTACAAGCCAAGTAAAAACATAAATGGGATAGTAAGTAGATCATGTATAATAACGAAGACTAGAAATAATACTGGTGGTTAAAGACTTAATCAAAAATTAGAACAAAGATGCAAAAAAGAGTGGGGTGCAATGTGTTAATTAAAAAAGAATGTAATATGTTAAAGTTATATAGAGACCCACTAGGTTATAAGCTAATTAAAATATAATTTAAAAAAGAAGTTTGAACTGAGGTATACTACATGGATCGACATGGACACATTAGTTATTATATAAAAATATGCCAGACACAGAATGTCCCTCTACAGGATTTTGACCAGAGCAGACACAGAGACACCAAAGCAGCCCAGGTTAATTTGTACTCGCAAAGCATGGTTACATGACTGAGAGAAATCTTGAAATGACTAGCAGCAATTCTATTTTCTGGCTCCATAAACCCAGGAATTGTTAAGCATGGATTCTGTGTGGTAAAGAATGGAACAGTTTTGTGCGGCACTGCATTCATTTTCCTATAATATAGACCAACCAGATAACAAGAATCCAATGTTGCAATAATGGCATGGAGCTTATGGTTTGCTGATTGGATTGGAGGCCTGCTCCGAAAAAAAAAAAAATCCATGCCTGGTATTGTAAACTTTGTCAAACACCTTCACTTCTGTGGATGTCATAGGGACATCATAGTGTAAAACTTTATGTTGCTTCACTAAGCTGTTGTGGTCTCAAACTGTTGTCAAATATTTGTGTTTATATCCACACACTATGCTGGTCTCAACTTTGGTCAGGAAGCTTCTTTGTGAGGTGGTCAAATGCAGAAATTCATGTAATAAAATGCTAAGAATAAGTGACTCTTAATTGTTCAGCTATTGATGATCTATGCCAACCTCCCTGACCCAATACTCAGGGATCATTTTGGAAGAGAGGATAGTAAAATGCAGAGGGGAGTGGTAAATGATGTCTTTAATTCATGGCATAGACTTTGCACTCATGAATTCATAGGTGCTATGGGTACCTGGATAGAAACTCCATGATACCATGCCTGTCAAAATGGCACCATGGCTAGAGAAGCGGGTCTAGATGATGGAGCTAGAGGAGCTACAAAGAGCTGATGGCTGCTGTGGACAGGAGAGTCAGTTTTCTTTGCTGGGAGTTTCCTATGCTTCATTGGAGTCTATTTGCATATGGGCAACACTAACAGGATTAGGGACGGTATTATTTTGTATGTAAAATAAGAAGGCATGTATTTTGAAAAGAAATGCCTGTGTGTATGGGGGGGGGGTTCAGTCAAAGTGCAACATGGGGGTAGATGAGGAAGGATATTATCAAAATATCTTACACATGTTTTAAAGTTTCAAAAACTAAATATAACCTACTATTTTTTTAAAAGTTGCCTAAGTTCTTTGAAGAAGGCTTATATAATATTCTTTTATTTCTATTTAAAAAAGAAACACATCAAGACTTAGAGAACATATCTTTTTAAGCTATAGCCAAAAAAAGTACAGTAAATAACCAGAAAAGTGTAACGAATAGGCAGAAACCTATAAGTGACCTATTAATAACCTCTTTTTGAATTAATGCTCCTTTACACAAATATACATATTTCCAGCATCTGAGAAGCAAACCTCTAAAGAAAATCTTTTCCATGAAACTCTTAACATTTTCTGTGAATTATGGCAGTAAAAAGGCTGCTGGGTATTTGAATGGCACCTTAAGGTTTACAAATGCCTTCATGTAGATTCTCTAGATCTTTGTGGTTACTCAGCATTGGAGACTGTGTTTGAATTTATACTTAAGAAATGGAACAGAGTTAGAGAAAGACAAACAAACAACAAGCAAAAAGCCCTGTGGAGAAAAGTTATACCATTTAGAGTATAATTTGCTTGAAGGGAAAAAAATAAACTGAGTGCTCTCAATGGTCAATATGAAAGACAATTATAAAGTAAGGGACTGAAAGTGTTTTTTCACATTCACAGTTGGTACACTAGCAGGAACCAGCTCATATGAAATTCAAATAAGCTATTTAGAGCATCCTAAAATCAATTTGCTAGCAAATCAAGAATCTAAAAATAAATATTAAAACTTTACACATAAAGACAAAAGTCTATTATAAATGTAATTCAACTGTATAATGAGAATTATAAAAAAAAAATTGAGTGACTCCATGAAGCTGAATTGTTAAGGAAAACTAAAGGAACTAATCTGTGAATAGGAAAATACTGGTGAAAGTTAATGTAACCCAGGATAAAAGATAATTAAATCAGATTTTATAATGCATATAGAAAAGAGACAATTCTGAAGTGAGCCTCCCCAAGTTCCAAGGGCACATATTTTACAACAACCTAGCAAAGGTTATGGACAATGAAGAGGGTATACTTCTGTGAAATGTATTGTAAATGTTCAGCTGGGAAATTTTGAGAAGAACCCTGATGTGTTCAAATATAAGGATTCTAAGAAACAAGTCGGGTGTTGGAGAGATGGTGCACTGGTAAAAGTATTTGACCTGCAATCATTAGGACCTGAATTGATAACACACACACAAACACACACACACACACACACAGAGAGAGAGAGAGAGAGAGAGAGAGAGAGAGAGAGAGAGAGAGAGAGAACAAATTACCTCCAAAATATAAGTATATAACTACGTTTAAGAAGCTGTGTAACAACGGAATTAAGAAGGAAAAATAATTGTGTTTTTTTAAGGTATTATACATATCCAGCCAGGATCTGGTTTCTGGATGGTAGGAAAATGCTTTGATGATAATAAAAGTGCTCTATAAAACTGACATCGAGTACAGTTTAAAATAGACAACCATCTGGGTTGGATAGTATAGAGAGGGCTCTGTTTTCAAAAGTGGGAAATAAAAAAAAAAATCTTAGATCCATTTTAGTCATACAGCACTTCATAAAAATCTGATGCATTACACTTCAGAGTTTTGGGGGTTTATTTATTTTTATTTTGTGTACTTAATGGTCAAGTTTGAAAACCTATAGGTAACATTCTTTCTTGTCTTCACCCTAACATAATCTTGCTTTGCTGCCTGCTTATGGTTGGATCAAATTCATGCCTAGGGGTCTCTCTTCTAATCCTTTGACATTAAGTAGCAATTGTGAGCTACCACATGCCAGGTCTGCAATGTAGCTCCAGGATTATACTCCAGGCTGTCGTCCCATCTTTACTTATTGTCTCCTGTTGGATTTCTCAAAGGCATCTGTAATACAAGAGTCTCTGTGTCTATTTTCCTCTAGATTCCTTTCCTGATTTCTGTCTTGTAAATGTCACATTTCATTTTCACTTTCTTAGAACAAAACATCAAATCCAGTGTTCTTTCTTCTTATACCCTATATCTAATTCATCATATTTATTTCACATCTTTCTTGAAGATGGATGTCAAATCTAGCGACAGTCAACCTTTTTACTGGGTCAAGACTTAAGGACCTCCTTCCTGGAATCCCAGAACTTCTGACTCTGCCCTTCCCTCTTCTTACAGCCTAGTCTCCATGGAGTACTGAGAGCACATTTAATATGACATCTGTGGAAACATTTTCTGCAAAAATATAAGAAAAATTCTGTCTCAGAGTGTTGGCACTGATGGCACTTCATCCTGAACAGGCGTTTCCCAGAAATACGCTTAGTTCACAATATGTTGTTTATTTCCTAATTAAAATCCTACATCTTTAGACAGCCATTGCCTGAGTACCCAACCTAGAAAAGAAACCTGTTTCCAGGCTTATCTTGGCTTTACATTATTTTACTTCATTAACTCTTCATTGTGTTGCTATCATTTTATTTATTTTCCCACGCAACAGACAGAAGAAACACAAAACTATAATAAAAATGAATAAATTGTGACTACACTCAGGCCTCTCTTTGGTTTGGATTATCATGTTCTTTCAAACACGCTTTTGAATTTTTAGACATCTATTATTTTTTAAAAAAATCATTGATTTTTTTTAAACTGACAATCTCTTTTTTTTTTAGCCAAAAAAAAAAAAAAAAAAAGGTTTCGAGTTTATATTGGTGGGACTCAGAGGCATGAAGCATTTAATATTAATGTTCAAGCTTTTTACTATTATAGTTTCTTATTTATATATTTTTCATGGGATTTGTTTTTATTTAATCTAGGAAATGGTTCCTTTTATATACTCTACATTTTCAACATTCAAAAAAGAATATTTTAATTAAATATAGTATTTTCTAGATTTTTTCCCATCCTCTATGCTTTATCAAATAATTTAGTTTCAATGTTTAAGGAGTCTTAATCAATAGATAACTATTTCCACAGGCCATTGTCTTAGCCAATCACTTGGATTTAAGCTCTCATGGGCTCTATGGAAGCCTCCTTAAGATTCTTGTTACTTGTAAGGATTTCATGTTATGCTTTCAGCCACTAAAACACTGAAGAAGTAATCTTATTTTTTTTTTTTTTGGTTTTTCGAGACAGGGTTTCTCTGTGGCTTTGGAGCCTGTCCTGGAACTAGCTTTGTAGACCAGGCTGGTCTCGAACTCACAGAGATCCACCTGCCTCTGCCTCCCGAGTGCTGGGATTAAAGGCGTGCGCCACCATCGCCCGGCAGAAGTAATCTTAAAGCTCTCCACATCTTAATAATGCCATCACCACAGTTATATCCACATTATTCCAATCTCTAATTTATCTGTGAGATGAATCCCAAGATGAAACTAAGAACTAATGACCCTCTTTATCTGAAAAGCATGGTTAATTCGGCTATAATGTTTTCATTTACATAGCTTGGTTGTCATCAGATTTTAAAAATATACTTTTAGTTAAAATTTTGTCCTGTTTGTCTATTTTTATGACCTTTGACTTTTTCATCTATTTTTATCTCTACATATGAGAAGTCTAACAATCAAACATTATTGTCTAATCTCATTTAATAGCTGAGTTTCACATACTGTTATATGTTGCAAACTAGACCTTAAACTGAGCCCTGGTACCAAGTCACTTGCAATTTGACTTTAGGTTAGGTTCTCCAACTATGGAGACACTGTGGACAGAAGCACTGTACTAAGGATTTCCAGAGAAGGAGAAAGAGAAAGAGAAGAAAGCGGGTGGAGTGTGTGTGTGTGTGTGTGTGTGTGTGTGTGTGTGTAGTGGACAAATGTTTGAGCAGCATCCTCACTGTGTTTTAATGAGTTATTTTGGGTGGTAGCAGTAGCAATTACATCCATCTTTAGAGTCAAGGATCATTCACAGTCAGTAATCATGTGGAACTTGATATCTTGAAAAGTAGTAGCTGTGATGGTATTGTTAATTTTCAGGATCTAGGATTACCTGAAGGAGGACCTCTGTTCATGTATTTGGTGGGAAGACCCATGAACATTTGGTGGCATCATTTCCCAATTGGGATATTTATACTGGACTGTATAAATAAATAAAGGGAAAAACAGTTAAATTTGTTCATCAATATCAACGTATTGACTGTCATACAACGTAACTTGCTATCCCAACACCTGCTGCTGTTTCCTCCTTCCCTTCATGGACTAGAACCCCATTCTGCAAGACAAACAAATTCATTCTTCCTTGAATTGCTTTTACTAGAGTGTTTTATCATAGCAACAGAAAACAGATATAAGACAGCAGGCACAAATCCTCCAACTATGTCATTTATACTTCCACTCACTTAGCCTGAAGTGAGTTGAGCTCACATTTTCATTTTCATTTCTTGAGAATTTACAACCATTCTACAGTATTTCAGTACATATTGTAAAACAAAATATGTAAGCGTAGGTGTCTATGCATAAGAACACAAATAATGATGTAAATATAATCTTAATGAAACTAATTTTTAAGGAGATAATTATCAACTTATAGCTCAATAAAAATTCTACTTTCCAAACAAAAGATTTTTTACTCCTAATTTCTGAATTCAATGTCAGCTCAATATGCAATTATTTTATACTTCTGTTTGCATAATTATAAAGCTGTTAAAATTCCCTACCTTAAATCCACACCAGCTTATACTAAAATGCTGTGTTCTCAAAATTAACAATAATTAAAAGAATAATAAATACATCACTACTTTTATAAGAGTATCCCCTCTGACTTAGTGTTGATATTTTATAAGTCACTTAAGAATTGTGTAATTGGACTATGATTCTTATCGACACAATGTAAACCTTAAACTAGAACAAATGTTATGACTAACTAACATCGCATAATCATCTAAATATTATGGTAACTAAAGGAAAAGGCACCATATGAGCTGAAGCCTATATAGTCCCTCATTTGCGCTTTTGCCATTGTACTAAAAAGGAAGCACACCTCCGAGACAACGCGCAGAGCTCCTCTTTGTAGTCACTCTGGTGTTAAGAATAACATGGCTGAAGCGCACATAGTTCATGAACAACATGAGCACAATCTGAACCATAATAAACACATATATTGACTGCTATGCTATTTCTAAGCAGCTGTTGTCATAACTCAGAGGACAGTCTACCCTGACCAAGAAGACATGACACATGGAGATGACATGTGCTTTAGCATACAAATGAGAAAGCACCCAGGTGTGTATTGACCTCAAAGTGTCGCCTTTACAGCACTGACAGAACAATGCTCTTAGTGGTAATATCGACTCGAATCAGATTCCTGGTCTTGGCACTGGGCATTCAGCACAACGCTCCTAGGCTAAGAAATATACAGGAGCATCTTGTTTGAGAACATTTCCTCATTCTGTCTCAGCTTGAGTCTGCCTCGGAGGCATACCTCATCTAAGCACTGTCATAGAAACTTTTGTTGATATCCACAGACTAAATATATATGTGTAGGGGCATCAAAATCCTCAGTGAATGACAGCTTCATAAAATGGCAACATTATAAATGAGAAAGGACTGTGATGTTGAAATATTTATGCCAGATTGATACAAAGAAATATTTACTGAATTTAATTGAATTTCATACACATCTTGAAATGCTCCATTGCTAAGTAAAATCATTTGTTAAGATAAAATGCATGAAATGTTTTACGATAATTCAAAGAACCTAATGACAACTATTAAATTCAATTGGGAAGCTGCTATAGAGTTTGCTTCCTTATAAAATATTAGTGTTAATTTTAACACACATGTATACAAAATAATTTCAGCATTGTGCAATTTAAAAACCAAAAACTCAGTTAACAAAATATTTTTTAAAAATTTGGAAAACCTCAAGTTATTTGATTCAGTATAGGCCTTCTACACATTAACAAAAGCAAATTCACTACAAGTCTTCTCTCTGTACTTTTAAAACCATACATCCTCCAAATGCTAACAGCATGTTTAATACAGCCATTTTAAGTTTTGGAATGGAACATGAGGGAAACAGTAACTTGAATGAAAGTAAACATCAAGACTGTAAACTTTTTCACCACCTGGTAAATGCCACTTTGTACAACAAATAATTTTGGGACAAATGATTTTGGTAGAAAAAAAGATCGCATGGCAGAAATAACCATAAATATCTGCGCACTTGCCATGAATCCCATCATTCTGCACAGTTACTGGAAAACTTGATTAAGCACTGGCATTCTGCACTGAAAGCATCTAGCACTTTGATTCCATGCCTGTAATTCAGACATTAGCATTCAAATCAGCCCACAAATTGCACTTTGGTATTTGTTGAGCGAATTCCAATTAAATGATTTCAAGTAATCATTTTTCATTTCCTGCAGAGTATCCACCCAACACCTAATATTCCCATGGAACATAAGGTAATTTGAGATGTTAGAATTTTTCATTTTTATTGAGATTGTTTTTCTAGATACAAGAAAACCTGTTTCCATTGCTGAAAGAAATCTCTCCCATTCTTTGACACTTCCTTTGCATCTATGTAAAAGAAGGTCAGCTATCACTCCATACATGACCTCCACATATAGAGATAATTAAACCCTGCTGCTTTTTAACTCATCAGAACCCGTCTCATTGCCTCATATTGCCCTCCAATGACAAGAATGCTTTTGCTCCATTTCAAGTTATGTAAGATGAGTAGAGCTTTTAAAAGGACTCAAGTTTTTAGATTAAAGGGGAGTAAAAGAAAATTTCAAAAGACTAATATAAGAAAATTAAAATAATTCTACATAATTACAGGAAGAAAACACGATGAAGTATGACCATAAACCTAGTATTTGAGCTATTCGCTTTTGTACTTAATAAAGGAGCTGTTAGATATGATAATTTTATTTACATTGGTTTGTTTGATAAATACTAAAATATGGAAATTCTCAAGGTACATGGATCCAAAAGTAGCAGATGTTGTTTATCTGGAGGTTAATTTTTATGGATGTGAAATTCATTAGAATTACCTGGAAGCCACATAAATATACAACTCAGTTAATTCTCTTCCTCAGAAGCAAAGCTTTTGGCCTAAAAAGCTGGTGATATATATTAACTTCCACGAACTTCGTAAAAGTTTACAATGAAAAGAAGGGATTTAAAATTAAAATTTTAAAACATATCATTTGTAATGCCTCTCAATAAATTTAAGAATCTCCAATTGAAGCTGGGCGGTGGTGGCACAGGCTTTTAATCCCAGTACTAGGGAGGCAAAGGCAGGCAGATCTCTGTGAGTTTGAGGCTGGCCTGGTCTACAACAGCTGGTTCCAGGACAGGCTCCAAAGCTACCAAGAAACCCTGTCTTCTCAAAAACCCAAAAGAAAAAATTTCTAATTGGAAACAACAATCTTACTTGAAAATTCTATTACCGTTTTCTAATAAATGTGTTGAACATTTAATATTTTCCAAGTGTTTTGAGAGATGCTAGGCGTGATGTGGTAAATGGGAAAACTGAATCTTTCTTATATATAATATGAGACGAAAAATAATGCTTCCTAAAATAGTTTTACAAAACTGAAAAAAACTAAGTATTAATAAAACAAATAATACTGAATTTAACAGTGAGTTTATTAACTGATGGTTAATAAAAATTCTTAGAAGTGTTGCATATCATTAGCCAATTGGGAAACACAAATTAGAACCACATTGAGATTTAAAAAAAATGTAATTCGTAGAGAAAATAAATGAAAATAAATGTCAGTGAGGATGTGGGGACAGGAAAATCCTTATTCCTTGTTGGTAAGATTATAAAATGAGCAGTGATTATGGAAACCAATGTGGAGATTTCCTACCATATGACCTACCACAATCATTTCTGGATATATTGGCAATGAACTTCACAGCCTAAAAAAGAAATTCTTACATATGTGGGTTTGGTACTGTTCCCTTCATAAAAGCAAGCAAATGAAGTCAATTAAGGTGTTTGTCAACAATCAAATGGATAGTAAAATCGTGCTACATTTCCACAATAAAATTATCTCCACCTCTAAGGGAAAAATGAAATCTGCAGGAAAATATCAATGGGAAAAATATATGATGGAAGTAACCCAGGCCTTGAAAGACAGATACCTTACTTTTTTTTCATATGGACCCCTCCATGTTCAAACCTTTATGGTCGAGTTTAATTTGAGTGAGTTGTCAGTAGTGACCAGGTGCCGAAACAAGGATCTATGCAATATAGCAGGTTGGGAGAGGACAGAAGCAAGCCATAGGGACAGTAAAATACATGGGATGCCTAATGAAAAGTAGGCAATACTGTCTGGTGGGGTGGGGCAGTTAAATGGAAGAGTGGGTATGAGGAATTAAGAAAGTTGAGGGTTGTACAAATGGTCAACCAAAATTAGGATGTCTATAAGACCCATATAGAAACTACTACTTTATAAGCTAACTGAAAAGTGTTGGTTGTACTAATAAAGCTGAAATGGCTTTCAAACAAAATCCCAGTGCCAAGTGAGGAATAACTTCCCTTGAGTTGTTTATCAAGGATCCCTCAGTAAAAAGACAATTGCTACTTCTCTTTACAGCCCTTAGAATTAAGCTCAAAGATGGTGTGGGAAGTCTTTCTAATCTTCCAATAGCAAGGCAGGAGAAAGAAACAGGTAAGACTGGCAGGCAGAGAGAGTAAATAGGAGAATAACTCTGGGAGAAAAGAATGAGGGAATGCGAGAGAAAAGTTGAGAGCTTCAGGGGTCAGCAACCTAATCAACCAGTTACACAACCAAACATGGAATAAGATGGGAAGAAAAGGGTATACAGGAATAGAGAAAGATAAAAGCCCCAAGTCAAAAAATACGATAATTTAAGATAAAAGATGGTAAGAAACAAGGCAAGCTATGGCTGGGCAAACATAACTAAGAATAAGCCTCGGTATGTAATTCATTTGGGGGCTGGGTAGTGGGGTCCCCCCAATTCCCTAAAAAGTAAATAGCAAAAACAACCAAACAACAGCATTTTCAATTCCAACTTGGGACTCCTGTATTTCCACATAGGGCCTTAAAAAGATGTGGGGCGAGTGTATGGCTCTTTCAAAAGTTTCTGCCTGCTGGTGAGTGCTTGAACAGCCCGTACAGTTTATAGAGGAACAAAAAACAAAAGTAAAAATGTCTGCCACAGAGCAAGCATCAGCATTGTAGAGCTCTAGGAAGGTTAAACTCAATTCATGATGAGAAGAACCTGCAACTTGGAAGCAAGCTTTAAGCTTGGTTCTCAGGAACCAGGAAGCAGGCAGAGCGAGTCATGAGAACTGCACAGAGATCTAGCTGTAGCTTAACGTCTAAATGTTTCTCAGGAGGAAACAAACAAACAAACAAAAAGCCCTAAAAATATGTATGGTGAATTTAAGAAATAAATAAATGAGTATAGGAAGTTATAAAAAGAAATAAATTGTTTTAAAAATTAAAGTCTTTAAAGAGACAGTAAAAGTAATATAAAACAAAAAGCCACATAACAATGGGAAAAACAGAGGGAGTCTGGATCCAGTATGCTATTCTGTTGATTTTGAATTTTTTGAATGCTGATAAGTAAAAGACAGCTGCTAAGAAGCCTGGAATTTAAATTGGAACTGTTGAAAGGAACTAACCTAGATATTTTAATAATTCTTTAACTTTTAAAATGTCAAAAAATGTTTTTGTCAAAAGGAAATAAAAAGAATGATTAGAAGAATTGGTTTTGCTTTTGTTTCCCCAGGAAAGAGGTTATGAATTTGTTCCAGGTTGAAGTAAATCTGGTTTGGTCAAGAGAGACTTCTTGAAACATGACAGGTGACATCTATCAGCAAACATTATAGTTGTTCTTCTTAGGACTTAACCATTATCTGAAATTTTCTCAGGGACACTAAAGATACTTCACCTGCATTCAACAGGAAGCAGTATAAAGAATACAAAGTTCACATTCTCAAGAGATAGGTTGTTCAAGATTTTTAGTTATTTGGTGGGCAATGGATGTTTGTTATATTTAGGGGAATATAGAATAAAATCACAACTATTAATCTCAGATATTTTGCATTGGCATGGATTTTGTTATGTGGATACAAATTCAAAGTCAATTTTGGTACACTGTATATATGTCTATACTCTAAAGAATTTTTGTATATTGATACTAATTTAAAGTTATTGTTACAACATATTCTATGTATTCTGTTCATGATTAAGGTAATGTACCTATGCAGTTCATTTTAAAAAGTAAGATAAAATTCTAAATTTTGAAAGATATTATTATGTACTATTTAGGATATTAAAAACACAGGTTAATAGTTAGTCATCTACAACAATCAAATTTGTAGATTAGCAAGGTATGCTTTCCAGATCATATGGAGATATATCTTAGCTAGTTAAGTGATCTTCATACCTTTCAAAAACCTATAAAATATGGCATTTAAAATGTTTTGTTAATTTAGATCTTTTAATGACAATGAGACATATCTTCTTTTGGCAGTACCAACTTAATTCAGAAATTATGGGCATTGCAAAAGCTCCTTATGGAGTTTGATTTCAATGTGGCAAGGCTAGCCATGTGAACAAAAAGCTTCTCTTATTTGGATTGATTGACAGTATGTTGTATAAACTGGACATGCAGGGCCCACAGAAAAGTAACCACTGAACTTTGCCAAAACAAGGCAGAGTGGTTCTTCGGCATTCCTGCTTAACAGAAGAAACTGCCAGATATTCTTCAGGACACTGAGGAAAGTGCCTGACAAATTGTCAATATACGTGGGACAGTCTTTAAAATTTCCTACTTTGTTGAAAATTCTGCCGGATACTATGGGCCTGTAGGCTGAAGATGCATGCCCCAACATTACAAAGGAATTTTGGGTGACTGTCCAAGAGATCGGATATCTCTGTCATTTCTAGAGTTTTTGGAAGTTGTTTACAATGCAGTTTTTGTTTCCTTAAGTATATTTTTTTATTCTCCTGGTACCTTTGGTAGAGTTGAAGACCAGATAGTAATAGTTGCAGTTTTCTCTAGACGTGAAAGAAAATAAGTTAGATAAAGGATTTGAATTTACTAAGATAGGATGTATTATGAAGTATTTTCCTTAAATTTATCAGACACAAATGAATTGAAATTGAATGCACTGTGAATGTAATCTTTACTTGGTGGTTATACTTATTGTATAGTATTACTATGTTGAAATTAAAATTTTTCACTTTTGTTTAGAAAAATGGGGGAATATTGAAGAATATTATTTTAAAGTTTGTTAGTTTTTTTTCCTACTGCTTCTGTTAACAATTCAAAGATGTGTTTGATTAAATAAAATTAACCTGTGAGCAGAAGGTTGTGTCAACAAGTAGCTGACAGGAAGTGGTAAGGAGCTACCACAAGCAGCAATGCTTTTAAAGTGGCAACCGAAATTAGGACACAGGTTAAGTAGAGAAAGTTAGCTACTTGATATTCAGCTTCTCTGAACAGCAGAATTCCACCTAAACCTTAAATTGTGAGTTCTTTAGCTTGCTTAAGATAGCATTTTATGTAGCTTTGAAAGAGTCCATGCCTGAGAGAACATAATCCCCTCTGCCTTGGCTGCAGCAGCTGAATCCATTGCTTAAGGGGCAGTCACACTAGATAATAAAAAATATATATAAATACAGTTTAGGTCTGACATGATTATGAAAGTCCCTGTATTTAAGACTTGATCCTCAGTCCATGGTGTTTTAGGGATGTGGTGGGACTTAAGAGAAGGACAAAGTGCAGAGTTTAACTGAGTGGGCCATGGTCTTGGGAGATTTTGGGAACTGCAGCTCCATCCTAAATATTATGCTTCCTGATTTCCAGACTGTAAATGAGATTCCTCCTCCACATACTCCTGCCGTGATACACTGTGCTGCCACAAGCCAAAAGCAACAAGTGACTACACACTAATAATTCTGAAGCAGTGAATCAAAACAAATTTCCATTTTTATATTATCTCAAACATTTTGTGACAGAGATAGAAAGCTGACTAACATAGAGGCTAAGACACACAAAATGAAAAATAACACCTGCCTCTGTCTAGGGAGAACTCCCTTGTTCACTTCTCCAGCAAGAAACAGTAGTTTTCCAGACATAGAGATTGGCAGTAAAGATACTGTATTTATCCTTATTGCTCTGAAGGCACTATTTTTCTTAACACAGGACACAGTAAATCTAGGAGCATTTCAGCAAGAATAACAAAGTTGTTCAATTTAGTAAATTCCTGAATCTCTCTGTATTTCAGTTTCTTCATCTCAAAACTATGGTGCAGTGGAATACTGGCAATAGATCACAAGGGTTAAATATGTTACTACATATAGTGCCCACTAAAATTTGGGGACAAATTGAGAACTTGGCTTGTTAATTATTATTCTCAGCATTTGTTTAAAAATAAAAATTCACTGTCATCACACTTCAAAAATGCTGCATTTTGAATCAGAATTTCATTTAGAATGAAAGTTTCATACTTCATGTGTTTTAATACTATTATAGGTGAACTTTCCTAAATCCTAAAATTAGGTGCCTGTCTTAGTTAGAGTTTCTATGTCTGTGAAGAGACACAATGACCACAGCAAGCCTTTTTAAAGAAAACATTTAATGACTGTGACTCACTTAGAGCCCAGAGGTTAGTTTATTATAGTCATGATGGGAAGCAAAGCATCATGCAGTTGGACATGGTGCTAAGAAGGAGCTGAGAGTTCTGCATCTTGATTCACAGGTGACAGGAGCTGACCTCAAAGTCCACCTCCGCAGTGACACATTTCCTTTAATAAAACCACACCCATTCCAACATGTCTATAACACCAAATTGTGCCATTCTCTTTGGGAATTTTCTTTCAAACACTGCAGTGCCTAAAATCTGGATTGCTAGATACATAAAATATAATTGATGTGAAGTTATCTATATTTTTCTAGTACAACATCATCCTAGGAGGGGTTATATAGTAATTAACTTTATAGACAAATGTACTTTGTGCATTGATTATGGTATAAAGTAAAAGAAAATGTTCTGTTGATGGTGACCAACCTGCAGATCATGTTGTAACAGATCCATAAACTACAGTACTCGGGTTCTACCAGTCCCCATCCCAAGAGCTTATATTTAAAAACGAAAGAAAGAAAAAGAAAGAAAGACAGCAAAACTCAATAATTTAGGAAGATGTCACTCAAAAAATCATTTATAAGTGCAGAAGAAAAGGCCATTGCTACTAAACTATGTGTACTAGATCATACATAGAAATAAATGGATTTTTTTTCCTACTGACAAAGACTGAGAAAGTCTATTGAATTTTTTATAATGGAAAACAAACCAGAATATATCCATTTGTTTGGATCTTTATGTTACATCTATGAAATAAAAAATGTATAAATATGCATATGAATTCAAAAATATTAATTTGTGGCAAGGTTTTTGAAAAATAAGTCTACTTAAATAAAATTAGAAACAGCAAATGCATTATCAATTATAGTAGTCTTTATTGGTTAGAATATATTGATAGTTGAACTAAAGTCATGCAGTTGATTCCCGGATGTACCAGTTTACAACTGCTTTGTTACCAAGATGCAAGATGAATCACAATGGCCAGCTGTCTCTGAAGGGAGCATTATTGATGAAGAGGGATAGGGAGCCAGAATGTGGACAGATGAGTCCAATTCTGTTACAATGACAGGAAAACACTTTAACACATTTTCTGGAAAGAATGGCTCAGCAGCTTAATGCTTATTTCAGTTTGGCACTGAGCATGTGTCCCTCACAGACAGATGCTTAATAATAGTTCTTTGTAGTGTTAATAATTGTGATGCCTACATGTGTTTTAGAGCTAGATAGTTGCTTTCTAAAACAGGTAACTTTAAGATTGTGAGTTTCATTACAAATACCACCAGTGCATCTAAATATATGTTCCTGAATTTGCAAGGCTCAAATTATAAAAGATGTTTTAAATTTTCTGCTGTAAAGCTGCAGGCTGTAATACAAACTATGATAAATAGGCACACATCTTTGTGCAAACACACACACACACCACAACCACCACCACCACCACCATCACCAGAAGTATACTTTAAATAAATTATGAGTATCTGCCTGCATGTGTGTGCACAGACCATGTGTACAGTGACCCGGAGGTAGAAAGTGCTGGATTACTTGGAAGTAGAGTTACTGACGGTTCTGAGCTGCAGGTGGGTGGGGAGCACATGCTGGTATACAGTGCTCTTAAGCATTGAGTCTCCCTCCAGGACCAACTATACTTCTGTTATGGTTTCAAAGATCAGGTAAGACAAGATATTCAAAGAGAGACTACAACACAAAATGTTCATTATTACTAAATACTCTTCTATATAGCTCAAAATCAAATTTTATCTTGATATAGCAGTCACCAGCTACAGTACAACTGAATTACAACCCCAACACATAAGCATTTCCTTACGAAATTCATTTTATATTGTATTTAGAAACCATTAATTTTATTTTTCAGCAATTTCACAACATCAGAAAAATTAGTATATAGGCATAGAGATTTTAAATTTGTCAATTACTTGAGGTCAAAATTGTTATTGAATATATGCTATTATATTTCGATCAAGAATTTTTAGTGACATTGCAATAGAAATCACTTAATTTAATAGAGTTTTCAGTATCGTGTGATGAAATTATTTTAGAGCTTTTGGGGATTTTATTTACATAGATATTTATTAGAGGTATCATAAATGTCATTTGTAAAAGGTTAAAAACATTATCGACAAATTTTAATATTTAAATATTAACAATATTATGTTCATTTCAAAGATCAAAATATACAATAGACACATTTAAAGTATATTTAGTATTAACCACACATACTAGTACAAAATAGCTTATAGATATAATATACCCAAGTTTGCATTCACACTTCGACTGCAATGTTTGTATCTACCAGATGTACCAATGTGTGTGCGGACTGATTGTTCCTACTAGCAACTAGTTTTTCCTCATTCTAAATAGGCCAAACATGTTATAGATAAGTACAAATAGAGTCTATAACCTGTGAAACAAACACCATTCTGCTCATTGTTTTACTACTTTTCTCTTGCAAGAAAATATACATGAACCCAAAGATATAATATACTCTGTTACATTAGAACATTGTAATGTTAAGTCTGATTTCCAAAAGAGAAAATAACTTAGGACACAATTAATCAAGAAGCCAGGCCTCACAATCCACTGCCAAGACTCCTGCCTCAGCATTCCAACAAGTCCCACACTAAAAAAAACTATGCAGAGACATGTGGGGAGTAATGGACATTGACAATTTCTTCAACAAACTCTCTGCTCTGAAGAAAACAGGCCCGAGTCTGCTTATATTCCAATGATTAGAAGGGAAAATGAGTGTTTGATAACCATGGCATGAAGGCAAAATCCTTGAGGTGGTTGTTGACAGCATTTGAGAAAATGTCAGAGTTGCCATAAATTTCAAGGTCAAATTGTACACAGGCTTTCTTGTTTTGTCTGCAAGACTAAAAAAGATTCTTTCACTTCTGTAGGTAACTCTTTATGCATTATGATGAACATAGTTTACATTAGCCAAATATTGCTGAAACTGATTTATGATGCAGTTTTCTAAAAAACTGAAATAAAACAAAATAGTAAGAGGACTGCTCTAAATGGTCTTACCAAGTGAAGATAAGGCATAGGAATGTAGATATCAAAATCAAAACTTGATTAAACATTGCAGACTGTGTTCGCTGAATGGCTCTATGAAGATCATTCTAGAATAATAAAAATATATTTTGTTTTGATAAATACTAAATACACATAAGTTCAAATTTCATGTATCTTCTGTACATATAATATGTATATTAAGTGAATTATATGTATATTATCATTTTACATGGATCTAGACAGAAGTTACAATAGAATTCATATTAGAAAGACAGACTATGGGAAGAGCATTAGAACACTAAATTTCTGCTCACATTCTTTGCAAAAAAGAGATTACAAGTTGCATTTCTTACTCCCAGACATACCCAGTCCACTATGATTATGCAGGCAGACAGTTCTCTCAGTAAACAAAGACCTATTAAAGGGAAATTGTGAGTTTACAACCAGGTTGAACTTTATAGAGGCCATATCAAAGAGAAAACAAAACAAACAACAACAACAAAAAGACAAGCAATCACCTCTTCCAAAGGTAATGATCTCATGGGGAAAATGCAAATTTTTAGAAAGGTAAAGTATCAAAGAGTAGACCAGTGAAAGGTAGCTGGAACTATAATGAAAAGCCACTAATAAACAATTACACAAATTACAGCAGCCTGTAACATAGGAAAAAAAGCAATTTTCCACTAAGAGATACTAATGTTGACTTCAGTAATGTTAATATTAAAAGAAATATGAGTGAAGGAGTATATGTTGAACAGACACGTACAGGTCTCCCCAGAAAACTAAAGTTTTAGAAGGAGACCTAGTAACACAGATCAAAACAGTGAACAATGTCAGTCTTATTCTGCGCATTCATAAAATATGTAGTGACTAAAAAAATAATATAAATATTAATTACTTAAATGCCCTAAAAGATGGACACTAACAGCTACATATGCTTATGTATGTTGGAAAATTTTGTAATTTGAAAGTGAAATGTCTTTATAGATTCGTGTGTCTCAACATTTAGTCCTCAGCTGGCACAATAATTTCAAAATAGTGGAAACCTTATTCTTGTAATAGAATTCATATCCTGTATGTGATATATATGTATATATATACATATATATATATGTATATATACATTTGTGCATGCATGTGGATACCATGGCTCCTCTATGAGTGCATGTGAGTACAATGGACTTTGGGTCAAAGTTGGAGGACAAATTGCACTTCAGTGTCTCCTTCAGCCTCATGGACAGAACTCAAGTTCTCAAGGAAGGAGTCCTCACCCACAAATCCATCTTACCAGATCAGCAGTGGAATCCTTAGAATATGGATCCTTGCTGAAGAAATCTATAGTTGGGGAACTTGAGACTTAGAGCTCAATCCCACTTCCTCCTGACTCCCTGCTTACTGACTACAGGAGCAATGTGACCAGTCCTATTTTCTAGTCATACCTTCCCTTTGATGATGAAAAGGGCTCTGGAAGTCTAAACCAAACCAATCCTTTCTTTAATGATTCGCTTTTCTTCAGGTGTTTGGTCATAGTAACAAAAGAAACAAAAAATAAAAAGTACTCAGAAGTGAGTTTGTTTTTGTTATAAACCAGATAATATAGATATTATTCCTTTGTACTAGTTCACAAATGCAATGTGGGGGACCTTTGAATTCTGGGCCCGAGTATTTCTAAAATTATTTAACCAGAAACTAATGGGTTTTCCAGGTAGTGGGGTGGAAGACGCTCACGAGACTTCAGATGAGGACAATAACTCGACAGAGAACAGGGCTGGAGGCCATGGCTGTGGTATTCAGAAAGCAAATCTAGAAGCTTGCTGCCTATGCCCTGATAACTTCAGTGAGGCTGAATTTTCAGTAGACCAATATTGTTACTATCAACTGTTCTTATGCAGGTTTCATTGAGAAAGAGAAACACCTGCAGAAGAAAGATGTCTTCAATTTAATGTATCATTTGATGGTTAAATGAGTGAACTTAAATTGAAAGCAAGGGTGCCAAAAAGCATCTACAACTGCTAAACAGATTAGCACCCTAAAGATCAACTAGTGCTCTCTGCAGGGTCTGCACGTGAAGTTGCTGCTTTCTTTGCTTGGAGGAGGCAAAAATTGAAAACCGCATCAAATAGTACTGGTTTTGGAAGCATGAAAGATGTCAGATTGAGGGATCACATAATCTCAAACCCCAGTTTTAAAGGGCCACTGTAGCTAGGAAATGCATGGTAGGAATGGAATCTTTGCAAGGTGGCCTCAAGAGGCCACCAAATGTAGATATAACAGTGAAATCTAAATAACTTCTAGAAAAAGTAATGGAGAAAAGTAAATTAATGCAGAAAAGTAAAGTAAAAGGAGAAAACACAATGCAGGAGATGGACATAGACGGAACTGCAAAGGAACAGACTAGAGGCCAAATAATCTTTTCCTATTTAGAAATTAAAAATAAGTAAAATATAGTGGATGCTAAAAATATTTTTATTTTTTACTTTGATTTTGTTACTTACAATCATATTTTCCAATGCATGTTTGGCAAGCCAACAGTTTAGAAAAACTGGAACAAATAGATTCCTTAAGGTAGGCCAGAATATCTGTAAAATAAACAAAAACTAAATCTTTACCTCGCAGAAAGAAATTATATCGAGAATATTAAAAATAACATCTGATAGAATAAAGGTAAAAAAAAGAATTTAAACAGTGCCAAATATTTTAATATCTACACTACTAAATGGTGTTTCACTCATTGCTGAAGTCTTTCCAGGGGAAATTAAAGACAAGAGGCTTCAACATGTGTCAGACATAACCATGCTGAATCTATTATTAAATTTTTTAATGTGTTTTTACTTTGCTGTTCCTCTACCTGAAGAGGTAAAGAGGGAAAAGAAGAGTCTTTTTTAACATATCACTGTCTTCAGGTTCAACCACATTAAATGATGGTGAGAAGCTGCATTCATTTGTATTGATAATTTAGGTAGCTTGTCATTTAACCTATTCCTGCTCTCTCTGTAGATAAGTCACTCAAATTAGACTGTAAGAAGTAAGGCGCAGCTCCAGATAATATCTACTCACTTTTCATTTGCTTCACATAAAGTCCAAACAGTCATAATTCCACTAATAATTGCCATATCAAAATGATATTGGAACCTAATTATATGAATGACATATTAAGGATTATTTATATTTGGGACCAAATAGAACTGAGTGACTGTAGCATAGGATTGTTGCAGGAGGAACACCTGGTGATGTGGCTGTCATCCACTGTCCTACTAATGAAGGACTGAATTGTGTAAATTCTATAAATAAACTAGAAATTAGTGTGCTTTTAGAATGAGAATTCTGGTAAATATATCATACTATTAATTTCTAATTTTAGAATTAGAATTTTAAAAGTAAATTTAAAATCCCACTATATATATATATGTATATATACATATATATACATATATATGTAATTTTGAAGATCTTTAAACAATATTGACATCTATTCGCATGAGACCTCTACATACACTACTAATTCTTTAAAAGGTTTCATTTTGCTATTGTACTGAAACCTACTATATTTCATTTAACTATGCAGCTTAGTCGATCAGACTTTCTTCTCTTTAAGGAGCCAGATTCTATTCAAAAGTCTGAATTCATGCCTCAGGTTATACTATGTAGAAGTATTTATACTTATTGAATTTATTAAACTCTCATGACAAATGACTCTTTAAGATGCTTAGACTTACTGAGATGATGAAGGGGACCGCATTGATTATTTCCAAGATGAATGGGATTCGTAAAATCTGTTCCCAAATATTTCCCTACAAATAAATGTTGAATAAAGGCAAATATTAGAAAAGTACCAGGACTCATAATTTCTCTAGTAATACCAATGCTTTATTAACAGAATAGTGGATCTGTATATAAATGAAACAATAACTTATGAATTAATTTTATGCAGAATTATGCTATTTGGTTTTGTAATGTTAGAACTAAATTAAATAGCCAAAGTAGAGCAGATAGAGTGTATGTAAAATTTGACCCCTAACAATACACTCTAAAATGTGTTACTAGTAAGTAAAGTACATTAGTGGGCCCTTAATATGAATTGACAAATTTGTTTCCACTATCATAAATATACGAGTTCATTATGATGCACCCTAAGTCTTTTGTTAATCATGCTTGTTCTTCAATTCAACTGGTCTTATTTTTTAAGTTCAATCAAACGTAAAGAACCATTTAATCATGGATATTCTAATCTGCCAATATACACTATGAAATTAATCAGGATTGAATACATAATTTTCAAGCCCAGTGAATTATGAATATATGGTGACTCTTAAAAATTTCAAGAGAAACTATGAGAATATTAAAACAGTTACAGATATCTTGTTGTTGTAGAATCATTTGTTATAACACCGATGACATGCCCATAAAGTTGTTCTTGATACTTAAGGTTTGAGTAAGGTCTTAATGTGCCTGCCATGTACTAAGAGCTGGATCCTCTATGAAGAAACTGAATGGTGGGCATGAGTTTAGAGACCCGCGTAAGGGGATATCGACTTGAAGGGGATCAATATGGTATTTGTGGGATACCTGTGAGTTCCATTCGGGTAAGATATGCACAATCAGAGCAACCCTGGCATGTGAATATCCCACGATTTCCATATCATCTTTTACATTTACATTCTGCAAGGCACACTTCTTTACTGTAATGTAAACCAACATACAGGCCTTGGGAGAAGCCAAATTCATCAAGCTACCTCACAGAGGTCTCTCGGACTTCAGAGCTGCACCTCTTCCTTTTTTACTAAGCCTTACAGACCAATAGAGTGCCTAACAACAAATCCTCGGAATGGCCTCAAAAAATTTTAATGTATGAAGCGATCCACACATTGGGAAAAAGAAATCTGGATTGCCCACGTTTTCCAATCATCGTGTAACGTTAGATATAAATAAGAAGTTTTCAGTATTCCTTGAGGTTGCAGTGGCTCAGTATACTGCAGTGCTAGACCATCTCTTTCCTATGTGCTAAGATGTTAACAATGTCTGCCACATTAGCTCACAACCCTCCCTCATCTTATAGCCAATGTGGTACAAGAGGGAGCATGTGGGGGATGGAAACTCACAGAGATCTTTGCTGCAAAGAAATGTTAGGAGTGAAATGATGCCTTTCTCATCAACTCAAGTTAACTGAAAAGAACTCTAAAGAAATAACTTAGCTTCATGCAGACTTGAAACCATATTTAGTCCATGCCTAACACATGTGGGAAAATAAGGAAAGGAAAAAAAAATGAGAGCTAGCCTAAGAATGAGCCACAGTCCCTCCACATATGTGTGTGTGTCTGTGTGTATAATATATGTATATATGTATATACACATAAAATAAATAAATGTATTTCTTTGTAATTTGATATGGAAAATAAGGAAGGGAAACTGCTCGCTTCTTAAGTGTTTTTTCCTCAAAGGTTGTGTGCCTGTGGTGACATGGGACTGGAACAGATGGGGACCTCAGGAGCCAGACATCCTTATCAGACACTGGGAAGCTAGCCTGAGGCACTGCATGAGTGAAAAGCCCAAGCAAGGCCACAGAAGCTCACACAGAGAACGAGGAAGAGGTTACACTAGTCTGTCCAAAGGATGTCACACCAGACTGCTGTGAAAACACTGTTCACTTTAGCTTGGTTTTCATCTGCACTGGACTTCCAAGTCACTTGGCAGCAAATGAGTGGAAATGGAAGTGGCAGAGAACATCATGATGTGGGTGGTCTCAAAGAGAACAATCCACACTCTGCTTTCAGGAAAATCAACAACTATGCATCAATTGCTCAAATCATCCATTAGCATAGACCAGCAGTAAGATGCAAGGATTTGTAGAAGTGTAGGATTGTAAATGGATACTGCTTTTTTTGTTTCTCAGTAGCCCAGAGCCAAATAATTACCAAAAAGAAAACTATATTTATTACAACACTGTTTGGCCTCTTAGCTCAGGCGTCTCATTAAGTAACTCTCGCATCTTAAATTAACCCATTTCTATTAATCTATGTATCACCACAAGGCTGTAACCTACTAGTAAGTTTCCATTGTCTTTCTCCTTCAGCAGCTACAAGGCATCTGCCTGACCCTGCTTTCTTTCTACCTGTATTCAGTTTTGTTTCCTTGCCTTCCTCTATTCTGCCCTGCCAAAGGGCAAAGAAACTTCTTTATTAATGAATGGTATCAAAACATGTTCACAGCATGCAGAGGGAAATTTTACATCATCTCTACTTTTCTATCTCAATAAAAAGGAAGGATTTATCTTTAACATAGTGAAATTACACATAATTAAACAGGTACAAAGAAAGAATTACAGTTAAATATACAGTTAAAATATTTCTTTATGAGTTAAAATTTAATATCTAATTTATTTTTTATCATAACTAAGAAAAAAATATGACTATCTTCAACTCTATCAAAGACTCACAGAAAATACAATGTAAGCAATGTCCAAAACTCTAGAATTGACAGAAAAATTTGGTTGTTTGGACAGTCACTCAAAGTTCTTCTGTAACATTGAAGCATCCTTCTTCAGAAAACAGACCCATAGTTTCTTGCAGACATTTCCATGAAACAAAAATTGAAAAAAAAAAAGTTGAGACACTGTGTGGCCTATATTGGCAGTTTGTCAGTCACATTCTTTTGTGACCTGCAGAATGTCTGGTAGACTCTTTCATGAAGCAAAAACCCTGTAAAACTGTCTCACCTTCTTTAGGCAAGTTTAGCAGTTGTTTTTTTGTGGGTCTTGCATGTTCCATTCATACAACATACTGTTAAGCGTTACAGGCAAGAGCATTTTCTTGCCCAAATGGTTATCAAACTCCATAAGGAGCTTCTTCAATGCCCATCATCCTCTTGAAGTAGATCAGTGCTTCCAGAAGCAGACATGTCTCACTTTTGAGAAAAGCCTGAATTCTCAAACCTTTTATAGGGCATATTCTGTAGATCTTTCAAGTTTTGAAGATAATCTATCTAACTGAAATATCTCTTTGTATATCTAGAAAGCCTAATATGACTACAAGTTTGACTATTTTAAATGACTATTTATTAATCTGTAATTTTAATTATATATTATATTTTGAATGAGTTGTTATAAACATAATGCCTTAAACAAGAGTAAAAATGTACATATGAAAAAATTGACCTTAAATTTATATCAATAAACCAAAGTTCATAAACAATCATTTTGGAAATTTGAGCACTGTCTTCTCCAAACAGCTTCCTGCTGGTTTTTAGATGACTTATTTTTAGGGTTCATATAGACACTTTTGGGGGTTCTTGCTCCATCAAACCACATTAGACTGGAAGGAATCCATGGCAGAATCTCTTTTCCAAAGTAATTTATTTTGTGACTCAAAGTTTGAAGTCAATATACATTTAAAATATATATGTTAGCTCAGCTTATCAGCCCATACAATGAAATCTCTCTTTACAGTTAGTTCATTCACAGTCAAAAAATTCAAAGAAAACAAAATAATATACACAATTCAATCTCTTTGTGTATTTTTCATATTTACTTGGCTTTTTATTTTATTGCATTTTAATGTTTATTTTATTATCATTACTCCTTGAATTGATGACTGTTTATACTCTTTCTTCTCTCTAAAGCCCATATACATTTATACAACACTATGACCCATTTAGAGGGTTTTTTTATGGATATGTCCTTATTGGGAATACATAATCCTTTCCTTACTAGGAGTACTTCTTAAAATGATAAGCAACATGGACACAGTGGCCCTGGATTCTGGCTTTGTCTGTCTAGGTCTTTTAATATGGCATTGGTATGTTTACCTCCAGTTCTGTGATCCATGCTCATTTCCCCAGCTCCAGGGACACAGTTTATCTATGTCACCATTTAGTACCTTGTAGCACTCTGCTCGCAAACCCCATTTAAGTGCAGGACCTCTGAAAAGAGCCAGAGCCACCATCTCTAAAAAAAGCCATGCACTTTTTGCAACTAATCCTAAATCAGAAAGCATTCGTTCTCTTACAGGAGTTGCACCTCTGTTCATTGCAAGCAAACAGCCTATCTGAAAAAAAAAATGTGGCTACCAGAAGCTCCACTTGACTCTCGGTTTTGTGGGTCTCCACTCCCCATCTTTTTTAAAGCTTTCTTAAGCTTTATGTGAATTTCTTGACAAATGTTTGTGCACCATTTGCAAATGGACACTGCTTATTGGCTTCCCAGCTGCCCAGAACTGAATAATTGCAGAAAACTAAATTAATTACAACATTGTTTGGCTTCTTAACTCAGCCTTCTGGTATGGGGCAATGGTCTGTATTCTGGCAATTATATCTTAAATAAACGCTGATTGCCCAGTAGCCAGGCAGGAAGTATAGGTGGGATGAGACAGGAAGTAGGGTTCAGTCAGTGAGAACAGAGAATTCTGGGAAGAAGGGAGCTTGGTCAGCAGTCCTGGCCCCACCAAAAAAGAAGCAAGATGTGACTGCCACGCTTAATAAGGTACTGAGCCAGCTGGCTAATACAGATAAGAATAATGGGTTAATATAAGATATAAGAGTTAATTAGAAGCCTAAGCTAGTGGACCAATCAATTTATAACTAATGTAGAACTCTGTGTGATTTCTTTGGAAATTAAAGACTGTGGGGACCAGGCGGGACAGAAACTCAGACAACAGGCTTCTTATTTAGTAAACTTGTATCTTAAATTAACTCATTTCTATTAATCTATCATCATCAGGTCGTGGCCTATTGGTAAGGTTCTGGTATCTCTCTCCTTTGTTAGGTAATTGGTGCCTGCCTGAGTCTGCCTTCTTTCTACATGCATTCAGATTAGTTTTCCCAAATAGCTCTATTCTGTCTGGCAACAGGCAGAAGCGGATTCTTTATTAACCAATGATAATAAAGCATGTTTATAGCATATAGTGGAGATACCCACATCATAGGATAACCAGATTTTCCTACTGACATTGACACAGACTTCTCCAATAATCCAGTTTAACTGTTTACTAATATTAAGTTTTTTTTTATGTTACAGGGTAATATTTTTCTATTGGTATGTAAATGATTACTATTCATTTTCCCAGTTCCTGGGACACATTGAAAAAGTTCAGTTCATCATGATGACTCCTGATGTTCATCTCAGTTTTACATATGATATTTTAAATGATTTTTTTTTCTTGAACCATTAAAGATGCATTAAAACTGACAACTTAAAACTGATTTGACTGGTTTCATTTCTGAATTATCTTTCACCTTAGGGCACAGAGTTATTTCTAAATTCTTATGTTCTTGTCGTCTAGAAAATGAAATCCAAGCTCACAGTTATATTGCATAAAGATTCACAGATTTAACTCTGGATACTAGTTTAGCCTGTAGTTAGAATGAGCCACTCTCAATTCTAAAATCACCCACAGACTCATCCATATTAAATTTTACAGTTCCCTGGATCTGCCAAGCCCTTTATACTTCCGAAACATCGTTCACATTTTTTCCTCTGGATGGTATGCCGTACTTCCACACAAGAGTTTGTAGCATGGATTGTACTTATTTATGTACTTACTAGGACAAAAGTAAATAGACAAATAAGTACTCAAGGATACAATTCCTCCTTTCTATTAATATAATGATTTATTTTCTAACTAAAATAAATTCCTTGTGTGAGTACATACCATAATCCTCTTTTTGGGTCTCAGTTACCTCACTCAGGATAGTGTTTTCTATTTCCATACAATTGCATGCAAAGTTCAAGATATCATTGTTTTTTACCGCTGAGTAGAACTCTAAAGTATATATGTGCCACACCTTTTTTATCCATTCATCTATTGAGGAGCATCTAGGTTGTTTCCAGGTTCTGGCTATTACAAATAGTGCTGCTATGAACATAGTTGAACAAATGCTTTTGTAGTATGATTGGGCATCTCTTGGGTATATTCCCAAGAGTAGAATTGCTGGATCTTGAGGCAGATTGACTCCCAGTTTCCTGAGAAACATCCACACTGATTTCCAAAGTGGTTGAACAAGTTTGCATTGCCACCAACAATGGATGAGTGTTCCTTTTACTCCACAACCTCTCCAGCAAAGGCTGTCATTGGTGTTTCTGATTTTAGCCATTCTGACAGGTGTAAGATGGTATCTCAAAGATGTTTTGATTTGCATTTCCCTGATTGCTAAGGGGGTTGAGCATGACATTAAGTGTCTTTTGGCCATTTGAACTTCTTCTGTTGAGAATTCTCTTTTCAGTTCAGTACCCCATTTTTTAATTGGGTTAATAAGTGGATTCTAGCTATAAAGAAAGGACATTGAGTCTATAGTTCATGATCATAGAGAAGATAAATAAGAAGGTGAACCCAAAGAAAAACATATTTATCCTCCTGGATATTGGATGTTGGGGGTGGATTAGGTGGGGGGAGATAGGGAGAGAGAAGTGAGGAGAGGATTAGCGAGAGCTTGGGGGAATGAGATAATTGAGATGGAGGAAGGGTGGATATGGGGCAAGGAAGAAGTTATCCTAACCAAGGTTCCCAGGTGGCCAAGGGGATTTCCCCAACTAGTTCCCTGGGCAGCAGAGGAGAGGATGCCTGTACTAACCTTATCTTATAGCCACACAGATGAATACCTTGCATATCACCATAGAACCTTCATCCGGCGATAGATGGAGATAGAGACAGAGACCCACATTGGAGCACTGGACTGAACCAAATGAGTCGCAGAAGGACAGAGAACATGACCAAGGAAGTCAGGACCATGAGGGGTGCATCCACCCACTGAGACAATGGGACTGATCTAATGGGAGCTCACCAAGACCAGCTGGACTGGGACTGATGGAGCACATGATCAAACTGGACTCTCTGAACGTGGATGACAATGAGGGCTGACTGAGAACCCAAGGACAATGGCACTGAATTTTGATTCTACTGCACGGACTGGCCTTGTGGGAGCCTAGTCTATTTGGATGCTCACCTTCCTAGACCTGGATGGAGAAGAAAGGACCTTGGATTTCCCACAGGGCAGAAACCCTGACTGCTCTTAGGACTGGAGAAGGAGGGGGAGAGGGAGTTGTGGGAGTGGGACGGAAATGAGAGGAGGTAGAAATTTTTAATAAATAAATAAATTTAAATAAAATAAAATGAGTGAAAAATTATTTGGAAACTATAATAATCTTGTTAATAATCTACATTGAAAACCCTTGAAAGAAGTTTATATTTAGAAACTTCCCTCGAGTGTAAGTAAACACAAATCACTAAACATGAAAACTAAATTAAACAGAAATTTTCTAGAAGTATTTCAAAATTGCCTATTTACATTAAAAGTCATTCTAAGAACTTTTAACTATGCTTTAGCTACAACTTATAATCAACAATAACCTGTGAGTTCTAAACAGGCTATATATAATCCAGATCAATATACCATCTTGGAAATTCTGACTAAGGTCAAATATTTAATCCACTATCCCATATTGAGGTTTTGAAATCATAAATGTATATGTCTGAAAGCCAAATGTATGTCTTACTCCTCATTGAACTCTCTCCCAGTAACACAAATCAAGCATCCTTGAGAAACATATTACATCATGCTTTCCCATTACATGACTGTAATGTATCAATAGGACATAAAGGTTTGCAAACAGCTGGGTGATGGTGGCGCACACCTTTAATCCCAGCACTCGGGAGGCAGAGACAGGCAGATCTCAGTGAGTTCGAGACCAGCCTGGTCAACAGAGCTAGTTCCAGGATAGTCTCCAAAGCCGCAGAGAAACACTGTCTCGAAAAAAAAAAAAAAGATTTGCAAACAGAACATGAAATTTTCTTAGTTCATATTTTGATTTTTTTTCTGTCTTTCATCTAGGTAAACATCCTAAATATTATCTGTCCACCCATGTCTGCCTCAAAGGAATTTATCTACACAATCTATAACTGTATTATATTACCAAACATGCATTGCCCCTTTACCGATCCAGCGTATATTCATTCCACTCACATTAAAACTCTTCAACTCTTCACACACTTTAACAAGAGAAAGTCCTATTCTTGTGTACAAGGCACTATCTCAGTTGGTGTATATTGAGCTATCTATCTTTATTTTTTTAATTTAGCTTTAATTAAATGGAAGTGTGTCTCAGCATGTAGGTATTTGCATTTGAATATGGGTGTCAAAGGAGAATAGAGGCATTAGATTTTTTTTTTTTTTTGGATTTGGAGTAACACAGATTTTTGTGGACCACTTGATTTTGGTGATGGGAATCAAAATCATGATCTGAGGCAGAGCAGCCAGCATTCTTAACCATCCTGCTATCTCTCTAGCCTTTTACCCTATTTTAAAAGTCATTCCAGTTCCGAAGTAATTTTGATTCATAAAACGTGGCATAGTGGTGCCATTTATTTATTTATTTATTTATTTATTTATTTATTTATTTATTTATTTATTTATTTATTTGTTTGTTTGTTTATTTATTTAAGGTTTCTGTCTCCTCCCGGCCACTACCTCACATTTCCCTCCCCTTCCCCCTATCAAGTCCCCTTCCTTCATCAGCCCGAAGAGCAATCAGGGTTCCCTGACCTGTGGGAAGCCCAAGGACCACCCACCTCTATCCAGGTCTAGTATGGTGAGCATCCAAACTGCCTAGGCTCCCCCAAAGCCAGTACGTGCAGTAGGATCAGAAACCCATTGCCATTGTTTTTGAGTTCTCAGTAGGCCTCATTGTCCACTATGTTCAGAAAGTCCAGTTTTATCCCATGCTTTTTCAGACCCAGTCCATCTGGCCTTGGTGAGTTCCCGATAGAACATCCCCATTGTCTCAGTGTGTGGGTGCACCCCTCTCGGTCCTGGGTTCCTTGCTCATGCTCTCTCTCCTTCTGCTCCTAGTGGTGTTTTTCTATACAAGTCTTCAAGTGGTCTTCCTTCCTGACTTCATTTTACATACTAAAGTAGTCTTAGGAGTTTTATGGATTTTTTTTTACATTTCATTTTACTTTCCCTTTTTTGTATCATCCTGTCATAGTCACTCCAAGAAGGACATACTCCAAACATAACATTTTGATGCATCTAGCATACAAGCACAGATTTTAAATCATACACAGTGATTTTACATAAACATAAAGTCAAGATGTTTTGATCTGTTTCTCACACAAACGCCACAAAGGATGATGTTTCTAAATAAAGACTGTGATTATATTATGATGACCACACTATGTCTGATTCATTTTGTGTGTGTGTGTGTGTGTGTGTGTGTGTGTGTGTGTGTATGTGCGTGTGCGTGCGTGAATAAATGTGAGCTGAAGGAACTGAATAAACTTCCCACTGAGGACTAATTTTCATGCTCAAACTGTATAAAGGAAAAAATAACACATATATCTGTAGTTATACTCAGTTTGTTTAAATCTTGGGTCTCAAGTTAACTTCTGAACTAAGTGATGGATTCATAAATTATTTTCCCTAAAATAATTACTAAAAATAAATATAGAAAGAATCTGAGAGTTTCACTGCCCATTAGGAATTCCCAGTAGACATCCATTCTAAGAACTGACAGGACAAAATTAAATTATGATGCAAAGAGAAAGCATGCATTGAAGTAATGCCGCTATGCCACAATCTATAAACACACTCTAAAGACCAGCACAGTGCCTTTCAAAATCATATCAAACACTTATTTCACTTAGATAGAAACAAATGCATTTGTTCCTTCTAAGATGTAGCTTACTACCAATTCTACATATCTAATGCTAGGTTATTCTTATCTGAAGAGTTCAATAAAATGTAAATAAAACTCAGTCCAACCATTTCAGTTACCATGGGCATGCCAATACTTAAACATTAGCAAAACACATGATAGAAAATATTCTAGATATTATCCCCAAAGAAAACAGAAATGTATTTTAAAAAGTGCTTTAAAAGTTGCAGAAATGTGGCAACCTAGAGTTTTCAGAGTCCAGTTTGAACCTAGGAATTATATATAAACATTTTATTCTTTGTGTTTGTTTGTTTTTGAGATTTTATATTAATACATTTCTCCATTTCCTTTCCTCCCTCCAAAACTCTCACATAGCCCCCCATTTTCCTTCAAATTCATGCCTTCTTTTTTTTACTAGTTGTTATCAAAGAATGTAAGTATATATATATATATATATATATTTCTTATTATATATATATTTCTTATTATATATATATATATTTCTTATTATAACCTTATGGATTCATAAAATGCTACTATTGAATGTATGTTTTTAGGAATGAATTTTGGCACTGGAAACCCAATTGGGGTGCTCTTTTCTGGAGAGGACCACCTCTTCCACTCCAAATTATTCTGAGTTGCCAGTTTTTCTTTGTGTAGGCCTGAACCCTTGTGGGCTTATCCATATCTAGTTGGGCTTCCTCCTTGTTCAGTTCATATAAGGGTAGTCTCATTGATAGGAATTTACTGATATAATTTCTGATGTTGCTAGGATACAATCTCACAGCGAAGTCCCAGATCCTCTGGTCCTTATAGTCTTTTTTATGCCTCTTCTACAAAAACTCTACCTGAGCATTGGGTATGTGTGTTAAACGTTTTATTCTAAAGGGATAAGAACAAGAATATTTACCTTACATAATAAAATAATCTGATAGTTTATCTTCTTTAAATAAATTTTAAATAGCATAATGAAGCTTATAGCATCAAATGTATGACTAACAATACATACATTTCAAGTGCCAAGGCATGCTAACAATCCAAAGAATATAGATATACTTAAAACCATCGTAGAAAATACACGATAGGTTATTATGTTGCCATATTTCTCAGAATTAATACTTTTCAGAGTAATTATGGAACAAGTAATCACAGCCTTAACAAAAGCTTCTAGGTGTGATGAATTTTTATTTTTAGAGGTTTGGAAACCATGCTGATGTTTGTTTATGTTTGCCTTTGATTTAATGAATATGCATGTTTAAACCGAATTCTATTTTAAAAGCTCATGGCCCTGAAACCTCAGTGGAGCTCTGAAACACAGTCTGCTACTACACAGAGAGAACCAATAGATGAGTGACCAGCCATCCAGTAGGTCAGAGCATTCTCTAGGTCCTCCATACATGGATGAAACCCCCAAGTCCCACCCCACCTGCCTCAGGTTCTCTAGCCAGCTAGCAGGAGAGTTTCTAGCAGGTATGTATCTCCAATATTCCTACCACATCCACTGGACTCTGCAAGCCACAGGTCCCACTCTGACACAAACACTCCTGCAACTACACAGAGAGGACCAAAACATGGTAAAAAGAGATGGCCTAAAGAAGCAAAAGCTGTGAGTGCACAGAGTAGACCAATAGAGCTAACCAAGAGAGCAGGTCAAGAGAGACCTCAGTTGCTCCTTAAGATAGAAACAATGACAGTGCAGAGCAGACCAAGAGCAGTTCCCAAAGATACAAGCAGTCACTGCAAGTGTTGGACCAAGAGGCAAAGGCACTACAGAAACCAATCGGAGGAAGGAATGGGTAGGTACCAATGCAAGAATTCATTCAACAATGTAAAAAGCAATGTTGTAAATTCAGAACCCAGTGGTCATAGAACAAGAAAACTTGATCATCCTAACTCAGAAGAGGCAAAAAAAGGGGGGGGGGGGACTTTAAATGTAACTTTATGAGGCTTTTGGAGATTTTTGAAAAGGAAATGAAATGTCCCTTAAAGAACTAGAAAAAAAGAAACACACACAAAAAATGGAAGAAATCAATAAACCTCTCAAAGAAAACCAAGAAAAAACAATCAAGCAGGTAAAGAAAACAGTTCAAGACTTGAAGACTGAAATAGAGGCAATAAAGAAAACACAAACCGACAAACCAAGGGAATTCTGGACATGGAAAAATCTTGGTAAATGAATGAGAACTAGAGAGGAAAGCATAACCAATATTATAGAAGAGAGGGAAAAGAGAACCTCAGAGGTTGGAGATACCAAAGAATGAATAGATTCACTCATCAAAGAAAACATTAAATCCAACAAATTCTTAACACAAAAAACAAGGAAATTTGAACTCCATGAAAAGACCAAAACTAAGAATAGAAGAAGGAGGGCTCCAGCTCAAAAACATATTCAACACAATCAGAGAAGTAAACTTTCCCAACCTAAAGAAGGATATCCCTATGAAGGTGCAAGAAGCTTACCAAAGAACAAATAGACTGGACAAAAAAAAAAAGTCCTTTTGCCATATAACAATAAAAAGGCAAAGCATACAAGAATAAAGAAAGAATATTAAAAACTGCAAAGGAAAAATGTCAAGTAACATGTAAGCCAGAATTATCAGAAATATATCCAACGTCTCAATTGAAACCATAAAAGCTAGAAGGTCCTGGACAGATGTGCTGCGGACACTAAGAGACCAGGGATGTGAACCCAGAGTCCTATACACATCAAAGCTTTCAATCAACATCGATGAAGAAAACAAGTTATTCTATAACAATACCTGATTCAAACAATACTTACCCAGAAAAACAGCCATACAGAAAATACTAGAAAGAAAACTCCAACGCTAAGAAGGTAACTGTACCCACAAAAACACAGATAAAAGATAACTACACAACAGGCAACACCAAAGAAGGGAAACACACAAACACCACCACCAAAAATTATATGAATTAACAATCACTGTTCATTACTATCTCTTAATATCAGTGGAATAAATTCACCTATAAGGAGACCCAGGCTAAGAGAATAGATATGAAAGCAAGGCTAGCCTTCTGCTGTATTCAGGAAACACATATCAACCTCAGGGACAGACATCACATTAGAATAAAAAGTTGGAAAAAGATTTTCCAATCAAATGGACCTAAGAAATAAGCAGGTGTAGCTATCCTAATATCTAACAAAATAGACTTCATACTGAAATCAATCAAAAGAGATGCAGGATGACACTTCATATTCATAACAGGAACAATCCATGAAGATGAAGTCTCAATCCTGAACATGTATGCCCCAAATAAAAGAGCACCCACATATGTAAAAAAATAAATAAATAAATAAAAAATTACTAAAGCTTAAATCACACATCAAACCTGAAACACTAATAATAGAAGACTTTAACACCCCCTCTTCCCAATGGACAGCTCAACCCAACAGGAACTTAACAGAGAAATAAGAAAATTAACAGATATCATGACCCAAATGGACTTAAGAAAAATATATAGAGCATTCCACCCAAACAGAAAGAATATACCTTCTTTTCAGCACCTCAACAAACCCTCTCTAAAACTGACCACATACTCGGTAACAAAGGAAACCTCAACAGACACAAAAAAATGGAATAACCTCTGTATTTTATCAGAGCACAATGGTTTAAAGATAGAATTTAACAACAACACTAATTACAGAAAGCCTATAAACTCATGGAAATCGAACAGTGCTCTTTTGAATTTCCTGTGGGTCAAGAAATAAGAAAGAAATCAAAGATTTCCTAGAATTCAATGAAAATGAAGGCACTACTTACCCAAATGCATAAGACAGTATGAAAGCAGTGCTAAGAGGAAAGTTCATACTGCTAAGTGCCTAAGTAAGGAAATTGTAGAAATCTCATACTAGTGACTTAACAGCACACCTGAAAGCTCTAGAAAAAATAAAAGCCAGAATCACCCAGGAGGAGTAGAAGACAGAAAATAATCAAATTGAGGACTGAAATCAATAAATAAAAACAAAGAAAATAGAAAACTATACAAAGAATTAATGAAACAAAGAGCTGGTTCTTCGAGAAAATCAACAAGATAGACAAACCCTTATCCAAACTAATCAAAAGGCAGAGGGAGCACAATAAAATTAACAAACTCAGACATGACGAGTAGTACATAACAGACACTGAGGAAATCCAGAGAATCATTAGGTCATACTACAAAAACCTGTACTCCGCAAAATTGGTAAATGTAAAAGAAATAAACAATTTTCTGGATAGGTACCACATAATAAAATTAAATCAGGACCAAGTGAGCAATTTAAGAAGACCTATAACCTACAAGCAAGTAAAAGTAGTCACAAAAAGCCTCCCAAACAAACAAACAAACGGACAAAAAAAAAAAACAGGGACAGATGGTTTCAGTGTGGAACTCCACCAGAACTTCCAAGAAGAGCTTAATACTTATATTCCTCAAAGTGTTTCACATAATAGAAACAAAAGGAACATTGCCCAACTCTTTTTATGAGGCTACAATTACCCTGATACTGAAACGACACAAAGACACAACCAAGAAAGAGAATTACAGACCAATCTCCCTCATGAAGATAGATGCAAAACTACTCAATAAAACACTGGAAAACAAAATCTAAGAACATATCAAAAGAATCATCCCCCATGATCAAATTGGCTTTATCCCAAACATGCAGAGATGGTTCAACATATAAAAATCTATCATCAATGTACTCCACCATATAAATAAACTGAAAAAAGAAAAACACATATTCATCTCATTAGGTCTTGAAAAAGCATTTGACAAAATACACCTCTTCATGATAAAGGTCTTGGAGAGATCGTGAATACAAGGAACACATCAAAAGAAAATAAAAGTAATATACAGCACGTCAACAGCCAGCATCAAATTAAATGGAGAGAAACTCTAAGCAATTCTACTAAAATCAGGAACAAGATAAGGCTGTCCCCTCTCTCCATATCTATTTAACATAGTTCTTGAAGTTCTGGCTAGAGCAATAAGATAACAAAAGGACATCAAGGGGATTCAAATTGGAAAGAAGAAATTAAACTTTCGCTATTAGCAGATGATAGAATACTTAAGTGACACCAAAAATTCTACCAGAGAACTCCTACAGCTAATAAATACCTTCAGGGATGTGGCAGGAAGAAAAGATCAACTCAAAATTCAGTATCCCTGCTATGTACAAATGATAAAGAAGCTGAGAAAAAAATCATAGAAACATCATTCTTCAAAATAGGCACAAATAACATAAAATAACTTAGGGTAACACTAACCAATGGAGTGAAACATCTGTTTTACAAGAACTTTAAATATTTTGATAAAGAAATTGAAGAAAATATCAGAAAATGGAAAGATCTTCCATGTAATTGAATAGGAGGGATCAAAATAATAAAAATAGCAATCCTATCAAAAGCAATCTATAGATTAAATGGAGTCCCCATCAAAATTCCAACATAATTCTTCACACACCTTGAAAGAACAATATCAGATTTCATTTTGATTGTTGGAGTCATTAAGGGGCTAGCAAAAAACTTGGCACTAGAGAAATTCCTAGGAATCCACAAGGATGACCCCAGCTAAGACCCTAAGCAGTAGAGGAGAGGAGAGAGTGCCCGAACTGGCCTTGCCTTGCAGACATATTGATGAATATCTTAAATATCACTATAGAACCTTCACCTAACAACTGACAGAAACAGAGGCAGAGACCTGCAGTAGAGCACTGGACTGAACTCCCAAAGTCTAGTAGAAGAGTGGGAGGGGTAAGAATATGAGCAAAGAGGTCAAGACCATGATGGAGATATTCCCTGAAACACTTTACCTGAGCTAATGGGAGCTCATCAACTCCAACCAGACAGGGAGGAAAACAGCATAGGACCAAACAAGACCCTCTGAATGTGGGTGACATTTGTATGACTGGGTAAGACTATGGGCCTCTGGCAGCAATATTAGGATTAATCCCTTCTGCTTGTACTGCCTTTTTGGGAACCCATGCTCTTTGCATGGCTACCTTGCTCAGCCTAGATATAGCAGAGAGGGCCTTGGACCTTCCACAAAGTAAAGTGTCTTACCCTCCCTGAGGAGTGGCTGGAGGGTGGGTTGGGGAGCAAGGTGAAGGGAATAGGAGGAGTAGAGGAAGTTCTAACTGGGATTGGTATGTAAACTGAAAAAAATAGTTTGTTTTCTTTGTTGAAATAAAATAAAATAAATTATAAAAATAACTTAAATAAAAGTTGATGACTTAGAAGGTCATTGTGCGTTTTGAGTGTTTTGCCGAGCAAGAGACTTGACTCTAGAGGTGTCCCCAGGTGTCCATGGAGATGTCCCCAGCTAGATCCTTGGACAGCTGAGGAGAGGGAGCCTGAAACGGCCCTATCCTACAGCCATACTGATGAATATCTTGCATATCACCATACAACCTTTATCTGGCGATGGATGAAGCTAGAAACAGAGACCCACATTGGAGCAGTGGACTGAGCTCCCAAGGTCCAAATGAGGAGCAGAAGGAGGGAGAACATGAGCAAGAAAGTCAGGACCACAAGGGGTGCGCCCACCCACGGAGACGGTGAGGCTGATCTAATGGGAGCTCACCAAGGCCAGCTGGACTGTGACTGATGGAGCATATGAGCGAACCGGACTCTCTGAAGGTAGCTGACAATGAGGGCTGACTGAGAAGCCAAGGACTGAATTTTGATCCTACTTCATGTTCTGGCTTTGTGGGAGCCTAGTCTGTTTGGATGCTCATCTTCTTAGACCTGGATGGAGAGGGGAGGACCTTGGACTTCCCTCAGGGCAGGGAACCCTGACTGCTCTTTGGACTGGAGAGGGAGAGGGAAGGGGACAGGGGGAGCAGAATGGGGGAAGGCAGAGGGAAATGGGAGGAGGAGAGGAGGTGGAAATTTTTAAGTAAAAATAAATAAATCATGATTAAGTCTAAAAAAAAATTAATTCTTTCTCATTTTAGAATGTTTGATGTGGATGGCTTAAATGCTTTTTAATACTGTATTTTTAATATTAAATGCAAATACCAATGCTTTATAAAAATAAATTATATATATATGTTTAGTGTGTAGTCACATTGATATCTCAGACCTCTGGGTATCAAACACTATTAATATAGACAGAACTTATAATGCAGTTAAATATCATTTTTGTAAGTCTATCTTCTAATTTTAAAAATCCTAGCTTGTAGGAAGAAGAAAAATTTAAAATCTTACTTATAGGCCATAAATTATTACCAATTATTTAATTTATTCATTGTAAAAAAGTTATCCAACACTGTACTGGCTAGGTCAAAAGTTCACATATTTGACTAAATTTATGAGAGGAATAGAATATTATTAATAGAAATTTATTCTACTGTTACAAACTTTTTTATCTTTTCCATTTCCTTTGTAACTTTTTGGACATTAACATCTATTTCTCTTCTACCAAGCCATTAAAGATTATGGGGGTCAGAAAAAATATTATATATCATTAAGCATAGTCTGCTAAGACTTATAATATTCTGCTATAATTTTCTCAATGAAAGGAACTAATTAATTATGAATATCATCCTCATATAATTTCAATGAAAATTATCGTGCATCTCCTTGTATATTTTAATTTACTTCTTCAATCAAAGCTGGGATTCCTTTTAGCAAGGCAGAAAAATAATTTTCATATTACCTGTAGTTGAAATTTGGAGGAAATATATTCACAAATGAATATTAATACTTGTCTATGTTATATTCTTCAACTAAACATGCAAAAATAGAAGAGACATGACTGATATATCTAAAGGGCCCACATGCCTATTTAGTTAGATGTAAGTCACTTAGGCCTCAAATTCAACATTCATTACACACCTGAAGATTGAACAACTTTAAAGACAATTGTCACATTTCTATTTTGCAGTTTAGGTAATTGAAAATCGGGAGTCATCTGTTCATCAAGACAAACTTACAATGCACATTTTTGGCAAGAAGACCGAGATTATTAAAAGTCTATCCCTCTATCAATACAGAATATCAATGGGTTAGTACATTCTAAATAATGTAAATATATGTGAGTTCATTGCCCCTCATCTTCCATATTCTCTCATGAGAATGGATCTTTATCCCAGCTGGTGTTTAAATTCCAGTTTCCTTGCTTGGTTTCTCATTACCTTCCGTGAAATTTCTCCTTCCGTCATTCTTTATCCTTCCTATATTTTCTCATTTCAAGCAATGTAGATAATCTCCATTATTAGAGTACTGTCTCTGAGTCAATCCTAGCAAGTTCCTGCCCCAGTAAACCAACATTCTAGATTAAACAAATTTCATTTTCAATAGTACTTCAGTAAGATGGATTTCTGAAGGTGAATGGGGAGTTAACTGCCCCTTTCAGAAACTTCAGGCATTTTTCATAGTTCATATACACTTGCGCAATACTGATCCTCTTTAGACATTTCTAGAACTTACTTTTCACCTTTTTATAATCTTTGTATTCTAATGCTTGTTAATTTATTTTCATAACTTCTTTTAGTTAGGCTTGGCCTTGATTTCTGGGTCCCCCTATTTTTGTCCTCAAACCTGTAATTACAGTGGTGTATGACCAGGTCCAGCTTCATTATTGATTTTTCTCTGCACACTGTATCATTTCTCACCAAAGACATAGACTGTGAGATGTGTTTTATTTAGAGTTGGGTTACCCAGATGTTCAAAACAATTGTGTTACAAGGTATCCATAATTAAACCAAATGTAGTCATCCGTCATTCTTCCACTTCATATTGATACTCTCTTATAAAGTCCTTTGCTAATTTATCCATTCCAAAGACCCTGTCTTTCCACAGTGCCTTATTAAAACCATTGACACAGGAGTCTGCTTATCACTGAAGTGCTTCTTTTAATCATAAGATACAGCCTTTCGTTTCCTGCACCCATCATATTCATTTATACATGTCAAACACTGCTTCTTGCTTTTGGATTGATTTTGTACTTGTTTGCATGTCTCCCATCACCCCACGTTTTTGACTGCAAAGCCACAGAGAAAAGAACCATGATTGTAGAGTTTATTAAACAGGAGCACTTCATAAATACTTGATAAAATGTGTTAACCAAACAGAACTTCTCCAGTAATTAAAATAATGTATTAAAATAATTCCTAAAGGTACAATTGTTTTCTAATTTTTTAACTCATTGAGAGAAGAGATTGAGAACAATAAGACTAAGCAGCATTCCACTGACTCAATAGAATCATGCCTATAATGAGGAAGTAAACACAAAGGAATTAGTGAAGTACTTCTAAGACACCAAGGAAAATCCTACCATATTACTATGGTTTTTTATCACATACTAGAGAGGCTCTGAATAATTAAAGTGGTTTAAGAAGGGCCTACGTTATCCCCAAGTATGAATTATAAAAAGAAGAAAACTTGGTAAATGCTAGCAGTGAGTTCTACAGCAGAAAACTAATTAGACTATCTTACCTTGTAACTGAGATAACCAAGGAGTATTGTTTCAAATAGACTGATCAATGCCACTGATACCTAAAACAAATTGTTTTTAATGAGAAAATGCAAAGTAAATAAAGTTTGCTTTCACAATGTGCTAGTAACTGTATACAAGTATGTGAAAATCCATGCACGCACACACACACGAAACAAATGGAACTATTACTTAAATTTCAATCAGCAGGTTAGGAGATGCACAAAATATTCTGCTACATTGTGTATTACACCTTAGTTTTCATAACTTCATGTTTCTTTATCCTTCCTTCCTTCCTTCCTTCCTTCCTTCCTTCCTTCCTTCCTTTCTTTCTTTCTTTCTTTCTTTCTTTCTTTCTTTCTTTCTTTCTTTCTGCTTTTTTGAAACAGGGTTTCTCTATGTAACAGCTCTGACAGTCACTCTTGACCAGGCAGGCTGTCCTTAAACTAATAGATATCTGCCTGCCTCTGCCTCCCAAGTGCTGGGATCAAAGACATGTGCCATCACGTCCAGCAATTTCACATATTCTTAATGAACATTGTTAATTCTTTGCAAACATGAGAGTCAAATATTCAGACTGACTAAAATGGGCAAGATACATAAAGATCAGGAACACACACAACTGCTTTTTTGAATATCACTGTTTAAATCAGTGTTTCCCTTCAGAAAGCCAAATACAAGCTTCAAAATAAGTATCATTTCATCTACTTCAGGAAATATGTAATGCCAACATCCTTAAATACACTATAAATGGGTTATTCTATCCATGCAGAATATTTTGACATTACAGATCCATTCCATGACCAATTTAACTTTTCTGGCTGAAAATGTTAGTTTTGTGTCGTTTGAGACAAGAGCCTTTCCTGGCTTACTCTAAAGTATATGCAATCGCTGCGGTGTCTGTCAGGACACATGGAGCAGGAAAACAGATAGAGAAATCCAGGCACTTTTCTTCAGCAGTGTTTTATTTATTACATAATTGAACTAATTACAAGTATGTTCCCCTTGTGATGCTGAGGAATTGAACCCCAGACCTCTCATATCCTAGGCAACTAATCTCCCACGGAAATGCGTACACCACCTTCTCATTAGTTGAAAATGGAGAGAAGAATGAAATATGAAAACAGGAGATTATACAAAAGCAACTATCCTTCTTGTTTAATTAAAGTTTACAACACTTTATATTTAGAAATGATACTTCTTGAAGATTTAAAAGTTGTTTCCTGCTAAAATGAAATTTTTGAATTTTTAGGAACAGCAAATATTATCACAATGAGAACAGATGAATGGCCAACAATCCAAGTAAATCTGTCCATGCATACATGAACCTGGTCATTTTTATAATAGGAAGCTAAGAATATTTTGATTTTCTCCACAAACCTTCTAACATGATTATCTATCTCATTTTTTGTAGAATATAGTTTTGGGAACTCTAGAAAATTCTGGCATGCTATTTTACATACTACTCAGAATAGAATTTAAATTGAATATGAGTAATTTAGGAAACTATAATTCTTTTAAAAATATCAATTAATTTTAATTTTTTATTAAAGAATGATAGAAGATTTATATGACAACTATAAGATTATATTTTAATGATCATCTACTATTTGCGAAAGTATTTGGGAAGGAGTGTTTACATACCAATTGAAAATACAACAGAAGTCAGTATAAATGAATGTAGTTAAATTCACTTGAGCAAAACTTGAAGTGCACATAGAAATTTTTAGTTGTGGTATGATCCTGCTGCATTTTCAAAACCATTCATTATCAAACATTATGTGAAAAGAATCAGCATGGCTTTCTGGGGCAATAAAACTCCTTATCTAGATAGAACTGTAGGAAAATTGAATGCAGGCAATGAATCATAAAGTTTTCCATGCAAACTCCAAGTCTTCTCTAAGTTAGTGATTCTATCTTTCTTGTAGTTTGCACTTTTAAGAACATAAAGTGAAAAAAAATTACCTATAGCACATAAATATTAGGGGAAGTGACAGGATCTTACAAAAACAATTATGTACACCAAGACTAATAGAAACAAAAAATAAGGCTAGGCAGCTGACACCAGGGAACTCTGGTATATAATTCAAACACACTATACTCTTGCCTATGGTTTTTCCTTTCTTAAGACTTTACTGGCCTTTTAAACATATACATTCCTTTATTTAGATTCTCCCACATTCCTGAATATAAAAGTACCCAGAGTTATACTACTTGACTGCTCTTAAAGGAGTTGAATATGTGAGTCATATAAAGTAGTTTGGGAGACAAGGAGGGTTGAAACATTGCTTTCTTTTTTGTTATTTACCTATTTTAATTTTCCAACACTCTCTGAAGTCTAATCCATATTACAAGGAAAAATCTTGAAAGTTAGTATGCAAGGCTCAAAAAATATAAGAAGAAATAATTCAAATTGTTTGCCTATGTTGGGCATTAAGGTAAACCATAAAGACAAACTCAACTTGAACACCAATAGTTCACTTCACAATAGTGTTTCTCTGTGAATGATTAGTGAATACAGAAATAGAGGAAAAAAATAAAATTGTACATAACCTGTAAGCCCCATAAAGGTAGACTTCTGTTAACCCAAAATATATGAGACCTATGGAAAGAAAAATTAAATGTCAGTTGTTTCATGTGAATAAATCCATTTATTTTAAAAATTTGATTTTACTTGTAAGTATAACAATAGCAATTAGCATATAAAAGACAACAAAATATAGAAATAGCTTGAGAGACATGACAGTAATATCATGGATCCAGCCTTTTTACAAATATTTATTTCTACTGCAATAAAAACACATCACATTTTAATTTACTTTTTGATTTCTGTTAATAGTAAATGAAAAGTAAGACAAACCATTTGATAGATTGATATGGCACGATAGGGACATCTCATAATCTTTGATCTATTTTCCATTAAAATTTCATCAAAGGTTCTTCTACAGAGTTAAAGACTTTGCTAGTTTTAAAATAATTTGGATTTAGATAATGCACAATGAACAACATAGTCAGAATCAAGTCAGTAACTAACAAATCTAGAGTACATTAATAGTTTATATTTGCATTTCTGTAATATATTTAACTAACATAAAAATCATAATGACTAAGGTCAATGTAGACTATATATAAGATGTTGTTCTTATGTGACATAGCTATTCTTATGGGGTCCTCTTTAACTGTTACTCTTTCTGATAGTAACAAAATGTTTGAACTCTCTGATGAACACCGTAACATAGTGAACAAACCACAAATTATACATGCAATTGACTGAACTGGGAGTCATTGAGAAAAATAAAATCTACTCAGGAACAGTTGAACATTTTTCAAAAAAATAAAAATAACCCTTCAATGTGATTTAAACAAGCCACTCTTTGAAGTTATGGAAGTGAGAAATCTCATAAAGCATTAAATGCATTTCCAAACGCTGAAATTTTCTTTTCATATTATGTAAAATAATAAAAAAAAACATAAACTCTTCCAATTTTGTTTACTTTAAAATGCTTAAAAGACAGCAGGGCAGTGATGTCTCAGGCCTTTCGTCACAGTACTTATTTGGGAGGCTGGAGCAGGGGGATCTCTTTGAGTTTGAGGCCAGCATGGTCTACGGAGCAAGTGCCAGGACAGACTCTAAAGCAACACAGAGAAGCCCTGCTTGTAGTTCCCCATCTCCGCAAAAATAAGTAAATAAATAAATAAATAAAAGCTTAAGTACTACAGAAGGTCACTATGTTGAACATTACTATATAGTACTCTAGGATTCCAAAATGTCACATCTATCTGGCTAAATGACATCTTCAATTACTCCAATCCAAATTTGGATTTCCCCTCAAACTCTGTTGTCCATTTTACAACTGAAGATTTCATAGAAAGTGGTATGGAGTCTATTGTGTCTTCTCTGAGACACGCTTCTCTGCATTTTCAAGCACTTAACACATTAGTCAATAAGCCACTTCAGTCCTAAACACCATGTAAATAAAGAATCTTTCGACTTTAATCTTAGCATGCTGACAACTTGATCTAAGCACCTCGCCCTGTGGAGAAGGCAATTTGGCAGTTTAGAAATCTTACTAGTTTCTAAAACTTACCAAAAATCAATTCATTAGTCATCGATAATTTTTAAATTGGTATTGTAGTTTTTTATTAGAATAAATTTTGGCCAAATCCCTCTACCACACATTGTACCTTTTTATAATGAAGTTTAAACTGTAAAAAAAAAAAAATGCATAGTGCTTAGTTAAATCACTCACAGGCTAGTTCATTGTCAGTTCAGTCTATTTGAGCCCCTATGAATGCATTAGTGGATTCTAGGTTTTCTTATGGTGTCTTTGACCCCTCTGGATCCTACAATCTTTTTTTCCACGAGGTCAACTTATTGTTTCGCTATGGGTCTGTATCTGTTTCTATCAGTAGTTGGACAAAATCTTTCTGATGACAATTGGTCTAGGCACCAATCCTAGCACATCCCGCAGGCAGGACAGACTGTAAGTGGAAATATATATGATTGGGTTGGTTTCTCATGCCCTCCACTTCCTCTTATGGTACTCCTAAAAGTGGGAGCAGGGGCTATCTCTAACTATTTGACTGGCATTTCCATGCTACTCCACATACTGGGTTGCCTTTCCCAGCCTTAATACATGTGAGGCACTTATTGCAACATGATATGCAATATTTTGTGGAAGAGTAAATTGGAGGTTGGGGACAGAGTGAGGGTAGGGGGAGGGAATGGGAGGTGATGAGGGAGAGGAAGTTGTGACCAGGATGTAATGAAAGAAAGAAAGAAAGGAAGGAAGGAAGGAAGGAAGGAAGGAAGGAAGGAAGGAAGGAAGGAAGGAAGGATAAAGATTAAAAATCTTGAAATGGAATTCTTTGATATTTTCTGTATGTGATTTGCTCCTTCCTTCCTCAGCCCCTTTGAGGTGTTCTTCACCAGCTCTGAACTGTCTTCAGAATCAAGTCTGGAATTGACAGCTATACAAAAGTAACAGACAAAACATCATTTTGTTGATAAGAAAAGTGGAGGGAGGGGAAAAGTAACAAATTATATACAAGTAATATTTACTACAGTAGTATATATAAGAGGAAAGTAGTTGGCATCTATCAAAAAACCAAACGACCAAACATCATGATCATCAGGATGGCAGAGTAATAAGCACAACAGCATTCATGACCAATGACTGTTAATCATCGACATGAATTATTCACCAAAGCATCAATAGGAAACAATTTTATTCTTTCAAATGTAAGTAACTGAAATGAAACAATAAAAGAAAATTATAAAAAAGTAAATGCACATCATTTATGCTTAAATTGACTATCCAGTAGATCAAGTACATGTATTAAACATTATTAAATTAGAAGAAGAACCATATCAAGCAGTCAAATGCAAAAAAGTAATGGTATACAAATGCATCAACTTTTCACAGCACACTCACATAGGCTTCTACTATAAGAAAGTAAATTCAAAGTGCCAGATCCACCTTTACATTTTAAGTGAGTTCTGGGGGGGGGGCATATTCAGAACAAGACCCAAGAGTTTAATACACATATGAGAGTAACCAAGTCAACATGTGAAGCATGATCATGAAAACAATACAAGAGAAGCTCAAAGGACTCTTCCAAATTCTTAAAATTATTGATCAATACAAGTCTGTACTATGCAGAACATGAACCAGGTTAGTGAATTAAAAACTCCACAACCCACAACATGCAAGAGAAACTAAGCACTCGGTATAGTATTAAGTTTACATTGCTGGGACATCCATAATTTAGTACTGACCAGAATATAGAAGTATAGTAGAGTCTAGCCTCCAATACCGGAAAAGTTTTTCAGAAACATAACTTTGAATACATTAGAAATAAAATCCTTAACTCCAAGTCATACAAGCTATAATAGTCATGGCAGTAATTAATATACTTTTGAAAAAATAAACATCACAGTCTTTCAGTATGCTGATTATGATAGAAGTGGTCTTCATTCATTGTTAATATTTTTCATTCTTTCCCAAGTCACGCAGAGCAGAATGTGAAAAAGCCAACCCAACGATACACTCATCTCAGTCCTGCCAAAATCTGATGATATGACTGACCCTCACGTAAGATACTTCTATAAAATTCCAGTACTCTAAGGTCCTAATTCATGCATGCAGATATTACATATTTATTCTATAATGCCTTGGATTTGTGTGTGTGTGTGTGTGTGTGTGTGTGCATGTGTGTTGTATATACAGAGAAAGCTTTCAACTTATTAGGAATATCAGTGTTAGACATTTTCTTAAGAAAAAATAAATTTTTGTGTTATATCAGTTGGTAAGGTCTGAATCTACACAGTAACTACATGGGAAAGAAAGGAAGGGCTTTAAATAATATTCATTTCTACATTTCATCAAATATTGAAAATACATTGCCACTGGGCACTGGTAGTGCAGGTCTTTAATTTCAGCATTCAGGAAGCAGAAGCAGGAAGACCTCTGTGACTTTGATGCCAGCCTGGTCTATAGAGTAAGCTCTAGACCAGCCAGAATTATACAGAGAAATCCTGTCTTGAAAAAAAAAAGATATTGCCACAATTCTATTTCTTCCTACAATAATTCTTATCATTATGTTGTAATAATCTGTAAAATTTCATCATACCAGATATTATATAAGCATCAAATTTTAGGGCAAATTCAAAAGTTTCAAAATCCAGAAACTTTCCTGTGTGCCTCAGTTTCCTTTCCAGAAGCTCCAAAAAGACTAAGGGGAGAAATAGTTTATTTTAACTCACAGTTCCAGGGAAGATTTTTGTCACAGTCATTAGGGATTGAAGCAGCTAGTTACAACCACAATCAAGAGCAGGGGGAGAAGGAACGCATGCATGCTTGTGCACAGCTGGCTTTGCCCACCCTGTATAGTGCAAGACTAAAATCAAATTCCTGTTGCCACCCACAATGGGCAGGTCACTCTCGTCCAACTAACAGAAGCCAGACATCACAACAAATGCTTTCAATCTTCTTGGGATTTTCTTCCTAGGCCATTCTTGATTGTGTTGTAAATTAAAACTGACCACCACAATGTGCTCCTTCACTAGACTCTGCCACTTATTACTACTCCCACCACTAACAATAACACTAACAATACTCCTGCTATATAAGAATAACAGTTACAATCACTTAAACATTTTTAAAAGCCAAAACAAGGGTGTGGATTTAGATAAAATTGAAATGTATACTTCTACGGTTCTGAGGAAACACAGGTAGCTCTTCTTCCAATGTAGCCACTAACAAACAGAGCAGTCTTCTATACTACAAACTTGAAATCCTTAATGACACACCACATACTCCAATGTTTGCAGTACCCATGATATCAAAGATTCACAGTAAAACTATTTTCGTATATTTCTGTTTGTCACTACTGCAATAGTTTCATATCAGTTTGACTCCTGGGAGAAGCTTAAAAATAAAACAAAGCGGCTCAAAATATCTGCATCCTTATCAGGTCAGAACTATAATTAAATAAATCTCATTGCCAAATTAGTCTCATTATTTTAAAATAGAGCCTGTACCCATAAAGAACATTTCTGTTTTTAATTAGCCAAGACTGCATTGACAATAGAACTAAACAAAACAGTGTACTCGAATTGGAGACATAAGTTAGTTTATTATGGTTTTTAATTGCGAGAATCTAATTTTTCAAATGTATATCCTTTGTAATTAAGACTGAATATTCTTAGTAATATGACACAGAAGTTAATTGTAGGAAACTTTGTCCTCTTAATGTTTCCAAATAATATAATTTTATTCTGCTATAATTATTCACCAATGGCTTTTCCTTTTGGAGCATCCTTCATGGACTGTTTTAGGATTTTCAGGTCTCTCGAATGTACATTCTGTTCCTAAGTTGTTTTAAAAACATCATTGGTACTTTATACAAAGATTTTTAGGGGGTATCCTTTATAATAACATAAAGATGAAAGCATGTAATAAAATTGACTTACATTGACATATCTAGATCTTGGTCCTGAATAATCTTCACCCCCCCAAAAAAAAACACTGGTAATATTTGTGGGCATAGTTCTATTAAAAGAGAATTCTAATAACAGAACCCCCTAAGACTTATGATAAGTATGAAGAGACACCTACAAAATGACATGGCTCTTGATCTCAGCAAACTGCTAGATAAGACAGAGAAACACGTGGAAAATTTAAGAGCAATGCATTAGGGTGTTTAAGAATAACACCTGGAAATTGTGCAGACAGTACCACATAAGCCTCTCAAATCAGTGTAGAACTAGACTACATGGATAATGCCAAGTAAGGACTTCATATTTATATATTAGCCAAAGAGTTGATATCCTGGAGGGTCCAGGATCTCAGAGAGTTTGAAGGAAAGAATTTTAAATCGCAGATAGGGAAAACATATTTCTAAGAAGTCTCAACATAAAAGAGGGGACAGAACGTCCTAGTAATTGTACAGAGGACACCACAGCTGGAGTTAGAAATGGATGAAGAGACATGAACAAGAGTTAGAATATAAACTGTCATTTACACATCTGTTCACTCACCTATTTAGAAAATGACTAGTGTTCACTGTGCCCACCTCTAGAATTCAGCCAATGATCTCTGTGTTTATTCTAATACTCATGGAAAACTCAGAAAGTAAAGTGAGCATGAAAAATATGTACAGTATGTAAAAGAGACAAGGGCACTATAGAAAAACAAGCAAATGTTTTGGGAGACCTTAAAAAGAGAGTGCTAAGAAAACTACCATCAGTCAAAACCTATGTGAAGCTCTGCTCTGAATATGTGCCTGATATGACCTAAGAATCAAAACAAGGTCTAGTGAAAAGCTTCAGTGGACCAGCACTTCAGGGTTAAGTCACAGGGAGAGTGGAATATAATGCAGGAACTTTATCATTCAAAGCAGGTGAATAGGAACTAGGCTTACATTTGACAGGCAATAACTCTCCTCTCAAGAATAAAACAAAAGTGAACATTGGCAGATGAGCAAAACTGAGTTGCAGGCTACTGCAGCAGTCCTGAAAAATGTATATGGCCTGCACCAAGGTAATGTGTTGGAAAACAATAGAAATCATAGTGGATGTTGACTGTATCAACAACCAAATGTTCTCAGGGGTTTTCATCTGGAAAGTTAAACTTTCAACTTGGAAGTTAAGGTGAACTCAAAAAACGTTGGGCTGAGCTATTGTTCAGCTGGAATTCAGCAATGGAGAAGGCTGTGACTTGGTAGGATACTGAGAATGTTGTTCTTCATCATGTTAGGGAAGAAGATTGCAGGAGCTGGTTAAAACATGATAAGCTTAGGATGAATTCTGGATAGCCAAGTGGAGAACCTGAGTATAGAACATACTTGGGATATGGGGAAAAGGCAGTCATTGAACCCCATGGTCACTGGAAAATAGGTATAATGAGATATGTCACGAAGGTCCCACAGCAGAAACAGCAAATATGAGCAAACGTCTGCTTCTGATTTAGGAATGATATGGTAACATTAACTGTATTTTGAAGGAAATAACATATGTATCATGAAATGAATTCATTGCTGGAAAATAGCAGGATTCCCCCGAACAGCTTTTACATATGCAGAAGATTCCTGGAAAAAACTGAATGTTCTAACGAGCCTCTCTCTAACCTCATTTACAGGAATCTTACTCAGACAGATCAAAGATCCATGAGAGAAATCCAACCATGATTCATTTTCATAAGTAATATCACGCATACTACAACAGTAGCCAAACTTGACTTATTCATTTACTAATCCTCATCTAATAGCCAATTAAATTCAAAATTAAAACGAATTTATTTTTATTTATTTAATAAATTCAAATGAATGTATAATTATTTAAATTTTAAATATTTATTTATTTTAATTTAAATAAATTCTAAATTAAAATCACTTTCTAAACATGCTGGATTATTATATATATGATAAACTTATTTTTCTCTCTTACTTGTGTGTTTTTGTTTGATCTTACGGCAAAATTTAAGGAGACAAACTTATAACAGGACTTAGTCATCAGGCTTTAGTTTCTTCTTTGAATATTTTTGCAAATTAACTAGGAAGGCCGGGAGTCCTGGGTGTTAATGAGATAAAAGTTTTGTATGAATATCATTACACACTCAGACATCTTCCCTACTGTTCTTGCAACAAACAAAGACTAAGAGGAAGGCAATGACTTGGTGGAAGTATGTTAAGCAAAGTAACAGAATTATGAATGAAGAAACCCCTAAATACATCAATAAATTGATATTACTTAACTAAGTAAATATTCGTAGGCTGAAACCATCTTGAGAGATTCCTGAGTGTTTCCATTGAAGGGTAACAAGTGCATTGTAACAGAAAGTGTATGGAAAGCTTGCATATTGTAGAGCATATGTGATTCAATAATAAAAAGGCACTCAAATCTGTAGCAAGGTGAGCCCATTTTAAGTAATAGTCATAGCATTTTGACTGGTACATTCATGGAACAGAGTTCAGATTATCATTAAACAATAATGCACCCACAAACCTTGGAAGCCACGAATTACCTAAAGATCAGATCAGTTCATAAAAATGTCTCCCATCCTTTAAAAAGTGAATAACATCCTGCTAATTATAATAATTCAAAACAATTAAAATTCTGTGATGATCAGACAGAGAAAGCTTACCAATCATTTCCCTGTGAAGGTTTCTCAAGCAGCACACGAATAATGTATAATAAACAGCTTAACAATTTGAGGGAAAAGTTGAACAAGCGGATTCTTAGACCTTTAAGCAAATAACAAAATTTGTTTTAATTTGAACTCTGGACATAAAAGAGAAAGAAAAAAAATAAGGTCAAAATATCAACTTTCAATAAGTAGTTAGAAGGTATTTAAAAAGCACACATTGTAATTGTCTAAACTTCCTGAAGGTTTTAATGATCCAGCTACTAAAATAAAATTTGAGTGTTATAGAATCAACGAAATACAAATGACAGTGCATTCCACAGATGAGAGATTCAGGTTTTAAAAGTTAAAAGCTACAAAGTTATCATTCAGTCAAGGTTGGTACAAGTTTCTCAGTGCACAACTATAAGTACTTTAATCATTGCTTGGGGATTGACTTTAGCTTAAAATTCAAGCTGCCCCCATATACACTATCATAAATCCTATGACTCTCTAATTCCTTGTTGATTTGTTTATAGACTAAACATGCTTATATAATTATGTATGATACTTGTGCTATCAAATATATATGTTATGACATATATCATCTCCACAATTATAAGTTGTATAGTAATTATGTACCATATACAAAGGGAAGTCATTACCGCTTGTGTTGTCAAAGCACATCTAGACAAATACCTTTCTCATACTTTAATTGAACAAATTAAACTTTTAAAAAACTAGGCTTCATGCCAGTGGAATCTTAAATTTTGTGAAAATTAAGACAATCATGGATATGCCATACAAACTGCTTAGGTCACAGCTGGAAGGACCATGATACTTGATAAACATTCTCTGAACTGATTAACAGACACTTGGCCATTGTGTAATTAACAGTGTAATTTGCTTTATGTATCTTTTATAAAGTTGTAAGAAAGGCCTTCTAATAATTATTAATTGATGGAATCTAGAATGAAATGTTGTCATTTCAGTTTATTTTTGTAGAGTGAATTATAACATTCCTTAACAGTAAACTTTTTTTATTTGTGCAATTGTTTATAGTTTTTCTCATTAAAGTGCTGAAGTTTTTTGTAGGTTACCATCTTCTCTAGATTCAGGTCAGTTGCTGCAATAAAGCATTCTGAACAAAAACACCACAGGGTTGAAAATGGTTTATTTCATCTCATAGCTTATAGTCTTATAAAAAATGGCTTTCCTTTTTACTTAGATGAGTATTCAAACAATGCCTGGCCTAACATTGATTAAGTGTATTGAGGAAGCCCTCATTTATAAGATTTAATCCCTTTAGTAGTATTAACAGATAAGGGTTCCTTGGAAACTCTAAAATCAAAGTTTGGAAAGCACTGGTTATTTCTAATTTTACTATTGAAGCTACTCTGTCATTGAGAATATCTCACCAGTATGGTTTGACTACTGATGTATTTCCTGTAGGCAGTATATGGATATGCACTCACAAACCAGGATTTTCTGTATGAATGCTACCTGCTAACACACAATTTAGTTTAAATCAATGCAAAGAGATCCATGGGTTAAAATTCACAGCCCTAACTCTATGCTGGTACAGTTAAGTTGTCTATGTTTCTTATGTTGTAAGCCACAATTTTGTTGTTATTAACAGTCTAAAGGCACGTAGGATTGTGCAAGGCAGCAAGTATCACACACACAATTTAACCTAGGTAGGATTCAGCAGGGATCCTTATTTTATATACTCCGAGTCTTTAGTGGTTCCCAATTTATTAATAAGAATCTTCAGAATGTTAACCTCCGATACTGACTCTATTCTTATGTAAGTTCTTCCTCTATAGGAAGAACTACATCCATCCTTAAACTTCAGGGTACACTTGATGTGTATTGTCATCAGAAGCAATTGACAATCATTGAATTATTCTCTTATTAACTCAGAAAATTATTCCCTATTATGAATACTTAATTTCTTGAAACTTGACGAATGATAGCTTACATGTGAAAGCATGAGCCAATTAAATTGTGAGGTATTGTTGTTTAGGGGAAGACTTTGAGCTAGGTTCTCACTCTCTAATTAAGATAGTTTGATAGTGACTCTGTCGCCTAAATTATCCTCCAACTCTTTTGGTACCAGACAATTAAGATTGTTTAAAAAACATATTCTTTGAGTGTTTGGTATAAACATATAATGTGCTATCATCATTCTCACCCCAGCTGCTCTTTTGTTCCCCTTTACTCTTGCTCCACCTGTCCTACTCCCCAACACAATCACATCCTACTTTCACACATTTTGTTTTAATTTCAAAACCCTTGAATTAAATTGGGGTTACTTGATTAATACTACTCAGGGTATTTCCAAGAGCATGACAATTACCCAGTGAATGTACCACTGTACAAAATGGCCTCCCTAACCCCAGCAACCATTAACTGCCTTATCAGGGACACATAAGACTTATGAGCCCCTCCCCAATACATACTTTAAGCTTCCATGACTTTGAGTTTCTGATCCTTCTGACTCATCATTCTGAGTGCTGAGATTAAACGTGTGCTCTACTTAAACTATGTTTGTATTTTTCAGAATTCACTATGGCACACAGGGCTCATGCGGGGTTTAGAGACCTAAAAGAGTAAATAGACTTTTCAACTAGTAGATGTAGCATCTTTCGTTTTTTTTTTCAGTTGTTGTTATTCAATTTTTATGTTTACCCCTAACTAAGTATTCTCCTCATTTTATTCTGTTACACAAACAATGATTTTGTGAACTATTACACTGTTGGACTTTTGAGATAGATTCCTATTCAAAGAATAAAATGAGTAATGGAAATTTAACTTACTTGATCGCTGGTTTTTTATGAAAAACAATTTTAATCTCTCTTTAAATGTGTTTTCATTCATGTAGAATTCAACTTGAACCCTGAAAGCAGAAAGTAAAAACAAATTTATATAAGTTCAATACTTCTTTATTTTATGGAAATGAATATAAACAGACCTTGTTGTTCTTCAGATACATAAAAATAAAACTATTTGAATTAATGTAGCATATATTTGGAGTGAAATTATATGTCATAGAAACTGAGAACTGTGTAAAATATTATAGTGCTATTTCAGAAATGCTAATTTTTAAATTTTAAATTGGCTTTCTAATTTTAAAGACTGCTCAAATATCATGCACAGTTAGCTTTATAAATGAGTGGCTTAACAATTCACATAGATGATTTCCATAAAAAACATTACCTTTTTAAACTTTAATATATATTTAAAATTACTCCTCCCCAAAAGAATCATTTCCCTCAATATTTTCTGATGTAAGAATAACGATTCAAGTAGTAAGAGGGATCATGGACACCTCAAAAAAATTCACAAAAACAATTACCCTGAACTCAAAGAAGCTCACAGAGTCTGAATCAACAACCAGTGAGCCTGCATAGGACCAACATACACCCTGTACATATATGTAACAGTTGTCTAGCATGGTCTATTTGTAGGACTCCTAACAGTGTAATGTCCTTCACATTTTGGCTGACTCTTGGGAACCTATTTTTCATACTAGTTGCCTTGCCCAGCCTTAATACAAGGGGATGAGCTTAATCCTACTACAACTTGATATGTCATGCTTTGTTGATACCCATGGGAGAATTGTCTTTTTCAGAACAGAAACACCAGAGAACAGTATAGGGAAGGGCCGAGAAGAGGTGGGCAGAGGAAAGGGGAAAAGAAGAGAGAGACAAAACTGTGATTAGAATGTAAAATAAATAAATAAATTTAATTAAATAAAAGAATGAACTCAATAAATGAAAAATTCACTTTCTGGCAGGACCATCATTGATCCACTTACAAAGCAGGACTCTAACATCCAAATACCAGTTTTTATCAAGCCTTCCACTCTACCTAGAACCTATTTAGGACAGAGATGAGTTCACACTTTTCTTTATTGTTTAGTTATTTTGTTTCATATTTAAATATATAGAGATCAACATAGAGTTCTAATAAGCATCAGCAGGTAAAGGTAGTGTATTATAAAAAAGCAAGCCCACTGAGGGTAAAATGTCATGTTAATCTACCGAGAACTAAAGTTAACCATTCCCAGTACAGCACCTTTCTACAACATGTATCAGCATCCACAGAACTGCATGCTTCTCCCTCATGTATCGCCATCTACAGAACTTCACATTCTGTTTTATATATTAGCATTTTCCCTAATATTTCTCAAGTTATATGATGGAATTAAAATTTTCAAACAGTAAAAAATTCTGTGAAGTGCAATGATTTGTTAACAGTCAACAAGTATCTCAGTTTCACACACATTCATTCTGGGTTTTGACTCAAAAAAAAAAAAAAACAGGAGAGAATTTCAATGGTTACACAATCAAAATTTTCTTTAGATTTTCCTAACATCACAGACTTTTGAATATGTAATCTGCATGTCCTGAATATATTCAGCAGCTGCTTTTATACAATTTGTATGTCTTTCATATATTTAGCAGTTGGTTTTGTTGATTTTTTTTTTAAAAAAGGCGGCAAATATACAGGGGAAAAAAGCAGAGAGAAGAATATAATTGACACAGGATGCTATATGTTAAAAGAATACTATACTGTTGTACAATTCCACAATCTCTCTAATCTATATATGTATCAAAATCCATAGTAGTTAAGGAAAAAAATTCAGAAGTCTTTGCTGCACAAAAGGTTTTTATTTATGATAAACCAAATTTATTCAATTAAAATTTTAGATTATTCATTTTTGTTATCCTATCTCAAATTGTGTCTATCAACATTTTAAAAGTATATCTCATCATTTTATCACCATATACATAAAATGAGGTGTGGGTCCGACATACAGTTTCTCCAAAATGAGTCATAAAAATTACAGTGTCTTTTCAGCTCATGGTGTCTGTAAGTCTATGAGCATGCTCACTCACCTATGGAATCACACTCTCACAAAAGTCCATCCAACACAAGCAGACAAAAAGCCCTGTTTGTATCTTCAAAATCCTTCATTGGCTATGCTTCTCTTGTTTGTGAAATAAAAAGTCAGTTCATTTGAAATGAAGAAACTGTAACACTGATACTGAGATTAAATAGTTAAAATTTGTTATGGATATAAAAAAAATGAGAAGATACATGGCTATAATACAAAAAATTTAGAAAAGGCCTTCCTGATTTGCTCCATAGAATTACCAAATTTATAAACAGGTCCATCCATTCTTCAAATAGTAGCTGGAGCCAATTACGAGCATGAACTAAAGGCAATATACAACAAGCCAACAGCCAACAGCAAACTAAATGGAGGAAAACTCACAGCAATTACACTGAAATCAGGAACAAGACAAGGTTTTCCACTCTCTCCATATCTATTCTATATAGTACTGGAGGTTCTAGCTAGTGCAACAAGACAACAAAAGGAGATCAAGGAAATGCATTTTATAATTCAAATGAAATTATGTAAATAAAATAATCAGGAATATGGAATGCATGTCTTCAGAGAAAAATTATAAAGAACAGAGAGGATTAATAACCCTAAAGTGTTAAGAGTTGTGGAATGACTGTCCTCAAATAATGAGATAGCCAACGTCATTTAAATAATATAACACCTTACCAAACAGAACGTAACAATCAGTTCTAGAAAACAGAAGAATTATGAATCAAAATTACCTAATTTGAAATGGCTATCATCAAGAAACTGAGAGTTCTATAATATACTTAAACATGCCAAAGATGAAATGACAGCTTGCCAGTCACTCAGTTCTTTCATGAAGGTACATACACTTTGGAATATTAGTGAGTTTTTCATTACATGACTTTCTAATTTCCATTCAGTCATGAAATTATGTGAAACAAACTTATTTTAAAATTTTTATTGAGCTCTACATTTTTTTCTGCTCCCATCCCTGCCTCTTCCCTCCCCTTCAACTCTCTCTCAAGGTCCCCATGCTCCCACTTTACTCAAGAGATCTTGTCTTTTTCTACTTTCCATGTAGATTAGATCTATGTATGTCTCTCTTGGGGTCCTCATTGTTGTCTAGGTTCTCTGGGATTGTGAAACAAAACTCTTAACTAATCTGTTGATCTTACTGAGCCAATACTATACTGTGAAACATGGCCAATACGAATGCACAGATTTATACAAATGTATTTTAAAATTGATGAGAATGAAAAAAATGGAACTAATGCTTTAGATTTGTTGTCTTAAATACAGATAAAAAACATTTGGATGCTAAATCGAGAGGTTTATTCTTTTTTCTTATATAGGATGAATGAGACTGATGAGAGAGGAAAAGAAAAAAAAAGAAAAGAAGAGGAAGAAAAGAAGAGAAGGAAAAAGAAGGCAGAAAATAAAAAAGGAAGAAACAGTGGGAAAAAAGAAGTACATATAATACATAATCAAACTTTCTTTGACAAATCACATGAAAACTTGTCCTCTCCCTCCCTATCTCCTTTCTTCCTTTTCTTCCTCTACCTCTCTGTGTGCCTGTCTCTCTTCTAACCACCCTCCTAACTTCTGCATCTGAATTTAATTTCCCTAGAAAATGATGTTTTAAATAATGAACAAATCAACTTACATCAGTTTTCAAAATGTCATTTTATTATTACAAGCCCATATCAAAGATAAAATTTAGACTATTTTTCTACATTTATTCTGACACATAACAATGGAAACATTTAACAAAAAGAAATTTTAATGTTATTCTTAAGTTATCTTCAACTGCAATTTTTTTCTAATAAAATAATTTTATTTTATGTTATCTGATAATGTCTATTGCTTTATTTGAATAGGCATATTTATAATTAGGAGCAATTGTGTTGAGATCCTATATATATTGTCTTTTTATATTTATTACTTGGTTTTTTGCAAAACAATCGTTTTATAGTGAAATATTCACATTTTTTTTATTTTCCTTTTGTGGTTTTGGAGTTATTGGCTTGATAACAATGTCCACTTAAAAAGTAAGTCAAATAATTTTGATATGCTTTTATTTTAAGAGTCAGCTTCCACTGCCTTCGCACTAATTCTACTGTTGACACTTGAGGATATGCATCACACTCGTATTCAGATAAGCTGCATAAGAGAGTCTAGACATTATTATGAAACCTACCTCTACTTAGACAAAATTGTGATGCATTGATGCATTTTTTGGCTGGTAGTTCTGTGGTGGATCATTTTATTCACTAATATCCTATTAATGTATAAGAAGAAAACATCTTAGTTACCTTGAGAAAATTTAGATTTACTACCATGGCTAATGAATGAAATGGTGGTTTGGGAGTTTTTCCATGCATATTTCCATTTTCGATGTGTTATTCTCTTTTTTAAAAAGGTAGGATCTTTGAATAGAAATCCTATTGCCGTTTCTATATTCCACAAATTTGGAATTACTGTAGAGATGGAGGAACACGGAGCTGTAAATCTTCCCTAATGATAATTGCTTTGTGCTGTTTTAATTTAGCACTGGTTTTTCATTTTCCTCTCACTCTATTGCTATAGTACTTGAATTTTATGTAAAAACCACTCTAGAGCTCGTTATATTGTAATTTCCCTTCTTTCCTCTTAAAATTCTTATCCAATAACTTTAAAATAGGCCTTATTTTAACAACACAAAAAGTAATTTTGATACAGGATACAAATGCAGGAACACTATTTTACTACTTGACACCTAGAAATCTATTCAGAATATGAAATCAGACATCCTCCTTTGGATCTCATGGCCCATGTACATCAATATCAAAGTGATTCTGCCTCTGTGTCTACTGGGTGCTACTTGGTGCTGTTGTTTGCATTTTATTATTGGTTCCGTAATACTGGTTGGGGAGTGAATGAATAAAGTCCTTATTATTATACTCCAGCAAACAAATACCTTGATAAGACTCTCTGGACCCTAGGGTTTTATCAGACAGCTTCAGCTTCTTCTATAGATGCATATTACCACTGATGTGGTGTGGAATGACCTTCTATCTATGCTTTGCTTTTATTGGTTAATAAATAAAGAACTGTTTTGAGCCTATGGCAGGGAAGAACAGAACTAGGTGGGGAAAGCTAGGCTGTATGCTTGGAGAAAGAAGAGCAGAGTCAGAGAGAGAAGCCATGTAGCCCTGCTGCAGTTGGACAGAACTTTACCTGGTATGCCACAACCACATGATGTTACACAGATTACTAGAAATGGTTTCAATTCAGATGTAAGAGCTAACCAGTAAGAAGCTAGAGCTAATGGGCCAAGTAGTGATTAAAATAATATAGCTTCTGTGTGATTATTTCGGGGCTTGGCCTCCTCCTAAACTGATGTTAACCTGCTATTTTGTTCACAAAGTTTATATGTGGATGTTATAATGAATAATGTACATTGCTCCCAGGGCAGTTTCCCATGCTAAGAACATTTTACCCAGTTTTTATGTGTATTTTAGTTGTTGAGCCTTTCAAATCTACATTTGGTCTCTATGTGATGAGTAAGAAGGAATGTGCCATCTTTCCAAGTAGAACCAATGTTCTCTCCATGCTCATGGCAGAAATCTCACCTTTCCAAATGGACTTCATTACTCTACATTTTCACCTATTCTTTCTACATATATTCTTTTGAATTAAATTGCTGCAGATACAGTTAGTTAAATTGAGAGGAAAGTAATCTAGACTAGAAACAACACTCAATGCAACATCTCAGATTCCTTTATAAGAAGAGTGAATTTTACAAACAGCAATGGATGGTGAGAGATGTTCAAGTGAGGAAAGGATTAGAGTTCTACCCCACAATTGATCTGTACCCAAAAACCTGTGTCTAAACCCATAGCATACTGCACTATGGAGTGTTGCTGAGTGTTTATCATGTTAACATCAGGGGTGTCTCAGGTGGCTTTCACCAGGTATTCTACTACATATTGCTATCAAAAGAAAAGACAAAAATCTAAAATTCAATATACAGTGTCTCCTAAATGTTTCCTGCTTTTGCATTCTGCTGAAGGAGATAAATCAACCACTTAAATCTCTATATTATGAGTTCCATCATCCACATGGGCAATATTTTTAGGTATTGTGTAAAAGAAAGAAAAATCTGGATTGTTAGTCACTCATCAAATGATTTCCAATATAAACAAGACTAATGAAAAACCAACAACTTCACTGACTCTTCCATCAGTGCTTGCAAGACAATTGGATGTACTTAGTTTTCTTGCAGTACTTGTAGGTACTTACACATGTGGTTATCACAACAAACACATCACAAATCAATAAAACAAGATTTTCTCTGGACACACCATCATTTGCAGCATTGACTTGTTGGCCCTACTCTGTATTTCTTCATTTTAACCAAAAAAATTAATTTTAAAAACTCCAATTTACATTTTAGGGATGGCAAGAGACTTGACTCTAGAGGGTTTCCCAGGTGTCCAAGAAGATGTCCTCTGCTAAGTCCTTGGGCAGCAGAGGAGAGGGTGCCTGAACTGGCCTTATCCAAAAGCCACACTGATGTATCTTGAATATCACCATAGAACCTTTGTCCAATGGTGGATGGAGATATTGACAGAGACCCACACTGGAGCACTGGACTAAGCTTCCAGGGTCCATTTGAAAAGCAGAAGGAGGGAGAAAATGAACAAAGAAATAAGGACTGTGAGGTGTTCTTCCACCCACTGAGATGGTGTGACTCAGGGAGCTCATCAAGGCCAACTGAACTGGTACTGAATGAGCATGTGATCAAACCAGACTCTCTGAATGTGGCTGACAGTGGGGGCTACCTGAGAAGCCAATGATAATGGTGCTTGGATTTGATTCTACTGCATGTACTGGCCTTTTGGGATTCTAGTCTGTCTGGATGAACAACTTCCTAGGCCTCCTTGTAGAGGGGAGGGCCTTGGACTTCCCACAGGGCAGGGTACTCTGCCCTCTCCTAGGACTGGAGAGGGAAGGGAGAGAGTGAGTAGGGGAGTGGGAGGGAAATGGGAGGAGGGGAGGTGGTGGAAAAATGAATGGTATTATTTATAAGGCAAAAAATAAAATAAAATGTTTGACTTTTAAAAAAACTCCAATTTACCTTATTTAACATAGGGAAACAAAAGATGGAAAATTCAAGAAGTACTAAGATATATTTTGTAAACCTTAAACCATAAAGAGATTTTGCCACCCCATGCCTCACAATCAAAACTATGAGAAGATAAAAAGGTGGGAGATCATATAAATTTTAACATTGCAAAACAGATTTCCCTGGATTATCAATAATCAATTAGATCTTGTCACAGGATAGCAATGTGATATACTCTCAAGAAACTGAGCAACTAAGGCAAGGCATAGGTAACAGTGTTGTGAACAACACATTTTTCAATGTACTGAGTTGATAGGTTGTTTTGGATGAATACAATAAATTACTTTAGATATTCAGTGTTTTTAATAATAAGGATTTACATTATATATTTCACCAACTTTTGCTAATGTCGATTAGGTTAAGTTGTGATGTATACACTGTAGGCGTCAAACAGAGGAAAGGACAAGACAGTAATTAAAAAAGAAAATGAGTTTAACAAAACTGAAGACAGTAAAATGTGACAGGACACTATTAGAATCTCAGAGATGTGGGCAAATCCCTCAAAGTATCCTTCATTATTAAAAATCAAAAAAGCATAATTCCTAAGAATGTGAAGATATTTTGAAAATATTCAGAAAGATGATCAGGGAAAACCAAGATATTAATCTCTAACAAGTCAAAACTGATGCACACTGTGCATTCAGCTAGGCAACCATGCTAGCTACTATTAGCAGGGTTCAAAGACACCAAAGGGCTTAACAGAGTAAATTCTTAACTTACATGAAGGCCAAAGACACAACCTATGGGGATTTCAAACATGCTACAAGAGATATGACGATCAGTTTTGAGGTTCTGAGGTATGGAGCAACCTACAGATACACGGAACTCCTGTCATATGGCATCATATATTTTGTAATAGTGAAGCAGAGGAGAAGGAGAAGGTGCATGGGGTAAGAGCACTGCATTCCGATTGATGTTCAGACTTCCAGCGCCCAAGTAAACAGCTGATTATGGGCACTGTCCTGAACTGCAGTGTGATGGGAGGCAGAGGCCGGAGGATTGTAAAGGTTTGGTGGTCATCCTTGAGAGGCTTTTCTCAGAATAAAGACAGAGAGTGATGGATAGAGTAGGGCATATGATGTCTCTTTGGCATCACTGGATCATTTGTTTCTCCTCCCAGTATGGGAAATTAATAATGATAAGTTGTGTTGTGAATGTTCTGTGTAACATTCAGAGGAAAAGACAGATTTCATGATTTTAAAATGTTGAAATAATAAAATAAGTAAATATCCATTTTCCAAACTATAACTGGTATTTTAGGATAAAAGCCCAGGCTCCAGCAGCCCTACCAGGCTTAGTTCAGCTACCTGCCCACAATATAACATTTAAAAAGATAAGAAATGATAAAAAGAGGAGAGAAGTTTATTCAATGTGACTACATTACGAGGAGGAACTCAGGGACCAAAGGCCTCAGGTCACTCTTGGTCTTAAAGGATATATACGTTTTAAATAAAGGAAGAATTGGGACAAGGATGCTTAAGTACATACAATTAAGTAGTCATGCTCTGGTAATGTTTCTCTTGAATACTGTCTGTGTTCAGACCCTGCTGGATAGACCAATGAATCTTCTATTGTTTAGGAAATCAAGGTTTTCAGAATTCTATTTTGACTTCAGAGTGCAGCTAGTATTCATGGAAAGCTTTCCTTATGGAAATAGATGGACTCTGTCCTCTAAGAAGGCATGGACTGCTACTGGAATGCTAACAAGTCAAGGTGAATGGTTAAGGTTAATGACTCAGTCTCTGCCTTCACCAAATGTAAAGAGACCGAAAATGAAGACAAGCTACACACTTATAAAGTAAGACTTACCAACATGATTGCCCAAACACGAACTAAACAAAGACAGCAATAATAGACATGTTAAAATGAAGATGGAAAGCCCACAATACCTCACCCCTACACAAGGAACTATGGGAAATGAAAGAATACGAGAGCAGGACTAGTCTTTCCCATGGAACCGCGCACCTATTGGTCATCCAGTACCAAATGATCAGCCCTGGAAATATGCAAACACATGGTTTGCAGTTTGAGCAGGTTATATTTAGGAAAGGGAAAGTAGAAATATTATAAGTTCAGAAATAAAAAAAAACATTTAACTAAAAATGGACATTTAAAATGTAATACAATACAAATGATAATTAATAGGCTACACAAGAGGAACAGTCAAAAGGAAAAAAGAAAATAAGAAGGAAGAAATGCCAGGCACTCTTCCTGCCTTAACTGCCTAGTGAGCACAGGCGAGGATGCAATGATCTTGAGCAAGAACATCTTCTAAAATGTACTTCAAAGTGACAGTATTGATATTTCTATTTTGTGACACTTTAGACTTTTGTTTCTCTAAAATTCCATTTTATTGGGAAATCCATTTTCTGCCAGGAACTTTCATGATGGGATTTTCTTCTACTTTAAAGTTTCTAAATAGAATTCTTTTAGAAGGAAAAAAAATAGCTAGTAATAACAATTAAGAATAAATATATAATTTTAATAAATCATTAAAAATTGCAAGCACAACAAGATATATGAATTGTCTCTTTCCAGAGAAAGAACTAAATAGCTGGAAAATTTAGGAAGGAATGAAGCAAGACTATTATAATTAAGTAAAAAATTATCTATCCATATGGGCCTATCTATCAATACAAATCACAACTCCCACATCCAATGGAGGAAGAAACTTTATTCAGAAAAGAAAAGTGAGTGAATTATGTACTGGGAACACAGACTCAAATTGCCTGAGTGACTTTTTCCACTGTGACAGCAGTTAAGTTAGGTGAATTAGGCACATAACTAAAGCCATCATTCACTTACATTCACCAAATCTATTGGGAGGAGCATCCAGCAGGCATTCTCCATGAAAGCAGGGAAATTCTGTGATAGATTGTAGGTCTTACTGGACAACATTCTTAGCTTCAGGGTTGTATAATGTTTGGGAACTGTCTATTAAACCATTCCAAAGATTTTACCTTATACTTAAAAGGATGTTATGTCAGACAATAACAAATACAGACAATGAATGGGTGTAGCATGTGTAATCAAAACCTAGAAACAGATATTGGGGTTGAAATCGAAGATTAGAAATGCAAAATAGACAAGAACTAGAAAAGAATTAGCTCTACGAAGATTGTGTGACTGCTGACTGAGCTCTGAGCTTCTGTCTCCTCCCATTTTATATCCCCCTTTAGTGTAGCGATTAAAAGCATGTGACTCCCTAGTACTGGGATTAAATCTATGGGCCACCACCACCTGGGTCTCTTTATGCATTGATCTTGTGTAGCTCAGGGTGGCCTTGAACTCACAGAGATCCATCTGTCTCTGTCTCCAAAATCCTGGGATCAAAGTTGTGTGGCACGGTTGCCTTGCCTTTAGTGGCTTACATTTACCTTCTGATCATCAGGCAAAATTCATTTATTTAAATAAAAATATAATATCTCTTTATTTCCCCTTTTTATCTAAAATAAAAAGAGGTCTACAACTAATATAAGAAAAATTACATGTCATAATTACAATAATTATATACAATATATACAGGCAATACATACATCAATAGTGTCTACTTCATTTGCATTTGAAAAAATAAGAATAAATAATCTATATCTGTTTTATTGGGTGAGTCCATAATCTTATACTTAATTTACTTTCTGTCATAATTTGCTTTATGCATCTGGCAAACAAGAAAAACTGTAGGTACCTAGTCTTCAAATCTCTCAGAGATCCAAGAAGGAAATATTAACTGAGTAAGCAGGAAATGTGAGCAAGTTACTTCCAAAAATTGTGAAAAATGACAGAAACAACTGACTGCCTGGACAGTCATCAAAGTTTCTCTGCAACTCATTGCAGCCTCCATCTTCAGCCTATAGGCCTAGAATAGCTAACAGACTTTTTTATGAAGCAGGGGTTTTGAAGGACTGTCCCACCTTGTCTGGGCACGTTTTGGCAGTCACTCTCTTTTATGTACTGCTAGTGCTATTAGAAGAGCATACTGTCAGAAATAGAGGCAAGGACATTTTCTTGCCCAGTAGCTTACTTTTGCCAAAGAGAAAGTAAACTTCACATGTAGTTTCTTCAATGCCCATCATCTACTTTGAAGTAGATTGGAGCAGTGAGAAACAGATATGTCTCATTGTCATAAAAAAGAAAAGAAGAACTTGTGTTATTATAAAAAAATTAAATGTCATATTCTGTAGATCTATGAAGTGTTTGAAGATGACCTGTCTACTTAAACTATAACTCTGTTTGGCCTTGAAAACATAATTAATGTGACTACAAGTTCAATAGTAATATATAACTAATTACTAAACTGAATTTCCTTATTATCCTAAGGAGTTGGTAATAATAACTTTCAAGGACTAGAAATTTGTATCACATTGTTAAATGAGCTGCATAGGCACAATTCTCGAACAAGATTAGAAATGTAAGAACAGAATGGGGGCTGACTGAGAAGCCATTGATAATTGCATTGGGACTTGTTTCTACTGCATGTACTGGCTTTTTGGGGCCATAGTCTATTTGAATGTACACCTTCCTAGGCCTGGATGGAGGAGGGAGGGCCTTGCACTTCCCACAGGGCAGGGTATCTTGCCCTCTCTTAAGCCTGGAGGAGGAGGGAGGAGGGGAAGTGGGGGAGCGGGAGGGGGATGGGAGGAGGTGAGGAAGTAGAAATTTTTGAATGGAAAAATAAGAATATAAAATAGAAATGTAAGAACAGTCTATTTTAACAAAATGAATCTTAAATTTTTATAAATATACAAAATCCATATACAATATACAAAAGTCCAATCCAATGTAAAACATTTAATACTAGTAGTTGCTTTTAATAGTAATTTCAATAATTTACTTTTTTATCTTGTCATATCTCTATTCTCCTTTATTTTCAAAACAAAAACCTTGAATCTAATTTCATTTGTTTAGTATTTTTCCTGAACATTACCAATAACAACCTGAAACCAAGCCCCCTAAACAACAACAAAAGTATTGACAAACCACTTAAAGACCAATAATCACCCACATCACCTCTTGGGAATGTGGGCATTGTGTTATTAAATTTGTTTCCTGCTCTTTGGGGGTGATGGCATCTTTAGCGGATCTTTAAAAAAAATGGGTTTATTGTCAAGTCCTGGAAGAAGCAGTTGTATCATTGTTTTGTCCAGTCAGTGTAATAAGAAAGTGCAGGACCTGTCTCAAGTCCTGGCTAGATTAATCTGTAAAGCTGGATCATCTCAGATAGCCACATCAAAATTGTTCTGAGCATATTGTATGTCAAAACCTGATCATTTTTTTTATCTGGTGTTTTTCAGCTTTGTGGTCTCATCATAGTCCTGGAGGAATTGTCATTGTGGGCCCCTATCCTCCTTTTAGAAACTTACATGGTCATTGTAAGGTGTACTCAGTTCACTGCAGAAAACTGATAAAGATTCAAACCTGAAATCGTGTACAGGAAGGTAGATGAAGATGTGAGGCTTGTTGCTTCTATGTAGAACACTAAAAATCTGACTGGATTTGAAGGGAGCTACCTAAATTGGTAGCAGCCACGAAAGGGGTTCAGGGATAGCCTGAATCCCACAGAGGGGGCAGAGAGCGCGCGCGCGCGCCAGAGAGAGACAGACAGACAGAGAGAGAGAGAGAGAGAGAGAGAGAGAGAGAGAGAGAGAGAGAGAGAGAGAGAGTTGGATGTCTGAAAAAAAGGGGATTGTTTGGAAAAAGCTACAGTTACTCTGATACCAAAACCACACAAAGACTCAACCAAGAAAGAGAATTACAGGCCAATCTCACTCATGAATATTGACACAAAAATCCTCAACAAAATACTGGCAAACCGAATCCAAGAACACATCCGAAAAATTATCCATTATGATCAAGTCGGCTTCATCCCAGAGATGCAGGGCTGGTTCAACGTATGAAAATCTATCAATGTAATCCATCATATAAATAAACTGAAAGAAAAAAACCATATGATCGTTTCATTAGATGCTGAAAAAGCATTTGACAAAATTCAACATCCCTTTATGATAAAAGTCTTGGAGAGATTAGGGATACAAGGGTCATACCTAAATATAATAAAAGCTATATACAGCAAGCCGACAGCTAACATCAAATTAAACGGACAGAAACTCAAAGCCAACCCACTAAACTCAGGAACACGACAAGGCTGTCCACTTTCGCCATACCTCTTCAATATAGTGTTTGAAGTTCTAGCAATAGCAGTAAGACAACATAAGAGGATCAAGGGGATTCGAATTGGAAAAGAAGAAGTTAAACTTTCGCTATTTGCAGATGATATGATAGTGTACATAAGCGACCCCAAAAACTCCACCAAAGAACTTTTACAGCTGTTAAACCCCTTTAGTAATGAGGCAGAATACAAGATCAACTCCAAAAAATCAGTCGCCCTCTTATACACAAAGGATATGGAAGCAGAGAGGGAAATCAGAGAAGCTTCACCTTTCACAGTAGCCACAAACAACATAAAATATTTTGGGGTAACTCTAACCAAGGAAGTGAAAGATCTATTTGACAAGAACTTTAAGGCATTGAAGAAAGAAATTGAAGAGGATACCAGAAAATGGAAGAACCTCCCTTGCTCTTGGATTAGGAGGATAAACACAGTAAAAATGGCAATTCTACCACAGGCAATTTACAAATTCAATGCAATCCCCATCAAGGTCCCATCAAAATTATTCACAGACCTTGAGAGGACAATAATCAACTTTATATGGAAAAACAAAAACCCCAGGATAGCCAAAACAATCTTATACAATAAAGGATCTTCTGGAGGCATTACCATCCCTGACTTCAAACTCTATTACAGAGCTACAGTAATTAAAACAGTGTGGTACTGGCATAAAAACAGAGAAGTCAGCCGATGGAATTGTATAGAAGATCCCGATTTTAACCCAAAAACCTATGAACACCTCATTTTCGATAAAGGAGCTAAAAGTACACAATGGAAGAAAAAAAGCATCTTCAACAAATGGTGCTGGCATAACTGGATGTCAACCTGTAGAAGAATGAAAATAGACCCATATCTATCACCGTGCACAAAACTCAAGTCCAAATGGATCAAAGACCTCAATATCAGTCTGAACACACTGAACCTGATAGAAGAGAAAGTGGGAAGTACCCTACAACAGATGGGCACAGGAGATTGCTTCCTATGTATAACCCCAGCAGCACAGACATTAAGGGCAACATTGAATACTTGGGACCTACTAAAACTGAGAAGCTTCTGTAAAGCAAAGGACACTGTCACTAAGACAAAAAGGCAACCCACTGACTGGGAGAAGATCTTCATTAACCCCGCAACTGACAAAGGTCTGATCTCCAAAATATATAGAGAACTCAAGAAACTAGACTTTAAAATGATTACTAGTTTCTTAAAGGACTTACTACATAAATTTCTGGACTTCAATGTGCCTTATTTACTTGGAGCCAGCACAAGAACTCTGACTAAATGTTTGGTTGCTTTTCCATACTATATCTTGGGATACAGATCTCATTTTGCCAGTATGGTATTCAACTTGCTGTTAAAATAAAGAACCTGAGAACTGAGACCTCAATTTTCCCCTTCGGGGAAAAGAAACTCATTGTGGAGACTTGGTGACTGAAGCCCCTTTTCAGAATTAAGGAGGAAGAGCCTAAAAATATTTGCTGCTGCTCAGAGACTGGAACAGTTCAGACTTATCTCTGAAACTTAGAAGCAGCAATGCAGATGGATTTTAGGAGAGAAAAAAAATGTTCATACCTCATCCAACACAGAAACATTTTCTTGTCTTTTGATTAGAGAAGATTTAAGAGAATTGGGAATTAACAAATTGTGTGTTCATTTCCATAGTATAATTATGATATTGACCTATTAATATATGTAAACTACTTTAATTCATTATGAAGATATTACTGATTAGAAAATGTATTCGAGCTTGTCTGAGAGAATTGTGACATTGTCAATGAGTCTTTAAATTTGATACATTTAAAAGGACAAATTTGGATTTTAATTGTAGCTGAAAACTGGTAAAGATATCTTAGACTAATTTTGAAAGACTATCCCACCTCTGGTCATCCTAAACTCCTTTATATTAGGAGACATTGTAGCCACAAGAGTATATGTATCACAAAGCATCATCTGCTTGCATATTATTATCTAGTTTTTGATGAGCTCTCTTGACAGAACCCAGAGATGAGCTCTTCATTAGCCCAGTATGTACAGAGGCTAGTAGCCAATGATGGGTAAGATCTTTTTAAACCCAGGTAATCTAAGACAGGACGTAAATGACAGAATGTATGTACCAATGACAGATCAGTCTGGAAAGTGAAGGAAAATGCCCAAATGAGGCACAGTCTTCTGTCCTGTAGTCAAAGCACAGGATTTATTAAATAAATAAAAGAGGAGGAATTTTCAGGACTCACAGTTGTGAGTGCTATTCCACCTTGTCTAAAGGTCAGAAAGTTTGAGCTTATTCTTGCTCTCTCAAACTTCTGACAATATGTGTGACTACAATAGGAGATCTTGACCAAGTGTGTTATCACTTAGTATTTTGAGTATGGAGATGAATCCACTTCAGCTTGACCAAGGACAGAGAATCTTCTTCAAGGAGATTGGCAGGAGGTTCCTGAGAGTGACTGCCTACAGGATACTTGATCTATTCCATATATCATGTTAGCAAACTCTGTTGCTTCCCCCCTCCCCTTTTGGAGTTAAGTAAGTAATCCTGTGGAAATAAATGCAGGTGGACTCAGGATTTAGTTCAGTGACTTTCCCTCCCAATGCTGTTCTGTGATTCTGTCTTCTATTTCTCTCATATCACTGTTCCTTTTGCTTCATAATTTTAAACCTCATAATCCTACCCTGGAACATGTGAAGACCTATGAGTTTGGACCCCAACAAATATCACCTCAACATGGCACCCTTTGACACATCTGCCTCTAACCCTAAATCCTGGGATTAAAGGTGTATAATAACACTGCGTGGCCTCTAGTACCTTAGGTTTACCCTCTGACCTTCAGTCAGGCATAGTTTATTAAAACATAAATAGAGTATCAGTATAAATGAATCCAAGATTATTTTGACTCTGGTTCTGCAGCCTTCCTGATTCTCCACATTTACAAAATTCTATTCAGTCAACACCTTTGTAGAATCTTAATATAAGTGTGGCATTTTTGAAAGAGTGCTTCACTTCACACACACACACACACACACACACACACACACACACACACACACCAAATAGTAGAGATGGGAATCAAAGAAGGTTTTACTATTTGACTATGAGTAATACTTTAGTGAATTCATTTCTGCAAATAAACTGGTGTCTAGTAATACTTACTATACAACCGTCTGAATCTTAGTAAAGTGACAGAGGAAAAGTAATATGATTTTGTGGTAACAAACTCTTCTAACAGACACTAAATGATAGTAAGGAAGACAAATAGACTTAAGAATACAGACACAGAAATGGAGATGTGATAACATAATCATAAAATAGAAACTTAGAGTAGAATTTTTTTTTTTTTTGGTTTTTTCGAGACAGGGTTTCTCTGTGGTTTTGGAGCCTGTCCTGGAACTAGCTCTTTTAGACCAGGCTGGTCTCAAACTCACAGAGATCCGCCTGCCTCTGCCTCCCGAGTGCTGGGATTAAAGGCGTGCGCCACCACCACCCGGCTTATTATGTTTATGGCTGTGTGAGACAGTAAAAAAGAATTTTGTAACATGATGCTGAAGAAGATACAAGTTTAACACTGAATGTCACTTGCTCTTCAGTTTATTAAAGTTCAAAACTATTTAAAATCAAATAAGTTACTCTAGTAAACTTGAACATCTGCTGTACTGTTTTTTAAAGCAAAAGAAAGAAAATGGCATAGCAATGACATCTAGGAGGAAAGACAGTACAGGACCCAGAGTTATATATGTGTCATTAATAGACACTATGTTCATTGAAGTGTCTACATGTATCTACATATAATTAATATCTTTAGTAATAAATTATGAAATTAGTAAATGAAATTATGCATAGAACAGTGAATACATTATGTCACCAACTTGAAGCTACCACAAGAAAGAGTCTGTGCTCTTATACATAACAAGAATTCCTGAATACTCTATATTTATGAAAAATCCCTGAAAATACAGAGAATAAAAACTGTCAGGGAGGATGCCATAGCAACCAGACATAAAAAGCTGCACCAGATGAACATCAGTGTGTAACCCAACAAATACAAAAACAAATCTTCAACCAAATTATTGTGAGCAACATCAACATCATTGTGTAAACCAAATTTGAGAACACCCAAATTATCTAATGGAATATTATAAAAGAATATGCCTTTGTACATAGGAATGGGTAGAGGATTCAGTGGAGGTCCTAGTGGTCTTCTCAACAGAGTTTCAAGGCAAAAAAAAAAAAAAATTCATATTCTAACCTCTGAACAAGCCTAAATAAGGATGAGTCTAGCCTCCTCTTCTTCCTGTATAAGGGAATCCCCTTAGTTTTATTTCCTTGAGAGTTGTTGCTCTTCTCCCTGCCTACCTAAAGCATTGCCTTTCCTTTTAAATATCACTGTATTGGCAAGCAAACCATTCTTCTTAGTTAGCACTGAATTCTAAGACTGTGCCTAACTGGAAATTGCTAATTCCTCAGTGGGGTTTGTTGATGCTTTGGTTTTGGAGCTTGTTGTTGTTGATGTATTACTATATTTTGTTTTGTATGATCAGTGATTATGGCACAGTGTTAGATAAAGTTTAGATTGTTGTTTTTTTTAATTAACCCAGTTTTTAGAATAAACATTTCTAAGAACTGTTTTTCATGAGGGTTACAGTAGCCCTTCAGAGCACTTCATAAAAATAATCTGCCATTTAAGCCAAAAAAAAAAAAATCAAATCTTTAGCACTCACAGGAATCCAGTAGTAAACCAAATAGTAAGAATTCCTCAAGTCTGAATGACATTTAAAGACACAAACAAGATATTTACTGACTTACAAAATACAAACTACGAAGAGAAAAAAAGTGGAGCTGAAGTAAAGCGTGCATTGCTCTCATAGGGAATCCAGACTCAGTTCCCAGTGCTGTCAGGCAACTTGAAACTAACTCTGAATCCAGCTGCAGAGTTTGTACAATGCTCTCTGGTGGTCTAACAGGATTTATTGCTCTCATAATTTATAACTGCAAAAATATAGGCTTTATAAGCATATTTCAAAAGTTATTTTGGGAGTTTTTCAGATATAATTTATATACAGATGAAAAATGCCAAGAAAAATCAGACAAATATAACATAGTATGTAAAGAAAAAGTCCTAAGTCTTCTCACATATGAAACTTTTTATAACTAGATATGGAAATAAGGCATATTCTCCTCCTTCATTAGTGGAAAAAAATCTCTAGTTGTCAGGTATTCTAAGGCTCAGGTCAGCTACAAAGAACTATACTACCTGGCCATACTTTCCCAAAATAACCCACAACCCATAGTCTGTATGGGATCTGTTTCTAGATTACTCAATTCAACCAGGAAAAGTCACACTTAATATTCAACAGATGGTCTTTGATGTCAGTGGACACATAACTGATCAAAAGCAAGACAGAACAGAAGAGGATAGAAAGGAATAGGTGGCAGAGGAGAGAATAAACCCAGAGAGAAATGTTTTGAAGAAGAACTATTTTCTTGGATTATAGCATGACCATGACAATCATGAAGCAGACCTAGCAAAAAGCAAAGCACAATTTTTTTAACTGAACTAGGAACGTATAAAAACAAATCTGCTTCTGCCTCTGACAACTCTTTAAAAAACCAGCTATAATAAGTGAATAAATAGAATCAACACAACACACACACTTCAAACAATGTTGCTTTTTTAAAAATGTGAACCATTAAAGACAGAACAGAATAGGAAAGGACAAGACAAGTTAGGATGAGTTTAAAGAAATAAAAATGCTGTAGTAGAGCTATTTTCTCCACTTCTGTAATACCATGGCCCTCATGAGGTAGAGCTTGTGAGGTGACCTAAAGAATACCTGGTCTGCCGTCATAGCAAGGAAGTAAAGAGAACTGCGCATTGATGGCACACTGGCTTGCTTCCATTTGCTCGAATTCCTTCTTCTAACAGTAGTGGATTATAGTCTCATTCTAATCTGATCACCTTTTAAAGACTTTTACGTGAATATAGTCAAATTTTGGAGGATTGGGGGTTAGGATTTCACCATGTGTTCTAGGAAGGAAACACAACTCAGTCCCAGATACTTATTAATCCTATGTCTTCCTTGACTAATTCCTGACTTATTAGTCTTTTTTATGGCTCTTCTATCTCTAATAAACCTATAGTGGCCAAGGTGCCCTTTTAACTACTTGTCACAAAGTAAAAGCCAAGCCCATTCTTTTGGCTTTTCTCTGTATCAATAGGCACCATTGTTCACTTCTTTCTCTTCTACCCACTCCTTACTTGACCTGAAATTTTTCCCATTTCTGTGGCTATTTTCAAACTCTTGGGGTTGCTCTTGATTATTTTAGATTAATCCTTTCTTTTCTGTTACTAAAAATAAGCTCCCATTTATAGTTAAACTCACAATGTATTCCCCAGAGATATTGCAGAGAGAAAATTATTTTATTTTCAGCCCAGTCTCTGTTCCCATTTTATGTATTCAACTGCCTACTCAGTTTTTCTACTTGGCTCTCTAGTGGACATTTTTAAGCCAAGACATCCAAATGTAACTAGATTCTTGGTTTTCATTTCACAAAGTTTCTCCTTATGTAAGCTGAAGTCAAATGCACACTTATGCTTCAAAAAAATCATCCAGACAAACCTCCTTTCACTTAAATACATATCACTATGATTCCCCAAAGTTCTTAGAGTAGTAAACATGATTTAGTAGAAGCAGCAAAGAAAAGAACCAAATCAATACTTTTGACAAGGTTCACCAAGAGCAGCAATGAAAACATAAAGATGTTTAAACTTGTCTTCAAATAAAAATTTATTTTCAACAGAAGGCATAGAAAAGGCAAAACATGAAGTGAAAAGTAGAAATATTGAACCCAGTTGAAGCTTCATCCAAGCATCAATCTTCAAAAATCATGGCAAAATGCCACAGGCACATTATTGAAATCACTGTGCTGTACAATGTCTTTTAGTGTAAGGCATGACCTTGGATTATATGTGATTGCAAAATATTCCAGATTACATCTGTACTATAATGGATGTCACGGATATGGAAGAAAGTACCGGAAAGAATAAAAAAAAAAAACTATCCTACATATTTTCCCATGAGGGAGATACACTGATCAACCTCCAAATTTTTTATGTTCAATATCTCCTTTCCCTCAATTTCCATAATTGATTCTAGGATACAATACACACTCAAAATTGGTTTAAGTGATCATAAAGTTTATCATTGTGCTGTTTATTAAAGTCTCATTAAACAATAAGTGCCCTTAAAAATATTCATCCAGCAGTCTATTTATAAGAATATGGCCAGTGCCTAGGACACAGTGTATGATGGCAGAATAGATGGAATTCAAAGTTACTCTATAGTACTTATATCTAGCACCCTGTTAGCATCCAGAGTTGACAACAATCAACATGCAAGGCTGACAATCTGTGGACACTGCCATCTGGCATCAATGCTGAGAAACAGAAATTCCCAAATAACCTTCCTCCAAAAGAGAGAACACATCTTTTTTTAAATGGGGAATGCATGCTTCTGATTTGTTGTGTTACAGATAAACAAAAATTCTAGCACACAGCTTTATTTTTAACTACAGAATTATTATAAAAGTTTTCTATAAAAATTATTCAGCCCAACATTAGAAAAATATACTTTTCTCAACTGGACCACTTCTGTCTACTTTTTACAAGTCTTTCTTGTTCCCTTGAGTTCTCATCTGTCTTTGCCAATGGAACCTGACTCATCAATAAATTACTTAAATGGCATATTTGTGTCTATCTAATATTCCATATTACCTTAAGCAGTAGAATATATTTTAAGAAACTTCTCTATGATATACATCCTTCAAGTGGAGCCTAAGGATCTATACCATGGACTGTAGAACAAAAAAAAAACATAGGAAGAAAAATATGTTCAAATCATCCATGCACACACACACACACACACATATAGAAATTTGGTAATTTGTGTGTTTAAAGTTTATGCATTCTTTGAACAAAGAAGAAATAGCTTAGCTTAGGTTTGCAAAAAATAGGCTTCAGTAGACAGGAAGCTGGCAGATGGAATGCATCACTATTAACATTCAACTTTGAGCCTCATCAGGAGTTGATCTGAGGGCATGTTTCTTGCTGGGTCCCTCTAAATCTGCCAGTATGGTTGAATTGGATCTAAAATTACTAGGGTAGGAACTGTCAATTTTGTTCATTTTGCTTATATCTTCAGACCCCAACACAGGGCCAGACACATTTATAAATAATTCTTCAAACAAGTTTTTGTTCTGTGTAGAGTGAATTTTACCATATGAAATTTACTATAGTCATGTTTATGTTTATATCCAGTGTTAAAAATGAAGTCAGGACCACGAGGGGTGCATCCACCCACTGAGACAGTGTGACTGATCTAATAGGAGCTCACCAAGACCAGCTGGACTGGGACTGAACGAGCATGTGGTCAGACCGGACTCTCTGAATGTGGCTGACAATGGGGGCTGACTGAGAAACCAATGATAATGGCATCAGATTTTGATTCTACTACATGTACTGGCTTTTTGGGAGCCTAGTCTGCTTGGATGCACACCTTCCTAGGCCTGGATGGAGGGGGGAGGGCCTTGGACTTCCCACAGGGCAGGACACCCTGACTTCTCTTAGGACTGGACAGGGAGGTGGGAGGGGGAAGAGGAGTGCAAGGGAAATGGGAGGAGGTGGAAATTTTTAATAAATAAATAAATGAATAAATAAACAAATAAATAAAACTTAAAAATGTAATTCTCAATTTACAACATTTTCTACATATTTCACAATTTTCATGTATCTCTTTTTTATATTCTCTAATAATGGAGTTTATTTTGAATTCCCAAATTCAAAAGTTCCTTCTATAATTTCAAAAAACCAACCAATGAATTGATAACAAATTCTTCTGCATATAAGAAGCACTTCGGAGAAATAGTTTCTTTATTGATAGTTTCAGAATAGTTACTATATAAATATTTACTCAACAACTAAATAAAGCATACATTAACATTATATATAAGTAATGTTATATTTATAGATAAATTTAGTGTATATTACCCAAAAATTTTAGAATCAGATTTATTTCAGACTTGAGATGTTTTGTGACATTTTCATACACAATGAGCTATCTTGAATTTGGAATTTGATTTTAAACAAAGGTCGGTGGGGTTGCCTATACCACTTATACACATAGTCAAAAGGTAAATTTATGCGTTTTAAATAATTTTTTAAACAAAGCATAATCTTGAGTCTCCAGTTGTGAATATGAGTGAGGACTGGAGGAGGTGGCCACTAAGGCACAGGGACTAAGAATAAACGGGGGAAAAACTGTAGAGTTCCAGAAAAAAAATGCCGTGAATTATCATAAGTACATGGTATTACCTACAATGTCAAATACTGAAGAGGCGGAAACAAGGAAGGTCACTGGAACCCAGGAGTTCAGAGGCAGTGTGAGCCAAATAGGAAGAGAAAGATGGAGAAGAAGAAAAAGAGAAAGATGCAGAAAGGAGAGAAGGTAGAAGGCAATAAGGGATAGACAACAATGCTACCAAAGGAATTAAAATAGAGATTTAGCAAACTGTGTTATCATCAGCATTCTTTTTTGTAACTTTTCCATTCTCCTATAAGTGCTGCAAGTGAGATCATTTAAGTACAATTGCATCATTTAGTGTCAGTATTGTTCAAAACAGACATGATGCGTAGTGCAAAATAGTTTGTTCATATTAAAGCCACATAACAATTCAGTGTTAAGTATAATACTTAGTTTTACTATGCCATGAGTGAATACAGTATGTATGAATACATGTGATTATATGTGAATATTTTAAATGAGTATGATACTTTATCATGTTTATATATAATGCACAATCAACATATGTGATTGTATTGATCATTTTAACTGAGTATGAACATGTTCTTTTTTTACACTGGAAACAACAATGACAGTATAATATACGGTCATATTACCTGGTTATACATGTGGTTATATATGTTTGTGTAAGTATACTCTCAGGATGTTAATAGATGACAGAATTTGCACAACAATATACTTCTCAAAATGTAACTGTCTGTAAGCATAGCCAGACATTGTGTGCAAAATGATCCTCACCATGACCTCAAGACCTGCTGTGCGCTACCGTTTATTTAATTCGATATGTTATTTACTACTGCTCCTTGTTACATTGTCAACACAAATTATAGCCTGAGTCTTGCCCTTTGAATTCATGCTTAGTGTGTTCACTCTCCAATTCATGCCTCTTAACAAAAGAACATTTGAAACAACAAACTCTCTTCATTATAATAGCAAAAATGTTGCATTTTTGACAGCTGTTGATACTATGAATGTAAACAAGACAAAGGTAGAAGGTGATCTCAGCACTATAACATTGGCCAGAAGTACTTGATGTGTGTGTGAATTATTCACACATGCAGGATGCCACTAGCTTGCAAAAGAACGTGATGTAAAATGAATAAAATTAATAATAAAAAGAATGTTTTGAAAGGGAGGCCATTATCTTTACAGTCTCAAGTACTTTAAAAGCTGTTTGAATTTCTTTCATGAAGCAGAATATTAATAGGAAAGCATTATTCTGCTGGCAGATCAGTGTGTGCTCTTTGAAAGGAGCCCATATTTGTGGTGTATGAAAGATATATGCTTACTTGTGTGAAAGCAGTAATTTAAATAAAAAATGCAAATGTATTATTTTTAAAACTATAATTAGTTTGAATAGTTTAATATGGAACAAACTTGCCAGAGCACATGAAGAAATATAATTCATACAAAAACATTTTAAATAAAACACAGAGGTGAACTCATGTTTCACTGTGACCAACACATTTAAGAAAGTTTCTTTTTTCATTTGTTTTGTACAGAAAATGCCATGGAAAGCGACAATTTGAAAGCAATGAAACTAAAGGAATTTTCTCTATTCCTGTATCTTCAGCAACTACATCACCCAATAGATTCTACCTAAACATATAAAAATAAAATTATATAAGAATACAAATTAAAGACACTTATACCTTTACATTAGAATAAAAGGAACCTTCAAAATAAGTAATGTTAACAGTATGAAAAATATTTAATTATCAAATGAATTTTTCATTTTTAAAATATAGTCACATATTAGCAAGTGATGCTATTATAGGGATCAAATTTAGCATAGAGTTGTAATTACATGCCTGAAACATGTGAGTAGGTGTACTTTTAACATTGTAGAACTTTTCAGAATTCAAATGATTCTTTTCATAACCAAGGGACGGGGCCAGCTAGGAAATTTCAACTAATTGCCTAAGATCACATTGATAATAAAGATTAAGCTAGGAACTAATAAAAAAACAACTTTTTTAACAGAAAGCAAAGTCATCTGGAAAGTTCACTTCCCACATTTTTTTTTTATCTTTCGAGACAGGGTTTCTCTGTAGCTTTGGACCCTGTCCTGAAACTAGCTCTTATAGACCAGGTTGTCCTCGAACTCAGAGAGATACACATACCTCTGATTCCCAAGTGCTGAGATTAAAGACATGCACTACCACCGCCTGGCTCACTTTCCCTTTTTACACTTGTATATATGACCACTAGATATGAAGCATGCATGTCTCCTCATGACAGGGTCTCTAGATTGAGATCTTGCTTATAGATTGGCAATTGAAGCTCAGAGACTTGAATGGAGGTGGCAAGGAAGAATGTTTATGTCTGATTCTGGCATCATGTGACCTGCTTATGTAGCACATTTCTTTAATCATTCTACTGTACCCCGACTTCCAACTGTCTTAGCCTCAAATATGCTCCAATTACCTAGCTATAAAAACTTTGAGCCATCATGTGGCTGATCAGTTTTCATAATGATCTCTATACAATGTTCATGTCTATCACACATGCTTCTAGATTATAATTAAATGCATTTAATCTTAAAAGAGAAAAGAAGGGATGGAGGGAGGAAGGGAAGGAAAAAAAGGAGGGGAGGGAGAAATTCTGTATCATTTTTAATTTCCTAGCTTTCACTTTTCACCAGTCTTGTGCTCATTGTAAATTACACAATAACGAGGAAGTTGTTGGACTTTGTATAAGTAATCATTATCTAGGAAGTTGTAGTCAAATGAAGAAACCCTCCAAAGAAAGAATTTACTGCATTTACTACTAATGTTACAATGTTTCTTTGCCCCAAGTATTTAAAGGTTAAAACTAAGACCTTTAGACACCTTTTTTTTTTGCTCCTACTTCCTCTGAACAGCATTTAATAGCAAAACAAATTGTATGTGATTTTTCTTCACTCTGTCCTTTAGAAGTGTTCAAAGAAGTATCAGATAGAAACGACAGCCCTGGCCTCACTTTCCCGGCGGCGATGTATAAGCCGACTTAGGTGCTATTGACAAAAACTCAGTAAGAAATGCAATAAACCTTTACTCATTTAAAACTATCACCCAAATGCTTCCTTAGCATAGCTAATTCAAGGGAGATGTGTGTTAGTTTGAAAAGTTGATCATAAACCACAAAATTGTTAATGGAATAGAGATGTGGCCTGAGTGGGGGTTTCATTCTTGCAGCGTCATCACTGTTTGTCATTAGTAAAAATGGGTTAGCACTTCCCTTGTTCATTAGGTAGAATTATTCCCTTGATAGATGACATCAATATATCTGTAACAGCCCCATCTGCAATAATGGCAGACCAGCCCAAAAAGCTCTGATAAAAGAAGTAGAGGCAGATATTTTGATAGAACACTGCACAAACCCCTGGAGAGGAGAAAGGAACGGAACTGATGCACCCAACTATCACATAACCTTCACCTGTGCTATTTTGCCGTTATTAAGTATTTAACTTGAGTCTGGACATTAATCTAGATAATTGGACTGAATGGTGTATAGAGCATTTGCTGAAAGCAACACATTGTAAATTCCTTCCATTTAAATAATGTTGTTATAAAAAGGATACTGGGTCAAATTAAGAGTAATTTGACAATGATTTAAATTTGCAGTATGTTATATAGTCAATTGTTTTTTTTTTTTTGTTTGTTTCTCAAAGATACACTGCTGGAATTCATACTGCAAATGCAGAGGAGAGCATTATGAGAGAAACTGTGTCTTGCTAATCATCAAAATAAATAAATCACACAAAATAAATTCACTAATTCTGAACATCACCAAAAGTGTTCTCTGTCTTGGAGAAATAAACAAGAAGAGAACAAGTTATTACAGCAAAACCACGCGAACATTGTTTTCATCATTTCAATCCTAGGTACTTATATATTACCCTACAGTACCTTTTTCTCGAATCAGGTAAGGACGGCTGCAGTCGTGAGAAAGGCACAAATGTAGATCCACAAGGAACTAGCTTTGGAGACATAATCTTCTCAGGCATTGCTCTAGAGAGAGAGATTTCCAGGCACAAACTCCTTCCATCCAGGAATATGATCAAAGAAACCAAGGTTTGAGCTTTCTCAATATTTTAAGGATGTTTTTAGGTTGTAAACATTTCAGGCTCAGCAGCTGTGTCTAGTTTCTTTAATGCTATGTTTGATTCAGCATTGCTTGACAGACCATTAAGGAAATGTTGATGATGCAGGAAGGCCAATGTGCGGGCTAACATGATTATTTTACAGAGCACTGTGTATTCATTAATAGCAAATAAATTCTCACGATATTCTTCTCTGCTTCTTTCTCAAAATCTTTTACTTAGTTTTCTTCACTCAATACTCTTGGTGGTAAAAAAAAAATACAGAGTATAGTACTTATTTTAGAAACTGTAACCTGTGGGTTTCTTTTTGGTAAGCAAATTTTAAGAAAATCAGATACTACTGAGCTGTCGATTAACCATAAGCTTTTAAATGGCTGAGACTTTCAAGGCCCACTAAGTAAGAAATCTCCTGTGAGAATATCATAATGGCCTAATACTAAAATAATAAATATATACATGTCCTTATACATACCTAAATAAATTATACATAAACAATGAGAAAATTCATAAAATGCACAATGCAGCAAATAAAATTGAAAACTGAAAATTTATATGAAAATATTGGTGCAAAGCTTCATGCAAATTTTTGAAGCTTTTTCTGACTAAAAATGAAGAAATTGTAATTTCTCAGGAAGAGCTTTCTAGATACATTTTTTGGTAGATAAACAGTGTGTAAGAGTCCTGAAATCACAAATAACATTGTAAATATTTTGTCAAGTAAAAAATTAATAACAAACAATAAATAGATTACTAAGTACTGTTATAGTGTAAATCTGTTTAGGTAATTCACAAACTGATACACAGGGAAATTTGCCAGCAAAAAATATTCTGACTTAAGAATATTGGCTGAGAAGCCAAGGACAATGGCACTGGGTTTTGATCCTACTTCATGTTCTGGCTTCGTGGGAGCCTAGCCAGTTTGGATGTTCACCCTCCTAGACCAGGATGGAGGGGGGAGGACTTTGGACTTTCCACAGGGCAGGGAACCCTGACTGCTCTTCAGACTTGAGAAGGAGAGGGAGAGGGGTGGGAGGAGAGGGAGAGGAGTGGGAGGACGGGGAGAAGATTGGGAGGGAGAAGTGGGAGGCTGGGAGGAGGTGGAATTTTTTTTTCTCAATAAAAAAAAAGTAAAAAAAAAAAAGACGTAAGTCCATTTAAAAACATCAGAGTTTGTGCAGAGTACATGCTGCCAGGAATGTCTCCTTCTTATTCTAAATAGTAATAAACATCAACAGTGGCCAAGCAAGGAAAAGAGAAAGGAGACTATTTCTATGTAATGTATTTGGAAAAGACTTGAATTTTCAGAACCAACACCAGGAAAACTGTAGTTGTTTTTTATACTCATTGGGGGCTTGCCACCCAGCTCTCAAATAAATACACACAGAGAAATTTATACTTACTTGTGAATGTCTGGCCTTAGGTTGGCTTATTTCTACCAGATTTCCTTAACTTAAATTATCCCATCTACCTTTTGCCTCTGGCTTTTACCTTACTCTATGCTATATGTGTTTCTGTCGTTTTTACTCAGTGACTGGTTTTGTGAGTGGCCCCTGCAGCCTTCTCTCCCTCTCCTTTTCTGACTCCTCTTCTGGAGGGCCTAGATTTCTCCTCCTATTTATTCTCTCTGCCTGGCAACTCTGCCTATTCTTTCTTCTGTCTAGCTGTTGGCTGTTCAGCTCTATATTAGAACAATCAGGTATTTTAGGCAGGCAAAGTAACATAGCTTTACAGAGTTTAACAAATATAACCTAAAGGAATGCAACATATCTTTGCATTATTAAACATGTATTTCACAGCATAAAAGAATGTAACATATCTTAAACTAATATTCCACAACAGAAAATCACTAAGTAGCCAAGTTCATGTTCTAGACTTAAAGGACTAGAACTTTTAAACATTTTCAGGCTCCAGGTTCTAATACAAACCGTATTAAACAGAAAAGAAGAAAAACCCTTAAGGTGAATTGTATACCTATGGGAACTATGTGATTGTGGAATTTCTTTTAGTCCTTGAATTTTCATAGTTCCTAGCAAAATTTTATGTGTAATAAATTCATTAATTATATAAAAGCAATAATTGCTAACTGTTGAGAAAAGGAGTATCTGTTTGCTCTGGGATTCAAATTTGAAAAAATATAAAAATGTAGGAGTATATTTCAGTAACTCAAGAACACTAATGAACAAATTTAAATACATTTAATGTTCCCTGTGACATAGATGTTACTTATTTCTATTCTCTTTATTAGCTTTGCCATTCTATGAAGGGATGCTTGAATTATAACATTCTACTCTGTTCTATGCTATGATAATTTAGTTGATCCAAAGCCCAAACTATACATCTTTTATATGAAGCACTGCCATGAACCCAAGAAGTTTGTATCAATCACATTTTATCTATATGATTTCAGGAACACTTCTTCCTCTCCTGTAAATTTACATCATCCAGAAGAAAATGAAAACTTAAACTCATAACAAATATTCAGACTAGCACCCATACTTTTATACTCTCAGTGTTGAAAGCCATTCTTTTCCTAGACTAACTAAGGATAATATAAATGATGTAAGGAATGAAAGCTATACTGTCAGGGGCTGGAAAGATGGTTCCACAGTTAACAGCACTTGTTGCTCTTGCAGAAGATCTGAGTTCCAGCTCACTCAAGTTCCAGCGTAGTCAATGTCCTTTTCTAACCTCAACAGACAAAAGGTACACACACACACACACACACACACACACACACACACACACACACACACACACTTTTCAAAAATACATGCAGTAAACCTTTAATAAATACTAAACAGGCCTTTAAAAATATACTTTCAAGTTGTTAACTAAAGTGATTATTAAGGCTATCATGGTCTAATTTATGTGCTGTTTTGCACATACCTATTTTCTAAAGCAGAGGTTAGGCTACCTATGTGCTGCAGATTTCCAGCAGGGCACAACTACAGATCTTCTCAAGACTGAGTGTAACAATATTACACTTCTATACAAGGAGAGTTCATGATCGTCATTTGTGTCAGGAGATGTTACTATGTTACAAACTGCTAAGAATTGCTTAGAACAGTGTTTCTCAACCTTCCTAATTCTGTGACTGCTTAATACAGCATTGTGATGAACAACAATAAAACTATTTTCATTGATACTTCATAACCATACTTTTACTTTTGTTATGAATGATGATGTAAATATTTTGGAGATAGAGGTTTGCCAAAGGAGTTATAACCCACAGGTTGAGAACCAGTGGCTTAGAATAAGTATTAGGATAATCCAGGAATAATACACTAGAAATATAAATCAACGGAATTTATAGTAACCTATAGCACTTTTCTGGATCAAAATATGTTTAGGAACATTTACTTTTACCCATTTCTGTACCTACTGTTCCACATAATTTAACTATTCTCCATCTCCATTCCCTCCAGTCAAATACCTTGAGATTTTTTTTAAATCAATCCATTTGTAAAAAAAAAAAAAGTTTGAGTTTCATTCCTATCTATACATTCTGCATTTTTATTTATTAATACTATGGTGATCATCATATATTGTGTTCCTATATCGTTTGTAATAGTCAGAAAAAATCAAAGCTAGTAAAAACAATAGTTATGTAATTACTCACTGTAATAAGTATTATAAATGAAAATTCCATGAAGCTTGAAGAATGGGTTGGAGGGACTAAATATGCCTCTACTGTCCTACCATAAAGTCTGGGATAACGGACTTTTTGTAGTGAATCAACCCAAAATGAAACTCTGCAAACTGAAAGCTCTTTATCACTCATAGGTAGGAGATACCTCATGGCACTTGTAGTGAAAACTGAGCATTCTCATATCATATGCTCAAAAGCAAGGACATTGATGAATGGAGTAGGGAGAGGCCTTTTATTTAAGATACATTGATGTATTAACTTAGCAAATCACACTTTTAGAAGAGCAATCCAACAGTCAGTGATTGTCCCGTATTTCAACTTTGAGTAACTTTGATACATGAGCATTTTTCAACAGTTATATTTTCAGGGAAACATCACATGGAGGTAATAGTCCTTAGAATAAACTGATTTCCTTCTCGAAGAGGAAGGCAACTGTCTCTGCCTTAAAAGTGGACAGCAGACTAACTACATTAAAGTATTGCATCTTTAAATTCTCTCCCAGACAATAAATATGTACAAGCCATGAAATTACTATTAACATGGTATCTACTAGACTTAAGGGGCAATTATTTGAGCCTTAATAGGCGTACTAATGTCACAAGATATCCAGAGATGGAGAAAAAAAAGTAAATGAGAAGAACAAGAAGGATGCTGTGAATTAAGTTAATGTTAAATAGAATAAATGTAGTAACACTCTAGTACTAAGATCATAAAAGATACAAACATATTTTGTTAGATTTCTGATAACAAAATCCATGAAAATATCCACAATAAATATATATCTAATTTTCATTAAGAAAAAGCTAAGAACTTTGTGGAGCAGACACAAACAACCCCATTGCTCTATTTTTCTTGAACCTTTTCAATAAGGGAGGTAAAAATCTGAAGATTACTCTTACCAACATGAAGAATTGTTCATTATTAATTTCCAAAAGAAGACTAGTGATGTTTAAATAGTTTATGTCCTTAAAAATCTTCCACTTCACTTTTCCATATATGATTTTGTTTCAAAAAGTAAAATTCTGATTATAATTTCACATTCCAAGTTTCACTTGTTTCTAGTTCATATTTCAGATTGCTAAGAATGTTGCAACTACTCTGAAATGAAAAAGTTCTGTATAATCTTATGAAATCTGATATCCAGTCTTCTAAGAGGAGTCAGGGATGATATACCAAGGTGCATCATAATAAAGACACTGTGAGCTATCCACCAAGTGGCAGATATCTGTTTTACTTTGACTAAAATTCATATTTCAAATATCAAAGAGTAAGGCTTCAGTTTTTCAGCTGTTACCTTTTGCTAAAAATGTTTGTTCTACTGCCTTTATAGTTAACAACCATAGTAGAAGGAAAATTGAAGATCCAAGCAGCCTAAATCAAATAACATTAATTCAAAAGAAAACAAACAATTGAGAAATATTCTATTGAGCATTTTAAATAGTGTAAATACTATCTAAACATTGACTCAGGAGTCTCCCTGGAAAACACTAGAATCATTCTTATCTCTTTTATTGGCTTTAATGGTATTGACAACTTACAATACAATAGTATTTTGCATAAATTTTATCACAAGTAGTTATGTTTCTAGATATTTGACTTTGAATTTGAAGTATGAGAAATGTTTAATGCAAATCAACATTACAACTAAACAGTTGTACATTACTGAGATCAATTTTAATGAATCATTTCACTGACTTACAATGATTATTACAAACATTTCTTAGCTTCTTCGTTCTACCTTAGTATATGATGAGGAAATTGCACTGGACTGAAGTTTACTGGTTGAGAAGTAAAATACACACTACAACTAAATATGTCCTTAACTGAAATACAACAAAAGTTGTTTTAACTTCTTCTCATTACTCTGTTATCGGGTTTTAGTAGTTTCTTTTATTTTGTTTTTCTCTGAACAAGGGCATTTTTTGCATTCAGGAAAATAATTTCAAATTGTCCATGCAGAAAAACATTAAAATATTATAAAAAAGGAAAAGTAATCTGTATAAATGAAATATCTAAAATTAAATAATTCAGCTAGTTGTTATAAAAATAAATGAGTTGTAATTCACTGGAAAAATATAATGTTCATAAAAAGATAACAGTCAATCAATAACAGTCATATAATCAATATGCATACCTCATATACATTGTCATTTTGTGGGCGGATAAGAGACTCTTAAATCTATTCAATCACTTTTTTTCATGCAGGATTCATAATTATGGGAATGTAAATACTTTAATCCATTCATCATATTCCTTTAAAAGTTTCAAATTTTTCTATAAATGCCTAAATATTAGTATTTTAAAGTATTCATAATTTTTTAAAAACATACACTAATTAATACATAAGTGATATTTGTTTCTAAGCTATTAAAGTGTTTTTTGACATTACTGGTAATTATTTTCCACATTGTAGCATTCAGAGTTTCATTTGGATTTTAAACTTAAAAACATTCTCACTACTAACCTACAATAAATCTTGGAAGCTGCTGTTAAATGAATAGTCGTCTGCCATCTAAAAGTAATCTGTCAAATTTTCTAATTATTAGCCACTAAAAATAATTTAATTAAATGAACTTGACTGATGTATAAAGTACTATAATTTAGAACAAATTATATTTTGAGTGGCAAGCCTTCTCACAGAATCTTCTTGATTGCTTAGAGATCAGCCAACACTCAGTAAGGATATTCCAAAATGTATTCCCAGTGAATATTTTATGGCATGAACAAGGTCCTGGTCATTCAACTTATTGGTATATCTTATGGCAACAGCAAATTGACACAGAAGCTTAAAATGTGACCTTCTTTCCTGAACAGTATATTAGCTACATGGAATACTGTCAGCTTTTGCTTATGCTGAAATATTTTCCATTGAAATAATTTCATAAACCACTACACTCTGAAATAATCTCGGTGAAATAAATCCCTATGTATTTCTAAATGAATGCTCAAACTTAAACAGTTACAAAAGGAATCAAAAAATATTTCCTTTGTTGTAGCCTGTGTTTAAGGATAGACACATTTTGGAGACTATTAACACTGTGGCTAAAATTGAATATTACTTTTGAGTAAAAATATTGCTCTAATCCTTTTTAAAGGCCAGGAGAGACTATGCTTCTGCATATTTTATAATTCCACTCAGAACATTCTGTTTTCCTCTAACCGCTGTCAGAACCTCCTCATATTAGTGCAACATCCTCAGTGTTTTATCATCATAGGAGGACTCAGGAGCAAACTGACAGAAGCCAAATCATTCAAATGAAAACATATGTCTGCACATCAGGAGCACACATGGGGGAAGAAAGAAATCAATATTTCAAACACTAATGATTTCCAATTCAGTTCTCTTTGGAGAAAAGTTAGATGGAGCAAAACCACTCAAATGAAACAATATCATGCAAAATAAAGATGAGGTCATTAGTTTCTGTGAAAATAGCAGCATTTAATATCAACTGATCAGTAATCAAATCCCAACCTTGAGTAGAAAGCCAGAATCAGCCTTAACAGAAGCAGCAGATTTGTGTAAATGTTTTAAAAAAAATAGGAGCAGATGTCAATAAACAGACAAACCTCAGCTGAAACTTTTAGTCCATGTCTTATCAAACACATAAGACTTGACAATGTTAATAACTAACCTTCCTTACTATTTCACCTATATTGCATACAAGGACATGGTGATGTGAACAAGAATGGCCATATAGACTCATGTATTCCAACCTATGTGATGACATGGTATTAGGAAGTTTAAAATAATGTTTACTGACTGAAGATGTGAATAAAAATTGAGTATTTAGAAGACTGGGCTTGGAGACTGAGGATATACCTATAGCGCTATCTATCATGAATACATATGTAAAGCAGAAACCCATCAAACTTCTAAAACGATGTGTTTAAAATAAGGTGATAAAACATATAAAAACCTAATCCTTTCCTCTATCAGCATGCAACCAAACTGTTTCCCTCTGATTGTTTTGTCAGTACTATGGACAGTAGCCTATATTCATCATTAACTGATTAATAAATAGAGAAAGTGTGGCACATGACAAAATGTAATAATTTTTTACATTTAAATAAATTTCAATTCAGCCTTTAAAAAAACTGATATTCTGTCATTTATCACAATATGGTATAACAAGAGATCATCACTGTAAGTATAATAAGCCAGGCACAGAAAATTAAGTGCCAGAGAATCTGGGGCATATAAAGAGTCTAAAGAGTTGACCTTATGAAAATTCAGAGAAAATGGAGGTGATTAGTAGATGATACTAGGGAGAGGGAATGATGTTTATTTAAAGGAACTGAGTCAGACAAAAAGCTTTTGTGTGTTACTGCAAAGTAGCGTGAGTATCTAGAATAATTACATACTATACACTTCAAAAACTAGGTGGATTTTTCAAAGGGAGCGTACGACAAAGAAATGATAAATGTGTGATGAGACAAAAATGCTAAACTTCATATTTCACTTCAAAATATATTGATGTCTATGATCTCTATGTTTTTATTTAACAGTTTAAAAATTAATTTTAAAATCTGCACACATGGAGTTAGCAGTTTAAGTATAAACGGCATGCCTTTTAAATAAAAACTAAAATCAAAAGCTTTTTGCATACAATATGATTAACAAAAAGAAGTAAATAAAAATCACATATAATTTTAAATGCTGTGGCTTAAAGAGGTTTAAAGATTTCATATGTATGTATGTATATATGTATTCATATATATGTAGTATCAGCTACAAAAGAAAGAAATATGAAAACATATTTATGATTTTTACATGATTTAAATAGTTAACTTATTCGCACAAACCTGAAATTCATCTATCTTTTAAAGAAATATGGTTTTGACAATGTGTCCATCATAAAATGTAAAACTTCTTACACCCATGAACAGACAAAAGGAGGCACTACCATTCCATAAACCTAAAGACAGTCAAACATTACACCCAGTCTTTTTTAAAACAAACAAACAAAAAGAAAAAACAAAAATGGAGAAAAATGAAAGAGTTAAGGGCATAGAACTTCAGAGAGCTTTAATTTGAAGTAAACATACTTCATATAAAACTGATTTCACAAAGCTGCTACTAGGTAAAGGGCATGGCCCTAAACATACACTAATGTCTGAAAGTGTCGAAGGAAATAAGAATCCTGAAAAACTCCTTACAGTCAGTCCTTCTTACACAATCAAATCTTTGGGTTCATTAACTTTATAGTCTTTAAAGGAATGGAAATAAGAAACAAATGACTTCCTGAAGGAAAAAAAAATTCTTTTCATCTAAATGCAGCCGAGAGACTAAAGCTACTTTTAAGTCCACTATTTTATTGATCTTTATTTAAGCACCATGTTTTTCTATTGTGTATCTGTCATCTATCTAAGTGATGTAATTCCCTCTGTAGAGCCCAACATTCTTGCTATGGCTATGCACTAAACTTGGCTCTTGAAAGGACCAGAGAGCTGAGAATGCTTGGTTTTCCTCATGAAGACAAAGAGGATGTAGTCCTTGTAAAGAGTGATCAGTAAAGAAAAACACTCAGGAGCCAGGGGCTGGAGGAATGGCTCACAGGTTAAGAGCACCAGCTATTCTTACAGAGGTCTTGAGTTCAATTCCTGGCAACCACATAGTCGCTCACGGTCATCTACAATAAGATCTGATGCCTTCTTCTGATGTGTACATGTTAGCAGAATATTGTATGCATAACAAATAAATCTTTTAGAAAAAGAAAAACACACAGTTAAGTTATGAAATAAGAATAAAGGAAACACAGAGGAAAGATCAGTAGACTAAGTCATCACCTAGAGAAAAGACGAAGGTAACAATCATGAGAAGAAGCCTCTTGGAGGTCTGTTTCTTTACAAAGGGAAATGACTGGGAAATGGATCTCTCTCTCTCTCTCTCTCTCTCTCTCTCTCTCTCTCTCTCTCTCTCTCTCTCTGTGTGTGTGTGTGTGTGTGTGTGTGTGTGTGTGTGTGTGTGTGTGTTGCTGGAAAGAGGGAGAAGAAACTGTGGTTGGAATGTAATGTAAGAGAGAAGAATATATTTTCAATAATTAAATGAATAATCAATAGAATAAATGGGAAAGAAAGAAAAGAACATGCCCAATGCAAAGTATCAGAAAGATATACATAACTACGTATGTAGAAAACATGTAAGTGATTGTAAATTGAAGAAACGTTGCTGTTCCTCTTAAATATTACTGACCCAACAATTCTCAGGGTGGTTTTACTAAAGTGAACGTTTCTACATAAGAAACTTGGTTCTTGGTTTAATTTGTAGCTTCCAAATACTTATATTTGACATGTAGCTTAACACCACCTGTAGATGAATGCAATAAAGTGATTCTACACTAGTCAGAATAGGTGTTAATAAAGAGTTCAAAGTCTCACAGATTTACAGTTCTCTGCATGAGCAGAAAACAAGAACCAAATCCAGCAGCCAAGAGCTAGCACACACGGTTTTGGTACCCAAAGCCAAGCCCAACCTGGTCCAGCATCTCAAAGGCCGTTGGTTGAAGGAGATTCCCCAGCACCCATCTGTCTCTCTCAATATTTTAAGGAGTCAACATTTTAGAATACTGAAATTGTAAGATCCCAAAACCATAACAGCAAAATTTAGTCTCACTGAAATGTCTTTCAATATATCGTAAGATACTATTAATCCGCTGTCTCTAGCTAGATGACCACAGACCTGTAGTTGTATCTGATTGGATAACAATAAATCACAATTAGCATCTTCATATTGAATTCTTGAATACAACTGAGAAAAGAACAAGAAAATAATGGCAGACAAAGATTCTAGTCTTACACCAACTTTTGAATCATAAACTATAATTCTTTTCATACAGTTTTTTTTAACTTTGAAGAATTATCCCACGTTAGAAACATGATGGCTATTTTTTTCTGGAAATGCTATAAAATATATAATTTTCTGAGAGATTCTTATGGAAGTAGGTAATCATTTAGTATTTTAAATTATATCCACTCAATTAGATCTCTAACTTATCAGCGTGACGGCAGCAAAATCACTGGGAAACTAGTCTTGGAGGGTGTGGGGAGTGGGTTTTCTTTGGGATGGGATATTCAAGAGAAGGGTGCAACCAATGTTGGAAATAGGACCATCTCCTAAAACCACCAAACAATGTCTACATAATCTAGCAAATGGCTTGAGGTAACTAGGTAAGAGGGATAAGAAGCTACATTAAAAAGTTCAGAAAATTTTATTCAGACAACTCCAATCCCATACACGGCCAGGCATCTTTGAATAAGACATAACCGAACAAGCAAAGGAAACTATGTATACTATAGAAAGTTGCTCAGCAATAAAAAGTAACAAATTATTCATATGCACAGTAGCTTGCTTAAATTACTCTCCAAGACAATCTAGATATCTAAGATAGATCACTTGTTATGTCTCTAATTGATGGAATGAACTTACATGGTGTAGAAATATCTGTAAGACTTTCTTTAAAGTTAAAATAGAAATGTGTAAAACAGACTGAATAGTCAGTCACCAGCATATGAATGATGAGCAAGAAGATACATAACTATATAATAGTATATGGTTATTGTGTGTGCACGTGTGTGTGTGCCTGCTCATGTAGACCGCATCTTAAAGCATGGGTAGATGTTTCACCTAAACTATCCTTGCAAAATAAGCTGGATAGAGCAAGCGCTAGTAAAAACTTTGGTACTATTCCCATTTACACTCATTTTGAAGATTTATAAATAATGTGAATATCTTACCAATTCTAAAATAAACACATTATTGGGAGATTCAGAGTCTAATAGCACTCTTCTGAAAGTGAGTATTTAAGTTGTAAATGGGGCTGCAATTAAAATGATGAAAAGGACAACTATGGAAATTTTAGATTTAGTACCTAGGGAAAGTGTCTAATGCGTCTCTTCTTTAAAATTGAATTGCTAAATGTCAGAAACATTTGGATGGCTTGGGTATTTTCTTTGACATAATTCCATATTCTCCTTGATCAAACTTCCCAACATAAATTATTTTGAGACATTGAGTTCATGGAAAAAGCATGCCCTAAGCAGCAGCATGCAAGCACACCAGAAAGCCTTTCACACCGATGTGTCCTTCTGCAAGGGAATTTCTCTTCTTTCCTACTATAACATAAACAGTGCCTACTCAGAGACTCAGTAGTGTGTGTGTTTTTTTTTTCAGGCTATGGGCAGTTGAAGAAAGGAAAACATGCATTGATAGCTATTTTCACACAAACACACATACACACACACACACACACACACACACACATGAAGTTTGATGTTCCTAGTATTAACAAGTGTTTTGAAGACAAAAACAAAAAGACAAATAGAAAAAGGAAGCTTGATTCTCATGAAACATGCTTTTTGAAATCCAAGCCTAGTAGTCTCCTGAGAGACCAGGTCTATTTGCATATTTATATCTACACAACCAGTGTCTCAAAACCCTGGTACATTTGCGTGTTTGTAACTATTTAAATATAGTTTTCTCCGCAAAGGGATAAAGCACCTTGACATACATTTATGATATGTTTTCCCCAGCCCCAACCTTACTAACAACCACTGAAAGTAAAAAACAGTAAGGATCAGACGTTTGACTTTCACAAAAGGCAAGCAGCACTAACATGGCAGTTCACAGCCATCTGTAATTCTAGTTCAGGGACTGTGACACCCTCTCCTGTCGCTGCAGACACGACGCACTCACATGCATGCAGACAAACACTCATACGCACAAGAAATAATAATAAATGCTTTTTACGTTTGATAAAACAGATAAACAAGAAAAAAATAGCTGTTCTCAGTCATGAAACTCCTTCCTCCACCACTCATTCTGAAATGAGTCACTTGAGTAAAGGGAAAGACAGAACACATAAACAGCAACTCCACTTTTCTTCCGTATGTGGATTTACGCAACGAACTTCACTTGGTGCGTATTGAACCAACTTAAGGTTTTTCACTTAGTAACTAATTGTACAACAATCAGCAATGAAATTCCAAAACATTCAGACTGCACCAAAGAAACCCTGTTACAAACAATTCCATACTTCCCCTAGAAACTTCAGATTTACACTTCATACATTCCTCTATTCGAATGTTCATAATTTTGAATTCAGAGCCTTTTCATCTCTTTATGACTGGCACCTCTATTTAGCTTAATAATTTCAATATCCATCCAAGTTGTAATTTCTATCAGTAATCTTCATATCTTGTTGCATATTCTTTTTAAGAGCATGTCAGTTCTATCTTGTCTGTCCATTAAATGATTTTGTTTAGCTGTTTTCCACTTGGGAGTGAACTAGATTAACACTACTAACAACTATGTACAATACTTATGTGAACATATATTTCCATTTCTCTTTAATTAAAGCTACTTATGAAAGTATGGAGTCATACTATAAATATAAATTCAACATTTGATAAGTTGCCAGATTGCTTTCTTACCTGACTTAAGTGCAAGTTGTGTTAATGCTAAAGATATATGGAGAAAGACCACCCATCCAAACCTTCACAGTGAAGTTAATTAAATAAAGCAGTTTGTTAAAGCAAAATGTTTTCATGTACACAAACTGCCTCCCATGACGATGGTATTCAAGAGGTCAGCATTGGATATGAAGAAGACCAGGTTTTTATAGCTCAGGGGTAGAAGGTTTCCAAATAGTGAATCTTTCATAAAAAAAAATACATGGGGTTATAGGAGCAGAATATAAGCATAACAAGATAGTCATAACAACATCTCCTGGAGCAAAGACATGATTGCAAGGTGGATATAATAAAGACGACATACTAACAGGTAGTCATAACAAGAGAGTCATAACCACATTCTGAAACAAAGATAGGGCTGTAAGATAGTTATAACAACTTTTTGAAACAAAGACATAGTTGTCTTTTCCTGGAACAGGTAGCACAGAATCATTTGCAGGAAAGGTTATAGGTGGAGGTGGAACATAGCCCAATCCTTGAGAAGTAGAGGTTTAATCATAAACAGAAATGAGTTTAGTTAGCCTTTACTATAAGATCACTTTTAGGCCAAAGATGGAGGCAGGCTGGTTTATCAGCTCTGATTTCATATTCTCACCCATCCTTACCTGTTGCAAGCTACTTTCTACATCCTGTGGATTTACTTTACACTTTTGTGTAGTATTTTTCAAAGTGAAAGGTTTTTAGAGAATGTGATATGTGGTAACTTACAAAATGAAAGTGTTTAGTTTGTTTTAATGAGTCTGTTTTTACTCTTCTGTTGTACTGTGGGTTGTACTATTTATATTCATCATAAATGAACTGCATTTTCTTAGAACAACTATATGCCTAACTACTCTACTCAACTTTGCAACAACTATGTATTTCTCCTCTCCTTTATTGAGGAAACTCTCTATCTGAATGACTGTCTTTTGTTCCCTATGTGTATGTCAGTGCACACATGAATGTCAGGGCACATATGTATATGTGCATATGCATGAAGACAAGAGGACAACCTCAAGTGTCCTTTCTTAGGTATTACCCACCCTGCTTTCTGAGACAATGTATCTGCCCTGGACCTCAAGGACTAATCAAGGACCATTGACCAGGAAAGGTCAGGGATGTGCCTGACTCCAGCTCCCCAGCTCAGAATTCCAAATGCACAGCCTTATACCAACATATTTTATGTGGGTTCTGAAGAGCAAACTCAGGTTATCATGATAAGCACTTTCGTAACTGAGCTATCTACCCATACCAAGTGCATATTTTATTAGTCACATTATTTGGTATTTTATAGCCATCTCTCTTCACAATTCTGAAAACTCACTAGCCTACCAAATTTTTTCCCAGAGTGGTGGGTAAGAATGAAAATTCTAACCATAAGAATGCAAGTGATGAGATTCCCACTTGTTACAAATCTTTGTAACTTGGGGAAATTATGCTATTAAAAAAAAAAAAAAAACACCCCTTACCTTCATAAGGAATATCTCACCATGAGAAACTTCTAGTAAAACTGAGACACATTTTTAAAGAATTATTTAATAATATGCTCAGTAAAATACAATGAAATGGCTGATTAGAATAATAGAAAATTTCTTCCATAGACGAGGGGAGAAGGGAAGTGGAGAGGAGAACTTGAGGGAATGTGATAGTCAAGATGGAGGAAGGACAGAGATATCTTGATTGAGGGAGCCATTATAGGGTTAGCAAGAAACCTGGCTCTAGAGAAATTCTTAGGAATCCACAAGGATGACCCCTAACTAAGACCCTAAGCAATAGAGGAGAGAGTGCCTGAACTGTCCCTGCTTATATTCAAACTGATAAATACCTTAAATATCATCATAGAACCTTCATCCAACATCTGATGGAAACAGAGGCAGATACCTGCATCTGACCACTGGACTGAGCTCCCAAAGTCCAGCTGAACAATGAGAATATGAGCAAAGAGATCAAGACCATGATGAGTACACCCACTGAAGCAGCTTACCTAATGGGAGCTCACCAAATTCAACCAGTCTGGGAAGGAACAAGGATAGTACCAAACAAGTCCCTCTGAATGTGGGTGACAGTTGTATGGCTGGGGCAGACTGAGGGACAACTGGCAGTGGCACCAAAATTTATCCCTATTGCTTGTACTGGTATTTTTGGAGCCTATTCTCTTTGAATGGATACCTTGCTCAGCCTAGATATAGTAGGGAGGGACTTGGACCTTCCCCAAAGCAATTTTCCTTATCCTCTCCGAGGAGTAGCTGGGAGTGTGGAGTGAGAGGGTAGGTGGACAGAATGGGAGGAAGGAAGGGAGTGGGAACTGGGATTAGTATGTAAATTTTTAAAAAAAAAGATAATTTGCTTTCTTTTTGAAAAAAAAATAAAAGAAAAAATCATTCCAGGCAATAATTAATACTTGAAATCATGGGATTATCCAGTGTTAAACAAGAAAGAACAAGAAAAGAAGTGGAGCCTTGTACAAAGTCCTTTCTAGTATAAAAATAACACACCCTTACAAAAAGCAGGTAAAACATAACAGAAGATGATACTCTTAGGGAGTCATAGCATAGGAAGAAGATAAAAATCTCTAATAAAATCTGTGCATTTTGGAAATGAATCAAGAGCTGGACATGGTGGCATACCTGTAACTCCAGAATTCTGAAAGCTGAGGCAGGAGAATCATGACTTCAAGAGAGGGAGAGACAGAGGCAAAGAGGGGTGGGAAGTAGGAAGGATAAAAGAATTAGAGTACGGGAGAGATGTTACATACCACCACTAAGACAAAATAGAAACAATTGAAACAATTACGTCATTTTGCCTACAGGATGGAATGTAAAGGCCTTTTATCATTACAAATAAAATGTTTTGAAGAAACCAGAAAAGGAGATGGTGAGGAAGCATAGCTATTTCCTCATCCTTCACTGGACAGATAGCAGATGTCTCAAATTGAATCACATCCATCTCAAAATGTTACTACATTTTACCAAACTAGAAAAAAATATAATAGTTCTGTTGCTAAAGAAACATTCATTTCAACTTCAGCAACACTTTCTATTTCAATTAATTATTTAGATAAATTTTGAATAGACCAGAAGACTAAAAAATTACATAAACTGACTACATTTAATTACAATTATTTTCCTCACCTAACCATATCCACCGTCTAACCATAAATATTTTTATACTTATGCCCATTTTGTATAAAAATTATATCATTAAGATATTACTTTTGATGGTTAGATGTCTTTTATATTTGTTTATGTGAGAATTACTTCATTTAATGGACACATAAACTTGCACAAAACAATGCAAATTTTCTAAAATGTAAGAATTCATAATCACATGATCTAACAGAAGAGAAGTAACTGTGGGTGTAATAATACATAAGACAAAGATGTCATTGTAAAAGCACTCCCATCAAGGTTCAGGAATCCATGCAGAAAAGGGTGCAAAACATTTGTAAGAGCCAGAAGTGACAGATGACTCCAAGGGGGGAAAAGAAGAGAGAGAGATAGAGAACTGAATCTCAACTTCTAGCTACAAATCAGCCCAGTTCTGACTGGGAAGGTCTGGAATGAATCCAGGAACTTGGCATTTTGCAGGGACTTGGGCCACACAATGAGTCATAAATCTTGAGAAAGTCCACAGACTCACACATTAAATAAACAACACATACATGACTTAAGAAAGTGATATGAGAGAAGTTTTAAAAATAACAGAAACTAACAAATAAAAACAAATAGAACTTTTTCATTGCCTTCTTATGCTGAGTAAACAAAGGAATTCTTCCAGCTGTTAAGTTCTGATAAAGCAATGTTTCTGAGGTTTCTTTTTTTTTCTTCATGAAGTACATAGTTTTGGAAGGGAATTTTCCTTCACATTTTTTTTGTTGTTGTGAGCACATTTTCTGATCCATGAACTAACTATTCCAAAGTGAATTATGAATTATGGTTTTTTTCACAGCAGAAAACCTCACAGAATCACTCTACACAAAATAGGTTTCCCCGCCTAAGTGTGCTTTGTGTTGCCATTAAAATAATACAGATTGAATAACTTACAAAAGGAAGACGTGTATGTATTACGGTACAAAGGGTTACCTGAGAAACCCAAGACTGGGAGGTTTGCCCTGAGACATCACAGCTTTGTTGCATCATTGGGAAACCTGGTCTCCTACAAGGAATGAGGAGTTACATAAAAGAAAATTTTGTTTCCTTCATTTTGCCTATCTGAGATTCAAAATGGGGTACCACCAGGAAGTACAATTTCTTTAAGAGTCTCAGGCTGGTCAGGCAGAGGTAGCACACAACTTTAATCTCAACAGTCAGGAGGCAGAAGCAGGCAGAACGCTGTGTGTTTGAGGCCAGTCTGGTCTACAGACTATTAAATAGAGAAACCCAGTCATGAAAAAAGAAAGAAAGGAAGAAAGAAAGAAAGGAAGAAGGAAGGAAGGAAGGAAGGAAGGAAGGAAGGAAGGAAGGAAGGAAGGAAGGAAGGAAGGAAGGAAGGAAAAAGACTGTCAGGCTGTGAGACAAAAATTGGCGAATCCTGTGCCAGGCAACTGAGGATTCTTTCAGTGAACGGGATTTAACATAATGATGTTTGTTTATGAGGACACCATGCATGGGACTGGAGTCCTGGAGTCTAGACAATGATGAACTGGACCAGAGCTTGACCAGTACTGCTTTCTATGAACAACTCTGGTGTTCTACGTAAATTCAATCCTCACGTAAGGATCCTGAAGTTGAACTGGGAGGTTATTGGGTATTTTTCCCCATTCCCAACATGTTCACAATGAATAAAATCTTTTAGGCTTTTGATTGTTGCTTATTAGTTTAATTGTTCTATTAAGGATAGTTTTTCTGAACCTGATTATTTGAGACAATCAGGACCCTTACTAACTACAGTAAAAATTCTGGTGACTTAAAATAGACTCAGGACACATTTTGCGATCTTCCAGTTACAGCAGTTTGATGCCAGATGGAGAACAAGGTGTGAAAGATCCCAGAAGCTGCTGGAATCATCTTATCTTTCCACCTTAGCAAGCATCAGCTGCTTTTCTAGCTCTATATGGTGAAGCAGAAAAACTAGTTTTTGGAATGTATTTTGAATTCTCTAGAAATTTGGCACTTGATAGGTTGCTTCCCCATAAGTGTGACTTGGACTTTATCATCCTTCATGCTCTGAGGATTTTTTTCTGAACCACTGTTAGCAGCTGCCATTTTGCAACTGGTTTTATCATTCATAGCTCCAGTTCTGTGGCACAAATTTATGTTATTTTGCCATTATAGGATGGATTTTAATCTATTTCAGTGTTTACTATGTGATAGTGGAGGTTTGAGGGCTCTATGTGAGTCATTAGGTTCCCAAGAACTAATTGAGGTAGAGAAACAAGGATGCTGGAGTGGCCTCTGTTTTGGTTTGTATAACCAAACTTCGGACCCTTTGTGTCCCCTAAAACGGGTTCCACCTGACTGTCTTTAGAAAGGTAGGATGGCTTCCTAGGTAGCATGATGAAAAGTCAATCTGCATCTGGAACTTCTAAAATAATGCAGTAAGAAACCTTCATTCTTGCACTTTTTTCAAAGAAAGTCTTAATTGCACTAAGAATCGTGATTATTGGCATGTATGTTTTTTTTTATTTTTTAAAATATATTTTTGTGTATAAATGTGTTAGGGAGATGACTGTTGGACTGTCATAGGAGAATTTGGATTTGATACTAACCAAAAAGGTATACACTACCAAAGTAAGTGATAAATAATCGAAATGTTCATAATGAGCTTTCCTTGTCGGAGGATTATTTGAGCCTTATGTTTTCTAATGTTAATCCTGGAAATCTAGCCTGAGAGAAAAATATCTTACACAACTCAAAACGATGGCTAAAATTCTTAAACATGTAAAATAACATCTAACATTTTTTTAAGAATCATCTGAAAGAAGAGCCTCTGGACATGTCCACGGAAGATTATATTGATTGTGCTAATTGATGTAATAAGGCCACACCATTGGTTGAGTCAGCATTATCTACTGGTACCCTGAATTACATAAATGGAGAAAGGTATCTGAATTATGGTTCAGATTATGGATTCAATGTGGGCAACTGCTTTCAATCCCTGTTGCCTTGACTTTTCTACCATGAAGGATTCTACCTTGAAGTGAGAACTAGAATAAACTGTTCCTAACTTAAAGCTTCTTTTGTCAGAGCATTATTTTCAACACTATTAGTTCTAGGGTCTCTTTTCACTGGGAAATTAGACACAATGTTTGTGGACAGATTGTCCTCATGTGCAATAACTATGCGACTTTGACAGATGCAACATGATGAAAACACTAATAAAAAATGTTCCCTTTTTATTTTATGTCTGTTTTTATTGTCAGCAGCAACATATGACAAAGTTTAAGTATTAAATATCCACTTGGGAACTTGATTTTTCTGTTCTATGTTTTGATAAAAAAAAAAGTCCACTCCATTGTTGCAATACAGGGTGCTAGGAGTACCTTCTCCCTTCTTCCATGAGCGTCCTTCCACTTTTCCCCTTGTTAAAGTAGCTATGTTGCCTTGATGGGTTGTAATGTCTCCGTGTCTGTTGGAAAAGTTGGCTTTGCACTACACTGTGTCATCTATTTCATTAGGACTTGAGGGTGAAAAAGGAGGTTGAGTGGGGGAGTGGGAGGGAAATGGGAGGAGGGGAGGAAGTGGAAACTTTGAATGGTATTATTTATAAAGCTATAAAAATAAAAAAAACCCTGCATATCCTCCTGAAGATGCCACACATGATATGGTTACTTTGTTGTTATTGTTGTTCACTTCTTGGTGTTATTGTTTTCTTGTAAGTTTAGAAGAGGACATATTGATATTTTCTTGGTATGTTAATCATCTAGTGGCATTAAAATCCAGCAAACAATTGCTTAAATACTTCACATGTTCAACTTTATTTAGAAATCACAATGTATGCATATCTTCTAACTTTTTGTTTCAAAGACATACCATTATGTAATTCTACTTTACAAATGTAATCATTTTAACCAATATTCTCAAGAATATAAGAATATAAACTTTATGTGCAAACCTAAAATAATTTGTTTGTTATGCTTTGAAAATGAGGCCATGGATAGATCTACAACACTCCTGTATTCTCCTGGTCCTATTTGCTTCAGTCTCCTTTAAGATACGTTCTCTAGGTCTTAGTAAAGAAAGATACTGGGAAGTTCCAGTGTGCATAGGTATGACAACACCAGATGAGCAAAAGTTTGCTTACAAACTCCAGCTTCTCTAAATGACTTCTCTACACTTCGTGTATATGATTATTTATCACCATTCCCTCTTTAGATAACACTTGTATTATTCTGAACTGTGACATTGTTATGAATGGTGATATTCTTAAGTGACTTCAGTTTCTTTTCAGTGTATCTATCATTTAGGTGAATTTAATAAAGATTACAGGGTAACAACCAAATATAAGGTTTCCTTCTCCCAAAACTATATAAAGAATATCACTTAATTAAAAACTGCATTCTGATTACCATTACAAAAGAAATTATCTTTCTTTTTATTTGTTTGTTTGTTTCACCTTTTGGTCATTTGAAAATCTTAAAATATTAGTGAGCTTAAAAGTTAATATAAGCTATCCTGCTGAAGCCTCAGTGAAACTCTGAAACACAGTCTGCTACAACACAGAGAAGACCAAGATATGAGTGACAAGCCAAACAGCAGGACACCACACTCTCTAGGCCCTTCATACTGGGACAAAACCAAAGGTGCCTCCCTCAACTGTGTTGGATTATAGACAACCAGCAGGTAGTTTCCTGCAGGTAGGCTGTTCCAAAACCCCTGAGAAACAAGGCAGTGACAGTACAGAGCACACAAAGAACAGTTCCCAAGACACAGACAACCACTAAAAGTATTGGACCAAGATGCAAAGACACGGCCTGCATCAATTGAATGTAGAGATGGGTAGGCACTAATGCAAAAATTTATACAACAACCTAAAAGGCAACATGGCGACATCACAACCCACAGACACATAACAAGAAATAGAAGAAAATAACTTTAAACATAACTTTATGAAAAGGATGGAGATCTTTAAAGAGGAAGTAAAAAACTCCCTTAAAGAAATGGAAGAAGAGACAACAAGAAGACTGGATGATCCTAACAAAGAAGAAACAGAAGAAAACAATTTTAAATGTAACTTTATGAAGATAATAGAGACCTTTAAAGAGGAAATGAAAAACTCCCTTAAAGAAATGGAGAAATTAGAGAAGTCATTGTTTTTTACTGCAGCGTAGTACTCTACTGTGTATATATTCCACACTTTCTTCATCCATTCTTCCATTGAAGGGCATCTAGGTTGTTTCCAGAATCTGGCTATTACAAATAATACTGCTATGAACATAGTTGAACAAATGCTTTTGTCATATGATCGGGCATCTCTTGGGTATATTCCCAAGAGTGGTATGGCTGGGTCCAGGGGTAGGTTGATCCCGAATTTCCTGAGAAATCGAAACACTGATTTCCAAAGTGTTTGCACAAGACTGCATTCCCACCAGCAATGGATGAGGGTTCCCCTTCCTCCACAGCCTCTCCAGCAAAGGCTATCATTGGTGTTTTTGATTTTAGCCATTCTGACAGGTGTTAAGATGATATCTCAAAGTTGTTTTGATTTGCATTTCCCTGATTGCTAAGGAGGTTGGTCCCAATGAGGAGCGGAAGGAGGGAGAAGATGAGCAAGGAAGTCAGGACCACAAGGGGTACACCCACCCATTGAGACAGTGGGGCTGATCTATTGGGAGCTAACCAAGGCCAGCTGGACTATGACTGAAAAAGCATGGGATAAAACCGGACTCTCTGAACATGGCGAACAATGAGGGATGATGAGAAGCCAAAGACAATGGCACTGGGTTTTGATCCTACTTCATGTTCTGGCTTTGTGGGAGCCTAGCCAGTTTGGATGTTCACCTTCCTAGACATGGACGGAGGGGGGAGGACCTTGGACTTTCCACAGGGCAGTGAACCCTGACTGCTCTTTGGACTGGAGAGGGAGGGGGAGAGGAGTGGGGGGAGAGGGAGAAGGGTGGGAGGAGGGGGAGGGAAATGGGAGGCTGAGAGGAGGGGGAAACTTTTTTTCTTCCTTTTCTCAATAAAAAAAAAGAAAAAAAAAAGAAATGGAGAAAAAGACAAGAAAAAAATTGAAAGAAATTAATGAATCTCTAAATGCAACCCAAGAAAACAAAGAAAAACAATCCGGCAGGTGAATAAATCAGTTCAAGACTGGAAATCTAAAACAGAGGCAATGAAGGAAACACAAATCAAGGGAATTCTGGATATGGAAAATCTGGGTAAATGAACAAGAACTACAGAGGAAAATCTGGGTAAATGAACAAGAATAGAAGAGATGGAAGAGAGAATCTCAGGAGTTGAAGATACTATAGAAGGAATAGATTCATTTTCCAAAGAAAACATTAAATCCAACAGATTCTTAACACAAAGCATTCAGGAAATATGGGACACCATGAAAAATCAAAACTAAAATTAATACAGGTAGAAGAAGGAGAAGAACTTCAGTTCAAAGGCACAGAAAATATATTCACCAAAATCATAGAAAAAAACTTTCCCAACTTAAAGACAAATATCCCTAAGAAGTTACAGAAAACTTATAGAACACCAAATGGACTGGATTAAAACAAAAATTCCCTGGCCATATGATAATCAAATTGCAAAACATACAGAATAAAGAAAGAATATTAAAAGCTGCAAAGGAAAAAGGTCAAGTAACATATAAAGGTAGAACTATCAGAATTACACCTAACTTCTCAATGAAAACTAGAAGGTCCCAGCCAGATGTGCTGCAGACACTAGTAGATCATGGATGCAAGCCCAGACTACTGTACCCAGCAAAGTTTTAAATCACCATCAATGGAGGAAGCAAAATATTACATGACAAAACCATATTTAAATAATCCCTATCCAAAAATCCAGCCCTACGGAAAATACTAGAAGGAAAACTTCAACTCAAGGATGCTAACTACACCAATAAAAACATAGGAAACAGAAAACCTCACACCAACAAAACACAAAGAAGGGAAACACACACACACACTAACACTAAAAAATAACAGGAATTAAAAATCACTAGTCATTAATATCTCTTAATATTGATGAACTCAACTCACCTATAAAAAGACACAGGCTAAGAGAATGGTTATGAAAGCAGGATTCAGCCTTCTTTTGTATACAAGAAACACATCTTTACCTCAGAGACAGACATCACATCAGAATAAAAGGTTTGGAAAAGATTTCCCAATTAGATGGACCCAAGAAACAAGCAGGTATAGCTATCCTAATACCTAAAAAAAAAAAAAAAAAAAAATACTTCAAATTGAAATCAATCAAAAGAGATGGAGAATGAGACTTTATATTCATAGCAAGAACACTCCATTAAGATGAAGTCTCAATCCTGAACATATATGGCTCTAATAAAAGAGCACCCATATATATAAGAGAAAAGTTAGTAAAGCTTCAATTGCACATCAAATCCCACACATTAATAGTAGAAGACTTCAACACCAACTCCCGCCAATGATCAGATCAACCAGACAGAAACCTAACAGAGAAATAAGAGAACTAACATATATCATGACTCAAACAGAATTAACAAGCATCTACAGAACATTGCACCCAAACACAAAAGAATATACTTTCTTCTCAGCACCTCATGGGACCTTCTCTAAAACTGACTACATACTTGTTAACAAGGCAAACCTCAACAGATACAAAAATAATGGAGTAACCCCTGTATCTTATTGGATCACCATGTAAAAATTACAATTCAATTGCAACACTATTTTCAGAAATCCCACAAACACACGGAAATTAAACAGTGCTCTGCAGAACCACACCTGGTTCAAGGAAGAAATAAAGAAATTAAAGATTTCCTACAATTTAATAAAAATGAAGGCACAATGTTTCCAAACCTATGGGGCACAATGAAGGCAGTGCAAAGACCATAACTTTTGGACATATCCAAAATATGCTCACCCATACTACAAGGACATTTGTTCACCTATGTTCATAGCAGCATTATTTGTAATAGCCACAACCTAGAAACAACTTAGATGACCCTCAACTGATAAATGTGGCACCTTTAAATATTAGAGTACTACTCAGTGATTAAAAACAACAAAAACAAAAAAATAACGTCTTTAAATTTGCATATAATGAATGAAAGTTCAAAAAAAGCATCCTGAATGATGTAACCCAGAAAAATGAACTTGGTATGTACTCACTCATAAGTTGATTATAGCATAAACCAAAGGATATTGAGCCTATAGTTCATGATACTAAAGAAGCTAAGTAATAAGGTGAACTCTAAGAAAAACATAAATAGATCCACGTGGAAAGGAGAAATAGACAAGATCGCCTGACAAAATTGGGAACGTGGGCGTGGGGGAAGTTGGGAGGGCAGGAGGAAAGGACAAGGAGCGAAGGGGTAGGGGGAGGAGAACTTGAGGGAATGGGATAGTTGAGATGGAGGAAGGACAGAAATGAGAGCAAGGATGGAGTTATTTTGATTGAGGCAGGCATTATAGCGTTAGCAAGAAACCTGGCACTAGAGAAATTCCCAGCAATTCACAAGGATGACCCCAGCTAAGACCCTAAGCAGTAGAGGAAAGGGTGACCTAACTGACCTTTTCCTGTAGTCAAACTGATCAGTATCTTAAATAGTGCCATAAAACCTTCATCCATCAACTGATGGAAATAGAGATAGAGACCCACATTGGAGGACTGGACTGAGATCCCAAAGTGAAGTTGAAGAGTAATCGGAGTGAGAATATGAGCAAAGAGGTTAAGACCATGGTGGAGACACCCACTGAATCAATTTACCTGAGCTAATGGGAAGTCACTAATTCTAGCCAGACAGAAATGGAAATAGTATAGGTCCAAACTATTCCCTCTGAATATGGGTGACAGCTGCATGCCTGTGGCAGACTGAGGGGCCACTGGCAGTGGAACCAGAATTTATCCCTATTGCTTGTACTGGCTTTTGGGGACAGGACCTATTCTCTTTTGATTGATACCTTGCTCAGCCTAGATGTAGTAGGGAGGGCCTTGGATTTTCCCCAAAACATATGCCTTACCTTCTGTGAGGAGTGGATGTGGGGGTGGGGTGCAGGCGTAGGTAAAGGGAATAGGAGGAGATGAGGGAGTGGGAGCTGGGATTGGTATGTAAAATTAAAAATTATAGTTTGTTTTCCTTTTAAAATAAATCAAATGAAAATAAAAATAAATAAATCTAAGTGAATAAATAAAGAAAAGTAAATATAATTTAACCTTACAAATATTCAGGCCAAAGTTTCCCAAGGTAACTAAATGCCAGGAGGATTTAGAGAAACGGTTGTTATGTATACTTGCATGACATGAATTAAATGCCCTGAAATTCATTCTTCCTCACAATATATATATATATATATATATATATATATATATATATATATATATATATATATATATATTCATTTCATACTCAAGTATATTAACTTCAAGACGGAGGTATTATAAAACAAACCCAAAGAATATGTGACTGGCACCTAGAAGGAATGAGAAAATTCTAAATGACACTTGTGTTCTTCATTTTGGCTATCAAACTATAAAAAAAGAGGACACCCAAAAAACTGGAATTCCCAACAGGAATCTCAGGTTGGGAAAAGGAAAAGACTGATATTAAACAGTGAGGAAGTTATCTTCTGGAAAGAAATTTCACTCAGGTCTGACAACTTGTCAGTAAAGCTTGTAGGATGAATAAAGCCCTGAGGCCAACCCAGTGATGGATAGGGCCAGAGTTTGACCAGCATTGCATAGTTACACATAACTCTGGCGACTTACTTCAGAGCCCCAAAGATACTGAATCTCTTTGTCCCTCTTTCCAACATGTTGAGATTGAATAAGTCTCCTTTTCTGCTTGCCCCTATTAGTTGTTTTTCTAATAGGCTTATGTAGGATGCCTGGCAGAACAGAACCAAATTTATTCAGAATGTTAGGACCCAGGTTCTGGCCCTTGATAACTATTCCAGTAGCAACGCATATCTGGAAGTGAAAAAACAATGGAGTATGAACAAGCAAGATACCAAATTTGAAGCCCTAAGGTCTTTTATAATATGCATTGGTCCATTCATGAAGATGAAATCATTTTTTCTTACCAATTGTTTCAGTTTTTGTTAATGCTCCTACGTTCTGAAGCAGTTTCCTCTCCCTCCTTTCCTTCCAGTCCTTCCTTCTAACATACACTCTTCCTACATTTCTATTAAAGAAAGGACAGACCTCGCCATGGCCTTGTACTAAAACTGGGCAAGGTAACCCAGTATGAGGAATAGAATCCCAAAAGTAGCAACAGAGTCAGAAACAGTCCCTGCTGCCACTGTTAGGAGTCCCACAAGAAGACCAAGATAAACAAATGTTTCATATTTGCAGAGGGCATAGGTCAGTGCCATTTAAGCTTCTAGTTATCAGTTAAGTCTCTATGAGCTCCTATGAAACCAGCTTAGTTGATTCTGTGGGTTTCCTCTTGATGCCCTTAACCACCCTGGCTCTTATAATCCTTCCTCCCTCTCTTCATAAGAAATGCCTGAGCTCAGCTTAATGTTTAGCTGGGGGTTTGCACATCTGTTTCTACCAGTTTCTGTATGAAGCTTCTCTGATGACTACTGGACTAGGCAGAGGATGAAACTCTTATGACCTAAGTGTGTAATAGTAGGTCCCACTTCCCAACACTGTTGGATTGGTGATCCTGTCTCTAACACAGGATTTCCAGGAGGCACACTGAATACATAACAGCTACACACAAGAAAGAATAAATAGTCTAAGATATAAAGCTACACAATATTTCATTTTTCATCCATTCATTGAATATTAAAGGCATAGATAAATAGAATTTTATTATGTAATTCAACACATTGCATCATAAACAACAAATAATACCACCCAGCTCTATTTCTGATGTGTGTTAAGTCTTTCTAAAACTCTAGCAATTTACTAAACTAATAAAGCATTGTTTCTGAATTTCCACCAGAGTCTATTGGAGCACTTACTGAAACCTGATATCAGGAGGCTCTGTCAACAGAATTCTACTGTGGACTTCAAAAGTTAAACACAGTGGTTTTGCAAAAAGTCATTTGGATTCTTTATCCAAAGACATTTTGGAAATTCCATGGTCCCTATTGCTAGACACCTTCTTAGAAACATGGGCAAGGGATCAGGGAACCAAAAGGGTCAGGATGGTTTTAAGAAATGCTCTAAGACCAACCTAACAAGGTCTTGCTATCAGCAGACTACCCCAAACTAGTGGCAGTCTTCCCTTGTGCACTCCAATCGACGCACAAAGAGAACAGGATCCAGCTATGTGAGATGTCCCTCTCCCCGTGTGGTAAAAGTGGAAATAAAATGGGTCTCTCCTTTATTCCCATCTATCCTTTAAAGAAGTACATTAACTTCTTTAAGACCACTTTCTCCACAGATAAAAGGAAAAAATGTAAGCATGTCCTTTAAAACCACTTAACATCTCTAATTTCTATATATGTTCAAAATCTTTCTTAGAGGTTGAGAGCTCTATATATGTTATGCCCAATTATCTGATTCTAAAAATAATAAAGCAAAAGCATGGCATCAGGATAGATCTGATGGTAGCTCTCTTGCTGCTGTTGTGAGAGATCTAGGTTCCTTTGTGAATCCTAATTCTCTTTTTTGAAACTGTAGCTGTCTAAATGCTGAACAAAATACTTGCAATGCTGTTTCTTTTATTTCCTTTAATCCCCACATCAGGGATTTTAAATTTGTCTGCCCAAATTTTGTTGCATTTCAGCTCATCACTGGATAGCAAAATTTAAATAAAGAAAAGATACCTTGTATTTTTTAAGTGTTCAATGGAAATCAACAGCTTGTCTTACATTCAGCCCCACTCCCATATGCTCATTACCAGCTTACAGGAAAGAAGATACACTGAGTGCTGAAATGCTCTGAATTCCAAATGTATGCACTTTCTCAGCAGGAGTGAGAAGAGAAAAAAATTAAAAAGATCCTGGCAAAATTATCTGGAGAAATCAAACATTTAGATTGTCTACATTCCTCTTAACTGTTTTGCTTCAAGTCTCATGTGTAAGAAAATATACAGAAGGAAGATGGTTTATTTTTTAAAAAAAAGCACATTTTCCTGATCATGTAAGAAGAAAATGTAGAATTTTCCATTATATATAAGTATTTTCTGTTATAATACATGAATATCAAAGTCATAGAAATGCCCACCCCACCCTGTAGTCCTTACCCAATACATTATCACTGGCATTAACATAGGACAGCATTTAGGATCTTAAGCTTAGGCACATTTATATTTTCCTCATGCATGCAAGCTTAAAAATAAGCACAGATCAGTCAGAGAGCTTCTAAAATAAATCAGCAGGCAGACACCAGGAAACTGAACAAGCTCTGTTTCTCACTTCTATTCCCTTTCTGCCTTGTTATCATGGGAGCCTGCTCCCTCTAGGCAGATGCTTTAGGTTTCTGAACCAAAGGGTGTGAGAGCCTAAGGAGGAAGAAGAGGAGATACTATGTGGAGAAAGCAAACAAGAGTAGACATGAGAACCCCCATGGAAAATTTCAAGGAGATGTAGGAAGATTATTATGTTTTTAAAGATCGTTTTTCTATGCATAAAATATTGACATGTTTACATAGAAAGGACTAATGGTGATCCCATGTCTTCATAAAATGTCACAACACCATGTACTCTAAAAAGTCCATAGTGTCTGACTTTGTAGCACTTTTCTGAAGAGGAGGAGGCCAGAGGCAGAGGTTTGCCTCTACTCCATCAAGAAACATTCAGCTTCAGCTCTTTTGTTGTTGTTGTTGTTGTTTTGGTTTTTTGAGACAGGGTTTCTCTGTGGTTTTGGAGCCTGTCCTGGAACTAGCTCTTGTAGACCAGGCTGGTCTCGAACTCACAGAGATCTGCCTGCCTCTGCCTCCCAAGTGCTGGGATTAAAGGCGTGCGCCACCACCGCCCGGCTCATGCAGCTCTTAATTTCCTACTGTGAAGACCCTAACAAGGAGCGATTGTTAATTCTGTCATGAATCAACTTTTATGTTTTCATTTTTATCATAGTGTAATATCAAAACACCATAAAAGGTAGACACATAATTTAATTTTGGTTTGTGTTATGTTTTAGATTATTTGTGTAATGATTGCAAATAAGTAGAATAGGAGAACTAGAATGAGGTAGGATAACATAATCATTGTAACGATGCTGGAGATGGCAAAATTGTAAAAGGAGTGGGTTTCTAAGGAGAATTAAGGTTATAAAAGGCCCTTTAGATTACTGTCTATATTGTTGAAACTGTGGTGGCTGTTAGATTGTGAGTGCCAGGAATTCATAAAGTAACATGGCACAGAATTAAGACATGAATGTTCTCAAAAGCTACTTCCTTCTGCTGCTTAGAAAGATGCTAAGTCATAAACTGAAAGAAAAACCACATGATCATCTCATTAGATGCTGAAAAAGGCTTTGACAAAACATAGCACCCTTCTAGTAAAGGTCTTGGAGAAAGCAGGGATACAGGGAACACATCTAAATATAATAAAGGCAATATACAGCAAGAGAATAGTCAACACCAAACTTAATGGAGAGAATTTCAAAGTGATCCCACTGAAATAAGGAACAAGACTAGATTGTCCACTCTGTCCAAACCTATTCAAGACAGTTACTTGAGGTACTAGTTAGAGAAATAAGACAAAAAATAAAATAAAGGGGATACAAATGAGAAAAGAAGAAATCAAACTCTTACAATTTGCTCATGATATGATAGTTTACATAAACAGTATCACTTTTGGATATATACCCAAAAGATGCACGATCACACCACAAGGGCATATGCTCAACTATGTTTGTAGCAGCATTATTCGTAATAGCCAGAACCTGGAGAAAATCTAGATGCCCCTCAACTGAACCGTGGAAAAAGAAAATGTGGTACAGTTGCACAGTGGAATACTGATCAGACAGCAAAATAATAATAATAATAACAATAATAATAATAACATCTCAAAAATTGCAGACAAATGAATGGATATGGAAAAGAGAACTATGTGTTCTGCTTAACTTTATAAGTCACCAAATGTGTGAGATTTAATTTTGAGAGGCTTAGAATGTAATGGGGAGCTTTCCATTGTGTAAAACAAATGCAAATTAGTAACATGTCAGAATACTAATAAATGCAACAAACTTCAAACTCTTAGCAAAACTACAGATGTTCTTATATGCCTTGACAAGTAACTGCATGCATACCTACACAAAAAATGGCCTTTTAGTAAATCTAGATAGTAAGAACAGGAAAAACACAGGGTCAACATTACTACCAGTTGGAAACACAGAGATGGAACCATAATTCTAAAATAATGGTCTTCAGTGACCTAGATAATTATGCCCACTGTTTATTACATTAAGAAAAAAATTCTGGTAATTTAATTCCTAAAATTATGTGTTTCTTCCTTTTCCTAAGGAGCTGAACAGGAGTTCAGAAATGCTAAGGCATTCCTATTCATCAAATACAGAAATGGAATAAAATCTTATTTCTACAAAAATTCTAATAATATTTGGACTTTATCATAATTGATAATGACAACATTTATGAAAACAGGAAATGTCATCTCATGTCATCTCTTGAGAAATACAACAATCCTTGTAAGCACTGCAACTTAGTCTTAATTAATTGTCAAGATGAAATTTTCCATGGTCCCTGGGGATATTCTTCTCCTACAGTGATCATAGGACCGGTCACTACATAGACAAAAGAACAGTGGGGTAAAAAGAATCTCCATCTGGCTCACCTCAAACAGCACATTTATTAATTAAGGTGACTTTACTTTGCTTCCATATGCCCGTTTAATCTCACACAAATGATTTAAGAAGCCAAAGATGGCTTGAAAAGGAAGATGAAAAAGAACTTTAATGGCCTATCTGTGAATAAGATCAGATAATCCACTCGATCAAGAAAGTCAATGATCAACTTTCTGCTATTTGCAAGTATCACAGGAACATACATTCACTCTTTTATCGTGCATCATTTTCTCTGTGAAGTCAAACTTCTTTATCAAAAAAAATATCTTATTAAGAAGACACAAGGGGTTCTATTGATTCTCTTATATCACTGCTGTCATAAAAACATAGCAGAAAGGCATCCTGACAAAGTGAGAGATGTGCTACATTTTATAAAAGAAACACTTCATGTAGAATGTCATGTTATATGTGTATGAATGGTTGTCTTTCATATATAACTAAAAATGGCATAATTAAATGAGACCAAAGAATTTTTTTATTGAAGCCATTGCCATTTTAACTACTACTGAGGAATTAATTGTGTATGAAATCTTCATGGATGATGAGAAAATATTCATACTCAAGTCCTATAAGTCATACAGAATTAAAAGGCTAAATGTGACATTTTCTTTTAAGCAATTTAAAAGATGACAAAATAAAATATTACAATCTCTTAAAATCTGGAACATAAACAAGTAATGAGTTGTTTTGTTTATTTTATTTGTACTTTATTCCATTTTTTTTCTTGTTGAATCTTTTTAGTTTGTTTTATAGAGTTTAGGTAGTAGAGGCTTTTGTTTTAGGAGGCTGTAAGAAAGTAGAAAGGAAAATATTTTCAGAATCAGTGTCAAAAAAAGTAAAGAAATAAATATCCCACGAGAATCTTTAATGTCTTTGGGAACCTGTTGAATAATTTACCAGGAAAAGACCCAAAACCAATAGCCTGTAAGCCAAGGTTTAACATGCATGTTGCCACTTACACACACACACTTAATGCAATAAATAGGCTACTGATTTTTCTCTTAGATTGACTTTCCTTTTACACAGTTAAGATTCATAATGTATAAAAGCTGAATCTCACTTTTTACAATATTTTGCAAATGTAACAAAATTGGAAAATAAACACCGAATTAGATGTATAAGATCACAATGTTCTTGCTGTGTGTAACATCTTGTTATAAACTGTAATTCTATCTAGTGAGTTTACGTATAGTGCTTTGCAAAAGAACAAATGACAATTTGAGTCACACACCTGTTTGGTAGGAACAAATTTTGGGTAACAAACATATACCCAAATGTTTTTGAAATGAGGCATTAACTGTTTACTGGAGGAAGAGGAAACTGGCAATATTTTCTTAATGTAACCTCATAAAGAAAGGAGATTTTTAAGATCATTTGTAAATTTCAGCAAGAACACCAAGGCCTTCAGTAATCTTAGACTTAACATCAGCTACCGTGAATAAGCGAAATTCTTTCTATAATTAATGTATAATGTTATATGTAACTTGGGAATAAGAACACAAAGATCACATTTCCTATGTTACTTAAACCATTTTAAGCATTTAAGTGCAATCATTTACCTATGAATAAATGAAAATGTTGAGTTAACAGCCCATGCCTACAATTTTAAATATGTAGATCAGTTCCAGTTTTTCACTATTATCAGTCATTTTGCAGGTCAAGCACCCTGAGTTTCAGCTTCACCTTCAGTGTTGACTTCTAAATGTTGATTTGCTTGGTAAAGCATATAAACATACCATGACCCTTGAGAAATAGTGACAAATCACTTTTCAAAGGACTGCACGAATTTATCTGTTTTATGTTCGATAGTTAACTTAAGAGTGAGTATATACCATGTTTGTCTTTCTGGATCTGGGTTACCTCATATAGTATGTTTTTTTTTTCTAGTTCCATCCATTTGCATGCATTTTTTTTTACCACTGCATGTACTCCATTGTGTAAATGTTCCATATTTTCTTTATCCATTCCTCAGTTACTGATTCCCCGTTTTCTGAGAAATTGTCATACTGACTTCCAAAATGGCTGTACAAGTTTGCATTCCAACCAGCAATGAAGAAGTGCTCTCTTTACTCCACATCTTCTCCAGCATAAGCCAACACCAGTGTTTTTATCTTAACCATTCTAACTGGTGTAAGATTCTATCACAGTCGTTTTGACTAATTGCTAAGGATGTTGAGTAGTTCCTTAAGTGCCTTCAAGCCATTTGAGATTCCTCTAACAAGAATTCTGTTTAGATCTGTATCCCACTTTTTAATTGGATTATATGATATTTTGATATCTAGCTTTTTGCATTTTTTGAAGGTCATCACTGTGTCCTAAGTGGGATTGGTAAGTTGGGTTTTTTTTTCTTTTAACCTTTCTATAGGTTGCCATTTTGATTCGTTGACTGCGTCCTTTGCAATAGAGAAGCTTGTCAGTTTCAGGAGGTCGCATTGATTAATTGTCAGTCTCAGTGTATGTGCTACTGGTGTTATATTCAGGGAATGGTCTTCTGTACCGATGCATTCAAAGATTCTTTGCACTTTCTCTTCTATGAAGTTCAGTGTGGCCGGATTTATGTTGAGGTCTTTGATCCATTTGGAGTTGAGTTCTGTGCATGGGAATATATGTGGATCTCTTTGCATTCTTCTACATATCAATGTCCAGTTATGCCAGCACCATTTGTTGAAGATGCTTTCTTTTTTCCATTGTACAATTTTAGCTTTTTTGTGAAAACCTCGCTGCTCCTAAAGTGTGGATTAATGTCAGGGTCTTAGATTCGATTCCATTGGTCCACTTGTGCGTTTTTGTGCCAATACCAAACTGTCTTCATTACTATAGCTCTATAAAGCAAAGAATAACCAGCCTACAGTCCACAAACTCAACCCCAGAGAAGACAGGATACAAGAACAATGGGGGGAGGGGGGAGATTCATGAATCCCCCAAGGCAAGGGAAGTAGACAAGATCTCCTGAATAAATTGGCAGCATGGAGGAAGAGGGAAGGGTAGTAAGGAGTAGGGAGGGGAGGAAATGAGCATAGAGGAGAACGTAAGGGATTGGGATCGGGAAGATAGAGCTGGGTAAAAGAAAAAGAGGGAGAGTAAGGAAAGAGATACCTTGAAAAGGGGAGCCGTTGTGGGGTTAGCGATACACCAGGCACTGGGGAAACTCCCAGGAAACCAAAAGGATGACTCACGCTAAGAATCTAAGCAATAGTGCAGAGGGCAAACTGTTTTTCCCCTATAATCATATTGATGACTATCTTAATTGTCATCACAGAACTTTCAGTCAGTAAGTAATGGAAGAAGATGCAGCTATCCATAGCTAAGCACTAGGCCAAACGCCTGGAGTACAGTCATAGAGAGAAAAGAGCGATATTTTTGAGTAAAAGGGCCAAGACAAGCCATGATGGGGAAACCCAAAGAAAGAGCTGACCCAAACAAGTGAAAGCTCACTGCCCCTGGACTGACAGCTGGTGAACCAGTATAAGGACAAACAAGGCCCTCTGACTGTTGGTGACAATTGTGTGCCACTAGCGATAAAAACAGTATTTATCCCTAGTGCATGAACTGACTCTTTGGAGCCCATTCACTAGAGAAGGAATCCTTGCTCATCCTTTATAGAGTGGGAAGAATCTTGGTCCTGCCTCAAGTGATATGTAAGACTTTGTTGACTAAGCATGGGACACCGCACACTCTCTGAGGATTTGAATGAGCATGGGGTGGGGAGAGGGTGGAGTGAGTAGGAGTGAAGGACGGAGAGGGAACTGGGATTCGTATGTAAAATAAGATTGTTTTAAAAATAAAAATAGAATCTGAAACAAAATCTAAGATTCCATCTTACGCCTTGAAGCTTGTGCCACCTCTTTTACATGAGAGATCACTCAGTCTCCGCAGGAGGTGTCATGACAAAATACCACATGTGTCTCTTGCGCTAAAGCCACAAAATGAAAAGGGCAGCTGAAAACATGCAAGAGAATACAGATTACTGTGCAGGTCACCCTTAAAACCTCTACTTATTAGTTAGGCTGGAGAATATTAAAAATGTTTTGGTATTGACAGAAAAAATGCAAATTAAAACTGAGTTTTAATTCTACATGCTGAAAATAAGGGAAATGGTTCTTTTTTCTTGTGCATGTGTGGAGAGGGTAGGGTTGCATTATTCATTTGTAACTGTAAAGTACTCATTAAAATGGATGCACATCCTTCTCAGGCTATGATTTAGCCACATCTTCCTGAAGAACCCAAAGGCCATCTCTTTGAAATATACACATCAAAGGAGATAATGTCCACATCTCTCGGTTTTTGTAAGAGGTGGTATTAATTCCAGTGAAAACCTGATTCATTTGGCAAAATGGACCATAATAGTGATGAGAAGCTTGCTTTGAGAAGTTTGTATCATTTTAATAAAGCCAAGCAATTAACATACCTGGTCATCATAACTCCAGGCAGTTAAAGAGTTTTAACAAATAGTGCTACAAAATGCTCCAAGTTGAGGAACATTTATTCTTCCTTGAAAACATTTATAGTATTTGACTTATAAAACTTGAAGATCCAAATCAGTCATTGAATTATTTTGGTAGATTGCCTATTTTATGCATCTGGCTTAATATCTTTAGGATTTATTTTTTATTATGTGTGTGTGTGTGTGTGTGTGTGTGTGTGTGCTGGAGTCCAGAAGAAAGGATCCCTGGAATTGGTGTCACTGGTACTTGTAATAGTTTTAATATATTATTTATCTCAAAAATGTTGGGAGTGACTGTGTTGATGAATTTATTTGTATGAGTTGCTATCCTAATTTGTAATCACCTCAAGGGAAAGATTACTGTCTTTATCATTTGGAAGAAAACTTCTGTTATGATTATTTTTTCATTGTTAATTTATGAGCAGCTAGAAGACACACCTCTGGGCATCTCTTCAAAGGGATTTTCAAAGAGGATTTGCTGCAGGGAATGACATATGTGCAAGATGGTCAGTACTTTCCAAAGGACAATCCAGTTATGCAAAGGTCAGACTGAGCTGCAGTAATGTTCCCTCTTTTGCTTTTCCCCACGGAGTAGGACATGGTCTATCTTCAATGCTTCCATTCTCTACCTTAGACACTAGCTTCTTCAGCTTTCCAGAACTGACACAATATCAGTAACTCTAGAGGCATCTCCAGACCTTCAGCAATAGATTAGGAAACAGAGGTATCCAACTATGTGGACAGAACACCTACTTGATTCTGTCTTTTTAGCAAGCAGACAGCCCCTGTTAGACTACCTAATCCCTTTGTATAATTAAGTCTAACAAACTTCTCTATATAATACATATCTATGCTATTGCTTTCTTTCCTCTAGAAAAGGTGTCTAATATTCTTTTTAAATTCATTTTGAAAGGTCAGTGTGACCTTAACACTAAAGCTACATAAAGTAGTATTTTTACTTCAAGCAAACCAAAAGCAGATACCCTTGATGAACGTAGATCACCAACAAAATATAACAGCATATTAAATGGACTTGTAATCATGGTGGACCAATTAGATTTATCACTGTAAATCAAGGAAGGTTCAATGTGTGGCAATCATGAATGTGATACACCAATTAAAAAATTAAAAACAAAGTGATCAATGCAATTTATATGGGCAAACCATGAGCAAAACTCTCAAAAATAAATGAGATCGAATCAATGGAGAACAACACAGCCATCTCCAAACTCACACTAAATATTCTCCACTCATAGAAGCTGAAAGCTCCAATGAAGACAATAAGAATTGCAACTGCACAAACACCCTAATATTTAAAATATTCTTCATCATCTCAAAAGGTCAAGTTATATGATAGGGCCTCTCTTGGGTATATTCCCAAGAGTGGTATTGCTGGGTCCAGGGGTAGGTTGATCCCGAATTTACTGAGAAACCGCCACACTGCTTTCCAGAGTGGTTGCACAAGTTTGCATTCCCACCAGTAATGGGTGAGTGTACCCCTTTCTCCACAACCTCTCCAGCAAAGGCTATCATTGGTGTTTTTTATTTTAGCCATTCTGACAGGTGTAAGATGGTATCTTAAAGTTGTCTTGATTTGCATTTCCCTGATCGCTAAAGAAGTTGAGCATGACCTTAAGTGTGTTTTGGCCATTTGAACTTCTTCTGTTGAGAATTCTCTGTTCAGCTCAGTGCCCCATTTTAAATTGGGTTGATTACCCTTTTACAGTCTAGTTTCTTGAGTTCTTTATATATTTTGGAGATCAGTTGCGGGGTTGGTGAAGATCTTCTCCCAGTAAGTGGGTTGCCTTTTTGTCTTAGTGACAGTGTCCTTTGCTTTACAGAAGTTTCTCAGTCTCAGGAGGTCTCATTTATTCAATGAGGCCTTTAATGTCTGTGCTGCTGAGGATATATGTAGGAAGAGGCCCTATCATACAACAAAAGTATATGCTCAACTATGTTCATAGCAGCATTGTTTGTAATAGCCAGAACCTGGAAACAACCTAGATGCCCTTCAATGGAAGAATGGATGAAGAAAGTATGGAATATATACATATTAGAGTATTACTCAGCAGTAAAAAACAAGTACTTCTTGAATTTTGCATACAAATTGATGGAAATAAAAACATTATCCTGAGTGAGGTAAGCCAGACCCAAAAAGAGGAACATGGGATGTATTCACTCATAGTTGATTTCTAGCCATAAAAAAAGGACATTGAGCTTATAATTCACGTTCCTAGAGAAGCTAAATAAAAAGGTGAATCCAAAGACAAACATATAGTCATTTCCTGAATATTAACCTTCATCAGGCGATGAAATGAGACAGAGACAGAGACCCACATTGGAGCACCGGACAGAAATCTCAAGGTCCAAATCAGGAACAGAAGGAGAGGGAGCACGAGCAAGGAACTCAGGACCGCGAGGGGTACACCCACACATTGAAACAATGGGGATGTTCTATTGGGAACTCACCAAGGCCAGCTGGCCTGGGTCTGAAAAAACATGGGATAAAACCGGACTAGCTGAACATAGCGGACAATGAGGAAGAATGGGAACTCAAGAACAATCGCAGTGGGTTTTTGATCCTACTGCAGGTACTGGCTTTGGGGGAGCCTAGGCAGTTTGGATGCTCACCTTACTAGACCTGGATAGAGGTGGGCGGTCCTTGGGCTTCCCACACGTCAGGGAACCCTGATTGCTCTTCGAGCTGATGAGGGAGAAGGACTTGATCAGGGGAGGGGGAGGGAAATGGGAGGCGGTGGCGGGGAGGAGGCAGAAATCCTTAAATAAATAAATTAATTTAAAAGAAAAAAGAGGTCAAGTTAAAGACCCTGAACATTTCATATACAGCACATTAAGAACATGATTGTGAGCCAGGCAGTGGTGGGGCATGCCTTTACTCCCAGCACTCACTCAAGAGGCAGAGTCAGGCAGATTTCTGTGAGTTTGAGGCCAGCCTGTTTTACAAAAGCTAGTTCCAGGACAGGCTCCAAAGCTACAGAAAAACCCAGTTTGAAAAAAAAGAAAAGCCACAAATGCATAACTTAAGAGTTCAGAGTGTCTTTATTATCAAAAATACAAAAAGAAAAATAAAAATCTTATTCCAAATTGAAATTAACAGGTAATTTCTTATGAAAGCCCCATGGGTTCATAAACCACTTCCTAAAATGACATTTTCATCACTCATCATAAAGACACTAGCACTCTAAAATGCAGAACTAACTTTTCACTCCGCTGACATTCAGCTGGTTATGACTGAACTGATATCGCCAGATTCATTTCCACCGCAATTACATCTAGATTAAGCTATAGTGGGAAAGGAACATGTGCCTCATTCACAATCTCTACCAGGAAGTTCCCATGTTAATAAAAGTAAACACAGTTGTCTCCTTTCTACACAGAGAGTGAAAGGCAGAATAGGAATCAGAAAGCAGGTTACTTCCTAGATCCTAGAAAGACATGTTATGTGACCTCGAAGGTACTGCTTGCCTTTAGGCATGATCTGCCTTCAACTTATTGATTGGGTCATGTCACTGTGGAAGCAGGGACATTCACTTCCATTCATTTGGTGATATCTGTTTTCCACAAATGAGAGGTTTTCATGGTTTTCCATTCTATTCCCTAGAAAGGAGTAAAGAAAAGACAATAAACAGGAAGGGTATCTAAGCTCATCTACTCAGCAGACTCCTGGAATACCTACCAGGAAAAGAAAGAAAGAAAGAAAGAAAGAAAGAAAGAAAGAAAGAAAGAAAGAAAGAAAGAAGGAAGGAAGGAAGGAAGGAAGGAAGGAAGGAAGGAAGGAAGGAAAGAAAGAAAGAAACCTGACTGATGTTGAATTCCCCCTGTATGCTGCAAATAACTTCAGTTAATAAAGAAGCTGTTTTGGGCCTCTGCAGGGCAGAATAAAGCTAGGTGAGTTAAACTCATGTGGCCTCCTACTACAAATTGGCATACCAGAATGGTTGACTATATCCACATAAAAACTGAGAAAGCTTAGAAATGAATTCTAGATACTAAGAAACAAAGTTTAGCCGCATTTTTTTAAAAAGATGGGCGCTGTTTACTGGCTGCTGCTTCTTTGTTCTGACTCAGCCTTGGCAAGGAAGTCTGCATGGCTTCTTTAGGAGCCTGCTTCCTGGTTGGCTAGCACAAAGAGCTCTGACTCTTTCAGGCGGTCTGGCTATGGAGCATTTGAATGGGGTTTGTGAGGAGATTGTTACAAACTGCTTAATTATGTGACATAGCCCGCTGCATACCTGGAACTGGTGCAGTGTACATTGCTTACAGAGGCTGCTGAAGAAGCGGTCCTGGTCAAAAAGGAATTACAGATATACAATAAAAAAAATTCAGATGAAAAAGACCTCTAAATGTGTCACAATGTGTTTTAATAACGTATATGGGCTTGGGAGAGAGAAGAAAAAAGAGTACAAAGAGTTATTAAAAATAAAACAAAGTCTTTAAAAAGAGACAGAGTAAACTTGTGGAAAAATTAATAGAGTAAGAAATACAAGCCATATAAAAATGGAATATACATAGAAGGTCTGAATTATGTATACTATTGTGTTTTCTTTGAATTTTTTGACAGCAGAGAGACATTTGATTCCAAGGACTGCTAAGCTAAACAGACAAATATACTTTAAAGGTATCTTGATTTCAAAATATGGGTCTAAAGATATGCTACTTTGGAAAAGGGGTTATACCTTTGTTTCCACAGAGGATGAGAACCTATGGATTCCTTCCAGACTAGTGTGGTTTTATGGACCAAGATCCCCTGAAAGTTTGCCATGAATACCCCTAAAAATACTTCCCCTGAAAAAAAAAAGCAGGAAGCAGTATGGAAAGAACTACACCCAAATTTCCAAATAATGTTTATAAATATTTGTTTAATTTAAAGGTGATATGATATAGAGGTGAATATGATGCATTGGCATGTATCATGGTCTACTGAAACAAATTTTAGGTCAATTTTGTTATATGTATATTTCTGTTTTTGATTGAGGTATTGTGTTTGTGTAACTCATTAAAATGTAATGTATAATTAAGAAATATGTTAATAGATAGTCATCTATAATAGTCAAGCTTGTAGTCATGTTAGTTAGGTTTTCTAGATATATATAAATATACTTCAGTTAGATAGATATTCCTTAAATCTTTCAGAGACCTTCATAATATGGCATTTAAAATGTTTTAGTAACTTAGGACTTTTCATGACACTGAGACTCATCTGCTCTTGACAGCACCAATCTACTTCAAGAGGATGATGGGCACCAAAGAGGCTCCTTAATGCCTTTGTTAGCCATTTGGGCAAGAAGCTGCTTTTGCCTGGACTGTTTGACATTATGCTGTATAAAATGGACCTTGAGGACCCACAGAAAAATGACTGATAAACTAAAGGTGAGATAGTATGTTGGGGTTCCTGCTTCATGAAAGAGTATTCCAGACATTTTGCAGAACACAGAAGAAATTGACTGACAAACTGCCAATATAGACAAAACTGTCTTTTAAATTTCCTGCTTCATGAAAAAGTTTGCTGGATACTATGAGCGGTAGGCTAAAAATGGGTGCCCCAATGATACAGAAGAACTTTGGGTGACTGTCCAGGCAGTAAGATGTCTCTGTCAATTAAGTTTGGAAGTTACTTACAATGCACTTCCTGTTAACTTAGGTAATATTATATCCTTCTAGAGTCTTTGAAGGAGTTGGAGAGTAGATAGTTATGATTATAGTTTTCCTTAGTTATGATAAAAGATAAAATAGATATTACTGTTGTAACTGTAGTTCTTGCTTGATACCTGTTTTGCTATAATAGCAAATAAATGCCTCTTAGGAATACCAAGTCAATATGGTACTATATATAAGAAAGTCTAGAATGTACATAAATAGACTGGAATTTAAAATTGTGTACTGTTATGAGAGCTTTTTAAACTAATAAAAATATTGTTATGGTTCAATTGCATAAATTTTTGGTGTGATATCTTGTAAAAATAACTAGATGACTGCATCTGACTTCTGTAAAAAATATAAAAGGGATCAATAACATAAGCAAAAACAAGGACTATATAGTATCTGATGAAAAATTATTAGTCCATATACTCATAGTATAAAGTTTTATTGATTAAATGTTAAGTATAAAATTTAATGTAAGTTTATTGGTTTAAAATATGAAATCACACAATAGTTCACTCTATATTACAGCCACAATCTCTTCCTTTTTTTGAGCATTGATGTACTGAAATTGAACTCTGCCACACCACACTACTTACTGAACATAACCCATTTTTCAATGCCAGCTTGTCTGTACCTGGAGTATCTTCTTAGCAACAGAACTTTTTGAAAATCTCCTTACAAGAGTAAAACTCAAATATCCTTCCCCCAAAGTTCAGCAACTGTATGATAACTTTGCTTTTAAATATCTTCATGAGGGTCTCAAGAAATGGCTTAATGTTTAAAAGTATATATTGTTCTTCCTGACACCATGTCAGGAGAATCACAACTCCCTGTAACTCCCACTCCTAGAAGATCAGACACATCTGGCCTCCATGGGCAACCAGAATCATACCATCATGTGTACATACCTACAGAAAAGCACACGTTCACACAACATTTTTAATATTCATATTTTTCAAAATCCCTCTTGAATTCTCAGTGTTTCTATGTGACTACACAGACAATAAAAGGAAGTCATAAAGAAATACAAAACAGTGAGACCCTGAGATGTGCTTCACAACCTGCAAGAGTATCTCCCCATTGGTGTCATGAATAATTGATATGGGAATATGTTCTTTTATAGAAATTTTTTTTGAAAAGACAAATGAAAAATCCAATAGCGAGATCTTCACAGTAATGGCATCTGATTTTTTAAATGAAAAGTGAGATGTTCTGTGGAGAAAGATCTTGACATAGCAAAAGACTCTTGATGAGAGAGGAGAACTTTGTACAAGGGTTTATGTAGCTTGCATGGCTATCTGCTAACAAGAAATTAAGGAACGCTGATACTAGTGCTGTTGATGTGATGATATCTTTTGCCACTACACAGTACTAAACCCTTGCTTCATCCAGAACATTCATAGCATTTATGACACCTGTATCTTTGGCTTTAAATTTTAATTTGTAAGGTCAAAAGTCACTACACAATTTTAAGCAGTGATAACACTTGAGCATAGAAGTCACTAGATCAATATAAACAATAAATAAATAAATAATAAAAACACTGAAACATACTTATTTTTACCTTGCTTAAATATGTCTTCTATATTCTTTTCTAATGGCCAGGACTAATTTCTATTCACATTTTTCTGTGACATAATGGACCATTTTCTTCCTTCTTACAGGTTTTAACATAACTGAAGCAAACTTCATGTTAGGCAACACTTGCTAGAAAGATATCTTACTTGGAATACAGACATCAAATTCATAGCTATGAATTCAAAGGACTCAAAGTCTGAAAAACAGATTGTACTGGTATGTGTGCTAGTAGAGATGTCCCATCCACTATTAGAAATGAGGCCAGAATCAAAGAGCATTCAATTTATTGTTATTACTCCTGTAATCCTAGATATGACCCTCCCTTCATTCACATCAACCCGGATTTCCAATCTCCATGACTTTTCTTTGACTTTTGCTTCACATTTCTCTTCTTAGTCAAGAATTCTGGCCTGATTTGATTTTGATGATCATTTGTTTCTAAATTTCATGTTAGTTGATTATATCTAATGAAATAAAGATCTTTAAAAATCATGATATTATTTCTGGAATTTATTGTTTTATTTATCTCTATTGTGAATAAAATATTTCAAAAAGCATATTTTCCTAGCAACTGCAATACTTGTTGAGATTTAGTGGAACTTTTGAAAATAAACTCATAATTTGAAAGCTGTTCCTACTAGTCTGACAGTTTTATATTTAGATTTTATTCAAAATATTTGAACATTATTGAGACTGTACTACTATAAATATATCTATTGTTTGGTCACCATAAAAAAAACAAAGCTATTTGCTTTTTGATTCGAATAAGTACCTTGATATTCTAAGCTTTGCACATTTGTATGTAAACAAAGGTATTATTACAATTCTTAATAATAAAAAAGTGAACTTATATTCCAAGTGGAGCTTGAACATCTCATGAATCAAGTAGGATTATTAACATAAAGGGTAGCAAGGAAGAAATATTAGCATCTTTGAAGATGGAAGCACAATAGACACAGAATTATAGTTCCTATTCAAACTTCCCCAACTAGATCCCATGTTCATTCCTATTAGTAAGATCACAGAACAAAGAAAAGATTCAAAGATTAAGATCATCTATGCTTCCAGAAATGTCTATTAAAAATGGAATAAACTGTCCTAAAATGCACAGAGATATCAAAGATCCTGTACTTTTTAACAAGGGAAAAAGATGGCATAATGAGGAAGAGACAAGGTCTTCATAAATGATGCTGAGATACTAGATAGCTGTAGGCAATGGAATAAAAATGGATCTGCTTTTTAGCACAGAGAAAAATCAACCTGAAGCGTTTACAGGACCAGAAACTGTAAGACTACAGAAAATAAAAGAGATTGAAGGGTCAACACTGGCTTTGGAAGTGATTTTCAAATATCACTTAGAAGCTTGGGCTACAAGAGCAGAAGTTAATGGAATGCTTTCAAGCAGAACCCTTCCACACATCAAAATTGGAAACACAACTTAGATATGAAGAAAAACATATTGTAAAGTACAATTTTGATAAGTGAATATTATCAAAAAGGTATATAAAAAACTTTTACAACCAAGAGAAAGACAAAATCCCAGGTTTAGAAAGGGCAAAGAATCCTAATGATTTTTCTGAATATGTCATAAAACATGGTCACCAGCTACTCCACATCACTAGTCACTGGAAAAGTAAAAATTAAAACCATTCTGTGATTATCCCTTTACAGAAGAAGACGTTTTCAAAAGAAAATGAACATATGCTGAGCAAAATTTATAGAATAAGGGACCTTGGAATGCTGCAAAGGGGAGTGTAAAGCCATTGCAAGAAACAGAAAGGTGGTTGCTAAAATAAATAAATAATAATAATAGCCGGGCGATGGTGGCGCACGCCTTTAATCCCAGCACTCGGGAGGCAGAGGCAGGTGGATCTCTGTGAATTCGAGACCAGCCTGGTCTACAGAGCTAGTTCCTGGGGGGCTCAAAAGCCACAGAGAAACCCTGTCTCAAAAAACCAAAATAATAATAATAATAATAATAATATTTTTAAAACAGGTTAATCAAGATTTACCCTTCTGACTGCATTCCCAAGGTTCATGAAGTTATCACTCAGAAAAATGAATATATTCCAAAGTTGATTACAGTGCTCAAGAAACAGAAAGGATCTAATAGTGCATTAACAGATATATCAGATATATGGAAGAAATGTGTGTTTGTTTGTATGGAGTTGGATGTTCTAAATTTCTACTGGATGAAAAATTATCCAGCCTTCAAAACATTGGGAAAATGTGACTGCATAAAGAAGACACAGAGAAATTCTGCATGATCTCACTTATGAGTAGAATATGACATGCAGACAGACAGAGGAAGAGAAAGCAAACACAGAAAGAATCAAATGGTACTGACCATAGTTGTTAGGAAAAGAAAGGAAATATAAGTGCAGAGACATTTAAGCCCTAAGAGCAAATACAGCAAAAATGTACAATATTTGGTCATGTAGCATGAAACACAAAGTTAATAAAATCCTATTCGGCATTTCTTTTAAACAGGCAGGTTTTATTATCACTGTCAACTACAAAAAAAATGCAACTGAAATTTGAAATACTATAATTTGCTTCTATTGATCAACCACAGAATAGTCTGTATATATTTCATCACATTATGTTGTACACCTCAGATAAGCAAAATTAATTTACTTTAGACTATAAGGCGCCCCACATATCAATAATAAATGAAAATATCTCCAAAGTATATTGTATTAAAAATGCAAATATTTAGAATGCAAAACAAAAACTGAATTATTCAAACTAGTTCATAAAGTCTTTTTAAATAAAAGAAGCACAAAAATAAAAAATAAAATTTTATTTAAATTTTTTTGCAGAATATATTCTGATCATAGTCTTCCCTCCTCCAACTTCTCCCTGACCCTTCCCACTCTCCTTCCCTCCCAAATCCATGCCCTTTCTTTCCCTTTTCTCTCTTCCTTTATAAAGCAAAACAGGTAAACAAACTAACAAGCAAACAGAATAAAACACATATGCATGTGCACACACACACAAAAATGCAAAAATCACAAAGAACGATATTCAAGAACAAAACAATAAGGCAAAATCATCATAATAATAAACAAAGCAATATCAGATAAAATATTCAAAAATATTTATGAGTTTCTTTTTATTAGACTTCTACTGCTGGACATGGAACCTATTCTTAAATGTGTTTAATATAACTAGTAAGATTTTGGGAAGATGAGCAAATTTACAGTAAATTTGAGGATACATTGGTAAATATATCTCCAAAAAAAGTTAAAAGAAGCTACACAGAGAATTTTACTTACATGGAACAAGATTTAAATAATAAATTTTCCTTGCTGGAATTTCAATAATCAAGAAAATTTAGGACATCTATTTCTGAAAAAAAGTAGCAAATACTCAGTGTCACTAATAAACTATGCCATTAAATACAAAACTATGATAAGATTGTCTCTTCCCTTGAGTTATGTATACTTTAAATACAATACATCAGATTTCAAAGAAAGCACGGAGGGAAAGGAAACATCATGATGTGTGTGAGTATATAACTTACAGCTTATACCTAGAAAAAATACTTTGCAGAATCTTTAGTAATTAAAAGTAAAATTATCATGCAATTCAATCATCCCACTACTAGATCTATGTCCATGCAAAATGGCCCACTATGTTAAAGAGGCCCCTACACTTCCCTGTTACTGTTGAACTGACCATAATAGTCAAGGCAAGAATGTGGGCATAATTACACCAGAGTTGAATAGAAAGTTCACTGCCATGGCCTCCCTCTGTCCATCTGATCTTAAACCTGAAGAAGGCTTCCAAATATGATATTAAGAGGTGCTGAAGCAGGCATCAGAGGGCCCCTAAAAGGCATAGTGGACAATACTGAGGAACAGATTGTTCTGTTATTTGAACAGTGATACCAATTCTTCTACCTGTGACTCTGGGATAGGCAATGCAATCAACAGCCAATTTTCTCAGGCTCATGCCCTGATATGACAATGAACCTGGCTATAGCTATAGTGTGGTGGACCTTATGATCCACACTGTCTCAAGAAGGAAGGAGCACCGAACCACCTATCTCAGCAAGAAACAAGAGGAACAGGGCAGCCTAAGCTTCAACAGACTAAGAATCTTCCAAATAGTCTCTGCCCAGATCTCTAGAATAGGAAGGGCTTGGAGAACTAATCTTTTCCAAATCAGTAAATGTCACTGGTTCTCAAAAGTTATTAAGAAATAACTTTTTGGATTAAGAAATATTTCCCAATGTTATGAATGTCTTCATAGAAGACATCACAATTCAATAACATTAGGCCATGATTCACATATCAAAAGTAAAGATAGAATTAAATAAAGCCTGGAGCATAAAAATTTGAGTTAAGCTAGTTTTTCATCTTAAGCCATCAGTCCAGCTCAGCTGAGAATGAGGCATATTTATAAATAATTTGGATGTTTGCTTAATTTTTTAAATGGAAATTCAGTTATTTTATTTTAGTAGTGGAAATATTGTATCTATTAGTGGACATGTGTACCCAAACTAAGATAATGACACTGGTTGTTCCAATGTGAAAACTTGTTTTAAAAGCTTTTAAAAACAAGCAGAACCTAGGGCATGCCCTTTCAACACTATAGAAAAAGGTGTCCAATTATGTCCTCAACTTGCACAACCTCATATGCTTTTTGTGTTTGTCTTTGCAAGGGTGAAGAACGATAGCATCCTTGACAGTAAAAGAAAGAGCATGGCTGTGCTATTGAAAGCTTTATTCCTTGGGTGAAACTAACAGGAAGCAGCTGGTAGGAGTGGGGCATTCATAGAAAGCCTTTCTTCCTCTCTTCGCTTTTCCCCTCCCTGTCTATACTCTATCCTTCACAATTCTCCCCTTCCTTCAGCCAGCTGATCTGCCTTACAATGTGTCTTTTTTCTCAACATGATTTGCTATCATCTACCAGCCTCAATAGGGGGCACAGAAATCAGGCCTCCAAAGTAAACTTAGATGTTGGGTGTGTAAGCAAAACACATCTCGATTTGTTTATGAATCAGCTGCCTAATGGTAAATCAAAGTAATGAAATGATGACTAAAGACAAAAGCCATTTTGAAATGTTTACTTAATCCCTCAAAGTAAACCTTTCCCAGTCATCCCCACAACTTAATATATGGAGAACTTGTATTTCTTTCCATGTGGACACAGACATTTTGATAAAGCCCATTGAAAGGCTGAGCTAGTTCATGAAGAGCTGACCCACTAACGGCAACAAAGGCACCTGATGCTCTCCCTAGCAGGAACAAGACAAACGGTAGCAGTTTACAAAAGGGATACAGATGTCTCAATCTAGACTTCCCACATGGTAAAAAGGGTAAACAATTTTCACTTGTCAATTCCTGGGGATGTTTTCCAAGCTAATGGATTTTTATTCAGAAAATTCATACTTCTACCTATATCTTTTTTATAATTTTTTGTTGATCTTATTGAACTATTCATTTTTCTCTCTTCCCTTCTTTTCTTCTCTCCTCCCCTTCAGTCCTCTCTCATGGTAGCCAGGCTCCCAATTTACTCAAGAGTTCTTGTCTTTTTCTACTTCCCATATAGATTAGATCCATATATGTCTCTCTTAGGGTTCTCATGTTGTCTAGGTTTACTGGGATTGTGAATTGTAGGCTGGTTTTCTTTGTTTTATGTCTAAAAGCCACTTATGAGTGAGTACATATGGTATTTGTTTGTCTGGATCTGGGCTGCCTCACTCAATATGATGCTTTCTAGCTCCATTCATTTCCTGAAAATTTCAAGATGTCGCTATTTTTATTCTGCTGTGTAGTACTCCATTGTGTAAATGTATCACATTTTCCTTATCCATTCTTTTGTCAATGGCATTTAGATTGTTTCCAGGTTCTGGCTATGACGAGCAGTGCTGCTAGGAACATAGCAGAGCACATGTCCTTGTGGTACAATTGAGCATCCTTTCAGTATATACCCAAAAGTGGTATTACTGGGTCTTGAAAAGGGTTATTTCCTAATTTTCTAAGAAGTCACCAAATAATCCAATTTAAAAAAAATAGAATACAGACCTAAACAGAGAATTCTCAACAGAGGAATCTAAAATGGCTGAAATACACTTAAGAAAATGTTCAACATCTTTTTAGTCATCAGAAAAATGCAAATCAAAACAACTCTAAGATTCCATCTTACACCAGTAAGAATGGCTAAGATCAAAAACAATGATGATCTGTTTCTGATCCTACTGCCCGCATTGGCTTTGTGGGAGCCTAGGCAGTTTGGATGCTCAACTTACTAGACCTGGATGGAGGTGGGGGTTCCTTGGACTTCCCACAGGACAGGGAACCGTGATTGCTTTTCGGGCTGGGGGGGAGACTTAATTGGGGGAGGGGGAGGGAAATGGGAGGCGGTGGCGGGGAAGAGACAGAAATCTTTAATAAATAAATAAATTAAAAAAAAAAAAAAAAACAATGCTGACAACTTATGCTGAAGAGGATGTGGGGCAAAGAGAACACTCCTGTATTGCTGGTGGGAGTGCAAACTGGTACAGCCACTTTGGGTCTTCTCCCTATATATTTAAGCATTTTAAATATGGCTTACTTCACGTTTCAACACTCAGTATTTTAAATTTAGTTACTTGATCCACTTTTAAATGATATTTCATGAAGAGTGATAGTTATTGTTCTCATTTCACTGTTCTGCAGGTGCACATTCAGTGTTGTCTGTGCCATTATGTAATAGGCTTTAGTCTAGCACATTCTCTGTGACACTGTAAAAAATATAAATGGTAATTGCTTTGTCAATTTACATCCGTGTCCTGTTATAATCCACTTTACTACACCTCTGGATTTATATCACTGTAATCATCTTGGTAATCATGACTCTGTATACTGTGAGGTCAATTATTGTCATATTTTCAGGAAGGTTCTTTGACTTAAGATTGCTTTGATGGTTTGGGGAGATGGCTCACTTGTTCCTGTTGCAAAGGATCTGGGTTCAGTCTGAACACCACCTCTGCAGCTCACAATTGTCTCTTCTGGTGCCCTCTGCTTTGCAGGCACCTGCATACAAGTGGAGCACATAAACTCATGCAGACTCACAAACATACACCTATTTGAGAATAAATTATCAAAGAAGTTTGCTGTAACTGTCTTTGGGTTTCCATATGAATGTCAGAATTGTTCTTTGCAGTTCTATGAAAAATGTTATTAAAACTTTGATACAGGCTTCACTGAATCTGTTGATTATGTTTGGTAGTATGGCTATTTTTACAACACTAATTCTACCCTCATAAAATCATGGAGGAGATTTACATGATCTAGTGTCTACCTCTCCAGCTAATGAATAAAGGCTTATTTTTCTATTATATCTATGGCAAAATTAAAATAGCTAAGTTGTCCATTGAGTTTTATAATATACAGAATGAATATATGTAAAGGGTTCTGTCTATATAATATATTAATCTTCTGCTTTATCTTATATTAATTTAGGATCACATCTCCATTCTCAGAAATCCATGTGTTTATAATGAACTTTTAAAGATTTTCTTTCAAAAACATTTTATAATGTGATGCTCACAAAGCAATTCTTTGAGATGGTAACAGTTCTGCATCACGTCACTGGAAGCCTTTTTGCTTTTCCTGATAAACAGGAAGTAGGTGGCAGTAGAAGATGCAAAAACTTAAACCCAGAACTTCTCCTGAGGACTTCAGTGTGTTCAGCACCAGAGAACAAGTTCCTATCTCAAAACAATGGCACCAGACAACAAGCTTAAAATAAAGTAAGTAAAGACGACTCTAAATTATAAATAGTCTCCCTAAAAGAAATAAGTTCCTAACGTGTTTTTCTAAATAAGAATATTTTTAAAAATCCAAGCACAGAGTGAACTGGAATAAAAATTCTTTATGAAACATATCCATGAACAATAAAGATGTACTGCACAATTAAAAAATTTAAATGCCTTTTGGCCATTTGAGTTTCTTTAGTTGAGAATTCTCTGTTTACATATATATCCCATTTTTTAATCCTTAACCATTAAGGAGAGGCAAATCACAACAACTCTAAAATACCATCTTACACCTATCAGAATGGCTAACAAAAAAAAAAAAAAACACTGATGACAGTGTTTTTATGCTGGGAAGGATGTAAAGTAAGGGGAACACTCCTCCATTATTGGTGGGTGTTCAATCTTTTATAGCTGCTTTGGAAATCAGTATGACAGCTTCAAAGAAAATTGAGAATCAATCTACCTCAAGACCCAGTAATACCACTCTTGTGCTTATACCCAAAGAATGCACAATAATACTACAAAAACATTTGCTCAACTATATTCAGAACAGCATTATTCATAATAGTCAGAACCTGGAAACAACCTAGATACCTCTAAACTGAAGAATCAATAAAGAAAATGTGGTACATTTACACAATGAAGTATTACTCGGTGGTAAAAAACAATGACATCTTGAAATGTACAGGCAAATGGATGGAACTAGAAGAAAAAACATCCTGAGTGATGTAACCCAAACTCAGAAAGACAAAAATGATATGTAGTGAGTCATAAGTGAATATTAGATATAAAGCAAAGGATAACCAGTCTACAATCCACAACCCCAGGGAAACTAGGTATAAAAGAGGATTCTAAGAGAGACACACAGGGAGGGCACCAGGAGGGGGAAATAGTAAAGATCTCCTGTGCAAACTGGAATGGGGTAGAAGGGAAGGGTTAGGGATGTGAATATTAGGGATATAGAAGGCCGAGTTGGGGTAGGGATGGGTGGGGAGAACAATGAATGAGAAACCTCTATAGATAGAGCCATTATAAACTTAGGGAGATACCTGGTGCTAGGGAAATTCCCAGGAATCCACAAGGATGAGGTCAGCTAAGACTTTTATCAGTAATGGACAGGGTGCCTGATCAGTCTTTCCCTATAATCAGATTAGCGACTACCCTAATTGTCATCATGGAACCTACATAAGTAACTGGTGGAAGCAGATGCAATGACCCACAGCCAAGCACTGGGCTGATCTGGAGTTCAGTTGAAGAGAGGGAGGGGGGATCATATGAACAAAAGGGGAACTCAAGAACATGATGAGGAAACCACAGAGACAGCTGACCCAAGTTAATGGGAGCTCATTGACTCTGGACTGATAGTTGGGGAACCTACATGGGACCAAACAAGACCCTCTGACAGTGGGTCACAGTTATGTAGCTTGAACTATGGCAAGGACCCCTGATGGTGGGATCAGGACTTATCCCTCCTGCATGAACTGGTTTTTGGAGCCCATTCACTATGGTGTGATACCATACTCAGTCCTGTTACGGGAGAGGGTCTTTTTCCACTTCAAATTTGTACGCCAGACTTTGTTGACTCCCCAAGGAAGGCCTTATTCTCTATGAGGTGTGGATGTGGGGAAGAAAGGAGCATAGAGGGGCAGGAAAAAGGAAGGGAGGGGAAACTGAGGCTGGTATGTAAAATGGAAACAAAATTAAATGAAACGAAGAAAAAGAAAATTTTAAATTATCATAAGACTATGTAGGAATAACTCAAATTAATTTTAAATTAAGCAACCAACCTTAGAATTACTATAAATAAACTATATCTCTGATTCAAGACCAAGTCTTTGTTATTTTCTATGATGAATAAATATCAAAATTTAAAAACATAAAGTGTCTTTCTTTTTTAGCTTCTTCAGTGCCTTTTAGTGTCATTACAAAATATTCGGCACATCTGCGCAGACATGTGTAAGACTTCCATGCCAAGCCTCCTCCTCCTGCCATTACAACTTAAAAACAGCTGAGGGGTAGGAAGAATTAATATTACCTTAGAATACATTCCAACTCCTTTAACACTTACAGAACACAAGAGATACTGAAACAGATTATGTGTTATAAATTCACAACTGACATGTTTTTCTTTCTGATTGATTTCCTTTTATTGCTAGACATTTAAATAGGGACACACAGGATTTAGGACAAGTACTCTACCACCAAGCTGTATTCACAATCCCACAAGGCAGCTCAAAGCAATAGGAATTTCACAGTTCTCAAGGTTTGATTACAGTTTTGTTATATTGCTTAAGAGTCTCAGGGGTGAGGGGTAGTGTAGGGACTTTTACAGTAAGCCAGTAACATTTTCCAACCTTGCAAACTCAAGTGAAGTATCTCAAGACATAATAGGAAGCCACTAAAACATTTTCTAAACTTGCTGAGCAATGTGTGTTGGTATGTCCAACTCATCTTTAAAAAGAAAAGCAACACTTTTTTACTTTCTTTTTGTTTTTGTTTGTTTGGTGTGAGCATTTGATGGTACCATTAAATGTAATTTTCCCAATAGTGTCAAGTTTCTTTCAAAATTATGTTCAAAAAGTTAGTCCAATAATTTATTTTTAAACTATGCTCCATCCTGTTTAAGTAAAAATTTGTTCATTTTATTTGTCTTTTAAAAACTATGTAACAAATCAATAAAATCAAAAATTTTAATAACTCAACGTTTAATGGAAAATACACTAAAGAATCAACAAGTATCCAGACATAAAGAATTAGCAGCTTCATTTTCATTGGTTTCTATTAAAATTCTAAATATTTTATAAGCACCTCATATAAAATTATCTCAACAGTTTCTGTCCTAATTATTCCAACACTATCTATAAAATCAAAAAAAAAAACATTAACAGCAACAGCACCTTCTAGATTGTTAATGTAACTTGAGAGACTTTTATGTCCCTACCTTCTGCAATTGGGCAAATAAAATTCTTATTAATGGGGGAAGGAGGAGACAAATGAGTAAGCAGGAAGCCATTTGGTAGAGATAAGTGATGGAATGCTCACCAGATGTCACTAAGAAATTGGCAAGTTACTTTCAAGTGTTAACACAACTCGATGTTCACACTTCAATATATAAGTAAAACTTTGAAATTGCTATATTTTCATTATGATACAATAGAGAAAATTTGTTTGTGGAAATAAGAATTCATGTTACACACATTTATTACTTTGCCGTTTTGTGCAATACAAATCCCACAATATATTTTACCTAAATTACAGAGCCTATGGTAGCTATCTTAATAGTGACTTAGGACATGCCTGCTTTTTCCATCACATGCCAGAGCAGAGTCCATTTCCGTGACCATGATTCACATAAGGGAAGTAGATATGCTTTGTCAGATCCTCCAGGAGTGGTGCTGCGACTGTCTTGCCTATTCTCACAATTTAATTGTTGACCTTTAGCTCTTTTAGGCTCCAGTGCAGTTTCTTCCTTTTGGGAGATAGAAACAATCTCTACAAAACCAATGTGTATTAGTAGAGACATCATGCCTACTATGTTATTTTATGAGTAATAATTGTTAAGTGTTCAAGATAATAGTATGCACTGTGATGTTTCCATACATGTTGTTCTGTCTATTCGGCCTCCTAACTCTTTCTTCCTTTCCTCATCACCTCTCATCCCCAGCCCAGTCCATAGCAGGTGCAATCTCCCTTCCAGACCGTGTTCCCTCTGCCCCCATATGAGATAAAACATGACATTTGTCATCCTGTCTCTGGATAAAACTTTGGAGCTGTTGTACACACCCACGGGTGCCTGCGTACACTCACACTCACACTTTACCCATGATTTTCTTTGCGTTATTTGATTATGACTGATTTAATTTTTCAAATGCTCTTCATATTCAATGGTAATGAATCCTAGTAGTCATAGTCAAATTGCCTGAAGACTTGTACCATAAATTTTTTAATAAATTTATTGTTATAAATATTTTTGTTTGGGAGAATGATACATATAATTTTAATGAGTAAGGTACCATTGCTATTAACCTTTTTTTATCTTACAGACAGTGTTGGAATAATTATTAGAAATGCTTTTGGGAAATTGTAATTTAAAATATATATGGGAGAAGTATTTTCTTTCTTTAAAAAACCAGCAGTAATTAGAAATTTCAACTTCTCTCTACGTATTCTAATTTTTTCATCGGAGGTTTCAGCAGGCAACATGATGCCTTGAGCAAGTTCATGTGATGCACTTCTACGGGAGATGAGTCTCACAGCATCCATTTAGGAGTCCTCTTTTCAGAATGACGAGTGAACCTCAAAAAGCAGCGGGCTGGTTGCTATTAGTAAACTTAAAAAAAAAAAATCTTTTGAAAGCTCCATAGATTGTATTGTTTAAAAGTCCTAGCCTAATGGGTGGATCTCTAAACAGAATGCTGAATGCTTTTTTAAATCTTCCCTCTTACTTTAAGAATTCCTGGTACCTAGTACAATTCTATGGATAATTCAGTGGTAACCGCATCATTTTTTTTCTTTTTTCCTTTTGCCTTTTAACCTCACTAATAAAATAATGTAAATAATGAATACTATAGTTTTATAGTAAATTACTCAAAAGGAAAATATCCACAACACAATGCTGAACTCTAGATTTTAGGAGAACTATGAGACCTAACACTAGACAAAACACATTTGAGTCAGTGTTCAGATTTATGAGAGTAGTATAAGGCTAAAGAGATGGCTCAGAGGTGAAGAGCACACACTGCCATTGCAGAGGACCTGAATTCAGTTTTCAGCAGCCATGCGAAGTGGCTTTCACTCCAGCGAATTGTCCACCTTCAGCTGGGCTCCACAAGCACTGCAGTAATGTGCATAAACCCACATCCAGATGCACACATTCACACATAATTAAAAAATAATACTAATGAAATCTGCAGAAGAAGAAGGTTTATCATTTAGTCTGACCCCTTTAATGTGGAGATCTATGGTTAAAAACCTTTAGCTAACTGCCTATGGCTAGCATAAAAATAGTATCATCATTTAATGTTTACACTGTTTTATTTTCTTTACAATGTGTGTTCAAATATCCTATCTAAGATTCATTATGATAACCAATCTGTCTACGTAGATGAATGTTCGTACATTACAAAGCCGTGTGTCTGCTTAATTTTAAACAACACTTCAAAGTTTCCTGACATTAACAGTGCAAAATGGATAAAGCCATACTCCTGGAACAACCACAGCAATGTAAGTTCCTGAGAAGAACTAACTTGAGACTAGTAAATACAAAAAGAGCAATATAAAAGGAGATAACTGATTCAAAGCCTTTACTGCTGTTTTACAAAGTAAAGAAAAAAAAATGAGATCCAGAGAAATTAAAGTAAGTATCCAAGGAGACACAAGCAGGAATTTGAATGAGTGTCTTTCTATTTGAATGTCTTTCTATTTGAATCTACTGTACCCTGAAGGGCCTATATCATGCAAGAAAACATTCCAGGCAAAACTCATTTCGAATATCAATTAGTACCATACTTTGGAAAAAAATAGATATTTCCAAACAAATGCTTAAGTAAATTTTTCACATTAGTTCTAATATGTATTCTGACAAACAGCTTTGTATTAGTTTGTATTTGACTCCTATAATAAGCACCATGAACAGAAGGGCTTATTTTGTTTATAGGTTATATCTACCATCAGAAGAATCCAAGGTAGGAATGCAAGTGTAGAATCCTAATCTATTTGCCCACCACATGAAATGGGCAAGTTGCATTGCCCAGAAACCCCAGACTTTGAAGGATCAATCCAAATAGTAGCAGAGCAGTTCCAGGATTGAAGGGGGTTAGGCTTGCCACACACCTGCCCATGCTACTGCCTGTATATAGCAAACAAGCTCTTTACCAATAAACTTCTAGAAATAGGGCAGAAGACAAGACAAGGCTGCAGTCAAGTCTAAAAGATCTAACCTTAGAAACTGGATATTCTATTTAATATTTGAAAAAAGAGGAAAAAAAACAAATGAATGAATACAGGATGAACTCTTCAAAGTAAACTGCACAGGAAATAAATTCTATCCTTTCACAAAGAGATTCTGTTTTTGTTGTTGTTTATTTTGTTTTTTTTTTCTTATCTCTAACTGAAGAAAATAGAGATTGTGATCAAAGATTGAAAGAGAAGGAAGGATGTATTAAAACACTAATAGTCTGTCTCCTAATCCCCAGAGTAAACTGAACAGGTAACAAATTACATGCAATCCTTAAGTATACTGAGTTTTTGTTTTGCTTTATTTTCTTTTACTATTACAAATAAAATAATTTCTTCAAGGTACATTATCATAGAATAACAAGAATAAACAAAAGCTGTCATTAATTAGAAAGAAATCTTGAACTGTCATCAAGACAGAAATAAGGGACTAAGATAGTGTAATCTTACTGATATGCTTTGACTGTGGTTTCAGTTTATATAGACTTAATTCCCAAGGCAAAAGTGGTAAGAAATGTGACAGCTAAGTGGTCACAGATCATGATAACTTTGCTCTCATAAAGAAAATAGTGTCATAATAGAAGGAATAATCCAACAAATTAGGATGTCCACCCATTCCATCCTGCCTATTTCTGTACTCCCTTGTCATGTGTTATATTACAAAAGAAGGTCCACACCAGATGAAGTTCCTCAGTCTTAAAACTACAAGCCAGTAGAACTGTGAATCAAATAGACTTCCACTGTTTATAAACTACTCAGTCTGCGGCAGTCTGTTAGAGCAGCACAAAGTAGTCAGAGACAGATGTCTTCCTACATCTGAGAGAAAAGAATTTTCCAACTTAAAATTTTTTCAGCCTCACAGAAAAGTAAGATATAATTATTTACAGATATGAAACAAATTAAAAATTCTTCCTCATAACCCTCTTAGTAAAGAAATACCTTGAAGATCTATCCCACCAACAAAAGGAGTAAATTTAAGTAACAGGAAATCCACATGTGTCAATAAAGAGCATTTTCATGACAATGAATCAAAATCTCAGATCCCCAAACTATGGGCAACAATAATTATGAATGAAAGTACTAGATAGGGTCTAAGATGAAGGTTTGTAGTAGTTTGGAGGAGAATCACAGAACCTACCAGCCTTTCTCATTGACACTCTGTAGTGTTTGACTGCACTGAGAATGTCTTTGTAGATCTGCTAGTGCTTATGGAGGTCCTTTCAATGGATGACATGAAAACCATGCAAACAACAAAATGAAAAAGACTAAACCTTAAGATTAAAAAGATAAATTGGATAAGTATAATTGAAATGTAGTACAACATTTATCTTTGAGAATTAAACAGTCAGATGATATACACTTTTGTTCTTGTTCTAAGCTAACTTCATATTTTCACAGACTAGAAAGCTGTAGGTGTTTATCATAGGAATGAAATGAACCTGCTTGAAATCCTCATGTTCTATTGCAGCAAGTCAACAGGAACGATCTGAAACTGAAATTTTAAATTTAAAACGTTCGAATCATACATGCTTGTTCACGTGTGTAAATTATCTACTTATCAATCACATTCTATATGCTCATAGGTCACTACATCCCTTTGGAAATGGAAAATCACCCTAAATCCTTCCCTTCCTATACCCCCCTTCCTTCTCTCAGCATTTCCCGTTAACCAGAAGGAATAGGGCTTGAGTTCTTGACTCTGGCCTTTCTAGCTTCTTTATCACTCATCAGTTACTTAAATTTTCCATGCCACACTGTCTTCATCTGTGAAAAAGAAATAGTGTTATATACGCAACTGAGTAAAACAATATTACAAAGAATGCAGAAAAAGTATGATGTTATCCAAGTATTCTTCTGGGAAGATAAAATTCATTAATAAATTTCAACCCATGGTGTCCCCAAACCAACTGCAGAGATCTAAGACAGTCCAACTTTTCCCTAATTTTAGATCCAATATCCTCCTATCTATTTATTATCTAAATGTGTGTTGTCTTACACTTTTAAAAGCAAGAAGAGGTCAGTGGGAAAATAAGGAGGAGGCACATCATTTTATTTGACATTTTTTGCACGCAGTTTAGACTCTGAAGAAACAAATTGCAACCTCTGGTCATGTGTAACTAATGGCGACTAAAAATACAAACCCTAATATTAGAACTGTTAGCATTAAATAAAGAGTACAATCATCCTCTTTCTGGAAACAGGCCATGGCATTTGTAGAAATAAACCAAAGGGTTTTAATAAATTTTAAGGATGGGGTATAGTGATAGAGGGCAAGTCAATGAGTTATTAGCAAAGGAAAACCAAGGTCTTATTTTCTTAAGCCTTGATCACCCCTAAACACCTCTCTACATACACTGGAGGCTATGTTTCTCTTATTACTGCCCCCTCTATGCTTCAATAATACATCAAAATGCAGAGGAACCATATACAGCTTTGAAACTAGATAGCAGGGAATGGGAAGAATATAATAAAGATATAGAAGGAATAAAATAGTGGATATAAAGGATATAAGACTGGAGATTTTTCAGAATTATGAAAAGAGTCTTTCTGAAACTTCTACCACAAAACTTAGTGACATCTGGTCAGTTGCAGAGTGATGGTGAAATGATAGACAGGGAGAGATAAGAGGTCTTGGAATCAATTATTGATTTCAGACCAAGAAAATTCCAGACAGTGGTATCCAGAGACAAAAAAAAAAAAACAAACAAAAAAACACTTCTCAGTAGTCTAAGTGAGAATGAGTGCATCCCTTATAAAGGGAGAATTAAAATAATGCACAAAGTCATTCTTTGTCCTCGTGTGTGCATGTGTATGCATGAGTGTGTGAGTGCACATGTATGAGAAGACAGACAAACACACATACTCTGTGTGTGTGCCTGTGCATATATGTGTATTTGTTTTCCTGGCCTAGACCTCTCCAAATTACCTAGGTTGCCTAATCAAAAGGCTCTAAGGACATGTCTATGTCCACCTCCACAGTACTAGAAGTACAAGTGCTTGTGATTTAAAAATAATAACAATGAAAAAAGTTAAAAACCTTGGTGTTGTGGTATGAATATGAAGTGCTCCTTACAGGCCTGTGTGTTAGAACACTTCGTCACCATCTGGCAGTGTCGTTTTGGAAATTGTGGAACATTTGGGAGGTGAAGCCTTGCTATAAGAAGTATATGGAGGGGGGCAAAGGGGGACACTTTGAAGTTATAGAGGCTGGTTCCACTTCCTGTTTCTCCCTACCCCCTTTTCTGAAAATATCTCCCCAACTTATTGTGGGTGGACAAAACATGATTGGCCAGGCTCACATCCCTGCTGGCTTTTCTTCCCCACCATGAGGTCCTGAATGTCCCCTGGAACTGAGAGTCAAAATAAAGCTTTGCTCCCCTGAGTTGTATTCCATCAGGACAACAGGAAATTCATTAACATACATGGGTCCTCAAGACTGAACTCTGGTCATGCTCTAGCAAGCCAAACAAGTGGCTGCCTGAGTATTTCCCCAGTTTCCTATTTAAACTGTCAGTGGGTTAAATCATGTAGTTCAGGAGTGAATCGATTTTTGGATGGACAGACCATTGATCCAGGCTTGGGAAGCCTCACTGCATATTGACATGATTTTTTCAAAGAGAAAATGCCAGAAGACAGTTTCAAAAACAGGTAATAAAATTAATTAAAGGCAGAATGAATCAAGGCATCTATTGTATAGACACACGACCCCCCCCCCCCCCATAGGAAGCAATCTGTACAGTTTTAGAGTCCTGGCTAAAGAGTCAAAACAAAACCCAAGATTTTAGAACTACCAATACCTCGTAAAGCTGCTGTAATTTGACTGGATAAACTTTAAAAAAAAAGATAATAAGTGAAAAGAACAAAGGACTGAGAAAACATCTATGGCCAACCATAATTCTTGAAGAAAGTTAAAGATGACAAGCCCTTGAGGTAGAAATAAAAAGGCTTCATAGTTAACAGACACAAGGGAAAGTCAGTGGGTTACTAAAGATAAGGACATTGCAAGAGACAAAAGAGAATCAGAACAATAAATCTGTCATTTGGTTTAATATGGTAAAAAGAAAATCAGATACTTGGAAGGGAGCTTTTGTAGCTAAAGGGCAGAAAGAAAAAAATAAAACGTATAGGGAGTACAAAGTAAACAAGAGCAAGGAAGAAAAATCCTGGCCAAAAGAAGGTCAGAAAAAAAATGTAAATGAAATAAACAAGGAACTAAAGGAATAGTTTGCATATAAAATAAAGGAATGCATTGTCTGTAAGTGGGGGCTGAAAGGGCAGACTAGAGGTCCAGGGTGGTTGACTGCTTTTTCCAGAGGTAAAGTAATCTTAGCCTTACAAAGGAATGCCGAAGAGACCTGGTTGTGACAAGGTTAATGCATGGGCAAAGCCAGGTTTTGAATGAATTGATCATCAAGGAAAATAAGATGCAAGAATGACCACAGGATGTGAAATAAGGAAAAGTGGGCGGGGAGGGTGGTGCTGGAGAGATGACTCAGTAAAAAGGCTCTTTTCCTGCTCTGTCAGTGGACATGAGTTCAATGCTAAATATCTGCCCAGTTGTAGTGGCATTTCAATTGTATTTTAATAAATAAAGCTTGCCTGAAGATCTGAGAATAAAACAATCAAACTGGTCAGTCTTACAGACAAGGTAATGGCAATTACTTTTAATTACCATTAATCCTAGTAGCCACACTGGTTGCCATAGAAACTGGGAGGTGCATGACTTTAATCCCAGTGGTTTATGTCTTTAATCCACAGACCTAGAAAAAATTCGAAAATGAGAGGAGACAACTCAGAGAGTCTCATTCTGAGATTTCTGGAGGCAGAATCATCATTTCAGACTGAGGTAGAGGTAAGCGTCATTGACTGAATGCTTTACTTTTCAGGTCTTCAGGTTGAATCCCAATTTTAGTTTTTGTTTCTAATTGTGCATCTTGACACCCAACGTGGGGCAAGAATTTCCATGTAAAGCCAGGAAACCTTTTTTAAAAAAAGATTCTAGACAGACAAGAACAGAGTCAAGTGCAGCTTCTATATTAACTAATGACAATAAAACATATTCACAACATACAGAGAAGAACCCCACATCATAGAGCGAGGCTCCAGGGAATTCATGTTCTCTTCTGGTCTCCTCAGGCACCTGTATGCACATACACATAAGCACACATGAACATGCAAACTTACACAAACAAAAGTAAAATAATAAAAAAGAAGAAAGAATGAAAATTTGCACTCAACAGTCACAATCACATGACTGTGAAGTTATTGCCCTAAGACCAACATAATGTACTGACTGGGAAGAAATGTCAAAGACTGTAATTCAGAGAAACTGCCTCCAAGAAACACAGTTGAACAGTATAGGTCTAGCAGCTCAATGCATGGTACCTGAGTAAAATTAAGGAAATGTCACTGAAAAAACTTTAATGCAGTACTTGCAACCCTTCGGTACAGTTTCTCGTGTTGTGGTGACCCCAACCATGAAATTATTCTTTCTGCTACTCCATAACTGTAATTTTGATACCCTTAGCAATTGTAAGGTAAATATTTGTGTTTTCCCGTGATTCTGGGGTCACAACCCACAGGTTGAGAATGTCTGTTTTAATTACACTACTCAGTTTCTTTTAACCTAAGTAAAATGAACTCTCTGAGGGGAAGGGAAGACTTTAGGAGTCTTGTTTACTAGCATGTGGGAATTCTAGAAGGCTCTTCAGAAAGGAAGGTTAACAGAGTCTCTGTCTGGACCATGGAATCAGCAAAATATGGGAGGAAGCAAAGAGTACAGATGAATGAGCATACTGTCCTAAAATTCTATCGTTAAACACTGGAGTGACTAGAAGGTTGTCAGAAGAAAATAGCTGCAATATTTTTTGCTACTAAAATTTTAATAGTACATTTGTAGATTTTAGTGGGCCAAGAACCTTAGGATGCAGGATGCAACTAATTGGCTTCAGGATTCCAGATGGAATTCCGAATAAGTTTTCCAAAGCACAAATATAATGCATGGTTTCTCACCCAACATAATATTTGAGAGACTGCTCCAGGTTCCAAATCGAACATTATGCTTGCATAATCATCTGTGTGCCTGGGAGCAGCAGGTTGCAAAAATGAACACTTAGGGAGAAAAGCGTTTCCACTAAGGCTGGACCCTCTGAGAAAAGACTAAGAAAATGCATGTTCTACTCAGAATCAGGGATCATTCCCAGGTATAAAAGAATAAAGACTCAGTATTTGCTAAGTATTTATTGCTTCTAAATATGAGGCTAATATGTAAAAGAAATTTGGAATATAGTCAAGGAAAACTGATAATATAAAAAAATGACAATTCCAGAGAGTAGTTATTAAAATTAAATGAAACACTAAACAGAAAGACAGACAAAGAGGAATGTTCAAGGGGAAAAGGGGAGGGGAAAGTGGAGGATTAAAAGACATGAGAATCAGCAGTAACATTTGAAGATGCTATGCAACTCTGGACATGAGTCAAACACTTTACAGAAACAACTCTTCAAAGAGATTGAAAGACCTGACTTGCATATCAGATAGAAGCTAGTTTGTAAATGTTTTGTAAGAATAGGGAAAGAAGTTTAAAGTTTTGGATTTTGCATAGCTGTTTCTTTTTATATTTTGACAATTTGGACACAGTATCATAAGGTTAACAATAACACAAGTACATTCCCTTTGCCGTTCTTCTGACCTTAGTAAACAAATTGTTAAAATAAATAGAAATGATGGGGCAATATTATGGATGTGACTGAGCTATGTATAATGGTCAGAAAGAAAAGAGCTCATTATAAAGACCACAAAATGAATTTGCTCCCCTATGAATAATGGAACAACAATGGAAATGGAATTATTTTAGGCCATTTTTTCTTTCTTTCCTTGGACAAATGGGTGTTCATTCATCTTTGCTAAAGACATCTTTCATTCAAAATAGCAAGTATGCATAAAAGAAACAGATTAGTTAGGCTCATGATTTTGGAAGTTACAGTATACAAGCTCGATTGCTTCTGAACCTGTGGGAGTCAACATTATAACTGCAGCAGGAACAGAGCACAATCATTTCCTTTATTTCCAGAAAGGAAAGCAGAGAGAGAAGAGGGTTGGAATCCCACCCTCTGATGGATGCACCAATAACTAGTTTTCTCCTCTTTAAGACTCCATCATTTCCCTATATGTAGAAGCTAGTTACAAGTATACAAGACACGACCTTTGAGGGACACTGAAGGCCTACACTACTGCATCCAGATGGTAGGCACACCAGTTCAATTCTTTGGATAGAGCCATAGTAATTCATAGACATAAAGAGAAGAAGTTCACCTACAGGGTGTTTACTTGCGTTCTGGTAGTCTGATACACTTAAATATTTCACTTTGTAGAACCCAACCACAGTACTTGCTACCAATGTGGGTAAAATGAATTTGCCAATGGAATATGCATAAATTTCAATGCTTTTGAATTCTATTTAACTTATAGAACAATCACACCTTTCATTTATTAATATTTAGTTCCTAATTCTGAAGGATTTTAGACTATTTTTATATGAGTCTTTGTCCCCATTTATATATAGTCTGCATATATATGCCTAGTGCCTAAAGCATCTGTAACTGGGCATTTGGTAGCCTGGAACTGGAGTCACAGACAGTTGTGAGCTGCCATGAGGGTGTCGGGAACCAAATCAAATCTTTAGTAAGAGCAGCAAGTGTTTTTAATCATCGAACAACCTCTCTAGTCAATTAATTTTATGTATATATGTATATAAATATATATATGCATATACACACATATAAATATAAAATGAAAGTTTTTACTATTTAAAGTTTTTCATCTGTGAGTCTATTAGGGATTTAATGAGATTGGAGTTTCTCGGGAATTGACATGAGGTGATAAAAAAGGCTTCACCCACCGCTGGAGAAACAGCATTTCCTATATGCGGGACTCTTCTTTTCTCTCTCCATTCTATCTCCAGTGTTTTGATTCAGTGCTGCAACCCTTTCATCCTGCTACCGTGAGAACCAACACAGCATTTGCTTTTATATAACATGACTGTTCAAGAAGAAATCTAGGGATGAAAAGATAGCCAGGGGAAATGCTAAGATGCTGTTAAAGTTAAAATTGAAGAGAAACCTTTTAAGAATCCAATTTCCAATTTGCAATTACTTCCACTATAACTACCATTAAAAATTGTTTTCATGTCACACTTTGGCTTCTTTGCACAGAGATGAAAAATGCCTGCACCGCATAATGAAGTATTCAGTATAAGCTGCCATATACAACAACAGAAGTTTGTGTGTGTGTCTTTGTAAATAATGAGAAAGAAAAAAAAAATCCTTGAACTTGGAATAAGACTATTCAAAATACAAGCACCATATAACATGGCTCAAATGAACTCTGAAAAAAGAGAAACACGAACTGTAGCAAACTTTTGCTCTGGTAGTCTGCATTACTCAAAGAAATTTGGTAAAATACACAAACTATTTTACAGGTGGGAATTTTCAAATGAAATTTGAACAAAAGTTAGCACTTCATATGCCTAACTACACTTTCCAAAATAATTTTCTACATCATAGTAAAAAAAAATCAAATAACATGTTGCTAATCTCTACAATTTGGCAGGTTATCCTAGATATCTAACACAGAGTAACTATGAACGCGGGAAACTAGGCAAACACTCAGGGATCCTGCATGGGACTGACCTAGGACCTCTGCATGTGTGTGACAATTTTGTAGCTTGGCCTCTCAATAAGGTTTCTAACAGTGAGGGCAGGACCTCTCCCTGTCACTTAGCTGGCTCTTGGCAACCTGTTCCCCATGGTGGAATACCTGGCCCCACCTCAGCATAAGGGAAAGAACTCAGTCCTGACTCAAACAGATGTGCAATGCTTTGGGCAAGCCCATGGGTGTCCTGTTCCTTTGTGGATGTAGATGCAGGAGGGATGGATAGGGAGAGGAGTCCATGGAAAAGAGAAAGGAACAGGAAGAGAAGAGGGAGGGGAAACTGATCGATATGTAAAATAAATGAAAAATGCTATTTAAACAAATAAAAAGTGAAAGCAAGTAATATTTATTTAGATTTTTAAAATATTTTATTAGCTCTGTGAGAATTTATTTCATGCATTTTGATCATATTAATCATTTTCCCCAGTCTCACGTCAGATCCACCCCCATCCTGTACTCACTCAAATTTGTGTCCTCATTTCTTTTTGAATTTTTACACCAATGAATTCTATTAATGCTATCCATGTACTCTCAGGCATGTGACCATCAACTAGAGTGTGTTAGACATATCAGAGTCACACTATTAAAGAAAATCTAACTCTCCATAAATGGGAACATTTTACTCACTGTTGGTGGGATTTCAGCCACTATTAAATCAGAGTGGGGAGTCCTCAAATTTCTAGAAATAATTCTACTACATGATCCAGCTACACCACTCTAGAACAGACAGCCAAAAGACTCACCATCTTATACAGAGGTATTTATTCAGTCATGATACTGCTGCTCTATTCACAATACTGGGAAATTGAATCAGTTTAGGAAATCTACCAATATTGATGCATGGATAATAAACACAGTACAGCCGGGCGGTGGTGGCGCACGCCTTTAATCCCAGCACTCGGGAGGCAGAGGCAGGTGGATCTCTGTGAGTTCAAGACCAGCCTGGTCTACAAGAGCTAGTTCCAGGACAGGCTCCAAAACCACAGAGAAACCCTGTCTTGAAAAACCAAAAAAAACAAAAACAATAAACACAGTACATTGACACAACTGAGATTCACAAGTAAATAAACGGAGCTGGAAATATCATTCTGAGTGAGGTGATACATACACAGAAAGTTAAATGTAGTATGCTTTCTTTTATTTGCGGTTATGAGCTTTAGGACATAAATATGTGTATTGCATTTGGAATAGCTGCAGAGGTGAGGAAAATAATAAGGGACCATGGGAACATCTTCATGGAAAGAAGATAGGCAAAGTGATATAAAATGCTAAAGGAAAATAATGGACAAGGAAGGGCCAAATGGTTTGTGGGATAGGAAGAGGTGATAGAGAAAGGGATATAGGAAAGGATAACTAACAGGACAGAACTTCTGAAAAAGTCATGTGAAAAATTATTATTGCAGAAGATTACTAAACAGTATAAACAGATATAAATATGAGGACCTGACTTTGCAAACTTCATTTTAAAGAAGGGGCTGTATACCATAAAATGAATGAGCTGGCGGTAAAGGAGCTAAGGAGCAGGTCTATAAAATTTAATGAGGTCCAGATGTTCTTGGGAGGTATCCTGTCCTTGAAGATGCCTTCTCAGTTATTAATGGCTCTTTGTTAGGTTTGCCACTTAACGTTGGCAGTAAGTGTTTTCATCCTCTGTCTTGTTTAGTTCACTTTTCTGTTTTCTGTTTTGTGATACACTGAATCTGAATCAGTGAAGTGACCCATTAAAGGTCAGTGTTTGGGGACAGCTGGCATGAGGCTCCAGAGGATGTTCTTAGAATCTCCTGGAATCCATTTGAACAGGATCGTGGAATCCTCTGCAGTTTGTTTGATCAAGGAAGGAAAGACTATTATTGGCATGGTTGAGTTGAATGGTTGCACCCTTCTGAATGTGCCAAACTCTCGCTGTTTTTAAACCTTTGCTGGTCTTTTGTGATGTCTGTGTTTATCTGTATGTATGTATGTTTCAGACTGACAATGGGACAGACGATTTCCTCCACTAGGACAGAGATTGAGGGGAGGGAAAAGGGACTGCCCATGAGGAGGACATAGCAGGGGCAATGCTACCTCCACTGCTGCTGGCTGTGGCCTGGTCTCACACCATATCTCTGAGATTGGTCTGACGGAGCAAAACACATTGTCTGGAACTGTGGGAAGTACAGGGTGGTAGATGACCTGGGGCTTGGGAGTAATAAACTCTTGAGCCTGTTTGGTCCCTGAGTCCTTCTGGAGGTGGTAACTCAGGCACTCAGCTGAGGCTCAGCTGAGGTGGCCCCAAGAGCAGAGGCAGTACCTGGGGCCCAGTGGATGGTGAGGATGGTGTGCCTTCAGCTAGGTGGAGGGCAGAGGTCCACAGGTCAGAACAGCCATGGCATAGCTGGAAGTGTAGGAAATTGATGCAGTAAGAAGCCTGGGGTCACAACTAGGAGCAGCCCAGTGGTTGGCTCTGCCCAAGGAGAGTACTCATATACACACCATCCCTGGGCCTCTGGCCTCAGCTGGGCCACACAGTCCAGGAGCTGTCGGGGAAGGGAACATTTTCCCCCAGCCCCTTCTGCTGCCAGCCATGTCTCTGTATTTGGATGGCAGGTCGTTTAAAAGAGAGAGGAAGCTGAGAGTTGCTGTCTCTAGGAGCTAAACTACTGAAAAAAGAAAAACAAAACAAAAGCAGAAAGTTTTTGGTAAAGAATGGCCAAAAATTTGGACTTGGCTTACATGAACAAAATAAAACTAGTTAAAAAGTTAACCAGTATTTTTAGAAAATATACCATTCTCTGGCAGCTAAATTTTGTAATCTAACCAGGTAATAATGGTTAAATGCCAGAGCCAGTTAATAGTATCCAGAAGTACTGGCTATAATGAAATAAAGCAAGCTATAGGACATTTGTGCTTACAAAAATGTATTATATTGTTAATACTTAGACTTAAAATAAAAAGCTAAAGTTAAAGTTGCAACCATGAGCACCAAATGCTAACCAAAAACTGGAATGTTCCATTTCCTGTAATAGAAAAACAACAACCTAAGTAATCTGGTAAAGGGCTTGAAACAGCTTCTAAGCCCATGAATCTCAATCCTTTGATTATTGTACAGGACTAGCCTAGAAGCAGATGTTTAAACTGAGATTCAGAACATTAACAAAACTTCAGTTGTAAAATAACAATGGAAATCCTGTACTGAAAAGTCACAATATTAAAAATATTAAAAACCAAAGACTTAAAAATGTATCTCCTTACTCAAGGTCTATTCATGTTTAAAAATGTATGTCTAACTTTCTTGTCTTTGCTAACTTTGTCGGGCTTGTAGAAGAATGAAAATAGATCCAGATCTATCACCATGCACAAAACTCAAGTCCAAATGGGTTAAAGACCTCAATATCAGTCTGAACACACTGAACCTGATAGAAGAGAAAGTGGGAAGTACTCTACAACACACGGGCACAGGAGACCACTTCCTACATATAACCCCAGCAGCACAGACATTAAGGGCCTCATTGAATAAATGGGACCTCCTGAGACTGAGAAGCTTCTGTAAAGCAAAGTTTTTTTTTTAAGTCATATTTTTTATTAAAATCTTGTTTAGTTCCCTGTATATGTTTTTAAAGTCAAGCTTAAAACAAGTGACTAGTCACCCAGTTTGTCTAATCAGAGATACCTAGGCAGCTCTAAAATACTCCAGAGATTGAAGAAATATGGAATTTAAAGTGATAATTTAAAAAATTATATCAGATAGAGATTTCTAGATCCTATCAGGAACCCAATGTCTCCAAAATAGATTATGGGACACCACGATGTCTCCACCTGGATGATGACTACTCTGACCACTGGGCAAGATGCCCCAAAGCTACAACCTGCTGCCAGGACCCAGCCCAATCTGTGGACACTGGAAAATTGAATGCACCACTTTTGCTTAGACAAAATAAGATTAGTCTTTTCCATATCCTTCTTCCACAAGAATCCATTCCTTCATGTGCCTGGGAAGCCTACTATTCTGGTACTTCTGCCTCTAATGCTATGGAGACTTGGGTATAATTGTATATGTATTGGTCCCGGTCATTTTTAATAGATTCGGAAGCTATTTGGTCTGTACTTAAGTATAATTTATTTATCTTTCTGAGATCTCTGACAGTATTGATTGCTAGGCTAACTCTAGATTTGTTAGCTTGACAAGATTAAAACAAAGCTTTAAAATATATAAAGGTCTGAAGATATAAAAGCTCATGAACTTTAAGGGTCTCAAAAATAATTTAAGATATAAATACAATGATAAATAAATAATTATAATTCTGATAAGCTGGTAGAGCAATGACTGCTTACTGTTTGGGTCACAAGCTCAAGAAATTAAATTTAGCCGGGCGGTGGTGGCGCACGCCTTTAATCCCAGCACTTGGGAGGCAGAGGCAGGCGGATCTCTGTGAGTTCGAGACCAGCCTGGTCTACAAGAGCTAGTTCCAGGACAGGCTCCAAAACCACAGAGAAACCCTGTCCCGAAAAACCAAAAAAAAAAAAAAAAGATATTAAATTTATTTTGGTTGTCTTCTGAATATAGGCTTACATGCTTTAAGCTCAAGTCTATGGTTTTTGATAGGACTCAAGATATGAGTGTATTTCTGCTGTTTTACAGACAACTGTTAGCTGCTTTTTCATTGTTTTCTTATTTGTTTGTTTGTTTTTTCGATATAGGTTTTCTCTGTTTTGTTTTGAAGCCTGTCCTGGAACTAGCTCTCCTCGACCAGGGTAGCCTGGAACTCATAGAGATCCACCTGTCTCTGCCTCCTGAGTGTGAGATTAAAGTATGCACCACCACCTCCTGGCTGTTCCTAGTTTGAATTTGTCTCAACAGGTCTCCACCAGGCTGGCAGACACATCTAAACATCAGTCGCTTACTACAATCTGCTCTAAATGACTGTGAACCCTGGACTTGCTGAACGCTGATATGAACCAAACCAGCCCATGTTAATAATGCTCCCAGATTCTTCAACAGGCTCAGGAAACCAGATGCTTCTGATAAATCGTCCATTGCTTGAATTCCCTTTTTGTTTTTGACTAGCATTTCAGTTTTGTTAGCCCCTAAAAGCAATGTCCCAAAGTCAACCGAAAGCAGTTACAGAAAAGAATATGGTTGTCCTGAGATCCATGGCTGAGATGCTAAGAAAAGAATGCTCCCTTACATAGGGAGATCATATGCAGCTCTGGGTAAAGGGATGCTGTTTCTATGTTCACCATTCAGGGGTAGTAAAAATCCATGGCCAAAATTAAAAATGGACTGGCCAAATACAAAAGGGAACGTGAGGCAGATCAAGGAAGACTGTTGGGTCCCCTAGTCATATTAATCTCACTCCTAAAGCAAGATGATTGGGCTCTCATAGTCATAAGATAAAGGAGGGAATATGAGGACCTTACTTTGCAAACTCCATTTTAAAGGAGAGGCTTTATCTTGGGGGGGGGGGGTAGCTATCAGCACCAGAAATGTGCAGCAATAGCAGAAATGTGAAAGGATAGCTTAAAAATAGCCAATTAAGAAGCTAAGAAGTAGAGCCATAAAATTTAACAAGATTCAGATATTCTTGGGAGGCATCCTGTCCTTGAGGATACATTGTGAGTTATTAATGGCTCTTTGTTAGGTTTTCTTTTTAAAAAACTTCATTTATTAAGTATACAGTGTTCTACCTGCATATGTCCCTGCATGCTAGAATAATAGGGCACCATATCTCATTACAGATGGCTGTGAGCCACCATGTGGTTTCTGGGAATTGAACTCAGGACCTTTGGAAGTGTAGCCAGTGCTCCTAACCTCTGAGCCATTTCTCTAGGCCCTCTTTGTTAGGTTTTTCACACCCCAAAACTGACCAATGGTTTCAGAAACTACCTTATTCTTACCCAATCCCAAAACAATAGGACATGAACTCCCCTAATTAGGGCATTTAAAAGTTCTCTGCTCCCAAGGTTCCCTGCCACACTTTCCATACCCACCATGCTGGAGTGCTAAAAAGGTGATGATCCAAACTTGAGTTTGCATATTAAAATTCCTCATGTAATTTGCATTAGAAATCTGGCTCTGTGAATTCACCTGGGAACCAAAATCTTGGACATAAATCTTGGACAACAATGTCCCTACTAGACAATACAGGGTAACAAATAAAAGCACAATGTTAGGGATGGTCTACCCATTTTGGAATTGTTGGTCAGCGGTACTCATAGACCCCAAATATTACAAACTATTTTTATTGCTCTTGGTTACTTCCATAAAGTGACAGTTAAGTCCTATTGTTGAAGCTATCACAAACGTGAGTAGAAGACATGGACAATTCAAGTTGGTTTTTGCCAGCAAGCTTCATTCCTACTGGTTAATTACACTGACTGATGAAAGAGCAAAGGTAATCATCAATTGTATACAGCTATCAACCCTGAAAGCCACCGTAGCAGCCTTCCTGGAAATATAAGCCCACTGGTGCCGTAGTAACACATATCTTGGGAATAACCACAAGATTTTGATTGGTTCTTAGACCCATTCTACAAGAAGGAACCAACTCCTGGCATAATTACTAGGACAAGGAGCTGTGGCTAGAGATATCACAGGCTTAGAACAGAACCTATTAATATTGTTCTGCAAATGAGATATAGGGTTAAAATCACTCTTAATAACTTCTTGTTACAGATATAGCTTAGTGCTTGTCTCTGACCTCATGAAAGGGGCTGCTTTTAGCAATAGAGGGCAGTCAACATGGAGAAGCACAACTACTCAAGGTGCACAGAATTAAAAACTTCAACGTGTTCAGGCTAAATGGGACACATAGAACAAAAACCATTCTCTCAAGGTTCATGGATAACCTTCATGGATAGAAGAGGCCAAGAGGTGACAGACGTAGAGGATTACTTAAAAAAAATGTTTTCTAGACACAATAAATCAGTTTAATTCAAACCACTCAAATATTCAAAGCAAGCTGAACCCAGAGAAAATTTCATCAAAGAATGGGGATGGAGGGCATGAAGTGTACTAGCCCTGTCTCGTAAGTAATAGTTACTCAGCAGCAGTTAGTATCCAGGAACAAGCTAAGTACTTTTTAATAATTAATTTTTTTTCTACAAAAGGACTCGAACAACATGAAAGATGAAACAACTAGTCTATGCTATACAACTTCCAAATGATGAAGCAGGAGCACAAATTAGTAAGGATGGTTAAAAGATTGTGCCCTAACAGCTCAACATTACCAGCATTTCAAAATGTTTGACCTTTTCCTTCTAATTATTTAATTACCTATCATGATGCCAGAAACCGACAACTTCCATCATCTATTAACATTCTGTATCATTATTCAGGTGGCTAAGTATCATGTTTTGATTTTAGAGTCCTAATTTAGCTAGAAACTTATATGATTTAGCTTTGAAGGTTTTATTTATAATAATTTATGAAGATGTATTTATATAACTATCTGATATAGAATTTTCACTTTTTTATTTCAGCCTTATTTATAATGAGAAGTGCCATAAATGACCACAAATACACAATTATAGCCATTTAATATTTACATTTACATTTTTAAAAGATCATTTTCCTTTTAATTTTAATAGAAAGGAGAGGTACAAGGTCAAAAATAAAGGCCCACAACAAAGCTAAGAGCTGGAAATTTTGCTTCAAAGTGCTGACATGCTTCAGTACTCCTAAACATCTAACTTGCTTCAGAGGAAAATGGATTTCTAGTTTCAAAAACACACTGGAGCTCTCTAACTCAATGTCTGCCTCGCTCATCCTTGATAAAAGAGCGTTGAAAATTACTATCATCATAATCAGCATAATCAATACTCTGAAAAGACTGCACACATCAGCTGTGATAGAGTAAGAGATGCACTCTCTCTTTTGTGAATCTAAGCTGCCATTTCAAGCGAGAGCAATTTTGAGCACCTTGAATTTTTCAGTGTACCTTCTGCAGGCTATTTGAATGTGGTATTTGAAGTATTTTAATGAAATGTGATATTCTCTGCTTTTTGAAAAAAAAAGATTAAGTGGAGAAAGAGAGAGAGAAACATATGAAGTAAAAATTATTGTCCCTGAGGGTAGGATACAAAAAAGTGATTACTTACTTGCAACAATAAAATCTGGATGCTGCTTATTTACCTTATTAGCTTTTTCTAGAGGGCAACAGTCCATGTGTGATTTGTTTTCTTCATTTATACAAACATTTAGCAAAAAGCTAAGTTTTGCTAACAAAAGAGGAACACTGGCTTATTGCACCGTTTTGTTGTTTTTCTAAAAATAAAAAAAAAATGTGTTTGTTTTTATTGTTACTGCTAACACAAGTGCGATGTCAATTTCCTTGTTTTACTGCTCATTTGCTCCGGTTTTGCCAGTGATGCAAATGCACAGTGGTATAAAACTGCACATGGAAATGTGAAAGGAGCAACGTGATGCTCTCCAGTCAGCCCTACTGCCAACTTATATATTGAAATTATGTGGAAGCCAGCTAACCAAATAACAGCACATAAAATACCTATGGCAAATATAAGTTTTGAACATATTTCTGGTGTACCATAAGAGATATGCATTATAAGCCATCAAATATACTCAAGTTTGTTTCTACTAACATGGCATTTTGACATTTAGGAATAATTTTTTTTTTAGGATGTTCATCAAAAAGACCCCAGAGATATATACTTAAAAACAAGTATCAGCATAAGAGTGAAAATCTAGCAGTGACAATAAATCCTAATTAAATAAATATCAAGCTGCATATTCTGGAGTATTTTACTACGAAAAATAATGTTTTATAAAAAGATAGAGTTCATGGTAGAGCAAAATATACCAGAACCTGTCTCAAAGAACAAAAGCATGTACCACAGTATTTGTAGTCTAGAAATACTAGGATACAATCATAACTTTATTAAAAGTAAAAAATAAAATCATATGCTTTATTAGCAAATGAATATTTTATTCAACCTAATAATATTATTTCTGTTCTGAAGGTATCTTTGGGATACTCACAAGTCAAACACAAACCCTGTTTTTGTTTGAACATAACACTGTCACAGTTACTCGAAGAAGTCTCTCTATTTTATAAATAAAAAATATGGTATATGTGTTTATGCTAGTGATGTTCATTAGTATATGAAGCATCCTCTATCTTTTTTACTAATTCTAGGTTGTGAAGAAACCTAACCACTTTCTTATTCACTATGGTATTTACTGAACTCGTACCCTGGTATTATCATATTTCATTTTTAAAAAGTTTCCTATTCAAATCAGTTACTCAGAAACAGCTGACCATGTTCCTACAATCCTTCAGAAAGCTAACACCAAAAACTAAAATGACTAGTTTTCCTCTTTATTTCGTCATTCCAATACCAGAAAAAGAAATGCAAGCATTGATGGTTTTAAAATACTAAGAACATTTGTTGAAGTGGTCAAGTCAGTATTGAGAGGAATAAAGCCAAATGTACTATGGTCTTACAAACTTTTATCAGGTTATGGATATTCTCCGGAATAAATATACTGATCAAAATTATAAAAGGACAGAGAGGGAAAAAATTACTATATAAGAATCCCACATGTACCATAATTGATCAATAGTTGCCTACTATTGACAGTTAATAGTATGTTTATTAATATGCATAACCAACTCTATTTGTCAGATGACTTGTCAAGAAAGAGACTTAATTCCAAAATTCCAGGAGTGAGAGCTGGTGTTAGATGACAGCACTTGACACTCTCTTCCTCCTCTAGAGCTTGCATGCCTACCAAAGAACACAACCCTCAAACACTGCCTCTTCTCCAAATAATTTAGGACATCCTGTTCCTGGTAAAAATCATCTCTAGAGTAAGAGTACAAGGCATGCTCTATCACTCAAAATCCAGTGGTTGGTAAATCATTATGGTGATTTTTGAGGTCACTTGACAGCAGTGGAGACCTTAGCCAGTTGTAGTTTATAGGCTCCTTTATATACATCACCTCAACACCAAAAGTCTCAAATCCACTGCCCTGACTCTCTGTGGTGAAGTGATTTAACAAAGAAAATGTTGAGATGTAACTCAGGCTGACACATACGGGTGATTCTGGCTCCCAGACGGCTGGGGCAGAAAGATGCTTCGCACATCCTAGGCTAGAGAGTACAACCTTGTCAAAAACAAAAGCAAGCAAACAAAAAGCTTTATTTTTCAAAGCTAAGTCAAAATATCATTTCATGAGGGAAAATTTGGGTGCTTCCCCTTTTCAGAGGGCCCTGGAAAAAGAAAGTACAATGTATATTATGTTGTAAGTTCTCTAAAGGAATTCAAGAACAATCTTAGATGGGACCATTTTGCTTGTCACACAAGCTAGCATACTTAATGAGGTTGTAATTGCCTCAGGAAACTGCTTGTAAGTGAAGGATAACAATCAAATGATTAAAGAATTGCAATCTGACTCAGAGTTAGAATCTGGATTTTTCCACAATATTCATATTCACTGCCTAATCTCTCCACAGAGCACGCACACTTTTCCCTCATAAACCAACCCAGTTTATTCACACTCCCCAAAGTCATCCTATCCTTCAGACTGGAAGTTTACCTCAGTCCTGGGGGCTGAACAAACATGGCCTAAGAAAATGTAGGAAACTCCTTGCTTTTAGGTTTGGGTAGATGAGAATATATCAGAATTCTAGCCAATAATTATGAAAAGTGAATCTGTTGCGCTACGTCTAGCTCAACATTTCTCTCACTTATGGGGAAGTAACCACAGGAGTACTCCTTTTCCTTGTCTCTAGACACTGCTATTGTTTGGCCCATCCATACCATGAGCCAATAAAGAAAGAAAGAGAACAAAAGCCAGAATGTACACCTGCAGCAACAGTATTTGGCCATGAACTAATAAATGGTTTATTCTTGGAAGTAGAAATTAAAACTATAAAGACACAAGAAAGTACATAAAAACATATCAGAGATCCTCAAGTCATTAATGTAATAGACGTATGAGTCCAAGGAAGTGGAATAACTCCCCCACTTTGGCACCATACAGTGATAGATACCTACCAGTGCAATAGCAAAGGCCACATAATGATGACCTGTCATCTGGTGCCAAGAGTGTGTACCAAAGACTCACAGATAAAGAATCCTAACTCTCACTGGTATAACAGGCTTTCTTTTGGGCCACCAACCAGCTCTAAAATTGTTGGGAGCCATACAACCTAGTCTTGGATCAGCATATGACTACCTGTCCAACAGGTTTCCTCAGGGCAAAACACCCACTCAAAAGGATTCTCCCTTGGCAAGGACCAGTAGACCAAAGGACAACACAGGAATTTGCAAAATTCTGGCAACTTGCAGGTCTTCTTCTCTCTCATTATGTTGTTGATTTTTTTGGGCAGTTTTTAGTTTTACTTTCTCAGTCACACACACACAGCAGCTGTAATTTTCTCTGGAAATTCTTTTCTTTCTCGAATACTTTACTAAAACTCAGCAGGGGACTAATGCATCACAAATCTCTTTTCCAGGCTTACTAACCACAACTCCTAATCCCGGGAACTTTTCTGACTCAATAGAGACAATTAGGTACATAAAAGAAACAACACTTGTAACATTAACCATGTCTCACAGTTCTGGAAAGGAGAATAGGGAAAAGGCCTCAGGAACACACATAGTGCCAACTGTTGAGAGTAAATTCCCTGGACACCAAGCAGATAGAATAAATTATAGTCTTTAGTCTTATCCAATGGGAAAAATGCAATATAAAATATGGGATGGATAGATACAACTTTGCCATACACAGGAGCTTACATTGGAGAAAGAAGTATGGTATAGTGGGATGGGAAAAAAGTACCTAATCAAAGTCTGTCTTTTACAGAGAGATTGAGACACGGGACCTCCTTGTAGAAAAGGGAACTGTATAAAAGCTTGTCTTGCAGACATTAAAGAATTGCTTGGGTTTGATTATTGTTGTCCTTAAGCACTGTATCCATTTCTATTAATTTTTAACTTTGTATCCACAAGTATCTGCTAGCTGCTGTAAGTGCTGTGAGAGCAGGGTATCTGGCTGGATAATGAGTTAAGTTTGCAAAAATGCAGAATCTATGTCTAGAGTAAGGTTACGTAGTGGGTAGAAAAGCATATTTGAGGTAACAATGGGGTCTTTTACAATGATTACTATGTATTTCTTAAAATATGATATATGTTTTGAAAGTCAAAAATAGGAGCCAATAATAAAGCTGTTCAGGTAAGTCTGGTAGAAAAAGCTCAGCTAAAGTTCAAGCTATTGGGGCCACTTGAGTACAGGCCACCTGGTGGTGAGAGTTTTCCCTTGCTCTATCACCCCTTACCCATGTCAGTACCTGAACCTGAGCAGAGGCTGCACCCAAGCAAGATACAAATAAGGACATGGAGACTGACTATTAGTTATGAACGCTCAGTCTTCTCTATGCTTGCTGCACTAGCTCTTATAACTTATTTTAACCTGTTTCTCTTCATCTATGTTTACCTCAGGTTTTTTTGTCTTTCTTTCATTCTGTGTGTCCTACTCTGTGTCTGTCTGGCTTTCCCCAGGCCTCTCCCTCTCTTTTCCTTCCCTCTCTCCCTTCCTGTCTCCCCTCCTGTCTCTTCTCCTCTCCTCTCCTCTTCTCTCCTCTCCTCTCCCCTCCTGTCTCCTCTCCTCTTCTCTCCTCTCCTCTCCTCTTTTCGCCTCTCCTCTCCTCCTCTTTCTTATCCTCTCTTTTCTTCTCTTTTCCTGAGCCTAAATTTCACCTACTACTTATTCTTTCTGCCCACTAGCCCTGCCTATCGCTCTGCTGCCTAGCTATTTGTCATTCAACTTTTTATTAGACCAATCAGGTGTCTTAGGCAGGCAAGTTAAAACAGCTACACATATCTACATAATTAAGCAAATGCAGCATAAATAAATGCTACATCCTTTAACATAGTTAAAGTTATATTCCACAACACACTGCGGCTCCAGCTCATCTCACACCCTGCTGCTAACAGAGTCTACACATCTGGACTTCCATGTGTGCATTCACCAGCTTCTTTGTCTATATCTAAACATGCTGCTCTTGCTCTGGACACAGTTCTGTCGTTTTGTTTGAACAGCTAACAGAGTGTCCACCTTCAACCTTGACTGTCCCATGGGCTTGATCTTTTTAGCAAGTGCCTCTTTCCTGCAACTAGTTTATTCACGATTTTATCAACACAACAACTCTACATCGTATCTGCCAGCCGACTACTGGAACATCTTCAATTCAGCTGTAGTCTCTTCCACTCATTTTGTAACAAGACATATGCAAATAGATTAACAGATGAATAAATTGATGGGTTGGTTTATAAAAAATTACTGAGTGATGTGTAATGTGTGATAAGAGAGTTAATATTAGTTATTAAGATCGAAATAATATAAATGCGTATTGACATCAACTTGAGTACCAAGATTATCTGGGGCATCGCTACAACACAAACCACCCCACCTTGTGAATTTACCTTTATTCCCTAAATTCTGACATTGTGAAAACACAGAAAATTGTTCCTCTGTTTCTAGCACAGAATGCTCATGACCATATTAACTAGCAAAGCTATCTGAACTGAATTTGCTGTAACTTACAAAAGAATTAAAAATTATTTGACTTTTACAAAAATCTTTAGACTTCATTTAGCGAAATTTTGTCTTTATATAGTAAAATGCCATGTGATTGCTTTAATAACCCACCCACAGTGTGAATATTGCAAAAAATCTATTCAAATCAGTTTAAATTCAATGTATTTAGCTCTCATGTATCATATTTACAAATCTGTATTCTATAGACTGTGTGAATGCATCATATATTCACTTTCTATGCATTAACTACATAATCTGTGCAGACTTTCTACCCTTAAATAGTAAAGTATTCAAAATATTTACCTGATTATTTAATTTTCTGAGATTAAAAAGAGCATAAGGCTATCTCATGCTTTCAAAGACATAAAAATGGGAAATTTATGATTTTCCTTACTGCTTGTTCAGTTGAATAAACTTTGGTCAACACTGAAGATGAGTGACTTGACAGACCTTTCCAGAAGTTAGATTTGTACATCAATTAGGCAGTAAAATCCCCCTCAAGGGCTTACAACATAAGAGTGGCAACAGTTTCACTGCGTGAACACAGCAAATAGCGAGACAAGTTGTTTCTCCTTTTGTGGTTCCCCTCCTCTCATATCCACACCCTCTGTTGTCCACTCTCGGTCTAAACAGAACCAGCAGAGTCTCTTATTGGACTGTGTTTCCTGTTCACATCTTCACTCTCACCAGCATACTGCTTCCAGTCCACAGGAGGCATGAATGGAGCATCCCTTTTCTCTTGCAAACCATGCACATACTTCAGAAATATTCACACAGTGACAGCATTGATCATGCAATCCTCTTATCCATAATCTTCTGCCAGTTTTTCTATGGAGAACAAAATTCGAACTCTTTCACTTGTAAATCCTTCTACAATTCCCCTGAGATACTTCACATATACTGTGGTATATACTTTAGTCTACTTGCAGTTTTGTCCTTGGACCTGCCCTGGGAAGGACACCAACTACAGATTTAGACTGATTCAATACATGAATTTTAATCTGTAAAAATTAATTTCCTTCTGGAATACTCTGTCCAAGAAGCTTTACTTCATCACTTCTATCAGGCCAGCCTGTGAAGCACATCCTAGTTTATGTGACAGCTCTTTTGTGCATCGTGTCTCCCTAAGTGTGAGCACATATCCTTCAAGTCCATCTCAATAGGAACAATACCTCACATTATACAGGAATAAAATTCATTTTGAGCAGAGCTTAGTGTGCACAGGGGAACTTCTTTCTTTGTTCTGCATGCATGTTTACTAAGCAGGAGATACTTAGAAAATACCATAGAAAGACTAAAATGAGCAAGGCAACACAATAATGTAGGATCAGTTTCATTCATCTTCTCATCAGAGAGGCATGAACTTATTATACACCTGAGAGTGACTACCTTCAGACTGCCTTCTGTATGTAGAAAAGTTGCAAATGCAAAGAGACACAAAAGCTTCTATATGACAGTAGAAAGGCAATGATAAACAGAAGTGGCGGATCGTGGGGCAAAAGTAAACAGGAAAGAATAAATTTGGTACCTAGAATGAGAACTGAAACACATGAGTCATTTCCTCTTTTGTAGAACTTTAAGCAACTCTATGACCCCAGGCTTGCCTTGAATTTGTGTTCTACCTCTCCCCATCTCCTGAATGCTGTTATTACAACTGTGTACCACCAGGGTTGGCAGGAATATGTGGTTAAAGACAGTGTATATCCTCTCCAAGGATTGGAGACATGTTTGCATTTTTTTTTCTCTAAAAAAATTACTATCCATGCTAACATTACAAAACTAAACAGACTCTTTAACTATTATAAGTACTACTCCGTGATTAAAAATAAAAGATTTCTTTGGAACCTAATGCACAAAATCATACCTTTCTGTTCATTCAAATCACATATTACTACCACAACATAAAACCACGTGAGACAGGGTTTCTCACTGGCTCCATGTCCACAGTGTCTAGGAAGAACCTGCTGCCTGCTGCTAAGCTCCTCGTGTAAATTTATGAATTCACTTTAGTAGTCACTTGAATTGTCACAGTATGATTTATGGACTGAAGCACATTCTGCTTTGCTATTTCCGAAGGAAATCTCCTCGTGAATATAAAATTGGGAATTGGAAAGACATTTTCAAATCAAATGACTTAAACTATAATATCTGGATATAAAATGAGCATTAAAACTACCTTATTTTTAGAAGATGGGGAAAAGGAGAAACTTAAATTCAAATAATGTGTTTATGTGGTGCACACAGATTCACAGCTATGATTTAGATTCTTATATTTAGGAAAAAATGTTAACATTATAAAATTATAATTCCTGGTGCTTTCAATGAGCTATTTTATTAACTAGTGTAGAAGTAAAAATGTATTGAAGATCTGGCTTTTTCTTCTTGAAAGTCATGTGTCACACCTGTAAACTACAAGCAAAATTCTGCCCTACAGAATACAGTAACTTTCAAAATATAGAGAATTAGTTTCAAATATTTCATTACTAAGTTGAAGTTGTTTCATGAGGAAGAATGACATAAGAAGGAGATGCAAGATAAACTCCAGCCATGATACAGCACCAAGACCCTGAAGCAGACACTGGCCTGTGAGACAAGGGATGGTTTCTGTAGAGAAGGCTAGAGATTACATTTCAAGAAGTATATGGAAAGAAAAGTTAATGAGTGAACATCACTGGTTGTTGAAGGAATGGTTTGGTTGTAACACAATAAATATCAGTTATAAACAGGCTTTATAACATGAGTAGTTTATGGTAAAATCTTCTCTGAGAAATGCATACAGGAAATAAGCCTTGGGTCTTCAGCAGGGCTGAAGAGCAGAAGGCAGGCTTGGAATGAAGGGGACCTTAGGCAAGTGCTGCAGTTGCATAAATAAGAAGCATGATAAGAATCAACCTTAAAAGAAAAGGTTAAGCTAAGAACTAAACAAGCTGTCAAAGTAACAAATACTGCTCTAACGTTTTGAAATGGAAAGATCTAGAGCTATTATATCCATACAGGGTGGTGTGGTGATAGATCAATAGAAAAGATGTTCTTATTTTATATTATTTATATCATAAATGAACAACAAAAGTTGGTTATAGAAATTATGTTAATTATACCAAGTAGTTAATATATATATCAATTATTTAGTATATATCCTATACACATACAGTTATATGTGCATATATGCATTCATCAATATAACTGAAGTTATATAAATAACTAAATTCAAACCATGACCAGGCTTTTTTATTGCTTGCTTGTATTTATTTAATTAGGCTTTCTGTATGTATTTGCTTAGCTGCACGTGTGCCATGTTACATGTATGGAGATCAAAGGACAACTTTTGGTTGGTTCTCTCCTCTATGTTTATTCTGGGGCTCACATTCAGGTCACCAAGGTTAGTGAAAAACACTTTTACCTGCGAGTCATCTTGCCAGCCTTTGACCAAGTTTCACTATATTATTAAATGTATAAAATTTATGTAAGGAATTTTTAAATAAAAGATAAAAAGTAATGTGGAATACATGTGTAACTTCAAGGGAACAATCCTTCCTAGTCATACAGTACTTGGCAGTGAAGGTGCTAGAACCATCTTATGAAACATGCTTTCTTTCATGATTGGAGAATAAGGAGTGATGTTCCAAAGTAGTGGTTGCCTTTAAATTGGAGCACCAAGGAAAATGACGTTTCTCCTGAAGTAGTTTATTTCTCATCCTATAAGACTGATGATGTTGGCTAACTTTGTGACCCATCTCCAGGAACTGTTTAAAAACCCATGGAATTCATACTTGGCACAAGGGTTAATATATCCAAGCAAATCTGGTCCATATACATCATGCTATTTTCTATGTGTTTAATGTCACTACATCTATTTAAAGAAATCACTGCCAATCTATGGAACAGGTGAAGCATATTAGTAGATCATTCTGAGTACCAAGTTCCTAATCAGATAATTGCACATGATCACAATTAAGACCCAGCACATCTCTGCAAGATAGTTTTCATTATCACAATCACACTGGTTAGAAAAATGAGTTCTATTGCATTAGAGTACAAATACTTCAGATATCACAACAAGAGGCAACCCTGGAAAGTTGTACTAGTAAGCACAATACCATCAAAAGTTAGTCACTGAACATTAAACAGAACAAAGAGGAGACCCTGACCAAAACTTCAGAAACAAACTCTACAGAAGCTTCAGAAACTTAATTCCATGATCTTAAATAATGATATTCCCCTTATGGTCAGTAATATTTTACACTTTCATCTGTTTTTTTTTTCATGTTATTTATTTGTTATAATCTTTAATTTTTTCCTTGTATGATAGATTATATTTTACCATATTATAAATAAAAATCAATCAATAAATACATGCAAATCTTTGTTTTGGTAGTTATTTGAATTTCAGTATTCACTGTCCAGACTGTCAAATAAATAATACCCTAGATGTAAGAAAAGAGAACCAACTTCAAAATTCCTAACTTCCTTCTAGAGCTGGATATTGTAATATTGGCTATGAGAATGCAGAGCTTTGATATTTTCTATGCAATGAAAAATCTTCACATTCATTTACATTTTATTAATTTTGTTGTTTAAAGGACATTTAGTCATATTTGTGTTTGTTATAAGCATATTTGGTAAGCATAATAATGAGATTCTGATTTTCTCCCTGTATCTTAAAACAACATAAGTATTTCCATAGAATCTGTGACTTATCTGTGAAATAAAACATGGGACAGGGTTTTTCTCAATTTGTGTGAAGATTAGTAATACATATAGAACATAATTAGAATGATACTTGACCATACTAAACTCTTTGTAAATGGCCAGTCTTGTGACAAATACTAAATTCAGTTTTATCATTCATTTTCTTTGTATAGTTTAACTTTTAAGGAGAAATGGGTGATTTACCACATCAACTCATTTGTGGGGAGAGAGCCAAGGTAAAGAAATGCTAAAAAGAAAAACCCTCCATCTATAATTTGCCAATGTAATTACCACATAGTATGTGTCACTTCATTAACATCACTCCTTCCAGGTACCTGTGCAGCTTGCTGATCATCCTTTCTTATTCCTATGGGAATGAGCATTATTTCCATTTTGACGAGCCTGAGATGGCAGATTGTCCATTATTAACCACACATCTGGCCCTGGTTGTTAAGAGCTAGTTGTTTTCAATATGTGGACAATCTAGGAGTATTTCCCCAGAGAGTTAAGCAAGGTTGAAATGTGTTAATCTCCTTTATCCCTATTTACACAGTGATTTACAAGATGGGATAAGCGTGCTCTTGTAATAACAGTCTTTCATTATGATTTTGTGTAAGTTCCCATGTTAGAAAACCAAAATCAAGCAGGCCTTTATTCCTCAGCTTTGCTGCTTATTCCTCACCGGGCTTTGAATATAAAATCCCTTTCTTAACATATCTAGATCCCGTGAAAGTGGGAAGCAGCTCAACTTGGAGTTCACAGAACTCACACGCTGAGGAAAATTTTTCTGATTTTAAAGTCGTGCAAAATATCTGCAAAAGTGCTGAACTGAAAAAGAACAATTAGAGAGAGAGGTCATGCTGACTCTGAACAAGAAAGGGGTCAAGTGTGGCTGGTCTACTGCTTGCCATGGTCCTTGGAGATACACTAAGCTTGACCGTTGTTTTCTGTTTCTGCTTTCTTCTGTTTGTCAAAAAAAGATGAAGATGAATAGGACCAATTCCAATTTCAGGTTAAAATTAAAGAGAAATATGTATTTGGTCTCCCTTTCCTGCTCATCATTCTCTGCATTAACTCAAAACATTGTCCTGTAATTTCTTTCTGAAACCTAGGGCTTTCCTGTCTCTAACTTCTTGATCTTCTACTCTCATCTTCACTTCCCAGTCAAAAAGACAAATTGAATACCATGGGTTCACTAACTGATTTACTTTAAATAAATTTTCTGCTTCCAAGTATCTGAAGGGATTTGATTCTTCCTTGAAATGACCCTACATCAAAGAGTCTCTTCAAAAGAGAACAGTTTGTTCTAGCTGTCCCTAGTTATTGGGGCATAAAGGACAGATGTCTAATCTGCTCCACGCCCTGTTTCTGTTGAAGCAGTTACGGAGAATCCAACTTCATCACAGTGTTCTATTTTGTTTTTGTCCTCTGTGGAACCAGAGTCTCCATTCATCAGCTTCAAGCATGTATGTCCCACTTTTCTACACAAGTGTCCACTGGCTCATATCTTCTAATACCCAGACCTGGGAGAACACAGGATGCTGACTCACAATGAACAAACCTTTAGATTAGAGAGAAACATGATTCAATACAAGATGAGAGCACACTTTAACCCCAAAGAACCATAATCTTTGTTCATTAGTGCATAGATGCTTAACTTAAAAAAGCTGGAAAGAGATCAGGGAGCCTGTAGGGGATCTGACTAAGTCCTCTGCATTTATGTTATGGGCGTATAGCTTTGTCTTCTTGTAGTCTCCTAATGGTAGGAACAGGGTGTGTCTGACTCTTTCACCTGCTTATGGGACCTTTTTCCTCCTACTGTGTTGCTTCATCCAATCTTGATGTGATGGTATGTATCTGGTCTTACTGTGATTTCTTAGGCCATGTTTGGTTGTTGTTACTGGAAGACCTGCTTTTTCTGTAGGGAGACTTGGGGTGTGGATCTGGGCGAAAAGAAAGGTGGGGTACAGACTTGGGGAAGGGGAGGAAGGGGAAACTGCAGTCAGGATATAATATATGAGAGAAGAATAAAAATTAAAAAGGGAAAGCTGTAAAACATAATTGAATACTATTAGAAAAGTTATCAATATCAGTGATATTTTAGACAATAAAAGTTAAGAAGGTAATTTGGATGATGAGGTGACTGGGATTATATACTGAAATTCTTGGTTCCACGCAAAGTAGAATCAACAACACCTAAATTTTAGTACTATAAATTAATTTCAAATATTTTATATAGATTAAATTCTTGGCAGATTATTTATCATTCATTTTACAGTAAAAATAAAGAATGAAGTACATATATATGCATAAATACATACATATATGTATATATGTATATAAAGAGAGATTTCCCTGCTTAGATCTATCTCCTGAATGCTCGGTCTAGTCAAACTGCTCCTTGACTTTCTCCAATTCCTAAAAAAACCCTTGTTCTCTTCTTCCAGAGGCACTTACATAAGGTGCTGCTTACCTTGAATTTTTAGTTTCTCAGGTCATTTATTAATTCATATCTTTATCCTTAATCTCAAAGTAAATTTGTTTGAAACCTTCCCCACACACTTTCTAGTCTGTTATACAAGACAACATAGTCCAATATCACATTCTCAAAGCACCTGATGATTTTCCACAGAGGAAAATCACTGTACCTACCATGATGGTGTTTAAAACTATTGTGACAGGTAAAACATTATATCAATTATAACAATTTTCTGACTCATTAAATTCTTCTGCACTGGATTTACAAAGGAACATAAAAGATGAGTTTTCTCATATTTTGTTTTTATTTCAAATTATCTAATATTTCCTTTTTTGATAATATGGCTGATGTTAATATCCATTTGACTTTCAAAACGAAGTTGAGGAGACAACTGTATTTTATTGTTATCAGTGGATGAACTATGCCACCATTTCACAATATTAGTGTTCATGTCTTTACTTAAACCGCAATTTAACTAGTAACTGATGGTTAAGATCCTTATAAACTAAGTGAACAGTCCATTAGGAGGGGGGAGGCAAAAGGAAAGGAACAAAATAGAGGCTAGCCTGGGCTGTATTGTGAGTTCCAGCTAAACCTGTTTATAGAGACCAGAATTTAGTTTACAGAAAACAAAATAAGCAAGCAAGGAAAGAGAGAGGAAGAAAGGAGGAAAGGAAGGGATGGAGGAAGAGAGGGAAGAAGAGAGGGAAGGAGGGAGGGAGGGAAGGAGGGAGGGAGGGAGGGAGGGAGGGAAAAAAGGAGGAGGGAGAGAGGAAAGGAAGAAGAGAAGGAAAGGAGAAAAAGTTGTTTTATTTTTTTCATGTCACACAAAATGTTAGGACATGAGTTGTGAAAAAGTCATAATTTTTTTCTGGAATCTGTGCAGAGAAATTTTAAGTTATCGATCAGAAAAGTCAGAGAAAGCATGAAATTTTAAATATATTAGTGAAAGATAATAAATATTGTTGATACAAATCAAGACAGACAATTTCAGACTCTAAACAAATAAAAGAATTAATTAAATAAACTCCTTAAAAATACCTTTTTACTTCATTTTCTAAAGAAACTTAGACAAACTTGGCATATAAATGACACAGGTAAAACATAAAGACACTAATAAAAATGGTGAAGTAGTGCATCCATTTTTAGAAAGATTCTTATAAACAAGAATACGAATGGCAATAGCTGCAAATAGATGCAAAGTATTTACTACTAACATCGGAAAAAGAAAACCATAATCGCAATCGGCACCAATAAACATGTGCCTTATCATTCTCCTTTTTGCTTTGTTTCATCGGGGGAGAACAAAATTATATTTAGCATTCATTTGTATTCAGTACTTTTCATAGTCTCTATAAAAATTGATTTTTTAGCATGTATTTATTGATTCTTGGTGGAGGTGAAAGATGGGCATATCAGAGAATTGCAAGAATCAATTCGCTCCTTCTGCCATGTGGGTCCTAGAGACTGAACTCAAGCCGTCAGGCTTAATATCGACAAGTTCTTCCTAATAACCCATCGTGCTAATCCTCAAAGGTATGTTTTGTAGAAGCTGAGATATATTACTACTAGAAAAGAGGGGAAGTGATTCTAGTGCTGTAGTTAATTTAATCAAAAGCATTTCCAACATCAGGCATCTAACCATGTTTTTGCACCCATCCTCAAGCCTAAGTTGAAGGTACAGGTTCAATGGAAGGTATAATGCTTTCCAAATATTTCATACGTTATAGAGGAAATGAGATTGCTGTGTTCTAACTGCCCCAGACCAACTAATTTTAAATTCCAGTTTGAGTATGTCATAAAGAAAACTATATATTTCTATAAAAAATAGTGATGGTTGAATTCCTGCTAACGCTTTAAAACCAATAGTATCAAGTATTTTTCTCTGTGTTTCATGTATTGTGCTGAACATAAAATAAGTCTGTGGCCAGCAAGGTGGATCAGTGGGTTAAGTATCTGATACTCATTCTTGATGACGGGCTAACCAAAGAGGCAGGCACTAGGTTCAGTTAAAGATTCTGCTTAACAGATGAAAGTGAAGAGTGGATGAGGAAAACACCTGGTGGATGATAATCTGCCTCAACACTCACGGGCACACAAGTGCACAGGCACTTGCACACCCACTTACTGACATACATTCACGGCATATGCCATCATGTACTCAGGCATTCATAAGCAAACGTATGCAAAATGAGAGTGGTAGTCATGGTTTTGTATCAATAACTACATTAGATTAGGTTTTGTCTTTTGCTTTCTTCTTGCTGGTTTTTCATGCATAGTTGATGGTGATAAGAAAATAAGGATTTTCCTAGAATGTGTGTTTATACAGACAGACAGACAGATAGATAGATAGATAGATAGATAGATAGATAGATAGATAGATAGATAGATAGATGATAGATAAATAGGGATAGAGATATATAGATTGGTTTTTCAAGACAGGGTTTCCCTTTGTAGCATTGGCTGTCCTGGAATTCGCTCCATAGTACAGGTTAATGCCTCCAGAATGCTGGAACTAAAGGCATGAACCACTACAGCCTGGCTGGAATACAGTTTAAACAATAAATGTTAAATCATTTTTGTAGTGTTATATATATACTTAATTGCACTATATAACTGAAATAGTAAAAATGTCATTTTATGCACTTAATGGAACTTAGAATGTTCTTAGCTTGTATTAAATAATCTGAATTATATTTTATAATCAATAACTACTGTCTAAAATAATGTCATTCCCTGGTGGGGATAAATTGGTGACTTATACAAATGTTCCATATGGCATTGTAAAATCCATTCCTAACTCTACTACATATAATAATATACCTTGTAGTCTAATACCTAAAAAATTTCAAGTACCTTAACATCTATTCAAATTATTTGCCTATTTTATAGCTATCTTTTAAACTGTTTATTGAATGACTTGGACTCTTTGTTCAAATCCTTCTTTAGTTCTAATCACCAGGAATTTGCTTGCATAAATTTCAAATGTCACCTATAAATCAGAAAGGATATTCATAAAATTACTGTAGGAAATAACTGCCCTAACATTTGAAAACAAGGGTGGTTAATTAAATAAGTGGCCTACTTCTTATGACTACAATTGAGATCTGTCCATTAGCAGTGATCGGAACTGTGACAAAAATGAAATCACAAAATATTCTAAAGATGCATTGAAGACCTGAGCCCCTTTCTAGTATGATGACTGCATATGCTTTATTTCCAAGTTAACGTGGAATATACTATCCCCAAAGAATACAAAATTTTCTTGACATTTTAAGACATAAAATTTCTAGAACACAGCCATAATATAAACATTCCTGTCAATATTATTCTTGAGAAAATTCACCTGCTATTCAATAATTACTTCCATACCAAGAAGGAATGTTTCACATTTCTCTGCATGTTTTTCTCAGACCTAACATAATGAGACTAGAGGTACAACAAGCACTCAAATACCAGGTGAATGGAGAGATGGGCAAAAATCATTTATAGAAATTCTTTGGAATATATTTTGTGTTATTCTCAGGATTTCAAAGAAATCAATGTGTATTATATGCACAAGAGGCATCCTCAAGTCAAAAGTTATGTTCCCATCCAGCAAGTCTCAAATTTAGTTCAAAGTCTCACAGAACTAATAGCATGAACCATTCTGAACACTGCTAGACTAGCTCATATTCTATACAGAAAGGGATGTAAATGAGAGTTGATTATATAAGAAGACAATGAAATAATGCATTCACATACTATAAATATTACATGTGTAGTACTTCTACATGCATATTACAAGTATTATCTGCTTACTATATGTGTATTGGTCAGGATAGGCTCAAACTTATCTACAGGGAGTTATTCCTAGAAGGAAGTCTAAAAGCTATAAACAGAGCCCTCAATGCATCTGTTGGTGGACAGAGTCTGCAAACTACTTCAGGGAAGTGTTTCTTCCTCAACACCTTAGGAGCCAAACCAACATCTATAGCTGAGAATACAAAACTTTCTACCAATACTTAATTGCAAAGAGGAACTTGTGCTCTTTTCAAACAGTAATGACATGGCTTACTTACTCCATATGAGGTTAGTTTCCCAAAATAAGAAAGAGGAGGAAAAGAAAGAAGTACAACTGTGAATTTTAAGTAAGAAAACCACCATTTAGAAAGAAAACAAACCAAAGTAGGAGCCATGAATTTATAATGTATAATTCAAATGGAAGAAACTCAAGCTTCCTTCTGGTATTTAGAGTTTTGAGGAATTAGAGTCACATGAAAGTTGAATTGAGTTATCTTGAATTATCTTTATATTTTTATTTTTTAATTAATTTATTTATTTTGGTTTTTCTTGGAACCTGTCCTGTAATTAGTTCTTATAGATCCAGCTGGCCACGTACTCACAGAGATCTGCTTGTCTCTGCCTCCCAAGGGCTGGGATTAAAGGTGTGTGCTATCATTGTCCTGCTGAATTATCTTTATTCTTATAATAGATAGTATCCATGACATTCCTTCAATCTTCCAGAATCCTGGTACCCTTGTTGCTAAAATAAATGGCTAATGTTTAGGGCAAGTATGAGCACTAATTCAATGTAAAACGTTAGTCCTGTGTCATTTGAGCTTCTTTCTTATCACTATTCTATGAGGGAGATATTTTAAAATTACATATTTACACTATAAACATAAGATTGCTAAAATCATGGTCTCCAAATTACTTTTATCCAAGATCATTCATTTAAGTGGATATAAGCAAAATACTGAAATCTGTTCTCTCTGATTCTTATATCTGGCCTTCAAAAGTTAATAACAAATATAAATCCAATTTAATATTAATATTTTTACAAGGCCTCAAAATCAGTTAAATCTCCTAAACTCTTTGAATATCTAAAACAGTTCACCAGTAGTCAGCACTTCATGTTAATGATAAATGTAAGCAGATTTTTAAAGTAAAGTTAAGCTGAAACAAAACTTTTTCAGACACAGATTTTAAACGACTATGTCCAAGGTTTTAAAGTGGCACACTGGGATACATATAGGAAGTGCAGCTACGCCAGACTCGGTATCAGTAAATTCTAAGTAAGGGCAACCACCACGTGACCAGTTAGCATTGGGACAGAGTTGAAACAAAGAAATAACACTATGCCACTCTAGCCAGTGTGTGCTCTAAGAATTCAATCTACCTCATATTTCCCACACAGATTTCTGTTCTAGAAGTAATGAGCCTTAAGTCCCGATAGAAATGTAAATCCCATCACCAGAATCTCTATGCTGAATTTTCTGGGTCGTTTCTATAGGACAAGATAGTTTATCTAAATGTCAGTTAGCACTGTAAATTCATTTAAACATCCATTTAATTATCCAATTAACTCCAGTTAATTCCAATTAACACCTTCTTTTAGATATACAGCAAATAACCCAAGAACTTGTCCTTTAAATTTCTAAGCAAGATGCAAGGTTTTTCTGTCTGAAAAGAAGAGATTCACTGGAAACAAATCTCCACAAAGCATCCATACATACGTCATTAAGTTACTAATGTGAAACCAAGAAAGATGCCTGTAAAGTCTAAGATAGAATCCCTAACGTATTGGAATGTGAGTTGGTACTGGGAACTGAGAAGGTGATGAAAAGGCAAAGGGCATATTGCCCAGTAGTAGATGCAGAAGATACTTCAGATTGGACCAATAATGGATCGTTTATCTAATTCAAATCTAACATTAATGCAAAACTGAACTTCGGGGAATCATTTAAGCTTCACCGAGAGCTTAGTTATACATATATTACTAAAAACAAGAAAATGTGGCATGTGGTATGTGAAATTACAATTCTAGAAAACAACTCAATTAAACATAAGAGTGTGTTAAGAAAAAAAAATTTAAAAAGACCTAGACAGAACCTCTTGTAAGTCAAATACATAAAGCTTTAATGTCATTGATAAAACACATAAGCAATGCTTTGGTAGTAATAAATATTTCCGCCTTGAAATTTATGCTATTATTTTGAGATGTGGATTATTTAGGTGAAAATATGTTAACCATGCTACAAAAACCATGCTAAGTTTATTTTCTATTCCAAGCATTCTTGCTTCACTAACTACCTGTTACGTATTTAAACCAATTGCCTACCTGAACTCCAAATATTTTAACAGCAGAAAAATTCCCAGTGACAAGCTAGCCATCTAGCCGAGACAACACTGACAAGGAGTAAGAAAGTGGGTACAGAAGATTTTAGATTTCTGCTGTGGTTTTTCAATCCCTTGGATGCATTTATGAGGTGGATTAGCTACACGAAGGGAAAATAACAAGAAACATTTGACACTGAAACTGCATGCCATTTCGATGTGATTGTACCTCTGCTTGCAGCCTCATACACAACCAAGGAAGCACGGATAGACAAAAAAAAATTTAATAAATGCAACAAATGCATCGCAAGAATTAGAAAGTGGGAAGGAAAAGAGTTCCTTGTCCACAGCGACTGCTCTACAGAGTCAAAATGGAGCGGTGTAGAGTCCCCTTTACTCCCTCAGTGTTCCTCTCCCTTTCTCTCCCTCCATTCTCCCTATATCTCCCCAGTCTTGCCCCCTTCCAAGCAGTATTCTTGAAACACTGCACCAAGCCACTCACCTGTCATCATTTTGCCAGCCTTGGTCCCCTAGCAGCAAATCCCGAAATCTGTACCTGGGAGGCAGAGGGGGCACTTCGCTCTCCAAATCAACCATTCTTCCTTAAGGGGTGGGCAACATCCAACAAGGGATGGAGGAGGGCAGCGAGGAGCAGAGAGTGCTGAAAAGGGGTACCTTTCAGAGGAAGGTGGCAGAAGAGCCTGGGGGGGACCCGGAGGAGGAGGGGTCGCTTGGCCGGAAGCTGTGGCTGAAAAGGGGGCTGGCTCCTCTTCCCCAAGGGTGTGATGGGGATGATGCAAACCGAGCACAGGAGCAAAAGTCTGGCTGCGATTCGAACCGGCGCTGCCAAGGAACCGCCCCCAGGTTCGGTGCCGCCTCTGGTCCCTGGGAGCGTGGGGCGGGGGTAGGGGGTAGGGAGGCGGGAATGCAAAAGTTTCTTCCCAGACAAAAAACAAGAAATAAAAGGAAGAATCGCGCGGTGCCTAGAAAGAGGGCAGGTGGTGGGCGTGAGCTCCGCGTGATGGCCAGGCACTTTCCTGAAAGGCAGGGACCAGAACCTCCCACCAGGGCATCCCCGGAGAGAGAACAGGCTCTGGGTGCAGCCTGTCGGGGGAAGGCGAGTGCGAAAGCTTTGGGCTTGGCTCTCCCCGCTCCCTGCACAGGTCTTTCCAAGCAGTTGCTGGAGACCCAGCCAATGAGCCTCCCCCTCATTAGCATAACACAGTGACGGCAAGAGGGTGCCTTGGGGACAACCAATGGGGGCGAGCTCATTAGCCTATTCCTGAGCTCCAGACCCTTCCCGGGAAGAGGATGAGGGGTCCAAGGAATGATCCCAAGTGTCACCAGCATCCCTGTTGTCGCCTTCAGCTTCTGTGGACTTAGTGGAAATGGATTGTTCCTGAACAGGGAATCCCCGCTCTCAGCACGAGGAAAGCCCTTTCTCTCCCCGCTACCCCCTCCCTTTTTTTACATTCTAAGAAAAAGGAGGTATTTCCCTGGTCTGAGGAAAATCGCTGGGCCATCCTTAGGAAGCAGCTATGAGGAATATTTCAATGAAAACTAAAAGAGCGTCCCGGAAACAGACAGGGCAAGACTCCTACTGAGTACCTGTTGGTGGTGCCACTGGGAGCTTGTGGTCTCCTAGGTGCCAATGTAGGGGCGGACTTTTCACAAGGTCACAGTAGGAAAAGAACCCAGAACTCCCATTTGGCTATTTACCAGCTCCTTGGACTTTTCTGAACCCTACTATCCTACTATGTTTGGTTCTACTTGCACATATTAGTTTTTCTTTCAGGGACAGATTCCTGAGGCTCATATACGCAGAAACAGCACACTGCACCTCAGGAAAGCAAGGGTAGGCATTGCTCTGGCCCTTACAACAAGATTATCATGAATACGGGGCCACAATGGAGCCAAACAACAACTTAATAAACACATGTTTTCTAGGTTCAAGAAACACATTAACGTAAACCAGACTTCTGCAGTCTTAAAGTGAGAGTTTAAATAAGAAACAGCAAAATGAAGATCAGGTAAACCTTTTTTTTTCTCTTGTTGTATTTGTTTTTAGTTTGGGGGGAAGTTAAGTATGCTTATCAAAGATATAGTAATCAATTCATTTTGAATAATTCTTAGTGGAAATCATTTAGCAGAGAAGCCATACAGAGAGCTAAAATACAGAAAGAAATCAACAAAATTGTCGTGAAAGCAAATGAATTAATAGCACCAAACAGTTGTCGAGGCACAGCCATGATTTCCCTGTGCCTTCTCCTTGCTGCTCCTTCCTCTGTCCTAGCTTTAGATTCCCCAACTCTCCCAAGTTTGGTGAATGTGTTGTGTTCTTCCTTCGAACCCTCCAAACTTCATTTTGCTAGTGGAGTTAATTATAATCTTTAGTAATCGTCTATGTATTTTAAAGGTCTTTTCTCCTCCTTTTTCTGTTCAGTGCCACCAAAATAGTCAAACCTCGTCCCATAGATGTATTGAGAAGCTATCTAAAGAAACAAATGAAATAATTATCACCTGCTAGATGCAGAGTAAATGATATTTTAAGATAGAGCTGAGCTTCTTATTTTCTTTTTTGTGGCAATCTAAGTTGAGAGCTGAGTGATCAGATAACAGTACAGCATAGAATGAATGACTCTATTAAAAAGAATAAGTAAAGATCTGATTGGCTCCTAATGTCACACACAATTAGCCTTGAAAGACACTAATCATTATTTCCTACTGTACTCAGCCAAAACAGTTAGACACAACTATGATAAGGGAACGCTGGCTTTCTCTGTACCACAAACATTGATAAAAGTAGTAAAAAGTTCCCAATTCTCCAACTTTAGGAAATAGCAACTCAATAATCATGGGTATCAAATAACTTATGATATTTATAATTGAGAGATCTTTTTGATCTACCTTTTTCCACCTTTAGTTGCAGAGTTTTTCTTTTGTCATTAATTTTGGCTTCTAGTTCTCACACCTGATTTACACTTTTATTCCTTTTTTTCTTCTCATGACAAGGCATTCCCTGCTGCTACAACATGTTTTCCTGTTCCAGGCTGTACTGCAATTTCTCTTCACTGTGTGATTCCAGGATTTTTATCTCATCTAGTCTTTTTTTTTCTGTGTATATGGAAAAGATTTTAATCTACTATGGCATGAGATTCAATTTGGGGAAATAAATTGAAACTTGGTGCTTCACATTAAATTCCTAAACTATGTGATCCTAGCTAGTGTTGTCATATTTCCTATATATTTCCTAGTATGGATGAATAGAAGATCTATCTATCTATCATCTATCTATCTATGTTAATCCTTTATCAGGTATCTAGGTTAATCTTTATCAGATATCTACACCTAATATTGATATCTATCTATCTATCTATCTATCTATCTATCTATCTATCTATCTTTCTACCTCTGACTCTCTCTCTCTCTCTGTGTCTCTGTACACATGCATATAGATATCTTACATTCAAGTCTCCAGTATTTAAGAAATCTAAGGAGCTATTTGATGTAAAGTTTATTTTTTGTTTTGTTCAGTTTTGATGGGTTTCCCAGATGATATTCTTCAATTAACACAAGAACTAACATTGGCTAATTCATATCATTTTCCTACAAATGTCATTTCTTCCTTACATTAATCCAACCCCATCTCCATTTAACTTCTGTACATTGGGGCTTGCAGTGTCCTTCAGGATTAACACACACACACACACACACACACACACACACACACACACACACCACAAGAAAAGAGATCGATCACATAAAAGCACTAGAGAAGATTAGTAACACACAATTTTTAAGCAACAGAGGAACCTTGTCACAAGCATACCTCACCAAAAATTTTCTAAACATGAACAAAACTATGCCCATACTCCAATATATTGTTTATAAATGCTCTTTTACATTTAAAGGGGGATATGATGTAGAGATTAATAATTTGCTTTGGTATAAATCTTGTTTATTGATTCAAATTTAAGGTAAATTTTGTTATATGTATTTCTGATCTTGATTAAGGTATTATGATTGTGTAGCTCATTTAAAGATGTAATATATAATTAACAAATATAGGTTAATAGCGCATCATCTTTAATAGTCAAGAGTGTAGCCATGATAGTTAGGTTTTCTAAAAATATAAAAATATATTTCAGTTAGTTAGGTATTCCTCAAATCTTTCAGAGACCTTCAGAATACGGCATTTAAAATGTTTTAAGAACTTAGGACTTTTCATCACAATGAGACACATCTGCTCCTGGTAGCACCAAGCTACTTCAAGAGGAAGATGAGCATCAAAGAAGCTTCTTATGGAGTTGGTTAGTCATTTGGGCAAGAAACTGCTCTTGCCTGAACTACATAACTGGACATGCAGAACCCACAGAGAAATGATTGCTGGTCTTGCCTAAATGTGAGATGATCCTTTAGGGTTCCTGCTTCATGAAAAAGTCTGCAAGACATTCTACAGGATACAGAAAAAAATGACTTTGAAATTTACTGCTTCATGGAAAAGTCTGCTGGATACTACTGGCCTGTAGGTTAAAGATGGATGCCCCAATGGTACAAAAGAACTTTGAGTGATTGTCCAGGCAGCAAGATGCCTCTGTCAATTTTAGAATTTTGGAAGTTGCTTACAGTGCACTTCCAATTTACATAAGTAATATAGGTTATAGTTTTCCTTAGTTAGAATAAAAGATAAAGTAGAAATAAATATTGTAACTGTAGTTCTTGCATGGTATCTGTTCTATTATATGTAGTTTTGCTATGTTAAAGTTAAAGCCTTCCATTTTATTTAAACAGAAAAAGGAAAATGGTGTAGGAAGTCCTTCTGGCTATGTGTTTCTTTTATTGGTTAATGAATAAAGAAACTGCCCTGGCCTGCTGATAGGGCAGAGCTTAGGTAGGCAGAAAAGACAGAAATGAATTCTGGGAGGAAGAAAGCAGAATCAGAGAGATGCCATAGATCCACTGGAGGCAGACACGAGGAATTTTACCTGGTAAGCCACTGCCATCTGGCAATACACAGATTACTAGAAATGGGTTAAATAAAGTTGGGAGAGTTGGCCAGTAAGAGGCTAGAGCTAATGGGCCACTCAGCGATTTAATTAATATAATTTCTGTGTGGTTATTTCGGAGCTAAGCTAGCAAGGTGGCTGAGAACTGGGCAGCAGCATGAACAAGTGGGTTTCCTTACAACAAAACAATTATACTAATAAAGAGTATCAAATAAATGTTAATAATTCCTTAGCTTTAGAAATTTTAATTATATTTTCTAGAAAACACATTTGAAGACATTTTTAATTTTCTGTGTATTTGACTAACAAATGTTATTTTCAAAATTTTTTCCTTCCCAATATATTGATTACACAAATGTTTATCACAAGAAAATATTAATTCCTATAAGAAAAGAATGGTTTTATTAACAATTAATAATTTATTCATATCTTGTTCAAAATTAACATCATTGCAGCCAGAGAATAAGATGGATAATTTTATCTAAAACTTAAAAGTATTTGTGTGTATGCATATGTATGTGTAAGTGTATGTGTCTGTCTGTGTGTGTATGTATACATAGATACATAATTAATGGTCGAAATCTACAAACTGTTATTGATTATGTCTATTTGGTCTTAATAGACTACTGAAAAATAAAATTTAAGGAGAAAACAAAAACATTGCATATGTTAGGCTGTGTACTTCATGGACCTTAATATGTAGGCAAAGAGATGCCATTCATGCAGATAATAGCTTTAAGCTGTCTAACATAACAGTATGAGTGTGTCCGATTGTAAGCAGTTATTTTGACTTGAATTTATCATAATCCAATGGGTAAGGGATTGGAAGTAGTACACGTGGGGAACTGGCTATGGAGGAGTGGTAGTGGAGTGTGAGGTCAGCAGTGAGTACCATGAGCTGCTGACCATACGAGAACACCTGATTCTAAATTTGGAAAACTAAGAGGGAAGATCTTCTGATAAAGGAGCTGATATTTATACTGTTGAATAAAAAAAAATGAGCGGTTTTGTATAGACAGTAGGGGTGGCATGTCCTAGAGTACAAGTAACAGCTAGAAGAAGGTCCTGGTGAAGGGCTGGATAGAAGGCAGGACAGATAAGAATACTTACAGCATAAGCACAGGTATCTCAGTTTGACTTGAACACTCATGATAAAAGTTGGGCAAAGCAATATGCAGACCCACAAACTCCAGCAGGGAAGCTCCTTGCTATACCAAAAGCCACACGAGGTAACAGAACACCAGGTAAGCCTAACACCCACTGAGCACCCACTCCCTCAGTGTCTAACTCTCTTAACACCAACTACCTCTCCAACCCTCATTAAAAAGTCCAGGAGAAGGCCGTGCTCCACCATAGGCCACACCAGCAAGCAGAACTCCAAGGAGGTCACTCATCTGATAATAATCCCTATTCTCTCAATGCCCACTCACCTTAACCACAACCACCCATCCCCTACTTATCCAGTCCTCCCATACCAGCAGAGGCCCCCTGCTCATGCAGATGACACACCAGCTACCACAACTCAAGACAGGCCACCTACCCCAGACTGTGCCCACTCAATAACTATCCAACCTACCTACATGTGGCCCCATCACTCCCCATTACTGTATACAGGCCCCTAACTTCTGTGGTTAAAACAGAAGCTATACCACCTGCCAGAACTTTATTCCCCAACTCAAGTGCAAAGTCGCTGGTTGATCAGAGGACACTTTGGCCATCAGAAGTCCAGTCCACAACTCAGGTGGAGACCCCACTACTCAATCACAAGCCTCTACAGCCTGAAAACCAAAGAGTTCAAGACTTGAAAACTGAAATGGAGGCAAAGAAGAAAACACAAACAGAGGGCCGGCTGGACATGGAAAATATAGGTAAACGAATAGAGGAAACAGAAATGAAGGATTGAAGATGCACCTATAATCACACCAAACCCAGACACCTACACACCAGTGTAAGAACACAATCAACAACTGCCAAGGCAATATGTTACCAACAGAGCCCAGTTATTTTACTACATAAAGCCCTGAATATTCCAACACAGATGAAGTACAAGAAAACAACCTTTAAACCAACTTTAGGAAAATAATGGAGATCATTAAAGCTTAAATGAATAAATCTCTTTTTGAAAAGCCAAGAAAAAAAAGCAATAGTTAAAAGAAATGAATTAAACTCTTCAAGATCTGAAAATGGAAATAGAAACAATAAAGAAAACACAAACTTAGAAAATTCTGGGATGGGAACTACAGATACAAGGATTACCAACAGAAAACAACAGATGGAAGAGAGAATATGAGGTTTTGAAGATACAATAGAAGAAACAAATACATCATCCAAAGAAAACACTAAATCTAAATATTCCTGACCCAAAATATACAGAAAATCTGGGACATTATGAAAAGACCAAGCCTAAAAACAGTAAGAGTAGAGAAGGAGAAGGATCTCAGATTAAATGTTCAAAAATATTTTTAGCAAATTTATAGAAGAAAATAGTCCTAACTTAAAAAAGATCATGCTTATAAAGGTATAAAAAACTTAGAGAACAGCAAATAGATTTGACCAGAAAAGAAAGTCCATTTATCATATAGTAATCAAAAATCTAAATATACAAGACAAATAAAGAATATTAAACTCTAGAAGAGAAAAAGAGCAAATAACATACAAAGGTAGAGACAGAACTATTAAAAATACACCTGACTTTTCAATGGAGACTCTAACAGCCAGAATGGCTTGGATAGATGACTGTGTCTCCAAGGGACCATAGATGCCAGCCAAAACTACTATAATTCACAAAACTTTCAATCACCATAAATGGGGAAAACAATATATTACATGATAAATTCAAGTTTAAAAAAAATATGTGAACACAAATCCAGCTCTATAGAAGGCACTAGAAGGAAAACTCCAACTCAAAGATGTGAACTGCACTCATGAAAACACAGGAAATAAATAATCTCACAGCAACAAAAACAAAAGAAGGAATGCATGCACACACTACCAACAACAAAAAGAGAAGAAAATAACAGTTATTTGTCATTAATATCATTCGATATCAATAGACAATTTCCTAGTTGAAAAAAAAGACAAAGACTAACAATGGATACAACAACAGGATTCATCCTTTTGCTGCCCATAAGAAACATTGTCCAACATCAAAATTAAACATTACCTCAGAGTAAAGTCATAGAAAAAAAATTTCCAAGCAAATAAAAAATTTTCCAAGCAAATAAATCAGGGAATGCAGGTTACAAAATAGAATTAAGTAAAGGTGGAACAAAGCCCTTATAATTCTTTCCAGAAGGCAGATTATATGCTATTCTTATGGTACTAAGGAACCTCTCAATATAGTTACTGATTCAGAATTTGCAGAAAGGGTTGTCTTGCATATTGTATCTGCTGAATTTATACCAGATGTTATATGTAGTAATAAGGAGCAGCAGGGCTGCGTCCCCAGCACCCTGGCTGCCTGGCTAGCTTATGCCCGAAATAACAACACACAAACTGTATTCATTTAATCACTGCTTGGCCCATTTCTATCTAGCCTCTTCTAGGATAATTCTCACATATTAATTTAGCCCATTTCTAATCATCTGTGTAGCGCCCCTAGGTGCGCTTACCGGGAAGATTCTAGCCTATGTCCATCCTGGGTCAGAGCTTCATCGCGTGCGTCTGCCTGGGAGCTGGGAGCATGGCATCTCTCTGAGGCGTCTGCTCCCGAGAGGAGAGCTGTGGAGTCTGAGCTCACTTCTTCTTCCTCCCAGTGTTCTGTTCTGTTTACTCCTCCCACCTATCTTCTAACCAATGAGGGACAAGCAGTTTCTTTTTATTTAACCAATGACCTTCCTCCATCAGTTATGGAATTGACTTTATTATTCATTCAGGTGCAAGACATAATGAGGAATAGGCCTTGTCCTATAAAATAATACAGATCTGATCCTATACAAGTCTGCCAGGTCCTCTAGCACAAGATAATGCAGAAATTGATCAATTACTGATTGGAAGTGTGTTTCAGGCCTCTCAATTTCATTAAAAAAAATCTCAATAGCAAAGGTTCAAAGAACAAGTTTTCTACTACATGGCAACAAGCTAAGGAGATTATAAAGAGCTGTGCTACTTGTTCTTTCTGTAACCAAACAACATTGCCTGAAGGGGGTAACCCGAAGGGTGCTCAAAGAAAATTAAATCTGGCAGATGGATATGTTCCACTTTGCATAATTTGGTAAATTAAAGTATGTACACCACACCACCGACACGTTTTCAGGTTTTCATTGGGCAACTGCCTTGAGCTTAGAAAAGATTGATTCAGTAATCACACATTTATTAGAAGTTTTGGCTATCTTTAGCATTCCTGCACATATAAAGACAGACAATGGGCAAGCATGTGTATCTAAAAAAATAAAACTTTTTGCCTATTACAATATAAAGCACACTACAGGTATACCAAATAATCCTACAGGTCAGTCAGATATAGAAAGTTCAAATAGTACTATAAAGGATATGTTGAACAAACAGAAAGGGATGGAAAATACCCCCCAGAAATGATTTCATAATGGTTTATTAACCCTGAAATTTCTTAATGCTAATGAGAAGGGAACAACAGCAGCAGACAAGCATTGGATAATGGGAATAAGTTCTGAATTGAATCAACCAGTGTATTTCAAGGATGTGTTGACCTCAGAATGGAAACCAGGAGATGTGCTATGTTGGGGAAAGGGTTTTGCTCTTGTTTTCACAGGAGAAGAGATGCTATGTATACCATCAAAATTAATAAAGATTCACTTTGAAAAGGAAAAAATCTCTTGATAAAGAGAAATGACAGCTCATCTACAACGGCAACAACCATACAGGTAATAAGGAAAGCATATAGGGTTGGTGATGTGGGACAATTTTGCATTCTGTCAGTTATGTTTTAAATAAACACTGTTGGCCAGTAGCCAGGCAGGAAGTATAGGCAGGACAACCAGACAAAAAGTAGAGATGGGGCAATGAGAACAGGAGGATTCTGGGAAGAAGGAAGCTCTTTTTGCAGTCCAACCCAGACACTGAAGAAGAAGGATGTGACCTGCTCCACCAAAAAAGGTACTGAGCCATGTGGCTAACATAGATAATACTAATGGGTTAATATAAGTTATAAGAGCTAATAAAATGCCTGAGCTAATGGGCCAATCAGTTTATAACTTATGTAGACCTCTGTGTGGTTTTCTTTGGGGCAAAATGGCTGTGGGACCTGATGGGAGGACAGAAACTGAGCAGGACAAAAACCCCAACAAGCAGGCCCACATGTTACAGGGTTGGGGCGGGGTTCTGCTCTTATCTTTACAGAAAAATACACATCATCAAATATTCAAGAGACCCTAGATGTTTGAATGTTGACAGAAGAAAAAACAACTATCCACTGAGAATCATCTAGAAAACAGAATATGGATCATGAGTCCAGGTACTTACTGGGTACACAAACATTTACACACACACACACACATACACAAACACATATTCAGCTGGTTTTAGAGTTAGATTTCTCTAAATCTAAATTTGTTGTTAAGAGGTACATTCAGAGTTTTTGTCTCATATTGGAAGCCATCTGTATGAGACAGAAGGAAGACTTTAGGAAAAAGTTTACTTTCTCCATGTCTGTTTTGTTTATATTTTTTATTGAATGCATGTGTCTATGAATGATGTTTGAGTTTTCCATGATGAACAATAGAATTTCCTACAGATCCTTTTCCCGCAGTAATCCTTGAAGTTTCCAGAAAGAAGATGGGACCCCACAGCAACAACTTCACCTGGTTAAGATGACTTCGTGATGCTGATAGCATTACTATAAGACTGGGTTAGGGGTACCAGCTGCTGAAATGGTGCACCGTCTCATGCTGTTCTAGCCAGAACTCCAAATAGGGCTTTGGGGAAAACCCTATCAACTTCTCAGAAATCGTTTGCAACTATACTAGACAGTAATTTTGAAACTTAACCATCACTTTATTTTGGAGGATCTCATTAAGAGACCCTCACCCCCATGACAGTGGGAAGCATTTCTAGAGGACAACACTGTCTACCCCAAAACAGTTTGTCCTTAGAGTTGGGAATATCACTTAGGGGTTGGTGACTATTACTTGTACTAGATAGAAAGTAGGAGTGAAAACTATGTTTGTTCTAAAAAAAGAAGGGGATAATAATAGTGGGAAATAGAGTGAATACTTGTGAGCTATTATTTATGGATAACTTACATTGGTATAGTTTTTGTATATTGATACAAGTTCAAATTATATTTGCAATTTTTGTTTACATTATTTGTATACCTATGCAATGTTATTCTTTCAGATTGTATATATTATTTCTACCACTGTTTAGGACATCTTGTATACTGATACAACTTTTAGGATATATTTTCATATTGCACTATATATTACTCCTACCTCTGATCAAGATATGTAGTGGCGTAAATGAATGCAGACAGATTGTAATAATATATACAGCTTTAATGGGGAAATAGACTTACAGAACCATAGGTTCCTGTGGAGAACAGGAAAGCAGAAGGGGTGGCGGGTTCATGCTCACCAGATTTTATGTAAACATTAGCCCGAGGCGAACATGTCCCATAAGGGAGTTGGGCTATCCCTACAAAGATACTTATTCACTGTTTATATTTTGAGGTTATTGTCATTTGTTGCACATTTATTTAAAGGCTATTTAATATTATGACATGAAGTCTTTATGTTATACAGGTATTATATATGATAGGTCAATAGTTGTTCATGTTTGTTGTACATAGAGTCAGATCTTTACGTTCTTTAGATACATAGAGATTGTATTCTTTCTAGATAGTAATCTTTAACAACTTCAAAAATCTGTAGAGCATGGCATTTAAATAACTTGGGGTTCTGTTGATGTGAGACATGACCATTCCTGACAGTACCAATCTATCCCTGAGAGAATATTGAGCACCAAAGACATTCCACACGGAGTTTATTTTATTCTTGGCCCAATTGGCCTTTGGGCAAGGAACTTCCCATACCTTAACCACTGACAAAGTACATGGTATCCAGAAACAGATAAGAAGGACACAAGGAAAAAGACTGTCAAATCTTGACAAGACAGGGTAAGACAGTTCTGAAAAATTTCCGGCCTCTGAAAATGGTCTGTCAGTTATGCTAGTTCTTAGCCAAAGTTGGTTGCTTCAATGCTGCAAATGAGACTTTGGGTAATTGCTCAGAAAGTTAATTGTCTCCACCATATATTGCTCACTTTGGAAGCTACTTGATTGTAATTCCTGCCTACTCAACTAATATTATCTCTCTTCTTAGGCCTTCCATAACGTTGAAGATTAGATAGTCATAATTACTGTACTCTTATGATCTAGCCAAGCCATTTCATATACAAGACATAAACTCCTTAGTATAAAATGCTTATTAAAACACTTAGCATACATTTCTTGCTTAATATTGTTAAGCTGGTTGTAATTCTAATTATACTTGATATCTATTCCTAGTGTATGTAGTTTTGTATTGGGTTCAGAGCTCTCTTATTAAAACAGAGGAAAGAGGTGCTATGGGAGCACATTCCACTCCTTCAGCCAATAGCATTTAAGATACCACCCCAATTGGGTGTTGTCTCTTATACTGTAAATGCAACTGAAAAGCATGAGTCTCTCTCTCTCTTTCTCTCTCTCTCTCTCTCTCTCTCTCTCTCTCTCTCTCTCTCTCTCTCTCTCTTGTTTCTGGCTCTCACATCTGGTTCTGTTCCTGTTCACGAAGAGGACTGTTATCTAGGACAGTGATCTGTAAGTTTTCCTTAAATAAATAAACCTTTATTAAACCTAATTCTGAACTGGTATGGGATTATTTTGTGACTTCCAACATTATGGTTTGATAGAAATGGCACTTTTAGAAATGATACAGTCTTTACAGACTAATAATGGACATCTAGCTGACATCAAAAATCAAGAGTTAGCCAAAAAAATGCCATTAAAATGGATAACATTAATTATAAAGACAAAATTCAATACATGTCAAAGGGTGCCAAAAAATTATCAGAAAGAATTTAAACTCTTGAATTTGACAGGCATAATCTGTTAAAAGTTATGATAAGTTAGCATATAAAGTATCTCTTCAGGAAGGTACTCTGCACACCATCCAAATAATTTAATTTAATATTCTATTAAATATTAAATAGTCTCTCCAAGGATGAGAAGGTATCATTAATGTAAAAATTTTATACCTTGGAATCATATGTGCAAAATGACAACCAGAGAATATGTGAGCCAATGAAATTATTCAAAATATTCACAGGTCAAGTAATTCAGGCTTTACAAAATACAGTGGTAAAAAATAAAGATTTGAAACGGTTGAAGAAATTATTGAAAGTAATGAATAGGGGTAGAGGTACAAAGACAGAATGTATCATTGCTAGTATGTGTCAGAGTTAGAGATGACTTACCAAGAGTTTTAGCTACTTACCACATACTTACCTCTGACAAACCATCCAGTACTAAATACCAATTGTATTCAGAGAATGCAAATGGAAACCTATATGTAAGAATGATCTCATGGCTTACATTAACCATTTGTTAGGGAAATGGTGAAAACATGGACTTCAAGCTATAAGGCTACCCCACATGAATGGCTTTGATTAGTTTCAGTGGTCATGAAAGACAGGACACACACAACAAATGTGGAAATGCTACTATTAAGAAGAGGTAAAACTTTTAGAACAACAGAAAAGAGTGAAAGAATTTGAGACTTCCCAAGATCAAATTCTTGGCAAGGGCACTTATGTTGATCCACATGTTCAAGGTCTTTATGATGAACACACCTTGTCCCTATGTCATACAAGAGCCTTAAATGTTTGGAACATGATTCAAGAACTAGGAAAACTAATTGAATCATAAGCTAGGGTTAAACAAGGCCAAAGTGAACCATTTAGTGACTTTTTCCAAAAGATGAATTAAGATTGTACAAATAGGAGTAACACACTCAGAAGCTAAATGAGTACTTACTGAATCTCTTGCTTTTGAAAATTCCAACTTATAATACAAAAAGATACTTCATCCTTTAAAAGTTGGATAGGCACCAATAGATGAATGGATCCTGCATACAATAAATGTTGAGACATTTGATGATAATACTGAGGCTTGGGTAGTAGAAACACTTTCCAAAGGTATGAGAAGACATCAAAATTCCAAACATTTTAATTGTATTAGAACAGGACATCATAAAAGGGATTATAGACAAGGTATTCCTAGGAATAATGTCTCTTTTTGAAAATGCAAAACTAGCAGGTCTCAATATTCTGGATTATGTAGCAGATATAGCAAACTCTGACATTGGACCAATGAATATAGATCACCAAAAGGCAAAAAAAGGAAGCTCAATATCATTGGGAAATTCCTTTGGGTGCCTCTTACAGGCCCTAAAGTCAAATGTGGTCCAGTCATTCCCAGTCACTATGGAGGTCAGGTCTCACCAGAAAATTAAAAATATTCAGTGCCTGCTGTAAAAAAAAATGCTGTCCTGGATAATGAAATAAACATGGAGGATGAATCAGAAACTCCAACAGAAAATAGGAAACATGTATTTTGGCAGACTTCTATACATGATCAAAGACCAAAGCTAAGAGTGCTTATTAATAATATTGTAATTGAGGGATTACTGGACATGGGTGCAGATGTGACTATCATTACTCCAGAATCTTGGCATATAAACTGGCATCTTCAAGAGGCAGATATTGAGTTCCTAGGAACTAGAACCTTATCTCATGTGAAGCAATGCATGAGATGGGCTGAATGTAAAGGGCAAGAAGAACAGAGAGGAAGCTGAGGCCATATGTGGCTAACATTGCAGCGAATTTATGGGGCCACAACCTGCCGCAGCAATGGAATAGCCAGGTTAACATTACTGCAATCCCAGAAGCTCATGTTTCTGGGAAGCATATTATAAGATTCTATAAAAAAGGTCACCAGCCATTTCAGGCTGTACAAAAACGCAAAACAATTAGCAAATCTTCAGTGGTACCAATGACCCTACCTTTAAAATGGTAAACAGAGAAACCAATATGGATTAAACAGTGATCTTTAAAAGAAGAGAAACTGAAGGCATTAGAACAGTTGGTACTGAAGCAACTAGATTCTCACCGTATTGAAAAATTAACCAGCCCTTGGAATTTTCCTGCATTTGTTGTTAAAAATAAATCTGAAAAATGAAGAATGGTAACAGATCTAAGAGCTATCAACAAAGTAATTCAACCTATCTCTACAATCTGGACTTTCTTTGACTTCTCTACTACCTAAAGGATGGCTTCTAATAGGTATTAATTTAAAAGATTGTTTCTTCGCTGTGCCTTTACAAAAAAAAAAAAAGACAGAGAAGAATTTGCCTTTACAGTGTCTACTTATAATAATTATCAGGCTACTAAGAGATATCAGTGGACCAACCTCCAACAGGAAATGCTAAAGAGCCACACTCTGATAATACTTTGTAAGTCAGCCATTGGAAATAACGCATAAGGAATTTCCTAAGTCTATAATTTATCATTACAATGATGACATTTAGCTATCTGATTCAAACATAGATACTTTAGAAAGAATGTTTGAAGAAGTAAAGAAAGTTTTGCCTAAACTGGTATTACAAATTGCTTCTGAAAAAATACAAAGAGGCGATTCTGTCAAGTACCTACATTATAAAATAGGTTAACAGAAAATTAGAACACAAAAGGCACAAATTAGAAGATACCAATTGTGGACTCTTAATGATTTTCAAACATTGTTAGGAGACATTTCCAGTTATGACCCACTGTTGCAATAACACCTGATCTAATATTTCATTTAAACAAATACTTAGATGGTGACTTACTTAAATAATTCCAGGAAATTATAATCTGAAGATGGGAAAGAATTTACTATGGTTGATGAGAAATTATAGGAGGCACATGTGGATCAGGTGGAACAAACTCATAATTGCATCCTAGTCATAATGCTTTTTATGAATTTTAATGCAGATAAAAGATATTATCTTAGAAAGGTTCTTTTTACCACTTAAACTGAGTAAAAAATTAAAAATTTATGTGAAAAATTCTCTGAATTAATTATAAAAGGAAAGTTGAGACTTTGTCAACTACCAGTAATAGACCCAGTTGAGATTATAGAGCCTTTTAGTACTGCTAAAATTAAAAAGTTATGGGATGACAATGAATCCTGGCAAAGAACTTGTGCTAATATTTTAGGAGTTATTAATAGCAGTCATCTCAAAAGTGATACAATTAACTTTATAAAGAGGGTTACTTGGATTCTTCCCTACATTCTATGTAACACACTAATAACTTGGGTGAATACATTCTATACTGATGTAAATAAATCAGGAAAAGCAGGTTACAAATCAGAAGATTTTAGTAAAGTGGAACAAAGCCCTTGTAATTCTGTCCAAAACACAGAATTATATGTTATTTTCATGGTATTAAGGTATTTTTATAGAATCTCTCAATAAAGTTACTGATTCTCGATATGTAGAAAGAGTTGTTTTGCATATTGATATCACTGGATTTATACCAGATGATAGAGAATTGGCTTCATTATTCATTAAGGTTCAATTTATAATCAGGAATAGGCTTTGTACCATATACCTAACCCACATCTGATCCAATATGGGTCTGCCAGGTTCTCTAGCACAAGGTAATGCTAAAAATTGATCAATTATTCACTGGAAATATGCTGAAGACATCAGAATTCCATAAAAACATCATATTAATAGCAAAGATTTAAAGAAAGAGTTTTCTATTACATGATAACAAGCTAATGAGTTTATAAGAAGATGGCACACACACTTCTTCTTTCTATAGCCACACCACTGCCTGCAGAGAGTAGCCCAAGGGGTACTCAAAGCAATGAAATCTGGCAGGTGGATCTATTTCACTTTACAGAATTTGGAAAATTAAAATATGTACACCACACCATTGACAGTTACTCAGGTTTTCAATGAACAACTGCCATGAGCTCAGAAAAGACTGATTCAGTAAAAATCATTAAGTTTGAAAAAGAGAAACCTCTCGAGACAGAGAAATGTCAGCTCATCCACAGAAGTGCCAATCAGGTGGAAAGGAAACCTCATAAAGATTGGGGCTGGATTCTGTTCTTATCTTTGCAGGAAAATACTCATCTTCAAAAACTCAAGGGACTCTGGGTACTCCGATGTCTAAAGAAGAAAAGATAGCTTTCCAGAAAGAATCACCAACCAAAGATAAATCTGACTTATTGTACTGTATACTCTACAGGGTAAAATTTCATTTCCTACACACACACACACACACACACACACACACACACACACACACACAAACACACACACACATTACTGAAAAGTGTATGTGTGTGTGTGTGTGTGTATATATATACATATATGTCAGTATAATAAGAGCATAACTCACTTAAAAATCAAAAATCAATTAAAAATCAAAGCTGGCTTTGTAGTTGAACAATGGCTTTCCTTCTCTAAATACAAGCATACAGTTAAAAAAAATAAAGTTTCTGTTTCACATCAGGAGCCATTTTATATGGGACAGAAAAAAGAAGAAATTTAGGAAAGTTTTTACATTTCCCCATAAATGATATTTGGTTCTGTCATGCCTTTTATTGAATATATGTCTATATGAACAATTTTTAAGTTTTCCACAATGAACAATAAATCTTCCCTAAGTAATCTTTGAAATTTCTAGGAAGAAGTTGGGGCCCTACAACAAGTATTGCACCTGACTGTTATGATGTCATGATGCTGATAACTACTTTGAGATAAGTTTTCGGTACAAGCTGCTCAAAATGATTCCAACTTGGTTGGCTGAAATGGTGCACCTTCTTCCAATTTTCTGGCCAGGACTTCAAATAAGAACTTCCAAAAAACCCCATTGACTGCTCAGAGACTATGTGCAATTATACTAGACAATAATATCTTAAAACTTAACCATCATTTTAGTTTTACAAGATCCCATAGAAATAACATCACCACCATGACATCTGGAAGTAATTCTAGAAGATGACCTCCCTTCTTCCAAAAAAGTTTGTCTTCAGAGTTAGGAACATCAATTAGTGGTTGGTTATAACTGGTATACGGTTGTGGGGTTGGAGTGTAAATTTTGTAGGCTCAGGGACCTCCCTTAAAAAATAAAACATAAGAAAAAGGGGGATATAAATATGATAAGATAGAAGAGTAGATTATTGAATCTACTTTTTAAAAGCAACTATTAATTTTAAATGTTTTACATTGCTTTTACTTTTGTATATTGTATGCAAATTCTTTATATTGGTAAAAATTTGAGATTAATTTTGCACAGACCTTTATTACCTATAAAAGTCATTTAACAATGTAATACAAATTTCTACTCCTTTAAAATTGTTATTATCAACTGTTTAACATTATAAAAAATATAGGTTAGTAGTTAATCACCTAGTAGAACCAAACTTGTAGTCACATTGGGTATGTTGAAGGTCAAACAAAGGTATAATTTAGATAGATAGGTCATCTTCAAACACTTCATAGATCTACAAATTATGATGACATTTATGATGTTTTAATAACCTAGGTTCATCTTTTTCATGACAATGAGACAGTGCAAATATACTGCAGAGAAGATAATGAATGTATTAGAAATTCCACATAGAGTTTACTTTCTTTAGGGCAAAATTATGCCGCTAGGCAAGAAAATGCCCCTGCCTCAACTGCTGACAGCATGCTGTCCTAATTAGACAAGCAGGCAACAAAATATCTTTCTTCACAGAAAAGTCTGTCAAATATGATAAGCCTATAGGCTGAAGATAGATTCCCCAGCATTGCAGAGGAACTTTAGGTGACTGTCCCAGCAGCTAGCTGTTTCTGTCATAACTCACATTATTTTGAAATCACTTGTTTTCACTTTCTGCTTACTCAGTTAATATTATTTCCTTCTGGGGTCTCTGAGGGAGTTGAAGAATAGATAGCTATAGTTATAGTTTATCTGTCACAGAAAACAAGTTATGATAAAAAGTAAATTAGATATAAGATTTTGGACTCAAAAATATGAAATATTTTCTCTGAATTTTTCAAATGCAAATGGACTAGATATTGTTGATGTATATATTGTACATACTCATTGTACATATTCTTTATAGTTTTCTTATAATAGCTATAGTATTCTTTTTTAGACAAAAAGGGGAAATGTAGTAACATTTCAATTGTATTTTAATAAATAAAGATTGCCTGAAGATCTGAAACTAAAAAGAGTACCACTGGTCAGTCTTACAGACCAGACTACTGTAACACACACTTTTAATCCCAGTAACCACAATGACACACGTCTTTACTAGCAGCTACACTGGTTGCCATAAAAATCAGGTGGTGCATGCCTTTAATCCTCAGTGGTGCACACCTTTAAACCCAGTCCTAGAGAGGAATATAAAATGGGGAGACAGATCTATCAGAGACAGTCTCAATCTGAGATTCTGGGAAGGCAGGCTCATCATTTCAGACTGAGGTCTAGGTAAAGAGTCAGTGTTTGGCTGTTTTGGTTTTTTTGGATCTTCATGCTGATCCCAATTTCTCTCTCTGAGATTTTATTAATCCTGCTCCAAACTGGAACATTGTAGGGGGTGGCAATGTGGATACCTAGTGCAGTGAGAGCTCCCTGAAATCTACAAGAGTGATCCTAGTGAAGACTCCTTGTAATGGGGGATGTGGAACCAGAGCTCGCCATCTTTTACAACCAGGCACGGCTTCAAGCAGTGGGACTGGGACAACAACCACAAAACCTTTGACCAACCATCTGTCCTGCCTATAAAATATGCTGGAGTAATCATGGCGGAGTATTTGTGGGAATGGACAGCCAATGACTGGTCCAACTTGAAACCCATCATAAGAAGTAGAGACCATGCCAGGAGGGGGAGCCCACATCTGGCACTGCCTGAATGGCCAGGATAAAGAAATTGGAAAGCTGAAATATCCATGATAGAACTTAATACTAATTATTTTTATAATAATTATTTTACTAATGATATTCTGCTATACCCTAGATTGGTATTTTGCCTAATTGTAATTAGAGAGGCATCATCAAGAAACTGATGGGAGCAGATGCAGAGATCCACAGCCAAACATTAGGCAAAGCCAAGGGAAACCCCGCAGAAGAGGGGGAGGAAATATTGTAGGAGATAAAGGTGTCAAGAACACCAGGAGAACACAGCCCACAGAATCAACTAAACAGGGTTCATATGGGATCACAGAGACTATAATAACAATCAAGGAAGCTAGATAGATCCTCTGCTTGTATGTTACGGTTGTGTATATATATGTTTCTGTGGGACTCCAAACAGTGGGAGTGGGGGGATGTCTCTGACATTTTTGTGTGTTCCTGGGAACCTTTTCCTCCTACTGGGTTGCCTCATCCAACACTGATATGGGGGTGTGAGCCTAACCTTATCATAACTTGTTATGACCTGTTCAGTTGATATCCTGGAAGGTCTGTTTTCTTTTTGTGAAGGAAAATGGAGGAAGAGTAGATCTGGAGGAAGAGGGGAGGTGGTAGTGTATAATGTATGAGAGAAGAATAAAAAAATAATAACAAAATAATTTTTTTTAAAAAAGCCATGCATGTTTATAAGCTTGTGGGGACAAGTACGGTGTCAGCAGGAATTTAGGGGCCTGCTTACAGCTTTTCTAGCCTCCAGGTTTAAAAAGAACCCTGTCTAAAGGAAATATTGCATAGGGACAGTGTATCAACCAGTGTACCTGCACATATATTGCAATACACAAATATAAAGAATTAAATTAAATTGAAAAGAAGATATGGTGAATATTAGTTTGAGTAGAGATGTGTGTTTATCTAGGGAGGTGGCAGAAAATAAGGGCCAGAAAAGGGCAGGCAGTGGCCAGCTATAAAACATCTTTCATTAAGTATCACATCTGAGGGACTACAAGAACCAAAGAATCATGAAGTAATTCGACCATTCTCATTTCACAAAGCAACTCATGAGAGTTAAGGGTTTAAACCAAAATTCAGGTTAAACCAAGATTCAGGGCATACTGGAGTTATTATCTTGTGAATAAAATGACTTTTTTATATGCTGTAGAGTTTTTGCTATAGTTATCTCTCCTTCTGTTAAAATTTGGGATTTACCTCCCACAGATCAGGACTATTTGAGCTATGTGTGAAGACAGTAACACACTCAATAAACCTGCTGCCCAATACCAGCTATTTGCTCCTCTCTCTTATGTAAACATACAGATCTGATTTCCTGCAATTATCTTTCTTGACAGGCATTTGGTCATCATTTAGGGCCTAGGCAAGAATATCCCAGATATCCAAGGACATAGAATTACTACAAGCCTAAAGCTGATAATTCATAGTTGCTCATATAGATGGAAAAAATAAGCATGTCTTGGTTTTACCTCATTTAGATTAGAAAAGTGAGGACCTAAAACTAACCTTGCATTAAAAGATCCTCACCTCATCTTCACCTCAGCTTACTGATGACTTTAGTTTAGATTTACTGCTTGTGTCTTACTCTTAGGAAAAGTAATTAATCGTTTAACCCACAGCCCAGAGGAAGACAAACCTTCATTAGTGCCGCTGATAAGCATCAAGCTTAAGAGCTTGCTAACATTTGACAAAATTACTAATGGATCAAGGGCCATAAACTTCCCCTGTCTGTTTACATAGGTTGCCTGGTTACCTTTGCCTGCAAGGTTCTGTGACTCTTTATGGCTGGGTAAGAACAAAAAGAGTTGATAGAAGTCTAAACAGAATCAAAAGCATCCCAGAAATTATCAGCGATAGGAAAGTGAAAAAGAAGAAAAAAAAATAGAGCATAGCAGAGAATTGGAATTAAAATTAGAACTGAGACAAAGAGTTAGAGCTAAGAAACTATGGACAGTTGGGACAGAAGAATTAGAATAAAGTACAAAGAAGAGCAAACAATAAAGAGACATGGAAAGAACATGTGGTGAGTAGACTTCCTAACCCTCAGATTTTAGTTGCTTTCATTAATTTAGAATCTTTCTTTTAAACCATGAGAGGAATCCTTAGAGGCTGGACCTTTAAGTTTCCCAAAAAGGGACCATGTATCCCATTAAAGTAAGTGACAAACTCATCATATACCTTTAAAAAAAATCACTTGGTAGCAGTGAAGCCAGCTAATGGATAGGGTCAGCAGCAATGGACACAGGCGACTATATGAGAGTTCTGCTATATTTCAGGTAAAATACATCAATTTTCAAAAACAATGGTGATTATATGATTTAGGTAGGAAGTAGTTATTCAGGAAATTGAGGCAGAGGAATTTACCGGAATTGAGAAATTGTGTAATTTAATGTATACAAAGAATCAATGATATGTTCTATGCCTTCTGAACTGGCTACATAGGTGGAGGATATTTATTCTTGGATTAAAAACAGGAATGAGGGAATGGTTTCCCTTTAAGTCTTCTACAAAGGATCAAACAAAGAATTCTACGTGATTTGAATATGTCAGTCATATACACCAGTAGCAAATACTTATTCAGAGTTATAAAACTGAGAAGCATCTGTTTTCAGGTGGCTGTTGAAAGTGAGGAAAAATAAAATCACTGGAGTCTTACAGTGCGTGTGGGGAAAAAGAACAGCTGAGAATACAGCCATCAAGACAACCAAGAAGAGGAGATAAATCAGAATCTGGAGCAAAAGCAAACTGGAGTTCCACTTCTCCTGGAAGAACCAAGCGACACCTTTTCTTCATTTACTGAGTTTTATTCTCTGGTTCTTGTGTTAAACTAAGAATACAATCGATAGTAATAGCACAAAATCTGTCCTGTATTCTAAGCATGCCTGTCTATAAGAAAAGAATCATTTCTTATTTCAGTAACCCTGAAAAGGGAAAAAAACAAAGACAAAACCCCATATGTGCTTCTCAAATTAAATTATATCTACACATGACAGGTCAGTGATTTAAAGAGTGATCATCGAGAGGTTTATGAAGCTATTACAGTAGCTAATGTAATTTCTCTAACGTGTTTTAGTGACTCCTGACACTACATTGAGAATCAGAAGCATACTGGATATATAGCACACACAGACACACATACCCCCACTCATGCCCCTTCATCCCCCACACCCCTCACACACAAGTGAACAAGACCACCACACACACACATGCACACAAAAAAATGTAATAAATAAGGAAAATACATTAAGTGACCCATGACTGAATTAGCTCTTTGATGTTTTATTAATTTATGGTATATACTAACTACCTGCCATTTTTAATATTAAAATGTCCATGACTCAGTATTTTCAAATATGCTATGACTTGGTAATGGTTTATATTGGTAGCATATGTATTTTCCTTATTAGTAAAAACCTTTAACAGATTCTGAGAGCTAAAATAAACTACTCAGTAGATTTTAGGGGACAAAATGAATGTCAAAATTTCCAGATTATTCTGTAGTAGTGCTCCAGACTATAAATGAATAACAATTTACTTTGCAAATAATATATGGTAGAAACAATATTTAACAATAAGATCCAAACCAGGCACTAGTGGTGCACACTTTTAATCCTAACACTCGGGAGGCAGAAGCAGGCAGATCTCTGTGAATTTGACACTAGCCTGGTCTACAAGAACTAGTTCCAGGGCAGGCTCTAAAACTTACAGAGAAACCCTGTCTCAAAAAAGGGGGGGAGGCAAGAGCAAAGGTTATCTACTGATGAAAAGTTAGAGAAACTATCTCTTTTCAGAGCAAAGTGTTAAATGAATCAAGACTGTTGACATTTGTTACTAATTTGTACAACTCTGTACATTCATGTACTTAATTTGCCCAAAAAGTTATGTACTAAAAATGAACAATATTACTTTCATGACCCACATTTTGGTTTTTTTTTTCAGCCATCTTATTATTAAGGTAAGAAATAAAATCTCTTGGATCGTGAACTATATGCTCAATATCCTTTGTTTATAGCTAGTATCCACTTATAAGTGAGTACATATCATATTTATCTTTTTGTGTCTGGATTGCCTCATTCAGTGTTTTCTAATTCCATCCATTTGCATGCAAAATTCAAGACTCCATTGATTTTAATGCTGAGTAGTACTCTAATGTGTAAATGTGACATATTTTCTTTATCCATTTTTTGGTTTAGGGAGCATTTAGGTTGTTTCCTGGTTCTGGCTATTACAAATAATGCTGCTATGAACATAGTTGAATAAATGCCTTTGTAGTATGATTGAACATCTCTTGGATATACCCAAGAGTGTTATTGCTGGATCCTGAGGTAGGTTGATTTCCAATTTTCTGAGATACCACCATACTTATTTCCAAAGTGGTTGTACAAGTTTGCATTTCTACCAGCAAAGGAGGAGTGTTCTCCTTACTCCACATCTTCTCCAGCTCTCATTGGTGTTTATCACCTTGGCCATTCTGACATGTGTAATATGATATCTGGGAGTTGTTTTGATTTCCATTTCCCTGATGGCTAAGGATGCTGAACTTTTCCTTAAGTATTTTTTTGGCTATTTGAGATTCTTCTGGTGAGAGTTCTCTGTTTAGTTCTATAGCTCATTTTAAAATTGGGTTATTTAGAATTTTGATGTCTAATTTCTTGAGTTCTTTTTATATTTTGGAGATCAGTCCTTTGTCTGATATAGGGGTAGGCGAAGATCTTTTCCCATTCAGTAGACTGCTTTCTTGTCTTATTGACTGTGTTCTTTGTTTTACAGAAGCTTCTCAGTTTCAAGAAGTCCCATTTGTTTATTGTTGCTCTTAGTGTTTGTGTTACTGGGATTATATTTAGGAAACAGACTCCTGTGATAGTTCATGATCCTAGAGAAGGTAAGAAATAAGGTGAATAAGGTGAGCCCTAAAGAAAATATATATATATATATATATATATATATATATATATATATATATATATCAAGAAAATCAAAATAGACAAGATCACCTGACCAAATTGGGAGCATGGGGGTGGGAGGTGAAGGGGAGGTGGAAGAGGTGGAAGCGGTAGAAGAGGTGAGAAGGGAAGGGGTGAAAGAAACTCGAGGGAATGGGATAGTCGACATAGGGTGGTATGGGACAATTCTTTATTCTGTCAATTATGTTTTAAATAAACGCTCATTGGTCAGTAGCCAGGCAGGAAGTATAGGCAGGACAACCAGACAGGAAGTAGAGGCAGGTCAATGAAAACAGGAGTATTCTGGGAAGAAGGAAGCTCTTTCCCCAGTCCTGCCCAGACACCAAAGAAGGAAGATGTGAACTGCTCCACCAAAAAAAGATACAAAGCCAAGTGGCTAGCATAGATAAGCATAATGGGTCAATATAAGTTATAAGAGCTAATACAAGGCCTGAGTTAATGGGCCAATCAGTTTATAACTTATGGAGACCTCTCTGTGATTCTTTGGGACCTAACGACTGTGGCAACAGGGCAGGACAGAAAACCGCAACAAGTAGGCCCTCATGTTACCATTGAGGAAGGACAGAGATGAGAGCAAGGAAAGAGATATCATGATTGAGAGAGTCATTATAGGGTTATTAATAAACCTGGCTCTAGAGAAATTCCCAGGAATCCATAAGAATGGTCCCACCTAAAACCCTACGCAATGGAGGAGAGGGAGCCCAAAGTTGACTTGCCCTGTAGTCAGACTGATGAATAACTTAGATATCACTGTAGAAACGTCATCCAGTGTCTGAAAGAAACAGAGGCAGAGACCCGATTAGAAACACTGGATTGAGCTCCCAAAGCCCAGTTGAAGAGTGAGAGGAATGAGAATATGAGGAAAGAAGTCAAGACCATGATGAATACACCCACTGAAACAATCTACTTGAACTAATGAGAACTCACCATCTCCATCTGGATGGGGAAGGAACAAGCATAGGACCAAACTAGTCACTCTAAATGTGGTTGACAGTTGCATGGCTGGGGCAGATTGGGGCAGGCCACTGGCAGTGGCATGAGGATTTATCCCTACTGAATGTACTTGCTTTTGAGGAACCTATTCTCTTTGGATAGATACCTTGCTTGACCTAGATATAGTTGGGAGAACCTTGGACCTTTTCCAAAAGCAATGTGCCTTACACTCACTAAGGAGTGGATGGCAGTGGGGTTGGAGGGTATGTGGAGGGAATGAGAGGAGGGGACAGAGTGGGAACTTGGATTGGTTTGTATAATAAAAAAGAAAATCCTTTAAAGAGAGAAAAAAACGAAATCTTTATGCCCATCGCCACCTTAATCTGTACAGTTTACATCTATAATGTTTTTAAAATGGCTCTTCACTAAAATTTTATGTTGTATAAAAATAAGTATGAAAATATAGAAACAGAAATATTATTATATATCTTCCAATATACATAAATTTAAAAATGGGGCTAAAGAGATGTTCTGTGGTTAAGAGAACTTTCTGCTCTTCCAAAAAACTCGAGTTTGAGTCCCAGTACCCATGTAAGGCAGCTCACAACCTTTCATAACTACAGCTCTAGAAGATCTTATACCCTCTCTGACACACACACACACACACACACACACAGAGAGAGAGAGAGAGAGAGAGAGAGAGAGAGAGAGAGAGAGAGAGAGAGAACACAAACACATATACATGAATGAAATAAGTATTTTTAAAGAAATAAGAAAGGTTGGTGTAGGAGGTTCTTTAGTTCATGTGTTTCTTTCATTGGTTAAAGAATAAAGAAAACTGCTTTGGCCTAGTTGATAGGGTGGAACTTAGGTAGGCAGAGAAAACAGAACTGAATTCAGGGAGGAAGAATGCAGAGTCAGAGCTTCCATGGAGCTGCCAGAGTCAGACATGTTGAATCTTTCTGGATAAGCCACTGACACATGGTGATACACAGATAAATAGTAGTGGGTTAAATTAAGATACAAGACTTGGAAAATAAGAAACTAGAGCTAATGGACCAAGCAGTGTTTTAATGAATACAGTTTCTGTGTGATTATTTTGGGTGTAAGCTAGCCAGGTGGCCAGGACAAACAAAGGGCTCTCCCCAGCACCTCCCTCCAACAAAAGGCAATCAGTACAAAATAGCATACACTCAATCCACTCACTATTAATTTCTTTTGAATCCTCTGAATTCAGTTGTATGAAAAAGAGCAAAATGTTAGAACATGAGATACAAGAATATACCATTTGTTGAATAGGCTGATATAAGGGTCACATATATTATTAATGACTTCATGTGCTATTAGCTGAGATTGGACTATTGTATTCAGACTCATTTCAAACCAATTGTGAGAGTAGTGAGTTAGTGTGTATCTTTTCTCAATGCAAATGCTGCATGAATTTACTCCAGCCCGAGTAGCACAAAGCCCCATTCCACACTGTATAGTGTTCTCTCTGAGGGTTTGCATGCAAGTCAGAAGAGGGCACCAGATCTCATCACAGATGGTTGTGAGCCACCATATAATTGCTAGGAATTGAACTAAGGACCTCTAGAAGAGTAGCCACTGCTCTTAACTACTGAGCCATCTCTCCAATCCCCCCAACCCACTTTCTACACACACATAAAATCTTCATGAAATTTCCTCTGCAGTTCCAATATGCAGGTGCTGAAAGACCCTACAGACCCCTTCCTCAAAACCTGCAGCTAGCATGCTTTTGGGGGAACGTCCTGTTTGCTTAAAAAAAAAATTTCTCCAGATCAGCAGCCAGCCTACTCTCGTAAGAATATCCCATGTGCTTAAGAGAGCAGGATGTCTATGAGATAGGAAGACTGCAAGGCAGGATATCAATAAGATAGGACATCAACAAAGCAGGTTGACTGCAAAACAGGATATCTATAAGATAGGAACAGGATGACTGTTGCCAGACATCCATGCTGAGAGAGGAAACCATTCATGCCCCACACCTCATTCCAATAACCACGCTTTTGCTTCTGTAAACTTGCTTTTTGCTCTTCCCTATAAAAAGCCTGCCCTCCAGTTGGCAGGCGCGCAAGTCTTCTGAGAGATCATGCCGCCCGCAAGTACCTGTGTCTACTCAATAAACCTCTTGCGATTTGCATCTGTGCGGTCTTGGCCTGTTCCTTGGCGTTGGGGAGGTCTCCTCCCAAAAAAAAGGTCATCGTCAAGGGTCTTTCAGTGCCAAATTCCTGATGTCACTATAGCCTTCACATATCCTTCACATTCATCTCATCAGCCTCCTCTCTGCCTGGACTTTGTCAATCTACTAAGATACAGTGATATTCTATGGTCAAGTACTCAAGATCTGAATGCACAGAAACTGGCCTCTAAGTAGCTACCTAAGATTTCAGAACTTATTCACTGTTCCCTGGCTTCTCTAGAGCAGGACATACAGTATTTGTGTGTGAGGAGAACAAATATAATAATAAGTCTAGATGTTTTAAGCAACTGCTTCCCATTGGCTAGTAGTATTGCCAGGATTTACAAAATGTAGGCACCAATGTTTTGGAAGATTCTTTCCTGTTGGAAACTCATTTTGTTGTTTAGCACCAGTGAGTTTGTTTGTTTTTTTTTTAAAAAAAAAAAACTTCAAACAGCTATTTCAACAGCTTTGATTACCTTTAATTTACATTTGAAGATGTAAACTAGAGAATGTATTGTGAGAACAATCAAAAAAGCATAAATGAACTAAAGTAAGAAGGGGGAAAATGACTGCTTATTTAAAATTCTAAACTACCATGGAAATAGAAAATACAGATAAAAAATAAACATCTTCAATATTTTTTCTTGGAAACTAGATCATATAGGCATTTAAAATTAAAGCATACATTATGAATTGTATTTACATGCATAGCAATATCTGTGTGCATATGAACATACTTAGTTCAGGAACAATAAGTAAAAAGCAACTACAGTGCTATATGTGTAATGTGTTTTTTACATTGGTCCATATAAGCTTAGTGATCCAAAATAAGGATAAGGGAAAAAAAAGCAGTGTGGAAATGTCATAGCCAAATCAACAACTAAGACAGAAGCTGGCCTCCTCTTACTGAAGTGTCAGTAAAAAGATTTTTCTAGGAAGAAATACAATCTACAATATTTTAGAATATTAGGACTAGCCTTTTTGAGAAGGTATTTGCAGATTTAAGAGACATATATCAAATAACTGTAGCTTGTCCTTTGAATTTTCTGTTTCTTCTTTTTGCCTGCAAGGGTATGAGCTCACTTGGTTTTTAGCCATGGAAAAATCACCAAGTTGCAGAGTGTGGTACAAAATTTGCAATTGTTATGAGATGCTAATAGTCTTACAACTAAAATCAAGTTTGCAAACAGTTTCCTAAATCAAAAACCTATTATTTTATCTGTCATTGAATATCAAGTTTGCTAAGGCCATTGTTCTCCCATAGCTTATGAAGTTGTCAGTCAAACCCTCAAAAACAGTTTTATTCAAATCTTAATTGAAGTAGAGAATGTATTACATGAGATCAAGTGGTCCTTGGGCACTCTTGACTATAAGTAAGATCATATATGATAATAAAAACTAAAAAATATAGAACATGTGGTGGTTTGAAGTAAGAGATGTCTTTCATAATCTCCAGCATTTGAACACTTTGTCCCCAATTGTTTGGAGAAGTTTAGGTGTTGTAGAATTCTTGAGGGACGTACAAAATTAACTCTTCCATAAGTTACAATTGTTCATGGTGTTTCTTCACAGCAGCAAAAACATAAATAATATGTACTCTCACACAAGGAAAGTACATACATATGACAGATTTACCAAAAAAAAAAAAATAGTTACCTGTTGCTTCTACAGTGACAGTACTCTGGCATTTAACTTGTATATCTTCAATAATGTCTTATCTTACAATTTCAAGAAAACCTTAGGAAGTTATGCAGGTGAGTGCATTCATTTTCAACAGAAACAAAAGAAAATTTTTAAGTTGGGAGATATGAAAGTAAATTATACAAGCTTTTAATTTTCCTGCCTAAAGCTAAAGAATAAAGACCAGTGAAGCCACCCAATTTTTGTAATCTATTCTTCCTTCGATCCATTTAAAAATTAAATAAAACAGAACTGATTTCAGATACTATGTTTACATCTGAAGTAAAATATAAAGCTTTATCCAAGATCATATGATGTTAATGATATGGAAATATGTATCCATTAATAACAGGTATAATTTCCGTTTTACTTACATCCTGTTAACATAAGCAAATACTCTATGTTTCTCATTACTTGTGTGAGACCATACTGCCCATATGTACACAATTGCATTGGCACTTGATCCAAAGTATATGAGTATATAAATAGCAAATCTGTCTTTTTGGGTTAACGGGGGAATAAAATTATTTACAAAGAGATTATAGTGAATGACAACACTTTTCGACAAGACATTTTTATATGCATTTTTGTTGAAAAACAATTTGCATATAATATATTCTGATTAAAGTTTTGCTTTCCCCAACTCCTCATAGATCCTTCCCTCCCCCCATCCAACCAACTCTATACTTTCTCTCTCATTTTAGAAAAGGAACTGACAAACAGAAAAGCAAACAAAGCAGAATAAAAAGGAAATAGCAAAGAGAAAGCAGATGAAACATTCATACACACCTATTAAAAACACAAAATCTGAAGCAATGACATACAAGCAAAAGACCAGTACGACAAAACATGCCTAAGCAATATGAGACAATAAATCTAAATAATACTGTTGAGTTCATTTTTGTTGACAATCTACAGCTGAACATGGGATTTACCTTTAAGTGCCATTAATATAACCAGTGAAATTTCATTGGAGAAAACTAATGTTTCTTTTGCAAATGGATCTCAAGGAGAAATAACTTTCGTTAGAGATTGTAGACATTTTCCGATTCCCTGCATCTGATGTTAAAGCAAGCATCAGGCTAAGGATTCCAGATCATGGTAATGATTTTTCTCTTTTTATTCCTAGTTGAATCCAATTTCTATCACTTTACCTGACCCAAAAGACCAACAATAAAATATGGTGATTTTAACAATGTTATCAAAATTTTGGTGAAATTCTTTAGTTTTTTTAGAATAATAAAGCCAAATAGTACTACAATTTTATCATTTTTACTCATTGAATCCTACTGCTACTTGAATTCCAGTTTTCAAACAATTGGCATACGTTAACATTCTATGTTTAGGTCCTGACTTTAACAATCTGCACACCCACTACAATAATGGGAACAACCGATCCCACTGGAAAATTAAAAATTTCACAATAGTAGCAGACATCCAAAGACAAGTAGTTAAATCGTGTTTTGTTTACTAATTTTTTTATCCAAGTTCAAAATATTATTTTAATGCCACTTTTTATGACATGGTTTTAACATTACCCTCTTTTAAAAATTCTTCGGTAATGTCAGCTGTAATAAAACAAAGAATAAAAAACATGAACATTGTGCAGCTTCAATGAGACTAGAATGCATCTGTGGTTTAAGTAACAAATTCCACATGTAATCATGAAAATCAGTAGGGTAAAAATGAGAGAAGGTTCCAGAACAAGTGAAAACTCCCAAATGAATTTAAATAGTATAGCGGTGTGTAAGAGTAGAAGGAACAGCTATCTGAACGTCAAAGACTCCTTCACTGCGAGGTGTGAATGGATGCAGGTGTTTTAAAGCAAAATTGATAAGTGAGAAAAGATGGAAGAAAAACTGCAAACTTTTGCAATGTTCTCAGAAAGCAGAGCCCAGAGGAATGTTGTCATCACAAAGATGTTGACAGCTGATCAAAGTCTGTTGAAAATAACATAATATGGACCCACTATATATTATATGCAGAAGACAAAATTCTGTACTTTGAAGAATCTGAAGATAGGTGTTTAGCACAAAAAGGGAAGGACAGGTAAGAATAACCTCTTTGCTGATATAACCAAGTGGTGATATGAGAACATGTACTAAGTGTTAATTGCTCCAGTTGGCATCTGTGTTCCTTAATATTATTTCAGAAAATATTAAGAATTGTTTATGTATAATGTGAGTAATTATTAAGATTCAGAACAATTGAAAATGAATAATATATTCATAGATTTTTACTATATATGTAAAGAGGGAAAGACTTACATAAGAATAAAGAAAATGTCAGTGATACTCATAAATAAAAATATGCAGTTTCTAATAATTCATATTTTATTATTAATTCATCAATATCTTGTAGCCATGATTTAGTTATCAGGAACTGCACGTGAGTTTTAACTAAACTGCAAAATATTTTAACTGCTTAGACACATCTCTAGACCCTCCAAGAAGATCTTAAGACATGAAAAAAATGAGATCAGAAATAAATAACAAGTATTTAAAATTGAGAAAATAATGAGAGATGCAAAATAGATAACAAATTGGTATCACCAAAAATCCTTGTATACACAGAGAGAGGAAGAGTAAAACAGAGACAAAGAGATAGAGGATTTTTTTTCTATTTTCTATTTTAAGACTAGAAGAGACTTAAAAAAAATCACATAAAATTTCTGAAAAAACTTTATGAAATAAACCAGATATCAAACATAAATACAGAAGAGAAAGGAAAAGCAGCACATGTATAATTGTGTCAATGAATATGAAGCAAATTTCACCATATTAAAAAGGACACAGGCAAGAACTACATGACAATAACACAGTTACATGACAACAACAGTTTAAAATTGAAATGTTTACTATAACCATACTTTTCTTCTAAAATGTAACCTCTTACTTATAAGTTAAAATGACATAATATGTTTTAAGAAAAGCTTATCCAGAACAATAAAACTAAGAAATATAAAGGAATATCTGAAGAATATATTAATATGCAGAATTGATAAGAGTGTTTGTCAAGATCACTGGACATGAGGCATGTTCTAAAGAAAAACACTTTAATAAAGTAAAAATTCTGTTCAATGATCTCTTCATATATATATATATATATGTGTGTGTGTGTGTGTGTGTGTGTGTGTATTACATACATATACATGTTTATCCATATAGACCATGTGTAAAGAAAAGCAATGTATTAGTACAGCAAGAAGTTGAAACAACTTAGATTAATGTCATTAAAGGCATTGATATTGATGACAGAAATAAATATGATTTCAAATTTTGATGACAAAAAATATATATTTGCAAATAAGGACGTAAGTTTCCAATATAATCCTGAATAAAACAATGAGAAATGGTATGAGATGCATGGAAAAAATTCATATCTAAAGATCACACATTTTAGAAGAAAGTTGAATAAGATATATAATCACTACAAGCTCAAAATAGGTTTGACAATTGAAAGAAAGCAGAGAAGAATAGGAAATGGATTGGCACTAAAAAAAAATACATTAAGAAAATTGCATTAGTTTTTTTTGTATAGTTATGACCAAAGAGCTGACTAAAAATTCAGGGAGGAATCATTTATTTTGGTTCACAGTTTCAGAAGTTTCAGTCCAAAGTTCATTGGCACTGTGGATCTAAGGAGAACATTCTGCAGTACAAGTGAATGTCAAAGGACACATCTTGTTGAGACACAGAGAGAACCTGGCAGAATATGCCCATAGACTTATCTCCAATAAATCACCCAGATGATTAGATCAGATTAGAGAAATCTAATTCATCTGGGTTGAACCAGCTCACAAAGCTTCTAGAACCTCAAAAACTACTGCCATAAGCAATCTGGGTCCAATGCATTCAAACATTATAACTTTATGGTCACCTCAAAATGCAAAATGCTTCTAGGTCCATGTCAACTATTTTCATAGCCTTAACACTTCCAACACTGTTTAAAAAAATCTAAGTCTAGGGAGTGGGAAGGAAATGGGAAGAAGGGAGGAGGTGGAAATTTTTAATAAACAAATAAATTTAAAAAATCTAAATCTAGAATATCTACTGAAACTCGAGGAATTAGTTTAATACTGAGATACTAAAAAAAAAACAACAACACGTTTGCACCCACCCACTGTGACAGTGGAACTGATCTATTGGGAGCTCACCAAGGCCAGTGGGACTGGGACTGAATAAGCATGGGATGAAACCAGACTTTCTGAGCGTGGCGGACAATGAAGGCTGATGAGAAGCCAAGGACAATGGCACTAGGTTTCGATCCTAATACATGAACTGGCTTTGTGGGAGCCTAGCCTGTTTGGATGCTCACCTTCCTGGTCCTGGGTAGAAGTGGGAGGACCTTGGACTTCCCGCAGGGCAGGGAATCTGGACTGCTCTTCATTCTCGAGAGGGAGGGGAAATGGAGTGGGGGGGGGAGGGGGAGTGGGAGAAGGGGGCGATGTGTGCGAGGGGGGGGATGGGAAACGAGGAGGAGGCGGAAATTTTTTTTTCAACAACTAAAAAATAAATAAATAAATAAATAAATTCTCACAAGCAATGAAACAGACAAGATTCCACATAAAAAGAGGGAAAGGGACACAGAAAGGGGTATTGGACAGAAGCACAACCTACACCAAGCAGAGCAAGCATCTGTCCTCATAGTACAATTCCAGGACGGCTGCAGGTAGAGCAAGATGTGAGTACTAAAAGGTTTGTAGAACTACAATCCTTGACTGTAGCCCACTAGGCAATTGTCTTGACCTGGTTCCACTCAGTGTCTACAGTTTTCAAGAACAGAGCTTCACCATTTCGATGTTTTCAATATCACGGGGTTATATTACTCTGGCTTAGGAGGCAACTTCACAGCATCATCCACATAAAATTCAAGCTTGCTATATATTGCCTGGCTTAACAGGCTTTCACTGGGAATCTTGGTAGAAACCTCAATAACCCCAAACCTCTTAGCATCCTCATGCTTGGCAAAATCAACATCACATGTTTGTCACAAAATTCTGCCAGCTTGGGGATTTCCCAGGAATCATAAGAAGCATGGATGCAGAAGCCTAAATGTCTAAAGACTGAAAAAAATGAAAGCAAAATACATCGTTACATTGATAAACCACTCTGTTATAACACAATGCATTTTTTTAATTGAAAAAAAAATTCCTCCTCCTCCTAGCCTCCCATTTCCCTCCCCCTCGCCCTACTCCTCTCCCCTCCCCCACTACTCTCCCCCTCCCTCTCCAGTCCGAAGAGCAGTCGGGGTTCTCTGCCCTGTGGAAAGTCCAAGATCCAATGTACCTTTTAATCAACATAAAGCCTTTTTACAATTCTGTTATTGACCTTAATTTCTTTTTTGTTTTTTATTGATTTTTATTGAGCTCTACATTTTTTTCTTCCCCCCTCCCTTCCTCTCCCCCACTTCAACACAGCCCCAAGGTCCTCATGCTCCAAACTTACTCAGGAGATCTCGTCTTTTTTTTACTTCCCATGTAGATTAGACCTATGTATGTCTCTTTTAGTGTCCTTATTATAGTACACGTTCTCTTGGATTGTAATTTGTATGCTGTTTTTCTTTGCTTTATGTTTAAAAACTACTTATTAGTGAGTACATGTGATAATTGTTTTTCTGTGTCTGGGTTACCTCACTCAACATGATGTTTTCTAGATCCATCAATTTTCTTGCAAAATTCAAAATGTCATTATTTTTTTTTCTGCTATAAAGTACTCCATTATGTAAATGTACCACATTTTCCTTTTCCATTCTTCAGTTGAGGGGCATTTAGGTTGTTTCCAGGGTCTGGCTATAACAAACAATGCTGCTATGAACATAGTTGAACACGTGTCATAGTAGCACAATTGAGCATCCTTTGGATATATACATAAAAGTGGTATTACTGGGTCTTGAAAAAGGTTTTTTCCTAATTTTCTGAGAAACTGTCACACTGACATCCAAAGGGGCTGTACCAGCTTGCATTCCCACCAGAAATACAGAAGTGTTCCTATTACCCCACAAACTCTCCAGCATAAGTTGTCATCAGTGTTTTGATCTTGGCCATTCTTACATGTGTAAAATGGAATCAGCGTTGCTTTGTTTGCATTTCTCTGATGACTAAGGATGTTGAACATTTCCTTAAGTGTCTTTCAGGCATTTTAGATTCCTCTGTGGAGAGTTCCCTGTTTAGATCTGTACTCCAGTTTTTTCTTATTGGATTATTTGTTCTTTTGATGACCAATTTCTTGAGTTCTTTGTATATTTTGGAGATCAGACCTCTGTTTGATGTGGGGTTAGTGAAGATCTTTTTCCATTCTGTAGGATGTCGTTTTGTATTGATGACAATGTCCCTTGCTTCACAGAAGGTTTTTAGTTTCAGGAGGTGTCATTTATTAATTGTTTCTCTCAGTGTCTGTGATACTGATGTTATATTTAGGAAGTGGTCTCCTGTGCCAATGCATTCGAATGTGTTTCCCACTTTCTCTTCTACAAGGTTCAGTGTGGCAGGCTTTATGTTGAGGTCTTTGATCCATTTGGACTTGAGTTTTTCACGATGATAGATATGGGTCTATCTTCATTTTTCTACATGTTGATATCCAGTTACGCCAGCAAAATTGTTAAATATTTTGTTTTGTCAAAAATCAGGTATCTAAGAGAGTATGGATTAATATCAAGGTATTCAATATGGTTCCATTTGTCCTCCTGTCTGGTCTTATGCCAGTACCAGGCTGTTTTCAGTACTGTAGCTCTGTAGTCGAGTTTTAAGTCCAGGGTTGGGATGCCTCCAGAATTTCTTTTATTGGACAAGATTATTTTGGCTAGCTTTTTTTCTTTGCTTTTCTATATGAAGTTGAGTGCCATCCTTTCAAGCTCTGTAAAGAATTTTGATGGGATTTTGATGGGCATTGCATTTAATCTGTAGATTTCTTTTGGGAAGATTGTCATTTTTACTATGCTAATTCTATCTACCCAAGACCATGGGAGATCTTTCCACTTTCTGGTGTCTCCTTCTATTTCTTTTTTTTTTAAGATTTAAAGTAATTATCATGCAAGTCTTCCACTCATTTGGTTAGAGTTACTCTGAGATATTTTATGCTTTCTGTGGCCTTTGTGAAGGGTGTTGATTCTCTGATTTCTTCCCCATCCTTTTATCATATGTTTATAGGAGGGCTACTAATTTTTTGAGTTAATCTTGTATCCTGCTACATTACCGAAAGTGTTTATGAGTTGTGGAAGTTCCTTGGTAAAATTTTTGGGATTGCTTATGTAAACTATCATATCATCACCAAACAATGAGAGTTTGACTTCTTCTTGGGTGTATTTGCTTCTTTTTGTTGTCAAGTTTTCAAATGTTCTGTTAATTCACTAGTGTGGGTTTTTTTCTAGCTTCTTGATGTAGGCATTTAGTGCTATGAACTTTCCTCTTAACACTGCTTTCATTGTGTCCCATAAATTTAGGTATGATGTGTGGTCATTTTCATTGAATTTTAGGAAATCTTTAATTTCTCCCTTTGTTTCTTCCTAGACCCATTGATGATTCAGGTGAGCATCATTTAATTTCCATGTGTTTGTGAGATTTCTGTAATTAATGTTGCTGTTGAATTCTAGTTTTAAACCATGGTGATCTGATAAGGTTCACTGGGTTATTCCAAAGTTTTTGTATCTTTTAAGGTTTGTTTTGTTACCAAGTATGCAGTAAATTTTTTTATAGAAGGTTCTATGTGGTGCTGAGAAGAAAGTATATTCTTTTCTGTTTGGATGGAATATTCTATATATGTCTGTTAAGTCCATTTGAATTATAACATCTATTAGTTCCATTATTTCTCTGTTCATTTTTTGTCTGACTGACCTTTCCAGTGGTGGGAGAGGAGTGTTGAAGTCTTCCACTATTAGTGTGTGGGGTTTAATGTATGATTTAAGCTTCAGAAGTGTTTCTCTTACATATGAGGGTTCCCTTATATTTTGGGCATAGATGTTCAGTATTGAGATTTCCTGTTGATGGATTTTTCCTGTGACTAATATAAAATAACCTTCTTTGTCTCTTTTGATTGATTTTAGCTTGAAGTCTATTTGGTAGGTATTAGAGTAGCTACACCTGCTTGTTTCTTAGGTTCATTTGATCATAATATTTTTCCCAACTCTTTACTCTGAAATGAGATCTGTCTTTGAGGTTGAGATGTGTTTCTTGTATGCAGAAGGATGGATTCTGTTTTCATATCCAATTTGTTAGCCTGTGCCTGTTTATAGGTGAGTTGAGTCCATTTATACTAAGGGATATTAATGACCAGTAATTGCTATCACCTGTTAATTTAGTTTTCATTGCTGGTGATATTAATTTGTGTGACTTCCCATTCTTTGGATTTACTGCTATGAGACATAAATTTTCAGTGTTTTTGTTGGTTTAGCTAACCTCCTTGGGTTGTAATTTTTCTTCTAGTATTTCGTGTAGGGCTGAGTTTGTGGCTAGGTTTTGGTTAAATCCAGTTTTGCCATAAAATATCTTGTTTTATTCTTCTATGGTGATTGGACGTTTTGCTGGGTATAGTAGCCTGGGCTGGAATCCATGGTCTCTTAATATCTGCATAACACTTGACGATGACCTTCTTGATTTTATTGTTTTCAATGAGAAGTCAGGTGTAATTCTGATAGGTCTACCTTTATATGTTACTTGGCCTTTTTCCTTTGCAGCTCTTAATATTCTTTCTTTATTCTGTATGTTAAGTGTTTTGGATCCAGTCTATTTAGTGTTCTGTAAGCTTCTTGTATCTTCATAGGCATATCTTTCTTTAGGTTGGGAAAGTTTTCTTCTATGATTGTATTAAATGAATTTTCTGTGCTTTTGAGTTGAACTTCTCCTTCTTCTATATCATTATTCTTAGATTTGGTCTTTTCATGGTTTCCCAATTTCCTGGACATTTTGGGTTAAGCTTGTGTTAGATTTAATGTTTTCTTTCACTGATGAGTCTATTTCCTCTACCGTATCTTCAATACTTGAGATTCTTTCTTCCATCTCTTGTATTCTGCAGTTCATGCTTGAGTTTGTGATTCTTGATCATTTTATCATTATTTCTATTTCTATAATTCCCTTGGCTTGTGCTTTCTTTATTGTCTTTATTTCAGCTTTCAAATTTTGAATAGTTTCTTTCATGTGTTTGATTGCTTGATTGTTTTTTCTTGGTTTTCTTTAAAAGATTTGCTGATGTCTTCCAATTTTTTGTTTGTCTTTTCCTCCATTTCTTTGAGGGAATTCTCTTTTATTCTTTAAGAGTTTCAGAAATTCTCTTGATGTTAAGCTTTTAGGTCATTTTCTTCTCCTTCATCTATATTTGTTTTTTTCAAGTCTTGCTGTTGTAGGGTCTTTATGTTTTACTGGCATTGTGTTGCTCTTTGTGGTGTTGCATTTGTTCTTACCTATTCTACTCATCTTTTCCTATAATAGGTGTTTTTGGTGCTGTCTGAAATTCTGTTGATTAATCTTTTAGGTGCCAGTGAATCCAAATCTCAGATGATTGTTCCTCATGGTATAGCCCGTGCCAGAGTTCTAGTTACCCCATTGGTTCCTCTGTGTTCCTGGAGATAGCTCAGTTCTTTTGGGCTTTGTTCCACTCCCTTGGAATTTGCTGTCTCAGGCCTAGTTTGGCCTAGTTTACTAGCTTTGACTTGTTTCTATAAATCCTGGTCTGGATTCTCTCCTGCAGAATTCCCTGGCTTGGAGTTGGTTCTGTAAAGTTCTACTGCCTCAAAGTTTTCAGGCTCAGGTGCACCCAGAACTACAGAGGACCTGGCTCAGGCTTACTCTCTTAGACGTCCCAGACTCATGCTTGGACCGGCAGACGTTTCAGGTTCTTCCCTATTATCTTTAATGTCCCAGACCAGTGCCCAAACCCACAGAGGTCCTGGCTCAGGCTTACTCTCTCTGGGATCCCAGACTCATGCCTGGCCCTGCAGATATTTCTGGTTCCTGCCTACTCGCTCAGAGGTCCCAGATTAATGCGCAGACTGGCAGAGGTCCTGACTTAGGCCTAGTTCCTGGGAGGTTCTAGACTCAGGCCCAGAAACCAGTGGTAAATAAGTTATCCCTTCAGTTACTGTAAATGCTTCCCTGAGCCAAGAAAGTGGTCCTACAGTTTCCAGAATCTCTCTGGAAATCTGGGATACATAGGTACCCCCAACCATGGACCTCATGGCTACCACTGGTCCTCTCCCCAACCCCGTGCTCCCCTGTGACACTTGGAGCTAAAATGTTACAGTTTCTAATGAAACTAAAGGAATGACTACATGATTGCAGCCCCTTTTCCCCCATTCTGTTCCTTTCTTTTGCTAGGGATCAATGTAAAACTTCCAGGCAAGTCTGAGGAAAGCTGCTATTAAAAACGTAAATTGAAAAAAAAGATACAAAAATTTTTCCAGGACAAATATGAAAACTCATCTCAACTCTTAGGTCACCTTACAAAGGCTCTTGCAATATGCCAGTTGTGATCCCAAGACCCCTGATTGAAAGCAGCTCTTCATGATCTACTTCTCTCAGAGTTTCTCTGATGTTAGGACCAAACTTCATCATCACTTCTCAGGGATTTACCAGGGGTATGGTCATTTGAGGGAAAATGGATCCCAAAGGGAGTGGCACTATTAGGAGGTGTGGTTTATTTGGAGTAAATGTGACTTTATTAGAGGAAATGTGTCACTGTGGGGGTGGAGTTTGAGCTCAAACTACTTCAGTGCTGCAGTGTTTCTGTTTCCTTTTGACCAAGAAGTAACCAGCATCATGTCTGCTTGCATGGGAAGATGATAATGGTCTGAACTTATGAACTATAATCCACTACCTCAATTAAATGTTTTCCTTTATAAGAGTTGCCATGGTTATGGTGGTCATGCTTATGATGATGTCTCTTCACTGCAATTGAAGCCATAATTAAGACAATGGATAGATAGAAAGGCCCCAGTTAAGGTATTTCGGCTTATTATAGCAACTGCCCAGGTCTTCTCACCGCCCAAAGCCCAAGAATCTCCAGGTCCCTGGTTAAAATCTAATCAGTGGGGACTTAGGGTCCAGACTTTCCTAAGCCTTCAAAGGTACCATCAAAAGTAACAATGGAAAGTTGACTGTCCCCATCTTCTTAGGGGTGTGGAGCCATCAAACCCAGATTTCCCTCTAACAGCCCTCATTGCCTGATCACAGACAACCAAGGGGTACTTGATCTGACTACTACTATATCTGACACAGAGCCCTTGGTACTAATCACAGAATCCGGGCAACCAATACCCTTCCTTTTGGACACCAGGGTCATCAACTAGGTTCTGACAGAGCTTGGGGATCCAGTTATCTTCTAATTCCTTATTGTCAGAGCAGGGGACAGCCTTATCAAGCTTACTAAATCCCACCATTTAGCTGTATCTTTATGGGTTTTTCCTTTACCAACACCTTCCTAAGATACCAACCTGCCTCATCCCCTTGCTAAGAGGGGACTTCCTAGCCACATTGGGAACATCTATTTTCTTTACACTATCCATCCACTTGACTCCAGGCTCACCAGCTATTCCTCTACTCCTTCATTCAAAATCACACATTCCAAAATATCTTCTCACAAGCCAATCTTCCAGGTTTCCTTACATATTGAACCCTCAAATCTCTTTAAGCTCAAGATTTTAAGTTTCCTGTGGTTTTCTTCTAACGATGGACTTAGCGGTACTTTTCATGCTGAAAACATCTCTGTCTAATTTATACATACATCCATATCTCTGGACAGATGAAAAATTTTCATCTTTTTAACCCAAAATCCTTTGCTATAAGTAAAAGACCAGACATCTGGTATCTGTCTTTTCCATAATGCTTATTTCGGTACATATTACAAACAGTGGTAATGCTATTATGTCTAAAACTTTTACTTCTCCTAGTAAACAAAAATATTCATATAAGTTTCAGAGAGTCAGAAGACTTGGGTCCAGCTGCTACAGGTCAAACAGACTCTAGACTAGTACAGGCTAAGTTTCCTATCCTTCATATCTGAAAGGTTTATTGTGTTGTGTGGCTTTGTGATATTTCTTGTGTCCTGACTTTCAAGATGCCTGACCATCAGAAAAACACAATCATGGCCACAGCAACTCATTCAAAAGAAAGCATTTAGTTGGGACTTGCTTATGTTTTTAGAGATTTAGTCTATTAATTTGTGGTTGAGAATGTGCCAACACACAGCCAAATATGTTGCTGGAAAGTAGCTGATAACTGAGAGTTCTACCTTTGTAGGTAGAGGCCGTTGGAATAGACAGCCTTTGGATCTGGCTTGGGCTTCTAAAACCTTAAAGCCCACCTCTAATAAAACACTTCCTTCAACAAGGCCACACCTTTTAATCCTTCTCAAATAATGCCTGTCCCTCATGACTAAGAATTTAAATATATGAGCCTATGGGGCCATTTTAATTCAAACTATTACACTTGCCACAGCAAACAACGTACTCAGAATGTGTGAGTCACAATATATCTTTCCTCCCTTTGGTTGTGTTTTTATTTGATTGATCATAGTGACAATGAAAGCTAATAATCATTTCTTTGTCAAATTTTCCATCCTTCTGGATCTTATGCAAGAAGACTTAAGAGGAAATTGATATTACCCACCCTTCTTCATTCTATGTGCTTTTTCTAATGCCTTGTCCTTGGGTTCCTCATCATTCACACCAGTGTACAGTAAAACAGAGCTAGAGATCTGGACTCTATTGTCAGATCTCAAATTTTAACATTTAAATATTATGCTCACCACTTGCTGTGGTGTGAATGGAAAATGTCTCTGATAGCATCATGTGTGTAACCACTAAGTGTCTAATTGGTGGTACTCTTTTAGGATTTTATATAAAATTCATAGTTTGGAGCACTGCTGAAGGAAATGGATCAGTAGGTACTTCAAGGTGTTATAGATCCCCCCAGTTACCTTCCTGTCTCTACTGACTGATGACAGATACACTGTGACCAGCCCCTGCAACCTCTTGCTATCTTGCCTCTCTGACCAAACTTCAGAATTAAAAATAAACCCCCTCTTCCTTAAATTGCATTTTGTAGACTGTTTGATCACACATTGAAAAAAGTAACTAGCAAACTGCCTTTCAACTTTAGTGTGTATACTATTCCTAATGTTTGTCATCAATTGTGTCCCAAGGCAAAGGAAAATCTTGAAGCTTGTCTACTATAGTCTTTTACAAAGATTTATATGTTAGAAATTTAGTATTCTGCAGTGATTCTATTTAAGTAAAATATAATTACATTCTCTAAGTTATGTTTCAGATAATATCTAATAAATTACAAATGGTAATGCATCATAGAAATAAATATTTCTTGGGAAAAATAAAATTACATTGTCTTATATGTCATCATTCAGATGCAATTCAAATTCAAAATGATTCCAGAATACTGTTTTCATAAAAATTTTCCATAACCTTTGACGGTTTGACCCTATTAATTTTTTTCTCAAAACTCTCTCTCCCTGCTTTTTACAATATTGATTTTTCTTATTTCTGCTATCTCCTAATCTTGTGGAAGATATATCTTTTTATTTCATTCTCTTCTTGTTGTCATTTCCGTTAATTTTTTTATTTTATGATTATATTTTTTATTTTATCCTCAGAGTAAAAAGCCTATTACCTTACTTTAAGATAATTTTTATAATAGTAATCAAATAAATAAAGCCTATATAGAACCTTTATTGGGTAGACATATTAGTATATTATCACATAAAAAGTAATTTGGTTACTGCTAGTTCCATTTTCCAAACTTTATTCATATTAAAATCCTACTTATTTATAATAAACATAATATTCACATTAATATTCCCATTTTACATATGAGTGGGTCAACTGAAAGACATTTGATTATGTAATAGAAACTTTTCTATCAGGTGGCATAAGGGAATAAAATTCTACATGCAAAGTGTTCCTCAAAAATTATTTAAAACTGTATTAGAATATTTGTTCTCTAGCAATACAATTAGGAGATAGATCCATGCTATGGTTGCAGTAAAGAGAAAGTGAAATTCTTAGTCTATTGTAAGCTTATTAGTGGCACATAAAGTTTTATTTTTCTGAGTAAAACAATCTACTAGAAATTAATTTATATGTCAAAGTGTTGGAGAGCCTTTTATTATATTTGCAACTCTTCTTTAATTGTTCATAGATTAATTTGACATTTCATAAAGGCTAAAATGTTGGAATTTCATGTACTGAGAAATGGTCAAACAAGTGAATAAAAAGGCCAATTGCACTTTTCTCCTTTTTGTCTTTAGTCCTGTCACAGCAGTTGTCCAAATCAGATTTATTGTAATGATTTATTTTGGGAAACATAAGAGTACAAAAAGCTACTTTATTTTATTCTCGTATCTGAAAATAGTTATATCATCTGATTTGAGAAGGCCATTAACTTTGGCAAAAGTCAGCTATATCAAGATATTCTTATGTTGAGATTTGTAATAGGGAATACGTTCTTAACAATAAGCAATGGTATGCCTTCATGTGCCAATTATACCTCAGTATAGAAATTTTAGAAAGATGACAACAATGCTGAAAGTCAGCTGTAAAATATCCTGGAGAAATAATTGCTCCTAGTTATACCTATTCTACTGTCAGTGTGGACACACAGCATTGGTTCCAGGGGTAGATGTAGTCAGACAGAGTTGTCTATCTAGTTTCACATTATTTTAAGATTAAAATATGCGCTGACCTTAGTAACATAAAATAAAAGGATATTCTGATTTTTGTTTTGCATGGGGCTGGATACAAAGAAAGTGAACTTTAATTCAGATCAGGAAAAGGAAAGAAAGATGAAAAAGAAAAAAAAGTTAATTATTTATTTAACTATGAATATGGATATATATCACAGCTTAAATGCACCAGGAAAAGTGATAAATAAACAATAATAAATTCATGTGGCCACAGATGCTGACAAGAATGCATGTGGAACATGACAATGTATGAATAAATAAACATCTATAAAAATTCCACAATTCCCCATCTATATCTATATAAAATTAAAGAGAAATTCAGACAAATGTTCCAATTCTAATTTAATGCTATATAATTTGTTCTGATTTTCCTTTTTGCTCTCTGAAATCATTTTCTAACAGTTGATGTCAAATCTTTCATTATTTGTTTAGTCCTACTCTATAGCCATAGCGTTTACATAACTATTGGTCTCCCAAAAGAAATAACTTCACCATCTAAAGTAAAGACTATTTTTTTGTCTTTAGTCATACATGTTGAAATAAATTTCTGCTATATAGATTAATATCACAACCCCCCTTGGAATTTCATTATGTTATTTGGAGTGCATGTAATTCTCTTGCTAAAGATATGTATTCCATCCTGATATTCCCCACCTTCCAGCTGATTTTTGAAACATGTTGATACATTAGTGTTTATAATCTCTGCTACAATGTATACTAACATGTATTGGAATTATTTACTATTGCATGTGTAGCACTACATACCATTTCATAAATATGCTAGCCTGTTGATTTTAGCTGTCTAAAGATGTAGAAAACAGAGTTTCCTTTACTTTGATCTTTCTATGCATTCACTTTTATATATGTCTAGGCTTTTAATATTTTATATTCTTCCTTACTAAGAACATATTGCAATTTCTTTCAGTATTTTGATATTTTAGTAATAGGTTCTCTTAGATTTTAAGAAACTATATATCTAACTTTTAAGGATACTTCTATTAGTTATGTATCTATTGTTGTGCTAGTACATCTGTCCAAGATAACTTATGAGATAAAACATTTAATTTAGGGCTTATGATTATACAGGGTGAGAGTTTATGATGATCATGGCAGGGAGCCTGGCCACATTCAGTCAGGCAGTTATGATATTGAGGTAGTAACTGAGAGCATACATTTGATACAAAAGTGGGAAGGAGAGAGAGGGAGAGAGGAAGAAAGAGAGAGATGTTAGATCCCCCCTGTATGGTGTGAATATGTTTTTTTTCCATTGGTTAATAAGGAAGATGCTTGATCCTATGGCAGCACAAAATAGAATAAGGTGGGAATTCCAAGAAGAGATAGAAGAGAAGAGGAGGTGGAATCAGAGAGATGTCATCTAGCTGCCAAAGGAAAAACATGTGAACCTCCAGGCAGAAACTTACAGGTAGACCATGGGCTTGTGGTGATTCACAGATTAATAGCAATGGGTTCATTTAAGATGTAAGAGAGAGCTTGGGGAGTGGGAGGGTGGAGATGGAGGAAGGGCAGATATAGGAGCAGGGAAGAATATATTTACATTAAAGGAGCCATTTTAGGGTTGACAAGAGACTTGGCTCTTGACGGGATCCGAGGTGTCCACGGGAATGTCCCCAGCCAGGTCCTTTTCAGCAGAGCAGAAGGTGCCTGAACTGGCCTTGCCCCACTATCATATTGATGGTTATCTCGAATATCACCATAGAATCTTCATCCTTCACGGATGGAGATAGAGACAGTGACCCTCATCAGAGCAACGGACTGAGCTCTCAAGGTCTAGTTCAAGAGCAGAAGGAGGGAGAAGATGAGCAAGGAAGTTGGTCCACCCACTGAGACACTGTGCCTGTTCTAATGGGAGCTCACCAAATCCAGTCGGACCAGGACTAAAAGAGCATGCGATCAAACCAGACTCTTCAAATCAGGCTTACAATGGGGGCTGACTGAGAATCCATTGATAAAGGCACTGGGACTTGTTTCTACTGCATGTACTGGCTTTTTGAGACTCTAGTCTATTTGGATGCAAAGCTTCTTAGGCCTGAATGTAGTGGGGAGGGCCTTGGACTTCCCACAGGGCAGGATTCCCTGCCCTCTATTAATGAGGGAGGGGGAGGGAGAAGGACCAGTGGGGGAGGGGAATGGGAGGAGAGGAGGAAGTATAAATTTTTGAATGGAAAAAATAAAAAAATACGAAAAAAGAATATCAGAGTAAAAAGATATTTTACATAGTTAAAAATCAGTGAGTAGTTAATAAAAGATTGGTATTTTAAAATAAATGAAACTTCTAACTGAGAAAAATATCTTAAGCAAAATCAAATTTTGGTCAGCAAAAAAAAAATGTTTGTAACTTAGATCACAGACAAAAGTCTAAACTTTTCAATTATATAAAGAGCTCCTAGAAATAAATAAGAAAAAATGAATCAAGAAAACCAGGTAAATATTGATGAAAAGAATACAAAAAATAATTAGTAGTGACTTAAAATGAATAACATTCTAATTTTAATAAGAAGTAAAGTCAAATTGCCCTGGGAAAACATTTTTCTCATATCAGATTAGTAAGAACTACTTACAACTGTGATGATTTATTATATTGATTACTACATGGGGAAATATTTTCATGTGCAGTTGATGCAGAGGAAATTAGCTCAATTTCAATGAATACCCTTGTCTAGTAGACAGCAAATACACACAGCCGTTGACCTTACAATTGAAGTCCTAGTAATTTATCCTACAGATAGACTAGAACATCTACAAAATATATTTACTAGGTTAGTTGTTGCAACTTTAAGATATTATAAACTTTGGGAGGCAGAGGCATGTGGATCTCTGTGAGTTCGAAGCCAGCCTGGTCTACAAGAGCTAGTTCCAGGACAGGAACCAAAAAGCTACAGAGAAACCCTGTCTCGAAAATCCAAAAAAAAAAAAAAAGATATTATAAACTAAACTTCCATCAGGTGAGAGTAGTTATACTATGATTTATGATTCATTTGGAAACTAGAATATAGGGCATCTATGAGTGGCTAGACAGGGAATGAAGTATGTTGAATGCTTAAAGAATGCATATTGCGTTTGTGTGTCTTTGTGATTGTGTCTGTTTGTATGTGTGTCTGACACTCCACTTGAAGCTTGTTTTCTTCTTGGCAAAACTGGCCTTTAAGCAAAAAACTGCCCATGCACTGACCACTGACAAAATGCACTGTGTCCGGACTGGACAAACCTGATTAAAAAAAAAAAAGACTGCCAAACTTTTCCAAGACAGAATAATATAATTTTGACAATTTTCCTGCCTCTAAAAATGGTAGCCAGTTTTCTCTGTCATTTTCTGTGCATTTTGAAAGCTGCTTGATTGCACTTGCTACCTTGCTGTCTACTCAAGTAATATCATCTCCCTTCTCAGGTCTTCAATGGTGTAAAAAAAAAAAAAAGACAGTCGTAGTTACTTTCTTATGACTTAATCAAGCCATTTATAATATGAGACTTAGACTCCTTAGGTTAAAATAATTATTAAAACATTTAACATGTCTTTCTTGCTTAGTACTGTCTATGCTAGTTCTAATTTTTATACTTGATATGTGTTCTTATTGTATATAGTTTTGTATTAGGTTTGGAACTCTCCAATTTAGACAAAAGGGGGAGGTAATGGGGAACCTCCTTCAGCCAATGGCCTTTAAGAGGCTGGTTGAGCATGGTTTGGGGTACTAAAAAGGTCTAGGCTCGCATGCCCGCCCTCTCTCTCCTCTCTTCTAGATGTTGGATTCAGTTCCTATTTCCTGTTCTTGCAGAGGACTATGATCTGTGAATCCCTCTTAAATAAAATACCTCTTATTATACTTTAAAAAAAGAGTTATCTATAAAAATGCATGAGCTAATTGGCCAAACAGTGTTGTAATTAATAAAGTTTCTGTATGATGATTTTTGGTATTGGTGGTTTTGAAACAAATCAGCAGTCTATGCCTACAAAATAGTATCTCTGCCTATGAGAAAGAGAGGCCCCTTTTCCTGCATGCAGCTTCCAGAGATTGCTTGGGTCTGGCTGCTTCTCCTGCAGGTCACTTGGGCCTGCCTGATGCTCTTGGACACTGTTCAGGCCTTACTTTCAAATTTTTAATTTGAATTTTTGAAAATTTCATACATGAATATGCTGAATTTGAATGACTTTTACAATTCTCTCCCTGCTTCCAACTCTTCCCATGTCTTTCTTGCCCCTCTCTAAATCTTGACCTCTTATTCTATAATCAACATCTTATATGAACTATATGTGTACACCAACAATCTAGTGGGTCTAATTAATGTTGCTACAATATGAGTGTTTAGGGATGACCATTTAGGTTTTGTAATATATATATAGTTAAAATTAGTTTGTCCAATATTCAAGTTGAATACTACATAAAACAAAAATTAACAATCAAGAGCCATGTTGTGCAAAGTGATGTCTCAAATAAATTTCTGATAAAGGACTCTAACTAAACAAAGGAGTAAATTGCTTCTCCCCCACTTACATACACTAAGTATAGACAAATAGAGTCCATATTTTTGGAGACAGCAACATTGATTGGAAACTGGGAAAGCACAGCAGTTAGAAATGAAGACAGAGGTTTCTTGACTGGTCCCTGGGTGATGGTCCTGAAAGCCCTTCCTAACTGAAGCTCCCCAAATGACTTTTAAAAGAGCCTTCACTGCTTTCTGTTATGTGGTTATGAAACCCAGAGGCGATCACCAGCCCCTGCTCCTCACATTCTGAGAAACCTGAACTTGTTTCCAAAGAAAACAAGCTGGCATTTACAATAATAATCAGCAGGTCACAGGCAGGGTGCAGCAAGGGCAGGGATCAAACACTCAAGCGGCTAAACTTGTAGTCTATGTTTTCAGTTTACTTTGCAGAAGTTGCTGGGGAGCAGATCATTTAGTGATCCTGATTTCCTAAGCTGACTTTCAACTTCACTTTGGGGCAAGTCTTTCCCTGCAGTAAGGACAGTTCTTAACAAAGACTGGTGCTGCTGTACTTCTCTGCTCCAAGAAAGATCCAAACCATGAGACTATCAGCAAGAATTATCTGGCTTATGTTATGGACTGTTTGTGTAGCACAAGGTAAGTTTTAAACAGATTGCCTTTCTCCATTCTGGCTGAGCCGCACTATAAAACATTTGCAGATAATAATTCTCATAGCAACCATTGAAATAAAGTCTACAAAATGTGAAGGAATTACTGGTCTGTTACTTAATGGCCTTTGGTGCTAAGTTTAAAGGTTGCAAGCAGTTCATTTGATTGCCATAATTGATGGTTCCTCCCAATGTAAAACACAAACAGTCCTTGAAAAATGTTTTTGCAAGTCATAGTTCGGTATAGTCATTTAGCTTGTAGTCATCATGAAATACAAACCCCTTTTTTGTATGAATGTCCCTGAAATACTTCATGTAAAACAAGTGAGAAATATGTAAATATCTGTACTTAGTGAAAACTTTTTACAAATTTTTTAGGGAGTGAATTCATTTTAGGCATAATTCTTTTTATGGCATTTCTTGATCATGGTTTGCTTTTTTTCTGCTTTGTGTTATCTTTTAAAAATTATTTTTTATTGTTTTATTGAGCTGTATATTTTTCTCTGCTCCCCTCCCTGTCTGTCCCCTTCAACCCTCTCCCAAGGTCTCCAATGCTTCCAATTTACTCAGGAGATCTTGTCTTTTTCTACTTCCTATGTAGATTATCCATGTATGTCTCTCTTAGGGTCTTCTTTGTTATTTAACTTCTTGTGAATTGTAGGCTGTTTTTTTTGGTTTTTTTTATTTTTTTTGCTTTATGTCTAAAAGTCATTTATGAGGGACTACATAAGATATTTGTTTTTCTGGGTCTTGGTTGCCTCACTCAATATGATGTTTTCTAGATCCATCCATTTACCTGCAACTTTCAAGATGACCCATCACTTACAACTGAGATTGCCATGACTTTAAAGTTTGGTACATGAGAACGGCATGTATGAAACTAAAGTGGTTATAAAATTTGACACATAATCTTTATATGTCATTTGTAAGATCTTACGTATTTGGTTTCTGTTTTCCCATGAGTGTGTATGGAACATATACACGTGTGAAATCCTTTTGTGGCCTGTATAATGTGAGTGTCAGAGCTCTTCCCCCATGTCAAAAAGAGAAGTTCCAACTCTATCATTGAGTTAAATTCCATCAAAATAATTTGCTGTATTCAATAAAGGGGTTCACTTTTCTAGTACATAGTGATGCGACAAGCATTCAATTGACTTATTTTTGTTGTTCTGGATTTTTAAAAATAGGGTGTTCTAATGTAAGACACCAACTCAAAAAGCCTGTTTGCAACTGCTTTAAGCATATGCCCTAGGTGGATGACTCTCAGCAGTGGAAAAGTACAAAACTTGCAAAACAGCCCTGACTGCCAAAACTTGCACCCTGACCATGGTACCCTGCACAACCAGCCTGCCAAGAAACACCTAGCGCCCATGATAGGGCTTGGGGACTTTCCAGGACAGGGTTTGGGGTTTTTATGGCATTTCTGGGAAATAGAAGGAACAAATAGCTATGGCCTAAAACGGACCCAAAATGCTAAATGTTGTATCCAATTGTTTTGTACCTTATATCCATTATTTTAATGTTGTGGATTTTACCTATAAAAACTTGCTGGAATTGCTGTTCGGGGATTGGTCTGCCTCTTTGGAGACTAGAGACATCTGGTCACGTGATCCTTAATAAACCCTCTTGCTTCTTGTATCTGCTGGACTGGTTAATTGGGCGGGGGACTTCTCTCTCTTTGGCCTGCACGCAGTGGGTGAGGGTCTTTCACTAACACTCTGCTTTGTCCATAAACTCACTGTAATCCTGTGTCAGCCCTCTGTGTGCTGAGGTTACAGGTCCTAGTAACTGCCATACTTGACTTAGCACTTGTTATATCAAGTGAATAACGCAATGTTAATCATTTTTCCAGATGTTTCACTTAGCCAAAACTTTGCAGTTTGAGCCTTTGCTGTGGCCTCTACTCACTGAAGAATATTAACAATCAAGCTCTAACTGGACACGTACCTCTCTAGACAAGAAAGACAGATATGGTTTCTCAGTTATATCTTTTAATCAAGTTCCATAAATTTGTTGAATAGTGTTTAATATTTTTGAATGAACTTTTCAATTATATTTTGTAATATTATTTCTTGAATTTTAGCTTATAAGTCTTATATTCAGATACCTTTTAGACTAAAGCATTCATTTTCATATAAATGAAAATATAAGTATTATTAAAATGAGATATGATTATATTGGCTAAGATTTCTAAAGCAGTGTTGATATTATTAACTATAACTCAACCTTTTTCCTTGTCATAAGTCAATGCTTTTACTTTAATGGTCTATGTTCGTACAGAGATATTTTTGAAGGTATATATTATAAACAAATATCAATTTTATTTTTAACTAATTCTTAAATCTTAAGAAATTATAGAAATTAAATCAAGCTGTTTATATAAACACTAAGTGGAATTTAAATATTAAAAGGAAGTACCCTCCAATTTACATGAAAAAATTAATGTTAATGATTTAAAATCCTCATACCATGGATTCCAGCTGATTTTCTTGTTATTGTTGGATATGATTTTTCATCATTATGTATTGAAATGTGGTGCTCGTTCTTACTTGTGAGTTGGGCTGCACTGTCCACATTACTGTTCCAAGGGCTTTACAGTAAGAGATGAAGAAGGAGTTTAATATTAAAAGCATTATGTAGAGTAACCTTATGATATTCACAAATTCACACAATGAAGAGACAGATGTGAGAAGTTTCATGGACATTCAGTGGACAGAGAGCTCCCTCTTCATTCTTAGCTTGGCTAGTAGCCTGGGTCTGTCTGAAAAGTAAACAATTTCAACAGTCTGTCAACTTAACAGGAATTCCCCCATGCAACAGAACTTGAATCAATTAAAATTGTTACATATATGCTTCAATAGTTTCGATTGTTTCTTTTTCCAACATCAGACACTGGCTAACTGGGCTGATTAAAAAATGATTGTGAAATGCTACCCTAATGCTTTCCTAAGCCTGGAAGAAGAGGCAAGCATTTCATAAATCACTTCTGCTTTGATAAATATCAACATTCTTCCAAAACCAAGGTTAACTGGACCAGCAGGAAGGCTGAACTGGTTAATGAACTTTCTTGCAACAGAATCTGACTACTTGAGTTAAATCCATGGAACCTACAAGGTGAAAGAAAGAAAAACACCTTCTGCAGGCCATGTTCCAGTTTCCATAGGCAAGCATGGCTACAGGATATCACACCTGCCCATATTAAAAACAAAAAAGAAAAGTACAACTTTAACAAAAATTTTAAAAGGGAAGAACTATGAACCTAGCTTTGTTTTTGTCCTCGCTTTTCCATATGTCAAGGCTGCCTAATATATTTTTAGTGTAGGACCTGCCTGTGTTTACCCTCCTAGCTGCTGGGAACTTTAAATGCTGATTCTTGCAAAATCACATGCTGTTCAGATTGGGTAAGATTTACAGGACAACCTGTAACATAAGAGTTCCTTAATTAAGCTGTGTAATTTCAGTTCTGGAGAATGGATTATACCCAAGTTTTCCAAGCACACATTTTACCCTCACAATTGGATATTGTGTGAAACTGTCCACAGCCCAGAATTACTGAAACAAACCAATTAAATTTGTGCAGAATCACAACCAAATAACCACTGCAGACTTCCAGGGGAGATAAGTGTTCTTTGATCCTGGAGGTCTAAAGAACAAACACGTTCTTTTAGGCTTCAAGATTTTAATCATAGAATGGAGAATTCATTTAATTCTATATTATCTTATTTTAAGTGTAAAATGTTTTCAAGCTTAATTTGACTTTGATTTAGAAAATTTGATCTTGCATATATTAATTATGAATTAATAATAGGTACCCTTTAGAGATTAGAAGGAAAAGTTATTTATGCTTTTATTTTAAATGCTATGATAAATGGCAAAATGTTAACTGTGAGGTAAACTATTTTTTTTCCTTAAGAAAGAGAATTTATATGGAAAGTGCTCATACTTTTTCTTTCATTCTATGTTCACAGTAGAGTTTGCCCCATCTTTTTTTTTTCTATTTTCGAGACAGAGTTTCTCTGTGTAACTTTGGCACCTGTCCTGGATATAGCTTTATATACCAGGTTGGCCTCAAATTTACAGAGACACACCTGCCTCTGTTTCCTCAGTGCTGGGATTAAAGATGAGGACTGGTTACAATAATATACTCAAGAAATTGGTCATAAAAAAAAACAAAAACAGATAATCTAATTTAAAAATGGGGTAGACCTAAACAGAGAACTCCTCAGCAAAGGAATCTAAAATTTCTGAAAGATTATTGATAAAATGCTCAACATCCTTAGCCATCAGATGAATGGAAATCAAAACAACTTTGTGATTCCATCTTACACCTGTAAGAATGACCAAGTTCAAAAACACTGATGGGAACTTATGTTAGAGAAGATGTGGGGTAAAGGGAACACTCCTGTATTTATATTGGTAGTGAAAGCTGGTACAGCCCCTATGGATATCAGTATGGCTATTTTTCATAAAATTAGGAAACAATCTTCTCTAAGACCCAGTAATACCACTTTTGGGTATATACCCAAATGCTGCTTAATCATACCACAAGTAGATGTGCTCAACTATGTTCATAGTAGCATTTTTAGTTATAGCCAGAACCTGGAAACAACCTAAATGCTCCTTGACCAAAGAATGGATAAGGAAAATGTACATTTACACAATGGAGTACTCCACAGAAGAAAAAAATTGTGACATCTTAAAAACCAAAAGCAAATGGATGGATCCATAAAACATCATATTGAGTAAGGTAACCCAGACCTAGAAAAACAAATATCATATGTACTCACTCATAAGTGGCTTTTGACATAAAGCAAAGAAAACAAGCCTAGAATTCACAGTCCTGGAGAACCTAGACAACAACCTGGACCCTGAGAAAGACATACATCTAAATTTTGAATTTACATGGAAAGTAGACAAAGACAAGATCTCCTGAGTAAATTAGGAGTGTGGGCATCATGGGAGAGGGTAGAAGGAAAAGGGAGAGGAAGAAAGGGGATCAGAGAAAAATGTATAGCTCAATAAAATAAATTTTAAAAAGGTGTGTGCCACCACCATCATAGTAACTGAAAACCACAAAACCCATTCTTCCAGTCTTCACTTTTACTGTTTGAGATAGAGTTTTATCTTATGACCCAAGCTGGCCTTGCACTCCTCGTCCTCCAGTCTTAGCTTCCGAATTACTAGAATTCAACATCTAGAAAAACCTGCTCAGGTTTTTTATCACCATTTCTCAACTAAATTCACAGGAATAGCTGGTCCTTCTTTAGAAGAATGGGTAAAAATTCTTTTAAATTCCAGATTGTCAAAACCTTTTAAAGAAGCCATCAATAATTTTCTCTCCCAAGTGGAAAAGAAAAAAATCTTTCATTAAAAGAGAAATGACCAGTCCTTAAAACATGTAATAGAGTAACATTATACAAACTGAACAAGTTATATTTAGAAAAATATATGAATATCATATATGCAGGTAATAACAATGATGAAAATAAGAGTCCATTAATTTGAAAGCGAGCAAGGAGGTTTATATGGGAGGTTTGGGAGTGACAAGAGGAATGGGAAAATGTAATGATATTATAGTTAAAAGAGATAATAGTAAAAAAAATAGGAATTTCCATAGAAATTAGAAAATAATGTGGATTTACATAGTAAAAAGATGTGTCTGCAATGGTTTAGGTTACTCATGAAACCAATCTTGGCATCTTGCCTTTATGTTCCTATCAAGGGTTTGTAAACTTGATAAGTCATAGCATAAGCCAGGACTTACATGTATGCACCTTTTAAACATTTCCTTTATTTTAAATTATACTGAATAATTAGAATTACTGCTGCAGTCTAAACTGTGAGTATCATAATAGTTTCAAAGTGGGAAGACATATTAAAAACGCTGAATTCACCCATCCTTCAAATTTGTTTGACTTTCTTCTTTGGGGCAAAGGGGAAAGAATTCACAACTACAAAGGAAGCACCTGTTGCAAATTAAATAATCCTCTTCCACTTGCAAAGCTATAGCTTTACAATTAAGCAAACAGAGCCTCCCTGTGCTGAATCTGAGAACTGTAAGGAAAGGGAAGTAATCCTTTCATCACAAGCCATGGAAGGAAGGAGACTCTGACATTTCCCTAGGGAAAGTAGGGAAATGTATAACTCGATTAAAAACAGTAAAGTATATAAAAATAAAAAAAAATCAGGAAAGTAGAAGAGAAGACAGCATAGACATTCTTTTTTGAGCCTTGAATTTAGATTTTTCATAAGAAAAAGCTACAGAGACAAGGTCAGGAAAACATGTGCCCTGTGTACTAAGGTCCCCGCACAGTCTAGACATTTACACAACTTCTCCATGGTCATCATCACAGTCCCAGGGGCTAGAGGTCCAGTTATGCAGACATTTGCTTCTTCACAATCAACCCTAAGAGAGTATGTGAGTGTTGTAGATCTTTATGTAAGCTAGAAAAATGGGCAATACTAGTTAATTATCCAAATTAGGTTTTAATTTCAGTAGGATAAATAACCCTTACCCACAAGACCCATGTTTTCAAGAACTGTGTTGCATTTCCTTAACTGGTGCTTTTGGCATTGCTCTGTGTCCCATTTCTCTTCTGTGTTTTCTCTTCTGCAACTCTGAAAATACCTGACATGTTTATAGTATCACAAACCCAACCAACCTGTAATTTACGTGAAAGAGACAACAGTTAAATTTAGTGATATTCTGTGTAACTTATTCTGTGTAAAATTTCACTGATAGAGGATGAGACTGGGCAGTGGTAAGCAACCAAGTTTTTCTGAGACAGGAAGCATTTCAGTGTGAAATGCTGTGGAAGTTGTCAAAGACTGGAGAAACTGCTCACAGGCAGGGAGTAGGGTGGATTGTGATGGAAAACCTTGCTTATTTTTAGCACAGCCATATTCTAGAAATGCTCGTGCCCTTTACCTGAATATAATTTTAAACTGCACCTCTTAAGTATTGTGATCTAGAGTTATTCTGAGGTAGAAATTGCCACATAGCAAATAGTCTTCATTTTGGACTTAGATTGCTCAATTTTGAAATCTCCCCACCCTCCAGGTTAATCCATTTTTGTTTGCTGTCTCTAATTGTCAATAAGTTGTTACCACTTTCCTCTACACACACACACACACACACACACACATGCACGCACACACGCACCACACCTACCTTTCGTTATATGAGGAGATGCTGGCAACCAAGTCGTGTATGCTCAGTTGACTGATGCGTGGCTCACCCAGTTCTTCAGTTCTTCTCAGAACTTAGCACATGAAAAATACACAAGGTAACTGGGAGAAAACTGTTACATTTTGGTTAAAATGAATTAAAAAAAAACAATTTCAGAGAAAGTCAAGTAACCAGAGGGAGAAAAAAGGAAATTTCTACCTGGAAATAATAAAAAAGAGCACAAGAATTTGACAGAGCACTTTTGTTTTGACATATTAACTTAGAAAGCTTAGTTTCTCACAAACAGTGCTAACTGGGAATACAATAGACAGAGGATGATTGTAGAAACACCCCTTCAAAGATTCCTAAGAACTTTTTATACTTTGCCCTAAATGCAAGAGGTTTCTGACTGAAACACTGCAACATAGACTCACACTTGGTGCTGCAGCAAGGGCAGCCTGAATGCCTAGACTGGCTGGGAGTGCTGGGATTGAGACACAGAAGCTTCTTTTCAGGTGGAAGAACAGCAACCTTTATTTTGCCCCAGCTAAAGCCTTTTATATTAGGAAGCTTCTGCAGGAAAATCACTGGCCACAAGGAAGTTCCCCTGTCTGTCAGGGGGAATGAGGGCAGCTAGATCACAACAACTTGGGAGATGAATAGATGAACAGTATGGTTGTGGAGAGTTGTCAATGCAGACAACAGGCCTTCAAATTCACCAGATAATGGTTTCCTTGTCTTTTATTTTTCCTCCCAGTTTTGAAAAACTGTAAGAAAAGCCAGGTGGGGTGGAGCATGCCTTAAATCCCAGTACTAGGAAGGCAGAAGCAGATAGACCTCTGTGAGTTCAAGGCCAGCTTGGCTTCAAAGTGACTTGCAGGACATCCAGGACTACACAGAAAATCACTGTCTCATGGTATGGGATGGGAGGTGATAATAAAATCTAACCCTTTGTATACTAATTTAAAAGTAAAATTAAAAATAAAAATTAGAATGGGTCAGGAGGGAGAGAGGATGAAACATGTGGGCTGACTTGTTGAGGTTTCTGTCCTGCCCGGTACCCCACAGCTGGCAAGCCCCAAAGAAAATCACACAGAGGTGTCCATTAGTTACAAAACTGATTGGCCCATTAGCTCAGGCTTCTTATTAGCTCTTGTAGTGTATATTAACCCATTATCCTTATCTATGTTAGCCACATGGCTCAGTACCTTTTTCAGCAGGGTAGATCACATCTTGCTTCTTCAGTGATCTGGGCAGGAATGCAAGGAATGGGCTTCCTCCTTCCCAGAATTCTCCTGTTCTCATCGCCCTACCTCTACTTCCTGCCTGACTGACTTGCCTATACTTCCTGCTTGGCCAATCAGCATTTATTTAAAACATGATTGACAGATTATAGACAATTCTCCAGCACCAATGACCTTTGCTAGATATATTTTTGCTGCTTTAGTTTTATGTTGTTTATCTGAAACAGAGTCATACCAAACAGCACAAGCTGGTCTCAAATAACAATCTCCCTTCTCAAATATGCTAAAAGGCATGGAGCCTCATGTAGGCAGATTTTGAAAGCTGCATAGAAAGTTAGTCAGATGATGGCAAAAGAAGGTTAATGGTTTGGGAAAATATAAGTTATACAGAAAGAAATAAAGTGCTTCTGTAAAACGGGAACTCACCTCTACAGATCCAAGTAAATTCTCCTTTAGAAGTAAGGTTTTATAAAGCATGGTCATTAAAAACTCAGAGACAGATATTGGGGTTTAACCTGAAGACCAGAAAAGCAAAGCAGCCACCACTGGCTGTTACCTAGACCTCAATCTGATATGGTGATCCTGCCTCCAGGAATCTCAGAATGACACTGACACTGAGAGCTGTCTCCTCCCATTTTATAATCATCTCTAATTCTGGGATTAAGGACGTGTACCATTACTGCCTGGTTGGTTTCTATGGCAAACTAATATGGCTACTGGGATTAAAGTTGTGTGTCATTGCTGCCTGGTCTGTAAGGCTGGCCAGGGTGGCTGTTTTAATTTTCTGATCCTCAGGTAAGCTTTATTATTAAAATGCAAATGAAATACCACTACAGTGTGGAAAGGAGTTGCTTCCCTTTTGTTTTCATCCTTATCCTCTGGATCCTACTGATAACGCTCTGAATTTTTGCTATCTAATTGCCTATATTTATTTGCTCCATCCTGCAGCTAAGCTACTTTTTGAGGAAGTCTTTCAAGCCTAAGGAAAACCATTCAGTATAAACTAACGGTCTATTTTAAAAAGACAACAACGTGCTTGAAATCGTACTTGGTGTTTGGAGACTGCAGTCCAGGCAGTGCCCATTTCAGATGTGTTGAATGAATGCATTTCATGCTGCCTCCTCACAATGACACAATTGCCAGCTTCTCCTGACAATTTCCTTGAGGTTTCGGCATGTACCCTTGATGATCTAATGATCTATGCTTTCCTCAAGGTTAGCATCTTTACAAATAAGCTATGTAATTATCCCTTTATATTTTAGAAATACAAATTTATATTTTCAAATTTTTAAGTATCATTTGAACCTAAATTTTTATAGTTTGTTTTCTAAAGTATTTTATTGCAACTAATATTTATTTGTTCAAAATATAACAAACTCTATATCCTTCCACTATTCATAAATTACTCCGAATATTTTTAATTAAGAAAATCTCCTTGACTCACCATATAGTCATAAAATTAATATATGTTTATATCAATAAGAAGGCAGAAGGGAAATGTAATGAAAATACCTATTTTGATATTTCTATTTATTTGTTTTAGTTCTCTAAGGAACTTGTAGCTTTCCATTATATCATAGTCTACCATCTATTAATAGATAATATTTTAAAAGTGATACCATCTATTCTTTTTCTAAAATTTTAAGAAGCTATAGTAAATGAACAAAGAGGTTTCCTTTGACTTTAATCTACCAAAAGTGTGGGTACAAGAGATACGTCTTACAAAATAAGACAATTCATTATTACGTGTTTCATTTCTGCAAGAATTTTTCAAACAATCATTAAGAGACATATTGCCATTGGAAACAGGGAATTGTACCTTGTTTGTGTGTGCACACTACCTCTTTAAAATTTGAATATGAAAAACTGGTGAATCATAATTAATAAATATCAGATATTTGCTTTTAACTTTCAAAATTACACAATTATCTCCCTCAAGATAAAGTAAAAAATGGTCCTGTTTTCAGATAATGAAACCTATACACAGGGATATTTCAAATTCAGACAAGTATGGAGAAAATCAGCACAGGCAGTTTTCAAAAACACCATAAATTGTCAATTACATTACTGCAAACACATAGGATCAGACTTTATTTAGACTGACCTGAATAATGATGTGGGAAAGTCATTTGTCAATGTGTTGTTTCATTGGTTAATCAATAAAGAAAACTGCTTGGTCTGATAGGTCAGAAAATTAGGTAGGTGGAGTAGACAGAATAGAATGCTGGGAAGAAGGGAAGTGAGCCAGATACCATGCCTCTCTTCTCTGGTCAGACGTGATGAAGCTCCAGCCCAAGATGGACGCAGGTCAGACATGCTGAATCTTTCCCAGTAAGACACCACCTCATGGTGCTACACAGATTTCTAAATATGGGTTAAGCAAGATAGGAGAGTTAGCCAAGAAGAGGCTAGATATAATGGGCCAGGCAGTCTTTAAATGAATAGAGTTTGTGTGTTGTTATTTTGGGGCATAAGCTAGCCAGGAGGCTGGGAGCTGGGTGGCGGGAAGCATCCCGCAGCTCCTTGTACACTGAATAAAAATGTAGGCACAAAAAAAGTGAGTCCACTCCTTCACTGGTGGTTGAATACAGAAGGTGTGTCCCTTTTCGGGGGTTTTAAGATGAATTATCCCCCTGAAAGTGTTTTTATCCTTTTGAAAGCATTGCTATGCTCCCTGTTTAATACACACCTGCTGTATTTTGCTAACAATTTCCCATCTATTTCAAGAAAATTTTTTGCATATTTTGTTGACAGATTGACTACATGATAAAAAATAACTTGTTACAGTCTATTTAGAACTCTGAGAATATTTTTCAGTGGAACTTGAGAAATCCTGTTGTCTATCACCATCATAAGACACGACTAACTCTCATTATAGAAATATGGTAAATTGTTAACGATTTTATCTATAACACGAGTTACTGGTACATGTTGTTTTGAGAATCTAAACAAGGGCAGACAACATGTTCATTTGAAGGGAGAAGGTCTCAGCAGCACCTGAAAACAGAGGGAATCTTCATTTTCAGTTTCAGAGAGCTCACATTTTGAAGCACCAGGTTTTTGCTGCAGTGCTGGTGGGGTATTAGCACCATCTAGTGTACAAAAACTTAGTTGCTGAAATGATGAAAAAATGGAATGTAATTGATTACACAAGTTCACTAAGACAAGTGTTCTAAATATTAGAAAAATACTCAAGGGAAATATGTGTTCCTGACAAGCTAAGCAAGCTCTTTATTATTCTGTAAGCTATAGTGTTTTTTTTTAATTTTTATCACATGTGGTAAAATGGCATCTTAAAGATACAAGTTGTAGGTGGGACTTACCTCAGGTTGTTGTCTTTAAAAGGTAAAGTTTAGAATAGAGTGGTGGATTGTTACAAAATTAAGAAGTAAAATAAATCTAGCAATTAAAGTAATAATTTTACAGATATAATAAATAAAAATCCCAGGAATCTGACATTTAGGAACCAAGATTCTGGGTTTTACAAACACATTAATTTAAACATCAGGGTATTTATTGTAAAATTAAGTAGCAGGCATCATTAAAAACAATTCTTTTCCATAGCACTAATATTCCATAGCCATAATTTCAGCCCAATAGGAAGGAAAAAGTCTCAAGAACGTGTACAATAGTCAGAGACTCACTTGTCACAGTCAAGAGTCCCATAGAAATGTAAAGCTAATAGTTATAATACATACACAGAGGACCTGCTGTAGCTCTGCACAGTCCCTGTGCTTGCTGCTTCAGTGTCTGTGAGTTCACATGAGCCTTGATTGATTAATAATATACAGGGTCTTGTTCTCCTGGTGTCCTCCATTGCCTCTGTGTATATTCTTTCATCGTCTTCTTCTATGTGATTCTCTCGGCTTTGTGGGAGAGGATTTGATGGAGAGCTCAATTTAGACTCTCCCCTAATATCTGACTGTGAGTCTCTGCCTTTGTTCCCATCTGCTGACAGAGATGGGATGATGACTGGATAAAATACTGGTCTACAAGTATAGCAGAATACCTTCTTCCTTCCTTCCTTCCTTCTTTCCTTCCTTCCTTCCTTTCTTCCTCCCTCCCTCTCTCCCCCTCTCACTTCCTCACTTCCTACCTCCCTCCCTCTACCTCCCTTCTTCCTTTCCGTCCTTCCTGGTGTGGGAGAATTGCCTGTAATCTGTCAATCATGTTTTAAATAAACGCTGACTGACCAGGCAGAAAGTATAGGTGGGAAAACCAGACAGGAAGTAGAAATGATGTAATGAGAACAGGAGAATTCTGGGAAGGAGGAAGCTGATTCATCCCACTCCTGTCCAGACCACCGAAGCAGCAGGATGTGATCTGCAATCACTGAAAAAGTTACTGAGCCACATGGCTAACATAGATCAGAAAAATGGGTTAATCAAGATGTGAGAGTTAGCCAGTGAGAGGAAAGAGCTAATAAGCCAATCAGCTTTATAACTTATAGAGATCTCTGTGTTATTTCTTTGGGGCTTGCAGGCTGTGGGGTATCGGGCAGGACAGAAACCCCAACAAGAAGGCCTGGCTCTTCATGTTACACTTTCCTATCTGTCTGTCGTATTTATTTACCAGTAGTGTTTGGTTTTACCTTAGGTGGTCTGTGGTCTATCTAATCTCTAGTTCTTGGTTACTCAAGAAGTGTTTGGTATTTATTCTTTCTTATAGAGGGGGTCTTAGATCAAATAAGACATTGGTTGGCTATGACCATAAGTTCTGTGCTAGTACTTCCCCAGAGCATTAAGCAGGCAGGATAGATTGTAGATGAGAGGATTTTGGACTCAGGTAGTATTTATATTTTGTTAGCCTGCAGAGGACCTTCCAGCACCCAAAGCACTAAAATCTAGAGGTGAACACTCCATGTAGACACCAGCTCAACTTCTCCATGTTCAGTGAGTTTGTAGGTGTCATCCTGACATGGAGGCCCACTCTCAATGTGCAAAGAAGAATCCATTATTTTTAGCAAAAGCCTAGAATTTTGGAGATTTCCATGGAACCATCTTGATGAACAACTCAATTTGATGCAATCCAGTCCCGCTACTGGAAGCGTGTTTAATGACAAGAGAAAGCCCAGTTGAGACTATGTATGTCCCCATTATAGGGAGACCTTATTAGGATCCCCTTCACATGCTTTATCCCTCAACTGTCTCTCCCCAAATTCTCTCCCTCTCTCTTAGCTCCCTTCCCCATTCACACTGTGTGTGTGTGTGTGTGCATATTTTAATCTTCAAAATTTAGGTGTCCATAGGTTTGTTGTTTTATGGCTGAGTCTTTGTGTCTATTTTTGTGCCAGTCCCATGTGGTTTTTATTACTATTGCCTGCAGTACAACTTGAAATCATTGAAATCAGGAATGGTGATATCTCCAGCAGTTCTTTTATTGTTCAAGATTGTTTTAGCTCTCCTGTTTTTTGTTCTTGCATCTGAAGTTTGAGACTGTAATTTCAAGGTCTATAAAGAATTGTGTTGTAATTTTAATGGGTGTTGTATTGAATCTGTGTCTTGCTTTGGTAGGGTGTCCATTTTTACAAGGTTAATCCTACCAATCCATGAATATGGGATATTTTTCCATGTTCTGATATCTTCTTCAGTTTCTTTCTTGAAAAACTTTAACTTTTTTATCACACAGATTTTTTTCCTATGTGCTGGGTTAGTATAAAATCCAACATATTTTATTTTATTAGAGGTTATTGTAAAGGATGCTGTTTCCATTATTTCTTCCTCAAGCTAGTTTTCATTTTTATTTAGGGGGGGACTACAAATGTTTTAGATTTTATCCTGCATCCAATCACCTTGCTGGAAGTGTTTATTAGCTGTAGGAGTTCCCTGGTGGAATTCTGGGGACTTTTTATTTTTACTATCATATCATCCTCAAATAAAGATATTTTTAATTTTCCTTACAAATTTATGTCCCCTTGATCTCCTTCATTTGTCTTATTGTTTTAGCTATACTTTTAAGTAATATATAGAATAGCTTTAAAGAGATTGTACAACCTTGTTTGTTCCTGATTTCAGTGGAATTATTTGAGTTTCTCTCCATTTAATTTTATTTTGGCTATAGTCTTCAGCATATTTTCTTTATAGTGTTTATATGTGTCCCATTTGGCTATAGTCTTGCACCATATTTCCTTTATAGTATTTATATATTGTCCTTTTATCATGAAGGGGTGCGTTATTTTGTCAAGGTTTTTGTTGGCACCTAATGAGATGATCATGTAAGTTATTTTTTTCTTTCAGTTTATTTATATGATGGGTTATATTGACTGATTTTCTTATGTTGATCTACCCCTGTATCACTTGTATGGAGTCTACTTGATTATGGAGGATGATTTTTTTTATGTATTATTGGATTCTGTTTTCAAGTATTTTATCTAATAGTTTTATATCTATGTTTATATAAGGGAACTTGGCCTGTAATTCTCTTTGCTGAGTCTTCATGTGGTTTGGGTATGAGTGTTACTTTGGCCTCATGAAATGTATTCGACAATGTTATTTTTATTTCTCTTTTATGAAATAATTTGAGGACTACTGGAACTCTTCATTGAAAGCCTGGTAGAATTATGATCTAAAACCATCCTCTTTTTTTAAGCTTAATATTTTTGGTGGTGTTTATTTGCTTAGGGGTTGTCAGTCTATTTAAACTGTTTATTTGATCTTGATTTATCTTTAGTAAGTGGTAGCTTTTGAAAAATTAACCATTTCTTTTAGATTTTTCCAATTTTTTTAGAATTTAGGCTTTTAAATATGTCTATGTGATTCTATGAATTTTCTTGGAGTCCTTTGTTGTGTTCCCCCTTTCCTTTCTGATTTCCATTAATTTGGACATTCTCTGTAGGCCTTTTAGTTAGTTTGGATAAAGGTTCCTCTATCTTATTAATTTTCTTGAAGAACCAACTGGTGTTTTATTTTATTTTTGTACTGTCCTTTTGTTTCCATTTTATTGAATTCAGCCCTCATTTTGATTATTTCTTGCTGTTTTATCCTCTTGAGTGTGCTTATTTCTTTTAATTTTATAGTTTTCAGATGTGCTGTTGAGTTGCTAGTATAAAATTTATCTATTTTTTGTAGAGGCATTTACTGTTATGAACTCTTCATTTGCAATGCTTTCATGTATTCCATAATTTTGGATATGTCGTGTATTCATTTTCATGAAATTCTAATAAGTAATTAATTTCTCTTTTTATTTCTTTCTTGACCCAGTAACCATTCAATGCAGTGTTGTTCAGTTCCCATGAACCTCTAAGTTTTATGTTGTTTCTGTTCTTGCTATATTCACCATTAGTCCACGATAGAATATATACAATTATTTCACTTTGCTTCTATCTATTGAAACTTGCTTTGTTTCTGAGTAGGTAGTCAATTTTTGAGAAAGTTGCATGAGGAACTAGGAAGGAGGCATCTTCTTTTGTGTGGGGGTGGAATGTTCTTGAATTATTTTAAATAGATTTGATTTATAATGCCTGCTATGTCCAGTATTATCTCTTCAGGTTTTGTCTGGTTGACCTGTCCATTGGTGAGAGTGGAATATGTACGTCCTCTATTCTTAGTGTGTAAAGGTCATTAATGTGATTTCAGCTGCAGTAGTACTCCTTTTACAAAAGTGAGTGTCTTTTGTTTGCGGAATAGATATCAAAAATTGAAATATCATCTAGGGAGATTATTTTTTCTATGTAGTGTGCTCCATTTTTTTGTATTAATGTTGGTTTGAAGTCTATGTTGTTAGATATTAAAATGACCACAGCAGCTTGCTTCTTGGGACCATTTGGTTGAAATATCTTTTTCCAACCCTTGACCTTTGATGTTGAGTTGTGCTTTTTGTATGCAGCAAAAGAATGGATCCTGATTTTGAGTCCATTATCATCATCTGTGTCGTTTTACTGAGAAATTGAGTCCATTGATGCTGAGAGATATCAGTACCTTTCCTTGGTTGTTTCTGTTCAAATTCCTAAAATTTCATTTTTCATAATTCCATCCATTTGTGTTTTCTTTTTATGCTATTTTCATTTTCATCCCTCGAGCAGTTTTGTTTCCTTCCACTGTTTGTTTGTGTGTTCTTGAATTCCTTAAGTTATTTATTCATTCCCTCCAATCGTTTGTGTTTTATTGGATTTCTTTAAAGGATTTACCAATTTCTTCCTTAAAGACCTATGTTATTTTCATACAGGAGGTTATAAGATATGTTTCTTGAGCTTCAGCTATATTGAAATAATCAGGGTCTCTAATGGTAAGATAGCCACATTCTAGCAGAGTCATGACTATTAATTATATTTTATGTTTGCATCTATGCCTCTCGTTTTGGGGTGATTATAAGTCTAGGTTCTGATTTCTATATTTATATTTGTTGAATGGGTGTTTTGCTTCTTGCTTTGTGTTTCCTCGGAGGAATTTTTGAGAGTGTGATAGCTGTGTTTTGCTTATTATCCTGTCCTATTCATCTGGTATGTTCACAGGAACCTTGGCTTAGCAGGGGGATTCCTTCTGAAATTGAAGACTAGAAAAAGAAAGAAAAGTGTGGAGAGGGGAAAGAGAAGGGGAAGATCTGTGGGAAACAGAAGAGATAGAAGTTGAGATAGGACACAAAAGGCTGCCACAGGTGTTCTGTTGCAGAGCTGGGAATGAGGCTAGGAAATTTTTATCAGGTGGAACAGAGAAATAAGATCTGTAGGCAGCCTACCTCGTTTTTCCTTTAAGTAACATTTAAGTTTTAAGTAACATTAAAATTTAAGATTTTAAATAGTATTCAAAACACATTTTTAGAAAACTTAAATTCATAATTTACTGCTACTCGAATTTCTGTATATGTACTTATGTACATTTTTAAATTAAGAAACATTTACATAAATTTTCAGTAAATTATTGGGAAAGAATGACATACAATATTTAATTTTAGTTATTTATTTGCATTGTAGTATCAATCAGAAATATTTTCAGAATTTGCTTTATAACAAACTTTTGTTGTCTCCCCATTTCTATGGGCCATATTTGAAGATGATTGGGTACTTTATTTGCATCAGTGTGGTGCTGTCAGAGACTGCCATGGCTGTCAGTCACCAGGAGCCTTGGCTGGGCATTAGGCTGTATGTTCAACATGTCACCCTCACATGGCTTTGACAGGAGGCTTCAGTTCCTTACATATTAACCTCCGCATAGATTGCTTGATATCACCTAACTTATTAGAGAGTCACTAAACCAAGAGATCCCGGAGGCCCAGAACCCATTTATGATATACTCACAATTGTTTTGGACATGGTAGTTCTTTATATTCTGAGACTAACTTATATACGAAGAGGGAAATTATACTACCTTCATTGGAGACATTTGTTTTGAAGGATTTCAATGGCTTCTTAAAACACGTGCATCAATGTCAATTGAGTCAAGACATTTTATTTTGGTGTACTTCTGCCATTTTTTTTTCAGGTTTTTGCCTATCTGAATGCATATTCCTTTCTTCCTGTCTAGAAGACATTGGTTAATGTATATAATACCTAAGCCTGGTATCCCTTCAGCCAAACAAACAAACCCTACAGTGAAAAAAGAGTGGTCAAGGATCTCTTCTTAGTCACTTTCTGTCTCTGTGTCAGTATTACTGAAGAAATAACTTAGAACAAGGCCTTATTTAAAGTTTTGGTGCCTTTGGTGACTTGGGTTCATTGTCAGCTAGTCCCACCCGTGACAGACATAGCATTATGTCAAGGAATGAGTGCTAAAGCAAAGCTGCTTCCCTCCTGCCCACCAGGAAACAAAGCTATAAAATAATGACCAAGGTCCCAGTACCCCTTCATTGCACAGCCCCAATGATCTGACTTATTTTAACCATGCTAGCAACTTCTGAACATTACACACCCTCCCCAAATCACCAGCAATGAAAAACCAAGTTTCCATTAAAGTGAGACTTTGGGAAACATGAGATCCAAACCATAATAAGAAAGAATGATGCTATTGACAGTAAGAAATATCATTGATATATGAGAATTGTAAGGGGAAATTAATGATCTTTTAATATTTTATTTTTAAATTAATTTCTTTTGAAAATTTCTAAAATATTCTGGATATCCTATCCCCTTATTTTTTTACATCCCAACCTTACCAACAATACCTCATATTTGCATGTCTTTTCTCTAGATTCCCAAGTTTGGGATCTGATAAATGGTACATACAGTTTAATGAAGGACATATGTGTAACAGTTGAATTGTACTGTATTTTGGAAGCTACTTTAGACACTAGTAGGAATACACAAAAAAAAAAATCAATGACATCCGTGTTTTTGTTTTCTGAATCAGTCAGATGGGATTGTTCAGAGGTAGGACCAGAGTTCCCAGAGCTTACTCTATTCATGCCTGGGTGTTCATGGGTCATTCTTGATAGACTCAGTACAGACATCTGTAGATGTTGATCTATTGATGTAGCTTGTGACTATAACACCTCTGAATAGTCCTGAAGATATTTCACAGCCATGATGACTAAATTCTAGCTCTTAGAATCTTTGTGCCCTTCCATCCACATGGTCCTTGAACCTTTGAGAGATGTGTGTCTTGTTTAATGATGAGCTCACTCTCACTACTCCCACTACCTTGGGCATTAACAAGGCTCTACATTCATCACAACTTACTGGAAAAGATAAGCTTCTCTGACTAATGTTGACAGTGTTGGTTATCCAAGATATGAACATATATATATAATGTATGTATATATATAATGTATGTATGTATGTATAAAATTGTTCAGTGTCATGTCAATTTATTACAATAACAGAATTAAGTTCCCCCAAGATCTCATGAAATCCCTGCCAAAGGCTTTTGAGCAGGTTTACAATTACAGTTGTGGAATCTAAGAAGTTCAGTGAACCTCAAACCCATGATCCACAATATAGATCTTCCCCAAAAATACCAGGATTGTCTGTGACCTAAACATATCTGAATTTGAGTTTTCTCAAAGGAGAATTTCTCATGTTTCACTGAGTAAAATAAAGATGACAAATCTTATTGTAGTTTTATTAAATACATTTTTTATTTAAAATGTGTAGTACTCTCTTCTCAGGCCTGCTCAATTACTCATCTCTTTCATAAAATTGTTTGTTGCTCCAGGGAAAATAGAAAAAATTCAAAACTGAAGAAATACAGCAGATGATAAGCTTGAACCTTCCTTAGGAGTCTACAAATTGATCTTGTGTGTCATGTTGAATCTGAAGTAGGATGAAATTGACAATAAAAATTAGGAGTTCCTGGGACAGATCATAAAATGAACAGTGTAGTACTTATTTAAAACAGGTGAAAAATTAGTATATATTAGTATATATTAATCAATGTTGTGAGAAGCCTGAATTTAAAACTATGATGGACCAAACATCACTGCTGAAGGGGCCACGACCTGCATCTGGAAAAGTGTAATATTCATACAGGGCAGCTTTAGTACTGACTACCTCTGCTGATCATTCACTTTGAGGAATATTAGATTTGTTTTGAGGAATTATTTATAAAAGGGACAAACACAGATTTATAACTGCCCACATGAGAATGAAGATTAGCTAAGAGGCACAGGAATGTGTCTAAAAGTTTAAAATATCCCTATTTAAAATCATGTCCCCTTTTAGAACCCTTTAAAAAGAAATCTCAATGAGCTAATTTAAGTTCTTGATGTCGGATGAAAAGCAAAATTCTAAAATTTTAAAGAATAACACTCAAGATAAAAAGAATTTAAACTTATAAACTATGTAAAAATATGAGTGTGTGTGAATGAACAAGGAAGCTATAAGAGATTTCTGTGTTTTGTCATGTATTGAATAAATTCTTTTAACATACCGCATGAGGATCCCTGAAGTAAAATCATACTTCATAGAAAAGTTAATACTTTTCTGATATTAAAAGTATACTTATTATTTATAAATGATAGTATGAAGGAAAAAATTTAATGAAACATTACTTATAAATTTATTAATACAAAGAGATATATAGTACTTCAATATGAAGTTATAAAAAGAGTTCACTTTGATTAAATCAAATTAGATTTCAGTTCTGATAAAAATTACAAAAAATCAGCTATCACATTGGATATTATTAAATACCCCTAACCCACTTCTCTGGTGACATGTCAGGCATAACCTGAAATCATGAGGAAAGACCTCCTCATATACCTCAAAAGTATGGATTTTATTTGTCTCCTTCTCTGAGCACTCTCTAGACTTGCAGTTATTGTAATTAATAGAAACTAATTTACTGGTCAACTGGTTTATCAGTGTTTTTCTGTCTTTTTGTTTTTATTGCTAGGTCAACATTGTGATTTTCCACAAATCAAAAATGGAGGTCTATATGATGAAAAGGAACACAAACCCTCCTTCCCAGTAGCTCCAGGAAAGTCATTTGAATATTACTGCAACAGAGGATTTTTGCCTACTTCAAGGACATACTGGGACAGTATTCACTGCACTGCACAAGGGTGGGAGCCAGCAGTCCCATGCCGCAGTAAGTCAATGTCTGTATCAAATCATGTTTAATTCTATCAAAGAATGGAAAGAGAAGAGCACATATGTAATTACAGTTAAGTCTCTCATAAGAAAAATAAGAAACAGAAAAATTTGTGAATAAAAATACCTAGTTTCTGTCTTGTGAGCAGCTTTTCATGAAATGAACGTGAAAAATGAGGACTATGAGATTATCTTCATTGCTTGCATGTTTTCTTCATAAAATCTAAAGATAAGTGCTACTTCTTGAAACTTTTGATATTGGTTTTATTGTTGATGTCACACATTCTTATTTAACTATTATAGATAAACCTTAGTCTTTTTTAAAAAAATAAATGAATGTTGTTTCTTTTTAATTTAATATTTATGGTTCATTTATGGTCCTTAGGGCTATGTGGCATCTATCATATAGAGAATGGGGAAATTCTACAACAGAAAGGAAAGTACATACAAGACGAGTCTGTAAGTGTCGAGTGTTGCCCTGGTTACAGTCTCCCAAATGATCAGGACACTATTACGTGTACAGAGAACGGCTGGTCTCCTGAACCCAAATGCATCCGTGTCAGTAAGTAACCGGCTCTGAGATCACAAGATGCTCTTGACTCCCCATCCCATGTATATTAACTGTGTCAAATATTTCTTTCCAAGTGTGTATGAGTTAATTCTTAGGATTCTTGGAAAGTATATAGCAAAGTAAACACAAATATCAGACATTAAAACAAAATACTTAGTAAACTTTTGTTTAATATATAGTACTCTAAACTTTGCAATCACAAGAACTATAAAAATATAGTTTAAAAATAACAAATATAATAACAGCTATACACATCATTCATATATTCAAATAGTGACATGTCATTTTAAAGTACTGATATTGTTGCTGAATTTTCCATGATGTGTAGCTGGGAAGGAAATTTTGAGGTATTGTGTATTATCTGGTTTTCATGTTTTCTCTAATCTCTATGCTAATATGTTTGTACTGACAGTTACTTCATGTTCTATGTTCTTGTAAATGACTGTGTAAAGTCATACTTTATTTTCAAAATAAATGTCTATAAAATGATAAACATAATAGTGCTAATTTGAATTCCTTTCATTATCATTTGCGTTTTAAAAATATAATTCTAAGTCAATTTTCAGTCAAGAATTTTAATTTTTAAGTTCATTATTTTTAAATAAATGCACTTGTAATTAGTTTGCTGCAGTATTAAGAATTCTAAAAGTTAGTTTGATTTGCATGTATTCTTTATTTAATATAGATTTTCAACTTCTTTTAAACAACCTTTGTTAGATTTGAATGACATCTTGAATTTTCAGAAAAATTTTGAAATAATTACATAAGCATATTGACTCTTCATATTTATTAATGCAATATATTTAAAAGTTTTTGAATGTTTGTCAACTGTGCTCTGTTGTACTATTTTGCTGATGAGATACTTTTGCTAGCATTATTTTTTGATACTGTTCATTATGTATTTAATCTCTAAGAAATTTTATCTTCACTGATTTAAAATTTTATATGAATAATGTTAATGACCTGCTTAAAAGTTCTACTGAGTTTTTTCCCGGGAGTCTTGTCTACTTCCCATTGAGAAGTCAAGGACAATGGCACTAGGTTTCGATCCTAATACATGAACTGGCTTTGTGGGAGCCTAGCCTGTTTGGATGCTCACCTTCCTGGACCTGGATAGAAGTGGGAGGATCTTGAACTTCCTGCAGGGCAGGGAATCTGGACTGCTCTTCATTCTTGAGAGGGAGGGGAAATGGAGTGGGGGGAGAGGGGGAGGGGAGTGGGGAAAGGGGGCAATGTGTGGGAGGAGGGGAAAGGAAATGGGAAACGGGGAGGAGGCAGAAATTTTTTTTCAACAACTAAAAAAAATAAACAAATAATAATAATAAAGAAAAAATTCTACTGAGTTATTTGATAGCTTTTCCACCATGCTGGTTTTGCTCATATTTTTAATTTTATGGATTTTTTCTAGTGTCTTTGTTAATAGTGCTGATCTATATGAAAACAATGATTCTTAATATTTCTGTGACTTTTCACTTTATAAAAGTCCTATCCAGGTAAATTGCTATAACATTGATATTATTCAAATATCAAAAAATTGTCAATATTTATTCTTTTTCTGTCATCTAAAATGTCATTGCCTAAGTCAAAAGCAGATGCTTTACTAGAAGTTTAGATTTTCCCTTTAGGCACATGATCAATATTTATGATAATTTTATATGAGTGTGAGAAAAAATCTTAAACTTATTATTTTGTATTTGAATGCCAAAATATTAATATTTTATTTGTTAAAAGGTCATTTTCTACTACAAAATTGATATTAATTATTCCTAAGTATGTACTTATCCTATGTGTGTGCAGTTACTGACTTCCTGTTCTCTTCCACTATTATGTATACTTTTACGTTCCCCAAAATCAAATGATCTTTAGTGACTACTGTAATATTAGACCTTCAATTCTTTTCTTTCTGAACAATGTAATTTGAATCACTCAAATGTATAACAGCAAAAGCATAGGTTGTCGAAACTTATTATTTGAGAAGTATGACATTTCTGTTAATTAACACACTTCTAATATTTATATTAGGTTTAAAATATCTGTATCATTTTACATTTTGAATATTTTGCTGCTGTGGTCTTTTGCCATGTGACTTCTACATTGTGTTTGGTCATGAATGTAAAACGCTTTTCTGGAGTACAATTAGAGACAATTGATACAGAATCACTTAATTTTCCTATTAATGATTATGTTATACCTGTGTAATTAGATCTTTGATTCCTTAAAGCACTATTCCGTTGTGTGCAGCAGAAGGTCCTGTGTTATTCTGTAAATGTTTAGCTAGTACATATTTTTCATATTGAAGCAACTATATCCATCTTAATATTTTTCTTGAGTGAGTTGTATAGTCTATAAACTCCATTAAGTTTTAACTTGTCAAATTAATTGACATGAACATCCATAATCTTCTCTGTCTGTTCTTTTAAAAATAGGTTTAAAAAAAAGATATATTTCCAATCATTCCTGATATTGGTGCTGTCTCTACTTTTCTCTGATAAATCTGTTTAAATGTTATTAATTTAAGAATTTTTGTAGTATCAATGTTTAAAGTTTATTTTACATATGAATGTGTTTGAGTATTACAAACATTATTCCTTTTACTTTTCTGCTTCATTGTTTCAGTTCAGGATGTGACAGCTCCCTACACACAAAAACACATTTCTACTCACTTTAACTTTAATTTCTTCTTTTTCTAATGTGTTAAGAGAATCTGGGGTAATGGATAGGGGCGACTTTCCTTTTCTATGTGTATGCTCTGTGAAGCCAGCTTCCTCCATGGCCTTTATTGCTCTCCCACAATTTGCTTATGTGGTTTATTCATTGACACATGTGTTAAAAATTGTCAAAGGTTTTCTGGAAATTTTTGTTGGGAAAATAAAATGTTGCCACAGTGTATTTTCCCTCACATCCACCACAATCTTTGGAATAAAGAAGCAGTATCTGGTTTAAAACACTTGCTGCGAAGGAAATCTGCATAAGTGGAAGCTGAATTTGATTGATCACTTTGTTCCCTTTGAAATTTATTTAGACTGGTTTAGGAGCTTTTTCTTTCCAGCTAGTGTGTTCAGAGTATTGATAAACTTCTTCCGGAATTTTACTAAGGTATTTAGATAATCAAATGGAGCTGTTCCACTTTTCCTATTTGAATATCTCACATGGCTGGCATTCTGGGAACCTCTGACCTTAAAATCTGTGGGCGTTTTTCTTCTGTTCTTTTGTCACAGAGTCTTGTACTGTGTTGTAGTATGCTGGCATCTGGCCAAAGAAGCTAGAGGATGGTGATGATGATCTGCTGTTTACTCTTTTCTGCTTTTTTACATCACAGGTCCAGAGCCTTCAATTGCTTTGAAAAGACTGATTTTTGGTTCTGAAATTCAGTAAAATACCCATTTTTCTTTAGTTTTTTATTGCTTTTTTTTGAAGGTCAGAATCTTTCTCACTGCTATTTTTTGAAAATTCCTCCACACATACAGCCCTTGATAATGATAATAGAGCTCATTAATCTATTGCTACTCTGGAATTCTAATCTTGTGTTCTTTTTCTCCTACTAGCAGGCATTGGTAATTTTCAATATATTTCTCTGTTCCCTTCTTGTTTGTAGCTGGCACTCTGTTCTTCTTTTCTTTACAATTTTATTACATTCCTCTAAAAAAATCACAACTTCATTACCTTTTCCTCATTTGTCTTCTACATGAACTCTGTTCACTTTTTTCAGTTTCTTCAATTTGTGCTTTGTTAGTATTTATTTACTTTTCCAAGTTAACGATGTGAAAACATTTATTCCTTACTGGATTTTATTTTTTAATATTTTCTAATTGTTTGATGAAGTTTCTGCTTCTTCGCTATTTATTGATACCTCCCAATATATTAGCTAATGTTTTAATTGTCATTTACAAAAAATATTTAAAATTTTCTTCTTTGATTTCATACTTATCTGTATAGAAACAAATATGTGTACTAGGAAGATATCTAGTAACTGGAAATATACTTTTATAGTATCTTTTTAAATTAATTTTTTCATTGAATATATTTTTACCTGGTACATTTCACAATGAAATATTCAGCTGAAAAGAAATGTGGAATTAAAATATTTACTTTTACACCTGCAAGTTCAGTTATTTAAGACTTGAGGAGACAAATCTCTTGTAAGAAGAGTAAATAATTTTGTTTCTCATGATATTCTTCAAATATTGAATCCATTGTATTTTAGACATGAAGTTACAAAAGTATTTCAAATATTTGACATTGAAATCTGTAGCAACTGTGTAGATCAATTTTCCAGTGTTATCACTCAACCTTAGGAACCCTAGTTGGGATAAGTTTAAGTCCCTAAGAGAGCCAATTATTCTCAAGTTTAAAGAAAGTACAAGAAAAAAATATTGTACAGAGCTCTGACTTTCTGTAGGACTGTGGATTCCCTTGGACAAAAACTTTTAACACATTTTTGTTTTAAGGTGGAATTATGAGTGATTTAAATACCTATTTTAGAGAAGCTTCAAACAAGATATTTCATATCTTTCAATCTTCTGGCTTCAGCAATGTGAATGGTTTTGATTTCAAGTCTTCATGTATAAGTGAGTAATGACTATTTTAATATATTTTTGTATTGTGAACCCTTATGTTACTGAGGACACACTTGACTTTTTCTTACTTCTTTTCTTTTTAGATAAATGTTTAAAGTCAAATATAGAAATTCAGAATGGATTTCTTTCTGAGTCTGATCTTACATATGACATAAATAGAAAAACACAGTTTAGGTGCAAACAGGGGTATGTAACAGCAAATGGAGAAACATCAGGAACAGTTACGTGCCTTCAAAATGGATGGTCAGCTCAACCCGCATGCTTTAGTGAGTACCTCATTATATTGCTGCCATTATACTAGAGATATATGAGTTTAACTTTATTATTTATTGAGATAACTGATGTTATTTTATTTGAAAGTTGAATTTTAAACTTCAAGAAAATTATTTTACTATTTTCTTTTCTTTTTGGACTCATTCTTGCATTTTCAGCTCATTATCCTTTCCATTGCTTTACATACCCTCTAGTTTTAAATATAGTAAAGGATGCTTTGACCAGCTGCCTTATTAAAGATGTTCTGCCTTCCTTATCAAAGCCATTGCTCCTAGATATAAAGGTAAAGTTTTAGGTGAAGATATATATCTGTGTTTTAAATTTCAGAATATGTGATAACCGTATAATATGTATTTGACTCTATCAATTAAAGTTCATTTCAGAAAGTCTCCATCTTAGAAATACTTTCCAAATTTCTCAATATTGGAAAGAAAGAAATGTTTCCATGTAGAAGCAATTTTGGCATTTTAAGACTTACAGTTAATGAAGGTTTTTTTTTTTACTAATAATTAGTTCAGTTTGTTTTACTTATCAGAAAGCTAGCCAGTGCTCTTTTTTTCAAGAACTATTCATAACTTAAATGATAAAGTGATTCAAGATACTTACTGCTTTCTTAATTTCTAGTTTTCACTTATTGTACTTTTACAGGATCTATTTAAAGAAAAACTATTGAATTTTGCCCATGTACTCATGTGTATTAAATTATAATTAACAAGTCTTTTTGGATTTTCTTATTATAAAAGAAAAAAACTTTGAAACAATACAGAAAAGGCACCTTTTTAAAATTTAACTAATCTACTTTTCTAAACTAGGTTGCATATAAACTACTAAATATTGGACTTTATTTGCAAAATGCTATTACACTTCCCTAAAACTAAATACATCTGCTCTTATCTATTTATTTCCAGTATGTGATAAATACAATAAAAATTAGCTGAAAAATTATTTTTAAAGTAAAGTTTTATGAAACTTAACTGAGGAAGTAAATGCTAATAGTGGTGTACTTTTTATTTAGTAACTCTTTCAAGAAAATGATTTCTTGTTGGTCTTCTAAGGGTATTTTTATACAGTATTTAATTGCTATCATAGATTAACCTGGGACCACTATAGCTCTCATGAGAATTGCTCAGTTTGTCCATTAACACTGAAAAATGAAATCTCCCATTTTATTTTGCATTAGAGTCTTGTGATAGGCCTGTATTTGAGAATGCTGGGACTAAAAACAATAGCATATGGTTTAAACTCAATGACAAATTAGACTATGAATGCCATGCTGGATATGAGAACAGACATAAAGATACCAAAGGATCCATAATATGTAATTATTACGGATGGTCTGATAGGCCCTCATGTTTTGGTGAGTACTATTGTCTCTAAATTTTTTTAAAAAACAAAATTATTTATGTGTTATATAAAAAATTAACTTCCTAGAATATTCCGTCCAATTAATGTAAACTCAGAGAAAGGACGTTTTTGAGTTTTTTTTCTTTTTTTTCAAGACAGGGTTTCTCTGTAGCTTTGAGCCTGTCCTGGAACTAGCTCTTTAGACCAGGCTGGCCTCAAACTCACAAAGATCTGCCTGCCTCTGCCTCCTGAGTACTGGGATTAAAGGTGTGTGCCACCACGGCCTGACAGATGATCATATTTGTATTTATTATTTCATTGCATTCAATTATGTTTCCTGTATGTGCACAGTGAGTGCATGTGCATGTCTGTGGACGTGTGCATATCACGTTACACATAAAGATATCAGAGAACTTATTTTCATCTTTCTTTTCATCATGTGAATTTCAGGCATTGAACTCCTGTCACCAAGCTGGGAGGCAGGCCCTCTCACTGACTGAGCCATCTCAGCAGCCTTTTAATCTGTTTTTAAAATAATGTATTCATCAGGTATAGATATCTCATTCTTGTGATTCTTATGACTCTGCAAGAGGTTTTAAGTTGGAGGACATGTTGGACATATTGAGTTGTGTTAAACACACAATAAACAAAATTAATTATATTAAATTAATAATTCCTTTATATGGCATGTGTATACCAAGTATCTCTGATTAAAGTATAATTGTTTCATTATCATAAAGGCATGCTCTTAGTTATTTAAACTAGTTCTCCACTATCAAAATTATAATTTGAAGTATGACATATCATGCAAATTTGAAAAGTAGAAAGGGAAGAGATGGACAATTTGGAAGAGAAAAAAATTGAAAGTGAAAGGAAAAGTATTGATTCAGGACAAAGGACCACCTCTGGAGAGAGAGGAGACAGACAAGGCACATAGGAACCCCATGTTAGGATTGTTTGGTCTGAGGAAGCACTGAAGGAGACCCCAGACTTGAGTAGTACGCAAGAGCAAAAGCATTTATTAATATTTCAGCATGCATGTGGAGTCATTCACCTATACAAAATGGTGGCAATCCTGAGAGGAACATGCTGGGTCATTTTAAGAATAGATAGAGGAACTTCAGAGATGGTTTAATCATCTCAGACATAATTGATTAATCAAGCAGCTGTTACATTAGTGTATTTTCAATTGGCTGAGGTTTTATCTTTGGACATACTTAGGAAATTTTAGGGTCTGAAAGAAGCCCCCAAAGAAGACCAACAGCCACAAATGCAATAACAAGAGTGTTATGCCCAATTTGAGACCCCAAGGAGACACCACCGGAATCCAGTTAAATCCAGAATGCAAAGCAAGGTTTATTCTTTCCAGCTAGCTGGGAGCTGTCCAGTAGTGCAGTAGGGAGAGCTCCCATTTCTCATTTCGGGTTGACACATATTGTGTCAAGGCGATTGGTCTTGCTAAACCAAGGATGTGGGCTACTTCTGCATACCCCCTTCCTCCTTTAAAGGCTTCTTCTGCTTCTGTGCATGCCACCCACCCTCCACCCCCAGCAGTTACTCCTGCTTCTGTCTAGACCACAAAGCTGGATGTTGACAGATGGCTAGCTGCTAGGAACATTTTTGCAGAGGTACCTGTTTTCAACTATCTCTTGATGTTTCAAAATTTCTTGAACCCAATGTCTTTACCAACTACTGATTGAGCAAAGTCTCTTAAAATTTTCCATGTCCTTACATTTCTCCCTTCTCTTGTAACTTGGGGGACCAATTTTGGTTTCCCTTAGGGCCAAGCAGGGGCAACATACCATTCTTCCCTGATATTGAAAGGGTCGAGAGGGGTATTTACGATGCATGGTCCAAAAGTTAACAGTAGCATGAGTATTATTATGAGCTCCATTAGCCCAGCTATCAACATTGTTAGCCAGGGGGACTATGAAAACCAGGACTCAAACCATCCTTGGGAAGGGTCTAATTTTTTCTCTGCTTAGCCAATCTTTTCCTAACTTTGGCCAAATTATCTCTTATAATTTCTGAATAGTAAATGTAAAAACAGAATTTCTCTCCAAAAACTGCAGAGTCTTTCTATGTAAGGAAGTTCCCTTTTGACTTAGTGTCTCAAACAGGGATTATAGGACAATGTATTCTTTTAACTGTTTCCAGCTGACTTGGGGCATCATTGTCAAGAGTTAACAGAGGGGAAATGCTAGTCAAAAACAAAGAGAAAATTTAGGCAATGGGGAATTTATTAGGAACATCTGGTTTGTGAACTGTTGAAGAGCCAGGGAGCATTCACACAGGCCAAACTAGTCCGTATCAGTTTTCAGCAAGTCCAGGATCCACAGTCATTTGGAGCAGACTGTAGTCAGTAATTAATGCTTGGTTGTATCTATCAACCAAGGGGAAACTTGTAGAGACAAATTCAAACTAGGAACAGAAGTTTAATACATTTGAAACTTTTAGGCCCATATTAAAATTTATATTATAGAAAAAACCAAATAACAGATATAAAACAGCAAAAATAAACTCATACCTTTGAGATCTAACAAAAACATAGATTTGGGTTATAAGTGCGTAGACAACTAAAAGAAATTTAAAATTTTGAACTTGTGATCCAAACAGTAAGAAGTCATATTTTAATTAATTTATATCTTAAAATTTGATGCTGCCAAATTAACAAAGCCATAGCTAGCCCAGCCATAAATACTGTCAGAGATCTCAGAAGGATAAATAAATTATATTTAAATACAGACCAAACAGCTTTCAAAACTATTGAAAAAAAAACAGAGATCAGACCATGTACAGTCGTACCCAGGTCTCCACAGCATTGAAGGCTGTTGAAGTACCAGAACAACAGCTTTACCAGGCCCAAAAGATGAGAGGTTCCTGTTGAAGAGGGACATGGAAAAGACTGACCTTATTTTGTCTAGGTAAAAGTGGTGCGATCAATTCTCCAGTGTCCATAGTCTGGGCTGGATCCTGGCAGCAGGTGGTGCATTGGGGCATCTTGTCCAGTGGTCAGTGTCATCATTATCCAGGTAGAGCCATTGTGGTGCCTCATAATCTTCTCTGGAGACTTTGGGTCACTGCTAGGATCTGGGAGTCTCTGTCTGAAATAAGCTTTTAAATCACTATTTTAAATGTCTTATTTCATAGATCTCTGAAGTATTTAGGGCTTCCCAGGTATATCTGATCAGACAAACTTTACTATTAATTACTTGTTTTAAGTTTGACTTTAAAAACATATACAGGGGACTAACTAAGGCATATCTCTGTAATTATATCAGTACTTTAAGGTTAACTGATTCATAACTTGTATTTCTAACAGTCTTTGCATCTTTAATAAGGCCAGGACTTTATATCATATGTTATCAGATTTAACCTTTAAATTAATGATTTTACATTGAAGGTAACACAGAAACCAAATTAGCCTTTCTGGGTGTAAAAAAAAAACAGAATAAATTTGTATTATATTGCCATATATTAATGGAAGAGCCATTAGTTCCTTTTAGTATATAACATTCAGTTTATCCAAATAGCTTAAACTTAACAAAGTTAGCAAAGACAATGAGGCTAAAATCTAAACATTAACAATATAAAAACATTTGCAAGCACATATGTCTCATAATCTATTTTATTTTATTGTAGCTGACACTTCTGGTGACTATATCCTGGCATTGGTGTTTCTAAAACTGTTAAGGTCCATCCTTGCAACTGTTCTTTCTTTGGGACTCTAGTCTCAGTTGTTCTCAGGGATCCCTTTTAGTCCTTTATCTGAGGACTCTTGAATTACAAGGTTTAACTGACAGAGCAAAGTACAAAGCATTGAGGTGCAGCTTTTCAAAAAAGAACAGCATAAAACAGTTTTAACATTATCTATATCAAAAAGACAACCAAATTCCTGCTAACCTGAACCTAGTGACCAGAGAGCTCAGAGAACAAGTACAATACTTTCAATTACCATAGGCAAACTTTTCAACAAAACAAGTCTACATAATTTTCTCAAGATATTGACATGACCCTTTATTTTATTTTTTTTTATTATTATTAAAAATTTCTACCTCCTCCCCTCCTTCCATTCCCTCCCTCTCCCCTTAATATCTCTCCCCCTCCCTCTCTCTCTAGTCCAGAGAGCAGTCAGGGTTTCCTGCCCTGTGGGAAGTCCAAGGCCCTCCCCTCTCCATCCAGGTCTAGTAAGGTGAGCATCCAAACAGACTAGGCTCCCACAAAGCCAGTACATGCAGTAGGATCAAAACCCAGTGCCATTGTACTTGGCTTCTCAGTCAGCCCTCATTGTCAGCCACCTTCAGAGAGTCCAGTTTGATCACATGCTCCATCAGTCCCAGTCCAGCTGGCCTTGGTGAGCTCCCATTAGATCAGCCCCATCGTCTCAGTGGGTGGACGCACCCCTCGCAGTCCTGACTTCCTTGCTCATATTCTCCCTCCTTCTGTTCCTCATTTGGACCTCGGTAGCTCGGTCCAGTGCTCCAAAGTGGGTCCTTGTCTCTATCTCCATCCGTCGCCAGATGAAGGTTCTATGGTGATATGCAAGATATTCATCAGTGTGGCTATAGGATAGGGCCATTTCAGGTGCCCTCTCCTCAGCTTCCCAAGGAACTAGCTGGGGACATCTCCATGGACACCTGGGAACACCTCTGGAGTCAAGTCTCTTGCCAACCCTAAAATGGCTCCCTTACTTAAGATATATACTTCCCTGCTCCCATATCCAACCTTCCTCCATCCCAACCATCTCATTCCCCCAAGCTCTCCCCATCCTCCCCTTCTCACTTTTCTCTCCCCATCTTCCCTTACCCCCACCCTACCCCTACCCCCACCCCCAAGCTCCCAGATTTTGCCTGGCAATCTTGACATGACCCTTTTACAAGACTTTTTAAAGCCATAAATAACCTAGTATGTTAAACATTTAGCTTATTTTGATGTCTTCCTTTTTAAATTTAGTATTTGTAGGTATGAGAAACTATGAGAAACCATAGCAAACAGTTCACATCCTCTGGCCTTTTATAACTTTTTTATACCTTCTGCAATTTTTTGCTTTTCAGACAACATAAAAACTTCCATCAAAAACTTTTTTGCCTTTCCTCTCATTTTTTAGACATTATACAAATTTCCATCAAAGTCTTTTTCTGTAATTTTGTCCAGCAGAACATGGCATAAATAAAATATTTAAAACAAAAGCAAAAATGTATACATCTTAATCAAAGATGATAAGTGTAACCCATTGGACATAAATGACTAAAGCCCATATATTTTTCTTTTCCTGTGGAAATAAAAGCATATTTTTCCCAAACATAATGCATCTTTAACATTTACTTTTAAATCAACGCTTTATAAAGTATACAGGTTAGTATAATTTAACATTTCTTATAAGCAGTATCAGGCTAGAAACGGATTAAGATGGGAAAGTGCTGGCCAGCTGAAGAGACCTTGAATGTTATCACAAGGAAGAAAAACTTAGCTTAGGAAAGAAAAAAAGGAAGGCCGCAGTGGTGGGCACAAGAGTGTCCTTGGCTATCTGCCGATGTTCCTAAAAAAAAATTTTCTTTAGTTTTCTCTGTCCATAATCTCAGATTCTCTGTTTTACATTTGCGCAGTTTTTCGATTGTAAGCAGTCAATTCCCTATGAACAGGCATGCAGGTCCCTCCCTCCTGCCCAAAGAGATCTGCCGAGCCCTCAAGATGCTGAGACAGGGCTTGCAGAGCAAGACATGGAGGAAAATGCTCAGGTCCCTGACTGTTCCCGGTAGGCTCCCGGTAAGGCCCAACTGTGCCCTGGGACTGTGGTGCTTCTTGGGCCCATGCTGTTTTCTCCTCCTGCCTGGACTGTTCCAATCTGCGCGCCTCGCCCCTGCCCTCTGCCCTCAGCAGGGTGCAGGACAATTTTGCCATTTGCCATCTATTTCATCCCTGGCACCTCTGCTCCATGGCCTTGGAGCCCTGCCCGATTCAACATCCCCAGAGGGACCCCAGGGCTGTGCATTCAGCTTGCACGGAGTTTGCCACCACCTAGTCCCAGGTCCTCTGCCACATTGCACTTCCCGCAGTCTCATGGTTTGGCTTTCCTCTCGTGCTCCCTTTCCTATCCCCACAGTTAAGCTCTGTCTCATTTAGATAACAATCAGACAACCAGGCTTCCAGGAATTTCAGGGGGTAGAGGGGGTGTTTCCCATGATAACAGAGGGAGAGGTGAAATTACTTAAAACAAACAGCAACAAAAACACGTATGCTAATTAGGACAAACAAAAAACAAATCCAGACTTTGACAATGTCCTGAGACAAAGAACAAGATACCTCCTCTTCTCTTGGCAAGGGAAGAAGCCCCCAAAACACTCCTGAACTGGAACCGGACCTCCACCAGAGGTTCTTGATTGCTCCCTGTAGGAGTTTGCTGAAACCTCACTTCAGCTATTTTGAGGTTTGCTTCAGCCAGACTCTCCTCAACCTCTGCAGCAGCCAGATTCTAACTAGCTATAATAACCTCAGCGGGATCGAGATGTCTCTTTCTCCTACCAAGATTACTGTCCTGACACGTCTGTCCCTTAGTGAGAGCCTGGTTATCACTCGGACTAGCCAGTCAGCTCTCTCTCAGACAATGTCTCCTGCTAGTGAGTCAGCTCTCTAGTCTAGAGTCAGCTCTCTCTCCCAGAAAGTTTTGCCTCCTAGCGAGCCTCTCTTTTTCTAGGCCGAACAATCAGCACATACATACATATATCTTACCGGTATTAAAATAAACCTCTAGACCTTCGAGGGCCCCGGCTGGAGTCCCGGCCAGCTCACCAAATATTATGCCCAAGCTGAGACGCCCCCAGAGAGACACCACCGGAATCCAGTCAAATCCAGAATGCAAAACAAGGTTTATTTTTTCTCCTTTTAAGTGGAGTTAGAGGAATTCCAGAGAGGAGGGATTAATCTGGAGCTGATTGGTGGAGGAAAGATTAGTATGGTGTCTGGATGGCAAAAGGTCCTAGTAGTTAGGGACCTTCCAGTAGTTGCAGATAGGGAAAGTTCTCTTTAGTTATCAGGAGACTGGGGGTTACCTGCTGAGCCAGCAAAATGGCTTTGGGAGCCTACTGAGCTAGTGGAAGGGGCCATGGGGTGCTTGCTGAGCTAGCAGAAGGCTGTAGTTTTTCTGAGGACTGTCAGTTTAGCTCTGTCCCATTTTATGAACCAAAAATAAGGCAGTTCTCTCAGGTAAGTTTAGAGGGGGTTTCTGGAACTGTTCTTGAAACATTGTTGAGCTGACTCAGACCTTGTGCTCTCTCCTTTGTCCCTGAAAGTAATTTGTTGATAAATGATCATTTGTTGGAAGAGACACAAGTTTACCCTTCCCAGAGAACTGAAACCTAAATTCATTTGTAAAAGTTAAACCCTTCAGTATGAGGTGTTTGATCTTATTGGGACTTGATAATTAGGTGAGTGAAAAGGGGCTTTCAATTGCTGGACTTCAATACTTTGATAGCTGAACCTTGGTAGTCAGTCTCGGGAGGAGGAAGTGGCCAAATAAGAGAATAGACCTTGGTGGCTAGTTTAGGAATGTAATCTAATGGTTTATAGTCAAGGCAGGGGGAATGGGAAGAAGAGCAAAGTCTGTCAGAGACATGTTTGCCATGCCTGTGGTCTACCAGAATCCCTTTAGAAAAAATAGCAGCAGAAATTTAGAAATTTGACTTGCAGCATCAAGGGTCCACTCAAATGTAAATCATGAAGGATGTCTACACCTGACAAGGTGGTACCTACCTGTAATCCCAGGACTTGGGCGGTAGAAATTTGAGAGTCTTGAATTTGAGACCAGTCTGGGAGACATGAAAACCTATTATTAAAAAAAAAGAAAAAACAAACAGAATAAAATGACACCCCAATTAAAAAAATAAAACTAAACAAATGGTGATCATTGATTTCTCTTTGATTATAAACAGTTAAAGATTATGAAATCAGGGTTTTCTACAGTACATTACTAAAATAGAATGCAAAGGCAGAGTTACTAGTTCATTGGGACATTTGGCTAGCCCACAGCCTTATGGTTAGTCGTAGCATTAAGAAATAAAACTAAAAATATTATTATATCATTTATGAATGTGACAAAACTGCCTGTGAAGATGGCATATAGGCATCCACTCATCAAGCCCACATAAGGAATTCATGATAAAATAACATACAGATACCACCAAAGCCCAACTTGATGATCAATGAGTTTTATTGGGATTATTGACAGATGGGTGAAGCGTTACTAATAGGATTAGAAAAGACTCAAAGATAGCATTCTCACCAAGGCCCACCAGCATGGGTAACCGCTCACAAAAGCAAGGAACCTTGGAGTACACTGCAAATCTGCAGTAAGCTCGACAGGTTGAAGAATGTTTTTCTCTTTCCAAGGGACTCAGCTGATCTAACTTCTTCCAAGGAGCTTGGCTGGTTTTGTTTCGTCCAGGCAGTTTAAAAGGTCTCAAAGTCTTCTATTTTGTACCTAACCTTGTCTTCCTACCTTCTTTGCAGCTTGCCTTATTGGGAAATGACTCATCAGCTTGGCTTGTTTACTTTGGAGTGAGGGGTTTCCTGAATCTGGTCAGGTTCAGTGTCTTCCTGAAGTTCTTTACCTTCCTACTAAAAAAAACTTCCCTGTAGGATGGGATGTTTTAATACTAGATGAACTCTCACACAATAAATTCCATATACTTTTGCAGATATGGTCCCACATCCTTGGTAACCAGTAATGAAATAAAAAACCCTCTTCTTATTAAAATTTATTCATTGTTATGATGAATACCTGAGTGACCCCAGACTTTTATTTGTGCGGGGGGGAGGGGGCTAAAGAAAATGAAGCTTTCTTGTTAATGAGACCAGCACTATCTTGTTGCTACTGCTGTTATTTTCTCTAACTGTATTTTTTATTGATTTTTATTGAGCTCTATGTATTTCTCTACACCTCTTCCTGACTCTCCCCTCCCCTTCAACCCTCTCCCAAGGTCCTTTTTCTCCCACTTTACTCAGCAGATCTTGTCGTTTTCTACTTCCCATGTAAATTAGATCTATGTATGTATCTCTTAGGGTCTTCATTGTTGTCTTGGTTGTCTGGGATTGTGATTTGTGGGATGGTTTTCTTTGCTTTATGTTTAAACTTAAGATTTCTTTTTCAGCCCTTTTATCGTCTGTGTACAGGAAAGCTACTGATTTTTTTGAGCTAATCTTGTATCATTCTACATTACTGAAAGTGTTAATGAGTTATAGAAGTTCCTTGGTAGAATTTTGGGGTCACTTATGTAAACCATCAAATCAACAGCAAATAGTGAGAGATTGACTCTTCCTTTCTGATTTGTATTCCCTTGATCTCCTTCTGCATTTATGGTGGGAATACAAGCTGGTACAGCCCCTTTGGATGTCAGTATTGTGATTTCTCAGGATTTAGGAAATAACCTTCCACAAAACCTAGTAATATCACTTTGGGGTATATATATCTAAAGGATGTTCTATCATGCCACAAGGACACTTGCTCAACTATCTTCATAGCAGCATTGTTTGTCATAGCCAGAACCTAGAAACAACCTAAATGCCATTCAAAGAAAGAATGGATAAGGAAAGTATGGCACATTTGCAAAATGGAGTGCTTACTACACAATAGAAAAAAAAATGACATCTTGAATTTTGCAGGCAAATGGATGGAGCTAGAAAACATCATTCTGAGTTAAGAAACACAGAACCAGAAAGACAATTATCACATGTACTCACTCATAAGTGGTTTTTAAACATAAAGCAAATAAAATCAGCCCACATATCACAATCCCAGAGAACTTAGACAACAATGAGGACCCTAAGAGAGACATACATAGATCTAATCTACATGGGAAGTAGAAAAAGACAAGATCTCTTGAGTAAATTAGGAACATGGGCACCTTGAGGGAGGCTTTGAGAGGGTTTAAGGAGAGGCAGGGAGCAGAGCAGAGAAAAATGTAGAGCTCAATAAAAATCAATAAAAAAGAGGTTCAAAAGAATAAAAATAAAAACCACTTATGAGTGAGTATATGTGATAATTGTCTTTCTGGGTCTGGATTACCTCACTAAGTATGATGTTTTTTTAGATCCATCCATGTGCCTGCAAAATTCAAGATGTTATTTTTTTTCTGCTGTGTAGTACTCCATTGTGTAAATGTACCCCAGTTTTCTTATCCATTCTTCAGTTGAGGGGCATTTAGCTTATTTCCAGGTTCTGGCTATGACAAATAATGCTGCTATGAGCATAGTTGAGCACATGTTCTTGTGGCACGATTGAGATTGGTTATATACTGGGTCTTGAGGAATTTTCTGAGAAATCGCCATACTGATATTCAAAGGGGCTGTACCAGCTTGCATTCCCACCAACAATACAGGAGTGTTCCCTTTACCACACAACCTCTCCAGCATAAGTTGTCATCAGTGCTTTTGATCTTAGCCATTCATACAGGTGAAGCCAGAGTTGTTTTGATTTGCACTTCTCTGATGACTAAGAATGTTTCCTTTAAGTGACTTACAGCCATTTTAGATTCCTTTGTTTAGAGTTCTATGTTTAGATCTATACTCCATTTTTATTGGATTATTTGTTCTTTTTTTGTTAATACATATTTTTATTTGTTTATTAAACATTTCCACCTACTCCCCTCCTCCTATTCCCTCCCACTCCCCTTCCCCTTTCCTCTCCAGTCCTAAGAGAAGTCAGGGTGCCCTGCCCTGTGGGAAGTTCAAGGTCCTCCCCCCTCCATCCAGGTCTAAAAAGGTGTGCATCCAAACAGACTATGTTCCCAAAAAGCCAGTACATGCAGTAGAATCAAAACCCAGTGCCATTATCATTGGCTTCTCAGTCAGCCCTCATTATCAGTCACACCCAGAGGCCAGTCTGATCACATGTTCTTCAGTCCCTGTCCAGTGGCCTTGTTGAGCTCCCATTAGATCATCACACCTTCTCAGTGGGTGGACATACCCCTCGCGGTCCTAACTTCCTTGCCCATGTTCTCCCTCCTCCTGCTCTTCATCTGAATCTTGGGAGCTCAGTCCAGTGCTCCAATGTGGGTCTCTGTCTCTATCTCCATCCATTGCTGGATGAAGGTTATATGGTGATATGCAAGATATTCATCAGTGTGGCCATGGGAGAAGGCAAGTTCAGGAAGCCTCTCCTCTGCTACCCAAGGACCTAGTTGGGGACATCCCCTTGGATACCTGGGTACCCCTCTAGAGACAAGTGTCTTGCCAACCCTAAAATGGCTCCCTTAATTAAGATATCTTCTTCCCTGCTCCCATATCCACTCTTCCTCATTCTCAACCATCACATTCCCCCAAGTTCTCCCCAGTCTTTCCCTTCTCCCTTCTCTCTCACCATCTCCCCAACCCCCACCCAATCCCCACCCCCACGCTCCCAACTTTTGCCCAGCGATCTTGGCTACTTCTAATATCTAGGAGGATAAATATATGTTTTTCTTTGGGTTCACCTTCTTATTGACTTCTCTAGGATCGCGAACTATACGCTCAATGTCCTTTGTTTATGACTAGAATCCACTAATGAATGAGTACATACCATAATCATCTTTTGGGGTCTGGGTTATCTATCTCACTCAATAAGGTGTTTTCTATTTCCATCCATTTGCATGCAAAATTCAAGATGTCATTGTTTTCTACCACTGAGTAGAACTCTAATGTGTATATGTGCAAATCCTTCTTTATCCATTCATCCACTGAGGGTCACCTAAGTTGTTTCCAGGTTCTGGCTATTACAAATAATGCTGCTATGAACATAGTTGAACAAATGCTTTTGTAGTATGATTGGGCATTTCTTGGGTATATTCCCAGGAGTGGAATTACTGGATTCTAAAATAGGTTGACTCCAAGTTTCCTGAGAAACGGCCACAATGATTTCCAAAGTGGTTGCACAAGTTTGCATTAAAACCAGCAATGAATGAGTGTTCCCCTTACTCCACACCCTCTCCAGCATAAGTTATCATGGGAGTTTTTGATTTTAGCCATTCTGACAGGTGTAATATGGTACCTTTTGATTTGCATTTCCCTGATCGCTAAGGAGGTTGAGCATGACCTTAAGTATCTTTTAGCCATTTGAACTTCTTCTGTTGAGAATTCTCCTTTCAGTTCAGTACCCCATTTTTTTTTAATTATCAAACATATAATTTGCAAAGGAAAGCAGTGAGCAACAAGCCAGAAGTACACAGGATCATCCATCCCCCTGGGAGTGCCACCCAACAGCAGCTCACTGAGCAGTACCCCATTTTTAATTGAGTTATCCAGAATTTTAATATCTAGTTTCTTGAGTTCTTTATATATTTTGAAGATCAAAGCTTTGTCTGATGTGAGGTTAGTGAAGATCTTCTCCCATTCAATAGGTTGCCTTTTTGTCTCAATGACAGTATCTTTTCCTTTACAGAAGCTTCTCAGTTCCAGGAAGTACCATTTATTCATTGTTGCTCTTGTTGTCTGTGCTGCTGGGTTTATACATAGGAGGTGGTCTCGTGTGTCCATGTGTTGCAGTCTACTTCTAACTTTCTCTTCTCTCAGGTTCAGTGTGGTCATATTTATATTGAGGTTGTTAATCCATTTGGATTTAAGATTTGTGCATGGTGATAGATATAAATCTATTTTCATTCTTCTACAGGTTGACATCCAGTTATGCCAGCACCATTTGTTAAAGATGCTTTCTTTCTTCCATTGTATACTTTTAGCTCCCTTGTTGAAAATCAGGTGTTCATAGGTTTGTGGGTTAAAATCCGGATCTTCTATTTGATTCCATTGGTCAACATCTCTGTTTTTATGCCAATACCAAGCTGTTTTTATTACTGTAGCTATGTAATAGAGTTTGAAGTCAGGGATGGTAATGCCTCCAGAAGTACTTTTATTGTATAGGATTGTTTTGGCTATCCTGTTTTTTTGTTTGTTTGTTTTTCCATATAAATTTAATTATTGTTCTCTCAAGGTCTGTGAAGAATTTTGTTGGGATTTTGATGGGGATTGCATTGAATCTATAGATTTCTTCTGGTACAATTGCCATTTTTACTATGTTGATCCTCCCAATCCAAGAGCAAGGGAGATCCTTCCATTTTCTGGTATCCTCTTCAATTTCTTTCTTCAAAGACTTAAAGTTCTTGTCAAATAGATCTTTCACCACCTTAGTTAGAGTTACCCCAAGATACTTTATGCTATTTGTGGCTATTGTGAAAGATTTTGTTTCCCTGATTTCCTTCTCTTCTTTGTTGTTTTTTGTGTATAGGAGGGCTACTGATTTTTTGGAGTTGATCTTGTATCCTGCCACATCACTAAAGGTGATTATTAGCTGTTGGAGTTCTTTGGTAGAGTTTTTGGGGTCGCTTATGTATATTGTCATATCATCTGCAAGTAAAGAATGTCTGACTTCTTCCTTTCCAATTCGAATCCCCTTGATCCCCTTATTTTGTCTTATTGCTATTACTAGAACTTCAAGCACTATGTTGAAGAGGTATGAAGAGAGTGGACAGTTTTGTCTTGTTCCTGATTTTAGTGGAATGGCTTTAAGTTTCTTTCTATTTAATTTGATGTTAGCTGTTGGCTTGCTGTATATTGCTTTTATTTTATTTAGGTATGAACCTTGTATCCCTAGTCTTTCCAAGACCTTTATCATAAAGGAATTTGAATTTTGTCAAAGGCTTTTTCAGTATCTAATAATATAATCATGTGTTTTTTTCTTTACGTTTATTTATATGATGGTTTACATTGATAGATTTTCGTATGTTGAACCAGTCCTGCATCTCTGGGATGAAGCCTACTTGATCATAATGGATAATTTTATGGATCTGTTCTTGGATTCGGTTTGCCAGCATTTTATTGAGAATTTTTTCTTCGATATTCATGAGTGAGATTGGTGTAATTCTCTTTCTTGGTTGAGTCTTTCTGTGGTTTTGGTGTCAGGGTAACTGTAGCTCCATAAAAGGAATTTGGCAATGAGTCTTCTGTTTCCATTTTGCGAAACACATTAAGGACATTAAGGAGTATAGGTATTAGCTCTTCTTGGAAGTTCTGGTAGAAATCTGCATTGAAACCATCTGGTCCTGGGCTTTTTTTGGTAGGGAGGTTTTTGATGACACCTTCTAATTCTTTGTTCACTTGGTCTTGATTTAATTTTGGTATATGATACTTATCTAAAAAAAAGTATCCATTTCTTTTATATTTTCCAATTTTATGGCATACAGGCTTTTGTAGTAAGATCTAATGAATCTCTGAATTTCCTGTGTCAGTGGTTATGTTGCCCTTTTCATTTCTGATCTTATTTATTTGCGTGTTCTCTCTCTGACGTTTGATTAGTTTGGATAGGGGTTTGTCAATCTTGTTGATTTTCTCCAAGAACCAGCTTTTTGTTTCATTGATTCTTTGGATTGTTTTCTGTGTTTCTATTTTGTTGGTTTCAGCCCTCAGTTTGATTATTTCCAGTCTTCTACTCCTCCTGTGTGAGTCTGCCTCTTTTTTTTTTTTGTAGAGCTTTCAGGTGGGCTGTTAAGTCTCTAATGTGTGCTTTCTCCATTTTTTTTTTTAATGTGGGCACTTAGTGCTTTGAACTTTCCTCTCAGCACTGATTTCATAGTGTCCCATAGGTTTGGAAATGTTGTGCTTTATTGTTGTTTGAATTCAAGGAAGACTTTAATTTTTTTCTTTATTTCTTCCCCACCCCAGAGGTGGTTCAGTAGTTGACTATTCAGTTTCCATGAGTTTGTAGGCTTTCTGGGGGTAGCATTGTTGTTGAATTCTAACTTTATTCAATGGTGATCCAATAGTACACAGGTGATTACTACAATGTTTTTGTATCTGTAGAAGTTTGCTTTGTTACCAATTATGTGATCAATTTTTGAAAAGGTTCCATGAGATGCTGAGAAGAAGGTATATTATTTTCTGTTTGGGTGTAATGTTCTATAAATGTCTGTTAAGTCCATTTGGTTCATTATATCTCTTAGTTCTCTTATTTCTCTGTTAGGTTTCTGTCTGGTTTACCTGTCCATTTGTGACAGAGGAGTGTTGAAATCTCCTACTATTAGAGTGTAGGGTTTGATGTATGCTTTGTGTTATAGTAATATTTCTTTTACATATGTTTGTACTTTTATATTAGGGGCATAGATACTCAGGATTGAGACTTCCTCCTGATTAATTGTTCCTGTTATGTGTATAAAGTGTACTTCTCCATCTCTTCTGATTGATTTTAGTTTGAAATAAATTTTGTTAGATATTAGTATAGCCACACCTGCTTGTTTCTTTGATCCATTTGATTAGAAAACCTTTTCCCAACCCTTTAGTCTGAGGTAGTTTCTTTCTTTGAGCTTGAGGTGTGTTTCTTGTAAACAGCAGATTGTTGGATCCTGTTTTCATATCCATTCTCTCAACCTGCACCTTTTTATAGGTTAATTGAGGCCATTGATATTAAGTGATATTAATGACCAGTGGTTGTTAACTCCGGTTATTTTTTCTGGTGGTAGTGTTTGTGTGTCTCCTTTCTTTGAGTTGTGCTGGTGGAGGTTTGTCAGATGCTTGTGTTATTATGGGTGTTGTGGGCTTCCTTTGTTTGTGGTTTTCCTTCTAGTATTTACTGTAAGGCTGGGTTTGTGGCTGTGTATTGTTTAAATCTGTTTTTGTCCTGGAATATCTTGTTTTCTCCATTGATGGTGAATGCAAGCTTTGCTGGGTATAATAGTCTGGGCTTGCATCCATGGTCTCTTAGTGTCTTCAGCACATCTATCCACGACCTTCTGTCTTTCGTGGTTTCCATAGAGAAGTCAGGTATAATTCTGATAGTTTTGCCTTTATATGTTACTTGACATTTTTCTCTTGCAGCTCTTAATATTCACTCTTTATTCTGTATGTTTTGTGTTTTGATTATTATATGGCGAGGGGATGTTTTTCTTTTTCTTTTCTTTTTTTTGATCCAGTCTATTTGGTGTTCTGTATGCTTCTTGTACTTTCATAGGAATATCCTTTTTTTGGTTGGGAAAGTGTTCTTCTATAATTTTGTTGAATATATTTTCTGGGCATTTGAGTTGTACTTCTCCTTCTTCTACCCCCATTATTCTTAGGTTTGGTCTTTTCCTTGTGTCCTAGATTTTCTGGATTGTTTGTGTTAAGAATTTGTTGGATTTGTTATTTTCTTTAATCAATGAGTTTATTTCCTCTATACTATCTTCAGTGTCTGATATTCTTTCTTCTATCTCTTGTATTCTGTTGGTTATACTTGTCTCTGTAGTTCCTGTCTGTTTTCCCAGATTTTCCATATCCAGCCTTCCCTTTGTTTGTGTTTTTTTTTTTCATTACCTCCATTTCATTTTTCAAGTGTTGAAATTTTCCATTACCTGTTTGACTGCTTTTTCTTGGTTTTCTTGGGTATCTTTGAGAGATTTATTCATTTCTTCTATCTTTTTGTTTGTCTTCTTCATTTCTTTAAAGGAGTTTTTCATATCCTGTTTAAAGTCCTCTATTATTTTCATAATGTTACATTTAAAGTCGAATTATTCTACTTTTTCTGAAATAGGGTGTTCAAATCTTCTTGTTGCATGATCCCTGGATTCTGTTGTTGTCATGTTGTCTTTCAGGTTGTTGGAGGAATTCTTGTATTGGCACCTGCCCTTCTCTTCCTTCAAATGCAGCTAGGAAAGTCTTGGTGTCTTGGTCCAATCTTTGCTGTGACTGACTGTGTATTTGGGGAATTTTCTTGGCCTGGCTTCTCTTAGGGCCACTCACCACTGGAGATGGTTGTGATGGTGGATCTAAGGACCACACAGATGGAAAGGAGTGCCCTCTGGCTTGATCTCTTCAGTGCAGGAGTAGGATCTGTTCCTGGGCCAAGGACTCACAGACAATAGGGAAGGCTTGGGGGAGTCAGGGTCATGTGGAACAAAGAATCCCCAGCAGCAGGAGCTGGAGGGTCCTCATACTCTTTTCTGGACTGTCCTCCCAACCAGGGGGCACACACTCACCCATCTGAGTGGATCTCCTCAGCACAGGAACAGGGACTCCTGGTGGGCCAAGGAACCCACAGACGAAAAGGCAGATTTGGAGGAGCAGGGTTGTGTGGAACAAAGAGCCCTTGCAGCAGGAGCTGGAGGTGCCCCGCACTCCCTTCCAGTGACCTTCTGGGAGGATACACACTCACCCCTTTGGATGGATCTCCTCAGCACAGGCTTATTTGTTCTTCTGATGACCAATTTCTTGAATTCTTTGTATACTCTGGAGATCAGACCTCTGTCTGACGTGAAATTAGTGAAGATCTTTTCCCATTCTGGTGGCTGTCATTTTGTCTGTTGACCATGTCCTTTGCTTTACAGAAGCTTTTCAGTTTCAGGAGCTCCCATTTATTAATTGTTTCTCCTAGTGTCTGTGGTACTGGGGTTTAATTTAGAAAGTGATCACCTGTGCCGTGTTCAAGTGTGCTTCCCACTTTCTCTTCTATTATGTCCAATATGACTCGCTTTATGTTGAGGCCTTTGATACATTTGGGCTTGAGTTTTGTGCTTAGTGATAGGTATGGATCTATTTTCACTCTTCTACATGTTAATATCCAGTAATGCCAGCATAATTGTTAAATATGCTTCTTTTCCATTTGATATTTTTGCTTCTTTGTCAAAACTCAGGTGTTCAGAAGAGTGTGGATTAATAACTGGGTGTTCAATATGGTTTCTTTAGTCCTCCTGTCAGTTTTTATGCCAATACTAGGCTGTTTTCAGTATTGTAGCTTTGTAGTAGAGTTTGAAGTCAAGGATTTTTTTTTTTATTGTACTGGACTGTTTTGGCTATCCTGGGATTTTTGCTTTTCCATATGAAGTTAAGTACCATTTTTTTTTCAAATGGTCTGTGAGGAATTTGCCTGGGATTTTGATGGACAATGTATTTAATCTGTAGGTTGCTTTTGGTAATATTGCCATTTTTACTATTTTAATTCTATGTACCCAAGAGCATGCGAGATCTTTCCATTTTCTGGTGTCTTCTTCAACTTCTTTCTTCAAAGATTTAAATCTCTTGTCATACAGAGTTCCACTTGTTTGGTTAGAGTTACTTGGAGACATTTATTGCTATTTGTGGCTATTTTGAAGGGTGTTGTTTCTCTGATTTCTTTCAGACCATTTATCATCTATGTACAAGAGGGCTACTGATTTTTTTGAGTTAATCTTGTATTCTGCTATATTACACAAAATGTTTATGACTTGTAGAAGGTTTTTGGTAGAATTTTTGGGGTCACTTATGTAAACTATCATATCATCAACAAATAGAGAGGGTTTGACTTCCTTACAATTTGTGTCCCCTTCATCTATATTTGCTGTCTTATTGATCTAGCTAGGACCTCAAGAACTATATTGAACAGATATGGTGAGGATGGACAATCTTGTCTTGTTCCTGATTTCAGTGGGATCACTGTGAGTCTCTCTCCATTCAGTTTGATGTTGGCTCTTGGCTTGCTGCATAATGTCTTTATTATGTTTATGTATATTCCTTGTTTCCTTGCTTTGTTCAAGATCTTTATCATGAAGGGATGTTATATTTTGTGCAAAGCTTTTTTGGCATCTAATCAGATGATCATATGGTTTTTGTTTTTCAGTTTGTTTACATGGTGGTTTACATTGACAGATTTTTGTATGTTGAATCATCCCTGCATCTATGGGATGAAGCAGACTTGATCATGTTGGATGATGGATTCTGATGTGTTCTTGGATTCGATTTGCCAGTATTTTATTTGGTATTTTTGCAGCAATGTTCATAAGTGAGATAATAATGCCTTTCTGTGGTTTGGGTATCAGAGTAATTGTAGTCTCATGAAAAGAGTTGGCAATGTTCCTTCTATTTCTATTGTGTAGAATAATTTGAGGAGTATTGGTATTAGTTCTCCTTTAAAATCTTGTAGAATTGTGAGCTGAAACCATCTGGTCCTGGGATTTTTTTGGTTGGGAGATTTTTGATGACTGTTTCTATTTCTTCAACAGATATAGGTCTGTTTAATTTGCTTGTCAGGTCTTGATTTTATTTTGGTAAATTATATTTATCTAGAAAGTTGTCAATTTACTTTAATGTTTCTAATTTTGTGGAGTATAGGTTTTTTGAAACATGACCTGATGATTCTCTGTATTTCCTTTATGTCTGTTGATATGAACCCTTCTTTATTTCTGATTTTGTTAATTTAAATATTCTTTCTCTGCCTTTTGGTTAGTTTGAATAAAGATTTGTCTATTTTGTTTATTTTCTGAAAGAACCAACTGTTTGTCTCATTGGTTCTTTGTATTGTTTTCTTTGTTTTTATTTTGTTAATTTCAGCTCTCGGTTTGATTATTTCTTGCTGTCTAGTTCTCTTGGGTAAGTTTGCTTCTTTTTGTCAAAACATTTTCAAATGTTCTGCTAATTCACTAGTGTGGGATTTTTCCAGCTTCTTTATGTAGGCATTTAGTGCTATGACCTTTCTTCTTAAGACTGCTTTCACTGTGTCTCAGAAATTTGGGTATGTAGTGTGATCATTTTCATTGAATTTTAGGAAGTCTTTAATTTCTCTCTTCATTTGTTTCTTGACCTATTAATGATTGAGATGAACATTATTTAATTTCCATGTGTTTGATTGTGGGCATTCTAGTATTACTATTGCTGTTGACTTTTAGTTTTCAGCCATGGTGATCTGATAAGATACATGGGGTTATTCCGTTGGTTTTTTTTTTTTTTTGTTTTTTGTTTTTTTTTTTTTGTATTTGTTGAGGTTTGTTTTGTTACCAAGTATGTGGTCAATTTTTAAGAAAGTTCCATGAGGTGCTAAGAAGGTATATTCTTTTATGTTTGGATGGGATATTCTATAAATATCTGTTAAGTCCATTTGAGACATATTATCTGTTAGTTCCCTTGTTTCTCTGTTAATTTTCAGGTAGACCTGTCCAGTGGTGAGATTGGAGTGTTGAACTCTCCCACTATTAGTGTGTGGGGTTTAATATATGGTTTAAGCTTTAGAAGAATTTCATTTACAAATGAGGGTTCTTAAGTATTTGGGTAATATATTTTCAGTATTAAGAATTCCTCTTGATGGATTTTTCATGTGACTATTATGAAATGTCCTTTTTGTTTCTTTTGATAGATTTTAGTTTGAAGTCTATTTTGTTAGATATTAGTATAGCCACACCTGCTTGTTTCTTAGGTTCATTTGATTGGAATATTTTCCCCAACCCTTTACTCTGAGATGATGTCTGACTTTGAGGCTGAGGTGTGTTTCTTGTATGCAGAAGAAGGATGGATTCTATTTTCATATCCAATATGTTAGCCTGTGCGTTTTTTAGGTCAGTTCAGTCCATTTACATTAAGGGATATTAATTACTAGGGATTTCTATTCCCTGTTAATTTAGTTTTTATTATTAGTGATGTTAATTTTGCATTTTTCCCTTCTTTTGGATTTGCTGCCATGAGGCTATAAATTGTTTGTGTTTTTGTTGATGTAGCCAACTTCCTTGGTTTGGAATTTTTTTTCTAGTATTTTGTATAAGGCTGGTTTGTGGCTTAATATTGGTTAAATCTGGTTTTGTCATTGAATATCTTATTTTGTCATTTTATGATGATTGAAAGTTTTGCTGGGCTGGCATCTGTGTTCTCTTAATGTCTGCATAATGCTTGACCATGTCCTTCTGGCTTTCATTGTCTCCAATGAAAAGTCAGGTGTAATTCTGATAGGCCTACCTTCATATGTTACTTAGCCTTTTCCTTTGCCGCTCTTAATATTCTTTTTTTATATTGCATGTTTAGTGTTTTGATTTTTTGATTATTATGTGGTGAAGGAACTTTATTTTTTTAATCCAGTATGTTTGGTGTGCTATAAGCTTCTTGTATCTTCATAGGCATATCTTTCTCTAGGTTGGTAAAGTTTTCTTCTATGATTTTTCTTAAATATATTTTCTGTGCTTCTGAGTTGATCTTTTATCCTTCTACCTATTATTCATAGGTTTGGTCTTTTTATGGTCTCCAATATTTCTTGGATATGTTGTGTTAAGCTTCGGTTAGATTTAATTTTTTTTTTGACTGGTGAGTCCTTTTCCTCTATTGTATCTTCAGCACTTGAGATTCTCTCTTCCATCTCTTATATTCTGTTGTATGCTTTCATTTGTTGTACCTGATCGTTTTCTTATAATTTCTGTTTCTATAATACCCATGGCTTGTGTTTTCCTTATTGCCTCTGTTTAAGTTTTAAAGTCTTGAATAGTTTCTTTCATATGTTTGATTGATTTTTCTTGGTTTTCTTTAAGGTATTTGCTGATATCTTCCAATTTTTTGTGTGTCTTTTCCTTCATTTTGTTGAGGGAACTTCTCATTTCCTCTTTAAGGGTTTCATACATTTTCCTGAAGTTATTTTTTAGGTAATTTTCTTCTGCTTCTTCTCTATTTGTTTGTTCAAGTATTGCTGTTGTAGGGTCTTTAGGTTTTACTGATGTTGTGTTGCTCTTTGTGGTATTGCATGTGTTCTTACCTTTTCTACTCTTCCTTTCCTCTAATAGGTGTAGTTGGGGCTGTCTGTGATTTTGTTGATTAATCTTCTAGATGCCAGTGAATTCAAGGCCCAGATGTTTGTTCCTTGTGATACAGTCAGTTCTGTGGTTCTAGTTACCCCAATGGTCACTCAGTATTTCTGGAGATTTCTCAGCATTCCCGGGCTTTGCTCTGCTTCCTTGGAGTTTGCTGTCTCAGACTTTCTCTAGATAGAGGTTGTTGGCTCAAACCTGTTTCTGTAAATGTCCCAGGTCTGGTTCTGTTCCTGTAGAAGTTCCTGGTTTGCAGTTGCTTCCTCAATGGTTTCTGTCTCTGATCTACTCCTTCGGAGTTACCAGGCCTACAAACAACCTGGCTCAGGCTTACTCCCTCAGAGGTCCCAGATTCATGCCTGAACCTGCAGAGATCTCTGGTTGCTGCCTACTTCTTCAGATGCCCCAGATGTATGCCCAGACCCATAAATGTCCTGGCTCAGGCCTCGTTCCTTGGAGGTCCTTGACTCATGCCGAGACCCACAGGGGTCCTGGCTTAGGTCTACTCCCTTGAAGGTCCCAGATTCATGTCCAGACCTGTAACAGTTTCTGTCTCTGGCCCACTTGCTCAACATTTGCTCCTCTGTACCTGCTTCTGTAGAGTTCACTGTCTCAGGTTCACTGTCTCAGGTTGCTAGCTCAATTCTGTGTCCTCAAATTTCCCTAGTCTGGATCCACTCTGGCTCCCACGGAGCTTGTTTTTTCAGGCCTGCTCTGGCTTAGGTAGTTAACTGATTCCACAAATGACCCTGTTCTCGATCCACTCCTGCTCTCATGGAGTTCACTATGTGAGGCCTGCTCTCGAACCAAATCCTTTTAATAACTGTGGGTCTTGATAACACTGATTTTCCCAGTTAACCTGAAAAACTCAGTATTAAAACAAATAAATTATTTGAGAAACATTTTAAGACACTCAAATTATGCTATTCTTGTGTGTTCTGTATCAAGATCCAACATGAGGTTTTGGTTATATGCATTTCAGACACTCTATGTAACACCCGATTTGGTGTTACACCCTCGGTACAGTTCGAGCGCCACTGTACTGAATGCGAGTTGGGCTAGGGCCTGGAGAATGAAAAGAAGACACAGAGAGACCAGGGTCATTCGAAAGGAGATCAGCCGAATGCCACTTTATTCAGCATTGGGGGAGTCCTTATCTACCTGACTGCAGCACAAGGATCTCAGCCCAGGCAGGTGGGAAATTACCATATTAACAATGGAGTAAATGCCCTGCAGCTAACCACAAGGCGGGGGCAGGCATAGCACAGAAAACTGTCCCCGTGAATGCACCACAGGATTAAGGGAGACCAGGGCCCTACAACTCTAGTTGTGCTATTCTTTTTTTTTTCTTTTTTTTTTAAGGCTTTATTTTTTTATTTTTTTGGTTTTTCGAGACAGGGTTTCTCTGTAGCTTTGGTGCCCGTCCCAGAACTAGCTCTTTATTTATTTATTTATCTATCTATCTATCTATCTATCTATCTATCTATCTATCTATCTATCTATCTATCTATCTATTTATTAAGGATTTCTGCCTCCTCCCCGCAACCGCTTCCCATTTCCCTCCCCCTCCCCCGATCAAGTCCCCCTCCCTCCTCTGCTCTAAGAGCAATCAGGGTTCCCTGACCTGTGGGAAGCCCAAGGACTGCCCACCTCTATCCAGGTCTCCTAAGGTGATCACCTTAAGAGACCTGGATAGTTGTGCTATTCTTATGTGTTCTATAAAAAGATCCAACATGAAGTTTGGTTATTTGCTTTAGATATTGCTTTCAAAACTTGCCATTCATTTCTGTTACTAGGTGTGTGTTAGGTTGGAAGCATAGATCCCAGTCCCTTGCATCTATCCCAGCCCCCAGGCCTGGTCTGGACTTAACCCTGGGTACTTAAGAGATCCTCCCAAAAGAAAAAGACCTGGTCTCCCTTCCTTCTTCCCCGGGGGTCGCTTCTGTGCTTCCCAGTGTCCCTCTAGGGGCCACCTGAGAGCACAGATCTCCCATTAAACCTGGATATTTCTTAATTTGGCTTGTTTTGATTTGGTTTGATTGGGAATTTTTGCATCGTCAGGGAGCTTGTAATAAAAAATATTCCTAACAGTGTGTACTAACACTTGACTCTTGAATGTAGGAATTTTCTTTTTATGTATAACTCTACTTTTAAAACTGAAAACTTTAATTATGTAAATTAGTAAAAAATGAGACTTCAAAAAATGTTTATATTTTGAAACAGTTATTAATGTCAACAATTAAAAACACTTAATTGTAATGGAGAAGTTACACACACTTAATTTGAGTCAAAATGTTAAACAGTTAACAATAAGATTGAAAACACAATAAAATACTTTAGTGTGTTGTAAATATTCAAACATTCAACTAATGTTATGGTTTTGCACATGTCTCTTATGTTCTTTTTATTTGAAAATACCCAATTTTATTTTCTTAACCTCAAATACTTTAGAAATTATTTTGCCTGTTCTTCTTTCTCAATATATTAAACTGAAATAATTTTTGAAACTATATTAAGCATACTGTGTAGCATTAATTTCAAATATGAAAAAATGATTCTGTATAATAAGAATAGGATAGTTTTGAGTTTAACATAAATAACTTTCTACTGCAATTCAGATTCAGTAAAATATGTTAATTTCAGCATTCAATTCTATAAATGCATACATTTATCAGACTTCCATATAAATAAAGGGTCTATATAAAATGTAAAATGCAGCCTTTTTAATAAGGAAGAGTGTTGCTAATGTTTCCTTGTGAATGTACATGAGAGAGATAAAACTACATCTTGATCAAATATGTACTCTAACTATTTTACTTTTCAAGAAAAAGAATGCAGCATTCCATTTCTAGACCAGTACTTGCTCATCAGTCCCATTAAAGACAAATATAAAGTTGGAGATTTGTTGAAATTTTCTTGCCGACAAGGACATAGAGTTGGACCAGATTCAGTTCAATGCTACTCTTTTGGATGGTCACCTAGTTTCCCAACATGTAAAGGTAACTATCTGTTTTACATTTGCTGAATGAAAATTAGAGGTTTAGTTTCCTTCTAATATCTCTCAGTCTTACAGACAAACATGATCAATCTGCGTGTTGTGTGGCTAGTGCACAGTCGCTTACTTACAAGGTTAATCCCACGCTGTTGACTGAGGTTTTCTGTCCTGCCCGATTCCTGCAGTCCTTAAGTCACAAAGAAATCAGAAGTCTACATTAACTATAAACTGTTTGGCCCATTAGCTCAGGCTTTTTATTATTCTTATCTATGTTAGCCACATGGCTCAGTATCTTTTTCAGTGAGCCAGTCACATCTTGCTTCTTTTGTGGATGGATCAGGACTGCAGAGGAATGGGCTTCATCCATCTCAGAATTTCCTGTTCTGATTGACCCGTCTCTACTTCCTGTCTGGTTGTCCCACCTATACTTCCTACCTGGCTACTGGTCAATCACATTTATTTAAAATATAATTGACAGAGTATACACCATTCACCCACACCACTTCCCCTCCTTTCTTTTACAAAAGCAAGGGAAATATCCATAGTCCATTTTTTGGGAATGTGGGCATAGTTTTCCAGGCTATTCCGTGCTGGTTGGGGACACTGACAATCCTAGGGGGGACTAAAGAAAATTTAGAATTATGATCAAGTTCTGACTAGAGTATTCTGTGAGACTTGATCATCTCAGGCAGCAGTCTTGAATCTGTTCTGGATGTAGAACTTAGAAATCTGAGCCATCTGTTCCTACCCAAGATTTTTCAGGTGGTCTTCCTTGATCAAACCTGATTTTCCTTAATTCAGAATAAATCCATAGCCTCTCATTTTCTGTGGAAACAAAAGCAAAGCCTCTTCTCCAAAGTAACATGTCTTTTGATTTCAATTTTGAAGTCAAGATATTTTAAAAAATACCTATCTTGGATTAATTTAGCAGCATTTATAAACAAATATCTTTTGGCAGCTGTTGCTCCTTCCTCAGCATTCAAACAATTCAAAGAGCATAATAACATACAGTATCCATAATCTCTGTGTATTTTTCATCTTTATGTGGCTTTATTTTAACCTCTATTTCTTTTATTTTTACTTTTAATTTTTGGCTTTTTGAGACAGGTTCTCTGTGTATCTTTGGCCATCCTGGAACTCCCTCTGTAGAGCAGGCTGTCCTTGAACTTACAAAGTTCTGCCTGCCTCTGCCTCCCAAGTGCTGGAATTGAGGTGTATGCCACCACAACTTGAATTCACAGAGATCTGTCTGACTTTGCCTCCCAAGATTTGGGATTAAAGACATATGCTACCATGTCTTGAAGTCACAGAGGTCTTCCTGTCTCTGTCTCCCAAGTGTTGAGATTAAAGGTGTGTACCACCAAACCCAACTACTCTCTTTCTTTTTTGTTTTAATTTTTTTCTCCCAAGCCTACATATATTTTAACATACTGTAAACCATTTAGAGGTTTTCTTCATCTTTGAATCTCTCTTTACTGTATATCTATCTCCTTTTTTTTTTGACCACATGAGTTTCTAATTTGCTAAGCAATATGGGTAGTATTAAATCCGTGGCTTTGACGGCTGGATTCAGCCCATTTCTTAACTTTCTAAGATTCCAGCCTCATGGTGGAAGTATTGCCTATAGCCATGTTTATTGCCACAACTCTATGGTGTTTCAAGGTCCCTAACAGCAAGCAAACTGCAGCAGTGTACTTAGAAACCACATTCAAATGCTCCTGCCTGAAAAAGTTAAGTTTGTGTTGGCAGGATGGCCCAGAAAGCCAAAATTTTAAAATAACATGGCTTTTTTTCTGCTACAGCTGAAAACCAAAAAGCTTGCAGTCAGCTTTTCATCAACACTATTTAAGTGTTTCTTGGTGGGACCTCTTAGAAGTGCTGTAAGGTTTTACAGCTAAAACTGAGTCAGGAAGCCTCTCTTACATGAGAGCGCTTGCCTCTAGCAAGCAGAGCCCACTTGAGAAAATGCTGCTATTAATAAGCCATGTTTAACCCTATTATTTTCTGTCTAGAATAACTTCCCAAGCTCTGTTAGGCTTTATGTGGATGCACTTATCCATGTGGGCACTACTTGTTGACTGAGGTTTTCTGTCCTGCTGGTTCCCACAATTCTTAAGTCCCAAAGAAATCACACATAAACTGGTTGGCTCAGGCTTCTTATTAACTCTTTTAACATATATTAGCCCATTATTCTTGTCTATATTAGCCCCATCGCTCAGTACCTTTTTCAGTGAGGCAATCACATCTTGTTTTTTCTGTGGATGGATCAGGACAACAGAGGAATGTGTTTCCTCCTTTTCAGAATTCTCCTGTTCTCATTGACCCGCTTCTACTTCCTGTCTGGTTGTCTCACCTATACTTCCTGCATAACTAATGGCCAATCAGTTTATTTAAAATATAATTGACAGAATACAGACCTTTTTCCCACACCACCACACTAACTGAAAATGTGTTATCAGTGTGTGCAAATATATAGACATGATGGCTTTGAGTCCAAAGATAACTATCATTCTGTCTATAGTACCATTAATCCTGATATTTTTACAGCATAAACATTTCTTCACACTGCATAGAGAATGTCTAAACTGTATGAAAGCAGATCTTGATTAATTCAATAGCATTTATTAAAAAATTAAAACATAGTAATCAGATGTTTTGTACAGTACCAATATTTTTTACAAATGGATAACTGTATGCTAAAAATATTAAAAGTGTGAAAATCACTACAGTTTACAAAACGAGAGTTGCTGAATGGTTTTCTTTTTTAATTTCTTTTTTATTTTTATTTTTAAAAAAGAAAAACAACTATCATTTTTCATTTTACATACCAATTCCAGTTCCCACTCCCTCCCCTCCTCCCCTTCCCTCCACCTACCCCCCTACTCCCCATCAACTCTTCAGAAGGGTAAGGCGCATTGCTTTGGGGAAGGTCCAAGACCCTCTGCACTGTATCTAGGCTGAGCAAGGTACCCATCCAAAGAAAATAGGTTCCAAAAAAGCCAGTACAAACAGTGGGGATAAATCTTGGTGCCATTGCCAGTGGCCCGGCAGTCTGTCCCAGTCATACAACTGTTACACACATTCAGAGGGACTAATTTGGACCTATGCTGGTTCCTTCCCAGTCTGGCTGGAATTGGTGAGCTCCTCTTAGCTCAGGTAAACTGTTTCAGTGGGTGTTCCCGTCACGGTCTTGACCTCTTTGCTTATCTCACTTTTCCCACTCTTCAACTTGACTTTGGTAATGCAGCCCAGTGCTCTGCTGTGGGTTTCTGCCTTTATTTCCATCAGTTGCTGAATGAAAGTTCTACGGTGATATTTAAAATATTCCTCAGTCTGACTATAGGCTTAGGACAGTTCAGGCAACCTATCCTTAGGGTCTTTACTTCAAGGTATTATGTTTCCTAAGCATTGTACCACTTTCAATATGCTTTCAATATTATTTCAATAGACATGTTATGATTGTGAAATATGAGTCTCATTTTAATAATATTGAATTAATAAAGTGTTATAAAAAGTGATATGGTGAATAAATTCTTAGATTCTTCATTAACTAGGTTTTTAAACTTCAAGAGGGACACTTTCATTTATATGTACATAATATTCTACAATAGGTAAAGTGAGATCATGTGATCACCCTCCTGACCTCTTCAATGGGAAACTTAGGGGAACAAAGAAAGAAAAATACAGCCATGGTGAAGTGGTGGAATATGATTGCAAGCCTAGATTTCTACTGAAGGGACCCAACAAAATCCAGTGCATTGACGGGAAGTGGACAACCTTGCCAAAGTGTATTGGTAATAAAAATGCTACTACTTAGACTGTTTTATATCTCATGATATGCTTTAATAATAAATGCACATTTGTAAAACATCTGTTTACAGAGGAGGTGAGAACATGTACAGACATTCCTAAACTTGATCATAGCTCTGTGAAGTTTTTCGTCCCTCCCTACTACCACGGAGATTCAGTAGAGTTCACCTGCAAGGAAATATTTACAATGATTGGACATGGTTCAGTTTCATGCACACACACACACACACACACACACACACACACACACACACATATATATATAGTTGTAGTTTGAAATCTTCTTAGAACAATCTAGTCCTAAATATTATGCAAATATGTTATAATGCTGAATAAAATTACTAATATAATCTGTGTTTGCTTCACTTAAGTTAAATCTAGTTGTTAGTAATAAATTTTCATCTTAGTAAAATGTGAATACTAAAACACAAGATACAACAATGTACAAAATAGCATTGTTGTTATTATATGGCACTCTCCTTCCATATCATGGAAAGTCAAGGAATCAAGTATGTAAATCACCCATTTCCTACTCTCTCACAACAACCTTTTCTTTCCCGGAACTTTTATTTAATAGTCTACAAGTTGAAGTCAGTGTGATTAAGGTGGAAACATAGGTCCTCTCATTGACTCTAGAACTGATCTATACCAAAAAGTTTGGGCTTAAATGGGTGACATTATCCCATAGGTGTTTTCATTCTGCAATAACCTCCCACTTTTGCCACATGTTCTTTTACTGACTGAATCTTTAATGAGCAGCTTAAACATCTTGGTGCCTATATTCACTTTTCTCTGAAACTGAGCTTTTACTTAGACTGTTCCTGGGTCATTACTTCAGAATATCCTTGATACCCAATATTTACTCTTCATTAGAATTTTAAGTGTTGGCTAATGCCAGTGAAAAATGGAGCTCCTTTGGAAAGGGCACTTTTGCCTATGCTGTATAGTGATATCTTCTCTATACACAGAATACCAACCAACTAAAAAACATTTTGTCATGTAAATAAGTGGATATACAATTAATCATTATATTTTTGATAAGAAGCACTTTTTTAAAAGAATCTCTACCTTCAATACTTTAATTCCTATTCACATGACTGTTTTAAAACTGTATGATCAATAAATTAATATGGCAGAAACATCAGACAAATCAGGAATGAAAACAATAATTCTCCATTCTGTTAGGAGTTTTATTTTATTATTTGTTCATATTTCTGAGGTTCTGTTCTGGTGGTTAATTTGCCAATAGTGAATTTCATATGACCCCCCGGAGTTATCACAAACTGTACTGCAACATTAGCCTTACAGGACAAATTTTATTACTCTTCAACTATACATCCTTTGTCTTCTCCATGTCTATAACATTCTCTTCACAAATAAGAGATTCTTAGGAAACAAATTAATCACAGAGTCACCATGCCCCCACGACTATTGGTCTTTCCTAATTTACCTTTACAGACTTTTTTTGTATTCCTACGAACCAATCTTAAAAAGGGGCTTGTTTTCTCGGGCGTTTTGATTTCTTGAAGTATTCTGGTCAATATTTAAGTGTTGTTTTAGAAGAAAGTTATAGAACTTTGGCTAATAATTTACATTTATTTATTCTATCTGTCTATTTCACTCTTTATTTCAAATTATTAGCAAATGTTATCCAGGACCTATACTGAATTTTTGTCCAATTCCCATCATCATTTAGTAATTATAGCACAAATATATTAAAATATATATATATATATATATATATATATATATCCCTTACTTAAGTCATAACACAATCAAACATTTTTATTATTAATACATAGTGTTGTTATATTATAGAATGATCTAGCATAGGAAATAACATCTTATAAACTCTTACAAATGAAATATAAAGGAGAGAGATGATGACTACAAGTATCTAATATGTTATACAAATCTGGCTCTCAAACAATTGTTTAACACCATTTATATTACATATTCTTTTTTAATAACACATCTTATCAAAAAAGGGAATTCAAACTAAAAAACCTCTTACACTCAAGTTTTTATGTAATATTTTTAACAATATGGCCTGAAATTAAGATAAGAGGAGAGCCACAAATGTGAACATTTCACAGCTCTCAAGTAGGGACCAAAGCTAGTCAAGTCATAATTGTTTCCTACATAGAACATCTGAGACAAAGATTTGCATTGTTATTACAGTTGCCTGGTGCCCATATCCCTGCCTCTGATATGTAAAAGATTTGACATGAGAACTAGTTCAATCACCATAGGACACTCTGTATGGTGACCATAGCATTTTAGTTGGGAGAATTTATAGATATAAATAATAGTTCCATTTGTACATTGACTATATAGCTATTTTATTAGCTCTATCATTTTTTATAATTGTTTTTAATTTTTCCTGGATTTATTTTCACATAGCAACAGATCAACTGGGATATTGTAAGACACCAACGTTAGCTGATATGAAAGCAATTCATGCAAAAAAGATTGGATTTAATCAAAATTTTATCTTGATTTACAAATGTAGAGGAATACAAAATTATAAACTTTCAATCTGCTTGAATGGAGTTTGGATTTATGAACCAACCTGTACAGGTAAGCTCTTGTTTGCACTGTCTTCTAGTGGTTTTTCTAGTCCTTTCTCACCTGTGATACTAGTAGCTTTGAGTTCTTAAATCACAGTAATTGTTTTTTAGAATTTTTTATGCATGTCCTGCATTTTTATCTTTTCCACCTCTTTCTCTTCCACTTAAACACCTCTGTGTACCCTGTACTTCCTGTCCATTTCATGACTTCTTTTTTACAATATACATATTTATGTATATGTAATATACATACAAATACATGCATATATATACATACAATAAAAACTTGTATATATATTCAGATAATACATTGAGGTGGGTAGATTCACTATAAACGCAGGTGGTGTTATTTTATAGTCAGGGGTCTTGAAATAAGTGAAAAGGAAAAAGAATCCAAACATCTGCATTAGATTCTGTATGTCCTTACTATAGACAGAGTACAACTAGCTGCTTTACACTTGGGCTAGATTACTTCCCTGTTTGATGAGCTAAGCCAAACCCTTCCTTCCTTCCTTTATAAAGTTGCTTTTGTCACGTATTTAGTCACAGCCATGAGAAAAGTCACTAGTATACTAGCTAAATGGAGGTATCACTTTCATCAGTATGCTCTCTCAGGACTTTTAATCTAATCCAAACTATTACATCAAAGATATTCACACAGAGCTCTAGAAAAATTTCCATGTAACCTTAATTTATAATATTTCATCTTATAATTCATTTAAAACATCATAAAGGTTAGAATAAACATAAATAAATTTTAAGAAATACTACAATTTAGCCTTATTTATTTATTTATTTTTATTGAAAAAATTTCCGCCTCTTCCCTGCCTCCCATTTCCCTCCCCCTCCCCCCACTCCCCCCACTCCTCTCCTCTCCCCCGTTTCCGTTCCCCCTCCCTCTCCAGTCCATTTGCTTTTTTAAAATAAATTTATTTATTTATTAAAGATTTCTGTCTCTTCCCCGCAACCGCCTCCCATTTCCCTCCCCCTCCCCCAATCAAGTCCCCCTCTCTCTTCAGCCCAAAGAGCAATCAGGGTTCCCTGCCCTGTGGGAAGTCCAAGGAACCCCCACCTCCATCCAGGTCTAGTTAGGTGAGCATCCAAACTGCCTAGGCTCCCACAAAGCCAGTACGTGCAGTAGGATCAAAAACCCATTGCCATTGTTCTTGAGTTCTCAGTAGTCCTCATTGTCCGCTATGTTTAGGGAGTCTGGTTTTATCCTAGGCTTTTTCAGACCCAGGCCAGCTGGCCTTGGTGACTTCCCAATAGAACATCCCCATTTTCTCAGTATGTGGGTGCACCCCTTGCGGTCCTGAGTTCCTCCTTGCTCGTGCTCTCTCTCCTTCTGCTCCTGATTTGGACCTTGAGATTTATATCCGGTGCTCCAATATGGGTCTCTGTCTCTGTCTCCTTTCATCGCTTGCTGAAGGTTAATATTCAGGAGGATGCCTATATGTTTTTCTTTGGGTTCTCCTTATTTAGCTTCTCTAGGATCACTAATTATAGGCTCAATGTCCTTTATTTATGGCTAGAAAACAAATATGAGTGAGTACATCCCATGCTCCTCTTTTTGGGTCTGGCTTACCTCACTCAGGATAGTGTTTTCTATTTCCATCCATTTGCATGCAAAATTCAAGAAGTCCTTGTTTTTTACTGCTGAGTAGTACTCTAATATGTATATATTCCATACTTTCTTCATCCATTCTTCCATTGAAGGGCATCTAGGTTGTTTCCAGGTTCTGGCTATTACAAACAATGCTGCTATGAACATAGTAGAGCATATACTTTTGTTGAATAATAAGGCCTCTCGGGTATATTCCCAAGAGTGCTATTGCTGGGTCCAGGGGTAAGTTGATCCCGAATTTCCTGAGAAACCGCCACACTGCTTTCCAAAGAGGTTGCACAAGTTTGCATTCCCACCAGCAATGGATGAGTGTACCCCTTTCTCCACAACCTCTCCAGCAAAGGCTATCATTGGTGTTTTTGATTTTAGCCATTCTGACAGGTGTAAGATGATATCTTAAAGTTGTCTTGATTTGCATTTCCCTGATCGCTAAGGAAGTTGAACATGGCCCTAAGTGTCTTTTGGCCATTTGAACTTCATCTGTTGAGAATTCTCTGTTCAGCTCAGTGCCCCATTTTATAATTGGGTTGATTAGCCTTTTACGGTCTAGTTTCTTGAGTTCTTTATATATTTTGGAGATCAGACCTTTGTCAGTTGCGGGGTTGGTGTTCATTTGCTTTTTAAAAGAAAAAATAAGAACAATTAAATGAAGACAAGAATAATTAGAAAATAGCTAAACAAGATGAAAAGTATAAAATATACATAATTATTATTTGGTCATAATTAACTTATTATTAAATGAAAATTATTGCTTCAGTAATTTAAGGCACAATATTTAATCAACAACTCTGGTTTCTGATGTATTTTGGGAGCAGAGAAAGAATACTGCCCTCCTCCACCACAGATTCCAAATGCTCAAATAATGGAAACCACAGTGAAATACTTGGATGGAGAAAAAGTATCTGTTCTTTGTCAAGATAATTACGTATTACAGGACACAGAAGAGATGGTGTGCAAAGACGGAAGGTGGCAGTCGTTACCACGCTGCGTTGGTCAGTAGCTATGATTTATTTTATAACATTATTTCTTTAAATACTGAAGAGAACTCACTGGGCAGTGGAAGCACACATATTTAATCCCAGCATTTGGGAGGCAGATGCAAGAGAATTTCTGTGAGGTCAGGACTGGCTTGGACTACAGAGCTTCAGAAAAAGTACCAGGAAGGAAACCCTGTCTCGGGGGAAAAAAAAACAACAATAACAACACAAAAAACTGAAGAGAACCCAAGTGAAGGGGGGGATATTAAAAAACTAGGGCTTAACACACAAACTGTGAAGACATAATCCAAGCAGTTTGCCATTATTTTCCAATGAAACTTTTTAATCTATGCTTAACTGTTTTATTTCTCTTCATCATATAGCAAAAATTCCATGTTCTCAACCCCCCAAAATAGACCATGGATCTATTAAATTGCCCAAATCATCAGAAGAAAGGAGAGACACAGCTGAGTCCAGAAGTTATGAACACGGCACTACACTCAGCTATGTTTGTGATGATGGTTTTAGGATGGCTGAGGAGCACGGGGTAACCTGTCACATGGGAAAGTGGAGTGCTCCACCTCGTTGTGTCGGTGAGAACAGCATTGAAATTCAATTCTGGTTTTAGAACAAGTCTTTAACAATTATCTACTCCCATCAAAAGCAGAGGAATGATTGAGATTGACACATGTAATTTTTTATATATTATACCATGAATTTCTATTTCCATAATTTGATCTATCCTCCCTTTATTAATTGTATTTATTGTTTTGAAATATACTGTTCTCTTGCATTTTTCTTTTTAAATATGATGCATAGTATACTGACTTCACCTGCTCATGTGAGTTGTAGTGTTTTGCTTGTCATTAGATGTTAAAATCCTCAGTCTCTCTCCCACCCCACAGTAAATGCTATGTTTTCTGACATTCTTACTTCTCTTTTGAAAATTCCTTTTGTCATAATTTGCTAGACATTATTTTGTCAAGTTCTTGCTCAGTGTTGAAGCATGTTAGTAGATTCCAGACAACAGAAGGTGTTCATAGGACACACTGTCCACCTCTTCTGTGATAGCACATCTTCCTTGTTAACATTTCCCTGTAGAACTACTACACATAGACCTGACACATACAAGTGAGCTTCTGAATTAGTGCAATGTGGAATCATTTCACTATGTTCCTCTCATTGTGTTATTTTTAGGACTTCCTTGTGGACCTCCACCTTCAATCCATCATGGTATTGTGTCTCATGAACTAGACAGTTACCAACATGGAGAAGAGGTGACATACATTTGTTCTGAAGGTTTTGGAATTAATGGACCAGCATTTATTAAATGTGTAGGAGGAAAGTGGCCCCAGCCACCAGATTGCAAAAAGAAAGGTTTATTTTCATTATTTAGCTAATAGATTACCTAATTCAACCTATCTGTGAAGTGGCCCCAGCCACCAGATTGCAAAAAGAAAGGTTTATTTTCATTATTTAGCTAATAGATTACCTAATTCAACCTATCTGTGAAGTGGCCCCAGCCACCAGATTGCAAAAATAAAGGTTTATTTTCATTATTTAGCTAATAGATTACCGAATTCAACCTATCTGTGGCACAAACAAGATAGTAAGGCATAATTCTAGCATATCAGGTTGTACTAGATGCAGGCATTCAAACACAGTACTGGTAAAACGTAGTTTGATCTTTGAGCCCAATTATCTGTTTACACGCCATGTATCCTGAGCTATCAGCATTATCAGACACCCAGTTTAAAAGGTTCATCACTATACTGATAGTTTTAGCAGCAATGCTCTTATAACTATATATACTCACTAACATTTTGAAGTAATAACTAAAGTTAATTTATATTTAATGAAAATAATTAGTAGGAATATATTATACTTCCATACGAGAGAAAGAAAGTTAAAGCAAATATGGAAATATCTCAAGAATTGTAACCATTACTATTCTGTATAATTCCTATTTTATTTATTTTCATAACTCTGGAAAAATTAATGTAAATAAATCAAATGGGAAAACTGCAGTAATTTTTGTCTCTATGACCCTATATATTCCTTCATATATTTTATATCCTACAATTTCCTGAAAAAAATAAACCCGATATATTCTTTTCTTTTTTTATTTATTTTTACTTAAAAATTTCCACCTCCTCCCCTCCTCCCATTTCCCTCCCCCTCCCCCACCCCTCCCCCTCCAGTCAAAAGAGCGGTCAGGGTTCCCTGTCCTGAGGGAAGTCCAAGGTCCTTCCCCCTCCATCGAGGTCTAAGAAGGTGAGCATCCAAACAGACTAGGCTCCCACAAAGCCAGTATATGCAGTAGAACTCAAGAACAATCACAGTGGGTTTTTGATCCTACTGCACGTACTGGCTTTGGGGTGCTCACCTTAGGAGACCTGGATAGAGGTGAGCGGTCCTTGGGCTTCCCACAGGTCAGGGTACCCCGATTGCTCTTCGAGCAGATGAGGGAGGGTGACTTGATCGGGGGAGGGAAATGGGAGGCGGTTGCGGGGAGGAGGCAGAAATCCTTAATAAATAAATTAATTAAAAAAAAAGAATAAAAAAGAATAAAAAAATGTATATGGAAAAAAAAAAACAACCTAACTTTCAAAAATTGTAGAAAACCACTAAGGCTTCTGATAATTGGTAAAATTAACAGAATCCAGGGATCTAATCCTCAGTTGAGGCCATATGTGCTTATACATGCCCACATCCTTGCACTCAGGACACTGAAGCAGGAAGATGGGGGGGGGGGTTCAAGACCAGCCCAGGCTGTATGAAAGACCTGTAATGAAACAAACAGAAAATAAAAGCCTGAACAGAAAAAAAAAAAAAAAACCCAGTGCCATTGTACTTGGCTTCTCAGTGCGCCCTCCTTCTCCTACACGTTCAGAGAGTCCAGTTTGATCACATATTCCATCAGTCCTAGTCCAGCTTGCTTTGGTGAGCTCCCAATAGATCAGCCCCACTGCCTCAGTGGGTGGACGCACCCCTTGTGGTCCTAACTTCATTGCTCATGTCCTCCCTTCTTCTGCTCCTCATTTGGACCTTGGGAGCTCAGTCCAGTGCTCCAATGTGGGTTTCTGTCTCTAGCTTCATCCATCGCCAGATGAAGGTTCTATGTTGATGTGCAAGATATTCATCAGTATGACTATAGTATAGGGTGATTCCAGGCTCCCTCCCCTCAGCTGCCCAAGGATCTAGCTGGGGACATCTTCATGGACACCTGGGTACACCTCTAGAGTCTCTTGCTAACCATAAAATGGCTCCCTTAATTAAGATATATACTTCCGTGCTCCCATATCCACCCTTTCTCCATCCCAACTGTCCCATTCCCCCAAGCTCGCCCCATACTCCCTCTCACTTTTTTTCTCCCCATCTCCCCTTACCTCCTCCCCACCCCCACCCCCAAGTTTCCAATTTTTGCCTGACAATCTTGTCTCCTTCCAATATCCAGGAGGATAACTATATGTTTTTCTTTGTGTTCACCTTCTTATTTAGCTTCTCTAGGATCACGGATTATAGGCTCAATGTCCTTTATTTATGGCTAGAATTCACTTATGAGTGAGTACATACCATATTCATCTTTTTGGGTCTGGGTTACCTCACTCAGGATAGTGTTTTCTATTTCCATCAATTTGCATGCAAAATTCAATATGTCATTGTTTTTTACAGCTGAGTAATACTCTAATGCGTACATATTCCACACTTTATCCATTCTTCCATTGAGGGGCATCTAGGTTGTTTCCAGGTTCTGGCTATTACAAATAATGCTGCTATGAACATAGTTGAACCAAGGAAGTGAAAGATCTATTTGACAAGAACTTTAAATCTTTGAAAAAAGAAATTGAAGATGATACCAGAAAATGGAAGGATCTTCCTTGCTCTTGGATTGGGAGGATCAATATAGTAAAAATGGCAATTTTACCCAAAGCAATCTTTAGATTCAATGCAATCCCCATTAAAAATCAAACAAAATTCTTCACAGACCTTGAAAGAACAATAATCAACTTTATATGGAAAAACAAAAAACCCAGGACAGCCAAAACAGTCCTATACAATAAAGGTATCTCCAGAGGCATTACCATTCCTGACTTCAAACTCTATTACAGAGCTACAGTAATGAAAACAGTATGGAACTAACACAAAAACAGAGATGTTGACCAATGGAATTGAATAGAAGCCCCAGATTTTAACCCACAAACCTATGATCACCTGATTTTGGACAAAGGAGCTAAAAGTAAACAATGGGAGAAAGCATTTTCTTTTCTTTTATTTATTTATTTTTTTCCATTAAAAAATTTATACTTCCTCCCCTCCTCCCATTCACCTCCAGCTTCTCCAATCACCCTCCTCTCTCCTCCTCCCTCCTTAAGAGAGGGCATGGAACCCTGCACTATGGGAAGTCCAAGGCCCTCCCCCTACATCCAGGCCTAGGATGCTTTGCATCCAAATAGACTAGGGTCCCAAAAAGCCAGCACATGCTGTAGAAACAAGTCCCAGTGCCTTTATCAATGGCTTCTCAGTCAGCCTCCATTTTCAGTCACATTCAGAGAGTCCGGTTTGATTGCATGCTCACTCAGACCCGGTCCAGCTGGATTTGGTGAGCTCCCATTAGAACAGGCACACTGTCTCAGTGGGTACACTAACCCCTAGAGATCCAGACTTCCTTGCTCATCTTCTCCCTCCTTCTGCTCTTCAACTGGACCTTGGGGGCTAGGTCTATTGCTCTGATGATGGTCTCTGTCTCGATCTCCATCTATCCCAGGACAAAGATTCTATGGTGATATTCGAGATAATCATCAGTGTGGTAATGAGGCAAGGCCAGTTCAGGCACCCTCTCCTCTGCTGCTCAAGGACCTAGCTGGGGGCAACCCCGTGAACACCTGGGATGCTCTCTAGAGCCAAGTCTCTTGCCAACCCTAAAAATGGCTCCCTTAATGTAGATATCTTCTTCCCTGCTCCTATATCTGTCCTTCCTCCATATCCACTCTCCCAAGCTCTGGCCAGTCCTTCCCTTCTCCCTTCTCTCTCCCCCTCTCCCCTTTCCCCAACCTCACCACCACCCCTGCTCCCACCCACCTTCATGCTCACAACTTTTGCCCAGCAATCTAGTTTGCTTCCAATTTCCAGGAGGATCTATATATGTTTTTCTTTAGGTTCACTTTGTTATTTGGCTTCTCTAGACTTACGAACTATAGGCTTAATAATGTCCTTTGTTTATGGCTAGAGTCCACTAAAGAGTAAGTACATACCATATTTATCTTTTTGGGTCTGGGTTATCTCACTCAGGATAGTGTTTTCTGTTTCCATCCATTTGCATGCAAAATTCAAAATGTCATTATTTTTTACCATCAAGTAGTACTCTAATGTGTATATATTCCATACTTTCTTTATCCATTCTTCCATTGAGGGGCATCTAGCTTGTTTCCAGGTTATGGATATTACAAATAATGCTGCTATGAACATAGCTGAACAAATGATTTTGTAGTATGGTTGGGCACCTCTTGGGTATATCCCCAAGAGTGGTATTCCTGGATCCTGAGGTAGACTGATTCCCAATTTCCTGAGAAACTGCCACAATGATTTCTAAAGTGGTTGTACAAGTTTGCATTCCCACCAGCAATGAATGCGTTTTCCCATTACTACACATCCTTTCCAGCGTAGGGTGTCATTGGTGGTTTTGATTTTAGCCATTCTGACAGGTGTAAGAGGGTATCTCAAAGTTGTTTTGATTTACATGTCCCTGATGGCTAAAAAGGTTGAACATGACCTTAACTGTCTTTTGGCCATTTGAACCTCGTCTGATGAGAATTCTCTTTTCAGTTCAGTACCCCATTTTTTAATTGGGTTAATTAGAATTTTCATGTCCAGTTTCTTGAGTTCTTTGTATATTTTGGAGATCAGACCTTTGTCTGTTGCGGGGTTGGTAAAGATCTACTCCCATTCAGTAGGATGCCTTTTTGTCCTAATGACAATGTCCTTTGCTTTACAGAAGTTTCTCAGTTTCAGGAGGTCCCATTTATTCACTGTTGGCACAGAAGCACAGATGTTGATTTACTGTAATCATGCATATGTGGATGTTTGTTTCTATTGTCTTTAAGTTCCCTTTGATTACCAGCACCCCAAATATTTTCCTTTTATGTTCATTGTTTCTGAATCCCCATTAACAATACTTATTGACTATTGAAGTGTTAACTTACTTCACAAATCTCCCAGTTCTTCACTATGCTGTCTTTTCATAGATTTCAATAATAGGTCACATGTGGTATGCAACTTATCTTACTAGGCCTTGATTAGCTTATCTTACAATATTGAATTGTAGCCATGAATAAAAGAGAAAAAATTCATCAAATTGAGGATAACATTTGTATTTTTAAATACATGATCAAAAGCCTCCATTGGTTGAAAGACTCTTAAGGAAATGTTAACATCTTTAGCCATCAGAGAAATATAAATCAAAACAATTCTGAGATACCATCTTACACCTGTCAGAATAACTAAGATCAAATACACTACTGACAACCTAGGCCAGAGAGGATGTGGAGTAAGGGGAACACTCCCCCTTTGATGGTGGTAGTGAAACATGTACAACCACTTTGAAAATCAGTATGGTGATTTCTCAGAAAATTAGAAATTGATATTTCAAGACGCAACAATACCATTCTTACGCATATACCTAAAGGGTATTCAATCTTACCACAAGGGTATTTGCTCAACAATGTTCATAACAGCATAATTCACAATAGCCAGAACCTGGAAATAGATAGAGAAAAAGTGATACATGCACACAATAAAGTACTACTCAGTGGTATAAAAATTAAATATTGAAATTTGCAGGCAAATGGATGGAACTAGAAAAAAATACTGAGTGAGGTAATCTAGACACATAAAAAATACAATATGTACTTACCCATAAGTGACTTTCAGTCATAAAACAAAGAATAACCAGCCTATAATCCACAACCCCAGAGAACTTACAGAACAAAAAGTCCCTAAGAGGGAAATACACGGATCTGCCTAGAAAGGAGAAAAATATGGGGATCTCTTGAGTAAACTGGGAACATGGGGGGCTGAAGAAAGAGGGTAGAAGTGGCAAGGGAAGGAAGAAAGAGGAATGGAAATAATGTATAGCTCAATTTAAAACAAACTATAAAAAGCACATGACCAAATAAATGTTTGCATGTTAGTCCACTGCAAATTTATCTGCTGTCTTATTGGTCTCTCAAGGATTCCATAAAGTTGGAATAAAAGGACCCTCTTTATCTCCTGGACATCAAGGGCTCATTTTAAGATCAATTTTGCCAAAGCAGCTCAACTTCCATATTCTATTTAATTAAAAACACTAAAGGTATATGCATACGTACTTGAAATGGACACCATTTCTATAATGTCCAGAAAATAAAGGAGCAGCTTTCTCTTTTCATTTGCCTTAGTTAGGGTTTCTATTGTTATGAAGGGACACCATGCCTATGGCAACACTTACAAAGGAAAATCTTTAATTGAGGTGTTAGCTTATAGTTCAGCGGTTTAGTCCATTATCATCATGGTGAGACATGGAGACATGAAGACAGACATGGTGCTAGAGAGGTAGCTGAGAGTTCAACATTGTGTCCTAGAACAGGATGTGGTCTGAGACACTGTGTGTGACTTGAGCATATATGACCTCAAAAAGCCACCCCCAGAATGCCATACTTCCTCCATCCAAAAAGGCCATTTCTACTCCAACAAAGCCACATGTCCTAATATCGCCACTCCCTTTGGGGTCCATTGTCCTTCAAGTTAGTACATCTTATTGTATAAAACAAAATTTACTTTAAAGCTTTAATACTGATAATTTGCTTATGGTTTCCTTATTTTTCAATTTGATGGTATTAGTTTTTATTTCTTGATTTCTTTTTTTTTTCTTTTAAAGTGTTATCTACTGACTTTCCATGTCAGAAAAAGTATAAATTTCTGTTTGCTATTCTGTCCTCACGGTCACCTCCATTTTTCCACATCTTTGGACAAGAGTTCAAAATTAATTTGTGATGTGATTACCATGCAGCATTCATTCTGCTGTTAACTGCCCTTGGTAAGTCAAGAAGAGCATCACAGTTCCACTTCAATTGCAGTAGCTTATTTCCTTTTGAGACTGTACTGTACGTTAGGCATTTGCTATTTTCAAATCATGAATGCAAAGTATATCTTCTCTATTTAGGCAGTTTTACAAAAGTACTCCCAACTTGGGTGGCTTATATATAAGAGTAATTTCATTAATTTTTTAATGTTTAGAAGAACATTAATAAAATGTCAAAGGCAGAGATTTTCCACTCAGACCACATGCTTTGGCTGGCTCCTTACAAGGCTGCCTTTTAGTAGTGGTTCTTAATATCAAAAGCAACCACTACCTTAGGAACCATCCTAATGGTTTCCTTTCAACTTTATTTCCCATTTTAAACTCCGGGATATAAATATAATTCAACTGTGATTTGTGGGATCTGTACTTCAACTTGTAAATTTGAATAGGTCACATTCTGTGTGCACCATTTGCCAAGGAGAAGAATTTAAAGCTGAAAAATGCTAGGAAAAGAATGCTAGTTTTTGTGGAATTATATTTGGTATCATTATAGGTTGATCAAATATTGTACCATGAATTTCTGACTTTGTATGCTTATGTGTACATATGAATGCATGCTTATGTTTGTAGATATTTATGCACATGTTCCCCCACAAATGAACATATGAACGCACATGCACATGCACACACACATACACACACACACACCTACATATTCAGTATTTTCTTTTATGATGGACAACTTCCCCAAGACATGTTTATTTGAAGAAGCATATAAAATACAGCAAACAATTAGTTCTCAATCCACTTAGACACAGCATGTACCTAGGCAACTAAAATTTACTTTCGGCGATAAAATGTAGTGGATACACAAAAGAAATTGCCCAAATAACATACCTCTTCTCCCAGAGTTCAGATGGTAACCAGTAATGCAAATGTGGAGAGATCCAGGGAATCTCTTACTTTCCCAATTTTGAATAAGTCCTACATACAGTCCTACTTTAAACATCATCTGCTTCCTTATTTTCTAAGGCTTTGGAGGTCTCTTTGACAACAGCAGCCATGTGTGATGGCATTTTTATCTAAACCTAAATTTTGTCTTCCTCTGGATGAGTCACTTGTCACTCATATACTTGCTTTACAATTTCCAGAATTCTACTACTGTTGCTTCATCTACTTAACATTTAGGCCTTACAGGTATTTTTTTATTAACTTCTTGCTAATTTACTTCAGACAATAAGAAATTGATAACATTTACTTCAATGACAGCTTCACAAATTTATTTTTAAAATTTAAGTGTAGAAGATATTATACATTATTTGATTGTGTGTTTATATATATACACATATATATTACACACCTGCTTCTCAATGAAAGACTGTAAGATTTGTAAAATTAAAATGTCATATAAACAATATTTATAACTATGTGTAAAAGTATAAGGCATACACACACACAATTATGCTCAAATTCATTACTGTATCAGATCTAATTGAACCACTTTTGTGCCCAACAATTTAGGAAATCTCAAGTTGTAATTACATAAAAAAGGAAGATCTGGATTAAAATAAAGTATTATATGTGAAAAAAAGGAGTGAAATTATTTTCAATTTTTACTTTAGTTGTATGTCTGTGTGTTCTGCATGTGGGAAGGGGCACATGTGTGGAAGTACTTCTAGAAGCCATAACAGGACAGTTCCACGCCTCCTGCATCTGGACCTATATGCAGTTGCAAGCCGTTTGATAAAGGTGCTGGTAGGTGAAGTTGGGTTCTTTGTAAGAACAGTATATGCAGTCATCCACTGGATCATTGCTTTAGTCCTGACTTTTTTTTTTTAACTTCAAACACCTATTTCTTTAATCAAATTTTGTCAATTAGAACATACAAATTCAATCACAACTACAAAGTCAATCACAACAACATTTTTGAAGCAATTTAAGTCTTTTATTTATTATTGAAAGAAAAAAAAAGAAATTCCCGCCTCCTCCCAGCCTCCCATTTCCCTCTCCCTCCCACTCTTCTCCTCCTCTCCCCACTCCTCTCCCCCTCCTTCTCCAGTCCAAAGAGCAGTCAGGGTTCCCTGCCCTGTGGAAAGTCCAAGGTCCTCCCCCCTTCATCCAGGTCTAGGAAGGTGAACCTCCATACTGGCTAGGCTCCCACAAAGCCAGAACATGAAGTAGGATCAAAACCCCGTGCCATTGTCTTTGGCTTCTCATCAGCCCTCATTGTCCGCCATATTCAGAGTCCGGTTTTATCCCATGCTTTTTCAGTCACAGTCCAGCTGGCCTTGGTGAGCTCCCAATAGATCAGCCCCACTGTCTCAGTGGGTGGGTGCACCCCTTGTGGTCCTGACTTCCTTGCTCATGTTCTCCCTCCTTCTGCTCTTCATTGGGACATTGGGAGCTCAGTCTGATGCTCCAGTGTGGGTCTCTGTCTCTATCTCCATCCATCACCAGATGAAGGTTCTATGTTGATGTGCAAGATATTCATCAGTATGGCTATAGGATAGGGTCATTTCAGGTTCCCTATCCTCAGCTGCCCAAGGAGTTAACTGGGGACATAGCCCTGGGCACCTGGGAGACCCTCTAAGTTCTTTTTAAAAACATTAGTAAAAGAACTATTTGAGATCTTTTCTGACCATGTGTTTGGGTGATGTCCAATGATTAGTTCCAGGGATGCTTTGACAAAACTCCATAAACTCAAGTTAATCCACAGAAATCTAAAGTCCCACAGATCCAGATGCTAGAGTGAACTCTCGGTAATAACAATATGCAATATGTTTTTTTTTTCTAGAGTTGTGAGGGGAGATCCTATGCTGAGTGCATGTCTTTGGCTCTTCTCTTCACTTTCATGTTCCTTTAAAAACCCTCATATATGCACCTTTCTTAAATTGTCTTCTTGTGTAGGACACCATTGCTTTTAAGTAGAGACTCCCAATAGTTGCTTCATTACTCTGCTGAAATTTGTCAACACCTCATCTCTAGATATATTCAAATCTTGAATTTAAGAGTTAAGTCTTCAATATATGAATTTGTGGAAATAGAATCACTTCATAGTAGACATTTTCTAATAAAGGATGAGAATGTTTATTTCTTTTTAAATTTACAAGCATATGAGCAAGAAGTTCAAATAAAGTGCAGGACCATGTCATGTAGCCACTCATACTACCTTTTACTAATCCAAGTTCATACAAAACAAAGTGTAGTTAAATTATCTCTTTGAGAACTGAAATCATAATCTAGCAATTTATTTAAGTTACTTTGATTTAGAGAAGTCTGGACTTAAGAAATACATAAAAAAAAAAATCTTAAGTCAAAAGTTACCGAACTGTTTCCTACATGTCTTCTTAAACAACGAATATTCCAGTCCCCACTGTAGATAACTGGAAAAGAATTTTTAAAACAGTATGTATTTTTAAAGAAATTCTCCAATTGATTCCATTATTATCTGCTTGAGCCATCTGCTTTCATTTGGGGTTGTGGAGAGTTAGGCCATCTTAACAAAACTCTACCTTGGAGGACATATTTAGCTAGATGATTACTAAAATGTGAAGTATTAATAAAACAAGTGTGTTGACATAATGGACAATGTTTTTAATGTTAAAATAGTCATAGTTTATAAATAGTTCCTTAACTTCAGTGAAAATTTAAGGTTTCTTTTTTTGTGTGTGTTAGTATTTTTTTAATTAATTAATTTATTTATTTATTTTTTCATTGAGAAAAGAAAGAAAAAAAAACAAGTTTCCACCTCCTCCCAGCCTCCCATTTCCCTCCCCCTCCTCCCACCCTTCTCCCCCTCCTCCCACTCCTCTCCCCCTCCCTCTCCAGTCCAAAGGAGGAGCAGAAGGAGGGAAAACATGAGCAAAGAAGTCGAGACCACGAGGGGTGCACCCACCCACTGAGACAGCGGAGCTGATGTATTGGGAGCTCACCAAGGCCAGCTGGACTGTGACTGAAAAAGCATGGGATAAAACCGGACTCTCTGAACATGGCGAACAATGAGAGCTGATGAGACGCCAAGGACAATGGCAAGGGGTTTTGATCCTACTTCATGTTCTGGCTTTGTGGGAGCCTAGCCAGTTTGGATGTTCACCTTCCTAGATATGGACAGAGGGGGGAGGACCTAGGACTTACCACAGGGCAGAGAACCCTAAATTTAAGGTTTCAAAGTTTCATTATAGCAATCTTTATTTTGTTTTTCCCTTGTTGTTTTTGTTTGCTTTGTTGGTTTGTGTAGTACTAGGTTTGACTTTTTTTTTTTTTTTTTGCTTTTTGGTTTTTTTTTTTTTTAACTCAAAATAAGCAAAAACCTTGCAGAGTGGAAAACAAAGTGTACTGACGGGGTTTCAGAAAACTTACAAAAGATGTACTGTCCACTTAACAGTGGCTGCTCAGAAAGAAGTAGGCCTCTGTATTGTCCATCCTAAACACAGACAAGAAACAGAGTAACAACACTGAAATGCTGCTGGAGTGGCTTTGTCATTGCCTGGTCCACATCTGCATGCTTATGCTTACAGTTAAAGGATAGTTGCATATCTTGCTTAAAATGACTATATTTGTGTGTGTGTGGGGGGGGGGAGACTCAGCTTCCACGTTCAGAGAACTTCAGAATTTAGTACAAAAAAAAAAAGAAGTTGACACTGCCTGGTACCTCCTCTCTCTTCCTATCCCATCCAGCTTACATCCAGATCCCCCACCCTCTGTTTCTCTTCCCCCTCCCTTCCCTGGTGGCAGAGAGCCTCCCTGCTCTGCCTGCTTGGGCGCTGGGTCCTATCCCCAAGCGTAGGGTAAAGGGGAGCTCGGGGGCTTCTTTGTCCCCATAGCCCGCCTGCAGCAAGCAGGGTGGGCCCTTTGTCTGCGAGCGAACCAAGCAGCACGGAGTTTCGATCAGGGCACCTAGTGAGACATCATTGTGGTGAGTGAGTGCTGGGGCACCCGGGAACAGCCCGCCTACACTTCCTGATCAACCTACAGGGCTACACTGCCCGGTACCTCCTCTCTCCTCCTATCCCATCCAGCTTACATCCAGATCCCCCCACCCTCTGTTTCTCTTCCCCCTCCCTTCCCTGGTGGCAGAGAGCCTCCCTGCTCTGCCTGCTTGGGCGCTGGGTCCTAACCCCAAGCGTAGGGTACAGGGGAGCTCGGGGGCTTCTTTGTCCCCATAGCCCGCCTGCAACAAGCAGGGTGGGCCCTTTGTCTGCGAGCGAACCAAGCAGCACGGAGTTTCATCAGGGCACCTAGTGAGACATCATTGTGGTGAGCGAGTGCTGCGGCACCCGGGAACAGCCCGCCTACACTTCCTGATCAACCTACAGGGCTACACTGCCCGGTACCTCCTCTCTCTTCCTATCCCATCCAGCTTACATCCAGATCCCCCCACCCTCTGTTTCTCTTCCCCTTCCCTTCCCTGGTGGCAGAGAGCCTCCCTGCTCTGCCTGCTTGGGCGCTGGGTCCTAACCCCAAGCGTAGGGTACAGGGGAGCTCGGGGGCTTCTTTGTCCCCATAGCCCGCCTGCAACAAGCAGGGTGGGCCCTTTGTCTGCGAGCGAACCAAGCAGCACGGAGTTTCATCAGGGCACCTAGTGAGACATCATTGTGGTGAGTGAGTGCTGCGGCACCCGGGAACAGCCCACCTACACTTCCTGATCAACCTACAGGGCTACACTGCCTGGTACCTCCTCTCTCTTCCTATCCCATCCAGCTTACATCCAGATCCCCCTACCCCCTGTCTCCCTCCGTCCCTCCCTTCTTGGAGCAGAGTGCCTCCCTGTTCAGCCTGCCTGGGCTCTGGGACTGAACCCGAAGGTGAGTGCAAAGGGGAAGGTGGTAGCTCCTTTGTCTCCATAACCTGCCTGCAGCAAGCAGGGTGGGCCTTTGTTTGGAAGCTAACCAAGCAGCAAGGAGATCGGAACTGGACTCCAGGAGAAACAGCACGGGGGAGTGACATCACTTGGAAGGTACATCAGTTGGCAAGAAGACCTGATCCTGTAAAAGAAGATCCATAGGAGAATATTGGAAGGAAGAGATGGGGAGACGCCAATGCAAGAATTCACCCAACAATCTGAAGAACAACACGAAACCACCAGAAGCCAGCGACCTCACAACAGGAGGACATGAACACCTTAATCATGAAGAAGGAGAAAAAACTGACTTCATGACAGTGATTGAAACCCTTAAACAGCATATAAAAAACGCCCTTATAGAAATGGATGAGAAGTATAACAGAAAGTTCGAGGAATTGAGTAAATCAGTGAATGATACCCTAGGAAAGCAAGGAAAAACAATCAAGCAGATAATGGAAACAGTTCATGATTTGAAAAATGAAATGGAGGCAAAGAAGAAAACACAAACAGAGGGCCGGCTGGACATGGAAAATCTAGGTAAACGAATAGAGACTACAGAAACAAGCATAACCAGCAGAATACAAGAGATAGAAGAAAGAATCTCAGAGTCTGAGGATAACATAGAGAAAATAAACGCACTGATCAAAGAAAACAGCAAGTCCAACAAACTCTCATCACAAAACATTCAGGAAATATGGGACACAATAAAAAGACCAAACCTAAGAATAATTGGAGTAGAAGAAGGAGAAGAAGTGCAGCTCAACGGTCCAGAAAATATACTTAACAAAATTATAGAAGAAAACTTTCCCAACCTGAAGAAGGATGTACCTATGAAGGTTCAAGAGGCATACAGAACCCCAAATAGGCTGGATCAAAAAAAAACATCCCCTCGTCATATAATAATCAAAACACAAAATATACAGAATAAAGAAAGAATATTAAGAGCCGCAAAGGAAAAAGGCCAACTTACTTATAAAGGTAAACCTATCAGACTTACACCTGACTTCTCTATGGAAACCATGAAAGCCAGAAGGTCCTGGATAGATGTACTGCAAAAACTAAGAGACCATGGATGCAAGCCCAGACTACTATATCCAGCCAAGCTTTCGTTCACCATAAATGGAGAAAACAAAATTTTCCAGGATAAAAACAAATTTAAACAATACGTAGCCACAAATCCAGCCTTACAGAAAATAATAGAAGGAAAATCACTAACCAAGGAGTCCAACAAAGACCTCAATAACTCAGACATCTAGAGACCCTTCACCAGCGCAACTCAAAGAAGGGAAACACACAAACCCTACTACTTAAAAAGTGACCGGAGTTAATAACCACTGGTCATTAATATCACTTAATGTCAATGGACTCAACTCACCTATAAAAAGGCACAGGCTAAGAGACTGGATACGAAAACAGGACCCAACATTCTGCTGTCTACAAGAAACACACCTCAACCACAAAGACAGGCACCTACTCAGAGTAAAGGGCTGGGAAAAGGCTTATCAAGCAAATGGACCTAAGAAACAAGCAGGTGTGGCCATACTAATTTCTAACAAAGTTGACTTCAAACTTAAATCAATCAAAAGAGATGGAGAGGGACATTTTATACTCATAACAGGAAAAATTCATCAGGAAGAAATCTCAATCCTGAATATCTATGCCCCTAATATAAAAGCAACCACGTATGTAAAAGAAACATTGCTAAAATTCAAGGCAGCCATCAAACCGCACACACTAATAGTAGGAGACTTCAACACTCCTCTTTCACCAATGGACAGGTCAATCAGACAGAAACCTAACAGAGAAATTAGAGAATTAATGGAGGTAATGAAGCAAATGGACTTAACAGACATCTATAGAATATTCCACCCAAATAGGAAAGAATATACCTTTTTCTCTGCAGCTCATGGAACCTTCTCGAAAATTGACCACATACTTGGTAACAAAGCTAACTTACACAGCTACAAAAAAATATTACTAACCACCTGTGTCTTATCAGACCACCATGGATTAAAGTTAGAATTCAACAACAATGCTACCCCCAGAAAGCCTACAAACTCATGGAAACTGAACAGTCAACTACTGAACCATACCTGGATTAAGGAGGAAATAAAGAAAGAAATTAAAGTCTTCCTTGAATTCAATGAAAATAAAGAAACAACATACTCGAACTTATGGGACACTATGAAAGCAGTCCTGAGAGGAAAGTTCATAGCACTAAGTGCCCACTTAAAGAAAACAGAGAAAGCACATATTGGAGACTTAACAGCCCACCTGAAAGCTCTAGAAAAAAAAGAAGCAGACTCACCTAGGAGGAGTAGAAGACTGGAAATAATCAAACTGAGGGCTGAAATCAACAAGATAGAAACACAAAAAACAATCCAAAGAATCAATGAATCAAGAAGCTGGTTCCTGGAAAAAATCAACAAGATTGACAAACCCCTATCCAAACTAATCAAACGGCAGAGAGAAAATTTGCAAATTAATAAGATCAGAAATGAAAAGGGGGACATAACCACAAACACAGAGGAAATTCAGAGAGTCATTAGATCTTACTACAAAAGCTTGTATGCCACTAAACTGGAAAATGTAAAAGAAATGGACACTTTCTTAGATAAATACGATTTACCAAAATTAAATCAGGACCAGGTGAACAAGCTAAACAGACCTGTCAGTCGCGAAGAACTAGAAGCTGTTATCAAAAACCTCCCTACCAAAAAAAGCCCAGGGCCAGATGGTTTCAATGCGGAATTCTACCAGAACTTCCAAGAAGACCTAATACCTATACTCCTCAATGTATTCCACAATATAGAAACAGAAGGGTCATTACCAAATTCCTTTTATGAAGCTACAGTTACTCTGATACCAAAACCACACAAAGACTCAACCAGGAAAGAGAATTACAGGCCGATCTCACTCATGAATATCGACGCAAAAATCCTCAACAAAATACTGGCAAACCGAATCCAAGAACACATCCGAAAAATTATCCATTATGATCAAGTAGGCTTCATTCCTGAGATGCAGGGCTGGTTCAACATACGAAAATCTATCAATGTAATCCATCATATAAATAAACTGAAAGAAAAAAACCATATGATCATTTCATTAGATGCTGAAAAAGCATTTGACAAAATTCAACACCCATTTATGTTAAAAGTCTTGGAGAGATTAGGGATACAAGGGTCATACCTAAATATAATAAAAGCTATATACAGCAAGCCGACAGCTAACATCAAATTAAATGGAGAGAAACTCAAAGCCATCCCGCTTAACTCAGGAACACGACAAGGCTGCCCACTTTCGCCATACCTCTTCAATATAGTGCTGGAAGTTCTAGCAATAGCAATAAGACAGCATAATGGGATCAAGGGGATTCGAATTGGAAATGAAGAAGTTAAACTTTCGTTATTCGCAGATGATATGATAGTATACATAAGCGACCCCCAAAATTCCACCAAAGAACTTTTACAGCTGATAAACAGCTTTAGTAATGTGGCAGGATACAAGATCAACTCCAAAAAATCAGTCGCCCTCCTATACTCAAAGGATATGGAAGCAGAGAGGGAAATCAGAGAAGCTTCTCCATTCACGATAGCCACAAACAGCATAAAATATCTTGGGGTAAATCTAACCAAGGAAGTGAAAGATCTATTTGACAAGAACTTTAAGGCATTGAAGAAAGAAATTGAAGAGGATACCAAAAAATGGATGGACATCCCTTGCTCTTGGATTGGGAGGATCAACATAGTAAAAATGGCAATTCTACCAAAGGCAATTTATAGATTCAATGCAATCCCCATCAAGATCCCATCAAAATTCTTCACAGATCTGGAGAGGACAATAATCAACTTTATATGGAAAAACAAAAAACCCAGGATAGCCAAAACAATCCTATACAATAAAGGATCTTCTGGAGGCATTACCATCCCTGACTTCAAACTCTATTACAGAGCTACAGTAAGTACAGTGTGGTACTGGCATAAAAACAGAAAAGTCGACCAATGGAATCGTATAGAAGACCCGGATTTTAACCCACAAATGTATGAACACCTCATTTTCGATAAAGGAGCTAAAAGTTTACATTGGAAGAAAGAAAGCATCTTCAACAAATGGTGCTGGCACAACTGGATGTCAACCTGTAGAAGAATGAAAATAGACCCATATCTATCACCGTGCACAAAACTCAAGTCCAAATGGATTAAAGACCTCAATATCAGCCCGAAAACACTGAACCTGATAGAAGAGAAAGTGGGCAATACCCTACAACAGATGGGCACAGGCGATCGCTTCTTAGGTATAACCCCAGAAGCACAGACATTAAGGGCAACATTGAATAAATGGGACCTACTAAAACTGAGAAGCTTCTGTAAAGCAAAGGACACTGTCACTAAGACACAAAGGCAACCTACTGACTGGGAGAAGATCTTCACCAACCCCGCAACAGACAAAGGTCTGATCTCCAAAATATATAGAGAACTCAAGAAACTAGACTTTAAAATGCTAATTAACCCAATTAAAAAATGGGGCGCTGAACTGAACAGAGAATTCTCAACAGAAGAAGTTCAAATGACCAAAAGACACTTAAGGTCATGCTCAACCTCCTTAGCGATCAGGGAAATGCAAATCAAAACAACTTTGAGATATCATCTTACACCTGTAAGATTGGCTAAAGTCAAAAACACCAAGGATAGCCTTTGCTGGAGAGGCTGTGGAGGAAGGGGTACCCTCATCCATTGCTGGTGGGAATGCAATCTTGTGCAACCACTTTGGAAGTCAGTGTTTCGGTTTCTCCGGAAATTCGGGATCAACCTACCCCTGGACCCAGCAATACCACTCTTGGGAATTTACCCAAGAGATGCTCTATCACATGTCAAAAGCATTTGTTCAACTATGTTCATAGCAGTATTATTTGTAATAGCCAGAACCTGGAAACAACCTAGATGCCCTTCAATGGAAGAATGGATGAAGAACGTATGGAATATTTACACACTAGAGTACTACGCTGCGGTAAAAAACAATGACTTCTCGAATTTTGCATGCAAATGGATGGAAATAGAAAACACTATCCTGAGTGAGGTATCCCAGGCCCAAAAAGACGAACATGGGATATACTCACTCATAATTGGTTTCTAGCCATAAATAGGGTTCACGGAGTCTACAATAGGCGAATCTAAAGAAGCTAAGTAAGAAGGTGAACCCAAGGAAAAACATATAGTTATCCTCTTGGATAAGGGAAGTAGACAAAATTGCCGGGGGGAAAAGTGGGATCTTGGGGGTGGGTTGGGATGGGGGTTAGGGGAGATGGGGAGAGAAAAGGTAGAAGGGAAGGAGGGTGGACTTGGGGAAACAGGAGGATCGGGATAAAGGAAGGTTGGATAGGGGAGCACGGAACCACAATTCTTAGTTAAGGGACCCACTTTAGGGTGGGCAGGAGACTTGACCCTAGAGGGGCTCCCAGGTGCCCAAGCTGAGGTCCCCAGTTAGTTCCCTGGGCAGCTGAGGATAGGGAACCTGAAATGACCCTACCCTAGAGCAATACTGACGAATATATTGCATACCATCCTAGAACTTGCATCTGGCGATGGATGGAGATAGAGACAGAGACCCACACTGGAGCACTGGACTGAGCTCCCAAGGTCCCAATGAGGAGCAGAAGGAATGAGAACATGAGCAAAGATGTCGGGACCACGAGGAGTGCACCCACCCACTGAGACAGTGGAGATGATCTACTGCGAGCTCACCAAGGCCAGCTAGACTGTTACCAGAAAAAGCATGGGATAAAACTGGACTCTCGGAACATGGCGAACAATGAGGGCTGATGAGACGCCAAGGACAATGGCACGGGGTTTTGATCCTATGCAATGTGCTGGCTTGGTGGGAGCCTAGCCAGTCTGGATGTTCACCTTCCTAGATATGGATGGAGGGGGGAGGACCTAGGACGTACTACAGGGCAGGGAACCCTGACAGCTCTTTGGACTGGAAAGGGAGGGGGAGAGGAGTGCGGGGAAGGGGAGAGGGGTGGGAGGAGGGGGAGAAGAGTGGGAGGAGGGGGAGAAGAGTGGGAGGAGGGGGAGGGAAATGGGAGGCTGGTGGGAGGAGGTGGAAATTTGTTTTTTTTTTCTTTTCTTTATCCTCCTTTTATCAATAAAAAAATTAAAAAAAAAGTAGTAATAATAAAAAAAAAAAAAAGAAGTTGAACTTTACTTTTATTTCTTCATTAATATGCTTTGCACAAATTAGGAATACTGCTGATCTTTATTTTCTGGCTAAGCCAACTCAGCTAGAACTACTTAGTTAGAGAGAGCAAACAGATATGCTTATAAGTTTCAAGTCAAATTTCACTGTATGTTTGTAATCTGAGGACAGGGTTAGACTTTTATTCTAAACTCTTTTTCTCTTGTTAATATTCTTCAATTTGCAAATTTAGTAACTAAAAAACACGATTCAGTCCTTCATAAGTAGTGATTTTAAGACCTAAGGATTATTATTTTCTCAAATGCATAATGATTTATATTTCTGGCACTTTGTGATAAATTTAGATTCTTCAAAAAAAATGTTTTCACTGGAGAATAGAAACAATAGCCCAGGAAATTAATCCAAACAAAACAATTTTGAAGAAAACATTGAGGCGTGATTGCTAATTAACATTGTTAATAGGCAACATTCTCTAAGCGTCATTTTCAGTAAAACAGTGAAATCATACAACTCATCTTTGGAATTTTTTTGGAGACTCCTACTCCTTATTTCTTGTGTGGGGAATTATGCTGAAGAATGTATTAGGTATCATTAAATCTGAAGTCTTTTGTGTGGAACTAGGATTAGAAATGTACATACTATATATAGTCTATCACCCTAAGAGTTGTCTTGCTCATCCCACCTCTTAGAACAATGATAGGTGGCCAACAGTCTCTTGTCACCCCTTTCTGCAATTTATCCACTTCCAATTCACATGGAGGGATTTCTTTAAGGGTGATCCTTTTGTGTAGAAAATCATTTTAATACTATTACTGACATATAGAATCATTTTAATGCTATTACTGACATATAGTTATCAGAAATAACTACAGCTAAAACAAAGAGCTTGGATTCAATTCCCAGAATAAAAAACTTTCACTACATGCATGCATATCAATGCATAGTGGACAAGCTGTGTGAAGAACTTAATTGATAGTGATCTAAAGAAATTGATTTATATAGATAAAAGAATATAGAGCTTTAGAGGATGCAAATGTGGCAACAGCTTCTAATAAATATATAGATATCAAATAAGAAATTATTAAAGCTCAAATTCACTTGAGAATTTGCTAACATCTAATCATTTATATAACTGTCACCTGGAGCATTTAATGGAGATATGTAACATGGAGGGCTGGCTTGTCGGGGTTTATGTCCTGCCCAGTTCCCACAGCTGGTAAGCCCCCAAAGAAAATGACACAGAGAATCTACATTATGTTATAAACTTATTGGCACATTATCTCAGGCTTCTTATTTGCTCTTGTAGCTTATATTAACCCATTATTTTTATCTATGTTAGTCACATGGCTCAGTATCTTTTTTAGCAGGGCAGATCACATCCTGCTTCTTTGGTGGTCTGTGCAGGACATAAACCCCAACCAGTCAGCTCTCCATGTTACAGAATATTTCCTCAACGTGGTCAACTAACTCCATGTAAAACCTAAAGAGTATAGAGAGTCATATAAAGTCTTTAAAGAGACAGAGTACAGATAGTCATAGATTAAAAAAAATAAGCTACATAAAAATGGAAAATTCACAGAGTCTGGATTCTGTGTATTATTGTATTTTCTTTGAATTTTTTGACAGTAAAAGAGCTAAGTAAAAAGAGACATTTCATTGTATGGGCTAAACTAAACCAGTATATTATATTATAAAGGTTTTGTGACTTCAGAATTTTGGTCTAAGAATATGATGCTTTGGAAAAGATGTTCTTTTGTTTTCACAGAGGATGAGACCCTGTAGATTCCTTCTACACCAATATGGTATGATAGACCAAGCACCCTCAAAAACTTACTTTGCTCAACTGCTTACTTAGATGTACCGAGCATATCAGATGCACCATGAAAGACATGAATAACAGCACCCCCCCCCCAGCATGAAGCAGTTTGGAGAGAAATAACTGTTCCCTTATACCCAAAATTGTTTATAAATGTTCTTTTACATTTAAACGGGGGTATGATATAGATGTAAATAATTTACATTGGAATAAATCTTGATTTGTTAATACAAATTTAAGGTCATTCTTGTTATATGTATATTTCTGCTCTTGATTAAGGTATTGTGATTGTGTAGTTCATTTAAAAATGTAATGTATAATTAGGTAATATAGGTTGTTAATAGATAATCATCGATAACAGTCTAGCTTATAGTCATGTTAGTTAGATTTTCTAGATAGACAGAGATATATTTCAGTTAGATAGGCATTCTTCATATCTTTCAAAGACCACAGAATATGGCATTTAAAATGTTTTAATAACTTAGGGCTTTTCATGACAATGAGACATGTCTGCTCCTATCAGCAACAGTTATTTTAAGAGGAAGATGGGCATTTAACAGGCTCCTTATGGAGTTTGATAGCCATTTGGGCAAAAAAAAAAACCCTGCTCTTGCCTGGACTTCTTGCCTGGACTAATGCATAAACTGGACATGAAGAACTTACAGAGAGATGACTGCTAAGCTTGCCTAAAGGTGAGATGATCCTTCTGTTTTCCTGATTCATGAAAAAGTCTGTAGGACATTCTACAGGATATAAAAGAAAGGGACTAAACTGTCTTTAAAATTCCTGCTTCAAGGAAAAGTCTGCTGAATACTATGGGCCTGAAAGTCAAAGATGGATATCCCATTGGTAGAGAAAATGACTTTGGATGACTGTCCAGGCAGCGGGATGTCTCTTGTCATTTCTAGAGCTTTGAAAGTTGCTTACAGTGCACTTTCTGTTTACTTAGGTAATATTATATATTTCTGGAGTATTTGATGGAGTTAAAGAATAGATAGATAGTTATCGTTATGGTTTTCCATGGTTGTGATAAGAGATAAAATAGATCTAAGTATTGTAACTGTAATTCTTGCTTGATAACTGTTTTGTTATATGTAATTTTATTATGTTAAAGTTAAAGCCTTCCTTTTTGTTAAAACAGAAAAAGGGAAAATGGTGTCGGAATTTCTTTGTCTATGTGTTGCTTTCATTGGTTGAATATAGAAACTGCCTTGGTCTTTTAGTAAGGTAGAACGAAGATGGGTGGAGTAGACCAAACTGAATGCTGGGAAGAAGGACAGAGTGGCAGATGCCATTCTCCTTCCAGAGATGGACACTGCTTAGACTCATGCCAGTAAGCCACAGTCAAGTGGTGATACACATTAATGGAGATGGGTTAAACTAATATGTGAGAGTTAGTCAATAAAAGACTAGAAGTAATGGGCCAGGCAGTATTTAAATGAGTACAGTTCCTCTATGGTTATTTCGTGGGTTAATCTAGCCAGGTAGCGGAATGTTGCCCACTCCTCCTACTACAGAGATAAACTCTAAAATAAAACATATACTCTTAAGTTTTTTAGTGTCCCAATATTTGTCATTCATTCTATTGTGGAAGTGTTTGTTTGCTGTTTTGTTTCATAAATTAAATCATTAAATAAAACAAACCAGCTAAATTTATTTTCCTCTTGATAAATCAACAGTAATGCCAAAATTTAATAGTTGTAATGACCATATGCAATTTTATAGATTGAGTACAACTTAATTAAGTGTAAGACAGTTTCCTATAATACCCTATTAATCTGTCAATATTTTCAAATATTTAATTGTATATGAAATATTTGAGAAATACAAACAAGGAAGTATTTCTTTATTCTTCTGACCAATGAGTATTTGTAATTTATGTATTTGTTTTATATAAAAATGCTAAAGTCATGCTCAGAATGATAATACATGCTTGTAATTTCAACAGTTGTATGTTGGAGCCAAGAGGACCACGACTTCAAGGTCATTCTCTACTGTAATGAGTTTGAGGCCAGGTTGGGCCACATAATACCTTGGTAAATAAAATGGTAAGCATGAATATGAATATATGTATGTATACAAACAATTGTAGTACTAGAAATAACCTTAATTATAGTGCATACAAAATTTAATACTTGACTTATAAATTTACATATATATACAATATAGTAAATAAAAATTTATAAAAATGAAATTTATATAAATTAAACATATCTATACCATGTAATAATTTATACCTAAACTATATAAATAAAACTATAAAAATGAGTAAATTGGGACATGAATTAGTTCAAGTACCAGATGAATTTAGTCTATCACTGACATAATTTACAAATATTTGAATGATTTAATAAACTATTTGCCAAACCAAATGCTTGACTTTCTTTCCCATATATGACCCTGGTAGTGAATACTACAATACCAAATTGAATCATCCAGGCCAGTAAATACCAAAGTCATCAAGAATATTACAAATAATAAATAAAATATTTTTTATACATAATAAATAAATACCAATACTATAAAAGGTGTTCGTGTAGTGGCTGATGATCCATGCTCCACTGTCACTTTTTTTTCCAACTCTAAATGTTTATCCTCTCACTGTCAGGGGTGTGTGTGTGTGTGTGTGTGTGTGTGTGTGTGTGTAATGTGCATCTTTGATTTCCTGGTAGGATTAGAATAACTGTGAAGAATTTTTCAGAAAATTGCACAAGCCTGTCAAATTCTAAAGTAAGAATACACATACTATAATTTTAACAACCTTTTAAAACTCATACTCTCTTAATAATTATTTTGAAAATTTACTTGTTCTAAGTTCTTTATTTTTTTAATAAAAGCAACGTCAAGACATGAACCTTAGAAAAAACGTCAGACACTAAGTGCCTCTGGTTGTGAATCAACCTCCTACTCCTTTCTGATCCCTGTTAGAAACAGCTTCTGTAGTAAGAAGTTTGGGCCAGCTTTTGTTCCTGGCTGCCCAGGTAGCATAACCCCTGAAATAACCATACAGAAATTGTATTAATTAAACTACTGCTTGGCCCATAAGCTCTAGCCTCTCATTGGCTAAATCTCACATCTTGATCTAATGCATTTCTAATAATCTGTATTCCACCATGAGGTTGTGGCTTACCGGAAAAGATTTAGCATGTCGGACCTGGTGGCTGACTCCATGGCAGCTGTCCCTGATCCTGCTTTCTTTCTCCCAGAATTCAGTTTTGTCTACCCCACCTACCTATGTTCTGCCCTATCAGGCCAAGCAGGTTTTTTTTTTTTATTAATTAACCAATGAAAGCAACACATAGATAGAAAAACCTCCTTCGCCAAGCTTCCTTAGGTAATACAGCATGTGTATGTGTTGATGGTGGGAGGGAGCAGACAACACAAGAGAATATTTGGAGTAACAATGGTCATTTTTTTCAATTATGTGCTAATCATTCAAATTAAGTATGTATTTAAATTTTTTATATTTAATGATTGTTCATATGGTTGTAGGAAAGGCTTGCATGATAGAAAAATTGACCAGCTATTGTTATGGTAAACCATTTTTAAGGCCAACACAATTGTAGCACTGGAAACAGAAAGCTGTTTTTATTACTTCAGGTACAAAATTTAATACTGAATTTAAGCAATATTTGTTTTTCCTAAAACTCTCAAACTTGCAACATGCTTTATAAGGACTTGGGAGCTATTAGATGTTGAAAATGTATTTTAATATAGATAATTATCAATTCATTCACAGAGTAGCCAAAGAACTCCAATACTCTCATCACATTTGATGAGGTTGGTTATTGTGTATCTGCATTCAGAAATGCATAGATTTTTCTGATAAAGAGACTGTGCTCAAATGCCACACATTCATAAAATATTCTATTTGCCTTTAATTAAAATGCTAGAACATTTCAATCAGTTAAGTGCAGGTTAGAACCTTTAATTATGTCCATAGTTTAAGGTAGCTGAAGAATTTTACAAAGCAGTTTTTTGCTAGTAATATCTACAATAGAATGTTTTTAGTCATCTTAACTTTGCACTGTCTGCAAATCAAACAATATTGTTCTGTGACAGGATAGCTACTTCTCATTACAACTTAATTAATTATAATAAAAATCTTACTATTGTCTATTACTTGCTTAAGCATTTTTTAAAAATACAATTTAAAATGTAAAACTTATATCAACCTCTCCTTGTTAATGAACTGCTTATTATACATAAAACTAGATCCATTTATAATTATTTAGTAGATTAAAATTAATATGTATACTTACCAAGGCAGTACTATGAAATTTTTAAATAAACATTTTATATGAAACTAGTAGGCATTTGCCATTCTAATTTGTGCCTCATAATTAAAAACAGGTACCAGAATGATAATAAGGCTCTCCAGGTGTAAGCTGGATGACCTAAGTTGAAATCCCAGAACCAGACACAGTGGCACATGCATAATTCCAACTTTGTCTGGGAATTGCTTTCTGGAAAATGGGAGGTACAGACTGCAGTTTTCTAAAAGCTAAGGGCCTACAAGCCTGGTATATGCAGCAGTGAACAAGAAGAGACTATTTTCAAGGACTGTGGGAAACAAGCTGACACTGAGAATGGTCTCTGCTTTCACACTCATGAACAGATTCACACATACGCATCATAAAGACACTAAAACAATGATTATTTATATTGTAAAATTGTGTTATATTAATTAATGTAAATAAATTTTCTGATGATTTCTTTAATAATTATCATTATTAAGAATAAATCAGTGATCCACAACCTCTGGGTAGTGACCTGTTTGAGGGTCAAGTGACCCTTTCATAAGGGTTACCTAAATAATGAAGAAACAGTGATATTTATATTAGAATTCATTACATTGCATTTATAAAGTAGCAAGGATGGTTTGGGGTCACTATAATATGAGGAACTGAATTAAAGGTTTACAGCATTTGGAAGGTTGACAAACACTGACATGATCAATCTTGCATTGAATGTTCAGGTGAAGATATAAATTGAGGACAAATTCCCTCTAACTTACAGGAGGGAGAGCCCCCAAATCTACAGAAAAGCACAACAACACTGTTAGTAACAACAGTGCTATCCAAACCTTTATTTATGAGCTCTGTGATAACATCGATAAATTCTTTATTTCAACTTTATACTCATCTGAAACAGAAATGCAATGCTATTAACTTAATTATTATCTATTATGAGAATTAAATATACTAATTATCCATGAAATACCTAGCACATAAAAATGTTTAATTGCTGTATAATTTTATTAATGTTTTTTAATCCCTATATGAAACAGAAGTATAGAAATCAGGTTATGAGCTGGGTGATGGTGGCTCATGCCTTTAATCCCAGCACTCGGGAGGCAGAGGCAGGCGGATGTCTGTGAGTTCGAGGCCAGCCAGGTCTACAAGAGCTAGTTCCGGGACAGGAACCAAAGCTAAACCCTGTCTCGAAAAAAACCAAAAAAAAAAAAAAAAAGAAATCAGGTTATGATACTCATTAAATTTATGTGCAGAATAGTTAACAACAACAAAGTTCATAATTTTATATTTCATTTATTCCTCTCTCTCTCTCTCTCTCTCTCTCTCTCTCTCTCTCTCTCTCTCTCTCTCTCTCTGTGTGTGTGTGTGTGTGTGTGTGTGTGTGTGTGTAACGGTAAAGATCAGAAGACTACTTCAAGAAGTGCATCTCCTCCTTCTACCATGTGGGTCCAAGGGAAAGAACTCAGGATCTTAACTTAGAAACAAGCATCATTAGTCACTAAGGCATTTTAAAGACTCAAAATTCCATATACATTCATTTTTTTCTATTTGATAAAAATATAATGATCAAAGGTAAACAAGTGCTGGCAAATATTCCATTGTGCAAATGTACCTCCTTTTCTTTATCCATGCTTTGGCTGAATAAATTTGAAGGCAAATGGATGGAAACAGAAAACATCATACTGAGTGATAAAAAGATCCAGAAAGACACACATGATATGTACTCACTCATAGATGGATATCAGATGTAGAGTATAGGATAATCATGCTACAATCCACAGCCCCAAAGAGTCTAGGTAAAAAGGGAAATTCATGAACTTCCCTAAGAGGAGTAAACAGAAGAGATCTCCTAGTTAGACTGGGAGTTGGCCGTGATGGGAATCTGAGTAATTAGGTTGGGGGTGAGTGGACAAGGAGAGTACTGGAAGGGAAACTTCTAGATTCATGTAAGAACCTAATGCAAAAGAAACTCCCGCAAATCTACAAGGATGATCCCAGCTAAGACTCCTAGCAATAGTGGATACATAGTCTGAACGGGCCATTTCTTGTGATCAGATTGGTGACTACCCCGGTGGTGAACAGGGAGCCTTCATTCAGTAACTGATGAAAACAGACACAGAGATCCGCACCAAGCATTAGATATAGCTCAGAGAATCCTATTGAGAAGAGGGAAGATGACTTTTAGTAGCCCCAAGGGTCAAGGACATCACAAGGAAATCCACAAAACAACTCACATCACTCATAGGAATGCACAGAGTCTGAACTCACAACAAGGGAGCCTCCAATGGACTGACCTAAGCCCCACACATATATGTTGTATCTATGTAGCTTATCTATTTATGGCACTCCTAACAGTGGGAGTTAATCCCATGGCAGTCTATTTCTAATGCTTTGGCTGGCTCTTGGGAACGTTTTCCTCATACTATACTTCCTTATAAAGCCTTTATGCACATAAGCAAATTTTATATAGCTAATTTGCTGTTAGATTTCTTAAAGTAAATTTACACAAAACACACACAAATACATAATGTTTCAGATTGTCAAATAGTACACAATGCAGTGTTTATAATATATCATTGTAAAACAACTAGAATTATTTTTGGTATACTATTATAATATTTTATATTTCTTTTGAAAAATCAGTAATAAAGTTTTATGATATAAGTTCACATATACAGGATTATGGGAAGTGGTGCATGTGAGTCTTTTCTAACATTGGGAGTTCTGTATTTTTCTGAAATTAGTAACAGAGTTTGAATCCAAGATCAGTTTCCTTCAAGTCACTGTGAAAAGTCAATAAGCCTGGTGATACTAGGGCAGAGAATCAGTCACACACCTTAGAAATGACAGAGTAGATAACAATGCAATAAAGATTTAGACAAATAAATACATGTAACCATCCATGGGTTAATAAACTTGCCTAATGCTTCCTCAATGCTTCAATTCCCCTCAGCTGTGGAAGCAGCAACAAGAATGAACAAAGTTTCTATGTGAAAACAGAGTTGGGTAATTTGCAAGGTAGACCCAGAATCATTAACTTTTGACAAGTCTACACAGAGTTGACCTTTGGATGGGTTCCCTGCCATCATTTACAGAAAATGACAATGAATTCCTGGGAAATCAGCAAGGGGGGAAAGATTCATCACTATTCTGGACAAAAATTTTAACATCAGAATAATGACTTGTTTGAAAAATTACCTTGGTTCCTTGTTCCATATTATAATGGAAAAGTCAATTTGACCAGACATTTAAAAGGTTCAGGTCTCCATATACATTCAAATACATATGATCATACTGAAATTAGTAAAGATTTTCATCTGAAGACTTTTCACATCATTTATATGAGTTAATATTTGGTGGAATTAATTTGGTCTCTTTTTTCTTTCTATAATTACACAACTCAAAAAATTTCACCAAACATGCACTCAATGAATTCTGCTGTTTTTAACTAAACTGCACAATAAAACTGTGTTTTTTGCTGTATAAATAATTTAGAATTACTTACTCCAAATATACTTGCATACTTTATACCTTTGTTCATGACTGGTAAAATTGACTCTGGATTAATCATTCCTTGAGCATAATTTAAGCCAGCAAAATAGCTCAGCAGGTAAAGATGTGTGCCAACAGTCCAAATGACCTCAGTTTGATCCCCGTGAATCACTGGAATCCAACTTATGCAAGCTTATGTCCTTGTATGTTCCTGCACATGACACACATACACATAAAATAAATGGCAAATGTTATTTATATTACAAATAAAAAGGAATTTAATAGTGAAACTCTAAGGCTCTGGGTGCATAGATTGCATCTGTTTTATTGTTTGAAAGGATCAAAACAAGCATATTAAAATGTCATGTTTTACATACTGTGCTTCTGTTCTTTACATCAGTTTCACTGTACACAAGTTCACCATATACATTGTACAGTAGACCAGCACAGAACCTGTATGGTCCTACTTACATGGAAGCTTGATAAAGAGAACATGGTTTTACAGGGACAGTGACCATAGAAAACATGAATCAGTAAGTTGGTACCTGTGTGAAAAGGAGGTCTCCCTACTCCAACTCATTAAAAATGTGATATCCCATTGCTTTGTGATTTTGAATATTTTTCGATCTCATTTTTATTGTACAGTAAATACTTACAGAAAAAAATTACTTTTTGACAACTTCCAAATATAGAATCTAGCATGAAAATAGCACTCATTTCTTAAGCAATATTTAGGTAATTATTCTTCCATTTAGTGTTTCATCTGCTTTGTTTAATTTTTCACCAGTTTCATGTGTTTTTATTGTTTTGAAGATAAATGATTGATAGGGATTGAATGAGGGCATTGTGAACTATGGACAAGCATTTTCTTTTATACTGTCAAACAACCCTGGCTCAAATATTGTCACATATTTTTTGCTAATCTACCTTTATGTTTCATTCATTTAGTTAAAATATAAGATAGTAATTGTCTAAGGTTAGAGACTATATGCAAACATAACAAAATATAAAGTTATTTTCCTATAATATGACCTTCAATTAAATGGATTCTATATTGTCTACTGTCTTTCATGCAAAATATATTCCTTTAAAAAAACTTATATTCAATTGCAATTCATCCTCTTCAATCAATAACATTTTAAGCAAAATGATAACAACTATTAAACATTCTGTAAAATTTGTGTAGACCAAAATTCTTATGAGGCATTAGTATTAACAATACAAAGAGATGGATTAGGTGCTCATGGAGGTGAGGGTGGATATTATTGATTGTATCACATTCTGCTTTTTGTTTTGTTTCAACTATATAGAGCACTGATCATATATTCATTTCCAGCCATAAAGTAGTGAGAAAATGTGCTTTGATTAGGTAAAAGGCAACACTGTAGGATAGAACAATGACTGAAGTAGATTAAAATAACTAAAAGTAAAGACATAAATAATTACAGTTCATGATAATGAGAAAGCATAAACAAGAGTCAAGCAAACTTACCTCTGAGATTTCTAATGTGACGTGACTGATACTTTAAGAGACAAACACCAGGCTCTCCTTACAAACAGCAAAGTTATTGCATCTATTTAATTGTTTTACATAAAGTATCTTGTATATTACAGCACAAACAGCTGATGCCATAACTGATCGCTCTACATTCCTATTAATCAATGTAAATATTTTTGGTTTCCAATAAAACTTTAAGTATTGTTCTCTGCTAATGTTGTTATATGAGCACTAGCATTTTTTTTGTATTTTGAACCATAAAATGATTAACATTATCTGTTTCCCTTCTTAGTATCAGAAACAGTAATATAAATTTTTAAAACAAATTCATATAAATCAGCATCATATAAATATGTACTGCAGTTATAGTATCCTGCCATAGTGAAATCTGACCAACTTGTGGGGGATTGATTGGCTTCAATAAAAGAGAGACATGTCACAGAATATAAAAAAGAACTTCAGACTTTAATAAGAGAGGAAGAACAAGCTACAGAGGAATGCATTTAGCATGATTGAAGAAGTAACACACAAACAAAAACATCCCAGTAAAACCTTAAAAGTCAAACTACTTTCCAAAGAATACAGATCAAGATGTGTGAAGGCAAAGGCATAAGTCAAAAACATTCCCACACCAGTTTAGAATTATGATTAATAGAATGGTTATTTATTTAAAGGGGAAAAAACTTATAGATCACCGTCCCAGACAACAGCCCTCTGCGCAATCAGAAAGGGAGTCTAGTCGCTGGAAGTGGAGCAGGAAGTAAGAGAGAGCAAGAAGGGAAGTGGCCACTTTTTTAAAGGGGAGGGACCACGCCCCAGTGGGCTGGTATCTAAGCGGCTATTGGCTGGAGGAGCGGAAGAACCTCCCACAACAGATGTGTTGTAATAATTAGTAGGGAAATGGTGTAAATAATTTCTAACAAATTAATTGTAGTTTTTTTTATACTTCTCAAAAGGCATGATGAGAATTAAATGTATAGATACACATCCTGTTTCTCTTAAAGGGCGATTTAGCTGTCTTTGATGGATGGTTTGAAACACACCTGGAATGTACATATAAATTAATGACCTCACTGTGGTCACAAAGGTTTAGACAGTTTAAAGTGACTAGCAGAAGCCAAAGTAGGTGCTGTGAAATGAGGGTTAGCAGGAAAAATGCATGGAATTTGTAGATTTTGTATGTAACAACACATGCAGTGACAATAATGACCACTATATATCCAAGTTGTACAAAGAATACCCAGAATTTGCCTTTTATAGTTATTGACTATTTGGCTAGGAAGAATAACATTTTTCTCAGGCATATCAGTTTGAAGAATCTAAGATGAAATGCCCCTAAAATATTTGAACATAAACCTTGTGATTAAAGCTCTAGAAATTGATGTGATGAAAATATGTTTTCATAACTGTCACATACTCTGGGAGACATTTGCAAATTCCAATATCAAGAAAAAAAATTGAGGCTTAAACGTGCTTGCTGCCAAGCATACAAGGTTAGTAGATCTTAGAAAAAGTTCTGTCATAATGTGTAGTAATAGGAGCGGCGTGGCTGCGTCCCCAGCACCCCGGCCGCCTGGCTAGCTTATGCCTGAAATAACAACACACAAACTGTATTCATTTAATCACTGCTTGGCCCATTTCTATCTAGCCTCTTCTCAGCTAACTCTCGTACTGAGACTAGCCCATTTCTGACCATCTGTGTAGCCCACGTGGTGGCTTACCAAGGAGGTTCTAGCCTACGTCCAGCCTGGGTCGGAGCTTCATCGAGTGTGCCTGGGAGAGCGGAGCATGGCATCTCTCTGAGGCATCTGCTCCCGAGAGGAGAGCTGTCGAGTCTGAGCTCACTTCCTCTTCCTCCCAGCATTCTGTTCTGTTTACTCCTCCCACCTATGTTTTAACCTATGAGGGCCAGCCAAGCAGTTTCTTTATTTCTTAACCAATGAAATCAACAGATTGATATATGACACTCCCACATCAATAATGCACAAAATAAGCCCCCTTTGAGAGAGAGAGAGAGAGAGAGAGAGAGAGAGAGAGAGAGAGAGAGAGAGGAAGATCAGTATCTTCTTTCTTTTCCTTTTTGACTAGAAACATATTGAGGGAGAGATTTTAACCAGTCAAAATGTGTAAGTAGGCTATAAGTAGTATCAATCAGCTTTCTAGTGAAATCAGGTGACACATTACTCTCTAGGCCATAGAACCAGGGACAGATCCTATGCCCCACCCCACCATCAAGAGCCCAAGAAGCCTGGGAGAAGCCTCCTCACAGTCCCAACCACCCCATATTTGAGACCACCCAGGCCTTAGCCCCACCTACACTTGGATCTGTGAGTGACTGGGTTCCAGGCTGAAGGGACCTACCCGTTATGTCCTAGCACCTGCAAGCACCTGTTGAAGCCCCACAGAATTGGGAGCAGGCTCCCCACACCCCCAATCACCCTCCATGGCATCTGTAACCACTAGCGCCTTGGCCTGAATGCACTTGGAGAAATGAGTATCTTGGTCTCAGCTGAAAGGCCCTAGGTCCCAGAGGAACAACCTACAATCTACCTGTCAGCAGCCTGCCCATACCCTCAAACAGCACCCATGACATCTGGGACCACCAGAGTCTTGGGGCCACCTACAACTGGAGGAGCTTTAGTGCTATATCAGCATCCACCAAGCCATGAATATGCCTGGCCCTGGGTGAAGCAACAAGCTCCAACTGTACCAATTGGAGGAAGGGAACACTCTAAAGTGCAGACCCCACCTGCCACCCAGTAGAGGAAGTGATGGGCAGATGGCAGTGTAAAATCACATTCAAAAACATAAAAAGTAATATGGCACTACCAGAAACTAATGGTTATAAATCAGCAAGACACAAATATCCCAATGCAGACAAAGCAATGACCTTAAAAATATTTTTATGAAGATGATAGAGGCCCTTTAAAGAGGAAATACAAATTTCCAAAAAAATATAGAGTAAAAGGCAAATAAAAATTGGAAGAAATCAACAAATCCTTTTTTAAAAAAGCCAAGAGAAAAAATCAAACAGCTGAAGGAAATGGTTCAAGACATGAAAACTGAAATAGAGGCAATAAACAAAACAGAAACTAAGGGAATTTTGGAAATGGAAAATCTGGGTAAATGATCAAGAACTACAGATGCAAGTATAACCAACAGAATATAAGAAATGGAAGAGAGAATCTCAGCTGTGTTGAAGATACAACACTGGTCAAATAAAATGTTAAATCCAACAAACTTTTAACACAAAATATCCAGGAAATCTGGAACACCATTAAAAGACCAAACCTAAGAATTATAGGACTAGAAGAAGAAGAAGAAGAAGAAGAAGAAGAAGAAGAAGAAGAAGAAGAAGAAGAAGAAGAAGAAGTCTGACTCAAAGGCACAGAAAATATATTCAACAAAATCATAGAAGAAAATTTTCCCAACCCAAAGCATGTACCGATGAAGGTACAAGAAGCATACAGAACACCAAATAGATTGAACAAAAAAAGGCCCCCTCACCATATAATAATCAAAACACTAAACATACAGAATGAAGAAAGAATATTAAGAGCTGCAAAGGAAAAAAAATCAAAATAGCATATAAAGGCAAACCTATCAGAATTACACCTGACCTCTCAATGGAAACAATGAAAGGCAGAAGGCTCTGTATAGATGTTTAGCAGACACTAAGAGGCCACAGATACCAGCCAAATGCCTATTCTCAGTGAAGTTTTCAATCATGATAAACAGAAAAAACAAGGTATTCCATGACAAAACTAGATTTAGTCAATACCAATCCACAAATCCAGTCCTACAAAAAGTACTAAAAGGAAAACTCCAAACCAAGTAGGCTACCTACACCTGCAAAACACAAGCAAGATAGATAATCCCATACCAGAAAAACCCACAAGAAGGAACATGAACACACACACACATAATACCACCAACCACAACTAAACCAAAATTAAGAGGTACTAACAATCACTGGACATTAATATCTCTTAATATTAATCAAGGGTCTTAATTCACTTATAAAAAGACAAAGACTAGCTGTACCAGAAGATCCATTGGAGGGATGAGTTGTGTTCCTGACAGGCGGCAGAAGCCCCGGAAATGGAGCACAGACATTCCTCAGTCCACTAATCTTTCTGGACATTCTTCATGGACTTCTCACCCCAGCTACTGTCTCTCTTTTCCTATCCCATCCCAGCTTGTGCTTAGGCACCCCTTCCCTTCTTTGGGGCCATAAGATCCCCCAGCCCAACCTGTTTTAGGGCTGGGACAGGGTGTTGAGTGCAACTGGGATGGAGTGCCTTTGTTTCACCAAGCATGCAGGCAGCAAGCTAGGCCTTTTGTCTGTGATGTCACTGGCCAGCAAGGAGCCCTGATCCTGTACCAGAAGATCCATTGGAGAGCATTTGAAGGAAGAGATGGGCAGGCAGCAATGCAAGAATTCCTCCAACAATCTGAAAAACATGATAACACCAGAACCCAGTGAACGTACAACAGGAAGACATGAACACCCTAATCCAGAAGAAGTAGAAAAAATTGACATTATGACAGTGATAGAGTCCCTTAAAAGTATATAAAAAACTCCCTTAAAGAAATGGATGAAAAAAAATGACAAAAAGTACGAAGAAATGAATCAATTCGTAAAAGATACCCTAGGAAACCAAGAAAAAACAATCAAACAGAAAATAGAAACAGTTCAAGACTTGAAAACTGAAATGGAGGCAATGAAGAAAACACAAACAGAGGGCCAGCTGGATATGGAAAATCTAGGTAAATGAACAGAGATGACAAAGACAAGCAAAACCAAGAGAATACAAGAGATAGAAGAAAGAATCTCAGATGCTGAAGACACCATAGAGAAAATAGACACACTGGTCAAAGAAAACAGCAAATCCAACAAATTCTCATCACAAAACATACAGGAAATCTGGGACACAATAAAAAGACCAAACCTAAGAATAATAGGGGTAGAAGAAGGAGAAGAATTACAGCTCAAAGACCCAGAAAATATATTCAACAAAATTATAGAAGAAAACTTTCGCAACCTAAAGAAAGATATTCTTATGAAGGTTCAAGAAGCATACAGAACATTGAATAGACTGGATCAAAAAAAACTTCCCCTCAACATATAATAATCAAAACACAAAACATACAGAATAAAGAAAGAATATTAAGAGCTGCAAAGGAATAAAGTCAAGTAATTTATAAAGGTAAACCTATCAGACTTACACTGAACTTCTCTATGGAAACCATGAAAACCAGAAGGTCCTGGATGGATGTGCAGCAGAAATTAAGAGACCATGGATGCAAGCCCAGACTACTATACCCAGCCAAGCTTTCATTCACTATCAATGGAAAAAACAAAATATTCCAGGATAAAAACAAATTTAAACAATACATAGCCACAAAGTCAGCCTTACAGAAAGTAATAGAAAGAAAATCACAACACAAGGAATCCAACATTGCCAACACTGCCTACAATAACTCAGAAATCTAGCGACCCTTCACCAGCACAACTCAAAGAAGGGAAACACATAAACTATACTACCAAAAAGATAATAACAACCGGAGTCAACAACCACTGGTCATTAATATCACTTAATATCAATGGACTCAATTCACCTATAAAAATGCACAGGCTAAGAGATTGGATACGAAATCAGGATCCAACATTCTGCTGTTTACAAGAAACACACCTCAACCACACAGACAGACATCTACTCAGAGTAAAGGGTTGGGAAAGTGTTTTGCAAGCAAATGGACCTAAGAAACAAGCAGGTGTGGCCATACTAATTTTTAACAAATCTGACTTCAAACTATTATCAATCAGAAGAGATAGCGATGCTCATTTTATACTCATAACAGGAACAATTCATCAAGATGAAGACTCAATCCTGAATATCTATGCCGCTAATATAAAAGCCCCCACTTATGTAAAAGAAACACTATTAGAACTCAAGGCAGATATCAAACCACACACACTAATATTAGGAGACTTCAACTCACCTCTCTCACCAATGGACAGGTCAATAAGACAGGATTGAGACTTCACATATAAAAAGGCATTTGTTCAACTATATTCATAGCAGCATTATTTGTAGTAGCCTGAACCTGAAAACAACCTAGATGCCCCTCAATGGAAGAATGGATAAAGAAAGTGTGGAATATATATGCATCAGAGTACTACTCAGTGGTAGAAAACAATGACATCTTGAATTTTGCATGCAAATGGATGGAATAGAAAACACTATCCTGAGTGAGATAAACCAGACTCAAAAAGATGAATATGGTATGTACTCACTCATAAGTGGATTCTAGCCATAAATAAAGGACATTGAGCCTATAATTCGTGATCCTAGAGAAGCTAAGTAAGAAGGTGAGCCCAAAGAAAAACATAGAGTTATCCTCCTGGATACTGGAAGTAGACAAATTGCCAGGCAAAAATTGGGAGCTTGGGGGTGGGGGTGGGGTGGGGGTAAGGGTAAATGGGGAGAGAAAAGTGAGAAGAGAAGGATGGGGAGAGCTTGGTGGTATGGGACAGTTGGGATGGAGGAAGGGTGGATATGGGAGCACGGAATTAATCTTAATTAAGGGAGCCATTTTAGGGTTGGCAAGAGACTTGACTCTAGAGGGGTTCCCAGGTGTCCAAGAAGATGTCCCCAACTTGTTCCTCGGGCAACTGAGAGGGTGCCTGAAATGGCCCTATCCTAAGCCACACTTATGAATATCTTGCATATCACCATAGAAACTTCATCTGGTGATAGATGGACATAGAGACAGAAACCCACATTGGAGCACTGGACTGAGCTCCAAAGGTTCAAATGAGGAGCAGAAGGAGGGAGAACATGAGCAAGGAAGTCAGGACTGTGAGGGGTACACTCACCCACTGAGATGGTGGGGCTGATCTAATGGGAGCTCACCAAGGTCAGCTGGCTTGGGACTGATGGAGCATGTGATCAAACCAAGGTGGCTGACAACGAGGGCTGACTGAGAAGCCAAGTACAATGGCACTGGGTTTCAATCCTACTGCATGTACTGGCTTTGTGGGAGCCTAGTCTGTTTGGATGCTCACCTTCCTAGACCTGGATGGAGCAGGGAGGACCTTGGACTTCCCACAGGGCAAGGAACCCTGACTGCTCTTTGGACTGGAGAGGGAGGGGGAGGAGTTGGGGGAGGGTAATGGGAGGAGGGGAGGAGGTGGAAATTTTTAATGAAAAAAATTTCAAAAAGACAAGGGCTAACAGAATGGATATGAAAACAGGATCCATCCTTTTGCAACATACCAAAACATTCCTCAACTTTCAAGACAGACATTATCTCAAGAGTAAAGGGTTGGGAAATGATTTTCCAATCAAATGGTCCTAAGAAACAAACTGACATAGCTATCTTAATATCTAACAACATAAACTTATAACTAAAATTAATCAAAGAGTTGAAGTTCATATTTATCACTGGACTGTAAAGATTTTGAATTTAAAAGCATTAGGAAGCAAAATATTTTAAACTTACAAGGCCATACTTATTATTCTAAGAAAATATTTAGACAGTGGATATCCCCAGAGAGACCAGACCACCTAAGCAAGAAGCAGTGGCTGGACACAGGCCTAGTTGGTATAGACAAAGGAGGGGGAAACTTCCCAGAGGTAAATTAATTGGACTGTCGGTATAAAGATGGTAAAGAATAGATGTTTCAAATAGGAAATGTTTTCAGTTCCTTAAGGAAACTGAGAGAGATATTAGATGAATGTGTCAGTTAAGAACGAAGAAACTATGTTTTTGGATACCTGAAATGATCAGCCTGTTTGGTCTTGAAAGCTATGAACTCAACCCAGGCAACAGAGGAAACAGAGCCTTGACATCAGAAGGCAGAGCAGTAACTTTTCCCTGGAGCACAATAAATGCCCTGATGGCAAATTACACTAAAATGCTATAAAATTGTGTCAATATTTCCTTCACATACATACAATTTGGAATAAAATTTGCCTTCTGAACTTCTAGTTTTTCCCATAACAAGTTTTCCCTGAAAGGACTGCTTCATATGTATGGAAGAGAAACTAGCCAGAATTCATTTCTATTAGGCCATGTGATGCAAAAATATTCTTTATTCTCTCATTGAGATTTTTAATCTCTTTTTTATATTTTGAGATTATAATTAAATAAATCCCCCCTTTTTTTCATCCTACAAACCCATATACCTCTCACTACTAACTTTCAACTCATTCCCACTTTATTTATTAATGAATGTTAATAGTACTATATATAAATATATGCATTTATGGTATTTATTTATGCATGCTCCAAATATGTACAAACTGTTCAGTGTGTATAGTGTTAATTGTATGTATACTTTCTGGGCTGAACATTTGGTGGAATTGGTAAACAATTGGTATGCTTTTTTGGGGGGAAGATTATTTCTCATGCTATCAATATTTCTTGGTTGATTTTAGTTCCTTGTAATATTATTATGTTGAATACTCAAGGGCTTCTCTCAGTCCATCGTTGCAAACCCTCTTCAACTCATTCTTAGGCATGCATATCAGTGTGACTTTATAGATGTTTCTTTTGTCATTACTAGGAGACAATCTCAAAGCAAAACCCCTGATCCTCCAGTTCTTACAATCTTTCAATGCCCTCTTCAGCACTAATTATTAAGTTTTAGGTGTAGGATTTGTACAGTAGATGTAGTTTGGAGTCCACAATTCTTCATATTGACTCATGGTGGTTTTCTGTAATGGCCTCTGTCTGGTACAAAGAGACTTTTACTGCTTTCCACAATATTGACTTTTCTTATTCCTGCTATCTCCTAATCTTGTGGAAGATATATGTTCTTTATTTCATTGTCTTCTTATTGTCATTTCCACTTAATTTTTTTAAATTTATGATTATAATTTTTATTTTCTCCTCAGAGTAAAAAAGCCTATTACCTTACCTTAAAATAATTTTTATAATAGCAATCAAATAAATAAAGCCTATATAAAAGCTTTATTGGGTAGATGATCATACTTTAATATATGATATAATATTATATCATCATATAAAAAGTAATTTGATTACTGCTAGTAATCCATTTTCCAAGCTTTAGTCATATTAAAATCCTACTTATTTATAATAAACATAATATTGACGTTAATATTCCTATTTTACATATGAGTGGGTCAACCGGAAGACATTTGATTATGTAATAGAAACTTTTCTATCAGGTAGCATAAGGGAATAAAATTCTACTTGCAAAGTGTTTCTCAAAAATTATTTAAAAGTATATTACAATATTTATTCTCTAACAATACTAGTAGACGATAGATCCATGTTATAGTTTCAGTAAAGAACAAGGGAAATTGTTAGTCTGTTGTAAGCTTATTAGTGGTACAGAAAGTTTTATTTTGGGGAGTAAAACAATTAACTAGAAATTGATTTATATGCCAAAGTGTTGGAGAGTCTTTTATAATATTTGCAACTCTTCTTTAATTGTTCATAGATTAATTTGACATTTCATAAAGGCTAAAATGTTGGAATTTCATGTACTGAGAAATGGTCAAACAAGTGAATAAAAAGGCCAATTGCACTTTTCTCCTTTTTGTCTTTAGTCCTGTCATAGCAGTTGTCCAAATCAGATTTATTGTAATGATTTATTATGGGAAACATCAGAGTATAGAAAGTTACTTTATATTCTGGTATCTGAAAATAGTTATATCATCTGATTTTCAAAGACCATTAACTGTGGTGAAAGTCACCTATGTCAAGATATTTTTTATATTGAGATTTGTAATAAGGAATATGTTCTTAACAATGAGCAGTGGTATACTTTCTTTTTTTTTTGTTTTTTTCCATGTGCCAATTATATCTCAGTATAGAAATTTTGGAAAGAAAACAATAATGCTGAAAGTCAGCTGCAAAATATCCTGGAGGAATAATGACTCTTGTTATACCTATTCTACTGTCAATGTAGTCACACAGAATTGGTTCCAGGGGTATATGTAGTCAGACAGATTGTCTATCTAGTTTCACATTATTTTAAAGTTAAAATATTTGTTGACCTTAGTAACATAAAATGAAAGGATATTATTATTTTTGTTTTGCATGGAGCTGGATACAAAAAAAGGTAAACTTTAATTCAGATCAGGAAAAGGAAAGAAAGAAGAAAAAGAAAATGTTAAGTATTTATTTAACTGTGTATGTGTGTATATATATATATATATATATATATATATATATATATATATATCACAGCTTAAATACACCAGGAACAGTGATAAATACACAATAATAAATTCACGTGGCCACAGATGCTAAAAAGAATTACGAGATGCATGTGTGCATGACAAGGTATGAATAAATACACATCTATAAAATTCCACAATTCCCCATCTGTATCTATATCAAATTAAGGAGAAATTCAGACAAATGTTCCAATTCTAATTCACACATATATATTTATTCTGATCCTCCTCTTTGCTCTCTGAAATCATTTTCCAACAGTTAGATGTCAAGTCCTTAATTATTTGCTTAGTCCTCTCTACAGTCATAGTGTTTACATAACTATTGGTCTCACGTAATAACTTCGTGCTAAGGGGTGAGTGTGTACCTGACCGGCTGGCCAGACACTCTGGAAAAGGAGCACAGGTACCCTCCAATCCCCTAAACTTCCCGGCCATTCAGCGGAGGCTTCTTCCCAGCTACTGTCTTTATCTTCTTATTCCATCCCAGCTTCCCCCCAAGCACCTCTTTCCATCTGTGGGGTCATAGGATACCCCAACTCAGCCTACTTCGGGGCTGAGGGTCTGGAGACAAAGTGGTGAGTGCCACTGCTACAGAAGATTCTTTGTTCCACTAAGCCTGCACCCAACAAGACCGCCCTTTTGTCTGCAAGATCCCTGGCCAGCAAGTAGCCCTGCTCCTGTACCAGACGTTCCATCCTGAGGGGTAAGTGAGTGCCCGACCGGAAGGCTGGACACCCCAAGAATGGAACACAGGCACTCCCCAATCCCCTAAACTTCTTGGCCATTCAGCGGGGCATCTCTCTGGATGCCTTTCTCTATTTATCCCATCCCAGCTTGCCCCCAAGCAATTCTTTCCATATGCAGGGTCCTTAGCTCCACCACCACAGCCTACTTCAGGGTGAAGAGGATCTGAGAGACAACTCCAGTGCTGAGGGGACCTAAGAGAGGGCAGACCAAGAAAAACCCCAGCTAAACAGGTAGCCACAGCAAAGATCGGACCAAGCCGCTAAGACTCTTATAACAGCTTTTGAAGGAAGAGATGGGGAGGCACCAATGTAAAAATTCCTCCAACGATCTGAAAAGCAACATGATAACACCAGAATCTAGTGAACATACAACAGGAGGACTTGAACACCCTAATTCAGAAGAAGTAGAAGAAATAGACTTTAAACGTAACATTATAAAAGTGTAAAAGACCATTAAACAGGATGTGAAAAACTCCTTTAAAGAAATGGATGAGAAGACTAACTAAAGTTAGAAGAAATGAATAAATCCCTCAAAGATACCCAAGAAAAAGCAATCAAACAGGTAATGGAAACAGTTCAAGACTTTAAAACTGAAATGGAGGCAATGAAGAAAACACAAACTGAGAAATGGCAGGACATAGAAAATCTGAGTAAACAAACAGAAATTACAGAGACAAGAATAACCAACAGAATACAAGAGATAGAAGAAAGTATCTCAGACACTGAAGATACTATAGAGGAAACAAACACACTGATCAAAGAAAACAGCAAATCCAACAAATTCTTAACACAAAACATCCAGGAAATCTGGGACACCATGAAAAGACCAAACCTAAGAATAGTAGGGGTAGAAGGAGAAGAATTATAGCTCAAAGGTCCAGAAAATATATTCAACAAAATTATAGAAGAAAACTTTCCCAACCTAAAAAAGAATATTCCTGTGAAGGTACAAGAAGCATACAGAACACTGGACAGATTGGATAAAAAAGTCCCCTTACCATATAATAATGAAAACACAAAACACATAGAATAAAGAAAGAATATTAAGAGCTGCAAAGGAAAAAGGCCAAGTACATATAAAGGTAAACCATGAAAGCCAGAAGGTCTTGGATAGATGTGCTTCAGAAACTAAGAGACCAAGGATGCAAGCCCAGACTACTATACCCAGCCAAGCTATCTTTCGCCATCAATGGAGAAAACAAGATATTCCAGGATAATAACAAATTTAAACAATACATAGCCACAAACCCAGCTTTACAGAAAGTAATAGAAGGAAAATTACAACCCAAGGAACACAACAACACCCACAATAATTCAAACATCTAACAACCCTCCACCAGCACAACACAAAGAAGGGAAACACATAAACTCTACCACAAAAAAAGAAGTTAACAACCACTGGTCAAGAATATCACTTAATATCAATGGACTGAATTCACCTATAAAAAGGCACAGGTTAAGAGAATGGATGTGAAAACAAGATTCAACATTCTATTGTTTACAAAAATACACCTCAATGACAAAGACAGACATTTACTCAGAGTAAAGGTTTGGGAAAAGGTTTTTGAATCAAATGGACCTAAGAAACAAGCAGGTGTGGCTATACCAATGTCTAATAAAATTGACTTCAAACTAAAATCAATCAGAGGAGATGGAGATGGACATGTTATACTCAGAACAGGAACAATTCATCAAGGTGAATTCAATCCTGAATATCTAATCCCCTAACATAAAAACACCCACATATGTAAAAGAAACATTACTAGAACTCAAAGCACACATCAAACCCCACACTCTAATAGTAGGAGATTTCAATACTCCTCTTTCACCAGTGGGCAAGTCAACCAGACAGAAACCTAACAGAGAAATAAGAGAACTAATGGAGGTAATGAATCAAATGAACTTGACAGATATCTATAGAACATTCCACCCAAATAGGAAAGTCTATACCTTCTTCTCAGCATCTCATGGAACCTTCTCGAATATTGATCACATACTCGGTAACAAAGCAAACTTCCACAGATACAAAAAAATCTTAGTAACCACCTGTGTCTGATCAAATCACCATGGAATAAAGTTAGAATTTAACAACAATTCTACCCCCAGAAAGCCTACAAACTCATGGAAAATGAATAGTCAACTACTGAACCACCCCTGGGTCAGGTAAGAAATAAAGAAAAAAATTAAAGTCTTCCTTGAATTCAATGAAAATAAAGACACAATATACCCAAACCTATGGAACACTATGAAATCATTGCTAAGAAGAAAGTTTATAGCACTAAATACCCCCCAAAATCTTGCTGTTTAGAGCCACTAGGTTTTGGTGGTTCTGTGTTGCTCTTTGCTATTGTGTGTGTTCTTAAATTTTGTCTACTTATCTTTTCCTCCAATTGGTGTAGTTTGGTTTGTTTCTTCTGTGGTTCCTCCTCCAGGTGTCTGTGTGTCAAAGGTTCAGATGATTGCTCCTCAGGGTAGGATCAATGTCAAAATTCTGATCATGCCAGAAGTCAAGTTGTGCTTCCAGAGGTCCCTTTGCCTGAATGCTGCTTCCAGAGGTTGCTTGGGTCTGGCTGCTTCTCCTGGAGGTCACTTGGGCCTGCCAGGTGCTCTTGGACACTATTCGACCCTTACTTGAACGTTTCTAATTTGAATGTTTGAAAATTTTATACATGAATTTGAATAATTTCCACACATCTCTCTCCCCCTTCCAGTTCATCCTGTCTTTCCTGCCCCTCTCTAAATATTGACCTCTTCTTCTATAATCAACATCATATATGTATTTTAGTGTACACCAACAATCTACTGGCTCTAATTAATGCTGATATATATATATATATCTCTGTGTGTGTGTGTTTAGGGATGACCACTTTGGTGTGTGTGTGTGTGTGTGTGTGTGTGTGTGTGTTTAGGGATGACCACTTTGGTTTGTGTGTGTGTGTGTGTGTGTATGTATATTACAAAATTTGTTAAAATTAGTTTGTCCAATATTCAAATTGAATACTGCATAGAACAAAAATTAACAATCAAGAGCCATGCTGTGCAAAGTTATGTCTCAAATAAATTTCTGATAAAGGACTCTAACTAAACAAAGGAGTAAATTGCTTCTCCCCCACTTACATACACTAAGTACAGACAAATAGAGTCCATATTTTTGGAGACAGTGACATTGATTGGAAACTGGGAAAGCACAGCACTTAGAAATGAAGACAGAGGTTTCTTGACTGGTCCTTTGTGTTGGTCCTGAAAACCCTGCCTAACTGATGCTCCCCAAATGATTTTTTAAAGAGCCTTCATTGCTTTCAGTGTGTGGTTATAAAATCCAGAGGCGATCACCAGCCCCTGCTTTTCACATTCCGAGAAACCTGAACTTGTTTCCAGAGAAAACAAGCTGGCATTTACAAGAACAATCAGCAGGTCACAGGCAGGGTGCAATAAGGGCAAAGATCAAACGCCCACGCCACTAGATTTGTAGTCTATGTTTTTAGTTTACTTTGTAGAAGTTGCGGGGGGGGGGGATCATTTAGTGATCCCGATTTCCTAAGCCGACTTCAACATCACTTTGGGGCAAGACTTTCCTTGCAGCAACCACAGTTCTTAACAGAGGCTGGGTGGTGCTGTAATTCTCTGCATCCAAGAAAGATCCAAACCATGAGACTATCAGCAAAAATTATGTGCCTTATGTTATGGACTGTTTGTGTAGCACAAGGTAAGTTTTAAACAGATTGCCTTTCTACCTTCTGGCTGAGCCGCACTATAAAACATTTGCACATAGTATTTCTTATAGCAATCATTCAAATGAAGTTTAGAAAATGTAAAGGAATTACTGGTCTGCAACTTAATGGCCTTTGGTGGTAAGTTTAAAAGTTGCAAGTAGTTCATTTTGTTGCCATAATTGATGGTTTCTTCCAATCTAAAACAAACAGTGCTTGAAATATGTTTCTGCAATCCATGTTCAGTATTGTTATTTAGCTTGTAGTCATCATAAAATACCAACCCCTTCTCTGTATGGTTGTCCCTGAAATACTTCATGTAAGATTAGTGAGAAATATGTAAATATCTGTACTTAGTGACAGATTTTACAAATTTTTTAGTGAGTGGATTTATTTGAGACATAATTCTTTTTTTATGGCATTTCTTGATCATCCTTTGTCTTTTTTCTGCTTTGTGTTATCTTTTTTAAAGAAGTTTTTGTTGTTTTATCGAGTTGTATATTTTTCTCTGCTCCTCTCTCTTTCTAGCCTCTCCCCTACCATCCTCTGCCATGATCCCTTTTGTCCCAGTTTACTCAGGAGATCATGTCTTTTTCTACTTCCCATGTAGATTAGATCCATGTATGTCTCTCTTAGGGTCCTCTTTTTTATCTAACTTCTATGGTGTTGTGAATTGTAGGCTGATTTTTGTTTGCTTTATGTCTAAAAGCCATTTATGAGGGAGTACAAATTTATTTGTCTTTCTGGGTCTTGGTTGCCTTACTCAATATGATGTTTTCTAGATCTATCCATTTACCTGCAACTTTCAAGATGACACATCACTTACAACTGACATTGCCATGACTTTAAAATTTTGTACATAAGAATGGCATGTATGAGGTTAAAAAGGTTATAAAATTTGACACATAATTTCTGTTTTCCTTTGAGTGTGTATGGAACGTATACACTTGTAAAGTCTTTTTGTGGCCTGTATAGAGTGAGTGTGGGAGCTCTTCCCCCATGTCAATAACAGAAATTCCAACTCTATCATTGAGTTAAATTCCATCAAAAAGATTTGGTTTATCTAATGAAGGGATTCACTTTTCTAGTTCATAGGTAGCTAGTGATGTGTAAGTATTCAATTAGCTTATTTTTGTTATCTTGGATTTTAAAAAATACAGTCTTCTAACACCCTGCTTTGTCCATAAACTCACTGTAATCCTTCTGTGTCAGCCCCCATGTTCTGAGCTTACAGGTCCTAACAACTGCCAAACCTGACTTAGCACTTGCTATATCAGTGAATAACACAATGTGAATCATTTTCCCAGATGTTTTACTTAGCCCACTCTGCAATTTGAGCCTTTGCTGTGGCCTCTACTCACTGAAGAATATTAACACACAAGCTCTAACTGGACCCTTGCCTCTATAGAAAAAGAAAGACAGATATGGTTTCTCAGTTATATCTTTTAGTCAAATTCTAAAAATTTGTTTAAGAGTGATTAATATTTTTGAGTCACCTTTTTATATTTTGTAATATTATTCTTTGAATTTTGGCTTATAATTCTTATATTCGGATACCTTTTAGACTAAAGCATTCATTTTATATAAATGAAAATGTAAGAATTATTAAAATGAGATAATTATATTGGCTAAGATTTCTAAAGCAGTGTTGATATTATTAACTATGACTCAACCTTTTCTTTTGTCATAAGTCAATACTTTAGTGTTTTATTTTAATGTTCTATGTTCAAACTGCTTGATGAGATATTTTTGAAGGTATATATTACAAACAAAGATCTATCTTATTTTTAACTAATTCTCAAATCTTAAGAAATGATACAAATGAAATCAAGCTATTTTTATAAACACTAAGTGGAATTTAAATATTAAAAGGAAGTGCCCTCCAGTTTACAGGAAAATTTAATGTTAATGATTTAAAAACCTCATACCATGATTTCCAGCTGATTTTCTTGTTATTGTTGGATATGATTTTTCATCATTATGTATTGAAATGTGGTGCTCATTCTTACTGGTGAATTGGGCTGCACTGTCCACATTACTGTTCCAAGGGCTTCACAGTAAGAGACGAAGAAGGAATTTAATATTTAAAGCATTATGTTGTGTAACTCATGATATGCACAAAGTTCACACAATGAAGAGACAGATGTGAGAAGTTTCATGGACTTTCAGTGTACCCAGAGCTCCCTCTTCATTCTTAGCTTGCCTAGTAGCCTGAGTCTGTCTGAAAAGTAAACAATTTCAACAGTCTATCAACTTAACAAGATTTTCCCCATGCAGCAGAACTTGAATCAATTAAAATTGTTACATATATACTTCAATATTTTCGATTGTTTCTTTTCCATACACTGGCTACTGGGCTGATTAAAAAAATGATTGTGAAATGTTATCCTAATTCTTTCCTAAGCCCGGAAGAAGAGGCAAGCATTTCATAAATCACTTCTGCTTTGATAAATATCAACATTCATCCAAAACCAAGGTTAAATGGACGAGCAGGAAGGCTGAACACATTAATGAACTTTCTTGCAACAGAATCTGACTACTTGAGTTAAATCCATGGAACCTACAAGGTGAAAGAAAGAAAAACACCTTCTGCAGGCCATGTTCTAGTTTCCATAGGCAAGCATGGCTACTGGATATTACCCTTGCCCATATTAAAAACAAAAAAAGAAAAGTACAACTTTAACAAAAATTTTAAAAGGGAAGGACTATGAACCTAGCTTTCTTTCTGTCCTTGCTTTTCCATATGTCAGGTGCTGCCTAATATATTTTTAGTGTAGGACCTGCCTGTGTTTACACTCCTAGCTGCTAGGAACTTTAAATGCTGATTCTTGCAAAATCACATGCTTGGATAAGATTTACAGGACAACCTGTAACATAATAGTTTCTTAATAAAGCTGTGTATTTTCAGTTCTGGGAAATGGATTATACCCAAGTTTTCCAAGCACACACTTTACTTTCACAATTGGATGTTGTGTGAAATTGTCCACAGCCCAGAATTACTGAAACAAACCAACTAAACCTGTGCAGAATCACAACCAAATAATCACTGCAAACTTCCTGGGGAGATAAGTGTTCTTTGATTCTGGAGGTTTAAAGAACAAAAATGTCTTTTTAGGCTTTGAGAATTTGGAGAACTCATTAATTCTATGTTACGTTATTTTAAGTGTAAAATGTTTTCAAACTTAATTTGACTTTGATGTGGAAAATTTGATGTTATATATATTAATTATTAAATAATAATAATTACTCTTTAGAGATTAGAAAGAAAAATTACTTTTGCTTTTATTTAGAATACTATGATGTAATGACAAAAAGTCAACTGTGATGTAAACTCTTTCTGCTTTTTTCTTTAGAGAAAGAATTTATGTGGAAAGGGCTCATACTTTTTCCTTCACTCTATGTCCACAGTCCAGCACAACTTGTATTGTAGAGTTTGTCCCATCTTTTTTTTCTTTTCTGTATTTTTGAGACAGAGCTTCTCTGTGTAACTTTGGCATCTGTCCTGGATATAGCTCTATAAACCAGGCTAGCCTCAACCTTATGGAGCCACACCTGCCTCTGCCTCCTGAGTGTTGGGATTAAAGGTGAGGGCTGATCTCCAAAATATACTCAAGAAATTGTATTTTGATGAAATACTCATCAAAAGAACAAATAATTCAATTAAAATGGGGCAGACCTAAACAGAGAACTCCCAGCAGAGGAATCTAAAATGACTGTAAGACTATTAATAAAATGCTCAACATCTTTAGCTGTAGAAGGAGCTGTGAACTGCGTTCCTGCCACCCGGCTCCTGGCCGCCAGCTAACTTATACCCTGAAATAACAACGCACAAACTGTATTCTTTTAAACACTGCCTGGCCCATTATATCTAGCTTCTTCTAGGCTAATTCTCACATATTAATTTAGCCCATTTCTAATAATCTGTGTAGAACCACTAGGTGCGTTTACTGGGAAAGATTCAGCATGTCTGACCTGGCGGCTTGCTTCATCGCGTCTGGCTTTGAGAGGAGCTGCATGATTTCTGAGCTCACTTCCTCCTCCTCCCAGCATTCTGTTCTGTTTACTCTGCCTATCTAACTTCTGCCCTATAAGATGGGCCAAGGCAGTTTTTTTATTGACCAATGAAATCCCCCATCATTTCCCCTTTTTCTGTTTTAAAAAAGGAAGTCTTTAACTTTAACATAGCAAAATTACACATAACAAAAATAGTTATCAAGTAAGAATTGCAATATTTACATCTATTTTATCTTTATCATAACTAAGGAAAACTATAACTAACTATATATTCTTCAACTCCATCAAAGACTCAAGAAGGATACAATATTTCCTAAGCAAACAAGAAATAAGCAACTTCCAAACTCTGGAAATGACAGAGACAACTCACTGCCTGGACAGTCACCCAAAGTTCTTTTGTACTGCTGGAGCATCCACCTTTGGCCTTCAGGCCCATAGTATCCAGAGACATTTCCATGAAGCAGGAAATTACAAAGGCAGTTCAGTCATTTTCTGCTGTGTCCTGCAGAATGTCTCGCAGACTCTTTCATGAATCAGGAACCCCGAAAGATCATCTCACCTTTAGGCAAGTTCAGCAGTCCTCTCTCTGCAGGTTCTTTGTGTCCAGTTTGTGCAACAGTCCAGGCAAGAGCAGTTTCTTGCCCAAATGGCTATCAAACTCCATAAGGATCCTCGTCAAAGCCCATCTTCCTCTTGAAGTAGATTGGTGCTGCCAGGAGCAGTGTCTCATTGTCATGAAAAGCCCTAAGTTATTAAAACACTTAAAATGCCATATTCTATAATCTTTGAAAGATATGAAGAACTCCTACCTAAAATATATCTATGTACATCTAGAAAATCTAACATGACTACAAACTTGACTATTATAGATGACTATCCATTAACAACCTATATACATTACATTTTTAAATGAACTATACAATCACAATACCTTAATCAATATCAGAAATACATATACATATAACAAAATTGATCTTAAAATACATACCAATGCAACTTATTCATATCTATATCATATTCCGCTTTAAATATAAAAGAACATTTATAAACAATATTTGGGAATATGGACATAGTTATTTCTCTCCAAACTGCTTCCTGCTGAATGGGGGTGCTGTTATTTAGGTCTTTCATGGTATAACCTGTGTGCTAGGTTCATCTCATTCAGCAGTCGAGTGAAGAAGTTTTTTGAGGGTGTTCACAGAAACCTTTCAGGAGGGCGTGGTCTATCATACCATACTGGGATAGAAGCAATCCACAGGGTTTCATTCTCTGTGAAAACAAAAGAAAAAACTCTTCCAAAGTATCATATCCTGAGATCCAAATTCTAAAGTCAAGGTATTTTCAAAATATCTATCTTGGATTATTTCAGCAGTATTTGTAAACAAATATCTTTTAGCATCTATTGCTCCTTCCTGAGAATTCAGACAATACAAAGAGAGAATAATAGCATACAGTATCAAAATTCTCTGTGTATTTTCCATCTTTGTGCAGGTTTGTTTTAACCTCTATTTTGTTTATCTTTACTTTTAACTTTTTGCTTTTTGAGACAGGTTCTCTCTATATCTTTGACCTGGAATAACTCTGTGGACCAGGCTGTTCTTGAACTCTCAGAGATCCTTCTGTCTCTGCCTCCCAGGCATTGGGATTAAAGGTGGGTGCAACCACACCTTGAAGTCAGAGAGTTCAACTCCTTGGTCAATCTACCTCTGCCTCCCAAGTGATAGGATTAAAGGTGTGTACCACCACACCCAACTACTCTCTTTCTTCCTTTTTTTTGTTTTTTACTTTAAGAACTTTAACTTTTAGTCTGCATATATTTTTAACACTGTAAATAATTTAGTTTTCTTTGTCTTTGAATCTCCCTTTACTGTATATCTCTTTTTCTGACCACATGAGTCTTTAATTTACCAAGCAATCTCAGTAGGACTAAAGCTGTGGCTTTGACGGCTGGATCCAGCCCATTCCTTAGCTTTCAAGCCTCATGGTGGAGATACTAGCTGCATCCATTTTTATTGCCACGGCTCTATGGTGTTTCAGTGTAACTGCCAGCAAGCATTCTGCTAATAGACCACACTCAAACAGACTGGACCATCTGCCTGAAAGAGTCAGAATTTCCCCTGGAAGGATGGCCCGGAAAGCAGGCAGTGGTTGTCTCTGACTCTGGATTCATCCATTTTCTCATTAATTTCATAATTTCTAGTCTGATTTTAATGCAGATACCTAATATTTATCTGTTTGATATATTGTATGTGGATATATGTACAAATGTGGGTGGGGATCCTGTAGAGGACGTAAAACTAGAAATGGAAAAGCTAATATGGAGGATGGGGTGATGAAAAAACACATGACATGAAACCTAAAAGAACACTGGTGTAGGTGGGCACAATGTAGAAGAAGGAGCTAAGAGAATGAAATAAAACTATTTTGAAAAGCCATAAGAAGAGCCAGGTTGGATGGTGAATGCCTGAACTCCAGTTCTAGAGAGGCAGAAGCCTTGTGACTTCAAGGACAGCTTCATCTTCAAAGTGATTTCCAGGACAGCCAGGACTACAGAGCAAATCTGTCAGGTGGGATTGGGTGGGGGACAATAATAAAATAAAATATAACTATTTGCATACTAATTTTAAAATAAAATTAAAAAATAAATAATTAGAATGAGTCATGAGCGGGAGAGGATAACATTTGACTAGAAATATTTTTGCTGTTTTAGCTTTGTCTTGCTTCTCTGAAACAGTGTCAGACTAAATAGCACAAACTGGCCTCAACTCACAATCTCCTTTCTCCAACATGCTGAAGTAACAGGGATGGAGGCTCATGTAGGCAGGTTTTGAACACTATATAGAAGTTAGTCAGACAATGACAAAAAGAAGCTAATGGTTGGGGAGAACATCAGGTATACAGAAAAAAGTAAAGAAGCTGTGTAAATCTAGAACTCTAATTTTAAGCCATGGTGCAGTCATTTTGTGTGAGATAACCCAGACCCTGAAAGACAATTATCACATGTACTCACTCATAAGTGGCTTTTAAACATAAAACAAAGAAAATCAACCCACACAAATCACAATCCTAGAGAACATAGACAACAATGAGGACCCTAAGAGAGACATGCATTGATCTAATTTTCTACTTTCCATGTAGATTAGACCAAATAATTACATGGAAACTGTATTCATTTAAACAGTCCCTGGCTCATTATATCTAGCCTCTCCAAGGCTAACTCTCACATCTTAATTAACCCATTTCTAATAATCTGCATATCACCACGTGACTGTAGCTTACTGGGATGAGTCTAACCTATGTCCGTCTCAGAGAGGAGAGCCATGGCATCTGCCTGACTCTGCTTTCTTTCCCAGCATTCTGTTCGGTCTACTCTGCCTATCTAAGCTGCTGTTTTATCAAAAGGTCAAGGCAGTCGCTTTATTTGATCAATGAAAGCAACACATAGAAAGAAGACCCTCCTACATCAATTATACTATTCTGATATTAAAATATTTATTATTTATAAATAAGAACATGAAGAGGAAAAAATTAATGAAACATTACATATAAATCCATTAATGCAACAAACAATATATATTTCAATATGATTTTAAAAAAATAGTTCACTGTGATTTAATCACATTATATTTCAGTACTGATAAAAATTATAAATATTCAATTATCATACTGGATATTAACAAATATCCCTGACCCACTTCTCTGGTAACATGTGAGGCATAACTTGATTTCCTGAGGAAAGACCTCCTCACATACCCCAACAGTCTGGATTCTATCTGTCTCTTTCTCTGAACACTCTCTAGACTTACAGTTATTGTAGTTATTAGAAACTAATTCACTGATCAAGTGGTTTATCTCTGATATGAGTGGTTTTCTGTCTTTTTGTTCTTATTGCAAGATCAACCGTGTGCTTTTCCACAAATCAAAAATGGAGAACTATTTAGAGAATACTGGATCAAACGCTACTTCACAACAGAAAGAAAAGAGCGGTACGACTATCATTGCAACCCAGGATTTGTGACTCCCTCGGGGGAATACTGGGACAAAATTCACTGCACTGCACAAGGGTGGGAGCCTGCAGTCCCATGCCGCAGTAAGTCAATGTCTGTATCAAATCATGTTTAATTCTGTCAAAGACTAGAACGAAAAGATCACAAATATAATAAAAGTTAAGTCTCTTCTGTTAAGAAAGAGAAGAGTTTGTGAGCAAAAAGACTAATTTCTGTCCTTTATGAGCTGCTCTTCATAAAATGTATGTGAAAAATAGGGATTATGAGAATACCTTTATTGCTTGCATATTTTATTTACAAAAATTAAAGATAATGCTACTTTTGAAACATTTGGTATTGTTTTCATTTTTGAATGTCACACATACTTATTTAACTATTGTAAAGTTAAACTTTAGTTTTATTTAAAAAAATAAATGAGTGTTGTTTGTTTTTAATTTAACATTTATGGTAAATTTATGGTCCTTAGAGGTATGTGGGATCCATTATATAGAGAATGGGGAAGTTTTACAACGGAGAGGAGACTACATACAGGACCAGTCTGTAAGAGTCCGGTGTTACTCTGGCTACAGTCTTCCAAATGATCAGGACACAGTAACATGCACAGAGAACGGCTGGTCTCCTCTACCCAAATGCATCCGTGTCAGTAAGTAACTGGCTCCGAGATCACAAGATGCTCTTGTGTCCCCAATCCATGCATATTAAATGTGTCAAAATGTTTCTTTTTGGGTGTGTATGCGTGAATACTAAGGAGTATTGGCAAGCATATAGCAATGTAAACACAACAATCAGCCATTAAAACAAAATACTGACTAAACTTTGGTTAATTTATAGTTTTATAGACTTTGAAAACATTTTATCATTGGAATAAAAATAGTTATAAAAATATAGTTTAAAATAAAACAAATATGATAATAGCTATACAGATTATTCATATATGATCTGTGACTTGCCATTTTAAAGAATTGATAATTGCCTCTGAATTTTTTGTGATTTGTAACTGGGAAGGAAACTCTGAGATATTGTGTATTGTCTAATTTTCAAGTTTTATATTACTCTGGCTAATATGTTTGTGTTGACAGTTACTTCATGGTCAATGTTCTTTAAGTGACTATGTGGTGTCATACTTTAGTTTCCAAATAAATGTCTATAAAATGATAAACATAATAGTGCAGATTTGAATTTATTTCTTCATCATTTGGGTTTTAAAATATAATTCTATGTCAATTTGCAATAAACAATTTTCAAGGACAGATTTTTTTAATCAATGCACTTGTAATTAGTTTGTTGCAATATTAAGATTCTAAAGATCAGTCTGAGTTGCACATATTCTTTACTTAATATAGATTTTCAACATCATTTGAATAACTTTGGTTAGATTTAAAGGACACTATATTGAATTTTCGTAACAATTTTGAAATAATTAGTTACATAATCATGCTGAGTATTCCTTTTTACAAATTAAATATATATTTAAAAGTTTAATCTGTTTTTGAATGTTTGTCAACTGCCTTCTATTGTACCACTTTGTTGATGAGAAACTTTTGTTAGCATTATTTTTTGAAACTGTACCTTATGTATTTAATCTCTAAAACAATTTATATTCAGTAATTTAAAATTTTATATGCTTAGTATTATTAGTGACCTGCTTGAAATTTCTACCAAGTTCTTATTTGATATCCTTTTCACCAAGCTGGTTTTGCTCATATTTTTAATTTTATAAATGTTTCCTAGTGTTTTTTAATAGTGCTGATCTATATGAAAACACTGATTTTTCATATTTCTGTGTCCTTTCATTTTATAAAAATCTGGTGACTTGATCGGGGGAGGGGGAGGGAAATGGGAGGCGGTTGCAGGGAGGAGGCAGAAATCCTTAATAAATAAATAAATTAAAAAAAATCCTATCCAAGTTAATTGTTTTAGCTTTATTTCTTATAGAAACTCAGAAATATCTTAAAACAACTTACAGTTTTCATGCAAACTTCACAGGATTTACCTGAGAAAAATCATTTCTATTCAGGAATAGTTCAAATATGTTTAGAGTTCAGGCCAGTGATATTGACAAATGAGTGTGCTTATATGAATACAACCCATCAAGTTAAACTAGTCTTAATCTAATGAAGAATTTCTCTTGTTCCCTTTCTCTTCAACTCTACCACCATAAGTAATAACATTTCTTTTTGTTACTATAGTGTTGTGTTCCTACTTCTTCATATCAATAGATTTATGTATCATGTTTTCAAACTTAAATTTTCAGTAGAATATCTGTTCCATTCTTCTATACTGTGGCTTGTATAATTAATGACTTTTACTGTTGAGAGATAACTTTACATAGATATATAATAATTTAGTTGTATACACCATTTTAAGGAAAAAATTCACTAATTTTTGAGCCATTTACAAAGATTTAAAGATATGTCATTGGATTAAAATTTATAATGTATTTCTTAGATAAATGTCTAAAACTGAAATTTATAAGTACTTTGGCATGTGCATGACTAAGTTTGTAAGAATCTGGCATGTGGATTTTCAGAATGTTTGGGACATTTTTATTCCATAATGTTAGGAATTTTTCCTAACGTGAGCTCTCTGCTGATGCAAAATCCCAATCAAGTCATATTAAAACAGGCCAAATGAAGAAATATCCAGGTTTAATGGGAGTTCTGCGCTGTTGCTTGGGTGGCTCTGAGGGGGAACCAGGAGGCTGTGAACAGGACCATCAGGGGAAAGGAAAAGGGATCATGTGTTCCTCTTTTGGGAGTTCATTTAAATACCCTGTGGGAGTGGTGTTGATTCCCCCAGAGAAGGATCAGGACCTGGCATCCTGGGATTTGGAGTCCAGATCAGTACAACTTTCAGGCCTGGGGTCTGTGATAGATGCCAGGGTCTTGGGTCTATGATCCCAACTTAACAAATAACAACAAGCTTTAGTTGACTGTTTCCTTTGAAGTATCAGGAGACTGAGATTTCATAACTTCAGCACATCAGGCTAGGATCATATTATTGCCCTTTAATTTTATCTTCCTACTTTCTCTGATAGCTAAGAATTTCAAGCATGTCTTTAACTGTCTTTTAGTCATTTTAGATTCATTTGGTGAGAATTCTCTGTTTAGGGCTGTACCCCATTTTTTAAATTGTTTTTATTGAGCTCTAAATTTTTCTCTGCTCTTTACCCTACCTCTCCCCCCCCCCCGCTTCAAGCCTCTCCCAAAACCCCCATGCTCCCAATTTACTCAGGAGATCTTGTCTTTTTTTACTTCCCATGTAGATTAAATCTATGTATGTCTCCCTCTTAGGGTCCTCATTGTTATCTAGGTTCTCTGGTATTATGATTTCTGGGATGGTTTCATTGTTTTATGTTTAAAAACCACTTACGAGTGAGTACATGTGATATAGGTCTTTCTGTGTTTGGGTTACCTCACTCAAAATGATATTTTCTAGCTCTATCTGTTTGCCTGCAAAATTCAAAATGTTATTTTTTTCTGCTGTGTAGTACTCCATTGTGTAAATGTACCACATTTTCTTTATCCATTCTTTGGTCGAAGAGCATTTAGATTTTTTTCCAGTTTCTGGTTATAATAAACAATGCTGCTATGAACATAGTTGACCACATGTCCTGTTGGCACGATTGAGCATATTTTGGATATATACCCAAAATTGGTATTGCTGTGTCTTGAGGAAGGTTGTTCCCTAATTTTCTAAGAAATTACCACACTGACATACAAATTGGCTAAACCAACTTGCATTCCCACCAGCAATGCAGGAGTGTTCCCTTTACCCTACAACTTCTCCAGCATAAGTTATCATCAGAGTTTTTGATCTTGGCCATTCTTACAGGTGTAAGATGAAACCTCAGAGTTGTTTTGTTTTGCATTTCTCTGATAACTAAGGATATTGAGCATTTCCTTAAGGGTCTTTCAATCATTTTAGATTCTTCTGTTGAGAATTCTCTGTTTAGGTCTGTACTCCATTTTTTATGGGATTGTTTGTTCTTTTGATAACCAATTTCTTGAGTTCTTTGTATATTTTGGAGATCAGACCTCTCTGTCTGATGTGGGCTCAGTGAATATCTATTTCCCATTCTGTAGGCTGTTGTTTCGTCTTGTTGACTGTGCTCTTTGCTTTACAGAAGCGTTGAAGTTTCAAGACATCCCATTTATTAATTGTTTCTCAATGTATGTGCTGCTGGGGTGGTTTCCTGTCCCAATGCACTCAAGTGTACTTCTATAAGCTTCAGTGTGGCTGGCTTTATGTTGAGGTCTTTGATCCATTTCAACCTGAGTTTTGTGCATGGTGATAGACGTACTCGATTTTTTATTGGATTATTTGTTCTTTTGATGACCAGTTTTTTGAGTTATTTGTATATTTTGGAGATCAGTCCTCTATTTGATGTAAGGTTGGTGAAGATCTTTTCCCATTATTAAGGCTACTGTTTTGTCTTGTTGACCATGTCATTTGCTTTACAAAAGCTTTCCAGTTTCAGTAGGTCCCATTTATTAATTGTTGCTCTCTCTTTTTGCCACTGGGGTTTTAATTAAGAAGTGTTCTCCAATGCCAATGCATTCAAGTGTACTTCCCACTTTCTCTTCTGTGAGGTTCAGTGTTGTTGGCTTTATGTTGAGCTCTTTGATCCATTTGGACTTGTGTTTTGGTCATGGTGATAGATATGAATCCATTTTCATTCTTCTACATGTTGAATCTAGTTATGCCAGCAGCATTTGTTAAATATGCTTTATTTTTTCCACATTATATTTTTTGCTTCTTCATCAAATATCAGGTATTTGTAGGTGTGGAAATTAATATCTGATCTTTGATTCAGTTCCATCAGTCCTTTTGCCTCTTTTTTTTTTTTTGGTTTTTGGTTTTTTGAGGCAGGGTTTCTCTGTGGTTTTGGAGCCTGTCCTGGAACTAGCTCTTGTAGACCAGGCTGGTCTCAAACTCACAGAGATCCGCCTGCCTCTGCCTCCCAAGTGCTGGGATTAAAGGTATGCGCCACCACCACCCGGCCCTTCTGCCTCTTTTTATGCCAATACTAGTCTACTTTCAGTACTATAACTCTGAATTAGAGTTTGAAGTCAGGGGGTGTGATGCCTCCTGAAGTTTCATTATTGTACAGGTTTGTCTTGACTATCCTGAATTTTTTTGCTTTTCCATATAAAGTCGAGTACTGTTATTTCAAGGTCTGGAGGAATTTTGCTGGGCATTTCATGGAATCTGTGGATTGCTTTTGGTAATATTGCCATTTTTATTATGTTAATTCTACTTACCCGAGAGCATAGAAGATCTTTCCTTATTCTGGTGTCTTTAATTTCTTTCTTCAAAGATTTAAAGTTTTTGTCATACATGTCTTCCACTTGTTTGCTTAGAGTTACTCTGCGATATTTTATGCTATTTGTGGCTATTGTGAAGGGTGATATTTCTCTCATTTTTTTCTCAGCCCATTTCTTTCTCATCTGCGTAAAGGAGGATTCCTGATTTTTTTTTAATTTATCTTGTATCCTGCTACATGACTAGAGGCCCCACACTACGAGTTGTAGACATCCCTTGGTAGAATTTTTGGGGCCACTTAAGTAAACTATCATATTATCAGCAAACAGTAAGAGTTTGAATTCTTTTTTTTCCAATTTGTATCCCCTTGATCTTTTTTTGTTTTCTTACTTCTCTAGCTATAATCTCAAGAGCTATATTGCATAGATATGGAGAGAGTAGACAACCTTGTCTTGTTCCTGATTTCAGTAGGATCACTGTTGATGGAGGAAGGTCATTGGTTGAATTAAAAGAAACTGCTTGGCTCTCATTGGTTAGGAGATAGGTGGGAGGAGTAAACAGAACAAAACACTGGGAGGAAGAGGAAGTGAGGGCAGACTCCACAGCTCTCCTCTCTGGAGCAGATGCCTCAGAGAGATGCCATGCCCTGCTCCAGGGCAGACACACGCGATGAAGCTCCGACCTAGAATCTTCCCGGTAAGACCGGTGCTCACAGATTGTTAGAGATGGGTTGATCGGTATATCAGAATTAGCCAGTAAGGGCCAGAGCTAAAAGGCCAAGCAGTGATTAAATGAATACAGTGTCTGTGTAATTATTTCGGGTAAAGCTAGCCGGACAGGCGGCTGGGGTTTTGGGGACGCAGCCCCGCCGCAGCTCCATATTACTACACACTGTGAGTTTCTCTCCATTTAGTTTGATATTGGCTGTTTACTTGCTGTATATTGTCTTTATTATGTTTAGCTATGTTCCTTATAACCCTGCTCTCTCCAAGACCTTTATCATTAAGGGATATTGTATTTTATCAAAGGTTTTTTCAGCATCTAATGAGATGATCATATGCCTTTTATTTTTCAGTTTGCTTATATAGTGAATTATATTAACGGATTTCTGTATGTTGAACCACCCCTACATCGCTAGGATGAAGCTGACTTGATTATGGAGGATGGTTTTTCTGATGTGTTCTTGGGTTCAATTTGCCAATATCTTATTGAGTATTTCTGTATCAATATTCATGAGTGAGATTTGTCTGTAATTTTCTTTCTTTGTGTGGTTTCTTTGTGTGGTTTGGGTGTCAGGTTAATGATAGCCTAATAAAAAGAGTTTGACAATATTTCTTCTGTTTCTATTGTGTGGAATAAGTTGAGAAGTATTGGTATTGGTATTATTTCTTCCTTGAAAATCTTGTAGAATTCTGTACTGAAACAATCTGGTCCTGAGCTCTCTTTGGTTAGGAGACTTTTGATGATTGCTTCTATTTCTTTAGCATTTGTAGATCTATTTAAGTTGCTTATCTAGTCTTGATTTAAATTTACTAATGGATATTTATCAAGAAAGTGGTCCATTTTTTTAAGTTTCCCAGTTTTGTGGAATACAGTTTTTTGAAATATGACCAAATGTTTCTCTTGTTTTTCTCTGTCTCTGTTTTATGGCCCCCTTTTCATTTCTGGTTTTTTGATTTTCTGATCCATTTTCTGATCCATTACTTTGGATATTTTCTCTCTGCCTTTTGGTCAGTTAGGATGCACATTTGTCTATTTTGTTGATTTTCTCAAAGAACCAACTCCTTGTCTAATTGATTCCTTGTATTGTTTTGTTTGTTTCTCTTTTGTTGTTTCAGCTATCAATTTGATTATGTCCTAACACCAATTCTCCTGGGTGAGTTTTCTTCTTTTTCCGCTAGAGTTGTCAAATGTTCTGTTAATTCACTAGTGTGGGATTTCTTTAGCTTTTTTATGTAGGCAGTTAGTGCTATAAACTTTCCTCTTAACACTGCTTTCGTTGTGTCACATAAATTTAAGTATGTTGTGTGGTCATTTTCATTGAATTTTAGGAATTCATTAATTTTTTCCTCTGTTTCTTCTTTGACCCATTGATGCTTCAGGTGAGCATTGTTTAATTTCCATGTGTTTGTGAGGTTCTGGAGTTAGGGTTGCTGTCAAATTTTAATTTTAAGCCATGGTGCTTAAGATACATAGGATTATTCCAATATTTTTGTAGCTGTTGAGGTTTGTTTGTTACCTAGTATTTGGCCAATGTTTGATAAGGCCCCATGAGGTGCTAAGAAGAAAGTATGTTCTTTTATGTTTGGGTGGAAAGTTCTATAGATGTCTTTTAAGTTTATTTCAATCATAACATCTGTTAGTTCCCTTATTCTTCTGTTAATTTTCTGTCTGACAGACCTGTCAATGGTGAAAGTAGAGTTTTGAAGTCTCCCACTATTAGTGTGTGGGGTTTAATGTACAGTTTATAATTTAGTAGTGTTTCTATGGTTCCCTTGTATTCAGGGCATAGATGTTCAGTATTGAGATTTCCTCTTGTTGGATTTTTCCAGTGAATAATATGAAATGTCCTTCTTTGTCTCCTTTGATTGATTTTAGTTTGAAGTCTATTTTCTTAGATATAAGGATAGCTACACCTGCTTGTTTCATAGATCCAACTGATTGGAATTTTTTTCCATCTCTTTACTCTTAGGTGATGTCTATCTTTGTGTTTGAGGTGTGTTTCTTATATGCAGTAGAAAGATGGATTTTGTTTTCATATCCAATATGTTAGCCTGTGCCTTTTTATGACCGAGTTGAGTTTATGTGTAGTAAAGGATATTAATGACCAGTGATTGCTATCTCCTGTTGTCTTTGTTTTCATTCTTTGTGATGTTATTTGGTCTGTTTTCTCTTCTTTTGGATTTGTTGCTGTGAGATCATCTAATTTCTGTGTTTTTTTTTATGTAAACCAGCTTCCTTGTGTTGGAGTTTCCTTCTAGTTCTTTATGTAGGGCTGCCTTTGTGGCTAGGTATTGGTTCTGTCGTGGAATATCTTATTTTTACCTTCTATGGTGATTGAAAGTTTTTTCTGGGTATAGTACTCTGTCATCCGTGGTCTCTTAATGTCTGCATAATGCTTGACCAGGACCTTCTGGCTTTCATTGTTTCCATTGAGAAGTCAGGTGTAATTCTGATATGTTACTTGGCATTTTTTCATTGGAAGTTCTTAATATTCTTTCTTTATTATGTATGTTATTGTTTTCATTATTATGTAGCACGGGGACTTTTTTTTAATCCAGTATATTTGATGTTCTTTAAACTATATAGGCATATCCTTCCTTAGGTTGGGAAAGTTCTCTTCTGTGATTTTTTAAAATGTATTTTCTATGCTTTTGAGTTGGACTTCTCCTTCTTTTACACCTATTATTCTTAGCTTTGACCTTTTAATGATGTTCCATATTCCTGGATATTTTGTGTTAAGCTTTTGTTAGATTTAATATTTTCTTTGACTGATGAGTCTATTTCGTCTATTGAATCTTCAGACCTGAGATTCTTTCTTCCATATTTTGTATTCTGCTATTTATACTTGTATTTGTGGTTCCTAATGCTTGAATGTACATATATTTAGGCCTGGTCACTATAGATTGAATAACTTATTGGGTAAAACCATTCCAAGAGAAGACTGATTTTTTGTCTGTCAGCAAACATTAATTACATATAGCTCTTAGTGTAGGGATTGAGATGTTGAAAATTTATCCATGTGCATTGGCATGTCTACTTCTATTGTACTAAACAACTTGTTTTCTAAGATTTTGTGAGTGAAAGTTCCCTGTCATAATTAAAAAGACACTATCTCATCGCAGACATCCTGGTTTTCACAATCTTTCTGTTTCTTCTTCTATAATGTACTTAGTTTGTACATGTTTTTCATATTGAAGCAGCTATATTCACATTAAATGTTTTTCTTGAGTTACGTATGTAGTCTATGGCTTTTAAATTCCATTAATTTTTAACTTATCAGGTTGATTGACATGGATGTCTATAATATTCCAATTGGTCTTTTAAAATAGGTAAAAATAAATACGATTTAATTCCCATCATTGCTGATATTAGTAATTTGTTCTGTCTTTACTCATCTCTGCTAAATTTTTTAAATGCTACTAACTTGAGGATCTTTTTAGAGTATCAATATGTAAAGATTATTTTATATACAAATATGTTTGCATATTACAAAATTTATTCTTTTAGGCATGAGGTTACTAACACATTTTAAATTTTTGTCACTGGACTCTGTAGCAACTATGTAGATAAACTTTCCAAGATTTTTACCCAACCCCAGGAACCCTATTGGGTAAATTAACCTAAGAGAGTCAATTATTTTTAGGTTTAAAGAAACTACAAGTAAAAAAAAATGTTCAGAGTTCTGAATTTCTGTAGAACTGTGAATACAATTGGACAAAAAATTTAACATCCTTTTTTAGATAAAATTATGAGTGGTTTAAATCTTGCTATGTTAGGAAAAAATTTGAGCAAGGTATTGTGTGTCTTTAAACCTGTTATTTGTTTTCCTTTGTTCAGTAATGTGAATAATTTTGATTATTTCAAATCTTCAAGTACAAGTGACTAATGGGTATTTTTAATATATTTTTTGTATTGTAAACCCTTAAGTTACTGAGAAGGCACTCAACTTTTTCTTACTTTTTTCCCTTTTAGAAACATGTTCAGGGTCAGATATAGAAATTGAGAATGGATTTCTTTCTGAATATGCTAGCACATATGATCTAAACAGAAAAACACAGTATAGGTGTAAACAGGGATTTGTAACATCGAATGGAGAGACATCAGGGACAATTACCTGCCTCCAAAATGGATGGTCAGCTCAACCCTCATGCATCAGTGAGTACTCCATTATATTGCTGTCATTATACAGGTGATGAATCAGGGTTTAACTTTATTCTCCTGTGAGGTGGCTGATCTTGCTTCATGATGAGTCTCAAACTTCAAGGAAAAGATTTCACTATTTGTTTTTATTTTTGGACTCATTTTTATATTGTAGAGTATCAGCTCATTTTCCTTTCAATGGTTTAAAATACCTTATAGTTTTAAATATAGTAAAGGATTTTTGACCAGCTGCCTTTTAAAAGGTCTGCCTTACATATCAAATCCATTGTTCCTAGATATAAATGTAAAGTTTTATGTAAAGATATGTCCATGTTTTAAATCTCAGAATGTATGATAACCTTATAATGTATATTTGACACTATCAGTTAAGGTCCATTTCAGAAAGTCTCCCTCTTAAAAATTCTTCCCAAATATCTTGATATTGGAAAGAAAGAAATGTTTCCAAGTAGGACCAATTTTGATTTGTTAGGACTACAGTTAATGAAAGTTTTCTAAGAATGATTAGTTCTGCTTGTCTAACTTATGAGAAATTTAACCAGTGCTATTTTCAAGAACTATTCAACGTAACTTAAATGATAATGTGATTTAAGATACTTGCTGCTTTCTTAATTTCTATTCTTTATTTACTGTACTTTTACAGCACTTATTTAAAGAAAAAGCAATTAAAATTTTTCCCATGTAATATTCATGTATATTAAATTGTAATTAACAAGACTTTTTGGATTTTCTTACTGTAAAATAATATAAAAAAAACTTTGGTATGATACAGTATATGCCTGTTTCAAATTTAACTAATCTACTTTTATGAATTTTGTGTTCCTATAAACTACTAAATATAGGACTTTAATTCGCAAAATGTTACTGCACTTCCCTAAAACTAAATACATCTACACTTGTCCATTTATTTGCAGTGTATGATAAATATAGGGAAAAATGAGCTGAGAAACGATTTTTAAAATAAAATTTTATGAAACTTAACTGAGGAGATAAATGCTAATAGGGATGTACTTCTCATTCAATAACTGTTTCAGGAAAATGATTTCTTGTTGGTCTTCTAAGGGAGTTTTTATACAATATTGAATTGCTTTTACACATTAACCTGGGACTAATTTTGCTCTCATGGCAACTTCTCAGTTTGCCCATTGACACTGACAAATGAAATCTTTCATTTTCTTTTGCATTAGAGTCTTGTGATAGGCCTGTATTTGAGAATGCTGTGACTAAAGACAATAGCACATGGTTTAAACTCAATGACAAATTAGACTATGAATGCCATGCTGGATATGAGAACAGACATAAAGATACCAAAGGCTCCATAATATGTAATTATGATGGATGGTCTGATAGACCCTCATGTTATGGTAAGTACTTTTTCCTCTGATTTTTTATTTACAAAACAAAAATATTTATGTATTACTTAAAAAGGGGAACTTTCTAGAATCTTTCTTTTGATTTAATGTAAACTGAGAGAAAGGACATTTTTTCAAGACTAAATATGATCATATTTGATTTTATTATTTCATTACATTCATTTATTTATCCTGTATATGCACAGTGAGTGCATGTGCATATCTATGGAGGTGTGCATACCACGTTACACATGAAGATGTCAGAGAACTTGTTTGTCAGCTTTTTTCTCATGTGAATCCTAGGGAGTGAACTCCTGTCACCATGTTTGGAGGCATACTCTTAGTTATTAAAACTAGGTCTCCATTGATGTTGGAGGGTCTTCTGTCTATGTCTTACTTTCATTGGTTAATAAAGAAACTACCTTGGCCTTTTGATAGAACAATAGCTTAGATAGGTGGAATAGACAGAACAGGAAGAAAGTAGAGTCAGGCAGATGCCATTAAGCTCTGGCCAGAGATTAACGTAGTTTAGAATCTTTCCCGGTAATGCACCACCTCATGGTGCTATGCAGTTTATTAGAAATGGGTTAACCAAGATGTGAGAATTAGCCAATAAAAGGCTAGAACTAATGGACCAGGCAGTGTTTAAATGAATACAGTTTTCATGTAATTATATTGAATAAAGCTAGCTGACTACAAGGAGCCAGGTCTTGGGAAGCGGCCCGCTGATCCTTTTACACTCCATTATAAAAATTATGATTTGAGGTATGAAACAATGTCATATAAATTTAAAGAGTGGAAAGTAAAGAGTGGACGATTTGGAAGAGAAAAAAATTGAAAGTGAAAGAAAAAGGAATTGATTCAGGACAAAGGACCACCTCTGGATAGAAAGGAGACAGACAGGCACATAGGAAAATGGTGGTTTATAAAAATACAAGGGTACCCCATGTTAGGATTGTAGTGTCTGAGAATACACTGAAAGAAGAACCCAGACTCAAATAGTACACAAGAACAAAGAGCATTTGTGGATATTTCAACATGCATGTGGTGTCCTTCACCTATACAAGATGGTGATGATCCTGAATGGAGTGTGCTGGCTCCTTTTAAACACAGATAGAGGAATTTAAGTGATGGTTTAATCATCTCAAACATAATTGGTTTGGTTAAGCAAGCAGCAGTTAAAGTAGTGTATTTTGAAATGATTGAGATTATATCTTTGGACATACTTGGGTAAGTTTCAAGAGAGTTGCAGGAACTGTCCTTGAGACATTATGGTGTTGACTCAGGCCTGTGATCTCTTCCTTATCCCTAAATATGTTGAAAAATGGTCCTTTTTTGGAGAGACAATTTGCCCCTCTCAAAGAACTAAAAATCTAATTAAGTTGTACAAGTGGGAAAGTTTAAACCCTTCAGGATTAGGTGTTCAATTTGATTTAGGCTTGTTAATTATGTGAGTGAAAAAATACTCAATAAGATACTGGCAAATCAAATCCAAGAACATGTCAGAACCATTATCTACCATGATCAAGTCAGCTTCATTCCAGAGATGCAGGCATGGTTCAATATATGAAAATCCGTCAGAGTAATCCACCATATAAACAAAGTGAAAAATATAAAATGCCTGATGATTTCATTAGATGCCAAAAAAGCTTTCAGCAAAATACAACATCCCTTCATGGTAAAAGTCTTGCAGAGAGCAGGGATACAAGAAACATACCTAAACATAATAAAGGTTATAGATACAGCAAGCCAAGAGCTAACATCAAACTAAATGGAGAGAAATTCCCAGCGATCCTACCAAAATCAGGAACAAGAAAAGGTTGGCCACTTTCTCTATATCTCTTCAATATAGTTCTTGAGCTAGAGCAATAAGACACCAGAAGGAGATCAAGGGAATACAAATTGGAAAAGAAGAAGTCAAACTCTCACTATTAGCTGATGATATGATAGTTTACATAAGTGACTCCAAAAATTCTACCAAAAAACTTCTACAACTCATAAACATGTTCAGTCATGTAGCAGGACACAAGATTAACTCAAAAAAAAATCAGTAGCCCTCCCGTACACAGATGCTAAATGGGCTGTGAAAAAATCAGAGAAACATCACCCTTCACAATAGCCATAAGTAGCTTAAAATATCTTGGAGTAACTCTAACTAAACACGTGGAAGACTTGTAATACAAGAAATTTAAATCTTTGAAGAAAAAAATTGAAGAAGACACCAAAAGTGGAGAGATATCCCATGCTCTTGGGTAGGTAGAGTTAACATAGTAAAAATGGCAATCTTACTGAAAGCAATCTACAGATTCAATGCAATGCCCAGCAAAATCCCAGCAAAATTCTTCACAGAACTTGTAACAATGGTACTCAACTTCATATGAAAAAGTAAAAAACCCAGGATAGCGAAAACAATCCTGTACAATAAAAGAACTTCTGGAGGCATCACAATCCCTGACTTCAAAGTCTGCTACAAAGCTGCAGTAATGAAAACTGCCTGGTATTGGCATAAAAACAGACAGGAAGACTAATGAACTAAATAGAAAACCTGGATATAAATTCACACACTTTTGAAAATATGATTTTTGATAAAGAATCAAAACATATCAAGTGGAAAAAAGAAAGCATTTTTAGCAAATGTTTCTGGCATAACTAAATATCAACATGTAGAAGAATGAAAATAGATCCATATCTATTACCATGCATAAAGACCTCAACATAAAGTCAGCAACACTGAACCTTATATAAGAGAAAGTGGGAAGTACACTAGAATGCATTGGGACAGCAGACCACTTCGTAAATATAACCTCAGTAGCACAGATACTGAGAGAAACAATTAATAAATGGGACTTCCTGAAACTGAAAAGCTTCTGTAAAGCAAAGGACATGGTCAACAAGACAAAACTACAGCCTACAGAATGGGAAAATAAGATCTTCACTAATGCCACTTCAGACAGAGGTCTTGTATGCAAATATACAAAGAACTCAAGAAATTGGTCATCAAAAGAACAAATAATCCAATAAAAAAAATGGAGTTCAGACCTAAACAGAAAACTCTCAACAGAGGAATCTAAAATGGCTGAAAGATACTCAACAAAATGTTCAAGCATATCCACTGACAATCATGATAAAGCTGTCTGTTGTGTGGCTAATATATAAACACTTACTGATAAGGATAATCGCTAACTTAAAATGTGTTATCAATGTGTGTAAATATAGACATGATGGCTTAGAGTACAAAAATATCTCTCTCATTTTTGTCTGTTGTTCTGATAATTTTCCAACAAAAGCATTTCCTCACATTGCATAGAGAATGTCTAAATTGTATGAAACCAGAGTTTGATTAATTCAACAGCATATATTTAAAAATTAAAATACATTAATCAGATGCTTCTTGATTAATCAGTGCCAATATTTTTTATAAATGGATAACTGTACGTTAAAAAATATTGAGAGTGTGAAAATCACTATAATTAACAAAACTTAATTGCTACCTGTTTTCATGCAATTTCAAGGCATCAGGTTTATCAAACACTGTACCACCTTCAATATGCTTTCAATGCTATTTGAGCAGACATGTTACAACTGTGAAATGTGAATTTAGTGTATATAATACTGATTTAATAAAATGTTATAGAAAGTGATATGATGAATACATTCTTGTAAGATTTTTCTTTAACTAGATTTTTAGACTGCAAAATGGACATTTTCATTTATATGTACACAATATTCCACAGTAGGTCAAGTGAGATCATGTGATCAACCTCCTGAGCTCTTCAATGGGGAATTCAAATGGAACAAAGAAAGAACAATACAGCCATGGTGAAGTGGTAGAATATGATTGCAAGCCTAGATTTCTACTGAAGGGACCCAATAAAATCCAGTGCATGGATGGAAATTGGACAACCTTGCCAACATGTGTTGGTAATAAAAATGCTACTACTTAGACACTGTTTTGTTTCTCATGTGATATCTTAATCACAACATTTGTGAAACATCTATCTACAGAGGAGTAGAGAACATGTTCAGACATTCCTCAACTTGAGCATGGCTTTGTCCAGTTTTCTGTCCCTCCCTACTACCATGGAGTTTCAGTGGAGTTCACCTGCAATGAAACATTTACGATGATTGGACGTGGGTCAGTTTCATGCATTAATGGAAATTAGACCCAGCTTCCTAAGTGTGTTGGTTAAGTTATGTGCCTCAAATTGATACTTCGTAAAATGTAATATTTTTGCAGTAATAGTTCCACATATATTTTTAGTTAGAAACCTTCTTAGAACAATCTAGTCCTAAATAATATGTATCCAAACTTTTATTGTCTATAATTTAATGTGTGTATACAGTTGAATGGAAATTATTAATATAATACACAAATTGTTGTTTAACTTAAGTTAAAACTAGTTGTTAGGTTTAAATTTTCATCTGAATAAAATGTGAAAATAATATGTTAGAAAATATGACATTACAAAATAGCATTGATGTGGGTGGGGATTCTGTAGAGGACATAAAACTAGAAATGGAAAAGCTAATGTGGAGGATGGGGTGATGAAAAAAACACATGACATGAAACCTAAAAGAACACGGGTGTAGATGGGTACAATGTAGAAGAAGGAGCTGAGAGAATGAAATAAAACTATTTTGAAAAGCCATAAGAAGAGCCAGGTTGGATGGTGAATGCCTGAACTCCAGTACTAGAGAGGCAGAAGCCTTGTGACTTCAAGGACAGCTTCATCTTCAAAGTGATTTCCAGGACAACCAGGACTACAGAGAAAATCTCTGTCAGGTGGGATTGGGTGGGAGACAATAATAAAATAAAATATAACTATTTGCATACTAATTTTAAAATAAAATTAAAAAATAAATAATTAGAATGAGTCATGAGCGGGAGAGGATAACATTTGACTAGAAATATTTTTGCTGTTTTAGCTTTGTCTTGCTTCTCTGAAACAGTGTCAGACTAAATAGCACGAACTGGCCTCAACTCACAAACTACTTTCTCCAACATGCTGAAGTCACAGGCATGGTGGCTCATGTAGGCAGGTTTTGAACACTATATAGAAGTTAGTCAGACAATGACAAAAAGAAGCTAATGGTTGGGGAGAACATCAGGTATACAGAAAGAAATAAAGAAGCTGTGTAAATCTAGAACTCTAATTTTAAGCCATGGTGCAGTCATTTTGTGTGAGATAACCCAGACCCTGAAAGACAATTATCACATGTACTCACTCATAAGTGGCTTTTAAACATAAAACAAAGAAAATCAACCCACACAAATCACAATCCTAGAGAACATAGACAACAATGAGGACCCTAAGAGAGACATGCATTGATCTAATTTTCTACTTTCCATGTAGATTAGACCAAATAATTACATGGAAACTGTATCCATTTAAACACTCCCTAGCCCATTATATCTAGCCTCTCCAAGGCTAACTCTCACATCTTAATTAACCCATTTCTAATAATCTGCATATCACCACGTGACTGTAGCTTACTGGGATGAGTCTAACCTATGTCCGTCTCAGAGAGGAGAGCCATGGCATCTGCCTGACTCTGCTTTCTTTCCCAGCATTCTGTTCGGTCTACTCTGCCTATCTAAGCTGCTGTTTTATCAAAAGGCCAAGGCAGTCGCTTTATTTGATCAATGAAAGCAACACATAGAAAGAAGACCCTCCTACATCAATTATACTATTCTGATATTAAAATATTTATTATTTATAAATAAGAACATGAAGAGGAAAAAATTAATGAAACATTACATATAAATTCATTAATGCAACAAACAATTTATATTTCAATATGAATTTACAAAAATAGTTCACTGTGATTTAATCACATTATATTTCAGTACTGATAAAAATTATAAATATTCAATTGTCATACTGGATATTAACAAATATCCCTGACCCACTTCTCTGGTAACATGTGAGGCATAACTTGATTTCCTGAGGAAAGACCTCCTCACATACCTCAGCAGTCTGGATTCTATCTGTCTCCTTCTCTGAACACTCTCTAGCCTTCAGTTATTGTAGTTATTAGAAACTAATTCACTGATTGAGTGGTTTATCTCTGATATGAGTGCTTTTTTATCTTTTTGTTTTTATTACAAGATCAACCTTGTGCTTTTCCACAAATCAAAAATGGAGAACTATATAGAGAACACTGGATCAAACTCTACTTCACAACAGAAAGAAAAGAGCGGTACGACTACCATTGCAACGAAGGATTTGTGACTCCCTCAGGGGAATACTGGGACAGAATTCACTGCACTGCACGAGGGTGGGAGCCTGCAGTCCCATGCCGCAGTAAGTCAATGTCTGTATCAAATCATGTTTAATTCTGTCAAAGACTAGAAAGAAAAGATCACAAATATAATAACAGTTAAGTCTCTTCTGTTAAGAAAGAGAAGAGTTTGTGAGCAAAAAGACTAGTTTCTGTCCTTTATGAGCTGCTCTTCATAAAATGTATGTGAAAAATAGGGATTATGAGAATACCTTTATTGCTTGCATATTTTATTTACAAAAATTAAAGATAATGCTACTTTTGAAACATTTGGTATTGTTTTCATTTTTGAATGTCACACATACTTATTTAACTATTGTAAAGTTAAACTTTAGTTTTATTTAATAAAATAAATGAGTGTTGTTTGTTTTTAATTTAATATTTATGGTAAATTTATGGTCCTTAGAGGTATGTGGGATCCATTATATAGAGAATGGGGAAGTTTTACAACGGAGAGGAGACTACATACAGGACCAGTCTGTAAGAGTCCGGTGTCACTCTGGCTACAGTCTCCCAAATGATCAGGACACAGTTACATGTACAGAGAACGGCTGGTCTCCTCAACCCAAATGCATCCGTGTCAGTAAGTAACTGGCTCATAGATCACAAGATGCTCTTGTGTCCCCAATCCTTGCATATTAAATGTGTCAAAATGTTTCTTTTTGGGTGTGTATGCGTGAATACTAAGGAGTATTGGCAAGCATATAGCAATGTAAACACAACAATCAGCCATTAAAACAAAATACTGACTAAACTTTGGTTAATTTATAGTTTTATAGACTTTGAAAACATTTTATCATTGGAATCAAAATAGTTATAAAAATACAGTTTAAAATAAAACAAATATGATAATAGCTATACAGATTATTCATATATGATCTGTGACTTGCCATTTTAAAGAATTGATAACTGCCTCTGAATCTTTTGTGATTTGTAACTGGGAAGGAAACTCTGAGATATTGTGTATTGTCTAATTTTCAAGTTTTATATTACTCTGGCTAATATGTTTGTGTTGACAGTTACTTCATGGTCAATGTTATTTAAGTGACTGTGTGGTGTCATACTTTAGTTTCCAAATAAATGTCTATAAAATGATAAACATAATAGTGCAGATTTGAATTTATTTCTTTATCATTTGGGTTTTAAAATATAATTCTATGTCAATTTGCAATAAACAATTTTCAAGGACAGATTTTTTAATCAATGGACTTGTAATTAGTTTGTTGCAATATTAAGATTCTAAAGATCAGTCTGAGTTGCACATATTCTTTACTTAATATAGATTTTCAACATCATTTGAATAACTTTGGTTAGATTTAAAGGACACTATATTGAATTTTCGTAACAATTTTGAAATAATTAGTTACATAATCATGCTGAGTATTCCTTTTTACAAATTAAATATATATTTAAAAGTTTAATCTGTTTTTGAATGTTTGTCAACTGCCTTCTATTGTACCACTTTGTTGATGAGAAACTTTTGTTAGCATTATCTTTTGAAACTGTACATTATGGATTTAATCTCTAAAAAATTTTATATTCAGTAATTTAAAATTTTATATGCTTAATATTATTAGTGACCTACTTGAAATTTCTACCAAGTTCTTATTTGATATCCTTTTCACCAAGCTGGTTTTGCTCATATTTTTAATTTTATAAATGTTTCCTAGTATTTTTTAATAGTGCTGATCTATATGAAAACACTGATTTTTCATATTTCTGTGTCCTTTCATTTTATAAAAATCCGGTGACTTGATCGGGGGAGGGGGAGGGAAATGGGAGGCGGTTGCAGGGAGGAGGGAGAAATCCTTAATAAATAAATAAATTAAAAAAAAATCCTATCCAAGTAAATTGTTTTAGCTTTATTTCTTATAGAAACTCAGAAATATCTTAAAACAACTTATAGTTTTCATGCAAACTTTCACAGGATTTACCTGAGAAAAATCATTTCTATTCAGGAATAGTTCAAAGATGTTTAGAGTTCAGGCCAGTGATATTGACAAATGAGTGTGCTTATATGAATACAACCCATCAAGTTAAACTAGTCTTAATCTAATGAAGAATTTCTCTTGTTCCCTTTCTCTTCAACTCTACCACCATAAGTAATAACATTTCTTTTTGTTACTATAGTGTTGTGTTCCTACTTCTTCATATCAATAGATTTATGTATCATGTTTTCAAACTTAAATTTTCAGTAGAATATCTGTTCCATTCTTCTATACTGTGGCTTGTATAGTTAATGACTTTTACTGTTGAGAGATAACTTTACATAGATATATAATAATTTAGTTGTATACACCATTTTAAGGAAAAAATTCACTAATTTTTGAGCCATTTACAAAGATTTAAAGATATGTCATTGGATTAAAATTTATAATGTATTTCTTAGATAAATGTCTAAAACTGAAATTTATAAGTACTTTGGCATGTGCATGACTAAGTTTGTAAGAATCTGGCATGTGGATTTTCAGAATGTTTGGGACATTTTTATTCCATAATGTTAGGAATTTTTCCTAACGTGAGCTCTCTGCCGATGCAAAATCCCAATCAAGTCATATTAAAACAGGCCAAATGAAGAAATATCCAGGTTTAATGGGAGTTCTGCGCTGTTGCTTGGGTGGCTCTGAGGGGGAACCAGGAGGCTGTGAACAGGACCATCAGGGGAAAGGAAAAGGGGCCATGTGTTCCTCTTTTGGGAGTTCATTTAAATACCCTGTGGGAGTGGTGTTGATCCCCCCAGAGAAGGATCAGGACCTGGCATCCTGGGATTTGGAGTCCAGATCAATACAACTTTCAGGCCTGGGGTCTGTGATAGATGCCAGGGTCTGGGGTCTATGCTCCCAACTTAACACATAACAACAAGCTTTAGTTGACTGTTTCCTTTGAAGTATCAGGAGACTAAGATTTCATAACCTCAGCACATCAGGCTAGGATCATATTATTGCCCTTTAATTTTATCTTCCTACTTTCTCTGATAGCTAAGAATTTCAAGCATTTCTTTAACTATCCATTAGTCATTTTAGATTCATTTGGTGAGAATTCTCTGTTTAGGGCTGTACCCCATTTTTTAAATTGTTTTTATTGAGCTCTAAATTTTTCTCTGCTCTTTACGCTACCTCTCCCCCCCCCCCCCCCCGCTTCAAGCCTCTCCCAAAACCCCCATGCTCCCAATTTACTCAGGAGATCTTGTCTTTTTCTACTTCCCATGTAGATTAAATCTATGTATGTCTCCCTCTTAGGGTCCTCATTGTTATCTAGGTTCTCTGGTATTATGATTTCTGGGATGGTTTTCATTGTTTTATGTTTAAAAACCACTTATGAGTGAGTACATGTGATATAGGTCTTTCTGTGTCTGGGTTACCTCACTCAAAATGATATTTTCTAGCTCTATCTGTTTGCCTGCAAAATTCAAAATGTTATTTTTTTTTCTGCTGTGTAGTACTCCATTGTGTAAATGTACCACATTTTCTTTATCCATTCTTTGGCCGAAGAGCATTTAGATTTTTTTCCAGTTTCTGGTTATAATAAACAATGCTGCTATGAACATAGTTGACCACATGTCCTGTTGGCACGATTGAGCATATTTTGGATATATACCCAAAAGTAGTATTGCTGTGTCTTGAGGAAGGTTGTTTCCTAATTTTCTAAGAAATTACCACACTGACATACAAATTGGCTATACCAGCTTGCATTCCCACCAGCAATGCAGGAGTGTTCCCTTTACCCTACAACTTCTCCAGCATAAGTTATCATCAGAGTTTTTGATCTTGGCCATTCTTACAGGTGTAAGATGAAACCTCAGAGTTGTTTTGTTTTGCATTTCTCTGATAACTAAGGATATTGAGCATTTCCTTAAGGGTCTTTCAATCATTTTAGATTCTTCTGTTGAGAATTCTCTGTTTAGGTCTGTACTCCATTTTTTATGGGATTGTTTGTTCTTTTGATAACCAATTTCTTGACTTCTTTGTATATTTTGGAGATCAGACCTCTCTGTCTGATGTGGGCTCAGTGAATATCTATTTCCCATTCTGTAGGCTGTTGTTTCGTCTTGTTGACTGTGCTCTTTGCTTTACAGAAGCGTTGAAGTTTCAAGACATCCCATTTATTAATTGTTTCTCAATGTATGTGCTGCTGGGGTGGTTTCCTGTCCCAATGCACTCAAGTGTACTTCTATAAGCTTCAGTGTGGCTGGCTTTATGTTGAGGTCTTTGATCCATTTCAACCTGAGTTTTGTGCATGGTGATAGACGTACTCGATTTTTTATTGGATTATTTGTTTTTTTGATGACCAGTTTTTTGAGTTATTTGTATATTTTGGAGATCAGTCCTCTATTTGATGTAAGGTTGGTGAAGATCTTTTCCCATTATTAAGGCTACTGTTTTGTCTTGTTGACCATGTCATTTGCTTTACAAAAGCTTTCCAGTTTCAGTAGGTCCCATTTATTAATTGTTGCTCTCTCTTTTTGCCACTGGGGTTTTAATTAAGAAGTGTTCTCCAATGCCAATGCATTCAAGTGTACTTCCCACTTTCTCTTCTGTGAGGTTCAGTGTTGTTGGCTTTATGTTGAGCTCTTTGATCCATTTGGACTTGTGTTTTGGTCATGGTGATAGATATGAATCCATTTTCATTCTTCTACATGTTGAATCTAGTTATGCCAGCAGCATTTGTTAAATATGCTTTATTTTTTCCACATTATATTTTTTGCTTCTTCATCAAAAATCAGGTATTTGTAGGTGTGGAAATTAATATCTGATCTTTGATTCAGTTCCATCAGTCTTTTTGCCTCTTTTTTTTTTTTTGGTTTTTGGTTTTTTGAGGCAGGGTTTCTCTGTGGTTTTGGAGCCTGTCCTGGAACTAGCTCTTGTAGACCAGGCTGGTCTCAAACTCACAGAGATCCGCCTGCCTCTGCCTCCCAAGTGCTGGGATTAAAGGTATGCGCCACCACCACCCGGCCCTTCTGCCTCTTTTTATGCCAATACTAGTCTACTTTCAGTACTATAACTCTGAATTAGAGTTTGAAGTCAGGGGGTGTGATGCCTCCTGAAGTTTCATTATTGTACAGGTTTGTCTTGACTATCCTGAATTTTTTTGCTTTTCCATATAAAGTCGAGTACTGTTATTTCAAGGTCTGGAGGAATTTTGCTGGGCATTTCATGGAATCTGTAGATTGCTTTTGGTAATATTGCCATTTTTATTATGTTAATTCTACTTACCCGAGAGCATAGAAGATCTTTCCTTATTCTGGTGTCTTTAATTTCTTTCTTCAAAGATTTAAAGTTTTTGTCATACATGTCTTCCACTTGTTTGCTTAGAGTTACTCTGCGATATTTTATGCTATTTGTGGCTATTGTGAAGGGTGATATTTCTCTCATTTTTTTCTCAGCCCATTTCTTTCTCATCTGCGTAAAGGAGGATTCCTGATTTTTTTTTTAATTTATCTTGTATCCTGCTACATGACTAGAGGCCCCACACTACGAGTTGTAGACATCCCTTGGTAGAATTTTTGGGGCCACTTAAGTAAACTATCATATTATCAGCAAACAGTAAGAGTTTGAATTCTTTTTTTTCCAATTTGTATCCCCTTGATCTTTTTTTGTTTTCTTACTTCTCTAGCTATAACCTCAAGAGCTATATTGCATAGATATGGAGAGAGTAGACAACCTTGTCTTGTTCCTGATTTCAGTAGGATCACTGTTGATGGAGGAAGGTCATTGGTTGAATTAAAAGAAACTGCTTGGCTCTCATTGGTTAGGAGATAGGTGGGAGGAGTAAACAGAACAAAACACTGGGAGGAAGAGGAAGTGAGGGCAGACTCCACAGCTCTCCTCTCTGGAGCAGATGCCTCAGAGAGATGCCATGCCCCGCTCCAGGGCAGACACACGCGATGAAGCTCTGACCTAGAATCTTCCCGGTAAGACCGGTGCTCACAGATTGTTAGAGATGGGTTGATCGGTATATCAGAATTAGCCAGTAAGGGCCAGAGCTAAAAGGCCAAGCAGTGATTAAATGAATACAGTGTCTGTGTAATTATTTCGGGTAAAGCTAGCCGGACAGGCGGCTGGGGTTTTGGGGACGCAGCCCCGCCGCAGCTCCATATTACTACACACTGTGAGTTTCTCTCCATTTAGTTTGATATTGGCTGTTTACTTGCTGTATATTGTCTTTATTATGTTTAGCTATGTTCCTTATAACCCTGCTCTCTCCAAGACCTTTATCATTAAGGGATATTGTATTTTATCAAAGGTTTTTTCAGCATCTAATGAGATGATCATATGCCTTTTATTTTTCAGTTTGCTTATATAGTGAATTATATTGACGGATTTCTGTATGTTGAACCACCCCTACATCGCTAGGATGAAGCTGACTTGATTATGGAGGATGGTTTTTCTGATGTGTTCTTGGGTTCAATTTGCCAATATCTTATTGAGTATTTCTGTATCAATATTCATGAGTGAGATTTGTCTGTAATTTTCTTTCTTTGTGTGGTTTCTTTGTGTGGTTTGGGTGTCAGGTTAATGATAGCCTAATAAAAAGAGTTTGACAATATTTCTTCTGTTTCTATTGTGTGGAATAAGTTGAGAAGTATTGGTATTGGTATTATTTCTTCCTTGAAAATCTTGTAGAATTCTGTACTGAAACAATCTGGTCCTGAGCTCTCTTTGGTTAGGAGACTTTTGATGATTGCTTCTATTTCTTTAGCATTTGTAGATCTATTTAAGTTGCTTATCTAGTCTTGATTTAAATTTACTAATGGATATTTATCAAGAAAGTGGTCCATTTTTTTAAGTTTCCCAGTTTTGTGGAATACAGTTTTTTGAAATATGACCAAATGTTTCTCTTGTTTTTCTCTGTCTCTGTTTTATGGCCCCCTTTTCATTTCTGGTTTTTTGATTTTCTGATCCATTACTTTGGATATTTTCTCTCTGCCTTTTGGTCAGTTAGGATACACATTTGTCTATTTTGTTGATTTTCTCAAAGAACCAACTCCTTGTCTAATTGATTCCTTGTATTGTTTTGTTTGTTTCTCTTTTGTTGTTTCAGCTATCAATTTGATTATGTCCCAACACCAATTCTCCTGGGTGAGTTTTCTTCTTTTTCCTCTAGAGTTGTCAAATGTTCTGTTAATTCACTAGTGTGGGATTTCTTTAGCTTTTTTATGTAGGCAGTTAATGCTATGAACTTTCCTCTTAACACTGCATTCGTTGTGTCACATAAATTTAAGTATGTTGTGTGGTCATTTTCATTGAATTTTAGGAATTCATTAATTTTTTCCTCTGTTTCTTCTTTGACCCATTGATGCTTCAGGTGAGCATTGTTTAATTTCCATGTGTTTTTTGAGGTTCTGGAGTTAGGGTTGCTGTCAAATTTTAATTTTAAGCCATGGTGCTTAAGATACATAGGATTATGCCAATATTTTTGTAGCTGTTGAGGTTTGTTTGTTACCTAGTATTTGGCCAATGTTTGATAAGGCCCCATGAGGTGCTAAGAAGAAAGTATGTTCTTTTATGTTTGGGTGGAAAGTTCTATAGATGTCTTTTAAGTTTATTTCAATCATAACATCTGTTAGTTCCTTTATTCTTCTGTTAATTTTCTGTCTGACAGACCTGTCAATGGTGAAAGTAGAGTTTTGAAGTCTCCCACTATTAGTGTGTGGGGTTTAATGTACAATTTATAATTTAGTAGTGTTTCTAATGGTTCCCTTGTATTCAGGGCATAGATGTTTAGTATTGAGATTTCCTCTTGTTGGATTTTTCCAGTGAATAATATGAAATGTCCTTCTTTGTCTCCTTTGATTGATTTTAGTTTGAAGTCTATTTTGTTAGATATAAGGTTAGCTACACCTGCTTGTTTCATAGATCCAACTGATTGGAATTTTTTTCCATCTCTTTACTCTTAGGTGATGTCTATCTTTGTGTTTGAGGTGTGTTTCTTATATGCAGTAGAAAGATGGATTTTTTTTCATATCCAATATGTTAGCCTGTGCCTTTTTATGACCGAGTTGAGTTTATGTGTAGTAAAGGATATTAATGACCAGTGATTGCTATCTCCTCTTATCTTTGTTTTTATCTTTGTGATGTTATTTGGTGTGTTTTCTCTTCTTTTGGATTTGTTGCTGTGAGATCATCTAATTTCTGTGGGTTTTTTTTTTATGTAAACCAGCTTCCTTGTGTTGGAGTTTCCTTCTAGTTCTTTATGTAGGGCTGCCTTTGTGGCTAGGTATTGGTTCTGTCGTGGAATATCTTATTTTTACCTTCTATGGTGATTGAAAGTTTTTCTGGGTATAGTACTCTGTCATCCGTGGTCTCTTAATGACTGCATAATGCTTGACCAGGACCTTCTGGCTTTCATTGTTTCCATTGAGAAGTCAGGTGTAATTCTGATATGTTACTTGGCATTTTTTCATTGGAAGTTCTTAATATTCTTTCTTTATTATGTATGTTATTGTTTTCATTATTATGTAACACGGGGAATTTTTTTTAATCCAGTATATTTGATGTTCTGTAAACTATATAGGCATATCCTTCCTTAGGTTGGGAAAGTTCTCTTCTGTGATTTTTTAAAATGTATTTTCTATGCTTTTGAGTTGGACTTCTCCTTCTTTTACACCTATTATTCTTAGCTTTGACCTTTTAATGATGTTCCATATTCCTGGATATTTTGTGTTAAGCTTTTGTTAGATTTAATATTTTCTATGACTGATGAGTCTATTTCGTCTGTTGAATCTTCAGACCTGAGATTCTTTCTTCCATATTTTCTATTCTGCTATTTATACTTGCATTTGTGGTTCCTAATGCTTGATTTTACATATATTTAGGCCTGGTCACTATAGATTGAATAACTTATTGGGTAGAACCATTCCAAGAGAAGACTGATTTTTCATTTGTCAGCAAACATTAATTACATATAGCTCTTAGTGTAGGGATTGAGATGTTGAAAATTTATCCATGTGCATTGGCATGTCTACTTCTATTGTACTAAACAACTTGTTTTCTAAGATTTTGTGAGTGAAAGTTCCCTGTCATAATTAAAAAGACACTATCTCATCGCAGACATCCTGGTTTTCACAATCTTTCTGTTTCTTCTTCTATAATGTACTCAGTTTGTACATGTTTTTCATATTGAAGCAGCTATATTCACATTAAATGCTTTTCTTTAGTGACTTATGTAGTCTATGGCTTTTAAATTCCATTAATTTTTAACTTATCAAGTTAATTGACATGGATGTATATAATATTCCAATTGGTCTTTTAAAATAGGTAAAAATAAATATGATTTAATTCCCATCATTGCTGATATTAGTAATTTGTTCTGTCTTTACTCATCTCTGTTAAATTTTTTAAATGCTACTAACTTGAGGATCTTTTTACAGTATCAATAGGTAAAGTTTATTTTATATACAAATATGTTTGCATATTACAAAATTTATTCTTTTAGGCATGAGGTTACTAACACATTTTAAATTTTTGTCACTGGACTCTGTAGCAACTATGTAGATAAATTTTCCAAGATTTTACCCAACCCCAGGAACCCTATTGGGTAAATTATCCTAAGAGAGTCAATTATTTTTAGGTTTAAAGAAACTACAAGTAAAAAAAATGTTCAGAGTTCTGACCTTCTGTAGAACTGTGAATACAATTGGACAAATATTTAACATCCTTTTTTAGATGAAATTATGAGTGGTTTAAATCTTGCTGTGTTAGGAAAAAATTTGAGCAAGGTATTGTGTGTCTTAAAACCTGTTATTTGTTTTCCTTTGTTCAGTAATGTGAATAATTTTGATTATTTCAAATCTTCAAGTACAAGTGACTAATGGGTATTTTTAATATATTTTTTGTATTGTAAACCCTTAAGTTACTGAGAAGGCACTCAACTTTTTCTTACTTTTTTCCCTTTTAGAAACATGTTCAAAGTCAGATATAGAAATTGAGAATGGATTTCTTTCTGAATATGCTAGCACATATGATCTAAACAGAGAAACACAGTATAGGTGTAAACAGGGATTTGTAACATCGAATGGAGAGACATCAGGAACAATTACCTGCCTCCAAAATGGATGGTCAGCTCAACCCTCATGCATCAGTGAGTACTCCATTATATTGCTGTCATTATACAGGTGATGTATCAGAGTTTAACTTTATTCTCCTGTGAGGTGGCTGATCTTGCTTCATGATGAGTTTCAAACTTCAAGGAAAGATTTCACTATTTGTTTTTATTTTTGGACTCATTTTTATATTGTAGAGTATCAGCTAATTTCCCTTTCAATTGTTTAAAATACCCTATAGTTTTAAATATAGTAAAGGATTTTTGACCAGCTGCCTTTTAAAAAGTCTGCCTTACATATCAAATCCATTGCTCCTAGATATAAATATAAAGTTTTATGTAAAGATATATCCATGTTTTAAATCTCAGAATGTATGATAACCTTATAATGTATATTTGACACTATCAGTTAAGGTCCATTTCAGAAAGTCTCCCTCTTAAAAATTCTTCCCAAATATCTTGATATTGCAAAGAAAGAAATGTTTCCAAGTAGGACCAATTTTGATTTGTTAGGACCTACAGTTAATGAAAGTTTTATAAGAATGATTATTTCTGCTTGTCTTATTTATGAGAAAGCTAACCAGTGCTATTTTCAAGAACTATTCAATGTAACTTAAATGATAACATGATTTAAGATACTTGCTGCTTTCTTAATTTCTATTCTTTATTTACTGTACTTTTACAGCACTTATTTAAAGAAAAAGCAATTAAAATTTTTCTCATGTAATATTCATGTTTGTTAAAATGTTAATTAACAAGACTTTTTGGATTTTCTTACTGTAAAATAATAAAAAAAACTTTGGTATGATACAGTAAATGCCTGTTTCAAATTTAACTAATCTACTTTTATGAATTTTATGCTACTATAAACTACTAAATATAGGACTTTAATTCACAAAATGTTACTGCACTTCCCTAAAACTAAATACATCTACACTTGTCCATTTATTTGCAGTATATGATAAATATAGGGAAAATGAGCTGAGAAATTATTTTTAAAATAAAGTTTTATGAAACTTAACTGAGGCAATAAATGCTAATAGGGATGTACTTTTCATTCAATAACTGTTTCAGGAAAATGATTTCTTGTTGGTCTTCTATGGGACTTTTTATAAAATATTGAATTGCTTTTACACATTAACCTGGGACTAATTTTGCTCTCGTGCCAACTTCTCAGTTTGCCCATTGACACTGACAAATGAAATCTTTCATTTTATTTTGCACTAGAGTCTTGTGATAGGCCTGTATTTGAGAATGCTGTGACTAAAGACAATAGCACATGGTTTAAACTCAATGACAAATTAGACTATGAATGCCATGCTGGATATGAGAACAGACATAAAGATACCAAAGGCTCCATAATATGTAATTATGATGGATGGTCTGATAGACCCTCATGTTATGGTAAGTACTATTTCCTCTGATTTTTTTTTACAAAACAAAAATATTTATGTATTACTTAAAAAGGGGAACTTTCTAGAATCTTTCTTTTGATTTAAGGTAAACTGAGAGAAAGGACATTTTTCAGGACTAAATATGATCATATTTGATTTTATTATTTCATTACATTCATTTATTTATCCTGTATGTGCACAGTGAGTGCATGTGCATATCTATGGAGGTGTGCATACCATGTTACAGGTAAAGATGTAAGAGAACTTGTTTGTCAGCTTTTTTCATCATGTGAATCCTAGGGAGTGAAGTCCTGTCACCATGTTTGGAGGCAAGCTCTCTCACTGACTGAGTGATCTAAGTGTCCTGATAATCTGTATTTAAATTAATGTATTCATCAGATGTAGGTACCATATTCTTTTGATTCTTATGACCCTGGATCAGTAGATTTTAAGTTTGAGGACATCTTGGGTTATGTGTTGAGTCCCTGCTTCCTTATACAAACAAGTAAAATAAATTAATTATGTCTTTTTATGATGTGTATATCAAGTATCTCTGATTAAAGTATAATTGTTTAATTATCATAAAGGCATACTCTTAGGTATTTAAACTAGGTCTCCATTGATGTGGGAGGGTCTTCTGTCTATTTCTTACTTTCATTGGTTAATAAAGAAACTGCCTTGGCCTTTTGATAGAACAACAGCTTAGATAGGTGGAATAGACAGAACAGAATTCTGAGAGGAAGAAAGTAGAGTCAGGCAGATGCCATGAAGCTCTGGCCAGAGATTAGCATAGTTTAGAATCTTTCCTGGTAAGCCACCTCCTCATGGTGCTATGCAGATTATTAGAAATGGGTTAACCAAGATGTGAGAATTAGCCCATAAAAAGCTAGAACTAATGGACCAGGCAGTGTTTAAATGAATACAGTTTTCATGTAATTATATTGAATAAAGCTAGCTGACTACCGGGAGCCAGGTGGTGGGAAGCAGCCTGCTGCTTCTTTTACACTCCATTATAAAAATTATGATTTGAGGTATGAAACAATGTCATATAAATTTAAAGAGTGGAAAGTAAAGAGTGGATGATTTGGAAGAGAAAAAAATTGAAAGTGAAAGAAAAAGGAATTGATTCAGGTCAAAGGACCACCTCTGGATAGAAAGGAGACAGACAAGGCACATAGGAAAATAGTGGTTTATAAAAATACAAGGGTACCCCATGTTAGGATTGTAGTGTCTGAGAATACACTGAAAGAAGAACCCAGACTCAAATAGTACACAAGAACAAAGAGCATTTGTGGATATTTCAACATGCATGTGGTGTCCTTCACCTATACAAAATGGTGATGATGCTGAATGGAGTGTGCTGGCTCCTTTTAAACACAGATAGAGGAATTTAAGTGATGGTTTAATCATCTCAAACATAATTGGTTTGGTTAAGCAAGCAGCAGTTAAAGTAGTGTATTTTGAAATGATTGAGATTATATCTTTGCACATACTTGGGTAAGTTTCAAGAGAGTTGCAGGAACTGTTTGAGACATTATGGTGCTGACTCAGGCCTGTGATCTCTTCTTTATCCTTAAATATGAAAAATGGTCCTTTTTTGGAGAGACAATTTGCCCCTCTCAAAGAACTAAAAATCTAATTAAGTTGTACAAGTGGGAAAGTTTAAACCCTTCAGGATTCGGTGTTCAATTTGATTTGGGCTTTTTAATTTGTGAGTGCAAAAATACTCAATAAGATACTGGAAAATCAAATCCAAGAACATGTCAGAACCATTTTCTACCATGATCAAGTCAGCTTCATTCCAGAAATGAAGGCATGGATCAACATATGAAAATCTGTCAGCGTAATCTGCCATATAAAAAAAGTGAAAAATATAAAATGCCTGATTATTTCATTAGATGCCAAAAAAGATTTCAACAAAATATAACATCCCTTTATGATAAAAGTCTTGCAGAGAGCGGGGATACAAGAAACATACCTAAACATAATAAAGATTATATATACAGCAAGCCAAGAGCTAACATCAAACTAAATGGAGAGAACTTCCCAGCGATCCCACCAAAATCAGGAACAAGACAAGGTTGTCCACTTTCTCCATATCTATTCAATATAGTTCTTGAGCTAGAGCAATAAGACACCAGAAGGAGATCAAGGGAATACAAATTGGAAAAGAAGAAGTCAAACTCTCACTATTAACTGATGATATGATAGTTTACATAAGTGACTCCAAGAATTCTACCAAGAAACTTTTACAACTCATAAACATGTTCAGTCATGTAGCAGGACACAAGATTAACTCAAAAAAAAAATCAGTAGCCCTCCTGTACACAGATGCTAAATGGCCTGAGAAAAAATCAGAGAAACATCACCCTTCACATTAGCCACAAGTAGCATAATATATCTTGGAATAACTCTAATTAAACACGTGGAAGACTTGTAATACAAGTAATTTAAATCTTTGAAGAAATAAATTGAAGAAGACACCAAAAGTGGAAAGATATCCCATGCTCTTGGGTAGGTAGAGTTAACATAGTAAAAATGGCAATCTTACTGAAAGCAATCTACAGATTCAATGCAATGCCCAGCAAAATCCCAGCAAAATTCTTCACAGAACTTGTAACAATGGTACTCAACTTCATATGAAAAAGTAAAAAACCCAGGATAGCGAAAACAATCCTGTACAATAAAAGAACTTCTGGAGGCATCACAATCCCTGACTTCAAAGTCTGCTATAAAGCTGCAGTAATGAAAACTGCCTGGTATTGGCATAAAAACAGACAGGAAGACTAATGAACTGAATCGAAAACCTGGATATAAATTCACACACTTTTGAAAATATGATTTTTGACAAAGAATCAAAAGATATCAAGTGTAAAAAAGAAAGCATTTTGAGCAAATGGTTCTGGCATAACTAGATATCAACATGTAGAAGAATGAAAATAGATCCATATCTATTATCATGCACAAAGACCTCAACATAAAGTCAGCAACACTGAACCTTATATAAGAGAAAGTGGGAAGTACACTAGAATGCATTGGGACAGGAGACCACTTCGTAAATATAACCTCAGTAGCACAGATACTGAGAGAAGCAATTAATAAATGGGACTTCCTGAAACTGAAAAGCTTCTGTAAAGCAAAGGACATGGTCAACAAGACAAAACTACAGCCTACAGAATGGGAAAAAAAAAGATCTTCACTAATGCCACTTCAGACAGAAGTCTTGTATCGAAATATATAAAGAACTCAAGAAATTGGTCATCAAAAGAACAAATAATCCATTAAAAAAATGGAGTTCAGACCTAAACAGAGAACTCTCAACAGAGGAATCTAAAATGGCTGAAAGACACTCAAGAAAATGTTCAACATCCTTAGTTTTCAGAGAAATGCAAATCAAAACAACTCTGTCATTCCATTTTACAACTGTAAAAATGGCCAAGTTCAAAAACACTGATGACAAATTATGCTGGAGAGTTTGTAGGGTAAAGGGAACACTCCTGCATTGATGATGGGTGTGCAAATTTGTACAGCCCCTTTGTATGTCAGTATGGTGTTTTCTTAGAAAATTAGGAAACAGCCTTCCTCAAGACACAGTAATACCATTTCTGGGTATATATCCAAAGGATTCTCAATGGAGCCACAAGAACATGTGGTCAACTCTGTTCATAGCAATATTGTTTTTCATAGCCAGAACGAAACAACCTAAATGCCTCTCAACTGAAGAATGGATAAGGAAAATGTGGTACATTTACACAATGGAGTACTACACAAGAGAAAAAAATGACATCTTGAATTTTGCAGGCAAATGGATGGAGCTAGAAAACATCATTTTGAGTGAGGTAACCCAGACACAGAAAGACCTATATCACATGTACTCATTCATAAGTGGTTTTTAAACATAAAGCAATAAAAAACAGCCAGAAATCACAATCCCAGAGAACCTAGACAACAATGAGGACTCTAAGAGAGAGACATACATAGATCTAATCTACATTGGAAGCAGAAAAAGACAAGATCTCCTGAGTAAATTGGGAGCATGGGGACCTTGGAAGAGGCAGGAAGGAGAGCAGAGAAAAATGTAGAGCTTGATAAAAATCAATTAAAAATAGCTTTATTTGTAGACATATATATAATACCAAGAAAGTATAATAAAACATGTTTTTTTATACTAAAACACATACTAAAAATATTAACTGTGATGGATAATGTTACATATTCTTAATTTGAGTAAGAATTATTAAGGGTTAAAAATGAGAATTGAAATTACAACAAATTAGTGTGTTGCAAATATTTAAATGCATAACTAATAGTATGGTTTTGTACATGTTTCTTATGTTCTTTTTTTATTTTAAAATATACTAATTTTATTGTCCTAACTTCAAATATATTAGAAATTATTTTGCTTGTTCTACTTTTCAAGAATATTAATATAAAATATTTTTTAAAAATGTCACAGAATATACTGTATAGCATTAATTTCAAATATGAAAGAATGATTCTGTAAATTCAGAATAGGGTAATTGTGAACTAAACATCAATAATTTTCAGCAGCAATTCAGACCCAGTAAAAATAAATTAATTTTATTATTTATTTTTATAACAAATATATTATATCACCACATATTTCTCAGACATCCATGTAACTTTAGGGACAATATAAAATGTAATATTCATAAAAAGAGGGTTCCTGATGTTACCCTGAGATTGTACATGAGAGAGATAAAAACTACTTCTTGATTAAATACATACTCTGATTATTCTACTTTTCAAGAAAGAGAATGCAGCATTCCATTTCTTGACCAATACTTGCTCGTCAATCCCAAGAAGGAGAAATATAAAATTGGAGATTTGTTGAACTTTTCTTGCCAACGAGGACACAGAGTTGGACCAGATTCAGTTCAATGTTACCACTTTGGATGGTCCCCTAGTTTCCCAACTTGTAAAGGTCAGTATCTATTTTACATTTGGTGAATGAAAACCAGAGGTTTGGTATTCAACTCCTAATATCTAGCAGTCTTATATTGTATCTACAATCTTAAGCATATCCACTGACAATCATGATAAAGCTGTCTGTTGTATGGCTAATATGTAAACACTTACTGATAAGGATAATCGCTAACTTAAAATGTGTTATCAATGTGTGTAAATATAGATATGATGGCTTAGAGTACAAAGATATCTCTCATTTTGTCTGTTGTTCTGATAATTTTCCAACAAAAGCATCTCCTCACATTGCATAGAGAATGTCTAAATTGTATGAAACCAGAGTTTGATTAATTCAACAGCATTTATTTAAAAATTAAAATACATTAATCAGATGCTTCCTGATTAATCAGCGCCAATATTTTTTATAAATGGATAACTGTACGTTAAAAAACATTGAGAGTGTGAAAATCACTATAATTAACAAAACTTAATTGCTACCTGTTTTCATGCAATTTCAAGGCATCAGGTTTATCAAACACTGTACCACCTTCAATATGCTTTCAATGCTATTTGAGCAGACATGTTACAACTGTGAAATGTGAATTTAGTGTATATAATACTGATTTAATAAAATGTTATAGAAAGTGATATGATGAATACATTCTTGTAAGATTTTTCTTTATATTTATGGTTGTGAGCCTAGCCTTTAACGGCTGAGCCATCTCTCCAGCCCAAGATTTTTCTTTAACTAGATTTTTAGACTGCAAAATGGACATTTTCATTTATATGTACACAATATTCTACTGTAGGTCAAGTGAGATCATGTGATCAACCTCCTGAACTCTTCAATGGGGAATTCAATGGAACAAAGAAAGAACAATACAGCCATGGTGAAGTGGTGGAATATGATTGCAAGCCTAGATTTCTACTGAAGGGACCCAATAAAATCCAGTGCATGGATGGAAATTGGACAACCTTGCCAACATGTGTTGGTAATAAAAATGCTACTACTTAGACACTGTTTTGTTTCTCATGTGATATCTTAATCACAAGATTTGTGAAACATCTATCTACAGAGGAGGAGAGAACATGTTCAGACATTCCTCAACTTGAGCATGGCTTTGTCCAATTTTCTGTCCCTCCCTACTACCATGGAGATTCAGTGGAGTTCACCTGCAAGGAAACATTTACGATGATTGGACATGGGTCAGTTTCATGCATTAGTGGAAGGTGGACCCAGCTTCCTCAGTGTGTTGGTAAGGTTATGTGCCTCAAATTGATACTTCGTAAAATGTAATATTTTTGCAGTAATAGTTCCACATATATTTTTAGTTAGAAACCTTCTTAGAACAATCTAGTCCTAAATAATATGTATCCAAACTTTTGTTGTTTATAATTTAATGTGTGTCTACAGTTGAATGGAAATTATTAATATAATATGCAAATTGTTGTTTAACTTAAGTTAAAACTAGTTTTTAGGTATAAATTCTCATCTGAATAAAATGTGAATAATAATATGTTAGAAAATAGGACATTACAAAATAACATTGATGTTTTCATATGGCACTCTCCTTCCATTTCATGTAAAACTAAGAAATCAAGTGTGTAAAGCAACCATTTCCTACTCTCCCATAGCAAACTTTCCTCTCCTAGAACTTTTATTGTGTTTCTAGCTGTTCTACAGTTTGCAAACTGAAGTCAGTGTGATTAGGGTTGGGCCACTGGTCCTCTCATTGGCCATAGAACTGAGCTATACCTAAGAGACTGGGGTTAGGTGGGCAACATTATCTCATGGGTGACTTTACTCTGTAATAACTACCATCACCGTTCTTTTTTTTAGTCACTGAATCTTTAATAAGTAGCTAACAGCATCTTGATGATTACATTTGCTTTTCTCAGAAACTGAGGTTTTACTTAGAGTCTTCTTGTTTTGTTACTTCAGAATATCCTTAATACCCAATATTTATTTTTCATTATAATTTTAAGTGTTGGTTAATGCTAGAGAAAAATGAAGGTCCTTAGGAAAGGGCACTTATAACTGTGTTGTTTAGTGATATATTCTCCATACACAGAAAATTGACCAACTCAAAAACTCAAATTTGAAAAACACAGTTTTTCTAATCTCTATCTTCATTACTTTAAAACCCTATTAACATGACTATCTTAAAAATATTTAACAAATAAATTAATATGGAGCAAAAGTTGGATATTTTTTTACATATCCAAAATGAAAACAATTCTCCATTCTGTTACAGAATTCTATTTTATTATTTCATTCAGATTTCTGAGGTTTTGTTCTGATAGATAGTCTCCCTTTAGTGACCTTCACATGACCCTTCTCAGTTATCATAAGCTGTGCTGCAACCTTAGGCTTACAGCACAAACACTTTTATTCTGCCACTATGCATTTTCTTCTCCATGTCTATACCTTTATCTTTACAAAGAAGAGACTCTTATGAAAGAAATCATTCAGAGTCACCATTCCGCCACAACTATTGGTATTCCTTCACTTACCTTTACGGCTTTTTTTGTCTTCCTGTGAATCAGTCTTAAAGAAGGGATGATTTCTAGGGTGTCTTGAGGTTTTGAAGCACTCTAGTCAATATTTATGTATTGTTTTAAAGGAAGTTTATAGAACGTTGGCTAATAACTTACTTTTATTTACTCTATTTGCACACATTGCAATCTTCATTTCAAATTATTAATAACAAATGTTATTCTGGACCTATACTGAAATTTTGTCAAATTCAATAAGGACTTTCATCTTCAGTAAGTAATTATAGTGCATGACATATTAAAAGGTGTATATATCACCCTTTCTTAAGCCATAACACAACCAAACAGTTTTGTTCTTATGACATAGTATTGCTATATTATAGGATGATCTAGCATAGGAAATGACTTCTTATTGACTTTTATGAAGGGAATATAAAGGAGATAGATGGAGACTACAAGCATCTAATATACAAATCTGGCTCTCAAATAATTGTTTTATGTACAATATATCTTAGATATTCTTTTTAAATTATAGATCTATCAAAAAAGAAAATTCAAACTAGTAAACCTCTTACAATCTATCCACTCATGTTTTTATTTTAATATATTTAACATTATGGACTAAAATTAGGATAAGGGGAAATCAGAAAATGTGAGCATTTCATAGCTTTCAAATAGGGGACCAAAGCTGGACACATCATAATCATTTCCTATGCAGACAGTGATTTCCTCTGCCTAGTACCTGTTTCCCTTCACGAAACACTGTCTCTGAGATGTACAGGAGTTGACATGATGTCTAGTTCTAACACCATAGTAACCTGTATAGTAACCTTAGCAATTTAGTTGGCAGAATTTATGAGTATATATAATAGTTCCATTAGTACAGTGAATATTCTGTAGCTATTTTAATATGGCAGTTATCCCACTTCTTATAATTGTTTTTAATTTTTCCTGTAATTATTTTCACAAAGCAAAAGATAAACTAGAGAAGTGTAAAGCACCATACTCAATTGAAGCAAGTCCTTCCAATAAGAATGAATTTAATCATACTGTTATCATAAGATATAAATGCAAAGGAAACCAGGAGTATAAACAGTCAATCTGCATCAATGGAAGATGGGATCCTGAACCAACCTGTACAAGTAAGTTCTTGTTTGCACTGTCTCCTAGTGGTCATAACTGTAATAATAGTAGCTTTAAGTTTTGTTTTTGGTTTTTCGAGACAGGGTTTCTCTGTAGCTTTGGTGCCTGTCCTGGAACTAGCTCTTGTAGACCAGGCTGGCCTCGAACTCCCAGAGATCTGCCTACCTCTGCCTCCCGAATGCTGGGATTAAAGGCGTGCGCCACCTCCGCCCGGCATTAGCTTTAAGTTCTTAAAACATAGTAATTGTTCTTCAGAATTTCCTATGTGAATCCCAAATTTTTATATTTTTCAACTTTCCCTCTTCCACTCAAAAATATACTGTGTCCCCTGTACTTCCTGTCCAATTCATGACCTCTTATCCACATATAAACTCATAGTATATATACACATATACATGGATATATATATATACCCAATGTATATACACAAACAACTTGTATATATAAATTCAGCCTGATGAGTTCATTTATTGTTTTTCATATGGATATGTGATTATGACTAAGAATTTGAAATTGGATAACCTATTTTTTAGGTCACACATCCCTGGAGAAAATTGATTCTCCTATTCTAGATAGACATTAATTGCCTGTAGATCTTCACCTAAGGCAATACTTCTCAATCCTCCTAATGTTATCACCCTTTGAAGTTGCTCGTGTTGACCCCTAACCATAAAACATTTTCATGGCTACTCCATAACTCTAATATTGATGCTGTTATGAATCATAATGTAAATATCTGTGTTTTCAGAATGTCCTAAGTAACCCTGAAAAAGGGTCATTAGACCCCTAAGGGATTGTGCCCCACAGGTTGAGAACCTATGATGTAGGGGAAGGGCCTTGTAAGATTTCTTCCCTATCCACATTGGCATGCTAACTGGTTTTCCATCATCCAGGTCTTGTTTAAGTGTCCATCCTTTTGAGATTTTATGGGTTCATCTACTACATATTATATGAAGGAAGATATTAAAACAGATATCTTGGAAAAAATACTTTTCAGTATATAAAATGATTTAGAAATTACTATCACCTTTTTAAGTGACCTGTAGTTTAAAAAACACAGGCAAACTTAATTAACATGAATTTACCTCCTTGTAGTAATGGTCCCTTCACTCTCAGAGTTCCATTACATCTAATTATTTTATCACAATAAATGTGATATGCCCTTCCTATGCCTATACTTAATCATCATGCACTTCTGTATGGTTATGTGTACTATCAATATAATAATTTATTTATACTAGTAACAATAAATCTGACATATGATACCTCCAATTCCAAATAAATAGGCAAGTGTTGATTGCACTATTTTGCTTCCCTATTTGTATTTATCACTGTTATTTTGGATGCCTGTCTCACTCAATATCTTAAACTATTTCTTAAAGTCTGAAATTCACTGAAAGTATTCCCATGCCATTTGAAAATCAAAAGTATTACACACATTGCAATGGAGGGCACATGCCATTCTGTAATTGCCTCTATTTTTATCATAATTGATTTCATTTTGATTATAGTATGAAGTAAGGAGCTAATTGTTTAAAAAACAGCCAGCTAGTTTTTTAAAGAATGTGGAAAAATATATTTATTACACAAACACTCATTTCATTGAAGTCCTTCCATCCACTATAAATAAGCAGAGATCAAAAAAGAGATTATTAATAATCACTAATAAAGCACACTGTCATGTTCTGAATCTGCAAGATGAATCTGAAATGTCTTGATTTTGTAGTGACTCAGACAAAACTTTTCAAAAGGGTGTTAATGCCAGTACTAACTACTCATTATCCTGGATGTATGCCAGCAGTTTTCACATCTCTAAAACAGTTCACAATAAATAGGATATCCAGAAAGTTGACATTTTGAATAACATGCTTTGAAACATTTGTGATCATACCCTATACTCTCATTGACCAAGAGTCAATGCAAAATTCTTTATCAAAGTGTAATGATTAATACTTATTGTTTACTTGACAAAAGTGACTTAGGAAAAACAGCTCTGAGCATGACTGAGAGAACATTTCTAGTTTGGACAAACTCAGGTGGGAAGTTTCACCATAAATGTAGGTGGCATCATTTTATTATCAGGGGTCTTGGAATAAATGAAAAGGAAAGGAAGCCAAACATCTGCACTAATTCTGTGCCCGTCCTGACAATAGATGCAGTATGACTAGCTGCTCCACACTTGGACTGCCATAACTGCACTACATGATGAGCTAAGCCAAACCCTTCCTTTCCAAAGTTGCTTTTGTCAGGCATTTTGTCACAGCTATGAGAAAATTCACTAGTATACTAACTAAATGTAAGTATCAATTTCATCAGTACATTCTCTAAGGACCTTTAATTTAATCCAACATATTAGATCATAGATATTCAAATTTCCATGTAACCTTAATTTGAAATATTTAATCTTAAAATTCATTAAAAATATCATAAAGGCTAGAATAAAATGGAATAAGTTTTATAAAAACACTGCAAAACTGATTTAAAAAAGAGTGAATGACAATGACAACCATTCAAAGTAGGACAAGAATAGCTAGAAAATTGCTATACCAGGTGAAAAGTAAAATATATGTAATTATTATATGGTCATAATTAATTTGTTATTTAATTAAAATTATTGCTTCAATAATAAAAATACTATTTTTGTCAAAAACTCCAATTTTGAATATTGTTTTAGGAGTAGAGAAAGAATTCTGCCCTCCCCCACCACAGATTCCAAATGCCCAAGTGTTGGAAACCACAGTGAAATATTGGGATGGAGAAAAAGTATCTGTTCTTTGTCAAGATAATTACATATTACAGAACACAGAAGAGATGGTGTGCAAAGACGGAAGGTGGCAGTCATTACCACTCTGCATTGGTCAGTAGCTATGGCTTATTTTATAACATTCTTTCTTTAAATACTGAAGAGAACTAAAGTGAAGGGGAAGGATATTGAAAAACTAGGGCTTAACATTAAAACTGTGGAGACATAATCCAAACTGTTTTTATTTTCCAATGTAAAATTTTTGTTTATGCTTCATTATTTCATTTCTGTTCTTCAAATAGTGAAAATTCCATGTTCTCAGCCCCCTGAAATAAACCACGGATCTATTAAATTGCCCAGATTGTCAGAAGAAAGGAGAGACACAGCAGAGTCCAGCAGTTATGAACACGGCACTACACTCAGCTATGTTTGTGATGATGGCTTTAGGATGGCTGAGGAGCACGGGGTAACCTGTCACATGGGAAAGTGGAGTGCTCCACCTCGTTGTGTCGGTGAGAACCCATGTGAGTTGCTGGTGTTTCATTTGTTACCAGGTGTTAAAATCCTCAGTGTCTCCCACCCCCACAGTAAATGCTATGTTTTCTGAGATTCTTATTTCTTTTTTTAAAATTCATTTTGTCACTGATGATTTGTCAGACATGTTTCTGTCAAGTTCTTGCTCAGTATTGAAGCAATTTAGCAGATGCAAGGAAACAGAAAATGTACTTACGATACACTGTCCACCTCTTCTGTGCTGGCACATCTTCCTTGTTCACATTTCCCTCTAGAACTACTACACATAGAGCTGACACATACAAGTGAGTTTCTGAATTACTGCAATGTGGAATCATTTCACTCTGTTCTTCTCACTGTATAATTTTCGAGATTTCTTTGTGGACCTCCACCTTCAAATCCATCATGGTATTGTGTCTTGTGAACTAGACAGTTATAAACATGAATAAGAGGTGGCATACAGTTGTTCTTAAGGCTTTGGAATTGTTGAACAGCATTTATTAAATGTGTAGGAGGAAAGTGGTCCCAGCCACCAGCTTGCAGAAGTATAGCTTTGTTTTCATACTTTGTGTAATAGATGTAATTCGAGACATATATGGCACAAATAAGAAAGTAAACTGTAATTCTAGCATATCAGATTTTGCTGTATGTTGGCAAACAAACACAGTACTATTAAAACATAGTTTGATCTTTGAGCCCAGTTATTCGTTTTCACTTCATGTAGTCTGAGCTATCAACATCCTCCAACTTCTAGAACATTCCATTCAAAAGGGTCATCACTCCAGTGATGGTTTTAACAGCAATGCTACTACGACTACATATGATTTAACATTTTGAAATCATAACTATAATTAATTTACATTTGATGAACATACAAAGTAGAAATCTATCATAGTTTTATATGGGAGAAAAAAATTGACACCAAAATGAAAATAAAAAATTATCACTATCAGTGTTCTATATTCAATGTCATTCCTACTTCATTTATTTTCATAAATCTACAATTTATGAACTCCTAAATCAACTAGGAAATCTTCAGTATTTACCATCTCTATGAACCTAACTATTCCTTCATTAAGGACATTGGGCTTATAATGCATGTTCCTAGAGAAGCTAAGTAAGAAGGTGAACCCAAAGACAAACACATAGGCATCCTCATGAATATTAACCTTCATCAGGCGATGAAAGGAGACAGAGACAGAGGAGCATGGGACAGAAATCTCAAGGTCCAAATCAGGAGCAGAAGGAGACGGAGCACGAGCAAGGAACTCAGGACCGCGAGGGGCGCACCCACACACTGAGACAATGGGGATGTTCTATTGGGAACTCACCAAGGCCAGCTGGCCTGGGTCTGAAAAAGCATGGAATAAATCCGGACTACCTGAACATAGAGGACAATGAGGAATACTGAGAACTCAAGAACAATCGCAGAGGGTTTTTGATCCTACTGCACGTACTGGCTTTGTGGGAGCCTAGGCAGTTTGGAAGCTCACCTTAGGAGACCTGGATAGAGGTGGGCGGTCCTTGGGCTTCCCACAGGTCAGGGAACTCTGATTGCTCTTCGAGCAGATGAGGGAGGGTGACTTGATCGGGGGAGGGGGAGGGAAATGGGAGGCGGTTGCGGGGAGGAGGCAGAAATCCTTAATAAATAAATAAATGATCATCATTTTCTTATACTTAAGTTATTCTTGGAATAAGCTTTCTCCTTTATGTTGGAAACCGACTTTTCTCATATAATATATCCGGATTATGTCTTTTGCTCCATCTATTTCTCCCAGTTCCTCCCACCTACTATCTCATCTGCACAAATCTCCTTTCTATATTTCATTAGAAAAGAAACAGCCTTCTAAAGAACAATAATTAAGTGAAACAATCACACTAAAGTGGGATAAAAAATCTGAGGGAAGCCGGGCGATGGTGGCGCACGCCTTTAATCCCAGCACTTGGGAGGCAGAGGCAGGCGGATCCCTGTGAGTTCGAGACCAGCCTGGTCTACAGAGCTAGTTCCAGGACAGGCTCCAAAGCCACAGAGAAACCCTGTCTCGAAAAACCAAAAAAAAAAAAAAATCTGAGGGAAAAGAGCAGAAGAAAAGACAAGAAACTGATAATAGAATCAGAGACCCACTCATTTACACACTCAGGAATCCCATAAAACACTAAATTGGAAAACCTAATATGTATGCAAAGGCCCTGAAGGGTAAAAGAAAGAGGGAAACGCCAAATAAAATAAAACCAAAGCAAAAATTTAAAAAATAAAGTTTAAAAAGAGAAAAAGAAAAGCCCTAATTGGACAGTAAAGAGATAAAGAATGTCCAGAGAAGTCTTTGAGTTTGTTTCATGCAGTAAACCTTAAGAGTAGTTGGTTTCTCATGTACTTCCTTGCAGAACTCTAAATTTTCATCTACAACTGGTTATCAACTGGAGACAGCTTCTCGGTTGGAGATGTTGGTGTGTTTCACCTTCTCCTTTTAGCTCTAAAATTCCATCTACTGTAGACCCATAAAGGCTCTTGAATGTTGCCTCAGTCTCATGGGTGCATCGATGTTTGTTTATCAATACTAATATTCTAGTGGATTAGAGAAGATGAAATGTTTGTTTGTTCTTTATCTCTTCTGGTTCTTACACTCTCCACCTCCTCTTCTGAATGGTTCCTTGAGCCGTGGAGGGATTTGATGGAATTATTCCAGGATAAACCTGGAGTGTTCCAAGGTTTGTCCTTGGGTCTATGCATTTGTTCCTATCTTCTGAAACATAAAGTTTCTCTGATGACAGCTGAGTAAGGCACTGATCTATGATTATAGAAGCATGTCATGTGGAGCTATTCTTTTATCGCTATGGATTTTGTATAGTGATATATTATTTGTGTTTTAATAAATAGAGCTTGCCTGAATATCATGGTGCAAAGTCAGCCACACTAGTCAGCCACACTACTCAGTCACACTAGTCAGCCATACAAGCCAGGCAGTGGTGACAGGTTAGACTTTTAAGACAAACAGCCACACTACTTAACCATAGAAGCTGTAGGAAAAATTCATCACTTTAAATCTTAAATCACTCAGTTATCTATTGACTATTAAATGCATAAAATACATTTATATGAGGCAAGATAAAAATTTTCAAAATATTTACTTTGCAATGCAAATGGAAAGTTTAATAGAATATCTACATATTGTAAAATATAATTTCTTTGTTGTTTGATTTCCCCATTTCTTTTCTTATGTTTTAACGATTCTTTGTGAATTTTGCATCATGTATCCCACTCATCTTTCTTTCCCCTTGCATCTGTCCTCTGTCCTGATGTCCTCCCCACCAAAACAAAATTTAAAAGTAAAACCCAAAAAACTAAATAAAACAAACAAAAGACAAAACAAATATCAAATATCAGCATTGAAACTATAGTGTGATCCAATGAGTCACATAGTATACCCTTGGTCCATACTCCTTTAATTGTGTTTCTTGCAGTGAGTCATTGGTCTGATTCTAGGTCTCTGGATTCTGCTACACTGTTGATACTGGGCCCTCACTGGGACGCCTCTTTGATATTTTAGTTTTGCATGTGTCATGGAGATCTTATAGCTTTGGATCTGCAGTTTTAACCCCTTCACACAGTACAGAAATTTATAGGTGAGGTGGATGTTGGAATGGGTTACCTTGTAGTCCTCCTTCTGGTCCTAGGTGGTAGCTTGGGTTGGTCAGCCTGCTAGCTTTCCCTCATCATCACCACCAGAACAAAGTCTCCAGCATTGTCCTGAGTAGCTCACCCAAAGAAGCCATCAAAGAATGGGACCAGTGTTCCTGCTTTCATGCCCTAGGATCTGGCTCACATTCACTCAAACCAGCAGGGCCAGTTCTACTGCTTTGCCCAGGGAGAAGCAGGACCCACTCTCTGAATTGCTAGTCCTATGGGAAGCAGGAACAGCTCTTCTGTTATCATATGCCTGCTCTAGCTCTCCCACCTCTCTGGTGTAGTTGGCAAGGGAAGTGGCGTGGGTTATTTCCTTACCCTTGCCACTCCATAGCATATGAACAAGGGTCGGGGCAGATATCCTCTCACTCCACGTGCCCAGCTCACCTGTGCCTCCACTAACAGGGTCATGTCTAGTGTGCTGACAAGGTGAGGTACTGTGCCCATTCTCCCATGTGCTGCCCTAGTGAGAGAGAGAGCCAGGATCAGTTCTACCACTCATGTGACCCCAAGACCAACTTTTCCCACCTGCAGTAGGTGGTGAGGGGCCAGGCGAAAGGGGCAAATGGAGTACCTCGCCCTTGCCCATGCCATTGTGTGTCATATCATTGTGCTAGCTCTCCCTCTCTTGCATCTTCAGGGCCAGCTCACCCACACCCCTTTTACCTGGGACAGCTCTATTGTGCTGCCATGGGGATGTGCAGGTTATGATATCTCAGGTGCTGCGGTTGTAAGTAACAGGACCAGTTCTCCATAGTGATGCAGCCAGTGAGGGCCAGGCAACTCTGCAACCCTATCCTCACTGCTTTGGGTGGTAACAGGAGCCAAAGACATCCCAGAAACGCAGAGGTTCACCAGGGCCACAGACTGAGTCATGGCCCTTGACTGCAGTTCAGGCCCAGACATCATCATGGCCCCATGGGGAACAGGGCATCTATCTCAGCCTGTTCTCACCACCCTTGATCCTTCAGATTTGCCTCTACCATAAGCACAAGAATCATTCTGCCTGCTCTCTCCCATTTCACCATTCCTTTCTCACTCACTGTAATGGAGCCTGAATGCCCAGCACTAGAGGCACCAGGCAAGCTCCTGGATGAGTTCCTCTCATCCCAGGTCCAGAAACATATGGCAAAGCTGTGCTTGTTCTCTATAGCTCAACAGACCTAAAAATGCAAGCAGCGCCTTCATTCCTTCCTACCATCCTTCCTTCCTTCCTTCTTTCCTTTCTCCCTTCCTTCCTTCCTTCCTTCCTTCCTTCTTTCCTTCCTTCCTCCCTCCCTCCCTCCCTCCCTTTCTTCCTTCTTTCTTCTTTCCTTCTTCCCTCCCTCCCCGTCTCTCTTCCCTTTTTCTCTCTCTCTCTTTATCACTCTTCCTTCCTTTTTTTCTTTAAAAAGACTTTTATATACTATAATACATACAACATAATCCTGGATTATACATCATAATCCTGATTCCACTCATCTCCCAGTCCCTTCATATCCATCTCCTGCCCTTACAATCTCTTCCCAAAATAAAATAACATAAAATTTAAAAGAAAGAAAAACATTTCAACATGGAAGCTGTAGCATGGCATAGTGAGTCACTCACTACACAATTTAATACACATATTTTTACTTTCGTGTTGACTGAAATGAGTCATTAGTCGGGTTGAGACCTTTGGTTTCTGCTAATCTTTTGATATTGGGCCCTCACTGGGACTCTTTTTAGATATCCTGTTGTTGCCCTGTGTCGTGGAGATCCTACAGGTTTGGATCCACAGAACTGGCCTCTTCATGTGCTCCAGCAGATCATAGATGGGTCAACTCTTAGACCTGGGTCTGATCCTGGATGGTAACTGTGTTGGTCAGCCCACCAACTCTCCCTCATCCTCATCACCAGGGAGAACTTTCCAGCACTCCTCTGGCTAGCTCACCCAGTACAGCAGGCATCAAGGGGCAGGGCCTGTTCCTTTCTCATTCACTCCAGCTGGCTCAATTATATCTGCACCATCAGGGCCAGGCCTATTGGGCTGTCCAGGCAAGGTTCAGGGTCACATTCTCCCTCTTGCTGCAGTTGGTGAGGGACAGGGCCAGCTCTGTCAATCTCATGAACCCAAGGTCAATTCTTCTTCCTGGTGCAGATGTCAAGGGGTGAGGGAAGGGAAGGCATATTTCCCTCACCCATGCCACCACACGGCAAATGAGAGGCCATTTCTCTACTCTCATGTACTAGGGACCAGCTCATATGTGTCCCCACCAACAAAGTCAGCTCTATTGTGCTGCTCCGTCGAGGTGTAGGGATAACTCTACAACTGTTGAGAAGCAGGGCCAGCTTTCCCACTCTCATCACCACAGAAGCTAGCCCTTCTACCTGCCACGTGATGAGGGGCAAGGAGCAATGGGATTTCATTATTTCTTACATGTTGAATTCAAAAAAATGGGAATTCCTTATGAGTACATGTCGACACTTAGTTTTATAAGAACAAAAATTCCCCAAATTATCTCAAGTAATCACTTACTATTGAATATGATCTATATATTTTGATGCATAAATTTACATCATATCTGTAGAGAAACTTTGCCTAGTCCACCACTCAAGGCTATGCATTCAGATCATTTGCCTGTGAAACAAGCTAGTATGGCTGCTGTATGTTATTTTGTTAATTTGTGTTTGTGTTCTTTGATTATCCATCTTATTTCTCCTTTTACCCCTTGCTTCGGAGGAATAGTTCTCAAAAATTTTATTTTGACATGCATCTTTTCTTGATTTTGAGTATATAGTTTGAGCACACTACTCTGATAATTTCCTAACAACCTATAATTGAGGTCACCCTAGGTATTTGTGTACTTGCCTGTGATGATATTTTCATGCTGTATCAAATAAAGCTTTCCTGCAGATCAGAGTGCAGAGCTAACAGCACTAATTAGCCATAGAAAGACCAGGCAATGGTGGCATACAACTTCAATCCTGCACTTGGGAGACAGAGGGAGAGACATCTATACAAGTTCAAGTACACCCTGGGCTACACGAGACTGAACTAGTCTAAAAAAGAAACAGAGTTCACACCTTTGATCCCAGGATTAGGAAGGTGGAGACAGCACTGATATGGCTGGGCAGAGAGAGGACTATAAGGCCAGAGGAGAAGTGCACGTAGGGCATTCATTCTGAAGATTCTTAAGGAAAGGATCGCCACTTTGGTCCGAGAATTCAGTAGAGGTAAGAACTAGTGTCTGGCTCCTTTTCTTCTCTCATCTTTTAGCATTACCATGATATCTGACTCCAGGTTTTTATTGTTAAGACCAATTAGAATTTGTGCTACATCTTGTCATCCCTTACTGATGCAGACATTTTATATTCCAAAGAAAAACTAGAGGATGTACTTACCTTTGAAATCTATCTATGGTTCCCACTTTCCAAATTTTGCTTAAAGACTCCTTTAGGATTTTTTGTTATATGTCTTGAGCACCATTCTCAAATGCTAGGTTTTATCTCAAAGATAAACATAATTTTATGAGCAGAAAGATCATCATTTTACCAGTTAATTTCTCCAAAGTTTTAATTAAAATATTTATTTCTGTGATGAATTCTGGTACTTATTTATATGAGGAATTCTCTGTTGGAGAAAAATCCACTATACTTTCTTTAATTTGTTGTCTTCATTAATGTCAAATTCATTAATTCAAAAAGCTAGCTCCACCAGAGATAGAATTCAAGGCTGACACTCATTTCCTTTCACCTCCTACGGCCTCCATGGTGGTAAAAGGAGAGTTAAATTTTTTTGGATCTTGATCCAGTGTGGATGGTGATTTCATAAAGTTGTTATGTTTCAAGATGTTTTCTTTAAGCAGTTTAAATATATGTATCTTCATTGACTTCATGGGACTTGTAAGTTTGAGTTTAATCATCTCTAAAATATGTACATGCTGCTTTATAGCCAACAGGTTTTTTTTTTTCATTTTCCTCCAAACTGAAATATTTTGTTTGGATCTTGAACATTTCTTTTTTTGTCTAAACAATGTTGGAGTTTAATTCAGTTTCATGATGCTCCCATTGTGATCTCACTCAACAGTACAATCTATTAGTACTTAATTTCAGTCTTCTCCTGTGACTTCAGCAGCACAATCAGAAGTACAGAAGAGAAACAAATATCACATAGCATTGTGCAATTATTTGAGGCTAGAATCTCGTAACTAGACTCTCAATTTCTTATTTTGCATACTAAAAATAATATATACATGAATTCCTGTTGTAACTAGCAAACGTATAACAAAGAGAAGAGTATACTTACTTTATCTCTATGAGGAATCAGGAAAGCCTCATTTTCCTTCTGTAACTTTAAAAGCTTTAAATTCTTGTCTATAAATATGCTTCTAAAATGATATTGAAGATTAGGAATATATAGAGCAATGAATGGATACTCCAGTACCTTAAAACCAAGAAACCCTGCCTGACTTCACTAGCGTCTGTATGCTTAGGAGCTGTTAAGACATATACCAACACTGGAAGTCTTCAGAACAGACATGCTTGCTCCAGTTCAGTAAGTGTTTTAGGTAAGAAGGAAGGAAAAACTTGTAACACTGAGTCTATATGATTGAAATTTCCTCAAGGAATCATTTCTGTAGTCATAAATCACTAAAGTCTTGTTTAAACTGTGCTTTCATTAGTTCTGTTTAAGCCTGTACTTTGATTTGATCTGTAAATCATTCAAATGTTGTCATTCTTAGATTCAACAGGGAAATGTGGGCCTCCTCCACCTATTGACAATGGGGACATCACCTCCTTCCCTTTACGAATATATGAACCATCATCGTCAGTTGAATATCAGTGCCAGTCCTTGTACCAACTGCAGGGCAACAAGATAATAACATGTAGAAATGGAGAGTGGTCTGACCCACCAAAATGTTTACGTAAGTACCTCTTTCTCGTAGATCATAGGAGATTCAGTTTCTTGATATGTATATTTTTCTGTTAATAAAAAACATTCACAGATTAAAAGCAGTCTGTTGCTTAGTGCTTCACTGCCAAATATCAGCATATGAGGAAAACAAGATTAATGGATTCTTTTTATATAAAAATAGCTGAAAAATATAATTATGCAACTCATTCTTTATTATTGTGTTTTCACTCACATGAATTGATGTCCATAAAACTTGGGGCAGCATAATATTTCCATACCAATTGCCTCGGTTGATGTTCAGTTGTTTTGAAAAGACCCCATGACCCTAGCAAATCTTGTAAAAGAAAGCACTTAAGCAGGGATTGCTTACAGTTTCAGAGGTTAGTTCATTATCATGATATGGGGGGAGCATGGCAGCACATAAGCAGACTTTGTGTTGGGGAAATAGCTGAGAGTTCTATATCTGACTCTAAAGTCAGCAGGATGCTATAGACCACCCAGAGACACATTTCTAACAAGGCTACACCTTCTCCACAAAGCCACAGCCCAGTCCTACTCAAGCGGTACCACTCTCTGATAAATAAGCAACATATAAGTAAGTAGAGGCTGCTGTAGTTAGGGTTTCTATTGCTGTGATGAAACAACATTATCAAAAACAAGTTGGGTAATAAAGAGTTTACTTGTCTTTTCTTTCTGTATTTCTACTTGTTATCAAAGGAAGTGAGCAGAGGAACTCAAACAGAACAAGATCCTGATGGCAGGAGCTGATGTAGAGGCCATGGAGGAATGCTGCTTACTGGCTTACTTTTTACGGCTTGCTAAGCCTGCCTTTTTATAGACTCTAGGACTGCCAGGGCTGCCGTGGACTGGTCCCTCCCACACTGATCACTAACTGAGAAAAAGCCTTACAGCTGGATGTTATGGAGGCATTTCCTCAACTGAAATTCCTTCCTCTCTGATGACTCCAGCTTGTGTCAAGTATCTTTTTGACACAGAAAACCATTCAATACAGGGGCCATTCTTCTACATATACCACACCTGTATAGACCTTGCAGTTATTAAGTCCATGTCCCTCATAGAAGCTCCCCTTCCCTATGATAAATGATCTAACGTCTACTAATCACTGACAGGCAGTCTAGAGGAATTTTAGTTTTTCTTTCATTGTGTTAGAAAGAACATGAAGGACTCGTATTCCTGTGTTTGACTCACTTCACTTAAATCCTTAAATGCCTTCTTTCTAACTAAAATAATAAAAATTATCTATAATGTCTAAATCATATTTGACATACAAATATAAGTTCATCAATTGATGGGGACCCAGACAGTTATCCCATCCTAGTTGACATAGCAATGTGCAATGAACATTTAAGTACAAGTTGAGTAGGTTGGTTACTTTTCTTCTGGGTTCATATCAAAAGAGGGATACCACAACAGTATATGGAATCTCCATATTATTGTCTGTAGTAACTACTCAGACTCATATTCCCATTAGTAGATTTCAAAGTTTCTTTTGTTCCATTTGTATTTTTGAGATAGGAAACAACTATAAACCCCTGACAATGAATAATTCAACAATTTTCTCCAATTCTATAGGCTATCACTGCATTATTGTATTGATTATGTTCTCTGCTATATACAAGCATTTCATTGTGATAACCTCCATTCATCAAGGTTTGTTTTTTGCCTTGTGATCTAGGTTCCCATCTAAATATTAAGTGTCCTAACCCAATGAGGAATTTTTCTGTTGTTTTCCTTGTAGTTTACTATCTTGCTCTTACATTTATGTCTTTAATCAACTTTGGGTTGATTTTTGCCTAGAAGGAGAGATGGGATTCAAATTTTAATTCTCTCCATATGGATATTGATTATTCTTGTAGCATTTATTGAATATGCCAACAGTTTTCCAACATATGTTGGAAACTCTGTTCAATTTTTCAAATCTCTGATTGTTGATCCCAGTGTCATATTGTTCTGGCTACTGAGGGGTCCCTGGTGTATACTGAAATAAGGTATTATGAAGCTGGAGAGATGGCTCAGTGGTTAAGAGCATTGCCTCTATTCCAAAGGTTCTGAGTTCAATTCCCAGCAACCACATGGTGGCTCACAACCATCTGTAATGAGGTCTGGTGCCCTCTTCTGGGCTGCAGACATACACACAGACAGACTATTGTATACATAATAAATAAATATTAAAAAAAGAAATAAGGTATTATGATATCTTCTGGATTTTTCTTTTCTTTCAGATTTTAGTTGTCTACACATTTTATTGTACATCCATTGAAGTTTTAGGGTCCCCAATCCATTTGTATGAAAATGGTATTGGTGTTTCAGTGGGGTTTCTAATTGGCATTTGAAATATGTACATTTTAATATTAATACTGATATTGATTCTTCTAAAAATTTAACATAGAAGATTTTTCCATTTTTGTCTTTTATGGTTTTTTTTTTACCAGTTAACCAATAGTTATGGTTAAAGTCTTGCACTTCAGTTGTTAAGTTCATTGCTAGATTAAGTTTTTGATGTTAATGATAATGAAATTCTTTTCATTGTTAATTTGCAGGAAAAAATGGTCTATAGAAAGAAACTGATTTTTATATAATAACACCACATGGCCTCTCATTTGCCATGTGGTGGCATGGGTGAGGGAAATATGCCTTCTCTTCCCTCACCTCTTGACAATTTTGTACACTGACAATGAATGAATTACCTAATCAGTTTTGTTTTCAATTTTCATATTTTGGTTAAGTCTTTAAGATTTACCTTGTATAGAAATATATAATGCTCAATTAAGAATGATTTGACTTTTAATTCAATAATTATATATTTTATCTTCTTAATTATTATAATAATTCAAATTCTGATACTGTAGCAAAAATGATTAGAGAGAATGGATGTCTTTTTATTGCTGATAACATAGTAATTTTTATTAATTAAAAATAATTTTAATGCCGGGCGGTGGTGGCGCACGCCTTTAATCCCAGCACTCGGGAGGCAGAGGCAGGCGGATCTCTGTGAGTTCGAGACCAGCCTGGTCTACAAGAGCTAGTTCCAGGACAGGCTCCAAAACCACAAAGAAACCCTGTCTCGAAAAACCAAAAAAAAATAATAATAATAATAATTTTAATAAATATATCCTTATTATAGTTTCCTCTCTCTCTACTCCTTCAAGTTCTTTTCCATAACACCTCCCCTCAATATCTACTTCCTTTCTGTCTGTTCATTAGAAAAGAATAAGCTTATAAGAGATCAAAACCAAACATGATAAATTGAAATACAATAAGATGAAGTGAACATTATCATGGATGCTGGACATGGCAACCCAACAGGAAATGGAATCCCAAGAGCAGGCAAAAGAGTCAGAGAACTGCTCATTCTCATACTCAGATGTCTAATAAAAATACTAAGCTAATAGCTATAATATATGTGCATAGGACCTGGTTTAGACCCATATAGCCCTGTGTTTGCCGCTTTAGTTTTTGTGAGCTCACATAAGCCTTGCTTAGTTGATTCTCAAGATCTTGTTTTCTTGTTGTCCTCCATCGCCTCTGACTCTTACAATCTTTCCAACTCCTTTTCTGTGCAGTCACTTCAGCTCTCAGGTGAAGAATTTGATGGAGATCTTCAGTTTAAACTCTCTCTCTCTCTCTGTCTCTCTCTCTGTCTCTGTCTGTCTCTCTCTCTCTCTCTCTCTCTCTCTCTCTCTCTCTCTCTCTCTCTCTCTCTAGTGTACAACTATGGGTGTCTGCATCTGTTCCTATCTGGTACTGGAGGAAGCAACTCCAACAATGCATAGAGTCAATTTTCCAGTGTACCTACCTTTTATGGCATTTGATGATTCTGCTTTATTCTCTTTTATATGCTTACTCTGTTCAGTCATTTTTAACCTTGTATATATATCAAGTTTTCTCATATGCTTTCCTTGTTTATATCGAAATGATCTCTTAACTTGTCATTCATCCTATTAATGTAAGGCAGTACATTACTAATATATATGGGTTGTATTATCTTTACTTTCCTAGGAGGCAATAAAGTTGATTCTGGTGGACCTTTTCTAAGAATTCCTACAGAACTATTATTTATTTGTTTAAAAAATATCTTTTCTCATTTCACATACTAATCCCATTTCCTACTACTTCCTCTCTTCCACACCCTCTAGGTTTCCCCCTACTCCCATTCCACTCCTCAGAGAGGGTAAAGCGTCCCGTAAGAAGTCGCCTATTTCTAGCACATTGCTTTGAGGCAGGAACAAGGCCCTCCCCACTATATCTAGGCCGAGCAAGGTATCCTTCCAAAGAGAATGGGTTCCAAAAAGCCATACAACAAGCGGTGTCCCTACAGTCTTCCCCAGCCATACAAGTGTCACCCACATTCAGAGGGCCTAGGTTGATCCTATCCTGGTTTCTCCACTGTGAGGTAAGAATTGGTGGGCTCCCATTGGCACAGGTTGTCTGTCTTTGTAGGTATCCCCGTCTTGGTCTTGGCACTTCTGTTCTTATTTTTTCTCCTCCCTCTCTTCAACTGGACTTTGGAAGATCAGCTCACTGCCCTGATGTGGAGCTCTATATCTGTTTCTATCACTTGCTGGGTAAAGGTTCTATGACAACTTTTTTTAAAATTTTTTTTATTAAAAATTTCCGCCTCCTCCAGGCCTCCCTTTTCCCTCCCCCTCCCAACTCCCCATAACCCACTCCCCTCCTCCTCCGTCTCCAATCTGAAGAGCAGTCAGGGTTCCCTGCCCTGTGGGAAGTCCAAGGTCCCCCCCCCCACCTCCATCCAGGTCTAGGAAGGTGAGCATCCAAACAGGCTAGGCTCCCACAAAGCCAGTACACGAAGTAGGATCAAAACCCAGTGCCATTGTTTTTGGCTTCTCAGCAGCCCTCATTGTCCACCATATTCAGAGAGTCCAGTTTTATCCCAAGCTTTTTCAGTCCCAGTCCAGCTGGCCTTGGTGAACTCCCAATAGATCAGCCCCACCGTCTCAGTGGGTGTGTGTCCCTCTCGTAGTCTTGACTTCCTTGCTCATGTTCTCCCTCCTTCTGTTCCTCATTTGGTCCATTGCTCCAATGTGGGTCTCTGTCTCTATCTCCATCCATTGCCAGATGAAGGTTCTATGGTGATATGTAAGATATTCATTAGTATGGCTATAGGATCGGGCCATTTCAGGCTCTCTCCCCTCAGCTGCCCCAGGACCTAGTTGGGGACATCTCTCTTGACCCCTGGGAACCCCTCTAGAGTCAAGGCTCTTGCCAACCCTAAAATGGCTTCCTTAATTAAGATATATAAGTCTAAACCTTTATAATAGTGTGTGATTAGATGCACTATAGGGCAAGATAGTAGCACTAAACAATTGGTTGGAGACAGCATAAACTTGAATATTAACTCCTTTTGCTTTCTAGAAATGTAAGGAAGGCCAGGGTCCCAGGTGGTGGTTGTAGGACCTGCTTTACAAGCAGGTTAGTCACTTATGCAGAGTGGTAATTTGGTAGGTATAATTTTAAAACTATGAAAATCAAATTTATAATACAATAATAACTACTCCTATTATAGCTTTGTGATTGAATGATGAATATTATGATAGTAATTATGATTTGGTTTAGTAGGAGCAGTATTTTTCAGTATATTCATCTCACTGAATGTTAGGTCTGAATATCATGTATAGGCCAAGGTTCAAATTTTTTACATTTTCCCAATACCTAAAGAAATACAAAAACATTGAATGTCCTGAATTCTTTCTTTGACATTAGGAATCCTTTTTGTTGAAATCTAGTTATCTCATTAAAAACATTGTTTTGACACCATTTGCTATCCAATATGAACTAAATTTATGTGATAGTTTAATACACGTTTTTAAAATTTTTGCCAAATTGGACTTGAAAACTGAGTATATATAAGTGTATGTATTAATAAACTTTTGGTAATTTTTCTTTCAGACCCATGTGTAATTTCAGAAGAGATCCTGAAAAGACATAACATAACTTCCAGATGGAAAAGAGGCCAGAAGCTCTATTCCAAATCAGGAGACTATGTCGAATTTTCATGTATAAGTGGATATACTAAGGCAAATGAATCACCTCCATTTCGTACAATGTGCATTGATGGTCACATCAATTATCCAAGTTGCACAAAAAAGTTCTTGGTTTAGTGGCTGAATGGACCTTTGTTTAGAAATGGTCATGCATATTGCTAATACAGTTTCAATTTATGTTTAAAGTAAATTTGTATTGATATATAGTGATTAATGTGGAGCCTGAGAAATAATGGCCACAAATGCAAAACAGTTCATGAAAAGCCCCTATGTGCCTTAAAAACCAGAATGTGGTGTATTCTAGCACAATAATCAATAGAAAAAATAGATGCAAGCACTTCAGTGTCTATTTCTACCCATAACTTTTCATAATCTCTCCAATCTTCTCAACATATTCTGATCAAAGCTTCTGATTGATGGTGAAAAGAAAGCATATTGTTTCATCTTTAAATTAGCATATATGTAGTAATCAAACTGTCACATTTAACATTACTTATGAATATAAGTAATTGCTACATACTACTTTTGTATTAATAAACAAATCAAAGAAACATCTTGTGTATGAATTTTTGAACATGTTAATTTGACATATTGATATATTCAAGCAATTATACCTAGGAATTAAAATTTAACTGGGTATAGCATTCTGTCAGTGATATAAACCTATAAAAATTCTGTATAACTATTAAAAGGGCAATAAGCACATACATGCTTTATGCCCAAATTAATGAAGGGAAATAACAATAAATATGGTTAAATTTATCAAAATATCCCCTATATTTATCTTTAGAGGCTATAATGTTAAGAATTTCTATTTAATATATTAAAGACAGTTTCTAGCCAGGTAGTGGTGGTGCATTCCTTTAATCCCAGCTTTGGGAGGCAGAGGCAGGTGGATCTCTGAATTTGAGGCCAGCCTGGTCTACAAGAGCTAGTTCCAGGACATCTATGACTGTTACAGAAAGAAACCCTGTCTCAAATAAACCAAAAGAAAAAAAGACAGTTTCTATATTATGGTGGATGTACATATTAAGTTTATGATAGTGAAAAGGTAATAATTATTCAGCAAATACTGGTTCAATATATGAAAATCAATTAATGTAACCCACCATATATATAAACTGAAAGAAAAAAACCTCATAATCATCTCATTATGCTGAAAAAAGTATTTGAGTAAATGCAACACTCTTTCATGATAAAGGTCTTGGAGAGATCATGGATAGAAAAAACATAAACAGAAGAAAAGCAATATACAACATCCAATGACAGCCAACATCCAATTAAATGGAGAGACACCCAAAATGATTCTACTAAAATTGGCAACAAGATAAGGTTGACCACTCACTCCATATCTATTCATCATAGTTCTTGAAGTTCTGGATAGAACATTAAGACAACAAAAAGAGATCAAGGGGATTCAAATTGGAAAGGAAGAAGTCAGACTTTCACTATTTGCAGATGATATGATAGTATACATGAGTGACCCGAAAAACTCTACTAGGGAACTCCTACAGTTGATAAATACCTTCAGTAATTGAGCAGGATACACAACTCAAAAAAAATCAGTAGCCCTGCTATACACAAATAATAAACAAGTTCAGAAAGAAATCAGAGATACATCACCCTTCAAAATAGCTACAAATAACATAAAATACCTTGGGGTAACACTAACCAAAGAAATTAAAGACTTGCATGTTAAGAACTTTAAGTCTTTAAAAAAAGAAATTGAATATGATATCAAAAATGGAAAGATCTCCCATTTTCATGGATAGGTAGGATCAACATAAAAAAAGACAATCCTATTGATATCTCTGTGGATTCAGGTATGAGTCTGGGACCACAAAGGGAGTAGGCATGAGCTAGGACCTCTGGGGGTTTGGGCATTGGTCTGGGATGTCAAAGTGAACAGGCAAGAACCAGAAACATCTGTGGGTCTGAGCATATGTCTGGGAACTCTGAGGGAGCAAGCAGGTTCTCTGCAGGTCTGGGAGCACTCAAGCTTGGGACTCCTAGCCAGTAGACCAGAGTCAGAGACCTTGGCAGGACCATCTCCAACCCAGGGACCTCTGCAGGAGGGGATCCAGAAACAGGTCAAAGCTAGTAACCTAGGCCAAATTCGGCTGGAGGCAACAAACTCCACCTTGGGCTAGAGCCGGCCAGAAGCAACAAATTCTACAGGAGTGGGACAGAACCAGCTACCTACCTATGCTAGAGTGGGCCAGAGAAAGCAAGCTCCACTGGAACAGGAGTGAATCCAGTCCAGAGACATTGGTTGACCAGTACTGAGCCACCAACAAGGGCCATAGCAGACCTGAGGCAGCAAACTCCACCATAAAAGGTAAAGGGGCACAACCATTGAGAAAGTGAGCTAGAGACAGAGACCACTGAAAGTTTGGACTTGAATCTGGGACCTTCAAGGAAGTAGACATAAGCCAGGTCAGGAACAACCATTTGAGTGTTGGATTCACGGGCACTTAGATTAATCAACAGAATCACAGACAGCACCAACCATACATATTAGAGGAAAAAATGATAGGAAAGGTAAGAACACAAGTAACACCACAAAGATCAACACAACACCAGTAAAACCTAAAGACACTACAACAGCAGGATTTGAACAACCAAATATTGATGAAGGAGAAAAAAGGACCTAAAAAGTAACTTCAGGAGAATGTTTTAAACTTTTAAAATTTCTCTTAAAGAGAAATTCCCTCAAAGAAATAGAAGAAAAGACAAATAAAAAATTGGAAGACATCAACAAATTCTTTAAAGAAAATCAAGAAAAAGTAACCAAACATATGAAAGAAACTATTCAAGACTTGAATACTGAAACAGAGACAATAAAGAAAACACAGGCTGTGGGAATTATAGAAACAGAAATCATGAAAAAATGATAAGGAAACACAAATACAAGCATGAAGAATAGAATACAAGAGATGGAAGAGAGAATCTCAAGCTCTGAAGATACAATAAAGAAAGTAGACTTGTCAGTCAAGGAAAACATTAAATCTAGCAAAAACTAAACCAAAAATATCCAGGAATATATATAGGACACCATGAAAAGGCCAAATCTAAGAATAATAGGTATAGAAGAAGAAGAAAAAAGTTCAACTCAAAAGCACAGAAAATATATTTAACAAAATCATAGAAGAAAACTTTCCCATAGAAAAGGAAGATATGCTTATGAAGATACAAGAAGCTTACAGAACACCAAATAGACTGGATAAAAAAAATAGTTCCCTCACTACATAATAATCAAAACACTAAACATACAGAGTAAAGAAAGAATATTAAGAGCTGCAAAGGAAAAAGACCAAATAACATATAAAGACAAACCTATCAGAATTACACCTAACTTTTCATAAGAGACAAGGAAGGTCATGGTCAAGCATTATGCAGACATTAAGAGACCATGGATGCCAGCCCAGATTTCTATATCAGGCAAAACTTTGAATTACCATAGAAGAACAAAACAAAATATACCCTGACAAAATCAGATTTAACCAATACCTAGCCACACACCCAGCATTACACAATATACTAGAAGGAAAACGCTAGCACAAAGAAGTTGACTACATCAACAAAAACACAGAAATTTGATGGTTTCATAGCAACATATCCCAAAGAAGGCAAAAATGAACAAATTAGCATCACCAACAATGAAAACTAAATCACTTATATCCCTTAATATAAATGGACTCAACTCACCTATAAAAAGGCACAAGCTGACATATTGGGTATGAAAACAGAATCCATCCTTCCTCTGCATACAAGAAACACATCTCAAACTCAAAGACAGTCATTGTCTCAGAGTAAAGGGTTTAAAAAAATCCAATCAAATTAACCTAAAGAAATAAGCAGGTGTAGCTATCCTAATTTCTAACAAAATAGACCTCAAACTAAAATCAATCAAAAGAGACAAAAAAGGACATTTCATATTAGTCACAGGAAAAAAAATCCATCAACAGGAAATCTCAATAGTGAACATCTATGGTCCAAATACCAAGGGCTGTTTTCTAGGACATTGATCTTTAAGTTTTTCCCCTAAAATAAATAACCCTTTTATTAATCATAATTCCAAACTGGTTTGGGATTGTTGTGTAACTTAAACCTTCATCTGACACCCAACGTTTGGTTTTAAAACTTCCCAGTTAGGCTGCTTGCCCCCCATTCACCTCTCATAGTTATTGATTTAAAGGATTGTGTCTACACTATACCTTTACAAGAAAAGAATAGAGAAATGTTTGCCACCACAGTGCCTACTTATAATAATTCTTAGCCTACTAGAAGATATCAATGGACTATCCTCCCACAGGGAATGCTCAGTAGCCCTACACTGTGCCAATTCTTTGTTAGCCAGTCATTGGAAATAATTCATAAGCAATTTCCTAAGTCTATAATCTACCATTTCATGGATGACATTTTGTTATTTGATTAAAATAAAGATACTTTAGAAAGGATGTTTGAAGAGGTGAGGAAAGTCTTGCTTAAATGGGGATTACAAATTGCTCCTGAGAAGATTCAAAGAGGAGATTCTGTTATTTACCTAGGTTACAGAATAGGTTCACAGAAAATTGGAACACAAAAGGCACAAATTTGGAGAGACCAGTTGCGGACTCTCAATGACTTTCAAAGATTATTAGGTGACATTTCCAGTCTATGACCGGCTGTTGGGATACACCTCATCTAATAATTCATTTTAACAAAATCTTACATAGTGATAAAGACTTGAATCGTACCAGAAAATTAACATCTGAAACAGTAAAGGAATTGACAGTTGTTGAGGAGAAATTACAGGAGGCACATGTGGATAGGGTGAATCCAAATCTTAATTGTATTCTAGTAATATTGCCTTCCAAAATTTCTCCTACAGGAATTTTAATGCAGAGGGATGATATTATCTTAAAATAGATCTTTTTACCACATAAACCAAGTAAAAAACTAAAAACCTATGTGGACAAGATCTCTGAATTAATTATAAAAGGTAAGTTGAGACTTCGTTAATTAGCAGGTATAGACCCAGCAGAAATTATAGTGCCTTTTACTGTTGATAAAATAAAAAAGGTTATGGGAAGACAATGAAGCCTGGCAAAGAGCTTGTGCTAATTTTTTGGAAGAAATTAATAGCAATTATCCCAATAACAATAGAATTAACCTTATAAAGAGAACTTCATGGATTCTTCACTGAATATTATGTGATGCATCAATAACTGGAGCCCATACATTTTATACTGATGCAAATAAATCAGGAAAGGCAGGTTAAAAATCAGATGAATTAAGTAAGGTGGAACAAAGCTATTCTTATGGTCCTAAGGGATTTTAAAGAAGCTCTCAATATAGTTACTGATTTGCAATATGCAGAAAGAGTTATCTTGCATATTGAAATTGCTGAACTTATACCAGATAATACAGAATTGGCTTCATTATTCATCCAGGTGCAAGACATGATCAGGAATAGGCTTTGTTCTATATACCTAACTCCTGTGGGAGTACCAGCCCACTATGCTGCAGGATCACCTTCCACTCCTTCAGCCAATAGCCGCCAAGATACCAGCCCACAGAGCGTGGTCTATTGCTCTTTAAAAAAAGAGCGGCAGTTTTCTGCTCTCTTGGTTCTGGCTCTTGGTTCCAGCTCTTGGTTCTGGCTGTTGCTACAGTGATTAGACTCCTTTCCTGGCTGTCGGTGTTCTGTAAGTTTCCCCTAAAATAAATACCCCTTTGAATTCAAACTGGTGTGGGATTGTTTCACGCATTATCTGGCGCCCAGCGTTTGGTTATAAAACCATCCCGCACCCCTCTCCCCCCCACCCCGGCTTGGCTGCCAGCTGTAAAAACTCCATGCTTCCCGGGATCCACAAGCCCAGATAGTCTGAGCGGTTTTAAGCTCAGCACTTGGGCAGGGGGAGTCAGAGAGCAAGCCGTTGCCATATCAAGCAGAAGCGCTATTTGAAATACCCGCCATAGCATTTGCATTTGCGGAATGGACGCTGGGCCAGCAGTCAGCTGTTCTCAGTTGGCCGGTCTCGCAGAGGCTGTGTCACTACCCTCTATATCGGGTCTGAGCACAGCGGGTGCCCAGGGTGAGCAGTGCTATTTATCAGCTGCTGGATTTTGGTACATATACACAGATCAAATTGCCCAAATAACATTCCTCTTCTCCCATGGTTCAGATGGTAACCAGCAGTGTAAATGTGGAGAGATCCAGGGAATCTGCTCCTTTCCCCGACTTTGAACAAGTCCTAAGTACAGCCTCCCTTAAAGTACCATATGATCCCTTATTTCTTAAGGCTTTAGAGGTCTCTTTGTCAAGAGCAGTCACTTGTGATAGCACTTCCTCTCTAAATCTAAATTCTAATTTTCTATGGACAAGCCAGTTGCCACTCACCTACTTCTTTTATTACTTCCAGAACTACTGTTGCTTCATCTACTTTACTTTTAGGTCTTATGGGTATTTTTATTAACTTCTTGCCAATTTACTACAAACAGGAAGAAATTGATTACATTTAATTCAATGACAGCTTTCCAAATTTATTTTTTATATTTAAATGTAGAAGATATTGTACTATATATATATATATATATATATATATATATATATATATGTCCCTGCTCCTCAATAAAAGACTATCAGATTTGTAAAATTAAAAAGTCATATGAACAAGATTGACAACTACGTGTAAAACAATAACACATACACAATTATGCTCAAATTCATTACTGTATCAGATCTGATTGGACACTTTTATACCCAACTATTTAGGAAATCTCAAGTTGTAATTATATAAAATAAGGAAGATCTGGATTAAAATTAAGTAACGTGAAAAAAGAGGGGTAAGGACATTTTAATTTTTTACTTTAGTTTATGTGTCTCTCTGTGTGTATATTTGTGTGTGTCTGTGTGTTCTGCATGTGGGAAGGGGCACGTGTGTGGAAATATACACAGAAGCCAGAAGACGATAGCTCCAGGCCTCCTGTCTAGACCTACATACAGCGGCAAGTCACTTGAAAGTCACTGGGAACTGAAGTCTGGTTCTTTGTAAGAGGAGTACATGTAGTTAACCACTGGATCATCTCTGTAGCCCTGACTTTTTAACATTAGTAAATGAACTATTTGAGATCTTTTCTGACCACGTGTTTGGGTGATGTCCAATGATTAGTTAAAGGGCCGCTTTGGCAAAACTCCGTAAACTCGGGTTAATCAACAGAAATCTAATGCCCCACAGATCCAGATGCTAGAGTGGGCTCAAGGTGTTGACAATGTGGCTCCTTCCAGAGCTGTGAGGGGAGACCTGATGTTAAGTGCATGTCTTTGGCTCTTCTGTTCACTTTCATGTTCATTTGAAACCCTTCCTGTATGCACCTTCCTTAATTTTTTTTTCTTGTATAGGACACCATTGCTCACAGTAGTTGCTTCATTATTACACTAAAATTTGTCAACACCTTGTCTCAAGATAAATTCAAATATTGAACTTAAGAGTAAGGTCTTCAACATATGAATTTCGTGGAAATAGAATCACTTCCTAGAAACCATTTCTAATGAAGGATGAGCTTTTTTTTTAAATTTACAGACATATGAGCAAGACATTCAAGTAAAGTACAGGGACCATGTCATGTAACCAATCATATTACCATTTACTAATCCAAGTTCATACAAAACAAAGTGCAGTTAAATTATCTCTTTGAAAACTGAAATCATAATGCAGCAATTTATTTAAGTTAGTTTGATTTCGAGAAGTCTGGACTTAAGAAACACATCAAAAAATTCTGTTCAGTCAAAAGTTACTAAACTGTTACCTACATATCTTTTTAAGCAATGCATATTTCCAGTCTCCACTTCAGATAACTGGAAATGAATTTTCAAAGGAGCATTTATTTTAAATGAAAATTTTCAATTGATTCCAATATTATCTGCTTGACCCATCTGCTTTCATTTGGGGTTGGGGAGAGTTAGGCCATCTTAACAAAACTTTATCTTGGAGGACATATTTAGCTAGAGGATTACTAAAATGTAAAGGATTAATAAAACACTTTTGTTGAAACACAATGGAAAATGTTTTTAATGTTAAAATAATCATAGCTAATAAATAGTTCCTTAACGTCAGTGAAAATTTAAGGTTTCAATGTTTCATTACAGCATTTTTTATTTTCTGTTTTTGGCTTTTTTGTTTTAGTTTGCTTGTTCGTTTGATTTTTCTTTTTTTAATTTCTTCGTTTCCACTCAAGCTAAGCAAAAACCTTGCATAGTGGAAACCAAAGTGTACTGAGGGGGTTTTAGGAAACTTACAGATGATGTCTTGTCCACTCCATAGTGGCTGATCAGAAAGAAGCAGGTCTCTTCATAATCCATGCTAAACACAGACAGGAAACAGAGCAACCACACAGAAATGCTACTGGAGTGGCTGTGTCATCGCCTGGTCCACATCTGCATGCCTGTCATTACGCTTAAAGGACAGCTGGATATCTTGCTTAAAATGACTATATTTGTGAGGGAAAAAACAGCTGGCATAAGTCATAGAACTCCATAATTTAGTGCAGAAAAAGAAGTTGAACTTTGCTTTTATTTTTTTTATTAATATGCTTTGCACAAATCAGTAACACTACTTATCATTATTTTCTAGCTAAGCCAACTCAGAACTACTTAGCTAGAGAAAGGGAACAGATATGCTTAGTGGTATTAAGTCAAATTGCACTGTATGTTAATGATTCAAGGAGACTGTTCAACATTTTGCTCAAAACTCTTTATTTCTCATGTTAATGTTCTTCAATTTTCAGAATTAGTAACTAAAAATATGTTTTAGTACTTCAAAAGTAGGGAATTTAAAAGCTAAGAATTGTTATTTTTCAAATGCTTAATGATTTAACTTTCTGGTACATTGTGATAAATTAGATTCTTCAAAAAACGTTTTCATTGGAGAAGAGAAACCAAAAGCCCAGGAAACTAATCCAAATAAAACAATTCTGAAGAAAACATTGAGGCATGATTGCTAAATAACACTGGTGTTGGACAACATTCTCTAAGCGTCATTTTCTGTAAAGCAGTGAAGTCATGCAATTGACCTTTGAAACTTGTTTGGAGACTCCTACTCCTTGTTCCTTGCATGAGGAATTATGCTGAAGAATATATTAGTTATCATTAAGTCCCAAATATTATATAAAATTAGGATTAGAAATGTACATACAGTAGATAGTCTGTCACCCTAAGAGATGTCTTTCTCAGCCCACCTCTTAGAACAGTGCTAGGTGGTCAACAGTCCCTTGTCACCCCCTTTTTTTGCCATTTATCTATTTACAATTTACATGGAGGGTTTTCTGTAAAGTGACCCTTTTTGTAGAAAATCATTTTAATACGAGTACTGCCACATAAAATCTATCAGAGATAACTACAGCTAAAACAAACAGCTTGGATTAAATTCCCAGAATAAAATGCTTCCACTACATGCATACATACCAATACACAGTGGAAAAGCTACGTGAAGAACTTTATTGATAGTAATCTAAGGAGATTGATTTATATAGATAAAAGAATATAGAGCTTTAGATGATGCAAATGTGGCAACTTCTAATTATTATATAGATATCAATTAAGAAAGTGTTAAAGCTCAAACTCACACAAGATTTGGTAATATCTGACTGTTTATAAAACTGTCACCTGTAGTATTTATTGGAGATAAACTCTAAGAAAAATCATATACTCTTAAGCTTTCTAGCTTCCCAATATTTACCATTCATTCTATTGTGGAAGTGTTTCCTTACTGTCTTGTTTCTTAAATTAAATAAAATAAACTTCAGCAAATTTATTTTCCTCTTGATAAATTAATGTCAGAATTCACAAATACTGTGTACCTAAGTATAATTCCGGATTTTAGGTGAGTCCTGGAAAGAAAAAGTCTTAGTTTATCAACTGTGATGAGGAAACCAGGACAATTAAAACAGGAGATGAAAGCATCCAAGGAAAAACATGAAGACATAATTGAATCTTCAAGAGCAGCAGAAGGCTCCAGGAAAGCCCTGCCTGCTTGAGATTTCTTCTGGTTTTGACACTAAGAAAATTGTTCTGTGCTAGATCTCATCCCCTGGTGACCTAAGTCCTCCCAATCCATTCCCTCACTCTGCTCCTGTGTTAGAAGACCAATCTCCCTTAACAAATATTTAGACCATAGCACCTTTTAAGCCTGTTGACAGGCATATAGATAATATGAGGGAAACTCCACAGGATATCTCAGAATCCTGCTTTCCCCAGCTCTGAGGACTCTTCAGACTTGAACCCCAGCAAGATAAATGTTGTTGCTGAATGCCTGCTGCAACCTCCTTAAAATCCAAACCATGACTCATGCTTGGTTATCTCACCTATATTTAGTCCAAATATTTTATTTTTGAAATGAAAGCCAAATTGCAAAATTTGGAGACTTTAACTGGAAGTCTGAACACCACCTTTATATCTCAGATAGCTGTCATTCTATCATGGCAACTTCTCATCACATGGTGTACGCATGCTATCCTAGACATCTGACCTAAAACAAAAGGACGAAACAGGAGCCTGTATTTCTAGCATTATTATTATATAATTAGCAAAACTGAGATAAATTTTATATTTAAATATGTGTAAAATGTATCTTGCAAAAAATTATGAGAGAAAATTATCAGTGGACTGAAAATTGAAAACTGAGATAGAATGTGGTGATGATGCCTACTTTGCTCATAGGAGACCCTAATCTTTAATGGCTGAGCCTTGAAAGTAAATCACTCTCTAGGACCACACTGGAATCTGTGGTACCCTCAGAACTTGTACATCCATCTCGGTAGGACAGGAAAATCATCACATAATAATCCTGTTCAAGGTAAAATTGGCAATGGTATAAGTAGAACCATGCTCTACTTTTTCCTAACAAGGTACAGAGAATACGTAAGAAAGCAGTCTTCTTTAATGATGATCAAGTTGAAATGAATTCTTGGTAATAAACATGTTTATATTTAAATTAAGACAAGTTAAATAGGATTGCACTATGATAAACATAAAGTTATAAAATGCAAACAATCCATCAGCCTGAGCTATTTCAATTGCATCAGTAAGTAGCACAAAGGTAGGCAATCACAGAGTATGTGCCACACACATCTTTAATTTAGTTAGCACTGTCCAGTGAGTGTAAAATACATACTGAATGGGAGAGAAAGGTTTAAGGGTCAATTCATACCTCAAAGTGTTGATATTAGACTGAAATTTATTATAGTCATTTAACTAGTATTATATTATAAGCTGGTATGTTGGAGCAACTTCTGATGAATATTTGTATAGTTGTGAGATTGTGATGTCCCATACTCTTGGGTATGTAGAATTAACATAGTAAAAATGCCAATTTTATCAAAAACAATCTACAGATTCAATGCAATATTCAGCAAAATTCTTCACATACCTCAAAAGAATAGTACTCAACTTCCTATGGAAAAGCAAAAAAAACCCAGGATAGCTCCAACAATCCTGTACAATAAAAGAATTTCTGGAGGCATCACAATCTCTGACTTCAAACTCTACTACAGAGTTACAGTACTGAAAACAGCCTGGTATTTGAAAAAAAAAAAAGAGAGAGAGAAAGAGAGACAGGAAGATCAATGGAACTGAGTAGAAAACCCGATATTAATCCACACAAACACCTAGTTTTTGACAAAGAAGCAAAAACTATGTCATGGAAAAAAGACAACATATTCAACAAATGGTACTAGCATAACTGGATATCAAGATGTAGAAAAATAGGGGAGTTGGGTCCCAGTCCTCCCGGCGCCCGGGCGGGCTCCACTGCCTTTGTTTCTGTGGCCTGCCTGCACCAAGGAGGGTAGGCGCTTTGTTTGCGAGCTGCCCATCCAGCACGGAGGCCTGATCTCTCGGCCCCAGGAGAACCAGCGTTGGGGTGAGTTTCTGGCCCACGGCGCCAGCCAGGGACGGGGATCTCGGGGGTCCCCTGGCCTCCTGTCTTTCTTGGGCTCTCTGCAGGACCTCTATTCCCTGGTTACTGCCTCTTTCTTCCTGGCCCACCCAGCTTCCGTCCAGAGCCCTCCCCACTTGGGCCCCCCGCCCTCTTTTGGCGCGAGGCATTGGGAGCTGGGTCCCAGTCCTCCCGGCGCCCGGGCGGGCTCCACTGCCTTTGTTTCTGTGGCCTGCCTGCACCAAGGAGGGTAGGCGCTTTGTTTGCGAGCTGCCCAACCAGCACGGAGGCCTGATCTCTCGGCCCAGGAGAACCAGTGTTGGGGAGAACCAGCATTGGGGAGAACCAGCGTTGGGACGAGCCAGGGTTGGGCACGGAGACCTGATCCCTTGGTGCCAGGAGAGCCAACATTGGTGAGGCCGCGTTGGGTAGGCAAGGAGACCTGATCTGGTAAAAGAAGACCCATAAGGGAGTATTTGGAAGAAGAGATGGGCAGACGCCAAGGCAAGAATTCGCCCAACAAACTGAAAAGCAACATGAAGCCACCAGAATCCAGCGACCTCACAACGGAAGGTCATGAACACCTTAATCAAGAAGGAGAAAAGTTTGACTTCATGAAAGTGATTGACGCCCTTAAACAGCATGTAAAAAACGCCCTTATAGAAATGGATGAGAAATATAACAGAAAGTTTGAAGAATTGAATAAATCAGTGAATGATACCCTAGAAAACCAAGGAAAAACAATCAAACAGATAATGGAAACAGTTCAAGACTTGAAAACTGAAATAGAGGCAAAGAAGAAAACACAAACAGAGGGCCGGCTGGACATGGAAAATCTAGGTAAACGAATAGAGACTACAGAAACAAGCATAACCAGCAGAATACAAGAGATAGAAGAAAGACTCTCAGATTCTGAAGATACCATAGAGAAAATAAACACACTGATCAAAGAAAACAGCAAGTCCAACAAACTCTCATCACAAAACATGCAGGAAATATGGGACACAATAAAAAGACCAAACCTAAGAATAATAGGAGTAGAAGAAGGAGAAGAAGTGCAGCTCAATGGTCCAGAAAATATATTTAATAAAATTATAGAAGAAAACTTTCCCAACCTAAAGAAAGATATACCTATGAAGGTGCAAGAAGCATACAGAACACCAAATAGGCTGGATCAAAAAAAAACATCCCCTCGCCATATAATTATCAAAACACAAAGCATCCAGAATAAGGAAAAAATATTAAGAGCGGCAAAGGAAAAAGGCCAAATTACTTACAAAGGTAAACCTATCAGACTGATACCTGACTTTTCCATGGAAACCATGAAAGCCAGAAGGTCCTGGATAGATGTACTGCAGAAACTGAGAGACCATGGATGCAAGCCCAGATTACTATACCCAGCCAAGCTTTCGTTCACTATAAATGGAGAAAATAAAATTTTCCAGGATAAAAACAAATTCAAACAATATGCAGCCACAAATCCAGCCTTACAGAAAGTAATAGAAGGAAAATCACTAACCAAGGAATCCAATAATGACCACAATAACTCAGACATCTAGAGACCCTTCATCAACACAAACCAAAGAAGGGATACACACAAACTCTATGACTAAAAAAAAATGACCGGAGTTAACAACCACTGGTCATTAATATCACTTAATGTCAATGGTCTTAACTCACCTATAAAAAGGCACAGGCTAAGAGATTGGATAAGAAAACAGGATCCAACATTCTGCTGTTTACAAGAAACACACCTCAACCACAAAGACAGGCACCTACTCAGAGTAAAGGGTTGGGAAAAGGCCTATCAAGCAAATGGACCTAAGAAACAAGCAGGTGTGGCCATACTAATCTCTAACAAAATTGACTTCAAACTTAAATCAATCAGAAGAGATGGAGAGGGGCATTTTATATTCATAACAGGAACAGTTCATCAGGATGAAGTCTCAATCCTGAACATCTATGCCCCTAATATAAAAGCACCCACGTACATAAAAGAAACATTGCTAAAATTCAAGGCAGCCATCAAACCGCACACACTAATAGTAGGAGATTTCAACACTCCTCTCTCACCAATGGACAGGTCAATCAGACAGAAACCTAACAGAGAAATAAGACAACTAATGGAGGTAATGAAACAAATGGACTTAACAGACATCTATAGAACATTCCACCCAAATAGGAAAGAATACACCTTCTTCTCTGCAGCTCATGGAACCTTCTCGAAAATTGACCACATAGTCGGTAACAAAGCAAACATCCACAGTTACAAAAAAGTATTACTAACCACCTGTGTCTTATCAGATCACCATGGATTAAAGTTAGAATTCAACAACAAGGCTACCCCCGGAAAGCCCACAAAGTCATGGAAACTGAACAGCCAACTACTGAACCACACCTGGATTAAGGAAGAAATAAAGAAAGAAATTAAAGTATTCCTGGAATTAAATGAAAATAAAGAAACAACATACTCAAACTTATGGGACACTATGAAAGCAGTCCTGAGAGGAAAGTTCATAGCACTAAGTGCCCACTTAAAGAAAACAGAGAAAGCTCACATTGGAGACTTAACAGCCCACCTGAAAGCTCTAGAAAAAAAAGAAGCAGACTCACCCAGGAGGAGTAGGAGACTGGAAATAATCAAACTGAGGGCTGAAATCAATAAAATAGAAACACAGAGAACAATCCAAAGAATCAATGAAACAAAAAGCTGGTTCCTGGAGAAAATCAACAAGATTGACAAACCCCTATCCAAACTAATCAAACGGCAGAGAGAGAATTTGCAAATTAATAAGATCAGAAATGAAAAGGGGGACATAACCACAGACACAGAGGAAATTCAGAGAATCATTAGATCTTACTACAAAAGCCTATACGCCACAAAACTGGAAAATGTAAAGGAAATGGATACTTTCTTAGATAAATATCATTTACCAAAGTTAAATCAGGACCAGGTGAACAATCTAAATAGACCTGTTAGTCGCGAAGAATTAGAAGAGGTTATCAAAAACCTCCCTACCAAAAAAAGCCCAGGACCAGATGGTTTCAATGCGGAATTCTACCAGAACTTCCAAGAAGACCTAATACCTATACTCCTTAATGTATTTCACAATATAGAAACAGAAGGGTCATTACCAAATTCCTTTTATGAAGCTACAGTTACTCTGATACCAAAACCACACAAAGACTCAGCCAGGAAAGAGAATTACAGGCCGATCTCACTCATGAATATCGATGCAAAAATCCTCAACAAAATACTGGCAAACCGAATCCAAGAACACATCAGAAAAATTATCCATTATGATCAAGTAGGCTTCATTCCTGAGATGCAGGGCTGGTTCAACACACGAAAATCTATCAATGTAATCCAGCATATAAATAAACTGAAAGAAAAAAACCATATGATCATTTCATTAGATGCTGAAAAAGCATTCGACAAAATTCAACATCCATTTATGTTAAAAGTCTTGGAGAGATTAGGGATACAAGGGTCATACCTAAATATAATAAAAGCTATATACAGCAAGCCGACAGCTAACATCAAATTAAACGGAGAGAAACTCAAAGCCATCCCGCTTAACTCAGGAACACGACAAGGCTGTCCACTTTCGCCATACCTCTTCAATATAGTGCTGGAAGTTCTAGCAATAGCAATAAGACAGCATAATGGGATCAAGGGGATTCAAACTGGAAAGGAAGAAGTTAAACTTTCGTTATTCGCAGATGATATGATAGTGTACATAAGCGACCCCCAAAACTCCACCAAAGAACTTTTACAGCTGATAAACAGCTTTAGTAATGTGGCAGGATACAAGATCAACTCCAAAAAATCAGTCGCCCTCTTATACACAAAGGATATGGAAGCAGAGAGGGAAATCAGAGAAGCTTCTCCATTCACGATAGCCACAAACAGCATAAAATATCTTGGGGTAACTCTAACCAAGGAAGTGAAAGATCTATTTGACAAGAACTTTAAGGCATTGAAGAAAGAAATTGAAGAGGATACCAAAAAATGGATGGACATCCCTTGCTCTTGGATTGGGAGGATCAACATAGTAAAAATGGCAATTCTACCTAAGGCAATTTATAGATTCAATGCAATCCCCATCAAGATCCCATCAAAATTCTTCACAGATCTGGAGAGGACAATAATCAACTTTATATGGAAAAACAAAAAACCCAGGATAGCCAAAACAATCCTATACAATAAAGGATCTTCTGGAGGCATTACCATCCCTGACTTCAAACTCTATTACAGAGCTACAGTACAGGGTGGTACTGGCATAAAAACAGAGAAGTCGACCAATGGAATCGTATAGAAGACCCGGATTTTACCCCACAAACCTATGAACACCTCATTTTCGATAAAGGAGCTAAAAGTATACAATGGAAGAAAGAAAGCATCTTCAACAAATGGTGCTGGCACAACTGGATGTCAACCTGTAGAAGAATGAAAATAGACCCATATCTATCACCGTGCACAAAACTCAAGTCCAAATGGATTAAAGACCTCATTATCAGCCCGAAAACACTGAACCTGATAGAAGAGAAAGTGGGAAATACCCTACAACAGATGGGCACAGGTGATCGCTTCTTAGGTATAACCTCAGAAGCACAGGCATTAAGGGCAACATTGAATAAATAGGACCTACTAAAACTGAGAAGCTTCTGTAAAGCAAAGGACACTGTCACTAAGACACAAAGGCAACCTACTGACTGGGAGAAGATCTTCACCAACCCCGCAACAGACAAAGGTCTGATCTCCAAAATATATAGAGAACTCAAGAAACTAGACTTTAAAATGCTAATTAACCCAATTAAAAAATGGGGCACTGAACTGAACAGAGAATTCTCAACAGAAGAACTTCAAATGGCCAAAAGATACTTAAGGTCGTGCTCAACTTCCTTAGCAATCAGGGAAATGCAAATCAAAACAACTTTGAGATACCATCTTACACCTGTCAGAATGGCTAAAGTCAAAAACACCAAGGATAGCCTTTGCTGGAGAGGCTGTGGAGGAAGGGGTACCCTCATCCATTGCTGGTGGGAATGCAATCTTGTGCAACCACTGTGGAAGTCAGTGTTTCGGTTTCTCAGGAAATTCGGGATCAACCTACCCCTGGACCCAGCAATACCACTCTTGGGAATTTACCCAAGAGATGTTCTATCACATGTCAAAAGCATTTGTTCAACTATGTTCATAGCAGTATTATTTGTAATAGCCAGAACCTGGAAACAACCTAGATGCCCTTCAATGGAAGAATGGATGAAGAAAGTATGGAATATATACACACTAGAGTACTACGCTGCGGTAAAAAACAATGACTTCTCGAATTTTGCATGCAAATGGATGGAAATAGAAAACACTATCCTGAGTGAGGTATCCCAGACCCAAAAAGAAGAACATGGGATGTACTCACTCATAATTGGTTTCTAGCCATAAATAGGGGTCACAGAATCTACAATTGGCGAACCTAAAGAAGCTAAGTAAGAAGGTGAACACAAGGAAAAACATATCGTTATCCTCTTGGATAAGGGAAGTAGACAAAATTGCCGGGGAGAAAAGTGGGATCTTGGGGGTGGGGTGGGAAGGGGGTAAGGGGAGATGGGGAGAGAAAAGGTAGAAGGGAAGGAGGGGGGACTTGGGGAAACAGGAGGATCGGGATAAAGGAAGGTTGGATAGGGGAGCACGGAACCACAATTCTTAGTTAAGGGACCCACTTTAGGGTGGGCAGGAGAATTGACCCTAGAGGGGCTCCCAGGTGCCCAAGCTGAGGTCCCCAGTTAGTTCCTTGGGCAGCGGAGGATAGGGAACCTGAAATGACCCCATCCTAGCGCAATACTGACGAATATCTTGCATATCATCTTAGAACTTTCATCTGGTGATGGATGGAGATAGAGACAGAGACCGAGACCCACACTGGAGCACTGGACTGAGCTCCCAAGGTCCCAATGAGGAGCAGAAGGAGGGAGAACATGAGCAAAGAAGTCGGGACCGCGAGGGGTGCACCCACCCACTGAGACAGTGGAGCTGATCTACTGGGAGCTCACCAAGGCCAGCTGGACTATTACCAAAAAAAGCATGGGACAAAACTGAACTCTCTGATCATGACGAACAATGAGGGCTGATGAGACGCCAAGGACAATGGCACGCAGTTTTGATCCTACGCAATCTGCTGGCTTGGTGGGAGCCTAGCCAGTTTGGATGTTCACCTTCCTAGATATAGACGGAGGGGGGAGGACCTAGGACTTACCACAGCGCAGGGAACCCTGACTGCTCTTTGGACTGGAGAGGGAGGGGGAGAGGAGTGGGGAGAAGGGGAGAGGGGTGGGAGGAGGGGGAGAAGAGTGGGAGGAGGGGGAGGGAAAGGGGAGGCTGGGAGGAGGTGGAATTTTGTTTTTTTTTCCTTTATTCTTTTATCAATAAAAAAAAAGATGTAGAAAAATAAAAATATATCCATATCTATCAACATGTACAAACTCAAATCCAAATGGATCAAAGACCCCAACATGTTGTCTGAGGATTTTTGTCCTGCTGGTTTGTTAAGTCCCAAAGAAATCACACAGAGGTCTATATCAATTTTAAACTGATAGGCTTAGTAGCTCAGGCTTCTTATTAACTCTTATAACTTATATAGGCCATTATTAGCCCATTATTCTTATCTGTGTTAGCCACGTGGCTCAGTACCTTTTTTCAGCGAGGCAGTCACATCCTGCTTCTTCTGTGGCTGGGTAAAGAACTTCAGAGGAATTGGCTTCCTCCTTCTTAGAATTCTCCTGCCCACCTCTACTTATTGTCTAGTTGTCCCACCTATACTTCCTGCCTGGCTACTGGCCAATCAGCGTTTATTTAAAATATAATTGACTGAAGACAGACTGTGGCCCCACACCACTTCCTCCTCTTTTTGTAAAAAAGAAAAAGAAAAGAAAAGAAAAGAAAGACAGACAGAAAGAAAGAAAGAAAGAAAGAAAGAAAGAAAGAAAGAAAGAAAGAAAGAAAGAAAGAAAGAAAGAACATCCATAGTCCATTTGGGGGGAATGTGAGATATAGGATATAGTTTCCCAGACTACTTCCTGCTCATTGGGGCACTGATAATCTTATGTGGACCTAAAGAAAATTTATAATTTTTATCAAGTCATGACTGGAGTATCCTGTGAGGCTTGATCATCTCAGGCAGCAGTCTTGAATCTGTTCTGGATGTAGAACTCAGACATCTGGGCCATCTGTTCCTACCAGAGATTTCGCAGATGGTCTTTCTTGATCAAACCTGATTTTTCTTAACTCAAAATAAATCCATAGCCTCCCATTTCCTGTGGAAACAAAAACGAAACAAAACCTCTTCTCCAAAGTAACATATCTTTTGACTTCAATTTTGAAGTCAAGGCATTTAAAAAAATATTTGTTTTATTAATCCAGCAGCATTTATATTTAAATGTTTTTTAGCAGCTGTTGCTCCTTCTTCAGCATTCAAACAATTCAAAGAGAACATAACAACATACAGTATCCAGACTTTCTGTGTATTTTTCATCTTTACATGGCTTTATTTTAACCTCTTTTTCTTTTATTTTTACTTTTAATTTTTGGCTTTTTGACATAGGGTCTCTGTGTATCTTTGGCTTCTGTAGACCAGGCTATCCTTGAACTCACAGCGATCTGCCTGGCTGCTTTTGCCTTCTAAGTGCTAGGATTAAAGGTGTGTGACACCACACCTTGAATTCACAGAGATCTGTTTGCCTCTGCCTCCCAAGTGTTGGGATTAAAGGTGTGTACCACCACACCCAACTACTCTCTTTCTTTTTTATTTTAAGGGCTTTAACCATTTTATTTAATCTCCCAAGCCTGTATATATTTTTAACACACTGTAAACCATCTAGAGATTTTCTTCATCTTTGAATCTCTCTTTACTGTATCTCTCTCTCTTTTTCTGATAACATGAGCCTTTAATTTGCTAAGCAATATGGAGAGGATTAAAGCCATGGCTTTAACTGCTTGATCCAACCCATTCCTTAGCTCTGAGATTACAGGCTCATAGTGGAAGTACTGGTCAGAGAAATGTTTATTGCCACAACTCTATGGTGTTTCAAGGTCCCTGCCAGCAAATAAGCTGCAGCAGTGTGCTTACAAACCACATTCAAATGCTCTGTAGCTGGACCTCCTGCCTGAAAAAGTAAGAATTTGCACTGGCAGGATGACCCAGAAAGCTGGCATTTTAAAATGGCACTGCTTTTTTACTGATATGGATGAAAACCAAAAAGCATGTGGTCAGCTTTTCATCAACACCATTTAAGCATTTCGTGGCAGGACCTCTTAAAAGAGCTGCAAGATTTTGCAGCTAAAACTGAGTCAGGAAGCCTCTCTTAAATGAGAGTGCTTGCCTCTAGCAAGCAGAGTCCACCTGAGAAAACACTGCTATCAATAAGCCATGCTTAACTCTATCCTTTTCTGTCTGGAATTACTTCCCAAGCTCTATCAAGCTTTATGTGAATGCAGTCGTTCATACGTTGGGCACCATTTGTTGGTGGGGTTTCTGTCCTGCCTGGTTCCCACAGTCATTAAGTCCCAGACACAGAAGAAGCAAGAAGTGACTGCCTCGCTGAAAAAGGTACCAAGCCATGTGGCTAACATATACTAGAATAATGGGGTAATATAAGTTTTAAGGGTTAATAAGAAACCTGAGCTAATGGGCCAATCAGTTTATAGTTAATTTAGACCTCTGTGTGATTTCTTTGGGACTTAATGACTGCAGGAACTGGGCAGGAAAGAAACCCTGACAACACCAACATAAAGCCAACCACACTGAACCTCATAGAAGAGAAAATGGGAAGTACACTTGAATGCATTGGCACAGGAGACCACTTCCTAAATATAACCCCAGCGGCACAGACACTGAGAGAAACAATTAATAAATGGGACCTCCTGAAACTGACAATCTTCTGTAAAGCAAAGGACACAATCAACAAGACAAAATGGCAACCTATAGAATGGGAAAAGATCTTGACCAACCACACATCAGACAGAAGGCTCATATCTAAAATATACAAAGAAGTCAAGAAATTGTTCGTCAAAAGAACAATTAATCCAATAAAAAATGGAGTACAGACATAAACAAAGAACTCTCAACAGAGGAATACAAAATGGTTGAAAGACACTTAAAGAAGTACTCAACATCCTTAGCCATCATAGAAATGCAGATCCAAACAACTCTGAGATTCCTTTTTAAACCGATAAAAATGGCTAAGATCAAACACACTGATAACAACTTATGCTGAAGAAGTTGTGGGGTAAAGGGAACACTCCTGCATTGTTTGTGGGAATGCAAATTTGTACAAAACCTTTGGATATCAGTATGGCAATTCTCAGAAAATTAGAAAACAACCTTCCTCCAAACCCAGAAATACCTTAACTTTTAGGTAAATTCCCAAAGGATGTTCAATTGTAGCACAAGGACGTGTGCTCAACTATGGTTAGAGCAGCACTGTTTGTCACAGCCAGAACCTGGAAACAACCTAAATGCCCCTCGACTGAAAAATGGATAAGAAACATGTTGTACATTTACCCAATGGAATACTACACACCAGAAAAATAATGACATCTTAAAATTTTCGGGCAAATGGATAGATCTAGAAAACATCATATTGAGTGAAGAAACCCAGACCCAGAAAAACAAATATCATATGTACTCACTCATAAGTGTCTTTCCAACATAAAGTAATGAAAACCAGCCTACAATTCACAATCCCAGAGAACATAGACAATGAGGATCCTAAAAGAGACATACATGGATCTACTCCACATGGGAAGTAGAAAAATATAAGATTTCCTGAGGAGATTGGGAGCATAAGGACCATGGGAGAGAGTAGAAGGGGAAGGAAGAGGAAGGGGGTGAAGCAGAGAAAAATGCATAACTCAATAAAAGCAATATTTTTAAAAAGATGCAAAAACAATAAATGATAAAATTGGGTTTAGGTCAAAATATTTCAAATTGCATGATCATTTAAAGACCTGGAAAATGCATTCAAAATGAAAATTGACTTAAAACTAACTAATATACAAGGACTTTGCTTTGCTGGAAAACTTCCCTATGAGGTTTCTCTAAAATACATCTACAGCAAGATGTTTAGTACTTAAAATCTCTATATTGTTAGTAGAGTTAATTATTATGAGATCATATTTGATTATATTTATTTAATATAAATAATATTAATAAAGAAATTAAAGTTGATGGAAAAGGTTAAGATCATAATATAGGATAAAAGTATTAAATAAAATACTATGTAGGTTAGATATCACTTATAAATTATATGTATATTCAAAATTGTATAAGTTTTTATTTATACAAATTCATTTAGGAAAAACAAAACAAATAAGTATTTATTCTTTGAACTGAACTAATTGTACTGCAAAAAAATTAGCTAATTCTTCTTTGTCTTAATTGTGCTTAGTCATACTCCAGGAAACAAATACACAAAAGGGAACTTCCAAGCTTGACAAGTAAGTGTGTTGGAATCTTTTAACATAGGACCTGAATTTGGCTCCCAGTAGCCAGACGTAGCAGTTCACAAGTCTACAACACCCCCTTCAGGGATCTGATACAATATTATAGTTTCTGCAGCCACCCATACACAGAAATACACAGGCACACTAAAGCCACATACGCACAGACACACAAATACACAAACACAAATATTAAATTAAAAATTTACAAAAGAGATCTTCCATATTCTTACATTCCTATTAGTAGTAGTACTTCTTATAATGATACTTTTCAAGATGACTTCTTCATTGTTTTATTGTATTTCATGTTAAAACTGACTGCTTCATAGAATTATTTATGTTTTACCTAAGAGAGAAAACAATCCTTTAAGTCAAATGGAATCTTTCTTTCTATTAATAACAAGTCTCATCTTTCTTTTAGCACACCTTCTTATGTAGATCCATATCTCACTCTCTTTGAATCTTCTTTCTTGTCCTGTTTCTCTGGGTTTGTGGCCTATAGGCTGTTTATTCTTTGGTTTATGTCTAAAAGCTACTCAAGCATGAATACATATTATATTTGTCTTTGTGAGACTGGGTTACCTCACTCAATATGTTTTTTTTCTAGATTTCAGAAGGAATAAAGGTTCATTAATGTATACATGGGCATCTGCAGAAAACTATTAACAATAATCAAATCATAAAGTTTTATATTCTTTGACTATTCTAACAATACTGAAAAGGGATGGACCTTGAAGAAGAGTTGAGGTCCCACCTCATGAAATGTAATGCTGTTATTATTGTGGGTAGATTTTTGCTGTAGGCAACATAGTTTATCCTATTGTATGAAATATTTCTTTTTCTGAACAACCTTATGTTATGCTCCCAGCATTTTGCAATGGAATGAAAAGAGAGTGGGCAGCTTTGAGCACCTTTGTGATGGATTTCCAAGATTTAGAACTGAATTACAACAAATTTCTGTTCTGCTCATTCATTAAGACTATTCAGGTTACAAGTATTCTGTCACAAACCAAACTAATACAGTAGTGTCTCTCAAATTGGAGTCTACAGTATAAAACAAACTTCTACAGAAAGTAAATGATATGTAAAAGAATTCAATAAAAAAAACTCTTAATGATACCAGATGTCCACAAATCAGAATTACTAAAATCACATTAGATATACCACCACTATTTAATTATAAAATAAAAAGTCAAAAATTATGGGAAATGAATGTATTGTGCATGTTGAAGAGTAATAATAAATTGGCAACATGAAACTCAGTACACAACTACAATCAATGATTTGAAAAAAAGATGTTCCAATTCATATATCAGTATTAAAATGTGGAAACTGTAGGGAGTAGAAAATCATGAGGGTTATGTCCTCAGACATGAGGGTAGTCAATCTTATGAAAGCACTGAAGCTAAGCACATCAATCTACTCGTTCTACATTCTGCCATGTGATGATGTACCAAGAAGACACTGTCTTAGAATTAGAGAGAAGGCTCTCACCAGAACCTAATGTGTAACATCTCATTTGAATCTGTTAGAAACAAAATCTACATAACTTTTGAATTGTTCATTTACCTGTATTTTTATGGAAACAGACTAACAAAAGATATCAAAACTGAGAACAGATTTTTGGCTTAGTGAATGCCTATACATAATGACTCAGCTTGTCTTCTGTTTTCTAATAAAACATTCATTTCTTACTTCCAACTAGTCAGGATCAACTTCAACATATATTGTTCAGCCAACATTCTTCTGACTCCTTCTGTGATCGTCTACTACAATCCTGATTTCCTGAACCCTGAGAGAATTGTCCTTAGTGACACATTCAATGTGATGCAGTCCTTGTCTTCCTGTTCCCAGTTTTCCATCCTCTATCCATTTTCCATTCCCAAAGCTGAGTCATTATGTATAGGCATTCTCTACTATAATGAGTTTGAGGCTAGGCTTGGCCACACAATATCTTGTTAAAAGAAAAAAAGGTAAGCATGAATATGAATACATGTATGTATACAAACAATTGTAACACTAAAAACAGCTTTTATTATAGAGCATACAGAATATAATACTTATGAAATTCATATCTATATAAACATAGTAAATGAAAGTTTGTAAATATGACATTTATATGTATTAAACATATTTATGCTGTATAATAATTTATACCTACATTATATAAACAAAACTATAAAATAAACAAAAATGGGACATGAATTAGTTTAAGTACCAGATGAATTTAGCCTATCGCTGGCATAGTTTATAAATATTTGAATGATTTAATAAACTATTTACTAAAACAAATGCTTGACTTTCATTCCCAAATAAGTCCTTGGTAGTGAATACTACAATACCAAATTGAATCACAGAGGCCGGTAAATACCATAGTCATTAGGGAACTGTTTACTTCATATTTTACAAAAAGAAATAAATAACTACCGATACTATAAAAGTTGTCTCTGTAGTGGCTGATTATCTATGCTCCACTGTCACCCTCTTTTTCTCAACTCTCACCGTTTATGCTCTTGCTGTCAGGTGTGTGTGTGTGTGTGTGTGTGTGATATGTACAACTTAATTTCCTGGTAGGATAAGAATAAGTGTGAAGAATTTTGTAGAAAATTACACAAGTCTATTATATTTGTGGTTGTGAGCCTAGCCTTTAACGGCTGAGCCACCTCTTCAGAAGGTGGCACACGCCTTTAATCCCAGCACTTCGGAAGCAGAGGCAGGCGGATCTCTGTGAGTTCAAGGCCAGCCTGGTCTACAAGAGCTAGTTCCAGGACAGGCTCCAAAGCCACAGAGAAACCCTGTCTCGAAAAACCAAAAAAAAAAAGAAAAAAAGAAAAAAGAAAAAGAAAAGAAAATTACACAAGTCCATCAAATTCTAACGTAAGAGAGCACACATACTATAATTTTAAAAACCTTTCAAAATTCATACTAACTTAAGAACTATTTTGAAAATTTACTTGTTCTAAGTTCTTTCTTTTTTAACCAAAGCTATGTCAATACATGAAGTTTAGCAAAATGTCAGACACTAAGCGCCTTTGGTTGTGAATCAACCTCCTACTCATTTTCTGATCCCTGTTAGAAACAGTCTCCTTAGGTAATACAACATGTGCATGTGTTGATGGTGGGAGGGGGCATTTTGCATACAGACAACACAAGAGAATATTTGGAGGAGTAGTGATTATTTGTTCAACTATGTGCTAATCATTCAAATAAAGTATGTATTGAAATCATTCATATTTTAATAATAATTCATATGGTTGTAGGAAAGGCTTGCTAGATAGGAAAATTAGTCAATTATTGTAATGGTAAAGAGTTTTAAAGGCCAACACAATTGTAGCACTGGAAATAGGAAGCAGTTTTTATTACAGTAGGTACAAATTTAATACCGAATTTAAGCAATGCTTGCTTTACCTAGAACTCTGATTCTTACAACACGCTTTATAAGGACTTAAGAGTTTTTAGATGATAAAAATATATTTTAATATAGATAATTATCAATTCATTCACAGATATAGTTCATTTATTATTAACCGAAGAACTCCAATACTCTCATCACATTTGATGAGTGTGGTTATTGTGTATCTGCATGCAGAAGTGGCTTTAGGAGAGACATGCATAGATTTCCTAAAAATGAGACTGTCAAATACCATACATTCATAATAAAAATATTCAATTTGCCTTTAATTAAAGTGCTAGAAATTTTCAATCAGTTAAGTACAGGTTAGAACCTTTCATTATGTCCATAGTTTATTGTAGCTAAAGAATTTTACAAAGCAGGAATTTTGTTAGTAATATCTATAGTTGAATATTTTTAATCTTCTTAACTTTGCACTGTCTGCAAATCAAGCAATATTGTTGTATGACTGAATAGATACTTCTCATTACAACTTACTTAATTACAACAAAAAATTTACTATTGTCTACTACTTGCATAAGCATTTTAAATAATTTATAATTTAAAATATAATACTTATGAATCTCAACCTTTTCTAGTTAATGCTTTGCTTATTATACATAAAAATAGATTCATCTATAGTTATTTAGTAGATTAAAATTAATATGTACACTTCACAAGGCTGTACTGTGAAATTTTTAGATAAACATTTTATATGAAACTAGTAGGCATCAAAATTCTAATTTGTGTTTCATAATTAAAAAACAGTTACCAGAATGATAATAAGGCTCTCCAGGTATAAGCTGGATGGCCTGGAATCTCATGAGAACCAGACATAGAGGCATATGCATAATTCCAACTCTGCCTGGGAGTTGCTTTCTGGGAAATGGGAGGTACAGACTGTAGTTTTCTAAAAGCTAAGGACCTACAAGCCTAGTATATGCAGCAGTGAACAAGAAGAGACTATGTTTCAAGCACGGTAGGAAACAAGGCTGACACTGAGAATGGTCTCTGGTCTCACACACATAAGCAGATTCACAATACACATCATAAAGACACTAAAACAATGACTATTTTATTGTGAAATTGTGTTATATTAACTCATAAATAAATTTTCTGATGATTTCTTTAATAAAAATTATTATTAAGAATAAATCACTGGTCCACAACCTCTGGATAGTGACCTGTTTGAAGGTTGACTGACCTTCATAGGGGTTATCTAAACCATCAGGAAACACAGGTTTTTATATTAGAACTCATAACAGTAGCAAAATTGCATTTATGAAGTAGCAACAATCATTGGGGCCACTACAACATGAGGAACTGAATTAAAGGTTGAAAAATACTGACAATCTGTAGAAGAATAAAAATAGATCCACATCTATCACCATGCACGAAACTCAAGTCCAAATGGATTAAAGACCTCAATAACAGTCTGAACCTGATAGAAGAGAAAATGGGAAGTACTCTACAACACATGGACACAGGAGACCACTTCCTACGTATAACCCCAGCAGCACAGACATTAAGGGCATCTTTGAATAAATGGGACCTCCTGAGACTGAGAACCTTCTGTAAAGCAAGGACATTGTCACTAAGACAAAAAGGCAACTGGGAGAAGATCTTCACCAACCCTGCAACTGACAAAGGTCTGATCTTCAAAATATATAAAGATCTCAAGAAACTTGACTGTAAAAGGCTACTCAACCCAGTTATAAAATGGGGCACTGAGCTGAACAGAGAATTTTCAACAGAAGAAGTTCAAATGGCCAAAAGACACTTAAGGTCATGCTCAACCTCCTTAGCAATCAGGGAAATGCAAATCAAGACAACTTTCAGATACCATCTTACACCTGTCAGAATGGCTAAAATCAAAAACACCAATGATAGCCTTTGCTGAAGAGGTTGTGGAGTAAGGGGTACACTCACCCATTGCTGGTGGGAATGCAAACTTGTGCAACCACTTTGGAAAGCAGTGTGGCGGTTTCTCAGGAAATTCGAGATCAACCACCTCTGGACCCAGCAATACCACTCTTGGGAATATACCCAAGAGATGCCCTATCATACAACACAAGTATATGCTCAACTATGTTCATAGCAGCATTGATTGTAATAGCCAGAACCTGAAAACAACCTAGATGCCCTTCAATGTAAGAATGGAGGAAGAAAGTATGAAATATATACATATTAGAGTACTACTCAGCAGTAAAAAACAAGGACTTCTTGAATTTTGCATGCAAATGGACAGAAATAGAAAACACTATCCTGAGTGAGGTAAGCCAGACCCAAAAAGAGGAACACGGGATGTACTCACTCATAGTTGGTTTCTAGCCATAAATAAAGGACATTGAGCCTATAATTCGCGATCCTAGAGAAGCTAAATAAGAAGTTGAACCCCCCAAAAAACATATAGTCACCCTCCTGGATATTAGTCTTCATCAGGAGATGAAAGGAGACAGAGACAGAGTCCTACATTGGAGCACCTGACTGAAACCCCAAGGTCCAAATCAGGAGCAGAAGGAGAGAGAGCACTAGCAAGGAACTCAGGACCGCGAGGGGTGCACTCACACATTGAGAAAATGGGGATGTTCTATCGGGAACTCACCAAGGCCAGCTGACCTGGGTCTGAAAAAGCCTGGGACAAAACCGGACTCGCTGAATATAGCGGACAATGAGGACTGCTGAGAAGTCAAGAACAATGGTACTGGGTTTTGATCCTACTGCATGTACTAGCTGTGTGGGAGCCTAGGCAGTTTGGATGTTCACCTTAGTAGACCTGGAAGGAGGTGGGAGTTCCTAGGACTTCCCACAGGGCAGGGAATCCTGACTGATCTTCGGGCTGAGGAGAGAGGGGGAGTTAATTGTGGGAGGGGGAGGGAAATGGGAGGCGGTGGCGGGGAGGAGACAGAAATCTTTAATAAATAAATTAATAATAAAAAATAATATTTTTTTAAAAAAAAGAAAGAAAAATACGTACATGATCAATCTTGCATTGAATGTTGCAAGTGAAAATATAAGAAAAGGAAAAAGTCCCCCTAATGTACAGAATGGAGAGTCCCCAAAATCTACAGAGGTGCAACAACACTGTTAGTAACAACAATGCTATTCAAACCTTTATTTATGACCTCTGTGATAATATGGATAAATTCTTTAATTTATTTCAACTTTATGCTCACCAGAAAAGGAAATGCAATGATATTAACTGAATTATTATCTATTATGAGAATTAAATGCACAAAAGATCAATGAAATACCTAGCACATAATAATGTTTAATTAATCACTTTATAATTTTGTTAATGGTTTCCAATTCCTATATGAAATAGAAACATAGAAATGAGGTTACTATAATCATTAAATTTATATGCAGAATAACTAACTATAATTTATAGTTAATTATCATATATAGTTATATAACTATAACAGAGTTTCTGATTTTATATTTCATTTACTGCAGTGCCTCTGTGTGTGTGGGTGTGTGCGTATATGTGTGTGTATGTCTGTGTACCTTTGGAGATCAGAAGACAACTTAGTGAAATGGATTCGTTCCTTCTACCATGTGGGTCCAACGAAAAGAACTCAGGTTCTCAACCTGGGAACAAGCATCATTAGTCACTAAGGCATTTAAAAAACCCCATATACATTCATATTTTTCTATTTATAAAGATATAATGACCAAAAGTAAACTAGTGCTGACAAATATTCCATTGGGCAAATGTGCCACTTTTTTTCCATGCTTTGCTTGAGTAAATTTGAAGGCAAACAGATGGAAACAGAAAAAAAAAAAACATACTGATGAGGTATTAAGACCCAGAAAGACATAGTATGAACTCACATGTAGATGAATATTACCTATAAAGTATAGAATAATTGTGCTAAAATTCACAGTCCTAAAGAGGCTAGGTAATAAGGAAGGCCCAAAGGGAAATGCATGAACTTCCCTTGGAAGAGTAAACAGAAAAGATCTCCTAGGTAGACTGGGAGCAGGACAGGATGGGACCTTGAAGAATCAAGTTGGGAGTGAGTGGACAGAGAAAATACTTTAAAGGGTACTTTTTGGTTCATGTAGGTATCTGATACAAGGGAAACTCCCACAGATCTACAAGGATGATCCCAGCTAAGACTCCTAGCTGATGTGGGAGTGTCATATATCAATCTGTTGATTTCATTGGCTAAGCAATAAAGAAACTGCTAGGCCCATTGGATAGGCCCACCCTTAGGTGGGTGGAGTAAACAGAACAGAATGCCGGGAGGAAGAGGAAGTGAGGTCAGACTCCACAGCTCTGCTCTCGGGAGCAGACGCCTCAGCAGAGACGCCATGCCCAGCTCCCAGGCAGAAGCACGTGATGAAGCTCCGACCCAGGATGGACTTAGGCTAGAATCTTCCCGGTAAGCGCACCTAGGGGCGCTACACAGATGATTAGAAATGGGCTAAATTAATATGTGAGAATTAGCCTAGAAGAGGCTAGATAGAGATGGGTCAAGCAGTGTTTAAAAGAATACAGTGTCCGTGTAATTATTTCGGGGCATAAGCTAGCCGAGCCGGGCAGGCGGCTGGGGTGTTTGGGGACCCAGCCCCGCCGCTCCCCTTATTACTACAGATGGCGCCCCACGTGATGGACTAAACCCACTTAAAAAACCTGAGAAGGCTTAAAAATAAGGGAGAGAGAGTTTAACACAGATTTTTGCTGTTTGTTGGTGGCGTGCTGTAGAGAGATTTCCTGATTCGGCAACAGCAGCAGAAAAAACGCTGTGTCATTTCAAAGCATGGCTTCCTGGGGCTGTGCCACCAGTGCAAACTCTGGCTTTATGTTTGTGTTCCCGCTTGGGATCTGAAGGAGAGTGCTCTGAGACCTTGACGATGACTCAGAGCTCCCAGCCTGCTCCTGGGCAGAAGGCAGAATCAGGCTTAGGCAGGCGGAAGAGCATGGCGGATTCCTGCTGCCATACAGAGATGTGTTTTCAGACTGCATAGTGCTCTGCGTGTCAGATTTGGATGTAACTTGGATGAAAAGAATTTCTGTGCTGCATGCTCAGTCTCAGAATTAAAGTGCTGAGTGCCGCTCCTACCTGGTAGCCCCAAGAGGCTTCCTGACTCAGCTTTAGCTGCAAAACCCTGCGGCTCATTAAGAGGTCCTGCCACAAAACACTTAAACAGTGTTGATGAAAAGCTGAACACATGCTTTTCGGTTTTCAGCCGTAGCAGGAAAAAAGCTGTGCCGTTTAAAAATGCCGGCTTTCTGGGCCATCCTGCCAGGGCAAACTCTGACTGTTTGAGGCAGGAGGGCCGGCTACCAAGAGAGGATTTGAGTGTTGTCTGTTGTAGTTCACTGGCTGGCAGGGACCTTGAAATGCTATAAACATGGCTACAGCCAGTACCTCAGCCACGAGGCTGAAAAGCTAAGGAATGGGCTACATCTAGCCGTCAAAGCCACGCCTTTAGTCCTACTGAGTGAGATTGCTTGGTAAACTAAAGACTCATGTGGTCAAAAAACAGAGAGATATACAGTAAAGAGAGATTCAGAGACAAAGAAAATTTCTAAATGGTTTACTGTGTGTTAAAAATATATGCAAGCTAAAAGTTGAAGTTCTTAAAAAAAAAGGAAGAGAGTTGTTGTGTGTCCTAGTACACACCTTTAATCCCAACACTTGGGAAGCAGAGGGAGATAGACCTCTGTGACTTCAAGGTGTGGTAGCACACGCCTTTAATCCCAGTGCCTAGAAGGCAGAGACGAACAGATCTCTGTGAGTTCAAGGTGTAGTAGCAAACACCTTTAATCCCAATGCCTGGGAGGCAGAGACAGGAGGATCTCTGAGAGTTCAAAGACAGCCTGGTCTACAGGGTTATTCCAGGTCAAAGATATGCGCTCAAAAAGCAAAAAGTTAACCTAGGAATGTCACAGCTTAGATTCTTAAGTGCCTAGTGATTTAAAGGTGCAAATCAAAAGTGCTCCTGGATGGTAAAAAATTGCAGATTCACAATAGGACAGATTCAGACTACTAAATGAGTCACACTGTTGGATGAATGTACGTAGGCTTGGGAGAGAGAAGAAAAAGAATATAGAAAATAAAGTTAATGTTAAAAAAAAGGTAAAGTCTTTAAAGAGACAGAGTACAGATAGTTATAGATATAAATAAAAATAAGCCGTGTAAAGATGGAAAATTCACAGAGAGTCTGGATTCTTTGTATTATTGTGTTTTCTTTAAAAATTTTGACTGTGAAGGAGCTAAGTACAGAGAGACATTTCATTACATGGGCTGCCAAGCTAAACCAGAATGGATATAAGGGTATTACGATTTTGAAATTTGGATCTAAGGATATGATGCTTTGGAGAGAGTCTTCTTTTGTTTTCACAGAGGACCAGACCCTTGGATTTCTTCTATCCCGATTTGGTATGATGGACCACGACCTCCTGAAATGTTCCTGTGAATGCCCTCAAAAAATTACGTCACTCAACTGCCAACTGAGATAAACCTGGCACATAGGTTACACCCTAAATGATCTGATTAACAGCGCCCCCATTCAGCAGGAAGCAGTTTGGAGAGAAAAAACTGCGCCCATGTTCCCAAAATATTGTTTATAAATGTTCTTTTACATTTAAAAAGGGGTATGATATAGGTATGAATAATTTGCATTAGTATAGATTTTGCTTTATTGATAGAGATTTAAGGTCAATTTTGTTATATGTATAAGTGTTTCTGATTTTGATTAAGGTATTGTGATTGTGTAGTTCATTTAAATACGTACTGTATAATTAAGAAATATAGGTTGTTAATGGATAATCATCGATAACAGTAAAGCTTGTAGTCATGTTAGTTAGATTTTCTCGATATATAGAGATATATTTTAGATAGACATTCTTCATGTCTTTCAAAGATTACAGAATAGGACATTTAATGTTTTAATAACTGAGGACTTTTCATGACAATGAGACACTCTGCTCCTGGCAGCACCAATCTACTTCAAGAGGAAGATGGGCATCGAAGAGGATCCTTATGGAGTTTGATAGCCATTTGGGCAAGAAACTGCTCTTGCCTGGACTATTGCATAAACTGGACACAGAGAACCCGCAGAGAGAGGACTACTAAACTTGCCTAAGGTGAGATGATCTTTCGGGGTTCCTGATTCATGAAAGAGTCTGCGAGACATTCTTCAGGACAAGCAGATAGTGACTGCCTTTGAAATTTCCTGCTTTATGGAAATGTCTGCTGGATACCATGGGCCTGAAGGCTGAAGATGGATGCCCCAATGGTACAGAGGAACTTTGGGTGACTGTCCAGGCAGCTAGATGTCTCTGTCATTTCTAGAGTTTTAAAAGTTGCTTTTTTCTTATTTTCTTATGTAGTATTGTATCTTTCTGGAGTCTTTGATGGAGTTAAGAATAGTTAGTTATAGTTATAGTTTTCCTTAGTTATGATAAAGATTATTGTAACTTTTACTTGATAACTGTTTTGTTATATGTAATTTTGCTATGTTAAGGTTAAAGCCTTCCTTTTTTTGTTTAAACAGAAAAAGGGGAAGTGATGTGGGAGTGTCATATATCAATCTGTTGATTTCATTGGCTAAGCAATAAAGAAACTGCTAGGCCCATTGGATAGGCCCACCCTTAGGTGGGTGGAGTAAACAGAACAGAATGCCGGGAGGAAGAGGAAGTGAGGTCAGACTCCACAGCTCTGCTCTCGGGAGCAGATGCCTCAGCAGAGACGCCATGCCCAGCTCCCAGGCAGAAGCACGTGATGAAGCTCCGACCCAGGATGGACTTAGGCTAGAATCTTCCCGGTAAGCGCACCTAGGGGCGCTACACAGATGATTAGAAGTGGGCTAAATTAATATGTGAGAATTAGCCTAGAAGAGGCTAGATAGAGATGGGTCAAGCAGTGTTTAAAAGAATACAGTGTCCGTGTAATTATTTCGGGGCATAAGCTAGCCGAGCCGGGCAGGCGGCTGGGGTGTTTGGGGACGCAGCCCCGCCACTCCCCTTATTACTACACCTAGCAATAGTGGATACATAGCCTTAACTGGCCTTTTCTTGTGATCAGATCAGTGACTATCCCAGTGGTGAACAGGAAGTCTTCATTTAGTAACTGATGGAAACAGAAAGATAGACCTACACCAAACACTAGGCATAGCTCAGAGAATCCTACTGAAGAGAGGGAAGGTGGATTGAGGAGCCAGAAGAGTCATGGACATCACAAGGAAATCCACAAAACAACTGACATGATACATAGGAACTCAGAGTCTGAACCCAAAGCCAGGCAGCATGCAAGGGACTGAACTAAGCCCCACACATATATGTGGTGGTATCCGTATAGCTCGATCTATTTATGGGACTCCTTACAGTGCGAGTTAATCCCTGGCAGTCTATCCCTAACGCTTTGGCTAGTTCTTGGGTACGTTTTCCTCATACTATACTTCCTTGTAAAGATTTAATAGAAAGGAAAGTGCTTAGTATTACTCTAATTTGATTATCCATGGTTTGTTGTACTCATGGTAGGCTTACTCCTTTCTGCACAGAAACAGGGAAGGAGTAGATGGGGAGAGGGACAGAGGAAAGGAACAGGTTGAGAATACAAGGAGAGTATAGAGATGAAATTGTGACCCGGATATAAAATAAATTAATTAATTTAAAAAAATTAAGAAGTGTTCTACATTCTTTGCTTTCTACATAATAAGAGAAAATTTTACAAATGGAGAAAAAGTCAGATTTACAGAAGAAGATACAGCAATGGAAACATAATGTATTTTCTTCTTTCACATCAGTGGGCCAAAAGAACTGCTAAGAGTGAACATCATTAATGTGCTACAATCCAATTAGTAGCCTGACAACTTACACCCACTGCTTTTTTTGTGGTGTGTGTGTGTGTTTATGTGCTTTGTGTATTTTTCTCTGTTCAAGGAAATAAGAAATTATAAATCAATTTTCAACATAGCCTGCCTAGCCAAAGGGAATATTCAATTTCAACATCTGGAATTAGAATTTATATTAAACTTTCACCATAAAAACAAAAAACATAACATAAAATGGTTAAGAATATCAAAGAGAAAGTTTTATAAGGACCTTAGAGATTGTAATTAGAGATAAACGGAAATAATGCACGCAAGCAAATTACAGTTAATTTGAGTTAGGTCTCTTAAAGTTGAATTTACCCAAAACACACACAAATGTATAGTTTCAGATTGCCAAATAGTACACAATGCAGTGTTTATAATATATCCTTGTTAGACACAACTGGGAGTATTTTTGTCTACCATTATAATTTTCTTAAATATTTATTTTTAAAAATCAGTAATAAGATTTTATACAAGTTCACATATACAGGGTTGTGGGAAGTGGTGCATGTGTTCTAACACTGGAAGTTTTGTATTTTTCTGAAATTAGTAACAGAGTTTGGATCCAATTTGAGTTTCCTCCAAGTGCATTGTGAAAAGTCAGCAAGCCTGGTGATACTGGTGTAGAGAGTCAGTCACACACCTTAGTAATGACAGAGTAGATAACAATGCAATGAAGATTTAGACAAGTAAATAAATAAATATAACCATCCATGGGTTAATAACCTTATCTAATCCTTCCTGAATGCTTCAACTCCCCTCAACTGTGGAAACAGCAACAAGAATAAACAAAGTTTCTATGTGAAAACAGAGTTGGGTAGACCCATAATCATTAACTTTTGACAAGTCTAAGCATACTTGACCTTTGGATGGCTTCACTGCCATCATTTACAGAAACTGACAATGAATTCCTGGGAAACAGCAAAGGGACTGGGAGATTCATTATATTCTGGGCACAAATTTCAACATCAGGTTAGCGACTTGTTTGAAAGTGTAGCTTGGTCCTGTGTTCCATATTACAATGGAAAGGCCAATTTGACCACAGGCGTTCAAAAGCTTCAGGGCTCCATATACATTCAAATACATATGACAATACTTGAAATAAGCACAGATTTTCATCCAAAGACTTTTCACGTCATTTATATGAGTTAATATTTTGTGGAATTAATTAGATCTCTTTTTTCTTTTTAACCCAGATTAAAAAATCCCACCAAATATGAACTCAAATAATTTGTGTGTTAACTAAACTGCACAACAAAAGTCTTCAGTTTGTGCTGTATAAATATTTTAGAATTACTCCAAAGTTATTTCCATACTTTATAACTTTGTTCATGGTTGGTACTAAATGACTCTGGATTAATCATTCCTTGAGCATAATTTAAGCCAAAAAATGGCTCAACAGGCTAAAATGTGTGCCAACAGCCCTATGACCTCAGTTTGACCCCTGCGAATCACAGGGAGCCAGCGTCTACAAGCTTATGTCCTTGTGTGTTCCTGCACACCCACACACATACACATAAAACAAATGATAAATGTTATTCATACTAAGAATAAAGGAATTTAATAGTGAAACTCTAAGGCCCTGGGTACATAGTTTTGCATCTGTTTTATTGCTTGAAAGGATCAAAACAAAGCATATTAAAATGACATGTTTTGCATACTGTGTTTCTGTTCTTTACATCAATTCTACTGTAACTAAGTAATTCCTCGACGTTGGCCAAAGCTGCTGTCTCCTTCACAGATCCACAAGAATGCATAGTTCTTACTCATCATTCTGTACTCTTTACCAATGTTGGTCACATTTTGCAAAGCACAAAGCATAAACACCAGTCCATCATATATACACTGTACAGTATTTCAGCACACAGTAGAACACCTGTGTGGTCCTACTCACGTGGAAGCCTGACAAACAGAACATGCTTTTACAGGGACTGTGAGCATAGAAAATGTGAATCAGTAAATTTAATTTCTACGAGAAAAGACGGTCTCAGGATTGCAACTCATAAAAACTTTGAAATCCAATTGCTTTGTAAACTGGAATACTGTTCAATCTCATTAAGAGTGATTTTGGTTAAAAAAACAAAGCAAGAACAAATACAAACCATCACACAGAATAACTATCACACACCTATGCAAACATCTTATACATAGTAACTGTAAGAAAACTAAATTTTATTGTGCTGTAAATACTTACAGTAGAAAAAAATGACTTATTGACAACTTCCAAACATAGAATCTAATATGAAAATAGCACTCATTTCTTACATAATATTTAGGTAATTATTCTTCCATTTAGTGTTTCATCTGTTTTGCTTAAATTAAATTTTCATCGGTTTCATATGGTTTTATTGTTTTGAAGGGAAGTGATTGACGGATTGAACCAGGGCATTTTGCACTATGTTCAAGCATATTCTTTTGTACTGTAAACAACACTGCCTCCAATAGCTTCATATATCTTTTGATAATCTACTTTCAGGTTTCACTCATTTCGTTAAAATGTAAGATAGAAATTGTCTGAGGCTACAGACTATGTGTAAACAAAACAAAATATAAAGCTATTTTCCTATATTATGACCTTCAATTAAATGGATTCTATATAGTCTACTGTCTTCCCTGCAAAATATATTCTTAACAAAAATTATATTCAATTGTAATTCATCCTCTTCAGTAAATAATATTTTAAGAAAAATGGTAACAATGATTAAACATTCTGTAAAACTTTTACAGACCAAAATTCTTATGAGGCATTACTATTAACAATACAAAGAGATAGGTTAGATGTTCATGGTGGTGAGGGTGGGTATTATTCATTGTATAGCATTCTGCTGTTTGTGTTGTTTTGGCTGTATGGGGCACTGATCATGTGTTTGTGTTCAGCCATAAAGTAGTAAGAAAATGTGCTTTGACTTAATAGGAGATGTTTTCAACTGTGAATTTTGAAGAGAAGAAAGACAACACTATGGGACAGAACCATGACTGGAGTAGATTAAATTAACTAAAAGTAAAGAGATAAATACTTATAGTTCATGATAATGAGAAAGCATAAGCAAGAGTCAAGCAAACCTCTGAGGCTTCAACATTCTTGCTGCCAAGGAAAACAAATCTTTGAAGAAGTTCTGTCATAAAGCACAAAGTAAGCACCTTTTGAGAGAGAGAGAGAGAAAGAGAGAGGGGGGGAAAGAGAGAGAGAGAGAGAGAGAGAGAGAGAGAGAGAGAGAGAGAGAGATCCATGTCATCTTTCTTTTCCTGTTTAACTACAAACATATTGGAGAAAAGATTTCTACCAGTCAAAATATAAAAGTAGGCCACAAGTAAGTTCAAGCAGCTTTTCAGTGGAATCCGGTGACACACGACTCTCTAGGCCATAGTATCCAGAGACACAGCCTATGCCCCAGCGCACCAATCAGAGCCCAAGGAACCTGGCAGAAAGCCTCCTCACAGTCAAAACCAGCCCACATCTGAGACCACCTAGGCCTTGGCCCCGCCTACAGTTGCATGTGTGAGAGTAGGGTTCCATGCTGGAGAGACCCACCCTCTAGAACCTGGAGGTACACCCCTTGCTGAATCCCCAGCCAATGAAACCCCAGAGCAGGCTTCCCACACCGCCAGCTGTTCCTCATGGCATCTGTAACCACTATAGCTTTGGTCTGAATGCACCTGGAGAGGTGAGTGTCTGGGTCCCTGGAGGCACATCCCACACTCTAACTGGCAGCAGCCTACCCATACACCCAACCAGCCCCCATGGCCTCTGTGATCACCAGAGTCTTGGTGCCACCTGCACCTGGAGGTGCTCCAGAGCCATATCAGCGTCCACCAGTAGCATGGACGTTCCTGAATCTGGAGGAAGCAACAAGTTCCACCTGCATCAACTGGAGGAAGGGAACCCCCTGAAGTGCAGATTCCAGCTGCACCCAGAAGAGGAAGTGATGGGCAGATGGCAAAAACATAAAGAGTAATATGACACCACCAAAAACTAGTGGTTCTACATCAGCAAGACACAAATGTCCCAATGCAGACAAAGCAAAACAGTGACCTTAAAAATATTTTTATGAGGATAATAGAGGCCCTTAAAGAGGAAATACAAAATTTCCTTAAATAAATAGAGGAAAAGGCAAACAAAAATTTGGAAGAAATCAACAAATCCTTTTAAAAAAGCAAAGAAAGCCAAAAAAAAAAAATCAAACAGTTGAAAGAAACGGTCCAAGATATGAGAACTGAAATAGAGGCAATAACTAAAACACAAATCAAGGGAACTGTGGAAATGGAAAATTTAGGTAAATGATCAAGAACTACAGATGCAAGCATAACCAACAGAGTATAAGAGATGGAAGAGAGACTCTCAGGTGTGTTGAAGAAACAGTAGAATAAATAGATCCATTGATCAAATAAAATAAAATCTTAAATCCAACAAACTCTTAACCCAAAATATCTATGAAATCTGGAACACCATGAAAAGACCAAACCTAAGAATGAAAGGAATAAGAAGGAGAAGTCTGGCTTAAAGGCAAATATATATATACATATATATAACAAAATCATAGAAGAAAACTTTTCCAACCTAAAGAAGGCTGTAACTATGAAGGTACAAGAAGCTTACAGATATAAGAAGCTTACAGAACACCAAAAAGACTGGACAAAAACTCCCCTCACCATATAGTAATCAAAGTACTAAACATACAGAATGAAGAAATAATATTAAAAACTTCAAGGAAAAAGGCCAAGAAACATATAAAGGCAAATCTATCAGAAATATACCTGACTTCTCAATAGAAACATTGAAAGTCAGAAGGTCCTGAATATATGTTCATTAAAAGACCACAGATGCTAGTCAAGATTCCCATACCCAGTGAAGCGTTCAATCATCATAAATGGAGAAAACAAGATATTCCATGGCAAAATCAGATTTAGTCAATACCAATTCACAAATCTAGTCCTATAGAAAGTACAAAAAGGAAAACTCAAACCTAGAGGCTACCTACACCCACAAAACACAGGCAATGGATAATCCCATGGCAGAAAAACCCAAAGAAGGAAAACACACGTGCAATACTATCACTACGAACTAAACCAAAATTAACAGGTACTAACAATCACTGAATATGAATATCTCTTAATACCAATGGTATTAGGTGAATTAATTCACCTACAAAAAGACACAAGCTAACAGAATAGATGGAAAGGTGAGGCGGGAAGTGGTAAATGATGTTCTATAGATGTCATAGTCTTTGCACTCATAAACTCAAAAGTGCCATGGGTACCTACATAGAAACTCCACAGTATCGTGCCTGTCAAAATGTCACCAAGGCTAGAGAAGTTGGTCTCCACAATGGAGCCAGAGGAGCTACAGAAAGCTAATGATCGTTAGGGGATAGAGAGTCAGTTTTCTTTATTGGTAGTTTCCTACGTTTCAGTGGATTTCCATCTGCACATGAGCAGCACTAACAGGATTAGGGAGGGTATTAATTTGTATGTAAACCAAGAAGGCATGGATTTAGAAGGAAAAAGTGTGTGTGTTTGAGGGGGGTTGTTCAGTCCTTAGAGGTGTGTAGTAATATGGGGAGCGCGGCGGCGGGGCTGTGACCCCAAACACCCCAGCCGCCTGCCCGGCTCAGCTAGCTTATGCCCCGAAATAATTACACAGACACTGTATTCATTTAAACACTGCTCTGGCCCATTCCTATCTAGCCTCCTCTAGGCTATCACTCGCACCTGGACTAGCTCATTTCTTATCATCTGTGTAGCACCGGTCTTACCGGGAAGATTCTAGCCTAAGTCCATCCTGGGTTGGAGCTTCATAGCGTGCGTCTTCCCTGGAGCAGGTAGCATGGCGTCTCTCCTGCGTCTGCTCCGGAGAGCAGAGCTGTGGAGTCTGACTTCACTTCCTCTTCCTCCCAGCGTTCTGTTCTGTTTACTCCACCCACCTAAGGGTGGGCCTATCCAATGGGCCTAGCAGTTTCTTTATTGCTTAGCCAATGAAATCAACAGATTGATATGACACTCCCACATCACTTCCCCTTTTTCTGTTTAAACAAAAAAAAGGAAGGCTTTAACCTTAACATAGCAAAATTACATATAACAAAACAGTTATAAGTAAAAGTTACATCAGAAACATTTATACATATAACAAAATTGACCTTAAATCTCTATCAATGCAAATTATTCATACCTATATCATTTCCCCCTTTAAATGTAAAAGAACATTTATAAACAATATTTTGGGAACATGGGCACAGTTTTTTCTCTCCAAACTGCTTCCTGCTGAATGGGGGTGTCGTTAATGATTTTAGGGTGTAACCTGTGTGCCAGGTTTATCTCAGTTGGCAGTTGAGCAAGGCAATTTTCTGAAGATGTTCACAGCAACCCTTCAGGAGGACGTGGTCCATCATACCAAATCGGAATAGAAGAAATCCATAGAGTCTCATCCTCTGTGAAAACAAAAGAAGACTCTCTCCAAAGCATCATATCCTTAGACCCAAATTTTGAAATCATACCCTCATGATATCCGTTCTGGTTCCACTTGGCAGCCCATATAATGAAATGTCTCTCTGTACTTAGCTCCTTCGCAGTCAAAAATTTTAAAGAAAACACAATGTACATAATCCAGACTCTCTGTGAATTTTCCATCTTTACGCGGCTTATTTTTATTTATATCTATAACTATCTGTACTCTGTCTCTTTAAAGACTTTACTTTTACTTTTTTCTTTTTAAACCATTAACTTTATTCTCTATATTCTTTTTCTTCTCTCTCCCAAGCCTATGTACATTCATCCAACAGTGTGACTCATTTAGTGGTCTGAATCTGTCCTATTGTGAATCTATAATTTTTTACTATCCAGGAGCACTTTTGATTTGCACCTTTAAATCACTAGGCGCTTAAGAATCTAAGCTGTGACATTCCTAGGTTAACTTTTTGCTTTTTGAGCGTATATCTTTGACCTGGAATAACCCTGTAGACCAGGCTGTCTTTGAACTCTCAGAGATCCTCCTGTCTCTGCCTCCCAGGCATTGGGATTAAAGGTGTTTGCTACTACACCTTGAACTCACAGAGATCTGTTTGTCTCTGCCTTTTAGGCACTGGGATTAAAGGCGTGTGCTACCACACCTTGAAGTCACAGAGGTCTATCTCCCTCTGCCTCCCAAGTGTTGGGATTAAAGGTGTGTACACACAACAACTCTCTTCCTTTTTTTTGTTTTTTGCTTTAAGAACTTCAACTTTCAGCTTGCATATATTTTAACACACAGTAAACCATTTAGAAATTTTCTTTGTCTTTGAATCTCTCTTTACTCTATATCTCTCTTTTTCTGACCACAAGAGCCTTTAATTTACCAAGCAATATCAGTAGGACTAAAGGCGTGGCTTTGCCAGCTAGATCCAGTCCATTCCTTAGCTTTTCAGCCTCTTGGCTGAGGTACTGGCTGTAGCCATGTTTATAGCATTTCAAGGTCCCTGCCAGCCAGCAAGCTACAACAGACAACACTCAAGTCCTCTCTCGGTAGCCGGCCCTCCTGCCTCAAACAGTCAGAGTTTGCCCTTGCAGGATGGCCCAGAAAGCCGGCATTTTTAAACAACACAGGTTTGTTCCTGCTGCTGAGTCAGGAAAATTTCAAAATGGAGGACATACCATTTTGTGCTAGCTCTGGGGCCACCAGGTAGGAGCGGCACTCAGCACTTTAATTCTGAGACTGAGTGTACAGCACAGAAATTCTTTTCATCCAAGTTACATCCAAATCTGACACGCAGAGCACTAAGCAGTCTGAAAACACGTCTCTGTATGGCGGCAGGAATCCGCCATGCTCTTCCGCCTGCCTAAGCCTGATTCGGCCGTCTGCCCAGGTGCAGGCAGGGAGCGCTGAGAGCCATCAGCACGGTCTCAGTGAACTCTCCTTCCGATCCCAAGTGGGAACACAACATAAAGCCAGAGTTTGCACTGGCGGCACAGCCCCAGGAAGCCACGCTTTGAAATGACACAGCGTTTTTTCTGCTGCTGTTGCCGAATCAGGAAATCTCTCTACAGCACGCCACCAACAAACAGCAAAAATCTGTGTTAAACTCTCTCTCCCTTATTTTTAAGCCTTCTCAGGTTTTTTAAGTGGGTTTAGCCCCACGTTGGGCGCCATTTGTAGTAATATGGGGAGCGCGGCGGCGGGGCTGCGACCCCAAACACCCCAGCCGCCTGCCCGGCTCAGCTAGCTTATGCCCCGAAATAATTACACAGACACTGTATTCATTTAAACACTGCTCTGGCCCATTCCTATCTAGCCTCTTCTAGGCTATCTCTCGCACCTGGACTAGTTCATTTCTTATCATCTGTGTAGCACCGGTCTTACAGGGAAGATTCTAGCCTAAGTCCATCCTGGGTCGGAGCTTCATAGCGTGCGTCTTCCCTGGAGCAGGTAGCATGGCGTCTCTCCTGCGTCTGCTCCGGAGAGCAGAGCTGTGGAGTCTGACTTCACTTCCTCTTCCTCCCAGCGTTCTGTTCTGTTTACTCCACCCACCTAAGGGTGGGCCTATCCAATGGGCCTAGCAGTTTCTTTATTGCTTAGCCAATGAAATCAACAGATTGATATGACACTCCCACATCAGAGGTGCTAGAGGGAGGTAGTCGAGGAAGGATATGATCAAAATATCTCACATATATTTTTTATAACAGCTCTAACTGTCCTGGAACTCGCTCTGTAGACTAGGATGGCCTCAAACTCACAGAGATCTACCTGCCTCTGACTTCAAGTGCTAGGGTTAAAAAGGCCCGTGCCTCCACTGCCCAGCTCACAGACATTTCAAAATTTCAAAGACTGAAAAAAGATCTACAAATTTTTAAAAGTTGCTTAAGTTCTTTGAAGAATGCTTGAATAATATGGTTTATCTCTTCTTGTTAAAAAATATATAAATGAACACTGAGAGAATATATCTTTTTAAATTATACCTTTTTAAAGTGCAGTGAGTAACCAGGAAAGTGCAGTAAACAGGCAGGATCCCATTAAATCTACTTTATTTCTGAACTGATGCTCCTTTACACAAATATGCATATTTCCAGGCTCTGTGAAGCAAACATCTCGAAAAAGAAAATCTTCTTTGTGAAACTCTTAACATGTTCCCTGAATTATGGCAGTAAAAAGGCTGCAATATATTTGAATGGTACATTGCACTTCACACATGCTTTTTAAAAAAATATAAAATTTCTGGATCTTTGTGGTTTCTCAGCAATGGTGGTTATGTTTAAATTTATACTTCAGAAATGGAACAGATTGAGAAAAAAGCAAACAAATACAATGAAAAAAGTACTATGGAGAAAACATACCATTTAGGGTATATTTTGCTTGAAGGGAAAATATTAAACCATGTGCTCTCAATGGTCAATATAAAAGATTTATAAAAGAATAGATTGAAAGTGTTTTTCATCTTCACAGATGGTACAATAGCAGGAACCAGCTCATATGAAACTCAAATGAGATATTTAGAACATCCTAAAATAAATTTGCTAACAAATCAAGTATCTAAAAATAAATATCAAAACTTTGCACGTAAAGACAAAAATTTCTAATTATTGTAATTCAACTGGATAATGAGAATTATAACAAAATTGAGTGACTCCATGAGGCTGAATTATTAAGAAAAACTGAAGTAATGTTTTATAATATGTGACTAGAAAAATACTGGTGAAAGTTAATGTAACTCAGGTTATAAGATAATTAAATCAAATTTTTTAATGCATAGAAAAGAGACAGTGCTGCAGTGAACCTTCCAAATTCTAAAGACATAATTTACAACAAACTAGCAAAGGTTATGGACAAGGAAGAGGATAACTGTTATGTCCAAATCCGTGAAGACCCCCAAAAAGCCAACAAGGAGACTGAGTCCATATGTCAAAGCAAAGACCCTTTATTTTATGCAAGTTTGCTAACTCAGTCTCTGCGCATGTCCAACGTATTGAAATAAACGGCGAGCCCAGAACTCAGTAAGAGTAGAGTTTTTATAGTAGGAAAAGTGGAGGTAAGGGGGTTTCTGAGGTTCAGGACCCCTGATTGGCTGATATTTGCCTAGAGGTGTCCTGAGGAGTGTGTGCTGGCAGGTGGTCCGATCTACAGCAGTTGGAATGTTAGGCATTTCCTTTGGATGTTCTGTTCTTGGGTAATGCTTGGGTAATCTCAGTTTGTGGTTCTTCAGGCAACCAGGCATTGCTTCAGGGTAAACTACTGAGACTCAGGCGTCTATTAAATTTATCGATGGCTGAGTCCTAATCTGGCAGGTAATAATGGTTGGAAGTAAAGAACTTCCTTTGGGTGATCTGTTCATATTTAAATGTTTATCATGGGTGGCTCCTACAGTAACCTGCTGTGAAATGTGCTGAAAATTTTCAGTTGGGAAATTATGAGTGGAGCCCTGATAAATGTTTAAGTATAAGGATTCTAAGAAACAGCTCAGGCATTGGAGAGATTGTGTAGTAGGTTTGGGTGATTGACATGCAATCATTAGGACCTGAATTGATCACATACATAAACACACACACACACACACACGCACACACACACACACAGCAAAAAAATATAGCTTCAAAGTATAAGTATCTAAATAAATTTAAAAAGTTGCATAACAAAGGAATTAAAAAGGGAAAAATAAGATGAAAATTTAAGAAGAAATTTTAAAAGAGGAAAAAAATGGTGGTGATTTTGTTTTTCGTTTGTTTATTTGTTTGTTTTTGGTATAGGATTTCAGCCAGAATCTGGTTGCTGGATGGTAGGAAAATGCTTTGATAATAATAAAAGTGGTCTATAAAAAGTGACATTGAATACACTTTAAAATAGACAACCATCTGGTTTGGATAGTATAGAGAGGGCTCTGTTTTCAAAAACGGGAAATAAAGAAATTCTTAGATCCATTATAGTCATACAGCACTTCATAAAAATCTGCTGCATTACACTTAAGAGATTTGGGGTTTTCCTGATAGGTTTTTTATTTATTATCTCCTGTTGGATTCCTCAAAGGCGTCTGTAACATAAGAGTCTCTGTGTCCGTTTCCCTTTAGGTTCCTTTCCAGATTTCTGTCTTGTAAATAGCACATCCCATTTTTACTTTCTTGGAACACAAACTAAACTTAAAATTCAGTTTTCTTCCTTCTCGTATCCTACATCTAGTTCCTCATATTTATTACACATCTATCTTTAAGATGAATGTAAAATATAACAACAGCAACTTTCTTGCTATTGTTCCAGGTCAAGACTTTAGAACCTCCTTCCTGGAATCCCAGAATTTCTGACTCTGCCATTCTCTTCCTACAGCCCATTCTCCATGGAGTACTCAGAGCACTTTTAATATGACATTTGTGAAAGCATTTTCTTCAAAAATATAAGAAAAATTCTGGTCTGGAGTGTTGGCACAGGTGGCATTTCATCCTGAACAAGCATTTTCCAGAAATATGCTTAGTTCACAATGTGTTCTTTATTTCCTAATTAAAATAGTATACCTTTAGACAGCCATTCCCTCAATACCCTACCTAAAAAAGCAGCCTGTTTCCAGGCTTAGTTCAACTTTACATTCTTTTACGTCATTAACTCTTTATTCTGTGTTGCTATTACTTTGTTTATTTTTCTTATTTCACACACAGAAGAAATACAAAAGTATTATAAAAATGAAAAAATTGTAAATACATTCTGGCCTCTACTTTCATTTTGATTTTCATGTTATTCTTTCAAATATGCTTTAGTATTTTTTTTAAACTATCAGTCTCTTTTTTAGTCAAAAAGTTTGGTGTCTATTGGTAGGAATCAGAGGCATAAACTATTTTATATTAATGTTTAAACTTTTCTACTCTTATGGTTTCTTCTTTTACATATTGTTCATGGGATTTTTTTTTAATTTAATCTAGAAAACAACTTCTTTTTTATACTGTGCCTCTTGAAGCCTCCCAGAAAAAAAAATTTGGTAAAGATATAATATCTTCTAGGTTGCCTTTTTCCATCCCCTAGGCTTTATCAGATAATTTAGTTTCAATATTTAAGGAATCTTAATCAAAGGATAACTAATCCCACAGGTCATTTGTCTTAGCCAATGTCTTGGATTTAAAGTCTCATGTGCTGCATGGTGGCCTCCTTAAGACTCTTGCTCCTTGTAAGAATTTGATGTAGTGCTTCCAGCCACTACAGCACTGAAGAAATGAATTTAAATTTCTCCACGTCTTAATAATGCCATCACCACATTTGCATCTACATTATTCCAGTACCTGCTTTGTCAATGAGATGAATCCCAAAATCAAACTGAGAACCAATAACTCCTGTTATATGAAAAGCAGTGATGATTAGTCATACTGTTTTCATTTCCATAGCCTGGTTGCCATCAAATTTTAAAAATACATTCTTCTTAAAGTTTTATCCTGTTTGTCTATTTTTATGACCTCTGACTTTTTCATCTGTTCATTATCTCTCTATATGACAAATCCAACAATCTAACATTTTTGTTTAATCTCATTTAATAGCTGAGTTTCACATCCAGTTATATATTTCAAACTAGACCTGTAACTGAGCCCTGCCCCCAAGTCACTTGCTGTTTGACTTTAGGATAGGTTCTACTAACATGACTTTGTGGACAGCAACGCTTTACTAAGAATTTCCAGGGAAGAAGAAGGAGGAGAAAGAGGAGAAGAAGAAAAGAACGAAGAGACAGGGAGTGTGTGTGTGTGTGTGTGTGTGTGTGTGTAGCGGACAGATATTTGAGCAGCATCCTCACTGTGTGTTTTGATGAGTTATTTTGGGTGGCAACAGTAGCAATTATGTTCATCTTTAGACTCAAGGATCATTCACAGTCACTCATCATGTGTATCTTGATCTCTTGAAAAGTAGTAACTGTGATAGTAAGGGTTCATTTTCAGGATCTAGGATGATATGAAAGAGGAACTCTGTTCATGTCTGTGGTGGGAAGACCCACCAATATTTGGTGGCATTATTCCCCAATGGGGATATTTATACTGGATTGTATAAATAAATAAAGGGTAAAACAGCTGAATTTGTTCATCACTATCAATGTTTTGACTGTCATACAATGTTACTTGTGTCTTGCTGCTGTTTCCTCCTTTCCATGATGTACTACAACCACATTCTGCAAGACAAACAAATTCATTCCTTTTTAGATCTCCTTTAGCAGAGTATTTTATCACAGCAACAGAAAACACAAAAGACAGCGGCCACAATACCTCCAACTTTGTTATTTATACTTTTATTCCCATAGTCTGAAGTGAGTTAAGCTTACTATTCATTTTTTTTTTTTTTGGCTTTCTTGAGAATTTCCAATCATTCTGTGGGCAATTCTCTCCATCGACACCCATGGTCACCTGTATTTACTGGGATAGATACTGAGTGAGATAGTCTGACCTCTTAGAAAATGTGTTTTATGACTTCCTGTTATAATTACTGGTTACTTGGCCCACTGAGTTACATAATTCTCTGAGTTGTATCTCAGAGAATCCACCCACCTACAAATAGTGTCTCAAAATGTCACATTTTGCACAAACTATCTGCAATTGTATCTCACATTGCCTCTTTATATTTATTCCACTGGGTTTTCATAAAACTGTAATTAGTACTCAAAAATAAGTACATATACTTTTACATTTATTATTTGATTGTCATTTGCCATTCTACTAATAATCATCCATTATACTAGAAACTGGCAAATATTAAAGAAATCTACTTGGCCCTATCTCTATCTGTAGCCCATAATGAGGTTCTTGAGTATATTGAATTCTAAAATAGCATCAATTCAATAATACATAATATAATCCAAAGCCATATTCACACTCCTTCATCTGTCCATATTGTCAGACAACTTGATTGCCTCTGTATGTTTTCTGCCATATTTCAATTTATAGTATGGCACAATACTACATATTCAGTAGATTGACTTTTATTTCACTTTCTCACTGGAATTTTGAGAAAGTGTATTTTTCCTTAAAGTTAAAAACTAATGTTAGGCTTATAATGTAATGTATATGTTTTCCCACATTTCTAGGTTTACAGCTTTCTTCAACATAGTATTACATTTTCTTATTATTTGCTTATTTTTCCTCTATCCTTTACTTTCCATCATTCTGATGCCTGTAAAACTGTTTAGAATCCTCAGAAATATCTGTCAAATTGTTTCACAGTATATTTTATTCCTCAGAGTACATTTACTCCATTACAGATTTCACTAGATTATTGCCCATGTTCCTAATTTGGTTACTGGCCCTTCTGAACAACTATTCAGCCAGCTGGACTCTGGCTGCAGTACCAGGAAGATCCCACTCCCCTGGTTACAATTTTTTAACATATTTTGTTCAATAGGTAGAAAGGCTTTAGTCAAATTAATTACTTCTCCCTTTATTTTTGGAAATCTTATCTAATAATTGAATTCAACACAGCCAATGTTGACCACACAGGGAAGCCCAAGTTTCAACAATCCCATGAGCTGGTGTAAATCCTCACTCATTTGTGTTTGAATAAGTCTCATGCTCTTCTATCCCCCACCAAGAGAATATGATTTCATCATCTCCAGTGCCATTTTTCTTGTCCTGAGTTAGGAAACAAGGAAAGGTGGAGTGGAAGGAACTGGCAGGCTCAAGGAATTGTTCTCCACAGTCTTCTCTCTACTTTGTTTTCCTTAACTCTTTCTTGGAACAGATAATGGCCTCATGATAGATAGTCATCCCCATCATTGCTCCAATTGCTACATTCACTTTTTGTTGGATTTTTAATCATCCTTTCTGGTATCACCATTTTATATATGACATATAATATGGAAACATAAGCCTGTATGTGTAACATGTCTTTTTTGTGCTACCATTATCACCTTTACTTCTGAATATGTCTTTTTCTGCTGGTCATCAAAATGTCTGTTTCTTAACTATTTTCTAGATATTATTATTCTTCATAGACATTAAAGTGTTCTTAATACTTCCAGAATCTACACAAGGAGTTTTTATTTGATTCTTTTGTCTCCCTACTGTGTTTCTGGGCATAGATTAAAATGATATAAAATTAAATTTTACCAACATCAGGTTCTTATTGTTGCTATTATAATATTTTATCTGCTACAAGATTTTCCCCAATAATATAACATTCTTAAGGTCATAGCATAATTAGTATTGTGAATATAGCAAATGTCTAACAAAAATCTTTACACTTATCAAAATTACTTTATAGAAATAGGAACAAATAATTATTTTAGTACACAACGTAAAGCAGAATATGTGGGCAAATGTAGGTATCTGTGCAGAAGGACACAAATAGTGATCTAAACAGGAGCGTTCTGAAACTAATTTTTAAAGAGTTAATTAAATTATCAATTTATATCTCAATAAATATACTATTTTTCAAACAAAAGATATTTTACTTCTAACTTGTGAATTCAATATCAGCTCAATATGTATTTATTTAATACTTCTGAGAGGCCCCTGGCTTGCACCTGGTCCCAAAGAGGTCTCTGGCTGGGGCCTACTCACTCAGTGGTCACTCCTCCAGTGGAGGTCACCAGTTCAAGTCTGCTCCTGCGGGGGTCACTACTTTGATCCTGCCCTGTTGAAGTTCACTGGCTCAGGCCTGCTCTGGCAGAGGTTGCTATCTCAGGCCTGTTTCAGAAGGCCCTGGGTTAGGTCTGCTCCTTCAAAGGTCCAGGGGTCCATGGCTGGGCCCAGGTACCACAGAGGTCTCTGGCTAGGGCCTGTTCCCTCACCAGTTGCTCCTTTGTACCTGCTTCTGTGGAGGTCACTGCCTTAGGCCTGCTCCAACTGAGGCCACTGGCTCAGGCTTGTTCAGCCAGATATTCCTGGCTTGCACCTGCTGCCTCAGAGATCCTTGACCTGCTCCCTTTTCCAAGTGTTTAGAGAGATATTAGGCATGATATGGTAAAAAAAGGAAAATTGAATCTTTACTCTTGTATTATACATATTTATATGAATATATATAGTATTATATATTGTATATATATGACAAAAATGTTTTCCTAAAATGTTTCCTTTACAAAACAGAAAAATATGCATATTAGTCATCTCAATATTATTTATGTCTATTTCAGAAATGTTCTACAAGAGAAGATGAAAGCTATTATTTATCCAGTAAACTGAAATAGTTGTACATCAAAAACCATAAACTCAGCTAGGCAATGGTGGCAAATGTCTTTAATACCAGCACTAGGGAGGCAGGCAGATCTTTGTGAGTTTGAGGCCAGCCTGGTCTACAAGAGCTAGTACCAGGTCAGGCTCCAAAGCTACAGAGAAACCCTGTCTCAAAAACAACAAAAACAAAAAACAGAAAAACAAACAAAAAAAAAAAAACCAAAACAAAAAGAAAAAACACAAAGCAAAAACCATAAATTCTGAACACAAAAAGAGTAGAGAGAAGAATGATGTGTGAGTCCCCTCAGTGTGCTGTGATTAGCATTAATCAATAAAGAAACTGCCTTGGCCTGTTGATAGGGCAGAACTTAGATAAGCAGGAAAGACTGGACTGAATGCTGGGAAAAAGAAGGCAGAGTCAGAGAGACACCACGGATCTGCCATTGGAGATAGACGTGCTAAAACTTTGCTGGTAGGCCATGAACTCATGGTGATACACAATTAATAGAAATGGGTTAAATTAAGATGTAAGAGTTAGCCAATAAGAAGTTAAAGCTAGGGCTGGAGAGATGGCTCAGCGGTTAAGAGCACTGACTGCTCTTCCAAAGGTCCTGAGTTCAATTTTCAGCAACCACATGGTGGTTCACAACCATCTGTAATGAGATCTGGTGCCCTCTTCTGGCCTGCAGGCATACACACAGACAGAATATTGTATACATAATAAATAAATAAATGTTAAAAAAAAAGAAGTTAAAGCTAATGGGCCAAGCAGTGATTTAATTAATACAGTTTCTGTGTGATTATTTTGGGTGTAAGCTAGCCAGATGGCTGAGAAGAACAAGCGACCCTTTCCCCCTACAGTAGAAGACACTAGAAGACACACAGCCTTCTCAGGCTTATGGATTAGTAGATTAAAATTGTGAAGATAACTATCATATCAAAAGTAATCTATAAGATGGAATGGGAGCACATGCCATTGATCCTAGTGTTCCTGTGGCAGAGGCAGATGGAACTCTGTCAGCACCAGGACAGACATTCTGTCTCAGAAAGAAAAAAAATATATTTTTAAAAAGTATTCTGCATATTAAATTCAATCACAATAAAAATTCTATATACCAGTCATAGCAAGCATACCATTCTCTTCTGAAAAAAAAAATCTTACAGATCATGTGAAAGCACAAAACAAGCTACATAGTGAAAACAGTTTTGAAGGGGAAAAAGTTAAACAGCTGATTTCAAATTCTACTACAGAGCCATAGTTAATGAGACAACCCAATACTTGTGTAAAAACAAGTGTAGATCATTGTAATGGGAATGAAAGACCCAAAAATAAGTTTGCGGACCTACACAGATCTGATTGTTGACAAGCATACAAAATTTAATTTCGGATTAAAGACATCTTTTTTTTAAAAAGGTTCTGGGAAAACTGAACACCTATACATGGAAGAACTGAGCTATGCTAAGAGGGAGAGAGGGAAGTCTATTAAGTGCAGACGGATGAGGATGACAACATAAAACCTGAAACCGTGACATGGTTAAAGCAAAAAGAAGGCTGGGACACAGCAATATGGGCACAGCTGAAGATTCCTGAAAAGGTCCCGGTAGGCTTAGAAAATGTGACCAAAAACTGACAAATGGGAACTTAGAGAGTGAAAAATGGAAAGAATCTGTACCATAAATGAAATGGACAGTCAAAGAGACAATCCAGCAATACACCTGACAAACAATTGTTACGTAAAATAGATAAGGGAACTCAAAAACTAAACATCAATAAAACAAATAACACTATCACATACTGAAGTATGGAACGGAAGAGTGAGTTCTCAAAAGGAGAAATACCAATGGCAAATAAACATTCTAATTAAGTGTTAGATATCATTTACCCACTGATAAATGCAGATGCAAACCAACCATATTGGGATTCAAAAATGTCATTCATTGAAAAAAATTAAAATAAATGCAGAGAAGGGTGTAGGGAAAGAAAAAAAAACCTTATACATTGTTGGTAAAATTATAAACTGTACAGTGACTATGGAAACTAATGTGGGGATTTCATACCATGCTAATACTATACCTATCATATGACTGATCAGAATCATTTCTGGACATATAACCAATAAACTTTACAACCTAATGTAGAAATTCTTGCATATGTGGATTTAGCACTGTTCTCTTCATAAAAGCAAGCCAATGAAATCAGTTGAGGTGTTTGTCAACTATTAAATGGATATTAAAATTGTGCTACATTTACACACACAAAAAAATCTTTCTAGTACTAAGGGAAAATAAAGTCTGCAGGAAAATATCAATAGAAAAATATATGGCGGAGATAACCTAGGCCTTGAAAGACAATTAGCTTATCATTTTTCAAATGTAGATCTTCATGTTCAAATCTTAAATAGGCAGGTTTAGTTTGAGTGAGATATCAATAGTGACCATGTAGGAAAACAAAGATCTATGCAATTTAGCAGGTTGGGACAGGCCAGAAACAAGGAAAAATGATAGTACAATACACGAGATGTGTATATAAAAGTAGGTAATACTGTCTGGTGGGTGTTGGCAGCTAAATGGTAGAGTGGTTATGAGGAATAGAGAAAGTTGAGGATTGTAGGAATTTTCAACCAAAAATAAGGATGTGTCTAAAACCCATATAGAAACTACTACTTTATAAGCTAACTGAAAAGTGATAGTTGCAATAATAAAGCTGAAATGACTTTCAAACAAAATCCCAGTGCCAAGTGAGGAACATTTTCCCTTGAATTGTTTAGCCAGGACCCACAGAGGCACCCTCAGTGAAAAGATAATTGCCACTGCTCTTTATAGCCCATAGAATTAAGCACAAAAATGTTGTTTCTCAAAACACCACATACTTTGGATACAGAACACAGAGAACACAAGTGGACACTGAACTGGGAGCTTCCTCCCTGTGGGTCCTGTTATAAAAATTGTAAACAAATCTTATGAAAATACTACAGTTTTGACAACCTTGCTGAAATTAAGATACTTAACTACTTATTAAAAAGACAAATACTCAACCATTATATAATATATATTTAAAATAATTTATAATAAAACTTAATGTCTGTAATTTAAACTTCACAATAGTGAAAATTTTAATTTCTGTTGACTTTTTTTAGTTTCTTATTTTCATATCTGTAGATTAAGTTTTTCTGTTCTATTAAAATGTTACTAAAAAACTGGATGGTAGTGGCACATGCCTTTAATCCCAGTACTTAGAGGCAGATGCAGGTAGATCTCTGTGAGGTCAAAGCTAGCCTGTCTGTAAGAGTTAGTTCCAGGACAGGCTCCAAAGCTACAGAGAAATCCTATCTCGAAAACAAAAGAAAAACAAAGGGTACTACAGTATTTAAGTATTATTCAAATCCAAATCTGAATTTGAGTTCTCCCTAGGTCATAGCCTAATGAGATTATATGATTTGTAATCATTTCCCATCTCAGCTTCATTATTATAACTGAAAATAACAATGTGTGCCACAAAAGCCCAATGAGAAAAACTAAATATTTAATACAAATGTATCATGAAAATCATGGAAAAGACTTGGTGTCTGCTTCCATTCTTAAAGGAACAAACATGCATGTTTCCCATTATATATGACTTATCTTCTACCTCCTTTCTTCTTTCAAAAATTCTTGTTTAACTTAATGTTAAATTTTAGTTGACCATATTTCAGCACAAAGTGATTATTTTTTATTTTGTTTTTGATTGTTTGTTATTTATTGTTTGCTTTCTTTTTTGAGACAGGGTTTCTCTGTAGCGTTGGAGCCTGTACTGCGACTAGCTCTTGGAGACCAGGTTGGCCTAAAACTAGACAACGAATGGGTACCACTGCCTAAAAGAATTCAGGTCTGGGTGTACTGGTTGACTGATTTTATATTTGTGTGTCCTGCATAAATAGTTGGTTCTGCCACTGTAGCATGGTGGTTTCAGTGTTCCCTTCACTCCTGCATCACTGCTTTAACTGGAGCTTCCCTTATTTAGAAGTCACCTATGGTTTAGCATTGGGGAATACTAATTTAAGGTGGGTTACTTTTGTTTATGTTGCATTTGTTTAACGCTGTGAAGCCCATCTAAAACACCTAATTGTCCAATAGTTGATCTTCCAATAGAAAGGCAGGAGAAAGAGATAGGCAGCAAGAATAAATAGGAGGAGAAATCTGGGTAAAAAGGATCAGGGGATGAGAGAGAAAGGTTAAGGACTTCAGGGTCATCCACTCAGCCAACAAGCTACACAGCCAGACACAAATAAAGAAGGAAAGAAAAAATATACAGGAATAGAGAAAGATAAAAACCCTGAGGCCAAAGATAGATGGGATAATTTAAGAAAAGCTGGCAAGAAACATGACAAGCTAAGGCCAGGCACACGTAACTAAGAATAAGGCCCCATGCATAATTTATTTGGGGGATGTGGTAGTGCCCACCAAAAGCCTACAGAGTAAATAGCAAAAATATCCAACCAAATTTTTTTTTATTGATAAAAGGAGAATAAAAAAAAAATTTCCACCTCCTCCGAGCCTCCCATTTCCCTCCCCCTCCTCCCACTCTTCTCCCCCTCCTCCCACCCTTCTCCCCCTCCCCCCACTCCTCTCCCCCTCCCTCTCCAGTCCAAAGAGCAGTCAGGGTTCCCTGCCCAGGGGTAAGTCCTAGGGGACCAACCAAAATTTTTAAGCCCAACTTGGGACAATGATATTCTTCTTTAGGGCCTTAGAAAGCTGGAGGAAAACGTGTGGCTCCTTTAAGAGTTTCTGCCCGCTGGTGAGCCCTTGAACACCTAGTACAACTTAAGGAGAAACAAGAAAAGGTAGTAAAAAAACGCCTGTCACAGAGCCAGCATCACCATTCTAGAGCTCTAGGAAAGTTGTATTCAGTTTCTGGTAAGAAGAACCTACTACTGGGAAGCAAGATTTAGGCTTGGCTCTCAAGAACCATGAAGCACACAGAGATGGTCAACAAAGCTGCACAGTCTAAAGGTTGCTCATGTTGTTTAAAAAAAAAAAGACTAAAATATACACAGTGTAAGAGTTCCACATGGAAAACCAAACAAAACAAAACAATCTAAAAAGGTTCCAATCTGTTTTACAATGTGAAAAGGATTTTTTTTAAAAAAAAAAAACGAAAATATGTATGGGCAGTTATAAAAAGAAATGAATAGTTTTAAAACAAAGTCTTTAAAGAGAAAGTAAGAGTAATATAAAAGGGAAAAAACACATATTAGGAAATACATAGGGAGTTTGGATGCTGTATGCCATTGTGTTGATTTTAATTTTTTTGAATACTTATAAGCAAAAGGAAGTTGCTAAGAGGCCTGGAATTGAAAGAGGGAATGTTGAAAAACACCAGCCTAGACATTTTAAGAGTTTCTTAACTTTAAAAAACTCAAAAGTCATCACCAAAGTGTTTTTGCTTTTGTTTCAACAGGAAGATGCTGTGGATTTGTTCCAGGTTGAAATGGATCTGGTTTGTTCAAGGGAGACCTCTTGAAACACTGAAGATGATAGCTATCAAAAAACATTATAACTGGTCTTCCCAGGACTCAGACATTATCTCTGGTTTTCTCAGGGACTCTAAAGATACTTCACCCACATCAGCCAGAAGCAGTCTAGAGAACATACAGTTCACATTCCCAACGGCTCATTTGTGGAAGGCTTTTGATTATTTGATGAATCATGGATGTTTGTTATGCCTAGGGGAAAATATACTAAAATACAACTGTTAGTCCAAAATATTATCCATTTGCATGGATTTTGGTATATGGATACAAATTCAAAGACAATTTTGTTACACTGTATATATGTTTTTACTCTTGTTTAAAGGACTTTTGTGTTTTGATACCAATTTAAGTTTTTTTTGTTACATATATTCTATATATGTTTCTGCTCTTGTTTAAGGTATTGCACCTATGCAGTTCATTTAAAAAGTAAGGTGAAATTCTAGTTTTAAAAAGCTATTATTATGAACTATTGAGAAGAATCAAGAAATATAGATCAGTAGTTAGTCATCTATAACAATCAAATTTGTGGATATGCTAACTATACTTTCCAGATCATATGGAGATAGGTAAATGGTCTTTATACTGTAGATGAATGTGATGAAGTAGTCCCACACAAGCTCAGAATGAAGAATAATAAGTTCTTTTAAAATTTATTTCATTTAAAAAAAAACAAAATCTTTAAAATAATTGTAAAAAATAAAAATTTATTTTGATTCACTGCTTCAGAATTATTAGTGCTTTTGGGGTATGGGAACACAGTGTATCGTGGCAGGAGTATGTGGAGGTTATACTTTTTTATTACCTACTGTGGCTGCCCCTTAAGCAATGGTTTCAGCTTCAAAGGCCATAGTCTGAGGGCATTATGTTCCCTCAGGCATGGATTCTTTCAAATCTACTAAGGGAAACTAAGTTAAAAAATTCACAATTCAAGTTTTAGATGGGATTCTGTTGCTGAGAGTAGATGAGGAGCAAGAAGCTAACCTTCTGCATCAACCCCACGCCCTTTCTGCTCCCGCTTTAGAACCCTTGCTACATGAGATTCTTCCTTACCACTTCCTGTCAGCTACTTGCTGACACAGCCTCCTGCTTGCAGATTAATTTTATTTAATCAAATACATCTTTGAATTGTTAACAAAACCAGTAGGAAAAAATGCAGCACACTTTAAAATAATATTCCCTGCCATTTCTCCTTTTTTTTTCTAATTAAAACCAAAAAGTTTTAACTGAGCCATTCCTCCAGCCACAAGTATACTTCTGTTATAGTTTAAAAGATCAGGTAGGACAAACAATGTATAATTCCTGGCCTCAGTATTCAAAGAGAGATTATGACACAAAATGTTATTTAACAATAGATATACTTCTATGTGCCTGAAATTTATAATTCTATCTTCATATAGCAGTCACCAGACATTACGAATGAACTACAGTCCCTAGACACAAATATTTCTCTACTAAATTCATTTTATATTGCATGTAATAAGCATTATTTTTTCAGCAACTATTTTTCTAATTTTGTCAATTCTTTAAGTTATTATGTAGAAGTATTTATACTTAGAGCATTTAATAAACTCTAATGACAAAAACTTTCTAAGATGCTTAGACTTACTGAGATAATAAAGGAGACCGCATTGATTAGTTCCAAGGTGAATGTGATTCATAAAATCTGTTTCCAAATATTTCCCTACAAAATAAATGTTGAATAAAAGCAAAAGTTAGAGAAGTACTGGGACTCAGAATTTCTCTAGTAATACCAATGCTTTTATTAACAGAATACTGAATCTGTATATGAATGCAGCAATAACTTACGCATCAATTTTAAGCAGAATTGTGCTCTTTGGTTTTATAATGTTAGAACTAAACTAAATATCCAAAGTAGACCAGTTAGGGAGTATATAACATTTGAACCCTATAATGCACTCTAAAATTAATTACTAGTAAGTAAAGTACATTAGTAGGGCCTTAAGATGAACTGACACAGTTTGTTTCCACTATCATAAATGTACTAGTTCATTGTAATGCAGCTTAATACTTTAGTTAATCACACTTGTGTTTTAATTTAACTGGTATTATTTTTCAAGTTTCATCAAATATGAAGAACCATTTAATCATGTACATTCTAATCTCACAATCTACACTATGAAATTAATCAGGACTAACTATGTAATTTTCAGGCCCAGTGAATAATGAATATATGATGCCTCTTAATGATTTCAAAAAAAGCTATGAGAATATTAAAACAGTTACAGAGATCCAGCTGCTGTGAAATCCTTTGTCATGAGACAGATGACATACTCATGAAGTTGACCTTGATTGTTAAGGTCTGAGTAAGGTCTTAATGTCCCTGTCATGTAACAAATGCTGGATCCTCTGTGTAGAGATTTAGTGATGGACATCAGTCTAAGGCCCCTCATAAGGGGGTGTCGACTTGAAGGGGATCAATGTTGCATTTGTGGATGCCTGTGAGTTTCATTCGGGACAGACATTCACAATCAGAGCAACCCTGGAATATGAATAGTCCGGGTTTCCCGCACCACCTCCTACACTCTTCAGGGCACTCTTCTTTACTGTAATGTGACCCAACACACAGGCATTGGAGAAGTCAAATCCATCAAGCTACATCACAGAGGCTTTTCAGACTTCAGAGCTATATGGGACTCATCTCTTCCTTTGTCACCAAGCCTTACAGACAAATATAGTACTTGACAACAAATCTTCAGAATGTCCTCAAAAATTTCAGTGTATGAAGAGATCCACACAATGGGAAAAAGAAATCTGGTTTGCCCACATTTTGCAAGCATCATGTAACATTAGATATAAATGAGAAGTTTTCAGTATTACTTGAGGTTGCAGTCAGTATACTGCAGTGCTAGATCATCTCTTTCCTATGTGCTAAGATGTTAACAATGTCTGCCACATTAGCTCACAACCCTTCCTCATCTTATAGCCAATGTGGTAGAGGAGGGAGCATGTGGGGTATGGGAACACACGGAGATCTTTCCTGCAAAGAAATGTCTGGAGTAAAATGATGCCTTTCTCATCAACTCAAGCTAAGCAAAAAGAACTGAAAAGAAATCTCTTAGCTTCATGCAGACCTGAAGTTATACTTAGCCCATGCCTAACATATGTGGGAAAATAAAAAAAGGAAAAAAATGAGAGCTAGCCTAAGAACAAGCCACAGTTCTTTCAATTATGACTATTTATATGTTATGTATATATACATTGTGTGTGTGTGTGTGTGTGTGTGTGTATGTGTTTAGAATTTGATATGGAAAATAAGGAAGGGAAACTGATATCTTTTTAAGCGGTTTTTCCTCAAAGGGTGTGTGCCAGAGATGACAGGGGACTGGAACAGATAGGGCCCTAAGGAGTCTGACATTCTTGTCAGACCTTGAGAAGCTAGCCTGAAGCACTGTATGAGGGGTCTTTAGACAAAAGCCCCAGCAAAGCCATGGAAGCTCTCACAGAGAAGGAGGAAGAGCTTGCAGTCATCTGCCCAAAGGATGTCACACCAGACTGCTGTGGAAAAACTGATCACATTCCCCCTTGGCTTTCTTCTGCTCCAGCCTCTCAAGTCACTTGGGAACAAACGAGAGGAAATGGAAGTGGGACGGAGCACCAAGATGTGGGTGGTCTGAAAGAGGTCAGTCCACGCTCCGCTTCCAAGAAAAAATTTAATTATGCATCAGTTGTTCATTTCATCCAATTAGCATGGACCAGTTGGAAGTTTTATGGATTTTGGGAAGTACAGGATGACCAGATTTTCCTACTGACACTGACTCAGACTTCTCCAATAGGCCATTTTAACTAAGTTTACTGATACCAGTTTATTTTTTACTTTACAGGGTAATACTTTTTCTCTTGGTATGTAAATGATTGCTATTCATTTTCCCAGTCCCTGGGACACACTGAGCAAGTTCAGTTCATGCTGCCGTCCTCTGATGTACATCTCCGTTTAACACATGATTTTTTTTAAATGATTTTTTTGACTCATTAAAGATGTCTTAAAACTGGCAACTTAAAGCGGATTTGACTGGCTTTGTTTCTAAATTATGTTTCACATCAGGACACAAACTTCCTTCTAAATTCTTGTATTCTTATTGTCTAGAGAATGAAATCCAAGCCCACAGTTATATTACATAAAGATTCACGATTTTAACTCTGGCTACTAGTTTAGCCTGTATTTAGAATGAGCCTAGCTCCATTCTAAAATCACCCACAGATTTATCGGTATTAAAAATTACAGTTTCCTGGATCTGCCAAGCTCTTTATACTTCTGAAACATTGTTCCCATTTCTCCCTCTGGATGGTATGCCTTACTCCCATACAAGAATTTGTAAGATAGATTATACTTATTTATGTACTTACTAGTACTAAAATAAATAAACAAATGAATAAATGAATTCCCAAGGACATCACCCCTCCATTCCTTTAATGTAATGCTTTATTATATTTAACTGAAATATATTCTTTTAATAATCTAAGTTGAAAACCCTTGAAAAAAGTTTATAAAATTAGAAACGTCCCTGTGTGTAAGTACACACAAATCACTAAACATGAAAGCAAATTTAAACATAAATTTTCTAGAAAAAATATTTCAAAATTGCTTATTTGTGTGTCATTCTAGAGACTTCTATCTATGCCTTAGTTACAACTTATAATCAATAACCTGTGACTTCCAAACAGGCTATCTATCGTCCAGATCAATATTCCATCTTAGAAATTCTGACTCAGGTCAAATATTTAATCCACTATTCCATATTGAGGTCTTGAAATCATAAATGTAATATGTCTGAAGGCCAAATTTATATCTTGCTCCTTATTGAGTTCTCTTCCAGTAACATAAATCAAGCAGCAAAGAGAATCCTATTACATCATGCTTTCCCATTACATGACTGTAATGTATCAACAAGACGTAAAGACTGGCAAACAGAACATGAAATTTTCCTAGTTCACATTTTGATTTCTTTTCTCCTCTCTCATCTAGTCAGACCTCCTAATTAACATCTGTCCATCTATGCCTGTCCCACAGGAATTTACCTAAACAATCTATAACTGTATTAAATTACCAAACATGCATTGCCAATATACCGATCCAGCATCCCTTCATTCCTCTAACTTCAAAACTCTTTAACTCTTCACACACTTTAACAAGAAAAAGTCCTAATAATGTACAAAACACTGTCTGTGGTGGTGTGTCCTGAGCTCTCTATCCTTATTTTTTAATTTAGTTTGAATTGCAAGGAAGTGTGTGTGTCAGCATGTAGGGAGGTATTTGCATTTGAGTATGAGTGCCCAAAAAGAATAGAGGCATTAGATTTTTCTGGCGATGGTGTTAGAGACTATTGTGGACTACCTGACTTGGGTGATGAGAACTAAATTCATAGCCTTGGGCAGAGCAACAAGCATTCTTAAGCACTGAGATATCTCTCTAGCCTTCTACCCTTATTTTAAAAGTCATTTTAGCTTCCAAGTAATTTTGATCCATTAAAAGTGGTATTACAAGTTTTCAAGTTGTCTTCCTGACTTCATTTTACATACTAAATTACTCTGAGGAGATTTATGGTTCTTTTGTTTTTGTTTCTCTTTCTTCCATCATCCGGTCATCGGTCACTCTAGGGAGGACATTGTCCAAACACAACGTTTTGTTGCAGCTAGCACTCAAAAGTAGATTTTATGCCACACAGTGATTTTCCATAAACACAAGTCAAGATGTTTTGATCTGTTCCTCATACAAATGCCACAAAGGATGAAGTTTCTAAATAAAGACTGTGATTACATTATGCTGACCGTACTAGGGCTGCTTCATTTTGTGTGTGTGTGTGTGTGTGTGTGTGTGTGTGTGTGTGTGTGTGTGTGTGTGTGTGTGAAGTGCGTGCGTGCATGAGTGTGTAAATGCGTGCTGCAGCAACTGAATGAATTTCTCACTGAAGACTATTTCATGATCAAACTGTACAGAGGAATAATGTGTTTACAGCTAAAAATAAACACATATATCTTCACTTATATTCAGTTTGCTTAAATCTTAGGTCTCAAGTTATCTTCTTAATGAAGTGATGCCTTCATAAATTTTCTTCCCTAAAATAGGCATTAAAAATAAATATAGAAAGAATCTGAGAGTTTCACATTAGGAATTCACAGTGGACATGCATTATAAAAATCCATGGGACAAAATTAAATTATGATTAAAAAAGAAAGTATGCATTGATGGAATTGCAACTATGCAGCAAGCAGTATTAAAAACAAGCAATGTGCCTCTCAAAGTCATATTTCACTTAATTCAACTTTCATGATAGAAATAAAAGCATTTGTTCCTTCCAAGAGATAACTTGCTACAAATTCTACATGTGTAATGCTAGGTTATTCTTACCTGAAGAATGCAATAAAATGTAAATAAACCTCAATCCAAACATTTCAGTTACCGTGGGCATGCCAGTCCTTACATTTTAGCAAAACATATAATAGCTAGGACACTGGGCAGTGGAGAAGAGGTTTTCTGAATTAGCCTTGTCCCATAGTCAGACTGATGCCTATCTTGAATATCACCATCAAATCTTTGTCCGGAGACAGATGGAGACAGAGACAGAGACCCACAGCAGAGCACAGGATTGAGCTCCCAAAGTCCAGTTGAAGAGCAGAAGGAGGGAGAATATGAACAAGGAAGTCAGGACCACGAGGGGTTGGTCCACGCATGCAGATCAGACAGTGTATCTGATCTAATGGGACCTCACCAAATCCAGCTGGACTGGGACTGAACAAGCATGGAATCAAACTGGACCCTCTGAATGTGGCTGACAATTGGGGACCACTGAGAAGCCAATGATAATGGCACTGGGATTTGTCTCTACCGTATATGCTCGCTTTGGGGGATCCTGTTCTATTTGGATGCATATCTTCCTAAGCCTGGATGGAGGAGGAAGGGCCTTGGACTTCCTACAGGGCAGGGCACCCTACCCTCTCTTAGGACTGGAGGGGGAAGAGGGGAAAGTGAGTGGGGGAGCAGAAGGAGAAGAGGAAGTGGAAATTTTGAATGGTATTATTTATAAAGTAAAAGTTATTAAATGAAAAAAGAAAATATAATAGATATGATCACCAAGGAAAACAGAAATCAGTTACAAAAATGCTGTAAAAGTTGCAGAAATGTAGCAACCTAGATGTTCTAGAGCCAAGTTTGAACCTTGGAATTATATATAAACATTCTATTGTTTGTTCTTGAGACTGTATATTAATTACATTTTTCCATTTCTTTTCCTCCCTCCAAACTGCACATAAAATCCTCTCTCACTCTCCCTCAAATTCATGTCCTCTTTTTTCACTAGTTGTTATTGGAAGTACATAAGTGTTTATATATATATATTTATATATATATATATATATATATATATATATATATATATATATAACCTTATTAGTCCACATAATGCTACTACTGAATGTATACTTTCAGGGCTGATTGTTTGGCACTAGACAATCAATTAGAGTACTCTTTTCTAAGGAAGATCACCTCACACACTGCCAGTTATCCCAGTTGTCTGTAGTTCCTTGGGTAGGGTTGAAAACCTGTGGACCTTTCCACATCTGGTTCCCCATCCTCCTTGTTGAGCTCCTATTTGGGCTGCCTTGTTAAGTGTTTCCTGTATAGTCTCTGATGTTACAGACTCACAGCAAAGTCCCTGACCCTCTGCTTTTTACAGTCTTTCCTATCTCTCTTCTGTAATGTTTCCTGAGCATTAGGTGTGTGAGTTAAGCATGTACTCTTTAGGGATAAATCAAGAAGGTTTAACTTACATAATTAAAAAAATCTGAGAGTTTATCTTCTTTGAATAGATCTCAAAAAGTATAATGAATTTATAACATTAAATATATGATTTACAATATGTAAATTTCAAAAGTCAAAGCATGACAAACAATCCAAAGTATTTAGATATACTTGAGGACATCTAGAGAATACAAGTATTTTTTCCAGATAATTTATTATGGTGATATATTTCTCAGAATTAATACTTTTTTAGAGTAAATGGAATAAGTAATCACAGACTTAACGAAAGCTTCTAGGTGTGATAAATTTTTATTTATGGAGGCTTGGAAACCATGTTGCAGTTTGTTTCTGTTTCCTTTGATTTAATAAATATGTATGTATAAAGAGAGTTTTATTTTAAATGCAGTTGATAAAGACTTAGAGGGTATTTACAGCCATAATTAACATGAATGGAAGGATTACATGAACACCTACCTACACATCTAAATAAGGAAAAAATGTTCATCATCCAAGGATTCGTAATTCATTATGTGGTAATTTCCACATGTACTTTATAATTTTGCTAATTTTGGTCTTAGCATCTATAATACATTGAACTTTTTACATTTTAATACTCAATCCTATTATGGAAAGCCTGATGTTGATGGGTTAAATGTTTGCTTAATATTGTATTTTTAATATTAAATACATAAATGCCAATATAGTTATACAAATACATAAAAGAAATATATGTTTAGTGTCTATTCACATTGATATCTCAGACCTCTGGGTATCAAACAATATTAAATATAGACAGAATTTGTAATGTAATTAAATACCATTTTTTTGCAAGCCCATTTTCTACTTTTTAAAATCCCTACTTTGTAGAAAGAGGAACTTTTAAAATTCTCATTTATAGGACATATGTTATTACCAATTATTTAATTTACTCATTGCAAAAAAGTTACCCAACATTGTACTGGCTAGTTCAAGAGTTCATAAATTTGATTAAATTTATGAGAAAAAAAGAAGATAATTAATAGAAATTTATTCTACTGTCACAATTTTATTTTTATCTTTTCTATTTCCTTTGTAGCATTTTGGATTTTAACATCTATTTCTCTTCTAGCAAAGCCATTAAAGTTTATGGGGGTCAGAAAGAAATATTACATATTATCAAGCTTAGTCTGCTAAGACATAATGTTCTGCTCTCATTTTCTCAATGACAGGAAGGAATTAATTATGAATGTCATCATGATATAATTGCAAAAGAAAGTTATCCTGAATCTCTTTGTATATTTTAAATTACTTCTTCAATCATAACTGGCAGTCCTTTCAGGAAGGTAGAAAAATCATTTTTATATTACCTTTAGTTGGAATTTGAACAAAATATGTTCACAAATTAATATTAATATTTGGCTATATTATGTTTCTTCAAATAAGCATGCACAAGGGAAAGAGACATGACATATATATCTAAAGGGCCCACATGCCTACTTGGTTAGGTGTAAGTCTCTTAAGCCTTACATTCAATATTCGTTACTCCTCTGAAGACTAAACAATTTTAAAGACAATCCTCACATTTCTATTTTACATTTTGAGTAATTGAAAATCTATCCCTCTGTCAATACAGGATTAGTACTATCTAAGTAATATAAATATATGTGATTTCATCACCCATCATCTTCCATATTCTCTTATGAGAATGGAACTTTATCACAGTTGGTATCTAAATCCCAGTTTCCTCCCATGAAATTTCTTCTTCCATCACTCTTTAGCCTCCCTATATTTTCTGTCTTCAAGAAATGCAGATCGTTCAGAGTAACATCTCTGAGTCAATCCTTCTAGCAAGTTCCTGCCCCCCAAAAAAAACCCAACATTATAAATTAAATAAATTATATTCTTAATTGTGCTTCAGTAAGATGAATTTCTGAAGGTGAACAGAAGCTCTCTGCTTTTTTCAGAAATCCCAGGCATTTTTCATTTTTCACACACTTTCAATATTGATCGTATTTAGACATTTCTACTATTCTACTATTCTTATGTTGCTATGTGTGACATGAAGCAAAAGTAGTACTTTCTCTTCCCACTTCTTTTCTGTCTTCCAATTGCTGTGTATTCTCTCTAAAACCTACAAGGTGATCAATCTACCCTTCAAATTCTAGGCTTCTACTTTGATATTGAGATTTGCATGAGAATTCCTTGACTCTCTTATCATTTCTGTGAAGATGAATATTGAATTCTAATGAATCTTCAAGATCTTAATCCTCACTCTGTGGTGTTTTCATATCATGCCTCTCTGTCTACCACCATGTCATAATCTCCAAAACCAGTTCTGTTCTATCTAGAGCCTACTTTGACATTTTTCTTTGTATTATAACTCTAATATTGTTTCCAGTCATTTCAATTCAGAAAACCTTAAAAATGGTGTTTTAGCTTTCTTTTCTTCATTGATCAAAACCAGCCAGCTCACCATTTATTTTTTTCCTTCAAAATCTTTCAACAGCTACAATAATTTGTTTGACCTAACCTAATCCTCACTAATGATCATTTTATTAGGTTGAGTTTTCTCTTTGCTTGCTTGGTTGATTGAGATGTCTTTTTATTGTTTACTTTTACTTTTCTTTCTCTCTCTCTGTTTTTTAAACCATATCTTCATGAAGCTCAGGCTAATTTTAGACTTTCCGTGTAGCTAAACTCGGCCTTGATTTCTTCATCCTCCTATTTTTATCTCCAAAGACTGTAATTACAGTGGTGCACAACCATGCCCAGCTTGATTTTCTCTGAACACTGCATCATTTATCACCAAACACATGGATTTTACTGTGAGATCTATTTTGGAGTCTTACTAGAACTTGATATGCGATGGTTTGAAGAAGAGTGGATTGGAAGCTGGTGACAGTGTGGAAATGAGGAAGGCACTAGAAGAAGAGGAGGGAGGGAAAATTGTGTTTAGGATATGGAAGGAATGAAGGGAGGAAAAAAAGAAGGAAGGAGAAATGGATGGAAGGAAGGGAAGAAAGAAGAAAGGAAAAAAGAAAGGAAGGAAGGAAGGAAGAAAATTAAAACTCTTGAAATAAAATTCTTTGGTATTTTCTAAGTGTGATTTTTTTTTTCTTCCTTACTCAAGCCCCTTTTGATCTGTTCTTCCCTCATCTCTGAACTCTCTTCAGAATCCAGTTACTCAGGGAGATCTCTAAGGATTTCCTGATCAATGCTGGTAATTCATTTTTGACACTATCACTCCTCAAATGACTCCTGAAACTCACTGTAATTGAAATTTTATATTTATTTGAAAACATTTATTTTATGGTTATTTCTCCCCAAATTTCAAGTCCTATAACATCAATTATTATGTCTGTTTTACTAGCTTGTTAACTCAGTACCAGGCTGAGCTTCCAAAGTCCAGTCAAGAATGGGAGGAGTGAGAATATGAGCATATGAGAATATGAGTCAAGACCATGATGGGGATACCCACAGAAACAGTTTACCTGAGCTAATGGGAGTCCACCATCTACAGTATGACAATGAAGGAACCAGTATATGTCCAAACTAGGCCCTCTGAATGTGGCTGACAGTTGTATGGCTGGGGCAGACTGTGGGGTCACAGGTAGTGATACCAGAATTTAACCCTACTGCTTGTACTGGCTATTTGGAACCCATTATATTCAGGATAGCTTGTTCAAAATAGACAGAGTGGGAAGGGCCTTGGTCCTGCCTCAAAGCAATGTACTAGACTTTATTGACTCCCCATGGGAAGCCTTACCCTCTCTGATGAGTGGACGGGTGTGGAGAGAGGGGGTAGGTGGAGGGAAAGGGAAGAGGGGAGGGAGTGGGAACTGGGATTGGTGCATAAAATGAGAAAAGAAAAATTTTAAGAATATAAATAAACAAAAGCGAAAATAAACCCATTACCTCACTAAGTGTACACATACAAGAGATTAGCCAGCCCATATGAATGACGGATGGGGTCAGAAAAGAAAAGACTACAGCTGGAAGTTTGCTATCTTTCCCTGAACATTTATTTTGTATTTTCATTAAAGCTTGAGAAACAAGAAACAAATAAAGTGCTAATTTAGTCCTGACCAGAGCATAGAAGCATAGTAGAGTCTAGTGTCCATACTGGAAAAGTTTTTTTGAAACCTAACTTTGCAAAGAATCATAAAAAAAACACTGACTTCAAGTCATACAAGTGGTAGTTAAGAATGCCAGTGATGAACCTACTTTTAAAATAAATAAACATTATAGGCTTTAGGTGTGCTGGCTGTGGCAGAGGTGGCCTTAACTCGTGAACATTCTTCGTCTCTTCCCAAGCATCCCAGAATAGAATGCAAAAAGCCACCACAGCCAGACACTCATCTCAATCCTGTCACAGTCTGAAGATATGACTAATCCTCATGTAAGATAGTTCTGTGAAGTTCCAGTAATGACTAATCCTCATGTAAGATAGTTCTGTGAAGTTCCAGTAATGACTAATCCTCATGTAAGATAGTTCTATGAAGTTCCAGTAAAAGTGGTGTTGGTTAAGTTACAAGAGTTTTTAAAACCAATTTTTCTTCTTCATGCACGTTATTATATTATATTTATGCTATGATGCAATTGTGTGTGTGTGTGTGTTTTGTATTATATAGAGAAATTTTTCAGCTTATTGGGAATATCAACATTAGATGCTTTGTTAAGAAAAAAATAAATTTTGAGATTTTGTGATACATTAGTCGGTGCTCCCTGAATCTACACAGTACCTATATGGAAAAGTAAGGAAGGACTGATGTGGGATTGTCATATATCAATCTGTTGATTTCATTGGCTAAGCAATAAAGAAACTGCTAGGCCCATTGGATAGGCCCACCCTTAGGTGGGTGGAGTAAACAGAACAGAATGCCGGGAGGAAGAGGAAGTGAGGTCAGACTCCACAGCTCTCCTCTCCGGAGCAGACGCAGGAGAGACACCATGCTACCTGCTCCAGGGAAGACGCACGTGATGAAGCTCCGACCCAGGATGGACTTAGGCTAGAATCTTCCCGGTAAGCGCACCTAGGGGCGCTACACAGATGATTAGAAATGGGCTAAATTAATATGTGAGAATTAGCCTAGAAGAGGCTAGATAGGAATGGGCCAAAGCAGTGTTTAAATGAATACAGTGTCTGTGTAATTATTTCGGGGCATAAGCTAGCCGGGCAGGCGGCTGGGGTTTTGGGGATGTAGCCCCGCCGCTGCCCATATTACTACAAAGGACTATAATATAATATTCATTTCTATAGTTTATCAAATATTGAAAAGACATAGCCACTGGGCAGTGGTGGTGCAAGCCTTTAATCCCAGCACTGAGGAGGCAGATGCAGGCAGATCTCTGTGTGTCAGAGGCCAACCTGGTTTACAGAGTGAGTACCAGAACAGCCAGAACTCCACAGAAAGACACTGTCTTGGGGGAAAAAAAGGAAAAAAAAAGAAAAAGATACTGCCACAATTCTATTTATTCATTGAAAAATTCTTATTATTAGTTAGGAATAATCTTTATAATCTGATCACATCAGATGTTATACTAAGCACCAACTTTAAGTCCAAATTCGAAAATTTCAAAATCAAGAAACATTCATATGTGCCTCAGTTTCCTTTCCAGAAGTTAAAACAAAACTAAGGGGAAAATAGTTTATTTTAGTTCACAATTCCAGGGAAAATTTAGGCACAGCTGTGAGGAATTTGAAGCCACTAATGACAAGCACAGTCAAGGGCAGGGAGAGAAGGAATGCATACACGCTTGTGCACAGCTGACTTTATCTTGTATAGTCTAAAACTAGAATCAAATAACTGTTGCCACCCTCAAAAGGCAGGTCGCCCTAGTGCCATATGCAAGACATCACAATAATTTCTTACAATCTTTTGTTTTGTTTTCTTCCTAGGTCATTCTTGAATGTGCTGTAAATTAAAATAACCACCATGGTGTACTTCCTCACTTAACCCTGCCACTAACTACTACTCCCATTACTAACAATAACACTGACAATATTACTACTACTACTACCACTACTACTACTAATAATAATAATAATAATAATAAAAATAATAATAATAATAATCTTGAACATTTTCAAAAGTCAAAACAAGGATGTGCATTTAGATAAAATTGAAATGTATGCTTCTACGGCCCTGAGGAAACACAGCTCTTCTTCTAATGTGGCCACTAACAAACAGAGCAGTCTCGTGCACTACAAACTTGAAATTCATAATGACACACCACATGCACCAATGTTTGCAGTACCCATGATGTAAAAGATTCACAGTAAAATTATTTTCCTATCTTTCTGTTTTTCCATACTGCAATAGTTCATATTGGTTTGATTCCTGGAAGAGGTGTAAAAATAAAGAATAACAGCTCAAAATATCTGCATTCTTATCAGGTCAGAGCGATAATTAAATAAATCTCATTGACGAATTAGCCTCATTATTTTAAAATAGAGCCTGTTCCCACAAAGGCCACTTCTGTTTTTAATTAACCAAGACTGTATTGTCAATAGAACTGAACAAAACAGTGTACTCTAACTGGAGACATGTTAGTTTATTATGGTTTTTAATTGCAGTTTAATCTAGTTTTTCAAATGCATATTCTTTGTAATTAAGACTGAGTATTCTTAGCAATATTGCACAGAAGTTAATTGTAGAAAATTTTGTTCTCTTATTGTTTCCAAATAATATAATTTTATTCTGCCATAATTCACCAATGGCTGTGCACTACTAAAAAACTAGGCTTAATAACAATGGAATCTTATTTTTTTTAAATTAAGAGCATCATGAATAAGCCATATAAACTGTTTAGGTCATAGTTAGAAGGACCATGATACCTGATGAAGAAGGTTAAGTAAACATGCTCTGAATTGATTAACAGACGCATGAACATTCTTGTGATAAACAGTTGTAAGAAAGGTCTTCCAATAATTAGTAAAGATGGAATCTAGAATTAGATGTTATCTTTTTAGTTTATTTTTGTAGGATATATTATAACAGTCCTTAAGAGTAAAGTTTTACATTGTGCAATTGTTTCCAGTTTTTCTTATTAAAGTGAATTAGTTTTTTGTGGGTTATTTTCTACTCTCATTTCAGATCTGTTGTTGCAATAACACATAATAAACACTGCAGGGTTGGAAGGGCTTATTTCATCAATAGGTTATAGTGTCATAAAAATGACTCTCCTCTGGTGAGTATTCAAATAATGACTGACCTAACTCTGATTAATGGTGTTGAGGAAGACTTCATTCTGGTGAGTTAACCCCTTTAGGTAGTATCTACTGATAGGGCTTCCTTCAAAACTCTAAAAACAAAGTTATAAAGGCATTGGTTATTCCTAACTTTACCACTAAAGCTACTCTGCCATTGAGAATATCTCACCAGTATTAGCTACTGATGTATATCCTACAGTCAGTATATGAATATGCTCTCACAAAGCAGGATTTTTCTCTATGAATGCTACCTGCTGACATACAATTTAATTAAAAGTAGTGTAAAAAGATCCAGGCATTAAAATTAACAGCCCTAACTATGTGATGGTACAGTTCAGATCTCTATGATTCTTACATTGTAAACAACAATCATGTTATTATAAATGGTCTAATGGCATGTAGGATTGTGCAAAGCAGCAAGTTCAGCAGGGTTCCTTATTTTATATTCTCTATGTCTTCAGTGGTTTCCAGTTTCTTAATAAGAATCTTCAGGATGTTAACCTTATAACCTGCTTATGAAGTTTTTCCTCCAGGCTATTTTCCTCAAACTCTATTTTTAATGATTACCAATACTTACAAAAATATTCTTTGAGTGTTGGTATAAACATATAAGGTACTGTCATCATTTTCATCCCAGTTACTCTTTTGTTCCCCCTTTACTCTTGCTCAACCTGTTCTACCCCCCAAAACAATCCCATACTTCTTTCACACGCTTTGTTTTATTTTCCAAACCCTTGAGTTTAATTGGGGTTACTAGCTGAGTACGGGTCAGGGTATTTCCAGGAGAGTGACCATTATCCAGTGACTACACCACTGAACGAAATGACTTTTCTATCCCCAGAAACCATTAACTGCCATATTAGTGAGACACAAGACTCGTGAGACCCACCCCAACACATATTGCAATCAATACAAGGTTCCATGACTTTGACTTTCTGATCCTTCTGCCTCATCATTCTGACTGCTAAGATTAATGGTGTTTGCCACTTAAACTATGTTGTGCTTTTCAGAATTCAAATAGGGTACACAAGGATCTACTTAGTCATGTGGGGTGTAGAGACTTAAAATATTAAAGAGATTTTTCATCTACCTAGATGCAGCATCTTCTGTTTTGATTTTTAGTTTCTTACTCTTACTTTTGACTAAATATTCTCCCAATTTTATTCTGTTATACAGATAAGGATCTTGTGAAATATTACACTGCTGGGATTGAGGTAGATTCCCATTCAATGAGTGATGGAAATAACGTAATTGGTCACTGCTTTTTTTAAAAAAAAATTTAATCTCTTTTTACACATGTTTTCATTTGTAGAATTCAACTTGGACCCTGACAACAGAAAGTGAAAACAAATTTATATAAGCTCATTACATCTTTATTTTATGGAAATCAATAGAAGCAGACTTAGCAGTTCTTCAGATACTTAAAAATAAAACTATTTGAATTAATCCATCATATATTTGGAGTGAAATTATATGCCATAGAAAGTGAGAATTGAGTAAAATACTGTAGTGCTATTTCAGGAAAAGAATTCCTTGCATCCTAATTTTAAAGATAGGTTAAATATCATGCACAGTTAGTTGTCTAAATTAGTGAGTTAACAGTTCACATTAGACGATTTCTAAAAAGCATTATTTTTAAGCTATTATATTTAAAATGAATCCCCCAACAGAATCATGTTCTCTAATATTTTCCTGCTGTAAGAATGAGGACTATAGGAGCGAGATGATCAAGGACACTACATGAACACCAACCAAAACAACTACACTGGACTCATAGGAGCTCACAGAGTGTGGGCCAGCAAACAGGGAGTCTGTAAAGGACCAATGCACATCGTGTGTGTGTGTGTGTGTGTGTGTGTGTGAGAGAGAGAGAGAGAGAGAGAGAGAGAGAGAGAGAGAGAGAGAGAGAGAGAGAGAGAGACTGTTGTGTAATTTGGTCTTCTTGTGGGACTCCTAACAGTTAAAGGGAGGACTGTCACTAACACTTTGGCTGTCTTGGGAACCTATTCTTCATACTGGATGCCTTGCCCAGTGTTAAAACAATGGGAGTAACTTAATCCTACTGCAACTTAATATGTCATGCTTTTTTGATACTTATGGGAGGCTTGTCCCTTTCTGAACAGAAACAGAGAAGAAAGGGATATGGTATGACAGAGGGGAGGTGAGGAGAGGAAATGGGAGGAGAGGAATGTGGTAACATTATGGTCAAGATGTAAAATAAAAAAAAATAATTGAATTTAAAAAAGATTGAACTAGATAGACAAAAAAAATCACCTTCAGGCAGGGCCATCATTAATCCACTTTCAAAGCAGGACTCTAATATCCGAATATCAGTTTTTTTTATTAAAAATTTCCGCCTCCTCCCCACCTCCCATTTCCCTTCCCCTCCCTTCATCCCCCTTCCCCTCCCTCTCCAGTCCAAAGAGCAGTCAGGGTTCCCTGCCCTGTGGGAAGTCCAAGGTCCTCCCCACTCCAACCAGGTCTAGGAAGGTGAGCATCCAAACAGATTAGGCTCCCTTAAAGTCAGTACATGCAGTAGGATCAAAACCCAGTGCCATTGTCCTCGGCTTCTCAGTCAGCCCAAGCCTTCCACTCTACCTAGAACCTACTTAGGACAGAGATGAGTTTACACTTTCCTTTTTTGTTTAGTTATTTTTCTCATATTTAAATATACAGAGATCAGCAAAGAGTTCTAATGAGCATCAGCAGGTGAAGGCTGCATATTATAAAGAAGCAAGCCCACTAAGGGTAAAATGCCTGTTAATCTACCGGGAACTAAAGTCAACCATTCCCAGTACAGCACCTTTCTACATCATGTATCCCCATCCACAGAACTGCATGTTTCTCCCTCATGTATCACCATTCACAGAACACTCTCTTCCTACCAATGCTTTACCATTCACAGAACTCCACCTTTCTGTTCTATGTATTGACACACTCCCTAATATTCCACATGTTATATGTTATATGATGCAATTAACATTTTTAAATAGTAAAGAAGAAATTTTGTCAGGTGCAGAGATTTGTTAACAGTCAACAATTGTCTAAGTTTTACTCATATTCACTATGAATTTTGAATAAAAAAACAGTTAAGTCAAATTTCAATGTTTACACAATCAAAATTTTCTCTAGATTTTCCTTACACCACAAACTTTTGAATATGCACTCTGCATGGCCTTAATATATTCAGCACTGGTTTTGTTGAATTTTTAAAAGAATATGTGAAATAAAGCAGAAAGAAAAAATAAGTGACACAGGAGGCTATGAGTTAAAAGAATACTACACTGTTGTACAATTCCACAATCTCTCTATTCTATATATGTAGGAAGATCCATAGTAGCTAAGAAAATGAAATCAAGAGTCTTTGTTGTACCAAAGGTTTTTATTATTTATGATAAACCAAATTTATTCAATTATGAGACGTTGACCTATGGAATAGAATCAAAGACCCAGATATTAACCCACAAACCTATGAACACCTGATTTTCAACAAAGGAGCTAAAAGTATACAATGGAAGAAAGAAAGCATCTTTAACAAATGGTGCTGGCATAACTGGATGTCAACCTGTAGAAGAATGAAAATAGATCCATATCTATCACCATGCACAAAACTCAAGTCCAAATGGATTAAAGACCTCAGTATAAATCTGACCACACTGAACTGATAGAAGAGAAAGTGGGAAGTAGACTGCAACACACAGGCACAGGAGACTACTTCCTACGTATAACCCCAGTAGCACAGACAATAAAAGCAACATTGAATAAATGGAGCCTCCTGAAACGGAGAAGCTTCTATAAAACAAAGGCAACCTACTGAATTGGAGAAGATCTTCACCAACCCTGCATCAGACAAAGGTCCGATCTCCAAAATATATAAATAATTCTTCAAACAAGTATTTTTTGTTCTGTGTAGACTGAATTTTGTCATATGAAATTTATCATAGCCATGTTTATATTATATTCACAGTGTTAAAATGTTATCAATTTACAACATTTTCTATATATTTCAGATTTTTATTTATCTCTAATTCTAAATTCTTATTTAGAATTCCCAAATAAAAACTTTCCTTCACTATTTTCAACAATCCACCCAATGAATTGATAAATGCTTCTGTGTAGGAGAAGCACTATAAAGAAATATGTTCTTTACTGATACTTTTAGAATAATTACTGTATAAATATTTACTCAACAAATAAATAAATAATATATTAACATTATATACAAGTAATGTTATATTTATTGATAGATTTAATGTATCTTACCTGCAAATTTTATATCAGATTGATTTCAGACTCTTGATATTCTGTGACATTTTCATATACAACGACGTATTTTGCAGTTGGAATTTGATTTTAAACAAAGGTCATTGAAGTTGCCTATACCATTTATATACACAGCCAAAAGGTAAATTTATGTTTTAAATTATTTTTAAAACAAAGCATAGTCTTGACCGCATCTTCAGTCTCCAGTTGTGAATATGAGCGAGGATTGGCGGAGGTGGCCACTACGGCACAGGGACGAAGACTGAAGGGGGAAAACTGTAGAGTTCCAGAGAAAATATCATGAATTATCATAAGCACATGATACTACCTGTAGTTTCAAGGAATGAAGAGGCAGAAACAAGGAAGGTCACAAAACCTAGGAGTTTAGAGGCAGTGTGAGCCAAAGAGGAGAAGGAAGGAGAAGAAAAAGAAGAGGTAAAAAAAGGAGAGAAGGGAGAAGGCAATAAGGAAGGGACAAAAATGTGACCAATGAAAGTAAAATACAGATTTAGCAAACTGTGTTATCATTAACATTCTCTTTTGTAACTTTTCCATTCTCTAGGCCCTGCAAGGGAGATAACTGAAGTACAACTACATCATTTATTGTCAGTCTTGTAAATGTCCATGGCAGACATGATACATAGTGCAAACAGTTTTGTTCATATCAAAGCCACATAACAATTCGCAGTGTTAAGTATGATAACTGTTTCACTATTCCATGAGTAAATATTCATATTCATATAATATGTATGAATATATGTGATTATTTGTAAAAATATTAATTGAATATAATACATACTCATATTTATATAGATATAATCAATGCATGCGTGTGAATTATTCACACATGCAGGATGCCACTAGCTTGCAAAAGAAAGTGATGTAAAATGATTTTAATAATCAAATGAATTTTCTGAAAGTGAGGCCATTATCTTTACAGTCTCAAGTACTTGAATCTGCTTGAATCTTTTTAATGGAGCAGAATATTAATAGGAAAGCATTATTCTGCTGGCAGATCAGTGTGTGCCCTTTGAAAGGAGCCCATATTTGTGGTGTATGAAGGATATATGCTTGCTTGTGTGAAAGCAGAAATTTAAATAAAAATACAAAGTTATGTGGAACAAACTTACCAAAGCACATGAAGAAATATAATTCATACGAAAATATTTTAAACAAAACACAGAGGTGAACTCATGTTTCTCTGTGACCAGCACATTTAAAAAAGTTTTTTTCCCTTGTTTTATACAGAGAATTCCAAGGAAAGGTGCAATTTGAAAGTAATGAAACTAAAGGAATTTTCTCTATTTCTGCATCTTCAACAACTACCCATTCAATAGTGTGTACCTAACCTATAAAATGATTATTTTTATAGGTGTACATATTAAGTACACTTATACCTTTATGTGATAATAAATGGAAAGTAAAAAATAACTGGCATTAACAGTAAGAAAGATACTTAACTACCAACTGAATTTTTCTTTTTTTATTTTTCTTGCAGAATTTAATAGTTTCTCAAATTTATTTTTTCTGATTTTTATTACTTTATAAATAATGCCAATAAAAATTTTTATTTCCTCCCCTCCTCCCACTTCCCTCCCGCTCCCCCATTCACTTTTCCCTCTCCCCTTCCAGTCCTAAGAGAGAGCAGGGTACCCAGCCCTTTTGGAAGTCCAAGGCCCTCCCCCTACATCCAGGCTTAGGAAAATATGCATCCAAATAGAATGGATCCCCAAAAGCCAGTACATGCAGTAGAGACAACTCCCAGTGCCATTATCATTGGCTTCTCAGTGGTCCTCAATTGTCAGCCACATTCAAAGGGTCCAGTCCCACTCCAGCTAGATTTGGTGAGCTCCCATTAATTCAGGCACACTATCTCAGTGGGTGGACCAACCCCTTGCGGTCATGACTTCCTTGCTCATATTCTCCCTTCTTCTGCTCTTCACCTGGACCTTGGGAGCTCAGTCCAGTGTTCACATGTGGGTCTCTGTCTCTATCTCCATCTGTCGCCGGATAAAGGTTCTATGGTAGTATTCAAAACTATCATCAGTCTGACTACATAACAAGGCCAGTTCAGGCACCCTCTCCTCCAATGCCCAGGGTCCTAGCTGGGGACATCCCCATGGACACCTGGGAACCCCTCTAAAGTCAAGCCTCTTGCCAACTTCACAATGCCTCCCTTAATTAAGATATCTACTTCTCTGCTCCCATATCTGTCCTTCCTCCATCTCAACCATCCCTCTCCCCCAAGATCTTCCCAACCCTCTCCTCCCTTCTCTCTCCCCCTCTCCCCTTCCCCCCACTCCCACCCTTATGCTCCCAACTTTTGCCTGGTGATCTTGTCTTCTTCCAATTTCCAGGAGGATCTATATATGTTTTTCTTTGGGTTCACCTTATTACTTAGGTTCTCTAGAATTGTGAACTATAGGCTCAATGTCCTTTGTTTAGGGCTAGAATCCACTAATGAGTGAGTACATACCATATTCATCCTTTTGGGTCTGGGTTATCTCACTCAGAATAGTGTTTTCTATTTCCATCCATTTTCATACAAAATTCAAGATTTCATTGTTTTTTTACCGCTGAGTAGTACTCTAATGTGCATTTTCTTTATCCATTCTTGCATGGCTAAAAAAAAATGATAACCTATGCTGGAGATGATGTGGAGTAAGAGTAATACTCATCCATTGCTGGTGGGAATGCAAACTTGTGCAACCACTTTGGAAATCAGTGTGGTGGTTTCTCAGAAAATGGGGAGTCAACCTACCTTAGGATCCAGCAATACCACTCTTGGGAATATACCCAAGAGATGCCCAATCATAATACAAAAGCATTTATTCAACTATGTTCATAGGAGCATTATTTGTAATAGCCAGAATCTGGAAACAACCTAGATGCACCAACTGAATTTTTCATTTTCAAAATATATTCACTTACTATTTCATGGTCCCAATTTAGCATAGAGTTGTAATAACATGCCTGGCACATGTGAGTAGGTTACTTTTTCCTTACCATTGTAGAACTTCTCAGAGTTCAAATGACTCTCCTTATAACCATGGGATTGGCTTGCTTGGGAATTTCAACTAATTGCCAAAGATCACATTGCTAATAAAGACTGAGCAAGCACCTAATGAGAGATCAAATTTTCAACAGCAAGCAAAGATATCTGGAAATTTCTCATCCCCTTTCTTACACTTGCATGAACACTACATATGAAGCATGCAGTTCTTCTCATGACATGGTATTTAGAGTGAGATCTTGCTTATAGATGGGCAATTGAAGCTCAGATCTAGCGAGCGACTTGAATGGAGGAGGCGAGGGAAAGATGATTCTGTGGCTGATTCTGACATCATGCCTCCTGCTTATGTCCACATTTCTTCCATCATTCCACTGTACTCCCTGACTCACTTCCAACTTTCTTAGCTTCAAATCAGTTCCAATTACCTACTTATAAAAACTTTAAGCCATCATGTGACTGATCACAGTTTTCATAATGATATATAAACAATTTCCATGTCTATCACACATGTTTCTAGATAAAAATTAAAATTATTTAATCTTAAAAGAGAAAGGAAAAAAAGAGAAAGGCAGGGAATAATGCTATATCATTTTCAATTTTCTAATTTTTATATTTTTATCAGTGTTTTGATCACTGTAAATCACACAATAACAAGGAAGCTGTTGTACTTTATATAAGTTATCATTTTCTAAGAAGTTGTAGTCAGGCGAAGAAACATACCAAAAAAGCAATTTACTGCTAATGCTACAATGCTTAGTTGCCCCAAGTACTTACAGAATAAAAATAAGAACTTAGACACTTATTTTTTTCTCTGACTTCCTCTGGACAGCATTTAATAACAAAATAAATTGCATGTGATATCTCTTCACCCTGTTCTTCAGAAGTATTCAAACAAGTATCAGAGAAAAAGGACAGCACTGGCCTCCCTTTCCCAGTGACTTATAAGCCAAAATAGGTGCTATTGACAAAAAGACAATAAGAAATGCAATAAACATTTACTCATTACAATCCCTCACACATATGCTCCCTTAGCATAGCTCATTTAAGGGAGATGCATTTTAGTTTTTAACATTGACCATAAACTGGTATGGGAGGCAGAAAGAAGGTGGAGTCAGGAGAAGCCATGTAGCCCTGCCAGAGACAATGCTGGTGGAACCATGTCAGTAAACCACAGCCACATGGCAATACACAAATTAATAGAAATTAGTTTAGTTAAAATGTAAGAGCTAGCCAATAAGAAGTTAGAGCTAATAGGCCAGCAGTGATTTAATCAATACAGTTTCTGTGTGATTATTTCAGGGCTGAGCAGCCGAGAACAAACAAGTGGCCTCCTACAACAATAAATCACACAATCTTTAGTGGAATACAAATTTGACCTGTGTGGTGATTTCTTTCTTGCTGCCTGAAAACTGTTTGTCATTAGTAAAAATGGGTCAGCACTTCCCTTGATCATTTGGTGGAATTATTCCCTTGATGGATGACATCAATGTATCTGTAATGGTCCCATCTGCAATACTGGCAGACCAGCCCCAAAAGCTCTGATTTAAAAAAATAGAGGCAGATATTTTGGAAGAACACTCTATAAACCATTGAAGAGGAAAAAAGATTTGAGCTGATGCACCCAACTATTGCATAACCTTCTGCTGTATAGTTTTGCTGTTATTAAGTATTAAACACGAGTCTGGATATAAACACAAATAATGAGATTGAATTGTACATAGATCAAAGGCTGAAAGCAACATATTGTAAATTCCTTCCATTTAAATAGTGGTATTATAGAAAGGATATTGTATTAAATTAGAGTAATTTGACAATGATTTAAATTTGCAGTATATTATATAGTCAATTATTTTTCAGTCTCTCAAAAATATACTGCTGTGATTAGTCCTGCTAACACTAAAGTTGGTGCTATGAGAGAAATTATGTTTTGCTAATCATCAAAATAAAAAAAAATCAGACAAAATGACTTCACTAAATCTGAACATCATTAAAAGTGCTCTCTATCTTAGAAAAAATAAACAAGAAGAGAAGAAGTAATTATAGCTTTAACCGTCAATACCATCATCATTTCAACTGTCATCATTTCAACTTTTGGTACTTACATATTACCCTACAGTACCTTTTTCTCGAATCAGGAATGGATGGTTGCAGTCATGGGAAAGGTATAAGTGTAGATCCACAAATAACTAGCTTTGGAGACATAATCTTCTCAGGCATTGCTCAAGACAGAAAGAGATTTCCAGCCACAAACTCTTTTCGTCCAGGAATATGATCAAAGAATTCAAGGCTTGAGCTTTATCATTTTTAAGGATGTTGGTAGGGTGAAAACATGTCAGACTCAGCAGCTGAGTCTAGTTTCTTTAATGTTATCCTTGATTCAGCATCTCTTGACAGACCATTAAGAAAAGGTTGATGATGTAAGAAGGCCAATGTGAAGGTTAACATGATTGATTATTTACAGAGCACTGTGTACTCACTAAGAGCAAATAAACTCCCACAACATTCTTCTCTGCTTCTTTCTCAAAATCTATTAGTTAAGTCTGTTCAGTCACAGCACTCTTGGTGGTGAAAATTCAGAATATAACACGTTCCAGAAACTGTTGCTTGCGATTTTCTCTTTTGTAAGCAAAATCAGATGTTAATTTTAAGAAAGTCAGATACTACAAAACTGTCTACTAACCACAAGCTTCACAGTTTGGGAAAAATGCAGCATTCATAGCTCAAATACAACCTACTGAATTGGTGAGGCTTTCAGGCCTCAATAAGTAGGAAATCTCCTATGAGAATATCTTAATGGCATAATGCCAAAATAAGAAATATATCCATGTTTTAAATATACCTGAATAAATTGTACATATAAATAATGATAAAATTCATAAAATGTAGAATTCAATGAAAACGTGATATAAAAGTGAAAATTGAATGTTAGAAAGTTATTTAAAATTTATATGAAAACATTGGTGCAAAGCTGCATTGAAATTTTTAGAAGCTTTGTTTTTACTGAAAGTAAAAAAATATAATTTCTCGCCTGGTGGCAGAGAGCCTCCCTGCTCTGCCCGCTTGGGCGCTGGGTCCTAACCCCAAGCGTAGGGTAAAGGGGAGCTCGGGGGCTTCTTTGTCCCCATAGCCCGCCTGCAGCAAGCAGGGTGGGCCCTTTGTCTGCGAGCGAACCTAGCAGCACGGAGTTTCGATCAGGGCACCTAGTGAGACATCATTGTGGTGAGTGAGTGCTGCGGCACCCGGGAACAGCCCGCCTACACTTCCTCATCAACCTACAGGGCTACACTGCCCGGTACCTCCTCTCTCTTCCTATCCCATCCAGCTTACATCCAGATCCCCCTACCCCCTGTCTCCCTCCATCCCTCCCTTCTTGGGGCAGAGTGCCTCCCTGTTCAGCCTGCCTGGGCGCTGGGACTGAACCCGAAGGTGAGTGCAAAGGGGAAGGTGGTAGCTCCTTTGTCTCCATAACCTGCCTGCAGCAAGCAGGGTGGGCCTTTGTTTGCAAGCTAACCAAGCAGCAAGGAGATCGGAACTGGACTCCAGGAGAAACATCACGGGGGAGTGACAACACTTGGAAGGTACATCAGTTGGCAAGAAGACCTGATCCTGTAAAAGAAGATCCATAGGAGAATATTGGAAGGAAGAGATGGGGAGACGCCAATGCAAGAATTCACCCAACAATCTGAAAAACAACACGAAACCACCAGAAGCCAGCGACCTAACAACAGGAGGACATGAACACCTTAATCATGAAGAAGGAGAAAAAACTGACTTCATGACAGTGATTGACACCCTTAAACAGCATATAAAAAACGCCCTTATAGAAATGGATGAGAAGTATAACAGAAAGTTCGAGGAACTGAGTAAATCAGTGAATGATACCCTAGGAAAGCAAGGAAAAACAATCAAGCAGATAATGGAAACAGTTCATGATTTGAAAAATGAAATGGAGGCAAAGAAGAAAACACAAACAGAGGGCCGGCTGGACATGGAAAATCTAGGTAAACGAATAGAGACTACAGAAACAAGCATAACCAGCAGAATACAAGAGATAGAAGAAAGAATCTCAGAGTCTGAGGATAACATAGAGAAAATAAACGCACTGATCAAAGAAAACAGCAAGTCCAACAAACTCTCATCACAAAACATTCAGGAAATATGGGACACAATAAAAAGACCAAACCTAAGAATAATTGGAGTAGAAGAAGGAGAAGAAGTGCAGCTCAACGGTCCAGAAAATATACTTAACAAAATTATAGAAGAAAACTTTCCCAACCTGAAGAAGGATGTACCTATGAAGGTTCAAGAGGCATACAGAACCCCAAATAGGCTGGATCAAAAAAAAACATCCCCTCGCCATATAATAATCAAAACACAAAATATACAGAATAAAGAAAGAATATTAAGAGCCGCAAAGGAAAAAGGCCAACTTACTTATAAAGGTAAACCTATCAGACTTACACCTGACTTCTCTATGGAAACCATGAAAGCCAGAAGGTCCTGGATAGATGTACTGCAAAAACTAAGAGACCATGGATGCAAGCCCAGACTACTATATCCAGCCAAGCTTTCGTTCACCATAAATGGAGAAAACAAAATTTTCCAGGATAAAAACAAATTTAAGCAATATGTAGCCACAAATCCAGCCTTACAGAAAATAATAGAAGGAAAATCACTAACCAAGGAGTCCAACAAAGACCTCAATAACTCAGACATCTAGAGACCCTTCACCAGCGCAACTCAAAGAAGGGAAACACACAAACCCTACTACTTAAAAAGTGACCGGAGTTAACAACCACTGGTCATTAATATCACTTAATGTCAATGGACTCAACTCACCTATAAAAAGGCACAGGCTAAGAGACTGGATACGAAAACAGGATCCAACATTCTGCTGTCTACAAGAAACACACCTCAACCACAAAGACAGGCACCTACTCAGAGTAAAGGGCTGGGAAAAGGCTTGTCAAGCAAATGGACCTAAGAAACAAGCAGGTGTGGCCATACTAATTTCTAACAAAGTTGACTTCAAACTTAAATCAATCAAAAGAGATGGAGAGGGACATTTTATACTCATAACAGGAAAAATTCATCAGGAAGAAATCTCAATCCTGAATATCTATGCCCCTAATATAAAAGCACCCACGTATGTAAAAGAAACATTGCTAAAAGTCAAGGCAGCCATCAAACCGCACACACTAATAGTAGGAGACTTCAACACTCCTCTTTCACCAATGGACAGGTCAATCAGACAGAAACCTAACAGAGAAATTAGAGAATTAATGGAGGTAATGAAGCAAATGGACTTAACAGACATCTATAGAATATTCCACCCAAATAGGAAAGAATATACCTTTTTCTCTGCGGCTCATGGAACCTTCTCGAAAATTGACCACATACTTGGTAACAAAGCTAACTTACACAGCTACAAAAAAATATTACTAACCACCTGTGTCTTATCAGACCACCATGGATTAAAGTTAGAATTCAACAACAATGCTACCCCCAGAAAGCCTACAAACTCATGGAAACTGAACAGTCAACTACTGAACCATACCTGGATTAAGGAGGAAATAAAGAAAGAAATTAAAGTCTTCCTTGAATTCAATGAAAATAAAGAAACAACATACTCGAACTTATGGGACACTATGAAAGCAGTCCTGAGAGGAAAGTTCATCGCACTAAGTGCCCACTTAAAGAAAACAGAAAAAGCACATATTGGAGACTTAACAGCCCACCTGAAAGCTCTAGAAAAAAAAGAAGCAGACTCACCTAGGAGGAGTAGAAGACTGGAAATAATCAAACTGAGGGCTGAAATCAACAAAATAGAAACACAAAAAACAATCCAAAGAATCAATGAATCAAGAAGCTGGTTCCTGGAAAAAATCAACAAGATTGACAAACCCCTATCCAAACTAATCAAACGGCAGAGAGAAAATTTGCAAATTAATAAGATCAGAAATGAAAAGGGGGACATAACCACAAACACAGAGGAAATTCAGAGAGTCATTAGATCTTACTACAAAAGCTTGTATGCCACTAAACTGGAAAATGTAAAAGAAATGGACACTTTCTTAGATAAATACGATTTACCAAAATTAAATCAAGACCAGGTGAACAAGCTAAACAGACCTGTCAGTCGCGAAGAACTAGAAGCTGTTATCAAAAACCTCCCTACCAAAAAAAGCCCAGGGCCAGATGGTTTCAATGCGGAATTCTACCAGAACTTCCAAGAAGACCTAATACCTATACTCCTCAATGTATTCCACAATATAGAAACAGAAGGGTCATTACCAAATTCCTTTTATGAAGCTACAGTTACTCTGATACCAAAACCACACAAAGACTCAACCAGGAAAGAGAATTACAGGCCGATCTCACTCATGAATATCGACGCAAAAATCCTCAACAAAATACTGGCAAACCGAATCCAAGAACACATCCGAAAAATTATCCATTATGATCAAGTAGGCTTCATTCCTGAGATGCAGGGCTGGTTCAACATACGAAAATCTATCAATGTAATCCATCATATAAATAAACTGAAAGAAAAAAACCATATGATCATTTCATTAGATGCTGAAAAAGCATTTGACAAAATTCAACATCCATTTATGTTAAAAGTCTTGGAGAGATTAGGGATACAAGGGTCATACCTAAATATAATAAAAGCTATATACAGCAAGCCCACAGCTAACATCAAATTAAATGGAGAGAAACTCAAAGCCATCCCGCTTAACTCAGGAACACGACAAGGCTGCCCACTTTCGCCATACCTCTTCAATATAGTGCTGGAAGTTCTAGCAATAGCAATAAGACAGCATAATGGGATCAAGGGGATTCGAATTGGAAATGAAGAAGTTAAACTTTCGTTATTCGCAGATGATATGATAGTGTACATAAGCGACCCCCAAAATTCCACCAAAGAACTTTTACAGCTGATAAACAGCTTTAGTAATGTGGCAGGATACAAGATCAACTCCAAAAAATCAGTCGCCCTCCTATACTCAAAGGATATGGAAGCAGAGAGGGAAATCAGAGAAGCTTCTCCATTCACGATAGCCACAAACAGCATAAAATATCTTGGGGTAAATCTAACCAAGGAAGTGAAAGATCTATTTGACAAGAACTTTAAGGCATTGAAGAAAGAAATTGAAGAGGATACCAAAAAATGGATGGACATCCCTTGCTCTTGGATTGGGAGGATCAACATAGTAAAAATGGCAATTCTACCAAAGGCAATTTATAGATTCAATGCAATCCCCATCAAGATCCCATCAAAATTCTTCACAGATCTGGAGAGGACAATAATCAACTTTATATGGAAAAACAAAAAACCCAGGATAGCCAAAACAATCCTATACAATAAAGGATCTTCTGGAGGCATTACCATCCCTGACTTCAAACTCTATTACCGAGCTACAGTAATGAAAACAGGGTGGTACTGGCATAAAAACAGAGAAGTCGACCAATGGAATCGTATAGAAGACCCGGACTTTATCCCACAAACCTATGAACACCTCATTTTCGATAAAGGAGCTAAAAGTTTACATTGGAAGAAAGAAAGCATCTTCAACAAATGGTGCTGGCACAACTGGATGTCAACCTGTAGAAGAATGAAAATAGACCCATATCTATCACCGTGCACAAAACTCAAGACCAAATGGATTAAAGACCTCAATATCAGCCCGAAAACACTGAATCTGATAGAAGAGAAAGTGGGCAATACCCTACAACAGATGGGCACAGGCGATCGCTTCTTAGGTATAAACCCAGAAGCACAGACATTAAGGGCAACATTGAATAAATGGGACCTACTAAAACTGAGAAGCTTCTGTAAAGCAAAGGACACTGTCACTAAGACACAAAGGCAACCTACTGACTGGGAGAAGATCTTCACCAACCCCGCAACAGACAAAGGTCTGATCTCCAAAATATATAGAGAACTCAAGAAACTAGACTTTAAAATGCTAATTAACCCAATTAAAAAATGGGGCGCTGAACTGAACAGAGAATTCTCAGCAGAAGAAGTTCAAATGGCCAAAAGACACTTAAGGTCATGCTCAACCTCCTTAGCGATCAGGGAAATGCAAATCAAAACCACTTTGAGATATCATCTTACACCTGTAAGATTGGCTAAAGTCAAAAACACCAAGGATAGCCTTTGCTGGAGAGGCTGTGGAGGAAGGGGTACCCTCATCCATTGCTGGTGGGAATGCAATCTTGTGCAACCACTGTGGAAGTCAGTGTTTCGGTTTCTCCGGAAATTCGGGATCAACCTACCCCTGGACCCAGCAATACCACTCTTGGGAATTTACCCAAGAGATGCTCTATCACATGTCAAAAGCATTTGTTCAACTATGTTCATAGCAGTATTATTTGTAATAGCCAGAACCTGGAAACAACCTAGATGCCCTTCAATGGAAGAATGGATGAAGAAAGTATGGAATATATACACACTAGAGTACTACGCTGCGGTAAAAAACAATGACTTCTCGAATTTTGCATGCAAATGGATGGAAATAGAAAACACTATCCTGAGTGAGGTATCCCAGGCCCAAAAAGACGAGCATGGGATGTACTCACTCATAATTGGTTTCTAGCCATAAATAGGGTTCACGGAGTCTACAATAGGCGAATCTAAAGAAGCTAAGTAAGAAGGTGAACCCAAGGAAAAACATATAGTTATCCTCTTGGATAAGGGAAGTAGACAAAATTGCCAGGGGGAAAAGTGGGATCTTGGGGGTGGGGTGGGATGGGGGTTAGGGGAGATGGGGAGAGAAAAGGTAGAAGGGAAGGAGGGTGGACTTGGGGAAACAGGAGGATCAGGATAAAGGAAGGTTGGATAGGGGAGCACGGAACCACAATTCTTAGTTAAGGGACCCACTTTAGGGTGGGCAGGAGACTTGACCCTAGAGGGGCTCCCAGGTGCCCAAGCTGAGGTCCCCAGTTAGTTCCCTGGGCAGCTGAGGATAGGGAACCTGAAATGACCCTACCCTAGAGCTATACTGACGAATATATTGCATATCATCCTAGAACTTGCATCTGGCGATGGATGGAGATAGAGACAGAGACCCACACTGGAGCACTGGACTGAGCTCCCAAGGTCCCAATGAGGAGCAGAAGGAGTGAGAACATGAGCAAAGATGTCGGGACCACGAGGAGTGCACCCACCCACTGAGACAGTGGAGATGATCTACTGGGAGCTCACCAAGGCCAGCTGGACTGTTACCAGAAAAAGCATGGGATAAAACTGGACTCTCGGAACATGGCGAACAATGAGGGCTGATGAGACGCCAAGGACAATGGCACACGGTTTTGATCCTATGCAATGTGCTGGCTTGGTGGGAGCCTAGCCAGTCTGGATGTTCACCTTCCTAGATATGGATGGAGGGGGGAGGACCTAGGACGTACCACAGGGCAGGGAACCCTGACAGCTCTTTGGACTGGAAAGGGAGGGGGAGAAGAGTGGGGGGAAGGGGAGAGGGGTGGGAGGAGGGGGAGAAGAGTGGGAGGAGGGGGAGAAGAGTGGGAGGAGGGGGAGGGAAATGAGAGGCTGGTGGGAGGAGGTGAAAATTTGTTTTTTTTTCCTTTATCCTCCTTTTATCAATAAAAAAAAATAAAAAAAAAATATAATTTCTCAGTAACAGAATTCTAGTTACACTTTTTAGTAGATCAGCAGTGTTTTAAGTATTGAAATCACAAATAACATTGGAAATATCTTATAGAGTGAAAACCTAATAACAAACAACAAATAAGTAACTAAGTATTGATATAGTGTAAATCTGTTTTGGTAAGTCACAAATTTATATGCAGGGAAATTTGTCCTTTGAGAATTTAGAAAGTTGAGGTGTACTATTTATTTTAAAGTTTATTGTAATTGCTTGAACAATGTCAACATAATGTTTATGTAATAAAAATAAAACATAAAATAAGACTGTCGAGAGCATCGACAATCACTGATTAGATAATCTCCAAGGGGAAACTATTTAGATAAAGTTAGCCTTTGAGCATGCTTATGAGAGATTACATAGATTATGTTGTTTAAGAAAAACCCACCCTAAATGTGAGCAGGATCATTCTTTGGGCTGGGTCCCAAACTGAAAAAAATTTATTTCTTTCTGCTTCCTGGCTGTTAGCAATAAGGAGTTACCAGAAGATCCTGCCCCCACAGCTTCTCTGTTTTAATGGATTGAACTCACACCTGTAAGCAAAGAAACCTTTCCTTCCTGGAGTTCCTATTGTCAGGTATTTTGTTGAAACAAGAAAAGCAACTGATACAGACAACACACATTTATACCCAGAATTTGGCTTAGTAACATCAATTCCACAAAGCTTAAAGCTAAATCTGAGTCTCAAAATGTCTATCCCTTCAAAATCACTCTCTGAATACAAATATCTATTTCATAAAACATCTGTTCTTGATGCTTTACTGCTGAGGGGGTTTACCATACCATTGCATAAATTTTGTTCACTGATTCTGCTTTATAATTATTAATTATATTAACAACTATCACAAGAAGGTTAACCTTCTATCACTGGCTGGGAGACATCTTCTATTCAATTGACCTGGAACCATGTTTTTCTCCCAAGACCAAAAAAGTAAAGAGAAAAGATAGTCTAGAAGTTCTTGTAGTAAAAATCCCTTCACAAGCCTCAAAAAGGTTGAGACACCCTCTGAAGATGATAAGGAATAGGGAAGTGAAGGAAGAGAAAGGAATCAAACTTCATAACCTCCAGGAGCAGTGCTCAGGTCAGCTTAGGAGAGAGTATTACTGTGGAATTCTGAATTCACCAATATTCACAGTCTTCTCTAAGTAAAATGGAGTGGTGATTCTTATATTCTAATGCTGACTTGAACATATGGGAAAGGTATATAAAAGCTTCTCCGTTTATGGTTTCTTTCCTACATCTTCATCACCCCATTGTACTATAACCAATATTATCCCATGCATTGATAGCACACCACGTCAAAGTAAATGAGTGTTCAGTAAGGACACACAATGGTATCCATGAGAAATGAAGATTTACAGTTAAGTTTATTGAAAGGTTTAAAAGAACTCTAAGCACAGTGACTATCTTAGGCCAGTTGTCACTAAAGTTGCTATGAAATAATGACAGCAGTCAGTTGTATTTCAGCAATGAGACGTAAGAACAGTAAGATGCATGCCAATTGAAGTGGAGGAGAGACTACTGAAATATTATTTCCCAGAATTTAGAAGTTTAAGTGTGCTTATCTATAAAACTTTTGGCTTTGATTGTGTGTCCTACCGAGACACTAGAATGTGTGTCTTAGTTGCCTTTATCAACACTACAGTAAGGTATTACCTTTACTGAGCAAAATTTTTATCAGACCTTTTCATCTGAAAATAAGATGCCTTGTCAAGGATTGAGGTTTATTTACTGGACTGTGATGAGAAATGAGGAGCAGCAAAAATATTCTGACTTAAGAAGTGCTTTGGAAAACATCGGAGTTTGTGCAGACTACATGCTGCCAGGAATGTCTCCTTCTGACTCTGAAAAGTACATAAACACCAACAGTGGCCAAGCAAGGAAGAGAGAAAGGAAACTATTTCTACGTAACGTATTTTGACATGAATTGAGTTTCCAGCACCAACACCAGGAAAACTGTAGTTCTTTTGCTTGTTTGTTTATGCTTTGGGGCCCTGCCACCTAGCTCCCAAATAAATACACGCAGAAGAAATTTACTTTTATTTATGAATACCCGGCCTCAGTTTGACTTATTTCTATCCAGCTTTTCTTAATTTAAATTATCCCATCTGCCTTTTGCCTCTGGGCTTTTACATTATTCTGTATACCTTTCTTTCATTATTACTCAACAGGTGGTTGTGTGGCTGGGTGACTAGACCCTGGTTTCCTTCTCTTCTCCTTTTCTGGCTGCTTTTTTTCTTCTCCGGAGCCAGGATTTCTCCCCCTATTTATTCCCTCTGTCTGGCAGCTCTGCTGATTCTTTCTCCTGTCTAGCTGTTGGCTGTTCAACTCCATATTAAAACAATCAGGTGTTTTAGGCAGGCAAAGTAACACAGCTTTACAGAGTTAAACAAATGTAACCTGAAATAATGCAACACATCTTTGCATCACTAAACATATATTCCACAGCATAAAAGATTGTAACATCTTAAACTAACATTCCACAACAGAAAACCACTCAATAGCCAAGCTTATGTTTTTACTTTTTTGTTTTGTTTTGTTTTCCATATACGACTGGAACTTTTAAACATTTCCAGGCTCTAGATTATAATACAAACCATATTAACTAGAAAATAAAAAAGCCTTAAGATAAATTGTATGTTTATAGAAACCAAGAGGTTGTGGGATTTCTTTTTGTTCTTGAAATTTCATAGTTCCTAGCAAAATTGTATGTGTAATAAATTTATTAATTACATAAAAGAAATATACACTAACTGCCGGAAAATGGAGAGTCAGTTTGCTCTGGGATTCAAAAAATTGAAAAAATGATAAATGTATCAGTATATTTCAATAACTCATCAAGAACATTCATGAAACTTTTAAGCAATGTTCTCTAATAATACACATTATTTTTTCTACTCTCTTTACTAACTTTGCAGTCTGTAAAGGTATGCTTGAATTATAACATCCTACTTGGTTCTAGTATATGATCTCTTATAATCCAAAACCAAAACCATACGTCTTCTATGTGAAGAACTACCATGAACCCAAGAAGTTCGTATCACATTTTATCTGTGTAATTTTAGAAACACTTCTTCCTCTCCTGTAAATTTCCCTCTTCCATAAGGAAACAAAAACTTAAACTCAAAACAAATATCCATACTAACATCCATACTTTTATACTGTCAGTGTTGAAAGCCATTCTTTTCCTAGGCTAATTAAGGATAACAAGAATGATGTAAGGAATACATGTTTTGTTCTCAGGGGCTAGAAAAATCATTCTGTAGCTAAGAGTACTTGTTGTTCTTGCAGGATCTGAATTCAGGTACCAGCAACCACATGGTTGCTCACTCAAGCTCCAGAATACCCAATGTCCTCTTCTAACTTCAACAGACACCAGGCACAAAACAAACACACACACACATTTTCAAATATACATGCAGCAAACCACTTAAATATACTAAATAGATCTTTAAAAATATTTTCAGGTTATTAGCTAAAGTGATTATTAAAGTTATCCTAGTCCAATTTATGTGTTGCTTCACACTTACCTATATTTTAAAGCAGAGGGGAGGCTAGTGATGTGTTGCAGCTTTCCAGCAGAGCACAACTGTAGATCTTCTCAAGGCTGAGTATAATAATATTCCCCTTAAATATATGGGGAGTTCATGATCTTCATTTGTTTCAGGGGATGTTTATAGGTATAAAGCTTCTAAGAGTTGCTTAGAATATCGTTTCTCAATCTTCCCAATTCTGTGACCAATTAATACAGTGTTGTGATGAGCAAATTAAATTGCTTTTATTGATGTTCATAACTATAATTTGTCTGCTGTTATAAATCACAATGTAAATATTGGAGATGGAGGTTTGCCAAAGGATCATAACCCACAGGTTGAGAACCAGAGTCTTAGAAAGAGAAATAGGATCCAAAATCCAAAAATAATGCAATAGAAATATGAGCCAACTGAACTCATAATAATCACTAGCACCCTTATGAATCAAAATATAAATAGGAATAATTACTTTTACCTTTTTGTGTGCCCAGTGTTCCACAAAATTGAACTACTCTTCCTATCCATTCCCTTCCCACCAACTACCTTGGAATTTTTTAAATCAACCCATTTGTGAAAAAAAGTTCCCATTTACTTCCTATCTATTTATTCCACATGTTTATTTATTTATACTGTGGTGATCATAAATTTTGTTCTCATATTGCTTGTGATAGTCAGAAAAGTGAAGCAAGTCAATAGCAATAGTTATATACACACTGTCATAAGTCCTATAAATGAAAATTCCATGAAGCTTAAAGAACAGGTTGGAAGGGCTAAATATGCCTCTACCTGTGGGTGAGTCAACCCGAAAAAGTAATTATGAAAAATGAAAGTTGGTTAACACTCACAGGCAGGAGATAACTCATGACACTTGCAGGAAAGACTGAGCATTCCCATACCATATGGGCAAAAGCAAGGACACTGATGTGTGGAGTAGGGGGAAGTCTTATTTAAGACACATCGATGTATTAACTTAGCAAATCACAGTTTTAGAAGACTAATTCTATAGTCAGTGATTGTCCATATTTCAACTTTGACTGCCTTTGGTATATGAGCATTTATCAATACAGTTATGTTTTCAGGAAAACATCACATGGAGATAATTTTCATTGGAGTAAACTGGTTTCTTTCTTGATAAGGAAGGCAACTGTCTCTGCCTTAAAAGTGGACAACAGACGAACTACATTAAAATGTCACATCTTTAAATCCTATCTCAGATTATAAATATGTACAAGCCAAGAAATTACTGTTAACATATTATCTACTAGACTTAAGGTGCAGTTATTTGAGCCAGGTAGGAATACTAATGTCACAAGCTATCCAAAGATGTAAAAAAAGAAGGAAATGAGAAGACCAAGAAGGATGATGTAAATTAGGTTAACTTTAAGTAGGATAAACGTAGTAAAAAAATCTCCACTCTAGTGTTGAGAACATAAAATGATACAAGTTTATTTTATTATATTTATGATGACAAAATCCATGAAAATTTCCATAATGAATATATGCAAAATCACTGCAAGAAAAAGCAGTGAATTTTGTGGCGCTTATATAACTCCTTTGCTTTATTTTTACTGGACCATTTCAATAAGGGAGACAAAATCTGAAAGATACCCTTACCCACATGAGGGAATTGTTCATTATTAATTTCCAAAAGTGTATTAGTGATGATTAAATATTTCATGTCTTTAAAATTAACCTACCTCACTTTTCAGTATATGATTCTATTTCAAAAAGTATGATTTAGATTGTAATATCCTGTTCCAGGGTGGTTTGTGTCTAATTCATACTCCATCTTGCTGAAAAGGATGCAACTACTTTGAAATGCCACTATTCTGGTTATTCTCATGAATTCAGATATCCAGTTTTCTAAGAGGAGTCTGGGATGATGCACCCAGGCACATCACATTAAAGCCATTGTAATCGGCAGATTATCTGTTCACCTTTGACTAAAATTCATATTTTAACTATCAAAACATAAAGCTTCAGTTGTTCAGCAGTTACCTGTTTGTAAAAATGTCTGTCCTAGGTTTGGTGAATTTATAGGTAGCATCGGTAGCAGAAGGAAAACTGGAGATTCAAGAAGCCCAAATCAATTAATATCAATTCCAAACAAAACTTGACAATTGAGAATCATTCTAATGAGTATTTTTAAATATACAGTAAAAACTTTCTCAACATTGACTCTCTCAGAAGTCCCTTTGGAACTTACTAGAATCATGCTTATCTCTTTCATTGCCTTTAATGGTATCGTTAATTTACAGTACAATATTGTTCTGTGTAAATTTTTACTACAAATAGTTATGTTTTGGAAAGTCTAAATTTGAAGTAGAAGAAATGTTTAATGCATATCAACATTGCAACTAAACTATACTAACATCAATTTTAAAGAACCATTTCACTGACTTACAATGATTATTCTGAACATTTCTTAACTTATATACCTTACTATATGATGAGGAAATAAAACTGCCATGAAGTTTAGTGGTTGAGTCTTTAAGAGACAAGCCACACCCACTCCCGGTGACCCCCCTGCCCTCCTCTTGCCATCTCAGATTCTCATTGTCCCCTCTTGGCGCGCACGTGCCCCTCTGTCCCTCTTCCCTTCTCTGTCTCTCTCTTCTTCTTCTCTTTCTTCCCACTCCCCCCAAGTAATAATATTCTTATTATTTATTCTATTCTGTAGGATGTGCCTGCCCATGTGCCTTCTACCTGCCGCCTGCTCACACCCTCCTGCTTCACTGGGACCAGCCATGGCTCCGGGGATCGGCAGCCATCTCTGCCTGGGACTAGCTGCTCTGCGGGCCGCCAGGGATCATTTTTTAAAAAAAAATCATAAAATTGGTGCTGTGTGACTCAGATAGGCGCTCCTGCCCTAAACTCCTCTCCCAGGGTTCAGGATCCTGAACCGGGTTTTTATTTCCACTCCTACCACCAGCTTCTTGGCTTCTATCCGTCTGTTCTGCTACGGTTGCTTCCCTTTATCAAAATCGTGTTTGGACTGACCCAGGGTGGTCAGTCAGCAGACGCATTAGCACCGCACACTCCCCATACAGTGCATTCGGCTGGGGACCTGGGTCTCCCAGTTTCTTTATCTTTTTTTCCCATTTCTTCTCTTTCCTTTTTTTCTTCTCTCCTCATAACCGCCACTCAGAGCAGCCCAGCCTCTCTGGTTTCTGGGTCACCAGACCAGATCTAGCTAGGCCATAATACCTCACTCACAGTTCTCGTCCACGAGTCCTGGGTGTTTGGACTGATTTCCACCCCGCCTATCCTGCCAGAACACGTTCCCTAATAGGCCTTGGGTGCCGCTGTTTCATGGGTTTCCACGATTTTGATTCTGGATAGCAACTGGCTCCCTGGCTTTTTTAAAATTCCAGACTGCTTTTTCAATTCCAGCCATGGCATGGTGCATTTTTTTTTTTTTGAGTTCCAGCCTTTTGCTCCCCTCTGCGGCTTGTGTTGTGGCATGGCAGCTCAGCAACAGGGCAGATCATGCCTTTAGGTTCCTCTCATTAAGCTTAAAATCCTTATATCTCAAAAATTGTCACTTTTTTCATACAACACATGGCTGCCACCATTTTGACTGGGGTCAGGTGACTTTGCCACCATCTTAGCTGAGAGCCAGGTCACGTGACCAAGCTCTCCCATTTTTACTTAAATATACCCTGCCTTTTCCCCCGGTTTTTGCTAAAATCCTCTTGTTAACTCTGTTACATGTGTTTTGTGCAGTGGCATGCCTTTGATAGGGCCCATCAAAAGCATCCATGTTGCCCAATTCCTGTTCACTCTTTCTGTATATAGTAATTGTTCATTACATCTCACTTGAGACTACAAAATCATAAGTTTCATGTTTTAAACTGGTATGTACTTTTAAGTCTCTTACAATAATGCTTTATATTTAATCCAACCCTCATTTAAAATATATTAAGATGTCTCTACTACTGTCAGTTCTGCCATAACCTTCTATTGCAAGCAATTTCTTCTTTTTGTCTTTTTACGAGTATAAATCTTACCTGTTAAGAGCCAGTACAGTCAGGTTGAGACTCAGCCTTCCAGGCAGATTCTGTACTGCAGCTATACCTAATAAACAGCTCTCAATTGCTCAGATATCTGGGGAATATACCTAAATATTTAATTATTAAAAATCTTTTCATAACAAAAAGAGGCAGGTTGGCTCCCAGCAGCAGCTCCTTGCTTCCTCTAAAGAAGACAGAAGACAAATGGGCGCAGAACAATGTCTATCTACAGTTTGCTTCAACTGCCGGGTGCTGACCATTGGACAAAACTACCTTTCACCTAAACTAAAGATCTCCAGATGTGGACAGAATTGCTGGAATCAACAGCTTGGCTGCTCAAGTCAAGGTAGGCCTGTCTTCCTACAGATTTCTTAGCCCACAGGGTCTTCTGGAGCCTGAGAGGCCCTGCATTAAATAGCAAAGGTCAAGTGCAACCTTCAGCGATCATGGAGGACCCAAAAAAGAGTAGCTCTGGGTGCCAACCAAGTAAGTTCTCTGTCACTTTTTTTAATCAGTAACTCAAGTAAAATCTTATCCTTCTCAAAGATCTCTGATACAGTTTGATAGCTGAGAGGTTTTGCCAGGTTACCTCACCAAACAAGTTTCAAATTAAATTTCTTTCTTATGCTTCCTTCCATAGTCTTAAAAAATGCTTTTCATTGTACAAAAATATGCCACCATCATTACGTGTCTAATACTTCTGTTTTCACAAACCCAAGGCATTCTTGTGAGTTCCAGGGAGCTGAATTAAAGGATCCACCTTAAACAAGTCAGATACATCCCTCTCAATCCCCTGGTCCTAAGTATTTTTTTCCCTTAATTTAACTTTGTTCTTTGTTCTGCCAATACCTTAAACAGGATAAGAGACACCAGACATTTCTATGCCATAGATACCAGTCAGGAGTAAAGAGACAAGCTATGCCAGGATGTGGCCAGCACCCAGCCTTCTCAGGTCCTCCCCCAAAGATGACACCCACAAATAAGCCAAAAGCAGTCTTGAGAATCCACCGCCCCAATTCCGTCAAACTGTGATGTCTAATCTCCCTCTTTTTATTATAAAAAAGAGCTAGAAATGTTATGGTTTTCATCTCTTTAAGATACAAGCCACCCCTACTCCGGTGACCCCTGCCCTCCTCTCGCTATCTTAGATTCTCACTGTCCCCTCTTGGCGCATGTGTGCCCCTCTCCCATGCTTCCCTTCTGTGTCTCTCTCTTCTTCTCTTTCTTTCCACCCCCTGAGTAATAAATATCCAGTTCTATTCTGTATGATGTGTCTGCCCATGTGCCTTCTACCCACCGCCTGCTCACATCCACCCATCTCTCTGGGACCAGCCCACGCCGCCATGCACCAACCTGCCCTGGGACCAGCCACCACTGTGGGGACCGGCAGCCATCTCTCCCTGGGACTAGCTGCTCTGTGGGCCTACCAGGGATCTTGCAGCATTTAAAAAAAAATCATAAAATATACACTACAACTAAATATGTCCTTATCTGAGGTACAACAAAAGTTGCTTTAATTTCTCCTTATTATGGGATTTTGGTAGTTCTTTTATTTTGTTTTTCTCTAAGCATGGGCACTTTTTTACAGTTCATGAAAATAAGTTATAAAATGTCCTTGGAGAAAACCATTAGAATCCAATAGGAAAAGGATAACTAATCTGCATAACTAAAATATCTAAAATATCTTATGGCACCAGCAAATTGACACAGATGCTTAAAACGTGACTTTCTGTCGTGAGCTACATGGAATGTTATCAGTTTTTCCAGTTTTGTCAGGGGGCTCCAGAGGACAGTCTGAATCCCATTGGGGAGGTGAATCTCTCTGAATAATTTGGGCCCAGAGCCAGAAAAGGAATCCTCTGCAGATTGCTTTTGGAATGGGTGATGGAGGGGTTACACCCTTCTAAACATACCAATTTCTTGCTGTTCTTAAAACTTTGTTCGTCTTTTATGATGTCTGCGTTTATCTGTATGTATGTTTCTGGATGAATGACAATGGGACAGCCTATTTTCTCTACTCACTACCAGGACAGAGCATGAGGGGAGGATGAAGGGAGGGCAGCAGGGACAATGGCACCTCCACTGCTGCCCAAAGTAGCAGCCCATCTCAGGTCCCACACCCCTAGCTCTGAGACTGGTCTGGTGGCACAGAACACACTGTCTGGGAGCCATGAGCCCTGCTGCCTGCCTGGAACTATGAGATGTGCAGTGTGGCAGAGGGATCTGGAGTTCAGTGGTGGCAATCTCCATGCAAACTGGGCCTTGTGCCCTTGTGGTTCCGGGATCACTTTGGAGGTAGTGACTCAGGAGGGGCTTGGCGGTGGCAGTGCCTGCTTGCCTCCCCACCACCACCACCACCCCCAGGCCTGTGAGCAGCTTCTGGGACCCAGTGGGTGGCAAAACCAGCAGGCATCCTGTCTGGGAGCACAGAGCAGAGGCCCACAGATCAGAACAGCCATGATGGTGGCTGGCAGTGGAGAAAACCAAGGCAGTAACATGCCTGGGGGTGGCGACGTGCAGCAGCAGTGGTGGATGGCTTGGCCCAAGGAGAGTGCTCATATACACTCAATTCTGGTGTGCAACCGGCCAAGCAGTCAAGGAGCCTTCCAGGACAGGAGCAATTTCCCCACCCCCTCTGCCACAAGGTCTCCTTATTAGGAGGACAGGTCATTTAAAAGAGGGAGGGAGCAAGCCGGGCGGTGGTGGTGCACGTTTTAATCCCAGCACTCGGGAGGCAGAGGCAGGCGGATCTCTGTGAGTTCGAGACCAGCCTGGTCTACAAGAGCTAGTTCCAGGTCAGGCTCCAAAACCACAGAGAAATCCTGTCTTGAAAAACCAAAAAATAAATAAATAAATAAACAAAAAAAAAGAGGGAGGGAGCAGAGAATTGCGCCTCTGAGTGCTAAGCTACTGGAAACACACACACACACACAGAAAGTTTTTGGTAAACAAAGCAGAATGGTCAAAGATTTGGATATTAATGTGAAAAAAATAAAGCTAATTAAAAAGTTAACCAGTAACAAAAGTTGGCATAATTCCAATTTTAGAAAATATACCTGGCTCTCCTAGCTAAATGTTGTAATCTAACAGTTACCCAGGTAATAATGGTTAAATGCCAGAGCCAGCTACAATGAAATAGAGCTAGCTATAGGACATTTGTGCTTATAAAATGTATTGTAATTGTTAATACTTAGACTTAAAATAAAAAGCCAAGGTTAAGGTTGCAACCATGAGCACCAAATTCTAACGAGAAACTGGAATGTTCCATTTCCTGTGATAGAAAAACAACAACCTAAGTAATCTGTTAAAGGGCTTGAAACAGCTTCTAAGCCCATGAATCTCAATTCTTTGGAGGTTGTACAGGACTAGCTTAGAACCAGATGTTTAAACTGAGATTCAGAACATTAACAAAACTTCAGTTGTAAAATAACAATGGAAATCCTGTACTGAAAGGTCACAACATTAAAAATATTAAAAACCAAAGGCTTAAAAATGTATCTTCTTACTTCAGGTTTATTCAGGTTTTAAAATGTATATTTAACCTCCTAGTCTTTGTTAACTTTGTTAGGCTTAAGTTTTTTTTTTTTTTCTTTTTGGATTTTCGAGACAGGGCTTCTCCTTAGCTTTTGGTTCCTGTCCTGGATCTAGCTCTTGTAGACCAGGCTGGCCTCGAACTCACAGAGATCCGCCTGCCTCTGCCTCCCGAGTGCTGGGATTAAAGGTGTGCGCTACCACCGCCTGACTTAAGGTTTTTTTTAAGTCATCTTTTTTATTAAAACCTTGCTTAGTTCCCTGTATATGTTTTTAAAGTCATGCTTAAAACAAGTGACTAGCAACACAGTTTGTCTAATCAGAGATACCTAGGTAGCCCTAAAATACTCCAAAGATTAGAGAAATATGGCATTTAAATTGATGGTTTAAAAGTTTATATCAGATAGAGTCCCCCAGATTCTAGCAGTGATTCAAGGTCTCCAAAGAAGATTATAGGACATCACGATGTGTCCACCTGGATGATGACTACTCTGACCACTGGGCGAGATGCCCCAAAGCTACAATCTGCTGCCAGGACCCAGCCCAGACTCTGAACACTGGAGAATTGATTTTACCACTTTTGCTTAAAAAACGTAAGATCAGTCTTTTCCATGTCCCTCTTCCACAAGAACATAACACTTTATGCGCATGGTGAAGCCTGCTGTTCTGATACTTCTCCCTTCAATACTATTGAGAACTGTTATGACTAGATATGGATTGTTCCCTGACATTTTTAATCTATTCTGAACTGTTTGGTCTGTACTTAAGTATAATTTATTTATCCTTCTGAGATATCTGACAGTATTGATGCCTAAGCTAGCTGTAGCTTTGCTAAATCGACATCATCAAAAAAAAAGTTCTAAGATATGTAAAGGTCTGAGGATTTAAAAGCTCATAAGCTTTAAGGGTCAAAGAAAATAATTTAAGATATAAATACAATGATACAAATAAATAAATATTCCTCTGATAAGCTGGTAGAGCAATGACTGGTTACTGTTTGTGTCACAAGTTCAAGATTTTAAATTTCATTTGGTTGTTCTGAGCTTTTAACCCAAATCTATGAATTTTGCTTGGACTCAAAGGAATGAGTCTATTTCTGCTGTTTTACAGACATCTATTGTCTGCTTTTATCTATGACATTGATTTCAATACTGGCCTGGAAGGTTCAAATGTATTATTTTCCTTGTACATAAATTTGAACTTCTATTCCTAGTTTGAACTTGTCTCAACAGGTCTCCACCAGGCTGGCAGACACAGCCAAGCATCGATTGCTGACTATATGTGCTCAAAAAGCTGCAAACCCTGGACTTGCAGAAAGCTGATACGGACCAATCCAGTGCATGTAAATGATGTTCCCTGACTATTCAACAGAGTCTGCAAACTGGATGCTTCTGATAAATACCCCATTGCCTGAATTCCCTTTTTACTTTTGATTCGCATTTGTTTGTTAACCCCTGACAACAATGCCCTAAAGTCAGCCAGAAGCAGTTATAGAAAAGAATACAATGCCCTAGGATCCCTGGCTGTGATGCTAAGTTAAAAGAAAACTCCCTTACATAGGGAGATTATCTATGGCACTGGATAAAAAGATGTTCTTTCTATGTTGACCATTCAGGGTTAGTGAAATCCATTAAAATTTAAAAAGGACTGACCAAATACAAAAAAGAAGGAGAGGCAAATCAGGGATGGTTATTGGTTCCCTTTTCATATTAATCTTACTCATAAAACAAGATCGAGGCCCATGATTGGGTTCTTGCAGTCACAAGAAAGAGAAGGGAATGTGAGGATCTTACTTTGAAAACTCCATTTTAAAGAAGAGACTTTATCTTAAGCCATATAATGAGATGAGTGGGGTGCAGTTCTCAGCTCCAGAAATGTCCAGCAATAGCAGCAATTTGAATGGATACCTTAAAATTAGCCAATTAAGAAGCTAAGGGACAAAGCTATAAAATTTAATGAGGTTCAGATTTCTTGGGGGGCATTCTGTCCTTGAAGATACCTTGTAGGTTATTAATGGCTCTTTATTAGGTTTTCATGCCCCAAAACTGACCAATGGTTTCAGAAACTATCTTACCCTATGCCCTCCTTACCCAATCCCAAGACAACAGACTTGAACTCCCCTAATTATGGCATTTCTCTGATGGAGGAAGGTCATTGGTTAAATAAAAAGAAACTGCTTGGTCCTCATTGGTTAGAAGATAGGTGGGAGGAGTAAACAGAACACTGGGAGGAAGAGGAAGTGAGCTCAGACTCGACAGCTCTCCTCTCGGGAGCAGACGCCTCAGAGAGATGCCATGATCCCCTTGCCAGGCCAGACCCACGCTATGAAGCTCCGACCCAGGATGGACATAGGCGAGAATCTTCCCGGTAAGCGCACCTAGGGGCGCTACACAGATGATCAGAAATGGGCTAGTCCAGGTGCGAGAATTAGCCTAGAAGAGGCTAGATAGAAATGGGCCAAGTGGTGTTTAAAAGAATACAGTGTCCGTGTAATTATTTCGGGGCATAAGCTAGCCGAGCAGGCGGCTGGGGTGTTGGGGACGCAGCCCTGCCGCCCTTATTACTACATTTCTCCTTTAAAAGTTATATTCTCCCAGGGCTTCCTGCCACACTTTCTGCACACACCATGCTGGAGTTCTAAAAACCTGCTTGTCCAAACTTCAGTTTCTGTATTAAAAACCCTCATGTAACTTGCATCAGAAATCTGGCTCTGTGAATTCATTTGGGGACAAGAAACTTGAGAGGAATGGGCAACTCCTTTTGGAATTGGTGATCAAGTGTACTCATAGACCCCAAATATTGCAAACTAGTCATAGCTCTGGGCTACCTCTGTAAATCAACGGTAAGGCCCTATTGCTGAAGCTACCACAAACTTGAAGAGCAGACATGGAGAATTCAATATGGATTTAGCCAGTAAGTTTCATCCCTACTAGCTAACTACATAGACTTCTGAAAGAGAAAAAGTAATCACTGATTGTATCCATCTACCAACCCTAAAAGCTACCATAGCAACTTTTCTGGAAAGCCCACTCATGCCATAGTAACACATGCTCTGGAGGTGACCAATAGATTTTGATTGGTTCTTAGACCCATTCTACAAGAGGGAATCAACACCTGGCATAATTACTAGGACAAGGAGCTGTGGCTAGAGATATCACAAACCCTAGAACAGATCCTACTAATATTTCTCTGCAAATGAGATATAGGGTTAAAATCACTCCTAATAACTTCTTGTTATAGACATAGCTTAATGCTTGTCTCCAACCTCATGAAAGAGGCTGCTTTTTTGCAATAGAGGGCAGTCAACATGGAGAAAAACAACTCCTCAAGGTACACAGAATGAAAGACTTCAACGTGTTCAGCACTCAATGGGACACCTAGAACAAAACCCATTCTTTCAAGGTTCAGAAATAATTATAGAGAAAGAGGCCAAGAGGTGATAGAAGTAAATGATTACTAATATATATACATATATATGTATATGTTAAAATTGTTTTATAGACATAAATAGGTCAGTTGAATTCAAGCCATTTAATATTCAAAGTAAGCTCAAATCAGAAAAAAAAATCTCATCAAAGAGTTGGGATGGGGAGCATGAAAACCTAAAACTCCCTCTTAAGTAATAGTCACTTAGTAGCAATTACTACCCAGGATTAAGCTAAGTACTTTTCAAGTATTGCATCTTAGTTACAAAACAAATAATACTGTTAACTCCAACAACCTGAGAGATGAAATAACTATCCTTTGCTATACAGCTACCACATGCTGCAGTAGGAGCACAAATCAGTAGTGTGGGCTGGGTAAAAGATTGTGCCCTAACAACACTGCAGTACTAGCATTTCAAAACGTTTGACCTTTAGCTCCTAATTATTTAATAACTACCATAATGCCAGAACACAACAGCTATCATCATCTATTAACATTTTGTAGCATTGTTCAGGTGGCTAAGTGTCATGTTTTGATTTCAGAGTCCTAATTTATGTAGATGCTTATATGACTTAGTTTTGCAGGTTTTATTTATAGTAATTTATGGAGACGTATTTACATAACTATCAGATGTAGAATTTTCACGTTTTTATTTCAGCCTTATTTATAATGAAAAAAAAAAAGGAGTGCCATAAATGACCCACAAATATACAAATTCCAGGATTAATACTTACTTGTTTAATAAAAAAATTCTCCTTTTAATTTCAATTTAAGGGAGAGAGGTACTGAATGAAAAATAATATAGAGGCCCATTACACAACTAAAAGCTAGAAATTTTGCTTCAATGTACTGATATGCTTTAATATTCCTAAACATCTAACTTACTTCAGAGAAAAATGGATTACTATTTTCTAAAACACACTGGAGCTCTCTGGCTCAATGTCTTCCTGGTTCATCCTTGATAAAAAGTTGCTGAAAATTATGATCATCATAATCAGCGTAATCAATACTTTGAGAAGCTTGTGCATCAAATGTGATAGAGTAAGAAATGCATTTACTCATTTTTATTAATCTAAGCTGCCATTTCAAGCAAGAGTGTCTTTGGGCACCTAGAGTTTTTCAGTGTACCTTTTGTAGGTAAATGTAACATGGTATTTAAAGTATTTTAATGAAATGTAATAGTTTCTACTATTTGAAACAAGATATAAGTGTATACAAAAACAGACAAGGAGAGAGAGAGAGAGAGAGAGAGAGAGAGAGAGAGAGAGAGAGAGAGAGAGCTTATTTATTTGCAGTAATAAAAATTTGGCTTCTTCCTTTCCGATTCAAATTCCCTTGATCTCGTTATGTAGTCTTACTGCTATTGCTAGAACTTCAAGCACTATGTTGAAGAGATATGGTGAGAGTGGATAGCCTTGTCTTGTTCCTGATTCTAGTGGAATGGCTTTGAGTTTCTCTCCATTTAATTTGATATTAGCTGTTGGTTTGCTGTATATTGCTTTTATTATATTTAGATATGATCCTTGTATCTCTACCCTTTCCAAGACCTTTATCATAAAGAGGTGTTGAATTTTTTCAAATGCTTTTTCAGTATCTAATGAAATGATCATATGTTTTTTTTTTCTTTCAGTTTATTTATATGTGTAGGGGAAGCCCAGCCAATCACCTTGTTTGTAGGGCGGGATCCCTTTAGGCTAATATTTACTTATAAATCTTGCGGGTGGGGTGTGCTCCCTGCCCTCTCTTGGTTTTGCTGCTTTTCACTGGAACCCTGGCTTTGTAAGCTCCCCCCTTTCTTCCCCTTATTAAAGCTGAATATATATTAAAGCTAGTCTCATTAATTCAATTTGCCAGTCGTTTACGCCCCTTCATCTGGCACCCGAATATGAGGCTTTTTGGACACCGGTTTTTTAGATACATAGATATTATATTTAGTACAGATAGTATAATATTCAACCTCTTTGAAGAGCTGTAAAAAATGGCCTTTAATCTAACCTAGAATTCCATGCCAATGAGACACAATCACTCCTGGCAACACCTCACTACTCCCGAGAGAACATTGAACACCAAAGACACTCCACTGGGAGCTTGTCTTTTTGGCAAAACTAGCCTTTGGATAAAGAAAAGCCCATACCTCGACTACTGACAAAGATACAAAATATCTGTAAGTGGATAAAATAGGATTGTCTTATCTTGCCAAGACAGGGTAGGATAGTTCCCGAAAATTTCCTTGCCTTTGATAATGATATGTCAGTTATGTTAGGCCTTAGCCAAAGTTGGTTTACTCAACATTGCAAACAAGACTTTGGATGATTGCCCAGGTAGTCACTTGTCTCTACATTTGTTGCACATTTTGGAAGTTTCTCATTTGTACTTCCTGGTTGCTTAAGTAATATTACTTCCCTTTTCAGATCTTTGATGGAGTTGAAGATTATATAATTGTAGTTACTCTGTACATATTTAGACTCCTTGAAATAGAATGTTTAGTAAAACTTTTGTTATATATTTCTTGCTTAATATTGTTTGTTATTTGTAATTTTATATTTATTGTTTGTTTCTATTGTATATAGTTGTATTTGGTTTGGTTCTGATATTTAGACAAAAGGGGGAGATGTAGGGGAAGCCCAGCCAATCACCTTATTTGTAGGGTGGAATCCCCTTAGGCTAATATTTACTTATAAATCTTGTGGGTATGCTCCCCACCCTCTCTTGGTTTTGCTGCTCTTTGCTAGAACCCTAGCTTTGTAAGCTCCCCCTTTCTTCCCCTTATTAAAGCTGAAAATATATTAAAACCAGTCTGACTAATTCGATTTGCCGGTAGTTTATGCCCCTTCATATATGGTGGAAAACATTAATAGATTTTCGTATGTTGAACCAGCTCTGCATCTCTGGGATGAAGCCTACTTGATCTTAATGCATTATGTTTCTCATGTGCTCTTGGATTCAGTTTGCCAGTATTTTATTGAGAATTTTTGCATCGATGTTCATGAGCAAGATTGGTATGTAATTCTCTAGCTTGGTTGAGTCTTTGTGTGGTTTTGATATCTGGGTAACTGTAGCTTCATAAAAAGAGTTTGGCCATAACTCTTCTGTTTCTACTATGTAAAACACCTTAAGGATTATCAACTCGGAAAGAAAGAAGTCAAACTTTTGTTATTTGCAGATTGTGTACATCAGTGACCCCAAAAACTCTACCAAAGAACTCCTACAGCTGATAAACACCTTCAGTGAGTGGCAGGATACAAGATCAAATCAAAAAAATCAGTAACCCTTATATACACAAAGGATAGAGAAGCAGAGAGGTAAATCAGAGAAACTTCACTTTTCATGATAGCCACAAATAGCATAAAGTATCTTGGGGTTACACTAACCAAGGAAGTGAAAGATCTATTTGACAAGAACTTTAAGGCCTTGAAGAAATAAATTGAAGAGGACACCCGAAAATGGAAAGATCTCCCATGTTCTTGGATTGGGAGGATCAACATAGTAAAAATGGCAGTTCTACCAAAGGCAATCTATAAATTCAATGCAATCCCTATCAAAATCTCAACAAAATTCTTCACAGACCTTGAGAGAACAATAATCAACTTTATATGGAAAAACAAAAACCCAGGATAGCCAAAACAATCCCATACAATAAAGGAACTTCTGGAGGCATTACCATCCCTGACTTCAAACTCTATTACAGAGCTACAGTAACGAAAACAGCTTGGTATTGACATAAAAACAGAGACATTGACCAATGGAATCGAATCGAAAAACCCGGATATTAGCCCACAAACCTATGAACACCTGATTTTTGACAAGGGAGCTATAAGTATACAATGGAAGACAGAAAGCATCTTTAACAAATGGTGCTGGCATAACTGGATGTCAACCTGTAGAACAATGAAAATAGATCCATAGCTATCTCCATGCCAAAACTCAAGTCCAAATGGATTAAAGACCTCAATATACATCTGACCACACTGAACCTGATAGAAGAAAAAGTAGGAAGTAGTCTGTAACACATGGGCACAGGAGACCACCTCCTACATAAAACCCCAGTAGCACAAGAGCAACAGTAAATAATTGGGACCTTCTGAAACAGAGAAGCTTCTGTAAAGCAAAGAACACTGTCATTAAGGCAAAAAAATCTTCCTACTGAATGGGAGAAGATCTTCACCAACCCCGCATCAGACAATGGTCTGATCTCCAAAATATATAAAGAACTCAAGAAACTGGACATGAAATTTCTAATTAGCCCAATTAAAAAATGGGGTACTGAACTGAAAAAAGAATTCTCAGTTGATGAATTTTGAATGCCAAAAGACACTTAAGGACATGTTCAAACCTCTTTAGCTATGAGGGAAATGCAAATCAAAACAACTTTGAGATACCATCTTACACCTGTCAGAATGGCTAAAATCAAAAACACCAAAGATAGTCTATGCTGGAGAGGATGTGGAGCAATGGAAACACTCATCCATTGCTGGTGGGAATGCAACTTGTGCAACCACTTTGGAAATCAGTGAAGTGGTTTCTCAGGAAATTAGGAATCAATCTACTTCAGGAACCAGTGTAGTAATATGGAGCGGCGCGGCCGCATTCCCAGCACCCCAGCCGCCTGCCCGGCTAGCTTATGCCCCGAAATAATTACACTGACACTGTATTCTTTTAAACACTGCTTTGGCTCATTTCTACCTAGCATCTTCTAGGCTAACTCTCCCACCTGGACTAGCCCATTTCTTATCATCTGTATAGCACCGGTCTTACCGGGAAGATTCTAGCCTAAGTCCATCCTGGGTCGGAGCTTCATAGCGTGCGTCTTCCCTGGAGCAGGTAGCATGGCGTCTCTCTCTGAAGTGTCTGCTCCCCAGCGGAGACCTGTCGAGTCTGACCTCACTTCCTCTTCCTCCCAGTGTTCTGTTCTGTTTACTCCACCCACCTAAGGGTGGGCCTATCCAATGGGCCTAGCAGTTTCTTTATTGCTTAGCCAATGACCTTCCTCCATCAAACCAGCAATACCACTGTTGGAAATATACCCAAGAGATGCCCAATCATAATACAAAAGCATTTGTTCAACTATGTTCATAGCAGCATTATTTGTAATAGCCAGAAACTGGAAACAACCTAGATGCCCCTCAATGGAAGAATGGATAAAGAAAGTGTAGAACATATGCACATTAGAGTACTACTCAGTGGTAAAAAATAATGACATTTTAAATTTTGCATGCAAATGAATGGAAATAGAAAACACTATCCTGATTGAGATAACCCAGACCCAAAAAGATGAATATGGAATGTACTCACTCATTAGTGAACTCTAACCATAAACAAAGGATGTTAAACCTATACTTGACAAGCCTAGAGAAGCCAAATAACAAAGTCAACCCAAAGAAAAACATATATAGATCCTCTTGGAAATTGGAAGCAAACAAGATTGCGGAGCAAAAGTTGGGAGCATGAGGGTGGTGATGAGGGTGGGGTTTGGAGAAGGGGAGAGGGGGAGAGAGAAGGGAAAAGGTAAAGACTGGAGAGTGCTTGGGGGAGTGGGAGGGTGGAGATGGAGGAAGGACAGATATAGGAGCAGGGAAGAAAATATCTACATTAAGGGAGCCATTTTAGGGTTGGCAAGAGACTTGGCTCTAGAGGGGATCCCAGGTGCTTACGGGGATGTCCCTAGCTAGGTCTTTGGGTAGTAGAGTAGAGGATGCCTTAACTGGCCTTGCCCCACTATCACAAATATCAAATATCTCAAATATCACCATAGAGTCCTTCATCCAGCGATGGATGGAGATAGGGACAAAGTCCCTCATCAGAGCAATGAACTGAGCTCCCAAAGTCCAGTTGAATAGCAAAAGAAGGGAGAAGATGAGCAAGGAAGTCAGGACTGCAAGGGGTTCGCCCACCCACTGAGACAGTGTTCCTGTTCTAAGGGGAGCTCACCAATCCAGCAAGAACCTGGACTGAATGAGCATGTGATCAAAGCGGACGCTCTGAATGTGGCTGAAAATGGGGGCTGACTGAGAAGCCATTGATAAAGGCACTGGGACTTGTTTCTACTACATGTACTGGCTTTTTGGGACCCTAGTCTATTTGTCTATTTAGATGCAAAGCTTCCTAGGACTGGATGACAGGGGGAGGGGCTTAGACTTTCCACAGGGAGTGGGGGAGTGGGAGGAGGGGAAGAAGTGTAAATTTTTTGAATGGAAAAATAAAATAAATAAATAAAAATAAATAAATAAATAAATAAAAATTTGGATGCTGCTTATTTACCTTATTAGGTTTTCCTAGAGGGCGACATTCATACGTGATTTGTTTGCTTCATTTGTCCAAATAGCACAAAGCTAAGTTTTAGTAACAAAACAACACGGACTTATTGCAGCATTTCGTTGGGTTTTTTAAATTGTAGGGTTTTTTTTATTATTGTTGTTACTGCTAACACAAATGCTATGTCAATTTCCTTGTTTTACTGCCCATTTGTTCCTGTTTTACCAGTGATACGAATGCACAGTGCTATAAAACTGCACATGGAAATGTGAGAGGAGCAACATTATTCTCTCCAGTCAGACCTGCTACTAAAATTATCTAGAAGGTGGATACTTATGGAAGCCAGTTAATTTACCCAAATGACATTACATGAAATGCCTATTGTAAATATAAATTTTAATCACATTTCTGGCATATCATGAGAGGGATGCATTTTAAGTCATCAAATACACTCAGATTTGTTTCTAGGAATATGTTAATTTGACATTTTGGTTTTTTTAAGGGTCATCATCAAAGCAACACCAGAGATATATACTTAAAATTATATATATTTCCAAAAGTGTAAATTATCAGCATAAGAATGAACATTTACCATTGACAATAAATGCCAACTAAATAAATATCAGGTTGCACATTCTGGAGCAGTTTGCTATGAGAAAAAAATCTTTTGCAAAAAGAGTTCATGGCAGATAAAAATATATCAGAACCTGTCTCAAAAAACAAAAATATGTGCCACAGTATTTGTGTTCTAAACATACTAGGATAGAGTCATAACTTCATTAAAATTAAGAAAATAAAATAATATGCTTTATTAACAAATGAATTATTTTACTAAAATTAGTCATAATATTTTGTCTGGCTCATTTCTGTTATGAAAATATCCTTGCAATATCCATGAGCCAAAAACAAATCCCATAAAAGTCACACTGTCACAGTTACTCAAAGAATTCTCTCTCATTTATGAATAAACAATATGGTATATGTGTTTATGCTAGTGATGTCCATTTGCGTATGGCAAGGAGTAGCTTCTATATTCTTGACTGATTCTTTGTATTGTTAAGAAACCTAAATGCTCCTCTTATTCACTATGGCAGTTATTGAACCCATACCCTGTTACTCATCATATTTCATTTTTAAAAAAATATCCCATCCAAATCAATTATTATGAAACAGCTAACTAGCCAGCCACGTGGTGGCGCATGTCTTTAATCTCTGCACTTGGGAAACAGAGGCAGGTGGATCTCTAAGAGTTCAAGGACAGCCTGGTCTACAAGAGCTAGTTCCAGGACAGGCCCCATAGTTATAGAGAAACCCTGTCTCGAAAAACAAAACAAGCAAAGAAGGAAAGAGCTAACTATGTTCCTACAATCATTCCTAAAGCTAGCATCAAGAAGGAAGATGACTAGCTTTCCTCTTGCTTTTGTCATTCCAATACCAAGAAAGAAATGTAGACCTTGATGGTTTTAAAATACTAAGGACATTCACTGAAGTGGTAAAGTCGGTATTGAGAGAAATAAAGCCAAATGTACTATAATCTCCCACACAGGTTATGGATATTCTCCACCTTAAATATACTGACCAAAATTATAAAAGAACAAAAAGGGAAAAAATCACTATATAAAAATTCCACAGGTACCATAAGTGATCAAAAGAAGCCTGCTACTAACAGACAACATTATGATTATTAATATGCATAGCTGATACTATTTGTCAGATGATTTGTCAAGAAACAGTCTAGGTAGCAAAATATCTGGAGTGAGGACAGGTTTTAGATGACAGTCCTTGACACCCTCTTCCTCCTCCAGAGCTTACCTGCTTCCCCCAAAATAACATAGCCGTTGTATGAGGCTGCTTGTTCATTCCCAGCTGCTCAGCCCCAAAATAATCACACAGAAACTATATTATTTGCAATATTGTCTGGCTAATAGATTAAGTTCATTTTTTGCTAACTCATATCTTAAACTAATCCATCTCCATTAACCTGTGTATCGCCATGAGGCTGTGGCTTGTTGGGTAAAGTTCCAGCGTCTGTCTCCAGTGGGGCTACATGGCTTCTCACTGACTCTGTCTTCTTTCTCCCACCCTTTAGTTTAGTTTTCCCCATATAGCTAAGTTCTGCCTTGTTATAGTCCAAAGCAGTTTCTTTATTCATTTAACCAATACAATCAGCAGGTAGACAGAAGGACCACCTACACCACACAGCCCTCAAGCTATGCCTCTAGAGTAAGAGTTCAGTGTGCACTCCATCCCTCAAAATCCATTGGATGGTGTACTTTAAGTAGTGTTGGTAAGTCAGTATTGTTTCTAAATGGAGACTTTTGAAGTCGCTTGGCAGCACTGGAGACCTTAGCCAACTGTAATTTGTGGGCTCCTGTACATACTCCACCTCAATACCAAAAATTCCAAAGTCCACCCACCCTGAATCTTTATGGTAAAGTGATTTAACAAAGAAAATGTTTAAATATAACTCATTCTGACACATACCAATAATTCTGTCTTGCAGAAGGCTAAGGCAGAAAGATTCTGAGGACAGCCTGGGCTAGAGAGTACAACCTTGTCAAAAACAAAAGCAAACAAAGCAAAAGCTTTGTTTTTCATGGTTGAATCAAAATATCATATCATGGGAGCTATGTTCAATGCTTCCCATTTCCAGAGTGCCCTGGAAAAAGAGAGTAAAATGTTTATTATGTTGTAAGTTCCCTAAAGGAATGCATGAACATTCATAGATTGGACCATTTTGCTTGTCAAACAGGTTAGCATACCTAGTGAAGTTGTAATTGCCTCAGGAAACTGCTCATAAGTGAAGGATAACAATCAAATGGTTAATGAACTACAATTTACTCATGGTTAGAATTTTTTTCTACAACATTCATACCCCCACCCTAATCTCTTCACAGAGCACACACAGTTTTCCCGCATAAGCCAAACAAGATTATTCACACTCCCCAAAGTCATCCGATTCTTCAGACCCTAAATTCACCTCAGTCCTGGGGGACGGGGGAGAGTGCTGAACAAAGATGGTCTAAGAAACTGTTGGAAACTCCTTTCTTTCAGGTTTGGGCAGATAAAGAGAATATGACAGAATTCTAGCCGGTAAATATGAAAGTAAATCTGTTGCGCTACATTGGGCTCAACATTTCTCTTCCTGTCCCCTTCCCTCCCCTCCCCTCCTCGTCTCTTCTCTTCTCTTCTCTACAATCTGGATTTCCCCTACTACTTATTCTCTCTGCCCACTAGCCTTGCCTCTCCCTCTATTGTCTAGCTATTGATTGCTCAGCTTTTTATTAGACCAATCAGGTACCTTAGTCAGACAGGGTAAACCAGCAACACATTTTTACATAATTAAACAAATCCAGAATATAAACAAATGAAACATACCTTTACAGAGTTAAAGTAATATTCCACAACACACTGGGTCTCCAGTTCATCTCACAACCTACTGCTACTAGAGTCTACTCAGCTGGACTTCCATGTGTCCATTCACCGGCTTGTTCATGTATACCTAAACATGCTGTTTTTGCTCTGGACACAGTCCTGTTATGTTATCTGAAAAGCTGACTGAGACCAGTGGTGGTGGCAGATACATTTAACCTCAACACTTGGGAGGAAGAGGCAGGCAGATCTCTGAGATATCGAAGCCAGCCTTGTCTATAAAAGCTTGTTCCAGGACAGGCTCCAAAGCTACAGAGAAATCCTGTCTCAAAAAGAAGAAAGGAATTGAAGAGCTGACTGTGTGTTAACTCTCTATGTTGACTGCTTCATGGTCTGATCTTTATAGCAACTGCTACTTTCCTGCAAGTAAAAGTAGCTTATTCATGATCTTATCAACACAGACTCTACATCATCTCTACCAGCCTACTCCTAGAACCTGTTCAACTCAGCTGTAATCTTTTCCACTCATATTCATTTTGTAACGAACTTATGTTGATAGATGGGCAGATGGATAAATCAAAGGGTTGGTTTGTGTCAACTTACTGTGTGATGTGTAATGTGTGACAAGAAATTTAATATTAGTTATTAATATTGAAATAAAATAACATGTATTCACACCAACTTGAAGTACTATCTGAGCCATCACGAGAACTTAAATCAACCCAGTTTCTTAATTTACTCTACACTAATTCTGACATTGTGAAAACACACAAAACTGTTCCTCTCCTGGTTATGATCATAAACATATTTACTAGTAAGGCTATCTGAACTGAATTTTCTGTAACTTACAAAAGAATTAAAATGTATTTATTTTTCTGAAAAGTATTTAGACTTCATTTAATTGAATTTTGTCTTTACATAATAAAGTGCAGTGTGATTGCTTTAATAATGCACCCACAGTGTTAGTAATGCAAAAATCTATTCAAATGGGTTTAAATTCAGTATATTTACCTCATATATCATTCAAAGATCATATATATTCAAAATTTGCCTGATTATTTAATTTTATTGGATTAAAAAACATAAGACTCTCTCATACTTTCAAAATGGGAAAATTATGATTTTTCCCTACTGTTTGTTCAGTTGAATTAAATTCTGTAAACACTGAAGATGAGTGGCTTGACAGACCTTTCCAGGAGTTAGATTTGTACACCAATTAGACAGGAAAATCCCTCCTCAAGGGTTTACAACTTAAAAGTGGCAACAAGTTTCACTGCGTAAACACAGCAAATACCAAGACAAGTTGTTTCTCCTTTTGTGGTTCCCCTCCTCTCATATCCACACCCTCTGTTGTCCACTCTCGGTCTAAACAGAACCAGCAGAGTCTCTTATTGGACTGTGTTTCCTGTTGACATCTTCACTCTCACCATCATACTGCTTCCAGTCCACAGGAGTCACGAGTGGAACACCCCTTTTCTCTTGCAAACCATGCACATACTTCAGAAATACCCACTCCAGTTACAGCATTGATCATGCAATCTTCTTATCCATAATCTTCTGCCAGTTTTTCTATGGAGGAAAAAATTCAAACTCTTTCACTTATAAATTCTCCTACAATTCCCCTGAAATACTTCACATATACTGTGGTTTATGGTTTAGTCTACTCGCAGTTTTTGTCATTGAACCTCCCCTGGAGAGGACACCAACTACAGACTTAGGTTAAATCAATATGTGAATTTTAATCTGTAAAAATTAATTTCCTTCTGGAATACTCTGTTCGAGAAGCTCTTCTCCATAACTTCTATCAGGCCAGCCTGTGGAGCACATCCTAGTGACATGTCAGCTCTTTTATTCATCTTGGCTTGCTAAATCTGAGCTCATATCACTGAAGTCCATCTCAATAGATATCACATCTCACATTATAAAGGAATAAAGTACATTTTTGAGCAGAGTTTAGTGTGCACATGGGAACTTTCTTCTTTGTTCTACATACATGTTTACTAAGCAGGAGATACTTAGAAAACACCATAGAAAGACTAAAATGAGCAAGGCAACACAATAATGTAAGATCAGTTTCATTCATCTTCTTATAGAGGCATGAACTTACACTCCTGAGAGTGACTACCTTCGGACTCCCTTCTATAAAGTAGAAAAGTTGCAAGTGCAAAGAGACACAAAAGCTTCTATATGACACTGGAAAGGCAATGATGTGTAAGCAGAAATGTCACATCGTGTAGCAAAAGTAAACAGGAAAGAATAAACTTAGTACCTAGAATGAGAACTGAAACTCATGAGTCATTTCCTTTTTTTAGGACTAAGCACCTCTGTGATTCCAGGCTTGCCTTGAATTTGTGCTCTTCTTCTCTCCATCTTCTGAATGCTGGAAATACAACTGTGTACACCAGGGTTGGCAGGAATATGTAGTTAAAGACAGCGTACATTCTCTCTAAGGATTTGAAACACGTTTGCATTTTTTTCCTCTAAGAAAATTACTATCCATGCTAACATTGCAGAATCAACAAACTCTTAAACTATTGTAAGTACCATTCCTCAATTAAAAATAAAAGATTTCTTTGGGACTTAAGGTATAAAGAGCATACCTTTCTGTTCCTTCTAAGCACATATTACTACCACAACATAACTCTATGTGAGACAGGTCTCTCACTGACTCCACTTCCACAGTCCCTAGGACAAAGCCACTGCCTGCTACAAGCTCCCCATGTAAATTTCTGAATTTATTTTAACAGTTATATGAATTGTCAAAGTATGATTTATAGACTGAGGGACATTCTGATTTATTATTTCTGAAGGAAATTTCCTCATGCCTATTAAATTGGGCATTGGAAAGATATTTTCAAGTGAAATGACTTAAACTTCAATACCTGGATAAAAATAAGCCTTAAAATTATCTTCTTTCTACAGGATGGAGAAAAAGAAAAACTTGAATTCAAATAACCTTTTATTTCCATTATAATAATGTATCTAAGTGGTGCACACAGATTCACAGCTAATTTAGGAAAAATTTTTGCTAATATTATAACATTATAATCACTGTGCTTTAAGATAAAATTTTATTTACTAGTGTAGAAATCAAAATGGATTGGAAATGTGTTTTATTCCTTAGAAAGTCATGTGTCACACCTGTAAACCACAAGCAAAGTTGAAGGCTTATATGCCCTGCAGAATACAGTAACTCTCAAAATGTAAAGAATTAATTTCAAATATTTCATTACTAAGTTGAGTTCTGCAAATAGTTTGAAGTCGTATTATGAGGGAGAATGACATAAGAAGATACAAGATAAACTCCAGCCATGATGCATCAGGAAAACCCTGAGGCAGACACTGGCCTGTGAGACAAGGGATGGTTTCCCTGGAAAAGGGTAGAGATTACATTTCAAGAAGTGTATGGTAAGAAAAGTTAGTGAGTAAACATCACTGGTTGTTGAAGGAATGGTTTAGTTGTACCACAATAAACATCAGTGACAAACAGGCTTTATAACATGAATAGTTCATGGTAAAATCTTCTCTGAGAAATGCATACAGGAAATAAGGCTGGATTGGGCAGTGAAGATTAGTAGGGTGGAGTGCAGAAGGCAGGCTTGGAAATAAGAGGAACCTAGGTAAGTGCTGCAATAGCATAAATAATAAACAATAATAAGAATCGACCATAAAAAGGCTATGCTAAGACCTGAACACGCTGTCAGAGGAACAAATACTGCTCTAATAATTTGAAATGAAAAGATCTAAAATGATTATATCCAATATATTTTGTGATGGATTAACAAAAAATATGTTCTTATTTTATATTATTTATATCATAAATGAACAACAAAAGTTGGTTAAAATATTATGCTAATTATATATAAGTAGTTAGTATAATTTTATAACAACAGTCAATATATATCCTATACATATAGAGATATATGCATTTACCTACATTTATCAAGATAAATGGAGTCATATAAATAATCTTGTGGCAAATCCCAAATTCAAAATTATCATCCATTTTCTTTGTATAGTTTAACTTTTAAGGAGAAATGGCACATGAACTCATTTGTGGGGAGAGAGCCAAGGTACAAAATGCTAAAAACTTCATCTATAATTTGCCAGTGCAATTATCACATCACATGTCAGTGGCTCAAATCATTAACATCACTCGTTCAAGGTACCTGTGCAGTGAGCTGATCACCCTCTTTAATTCCTAGGGGAGTGAGTGTTATTTCTATTTTGATGGGCCTAAGACAGCATGCTATTCATTATTAAGCACACAAATGACTCTCATTGTTAGTAACTGGTTGTTTACAATATGGGGACACTATAGGAATATTTCTCCCAGAGAGTTAAACAAGGTAGAAAGTGTTAATCAGCTTTTATCCCTATTTACACAGTGATTTTCAAGATGAGTTAAGCGTGCCCTTGCAATACCAGTCTTTTACTATGATTGTGTCTAAGTCCCATGTATGAAAACCAAGAACATGCAGGCCTTTATTTCCAAGTTTTGCTGCTTTTCCTCTTTGGTCTTTGAATGCTAAGTCCCTTTCTTAAACATATCAAGATCTCATGAAAGTGGAAAGCACCTCAACTTAGAGTTCACAGAACTCACACACCAAGGAAGATATTGCTGATTTTTAAAGTAGTACAAAATGTTTGCAAAATTGATGAGCTGAAAACCAGTTGGAAAGAGAGGTCATGGTGACTCTGAACAAGAAAGGGGTCAAGAGTGGCTGGTCTGCTGTTTGCCATGGTCCTTGGAGATGCACTAAGCTTGATCATTGGTTTCTGTTTCTGTTGTCTTCTATTTGTCAAATAAAGATGAATAGGATCAATTGAAAGTTCAGTTTGAAATTAAGGAGAAATGCACGTTTGGTCTTCCTCTCCTGCTCATCATTCTCTGACTCCATACCCAAAACATTCTCCTGTAATTTCTTTGTGAAACCTAGGGCTTTCCTGACTCTAATCTCTTGATCTTCAGCCCCCAAGGCTTCTCCACTTCCCAGTCAGAAAGACAAATTGAATACCATGAGTTCACTAATTGATTTCCTTTAAATAAATTTTCTGATTCCAAGTATGTGAAGGTATTGTAGATTGCAAAAAAAAAATAGTCCCATATTAGCTCAGAATGGGGTATAATAAAGAATATTTTATTCAGGGTTAGACTCACAGATCAGTAGTTCTCTAAATGAGTGGGAAATAGGAATCAAATCCAGCAGCCAAGAGCCTAAGCACATTTTTACATCTGTATATATTGAACATGTGGCCATGTCCAAAATATACCAGTATCTTAAGGAATTCCCACAGTACATCCCCTTTTGTCTAAATAAAAGAGTTATAAGCCAAATACAAAAGTATATACATGAGAACTAATATCAAGAATAAAAATTAGAATTACAACCAGCATAAACAATATCAAGCAGGAAACATATTAAATGTTTCAATAGATATCCTATTTTCAGGAGTCTAAATCTTGCATTAGAAATGACTTGGCTAAGTCATGAGAGGAAAGTAACTATGACTATCTAGCCTTTAACCCCATCAAAGACCTGAGAAGGGAAATAATATTACTTGAGTAAACAGAAAGTACAATCAAGCAACTTCCAAAAGGTGCAATAAATGAAAGAGACAACTGGCTACCTGGGCAATCACCCAAAGTCTCATTTGCAATGTCAAAGCAACCAACTTTAGCTAATGCCTAGAGAAACTGACAGAATATTTTCAGAGTCAGGAAAAATTTTAAAACCATCTTACCCTGTATTGGTAAAGTTTGGCAGTCTTTTTTTTTTTCTTGTATCCTTCTAGTCTAGTCTGGACACTGTGCATTTTGTCAGTGGCTGACATTTCTTTGGTCAAAGATCAGTTTTGCCTAGAAGAAAACAAGCTCCAAGTGGAGTGTCTTCAGTGCCTAACATTCCCTCGGGAATAGATTCGTGCTGTCAGGAACAATTATGTCTCATGTCAACAACCCTAAATTATTTAAATGCCATATTTTATAGTTTTTGAAGTGGTTACAGATTACCTATCTATGCAGAATATAATCTCTGTGCATCTAATGAACCACATTAGTCTAACTATAACAAATATGAATGACTAATAATCTATAATTTTTAACACCTATATAGCTTAAAGACTAAGACTTCATATTAGAATATTAAATGTGCACCAGAACAATCTCTAAACAACTGTGCAGCAAATGAAGATAATGACCTAAAAATGTGAACAATGTATAAGTATCTTGATCAGAGGTAGAAATGTATAGTGCAATGTGATAAATATACCCTAAATTTGCATCAGTATACAAAATATTTTAAGCAGAGGTAGAAACTTGTGTGTATATAATCTGACAAAATAAATTTGCAGAGGTGTACAAATATTGTAAAAAGAAATAGGCACATATTCAACAAAACAAATATAATTTGAGTTTGTATCAATATATAAGAATCTATACCAATGTAAATTGTCTATAAATAATAGCTCACAAGTATTCACTCTATTACTATTATTATTGGTGTGAGTAAGCTCACATGAATCTACCTATTATCCTGTCCACTTCTTCTTTTTACAAAAGAGATTCCTGATCCTACATAGCTTCCACCCCATTCACCAATCCTATACAACTTGTAATCAACCCCTAATAGATGTCCCTAATCCTTATAACAAACTTATTTTGGAAAGGGGACATCATCTTTTTTAATTACTTCCAGCTGTCATGGGTGTGAAGTTATTTCTATGGAATCCTGTAAAAGTAAAATGATGGTTAAGTTTCAAGATTACAGTTTGGTATAATTGTAAATATTCTCTGAGTAGTCTGTAGGCTTTTTTTAAGTCCTTATTTGAAGTTCTGGCCAGAAAGTTGTGTTGCATGGAGGACCCACTTGTTCTTCCCAGCCACCCGGCTAGCTTAGCCCCAAAATAACCACAGAGAAACTGTATTAATTAAATCACTGCTTGGCCCATTAGCTTAGCTTCTTATTGTCTAACTCTTACATCTTAATTTAACCCAGTTCTATTACTCTGTATATCACTACAAAGTCATGGCCTACCAGTAAAGTTCTGGCTTGTCTGACTCTTGTGGAGGCTCCATAGCGTCTCTCTAAGTCTGCCTTCTTTCTCCCAGAATTCTGCTTAGTTTTTTTGACCTACCTAAGTTCTACCCTATCAACAGGCCCAAAGCAGTTTCTTTATTCATTAGCCAATAAAAGCAATACATAGGCAGAAGGACCTCCCACATGAACATTGTAAGAAGTTGCACCATTTCAACTAACCAAGTTAAAATCATCCTGAGCAGCAACTACACAAAACCGTCATCATGTCAACAAGGTGGAATCTTGTTGTGGGGCCCCATTTTCTTTATGAAAACTTCAAAATTTACTTCAGGAAAATGTATTGCTCATTGTGGAAAACTTAAACACATTCTTATAGACATATATGACAGAGACAAAAACAGGTATGAAGAAAAGTAAAATTTTTCCTAAATTCTTTCTTTTTTCTGCCCCATACCAGCTGGCTCCTCACATGAAACAGAAACTCTGAAGTATTCTTTGAACACCATGTTTGGATTTAGAGAAGGATAGCCATTGTCCAATTCCAAGGCCAGATTTAATTTTTAAGTGAGCTGCAATTTTTATTATACTGAGAAATTATATATATATATATATATATATATATATATATATATATATATATACATACACACACACACACTTTCTCTTTGCTTAGTTATTCTTTCTGGATAGTTATTTTTTCTTCTTCTTTAGGCATCTAGATGTCCAAGGTCTCTTTACTTTTTGAAGAATGATATTTTTCTGCAAAGTCAAGAACAGAACCCTGCCCCAATCCTTATGAGGTTTCCTTACCACCTGTATGATTGTCACCTCTCTGGATGAGCTATCATTTTTCTGTCTCAGGAAGTATCTCTTTTTCAAAAAAAAATATCTTCATCAATTTTGATGGTATCCATACCTTTTCTTCTCCTGTGACAACAAGAGTGAAGCCACTTCCCCAACATAGCACATTCCTGGTTTCCATTCTGACGTCATCACATCCTTGAAATTCATTGGCTGATTAAATTCAGATGTTTTTTTTTCAATTATTCAATGTCTTTCTGCTGCCATTGTTCTTTTCTCATTAGCATTAAGAGAATTCAAGGTTAATAAAGCATTATGTCATCTATTTCTGGCAGAACTTTCTTTCTATTTGTTTAGCATATCCTTTATAGTTTGATTTGCTGTTTCTATAATTCTGACCTCCAGGATTATTTGGTATACCAGTAATATGCTTTATATTATAATGAGCAAAAAGCTGCTTCATTTTATTAGAGATATATGCTAAACCATGATGGCCCTAACTTTTAATATATGAGTGATTACTGAATCAGTCTTTTCTGCTCAAAGCAGTTGCCTATTGAAAACCCGATTTGTCAAATTAAGAGCCATTAAATCAATTCTGTACATGGAGAGGGAGTTTTGGTAAACAGAACAAAAGAACATACTTCAACATCAAAAATAGACACTACCTCATGATAAAGACATGGAAAAGATTTTCCAAGCAAATGAACTTAAGAAAGAAGCTGGTATAATCATTCTAATACCTAATAAAATAAACTTCAAGCCAAAATTAATCAAAACAAATAGGGAAAGCATAATCTTTTTCATCAAAGGAAAAATACACCATGATGATCTCTCAATTCTTAAAATCTATGCCCCAAACTCAAGTGCACCTATGTTTGTAAAATAAACACTGTTAAAGCTTAAATCACACATTGCACGTCACACACTGATAGTGAGAGAAATCAGTACCTTATGCACACCAATTGGCAGGTTATCCAGATAGAACTAACACAAAAATAATGGAACCAATACTTGTTGTGAACTAAATGAACATAACAGGTGTTTGGAGAACATTTCACCCAAACACAAGAGAGTATATGTTCTTCTCAGTAACTTACCGAATGTTCTTCAAAATTGACTACATACTTCTTCACAAAGCAAGTATCAATAGAAACAAGAAAATTGAAATAACTACTTGCATCCTATCAGACCCATGGATTAAACCTGGATTTTCACAATAGAAAACTTTCAAACTTATGGAAACTGAACAATTCACTACTAAATGGGCTACAGGGTCAAGGCAAAAATAAAAAAATTAAAGACTTCCTAGAATTCAATGAAAATGAATGCACAGCACACCCCAAATTATGGGACACAATAAAAGTAATGCTAAGAAGAAAGTTCATAGTACTCAGTGCCTACATAAAGAAATTTAAGAGATTCAATACTAGCAAATTAACAGCATGACTAAATGCTCTTAAACAAAAAGAAGCAAGGTTAGCCAAGAGGAGCAGACATCAGGAAATAAACTGAGGACTAAGATCTATAAAATAAAAACAAAGAGAAGAATACAAAGAATCAATGAAACAAAAAGTTGATTCTTTGAGAAAATCAACAAGATGAACAAACCCTTTTCCAAGCTAAAAGACAGAGGTGTGTGCAAATTAACAAAATCTAAAATCTAAAAGAATAGGTCATATATTAAAACTTATACTCCACAAAAATAGAAAATCTAGAAGAAGTCAACAATAATCTCCATAGATACCACTTACTGAAGTTATATCAAGATCAGATAAACAATTTAAATAGACTTCTAACCCCTAACAAAATAGAAGTTGTCATTGAAAGTTTCCTACCACAAAAAAGTAAGGTAGTTTTAGTTTAAGTTTCTACCAGCTTTTCAAAGAACTTACACCAATACTCCTCAAATTACTTCAAAAATAGAAATGGAAGGAACATTGACAAATTCAGTTATGAGTCCACAGTCACCCTGTTACCCAAACCACACAAAAATTCAACAGTGAAAGATAAGTACAGGCCAATTTCCTGTATGAACACAGATACAAAAATACTAACTAAAATACTTGTAAACTAAAAACAAGAATACATATGTTGTAGGAAAATGTTCTGAGTACACATGTTACTCATGTTAGTTTAATAAAGCACTGACTGACCAGTAGCTAGGCAAGAAGTATAGGTGGGGAAACCAGACTAAGAGAATTCTGGGAAGAGGAAACCCAGGGATGTAGTCATTAACCTGATGCAGAGGAAGCAAGATGAGGATACCTTACTGAGAGAAAGGACTAAGCCACATGGCTAAACATACCCAAGAATTATGGGTTAATTTAAGTTGTAAGAGCTAATTAAGGAAAATGTGGTATATTTACACAATGGAGTACTATACAGCAGAAGAAAATAACGACATATTGAATTTTGCAGGAAAATGGATGGAGCTAGAAAACATTATTTTGAGTGAGGTAGCCCAGTAACAGAAAGACAATTATTACATGTACTCACTCAAAAGTGGTTTTTAAACATAATGCAAAGAAAATCAGCCTACAAATCATGATCCCAGAGAATTTAGACAACAATGAGAACACTAAGAGAGACTTGCATATAGATATAAACTGCATGAGAAGTATTAAAAAACAAGATCTTTGAGTAAATTGGGAACATGGAGACTTTGATGGGAGGGTTGATAGGGTGTTGTTGGGGGTTTCTGTCCATCCCAATTCCCACAAACATTAAGTCCCAATGAAATCACACAGAGGTCTACATTAACTATAAACTGATTGGCCTACTAGCTCAGGCATCTTATTAATTCTTATAACCTATATTAGCCCATTATTCTAGTATATGTTAGCCAAATGGCTCAGTACCTTTTTCAGCAAGAAGTCACATCGTGCTTCTTCTATGTCTGGGTCAGCACTGGGTCTACTTCCCAGAATATTCCTGTTCTCCTTGACCCACTTCTACTTCCTGTCTGGTTGTCCCACCTATACTTCCTGCCTGGCTACTGGCCAATCAACATTTATTTAAAATATAATTGATAGAATACAGACCATGGTCCCACACCAAAACAGGCAGGGTAGAGAAAAGGAGGGAAGCAGAGTAAAATTTAGACCTTAATAAAAATCAATTAAAAGAAGGAAATTGAAGACAACACCAAAAAAAAGGAAGATCTCCCATACTCTTGGGTAGGTAGGATCAACATAATAAAAATGGGAATCCAAACAAAAGCAATCTATAGATTCAATGTGATCCCCATCAATATCCCAATACAATTCTTCACAGACCTTAAAGATGAATTGTATATGAAGAAACAAAAAACCCAGGACAGCCATAACAATCCTGTACAATAAAGGAGCTTCCAGAGGCATCACCATCCCTGATATCAAGCTCTTTTGTAGAACTACAGTAATGAAAATAGCTTTATGGTATTGGCATAAAAACAGAGAGGTTGACCAATGTAATGGAATCAAAGAAGCAGATATTAATCCACACACATATGAACACCTAAGTTTTGACAATGAAGCTGAAATTATACAGTGGAAAAAAGAAAGCCTCTTCAACAAATAATGCTGGCATAGCTGGATATCAACATGTAGAAGAATGAAAAGAGATCCATATCTATCGCCATGTACAAAACTCAAGTCCAAATGGATTAAAGATAACAGTATAAATCTGACTACACTTAACCTCATAGAAGAGAAAGTGGGAGGTATTCTTCAATGCATGGGCACAAAAGACCACTTCCTAAATATAACATCAGTAGCACAGACACTGAGAGCAACATTAAATAAATGGGACCTCCTGAAACTGAGAAGCTTCTGTAAAGCAAAGACCACAGTCACTAAGACAAAAGGCAAACTATTGAATGGGAAAAGACCTTTACAAACCCGACATCACACAAAGGACTGATCTCCAAAATACGTAAATAACAAGAAATTATTCATCAAAATTCCCAAAAAAAAACCAATTAAAAAGTGAGGTACATATCTAAACAGAAAGTTTAAAACAGAAGAATCTCAAATGGCTGAAAGACACTTAAAGAAATGTTCAACATCTTTAGCCATCGGGGAAATGCAAATCAAAACAACTCTGAGATACCATTTTACACCTATGATAATGGCTAAAATTAAAAACACCAATAATAACTTATGCTGTAGAGGATGCGGAGTAAAGGGAACACTCATCCATTGCTGGTGGGAATGCAAACTTGTACAACCACTTTGGAAATGAGTGTGGTAGTTTCTCAGAAAGTTGGGAGTCAACCTACCTCAGGATCCAGTAATATCCCTCTTGAAAATATAGTCGAAAGATGTTCAGTCATACTACAAAGACACTTGCTCAATTATGTTTATAGCAGCATTATTTGTAATAATCAGAACCTGGAAAGATCCTAGATGCTCCTCAACCAAAGAATGGATAAAGAAAATGTGGTACATTTACACATAGAGTGCTATTCCTTGGTAAAAAACAATGACATCTTGAATTTTGCATGTAAATGGATGAAACTAGAAAACACCAACCAGACCTCCAAGTATTGTATGTACCCAATCATAAGTGAATACTAGCTATAAACAAAAGATATTGAGCCTATATTTCATGATCCTAGAGAAGCTAAGTAATAAGCTGAACCCTAAGAAAAACATATATAAATCCACCTTGAATGTCGAAATAAATAAAATCACCTGAAAAAAATAGGAAAATAGGGGTGTGGGGGGAAGGGAGAATGGAAGGAGAAGAGATAGGAAAAGGGGGAGAGGCAAGAAGAACTTAAGGGAACAGGATAGTTGATATTGAGGAATGACAGAGACAAGAGCAAGGAAAGAGATATTTTTTTAATTTTTTTATTGATAAAAGGAGGATAAAGAAAAGAAAAAAAAACAAATTTCCACCTCCTCCCACCAGCCTCCCATTTCCCTCCCCCTCCTCCCACTCTTCTCCCCCTCCTTCCACCCCTCTCCCCTTCCCTCCACTCCTCTCCCCCTCCCTTTCCAGTCCAAAGAGCTGTCAGGGTTCCCTGCCCTGTGGTAAGTCCTAGGTCCTCCCCCCTCCATCCATATCTAGGAAGGTGAACATCCAGACTGGCTAGGCTCCCACCAAGCCAGCACATTGCGTAGGATCAAAACCGCGTGCCAATGTCCTTGGCGTCTCATCAGCCCTCATTGTTTGCCATGTTCCGAGAGTCCAGTTTTATCCCATGCTTTTTCTGGTAACAGTCCAGCTGGCCTTGGTGAGCTCCCAGTAGATCATCTCCACTGTCTCAGTGGGTGGGTGCACTCCTCGTGGTCGACATCTTTGCTCATGTTCTCACTCTTTCTGCTCCTCATTGGGACCTTGGGAGCTCAGTCCAGTGCTCCAGTGTGGGTCTCTGTCTCTATCTCCATCCATCGCCAGATGCAAGTTCTAGGATGATATGCAATATATTCGTCAGTATTGCTCTAGGGTAGGGTCATTTCAGGTTCCCTATCCTCAGCTGCCCAGGGAACTAACTGGGGACCTCAGCTTGGGCACCTGGGAGCCCCTCTAGGGTCAAGTCTCCTGCCCACCCTAAAGTGGGTCCCTTAACTAAGAATTGTGGTTCCGTGCTCCCCTATCCAACCTTCCTTTATCCCGATCCTCCTGTTTCCCCAAGTCCCCCCTCCTTCCCTTCTACCTTTTCTCTCCCCATCTCCCCTAACCCCCATCCCACCCCACCCCCAAGATCCCACTTTTCTCCCAGGCAATTTTGTCTACTTCCCTTAGCCAAGAGGATAACTATATGTTTTTCCTTGGGTTCACCTTCTTACTTAGCTTCTTTAGATTCGCCTATTGTAGACTCCGTGAGCCCTATTTATGGCTAGAAACCAATTATGAGTGAGTACATCCCATGTTCATCTTTTTGGGTCTGGGATACCTCACTCAGGATAGTGTTTTCTATTTCCATCCATTTGCATGCAAAATTCGAGAAGTCATTGTTTTTTACCGCAGCGTAGTACTCTAGTGTGTATATATTCCATACTTTCTTCATCCATTCTTCCATTGAAGGGCATCTAGGTTGTTTCCAGGTTCTGGCTATAACAAATAATACTGCTATGAACATAGTTGAACAAATGCTTTTGACAGGTGATAGAACATCTCTTGGGTAAATTCCCAAGAAAAAACCATATGATCATTTCATTAGATGCTGAAAAAGCATTTGACAAAATTCAACATCCATTTATGTTAAAAGTCTTGGAGAGATTAGGGATACAAGGGTCATACCTAAATATAATAAAAGCTATATACAGCAAGCCGACAGCTAACATCAAATTAAATGGAGAGAAACTCAAAGCCATCCCGCGTAACTCCGAAACAGGACAAGGCTGCCCACTTTCGCCATACCTCTTCAATATAGTGCTGGAAGTTCTAGCAATAGCAATAAGACAGCATAATGGGATCAAGGGGATTCGAATTGGAAAGGAAGAAGTTAAACTTTCGTTATTCGCAGATGATATGATAGTGTACATAAGCGACCCCCAAAATTCCACCAAAGAACTTTTACAGCTGATAAACAGCTTTAGTAATGTGGCAGGATACAAGGTCAACTCCAAAAAATCAGTCGCCCTCCTATACTCAAAGGATATGGAAGCAGAGAGGGAAATCAGAGAAGCTTCTCCATTCATGATAGCCACAAACAGCATAAAATATCTTGGGGTAAATCTAACCACGGAAGTGAAAGATCTATTTGACAAGAACTTTAAGGCATTGAAGAAAGAAATTAAAGAGGATACAAAAAAATGGATGGACATCCCTTGCTCTTGGATTGGGAGGATCAACATAGTAAAAATGGCAATTCTACCAAAGGCAATTTATAGATTCAATGCAATCCCCATCAAGATCCCATCAAAATTCTACACAGATCTGGAGAGGACAATAATCAACTTTATATGGAAAAACAAAAAACCCAGGATAGCCAAAACAATCCTATACAATAAAGGATCTTCTGGAGGCATTATCATCATTGACTTCAAACTCTATTACCGAGCTACAGTAATGAAAACAGGGTGGTACTGGCATAAAAACAGAGAAGTCGACCAATGGAATCGTATAGAAGACCCGGACTTTATCCCACAAACCTATGAACACCTCATTTTCGATAAAGGAGCTAAAAGTATACATTGGAAGAAAGAAAGCATCTTCAACAAATGGTGCTGGCACAACTGGATATCAACCTGTAGAAGAATGAAAATAGACCCATATCTATCACCGTGCACAAAACTCAAGTCCAAATGGATTAAAGACCTCAATATCAGCCCGAAAACACTGAACCTGATAGAAGAGAAAATGGGAAATACCCTACAACAGATGGGCACAGGTGATCGCTTCTTAGGTATAACCCCAGAAGCACAGACATTAAGGGCAACATTGAATAAATGGGACCTACTAAAACTGAGAAGCTTCTGTAAAGCAAAGGACACTGTCACTAAGACACAAAGGCAACCTACTGACTGGGAGAAGATCTTCACCAACCCCACAACAGACAAAGGTCTGATCTCCAAAATATATAGAGAACTCAAGAAACTAGACTTTAAAATGCTAATTAACCCAATTAAAAAATGGGGCGCTGAACTGAACAGAGAATTCTCAACAGAAGAAGTTCAAATGGCCAAAAGACACTTAAGGTCATGCTCAACCTCCTTAGCGATCAGGGAAATGCAAATCAAAACAACTTTGAGATATCATCTTACACCTGTAAGATTGGCTAAAGTCAAAAACACCAAGGATAGCCTTTGCTGGAGAGGCTGTGGGGGAAGGGGTACCCTCATCCATTGCTGGTGGGAATGCAATCTTGTGCAACCACTGTGGAAGTCAGTGTTTCGGTTTCTCAGGAAATTCGGGATCAACCTACCCCTGGACCCAGGAAAGAGATATCTTGACCGAGGGAGCTATTATGGGGTTAAGAAGAAACCTGACTCTAGAGAAATTCCCAGGAATCCACGAGGATGACACCAGTAAGGCCCTAAGAAATAGAGGAGAGGAGACCCATTTTTATTTGCCCTGTAGTCAGACTGATGAATATCTTAAATATCACCTTCATCCAGCAACTGATGGAAACAGAGGTTGAGACACATTGGAGCCCTGGACTGAGCTCCCAAAGTCCAGTTGAAGAGTGGGAGGAAAGAGAGTATGAGCAAAGAGGTCAAGACCATGATGGATTCACCCACTGAAACACAGTCTACCTGAGCTAATGGGAGTTAGCCAATACCAGACAAACTGGGAAAAAAGAAGCAGAGAACCAAACAAGTCCCTGTGAATGTAGCTGGGAGTTGCATGGTAAGGGCAGACTTTGGGGCCACTGGCAGTGGCACCCATTTTTTTCTTTATTGCTTGTACTTGTAATTATGTGTTGGTACACTACTGAGAATGTAACACAGACAAGATCACATCAAAGGAAATAGAGACTACAGGACAAGAAAAAGGAAAAGGTCTGTAACACCGGCTCTGGAAAGATATACATATGAAATGAAGTGGAACATTTGAATAAACTATAGGTGAGAAATTTTGAGAATAAATGAAGATGATACAGGAAACACAGAATGTGACAGGATGCACGCAAAAGTACACATCCTACCTACCACACAATAATATTGAAGGATACAACAAAAAGAAGCTGTCAACATAAGCAGAACCAATCAAAACTCAATGAACATCAGTGCTAGAAATGAATAATGCTAAAATAGGTGCAAAGTAACATATAATTAAAAATATAACAATAAAGTCTGAACAATAACAGAAATAAGGATAGTAGAAAACAAGCTAAACAAGACTTTTAATAAAACTTAAAAGCAATTGCTCTAAAATTACCAGCAAATATATATGCCTCTGGTAAGATTAATCAGAAACAGAAAATAGATGTATTAAGAATAAATAACGAGGCTGTTATAAATGGAGTCAAGGTGATACATTTGAAGTTGTATCTTATAATTAAATCTTAGTAAAATATGGAAGTTGGTACATTTAAAATTGATTTAAAATAACAAAACACAAAATTGAAAGTCATAAATACAAAAGATATGGATCCCATCTTGAGTTAAAAAAGCTACAGAGAAACCTTGTCTCGAAAAACCCAAAAAAAAAATCACAAACATCATGAGAAAGATTATGAACACTCCTTATTCCAAAGCATGGACTATTATACTTTGTTTGGACTCAGGCCAGTATTCAGGAAGAGGAGACCAGAACTGGATGGTGGATGTGGTACTGGGTCCAGAAAAGAGTAAATAAGCCTTTTCTCTAGTTCCTGACACACTTAAAAATTCACACATGACTACAAAATCCATGCAAACAAACACATATATCATTTCAAGAACTTGCAGAAGACTTAATAATAGCATATTGTGATTCAAATTCTGCAAGTGACATGCTTAGGTGAAATCTTTAATACCCAGAAATGCTGACATAGGAAAGGCCTCCTTCCTTCACAAACTGAATTGATATAGCTTGTCCCAGTGTTTGCTAAATGGGGAAGGAAATAAGGGAGTTTTTGTTTTGTTTCCTTCCTTTTTTATTTTAAAAAATTTTATGTATTATATTCTGATAACTCAGCTCCCCTTACTCCTCCCATATTCTCCCCACCTTCCACCCACCCAACTGCCTGAGGTTTCTTTCTCTCTTTCTTTAGAAAACAAAGAGTCCAACAAACAGAATATTAAACACACACATAATATATAAAAACACAAAAGCAGAAACCATAATATACAACAAAAAGCAAAAGGTGGGTAAGACAAAGTATGCTCAAACAAAGGAATATGACCCAAAACATCTATAAAAACACCGATGAATTAATTTTGTATTGGTCATCTGGAGCAGATCATAGGCCTACCCTTACATGTGGTTAATATACTCAATGGTTCTCCATTACAGAAAATAAGTGGGTGTCAATTACAAATAGCCTCTTAAGGAAAGAAGCCCAAAAAGAAAGGAAACAAACAAAAATGCTGTGTTGTAGACACATAGGAATCATATACATATAAATTCACAGGTGGCAGAACATGCAGGGTCTGCACAACTTCAAGCCAGATGAGATTCCAATGCTAAAAGGAAGAAGTAAGTCTTTTTTTATTTTTTTTATTTCATTTTATTAAAGATTACTGTCTCTTCCCCGCCACCCCCTCCCATTCCCCTCCCCCTCCCCTGGTAAAGTTCCCATCCCTCAACAGCCCAAAGAGCAATCAGGGTTCCCTGCCTTGTGGGGAGTCCAAGGACCTCCCACTTCCTTCCAGGTCTAGTAAGGTGAACATCCAAACAGCCTAGGCTCCCACAAAGCCAGTACGTGCAGTAGGATCAAAACCCAGTGCCAAGGAGACAGAGACCCACATTGGAGCACCGGACTGAAATCTCAAGGTCCAAATCAGGAGCAGAAGGAGAGAGAGCACGAGCAAGGAACTCAGGACCGCGAGGGGTGCACCCACACACTGAGACAATGGGGATGTTCTATCGGGAACCCACTAAGGCCAGCTGGCCTGGGTCTGAAAAAGCCTGGGATAAAACCGGACTCGCTGAACATAGCGGACAATGAGAACTACTGAGAACTCAAGAACTCATAGAGAGCTGCCTGCCTCTGCGTCCCAAATGTTGGGATTAAAAGTTTGTGCCACCACATTCAACTACTCTCTCTCTTTTTTTTATTTTCAGTACTTTATTTTTTTTCTTTTATCTCCCAACCCTACATATATTTTTAAAAACACTGTAAACCACTTAGAGATTTTTTTCATCTGAATCTATCTTTACTGTATACCTCTCTTTTTCTGACCACATGAGACTTTAATTTGCTAAGCGATATGGCTAGGATTAAAGCTGTGGCTTTGATGGCTGACTCCAGCCCATTCTTTAGCTTTCTGTGAGTCTAGACCCATGGCAGAGGTACTGGCCACAGCTTTAATCCTAGATTCAGATGAAGAAAATAGAATAGTGACTAAGACAGAAACTGGTACAGAAGCTGGGTGAGGTATTGCTGACACACCTGACCATGCTGCTTGCTGGAGGAATTCAGAAAACTTTTATATTTTTCACTAGAAAAGCAATTGAATGCTTTAAATTGGGCTTAATGACCATACAAGTAAGAACATGGAAGAAAGTGGCGCTGAGAACAGTGTAGATTATGACAGCTTGTTTCAAGAGGTTTCAGAGAAGATGAATATTTGTAAAGGGCCTAGAGAGCATTCTTCTGATATTTTGGAAAAGAACATTGCTGATTTCTTCTCTTGTCGAGAAAATCTTTGAGGATACATCAAATACTTTTGGAGACTTCAAGACACCCTAGTATTGACTCGGTAGTGTAGTTATTAGTGTCCATGATTATGCAGATCTATAATGTAGAGGAATAAGTTTAGCAAGAAAAAAATTCAAAATATAGAGTTTGAGGAAAAGGAGAGCACCAGGAAGTATAATGGAGCAAGTCAATTGCTCAAGGAGATAAAAAGTTTAAAGAAAATCCTGATGTTAAATCAAATGTAGGGAGTGGTAACCTCACGACAATACCCACCCATCTAAGTTTCCAACTTGTGGAAAGGAATAAAGGAAAGCAGTGAGGAAAAAAACGTGAAAAAATAGAAAGCTAGTGCAAATATAACAGATCAAGACCAAGTTCTACCACCAGAAAGCAGCAGAATTTGTCAGCTTTGACATCATTGTTCTGGCTTTACAGACAAGAAAACAAGAAACAAGGGATCTTCCTCTGTATCTAACAGCTGCTGAGGCCAGGTGTTTGCTAGTGGTATCCCAGCATGGAAGCCTGTTGAGGTTTATAATAAATTAGTCCTACACAAGCCCAAAATGTAGCATAATAAATGTTTATTTATTTAGTTGTAGACTCACAGAAAAAGCAGTGATCAGAAGTCTTCTGCATGAGCAGAGACCTGGGACTGAATCTAGCAGCCAAGGAACTCACACATGCCCCTATGTCTGCACATAAACCGGAGACCATGCCCAAAGTAGGCCAGCAATCCAAAGGCCATTGGCTGAAGGGGTTCGCACAGTACCTTCCCATTTTGTCTAAATAGTAAAGTTCTAAACCCAATACAAAACTATATACAATAAGAAATAAATCAAGTACAAAAATTTGAATTAAAACTACCATAGACAATATCAAGCAAAACATATATGCTAAATATTTCAATAGTTATCCTATGCTAAGGAATCTAAGTTTTATATTAGAAATGTCATGGCTAGTCATGAGAGGAAAGTAATTATGATTATCTAAACTTCAACCCCATCAAAGACCTGAGAAGGGAAATAATATTACTTGCGTCAACAGGAAGCACAATCAAGTGATTTCTAAAAGGTGCGAGAAATGAGAGAGGCAACTGTCTAGCTGGACAATCACCCAAAGTCTCATTAGCAACATCGAGGCAACCTTAGGGCCTAGAGTAACTGACAGACCATTTTCAGAGGCAGGAAAAATTTTCAAAACTTCTTTACCCTGTCTTGGCATGGTTGGCAGTCTTTTTGTTGGTATCCTGCTTGTCCAGTCTGGACACCAGTCATGTTGTCAGTGGTTGAGGCAGGGGCAGTTCTTTGCCCAAAGGCCAGTTTTTCAATAAGAAAACAAGCTCCAAGTGGAGTGAGTGTCTTCAGTGCCCAACATCCTCTCAAAAATAGATCTGTGCTGCCAGAAACAATCATGTCTCACGTCAACAGATCCTAAGTTATTTAAATACCATATTCTACAGTTTTTTTAGGTGGTTGAAAATTACCTATCTATGTGAAATACAATCTCTATGAATCTAAGGAACCTGATTAGTCTAATTATAAATGTGACAAACATGGATGCCTATTAATCTATAATTCTTAATACCTATAACACTTAAAAACTAGGGGTTCATATTAAAATATTAAAAAATATTTAAACAAATATGCAGCAAATAAGGACAATGACCTCCAAATATAAGCAACATGAAAGCATCTTGATCAGAGGTAGTAATGTATAGTACAATATGATAAATATACCCTGTAAGAGCCCGCTCCTACAAAGTCAGCTAGGGTTCCTGGATAGGAGACCCTCAAGGCCAAAGAAAAGTCAGATGAAAAAAAAAACAGAAGACAGGATAGAATCAGGAGGTCTGTCTGGTCGTGCCGAAGCAGTCAAACATCCCAGAGTTTATTTCAGAACTTGCTTATATACAAAAGCAGAACAAAGCACAGCACAGATAGTAAGTATCTAACCACCAAAACCATTGCTGTCCTTGAGTAAGCATCTTTCTCTCCAACTTGTGTTTGCTGTTTGGAAGCAGCCTTACTTTCTATTTTGATATTCCTCAAGTTTGATATCAGCAGTACCCTTTCTATTAGTTAGAGAATTCTTTTCTCCTGGGCTAAATCAGAAGATTCTCATAGCCCTCAAGGTTATTGAAAAAAGCAGATCAGGCAATCTTGAACTCAATGACTTAAGTCAGAAATTACTCCAGACGGAAACTGAGTCACACATGGGATCCCACAATTCTCCCTTTTTATTATATTTTTAAGGACCTCTTAGAGTCCCTCAGAAAACTGCATCTGCCTTGGGAATTCCTTACTGCACTCTAGTCTTACCCATCATGGGAAAATGGATCTTATATTTCCATCTCGTATTTTAGCTTGAAAAGAGGCAAAGAAAACCTACCCGTCTCTGACTGCAAGTCTCTGGTGTCAAGTTTTTAGGGAAGTGTGCTGCGTTTTACTCCATGAAGTTCTGAGCTCACTTTACACAGTGAGTTCATAATCAGCTTGAAACTAGAGGTAAACAAACTATGTCCAAAATAACCTAAGATCCAACAGCTGCTTACTTCACTAAGAAGTGAAGTAAATGCTGACCATGATGGAACAGACTTTTTAAATTGTTCCAGAATATCCTCAACTGCTTTTGATTCATCAAAATCTATTTTAGCCTTTTTCAAATCCAAAATCTCTTGATGTAATTTAGCAAAATCTAAGGATTCATTAGAATCATGCCGAATTCCCAACCAATAATACTTTCATTATACATAGAAAATATAACACAAATCCTTTCAAAATTAGCAGGACATTTCAACATTCTTAGATAATTAACAAAACCCACATTTTGAATAGACTGAGACAAAGCCACTGAAGCAACTGCAGTAGTAGTAAGCATAACAACAAGAGTTGTAATCCCTGCTACAGCTAATCCAAAAGCACGTTTCTGTCTACCTAAAATTTTCTTAATTTCTTCAATTATTTGTAACCCTTTGTCATCACACAATGGATTATTTACATGCACTGGTAACATTACAAAAGAAAGTTATTTTAACACCAGTACACAGATAGAATCATCCACTTGAGAAATACAATTAGTCAAAATACGTTTTTAAAACACACTGTGACCATTTAAGAGTCTTATTTTTGTCTGAATCTGTCTTTATTGCGTATTTGTAATCATTTTCTGACCAGGAGCAACTTTTAAAAAAAATACTAAGTGGGCATAGTTAGAACCAACTCCTCAGCCCTGTCTGATCATCACTCCACCCAGTCCAACAAGGCTGAAGCATTTTCACCACCCCAGTTCCAGGAACATAGTAAGTCCATGTCACCATTAAGCAACTAGTAGCATGCTGTTCACAAACCCCATTTAAGTGCAGCACCTCCCAAAAGAGCCAGAGGGCATACCTTGTTTGAGGACATGTGTCACTAATAAAGGGCTTCGAAGTTTCAGAAGCCCATGTCAGGCCTAGTGTTTCTCTCTTCCTCTTGCCTGTTTATCTAGATATAGAACTCTCAGCTATTTCTCTTCCAGCATGTCTTTGTTTGTTCTCTGCCAAGATGATAATAGACTAAACTTCTGAAACTGATAAGTAGGATCCAATTAAATACTTTCTTTTATAAGAACTGTGTGGTCATGGTACCTCTTCACAGCAATAGAACAGTGACAGCAAGAAAGGCATTTTTAGTTAAAGCACCTTCATATTTCACTTCTGGCTGCCATTGTCTCATGGTCATCTCCTAATACAAAATGCATCCATTCCAACCTCAAGAGTCCTGATAATTCTACCCATTCCAAATACATAAATATTTCAAAATCCAGAGTCTTTTCTGGACCTCATGGCAATTTCTTAGCTGAAAGCCTCTACAAGATAAAATGACATCAGAAAAAAAAACAGTTTTTATATACAGACTCTCAATATTTTTTATAAATAAAAGTGAACAATTTTACAGTGTGGTATATGTATAGGGTAGACTGGGAGTTACTGGATAGTGAGAGTGTCAGGCTTTATAGAGTTTTAGCAGTCATAGCACTTAGAGCTGCCTGGAAAAATATTCAACCAATCTGTAGGCAAAGGGATTTTCCTTCTAATCCTTAGATTGTCCTGTGATTTTCAGCAGAGTCTTGTAACCACCAAAGGGAGGGTAAACTGAGTCACAGGTTACCTTTAAAATTAGGGTTGCCTTTGATTAATACATTATAAAAATTCTTTATAGAATCTCCAGGGTTCTCTTCCATCCATGTGTTCAAGGATTTGACTAAATATCCAGCATCATACTAAGAGGAAAGCAGTGACTTTAGAAACTATGAGAAGTGGTAGATAGGCATTCTGAGGCCAGGTTCAGATACTGTCTCCATGCAGTAGCCTATCTACAGTCAGTTTTGATGATTTCTAAATGTGATTTCTAAATATGATGCTTTACTAAATGGGATTTCTGTATAAACTGACAACATGACCACTCAAAAGCAACAAGTATACAGAAAGACTTTCCACACCATTTCCCCCTTTCTGTTTAAATAAAAGGAAGGTTTTAAATTTAACATAGTATAACCACTTATAACAAAACAGGTATCAAGCAAGAATGACAATTACAACATTTATATCTACTTTCTCTTTTATCATAACAAAGGGAAACTATAATTATATCTATTCTTCAACTCCATCAAAGACTCCAGAAGAATATAATATTACCTAAGTTAACATGAAGTACATTGCAATCAACTTCCAAAACTCTAGAATTGAAGAGACATCTCACTGCCTGAACAGTAGTAACCTAGAGGTCTTCTGTAATGTTGGAGCATCCATCTTCAGGTAACAGGCCCATCGTAGCTTCCAAACTTTTCTATGAAGTAGGAAATTTCAAAAACAGTTCTGCCTATATTGGCAGTTTGTCAGTCACTTTTTCCTGTGTCCTGAAGAATGTCTTTCAGACTCTTTTATGAAGCAGTAATCCCTAAGGACTATCTCACCTTCTTTAGATGACTTCAGCAGTCATTCTTCTTTAGGCCCTGCATGTCCAGTTCATACAGCATAATATCAATCAGTCCAGGCAATAGCAATTTCTTGCCCGAATGGCTAGCAAACTCCATAAGAAACCTCTTCAATGTCCATCATCCTCTTGAAGTAGATTGGTGCTGCCAGGAGTAGAGGTAGCTCATTGTCATGAAAAAGCATAAGTTGTTCAAACATTTTAAATACCATATTTGACAGTATCTGAAAAATTTAAAGAATACCTATCTAACTGAAATATATCTCTATATATCTAGAAAACCTAACTAACATGACTATAAGCTTGACTATTATACATAACTCTCTATTAGCCTTTATTTCTTGATTACACATTTCTAAATGAGCTACACAAAAACAAATCCTTAATCAAGAGCAGAAACATATATATAACAAAACTGATTTAAATTTCTATCAGTAGACTAATATCCATATCAATACAAATCTCTATAGTATGTCCCCTCTAAATGAAAACAAACATTTATAAACAATATTTGGGAATTTGAGCATGTTTCTATCCAAACTGCTACTTTTTGTAGTGTGAGGAATATTTGAGGGTGTTCACAGTGACTTTTTAGGGGGTCTTTGTCCATCAAATCACATTAGTCTGAAGAATTACACAGGCTCTCATCCTCCATGGAAGCAAAAGAAAAACCTCTTTCCCAAAGCAACAAATGCTTAGACCAAAATTGTGAAGTCAAGACATCTTTAAAATATGTATGTTGGTTTAAATTAGCAGCCCAAACAATGAAATGTCTCTATGTACTCAGCTCCTTTACAATTAAAAAATTCAAAGAAAACACAATATGCATATTCCAGTCTCTCTGAATATATTCTGGCTTTCCTTGGTTTTTTTTCTTACTCTATTGCTTTATAATATTTACTTTATTATCTTTACTCCTTTAATTTATGACTATCTATACTCTGTCTCTTTAAAAACTTTGTTTTAACTGTAAAAACCACTTTTTATAACTTTCTATAAGCTGCTGCTTCTTCTTCTCTCTCCAAAGCCTATGTATTTTTATTCAACACTGTGGCCCATTAGAGGTCTTTTTCATCTGAATTTGTCTTTATTGTGTATCTATAATTATTTTCTGATCAGAAGCGCCTTTTTAAAATGCTAAGTGGGTGTGGTTTTGAAACTGCACATGCTCTTTTTTATTTTTGTTTTTGTTTTTGCTACCACTGAATCATGAGGAACTCTTTTATAGGAGCTGCAACATGCTGCCAGCCAGCAGAGCCCTTTCAGAAAAAAAAAATGCAGCTAAACTTTGGTTTTTAGCATCTAGAGTCCCTCTCAGGTTTTAACTGGATTTAGTTGGCCACATTGACACCAATTTTTATTAGGAGACAACTTGTTCATTCCCAGCTTCCCAGACCTGAAATAATCACAAGGAAACTGTACTAATTAAATCACCACTTGGTCTTTTAGCTCTAGCTTCTATTTGGCTAGCTCTTACACCTATAATTAACCCATTTCCATTATTTTATATTTTATCATGAGGCTTGTGGCTGACCTGCAAAGTTCCAGTTGGCAGCTCATGTCTTTCCCCTCTGTTGGCTACATGACATCACCTGATTCTGCCTTCTTTCTCCCAGAATTCAGTTTACATTTCTCTGCCTATCTCTATTCTACCCTATCACAGGCCAAAGAAATTTCTTTACTCATTGACCAGTAAATGCAACACATAAATCACATAAATAAAAGGACATTCCACACATGGCAATCATAGAAAGAAAGAAATAGATTAAAAATAATAAAGTCTTGACACTAAAATAATGTAAAAGAAAAAAAGTCACATAAAAGTGAGAAACACAGGGAGCCGAGATCTCATTTAGTATTGTGTTGATTTTAAATTTTTTGATTGTAGTCAAAGAGTAGCTGCTAAGAAACCTGAAATTTGAAAAGGGACTGTTGAATAAACCAGCCTCGATATTTTAAGTATTCCTTAATTTTTAAAAAAATCAAAAAATATATTTGTCAAATGCAAATCAAAAATGATTTGGAGATGAGGTTTTGCTTTTGTTTCCACAAGAAACAAGAGGCTGTGGATACATTTTAGGTTGATTTGGTTTGATCTGGTTTGATCAGGGGAGACCTCCTGAATCTTGACAGATTTCCACCTTACTAATATTGTAGGGGTCTGACTCAAAAATTTTCTCATTTTTACCTAGAGATATTCTGAAGACCAAGTTTCAGAGGTCGGTACAATTACACTTGTGCTGGGTCCCAGAATGAGCCATTTACCAAGAACCATTGCCTCTGTAGATGCCTAGCTGTTGACTCAGCATAAGTTTTTAAAAACTGTCTTTCTTGCCATTGATGCAAGTTAAATGTTGACAAGAGGGGGATTTACTATTTAAAAGGGAGGATTTTCTTGTCACGTATATGGTATGTGAACTCCAGGATTCTAGTCTAGTAGGATTATTAATTTCTTAAGAACACATCCACTGGAGATTGTGGTTTTGAGTGGTTGCTCCTCTTGTGGCTCCTTTGCTTTCCACATTTCCCCCCTGTATGCAGAGGGACAGTATATGTCATCCAATTTTTATATCTTGTTCTCCCCACCTTCTCTCTCTTACTATCTTGTTACTAAAAACATATTAATAAATGTCTAGACACTGTCTCTGTTTTAAACATTGGTTTCCACTCTGCAGTTTCCCTGACTCTGCAGTGGAAGGAGAATATTTGGCCTTTGGAAATAGACTCTGGACTGCCTCACTTTTTGGTCTGCTTTCTCAGTTTTTCTTTCTTTCTTTGCATCTTAAACATGTTTTCAATGACCACTCACCTCAATGTCAGGTCCAAAAGGAACCAAAGTCAAATGGCTAACTGTAGTGCCTAATAGCATACATACCAAAGCACATGCTGGTCCCCCTGTTCACTCAGTACCTGTGGCTCTTCTCAACACTTCTCACTCTGCCCGTACCCTAAACTCAAACATTTTGGCTTCTCTTCTGCCAGCTTCTGATTCCTATGTAACCCTGCTATTTCAGCCATGAATACTCTTGGCTTTGTAATCTTTCTTGACTCTTGGCTTTCTCTCCTAGTCTTCTTGGCTCCCTCTCTGTTGTCCCTCACTCAGTCCTGTCCTCTCACTTTCCCCCTCTCTCCTCTCAGAGCTTGGTACAGTCTATTGTTCATGTATAGTCTGCCACTTACTCTACTAGATGTGATTCTCATTCATGGGCTAGATACCCTCTTGGATGCATGAGTGATAGACTCCATCTATTCTCTCCTTAATTAATGTAAACTTAAATTGATTTCAAATAAGCACCTGTAGTTGTTATGCACATTAGTTCACAAATCAGAGCAAAGGTGCCACCTCAGAAGGTATTGCTTCTATGTAACATTTTTCTTTTAAAATACATCCTTAGGGGAAAAAAACAAACAAAAACAACAATAGCAAAAACAAGCTGGGCGGTGGTGGTGCATGCCATTAATTCCAGCAATCGGGAGGCAGAGGCAAGCAGATCTCTGTGAGTTCGAGGACAGCCTGGTCTACAAGAGCTAGTTCCAGGACAGGCTCCAAAGCTACAAAAATCCTGTCTCAAAAAACAACAACAAAAAAAATGTCCTTGAGTACTGTTGTACATTTTATAATATGTTTAACCAATTACTGCTTAGAACAACTGGCTCAGCAACATATCACTAAATAGTACAACAGTGTCACTGACATTATGGGAGTAACCAAAAGCTGTCTCATTGGACTTAAGAGTGAGTCTTTGGATTGCTTCTGGTAAGATTGTCAAAAGCTTCTGTAAAGCAAAGGACACAGTCAACAAGACAGAACGACAGTCTACAGAATGGGAAAAGGTCGTCACCAACCCCACGTCAGACAGAGGTCTGTTCTCCAAAATATACAAAGAACTCAAGAAATTGGTCATCAAAAGAACAAATAATCCAATAAAACAATGGAGTATGGACCTAAACAGAGAACTCTCAACAGAGGAATTTAAAATTCCTCTGAAAGACACTTAAGGAAATGCTCAACATCCTTAGTCATCAGAGAAATGCAAATCAGAACAACTTTGAAATTCCATCTCACACAGGTAAAAAGGCCAAGATCAAAAACACTGATGACAACTTATGCTGAAGAGGTTGTGGGGAAAAGGGAACACTCCTGCACTGCTGGTGGGAATGCAGGGCTGGTACAACCCCTTTGGATGTCAGTATGGTGATTTCTCAAGAAAATCATGAAACAGCCTTCCTCAAGACCCAGTAATACGACTTTTAAGTATATAATCATAGGATTCTCAATCATGCCACAAGGACATGTGCTCATCTATGTTCATATCAGCATTGTTTGTCATAGCCAGAACCTGGAAACAACCTAAGTGCCCCACGACGGAAGAATGGATAAGGAAAATGTGGTACATTTAAACAATGGACTACTACATAGCAGAAAAAAATAATGACATCTTGAATTTTGCAGGTAAATGGATGGAGCTAGAAAACATTATTTTGAGTGAGGTAATCCAGACCCAGAAGACAATTATCACATGTTCTCACTCATAAGTGGTTTTTAAACAAAGCAAAGAAAGCAGCCCACAAATCACAATTCCAGAGAACATAGACAACAAAGATGACCCTAAAAGAGACATACATATATCTAATCTACATGGGTAATAGAAAAAAACAAGATCTCCAGAGTAAATTGGGAGCATGGGGACCTTGGGAGAGGCTTGAAGGGGACGGGAGAGACAGGGAGGGAGTAGAGAAAAATGTAGAGCTAGACAAAAGTCAATTTAAAAAGAGAAAAGAAAGAGTGAATCATAGGAGGGAATTCATGCCTGTTACTGTCAACCTACCCAAAAACAGACAGCTAGAGAGGTTATAGAAAAAAACCTATTACTGCTATTTTGCCAAACGAATACAGCTTCCAACTATATTCTAAATATTTGTCCTTAAATACCCATAAGTAAGTTCAGCTCTCACCCTTCATCAAAGAAGCTTCTCTTTGTGCCGCAGATAGACTTTATTACCCAATCAAAAATGTAGAGAATAAGTGTTTGTGTGATTCCCAGCATGACTGATACACATACAACACAACTCTTATAACCAAATCTGAAGGAACATCACATAAGAGGAATGGAAAGATTGTCAAAGATAGAGAATCAGGATAGGATTGGTGTACCTATAAATTTAACCATATGTTTACCTATACAAGAACTTTTCAGGATGACATCAAACAAATGACAATGTGAACTGAGGAAAATTTCACACTTAGATGAAAAGTTATAAGCAGTCAGTGACTGGGAGAATTAGTTGTCTTCAGTGACCAGCACTCCTGTCATGTTTCTCAATCCTAAGTGATCATCCCTAGACACAAATATAGGTAGCAACATTAATTAGAGTCAGTAGACTCTGCATGTATACATATATAAACGTAAATGCACATATATGATGTGATTATAGAAGAAGAGATCAAGAATTAGAGATGAGCGGGATGGACATAGGAGGAGTTGCAAGGGGAAGAGAGGTGTGGAAATCATTCAAATACAGTGTATTCGTGTATAAAATTCTCAAAAAATTCAAATTCAAATTTAAAGTAGATATATAGATAAAATTAAAGATCAATTATCATAAATTATAAGTTTAAAAATTGTTAAGTAAAGCCTGGCAGTGGTGATATACACATTTAATCCAATACTCAAGAGGTAGAGGCAGGTAGATCTCTGTGAGTTTGAAGACAGTCTAGTCAACAGAGTGAATTCCAGGACAGCAGAGGCAGAAAACCCTGTCTCAAAAAACAGACAAACCAAAATTGATTAGTAAAATAAAAAAAAAAAACAATTGTACATATAAGTTATACATGTCACTGAATGCCTTCAGCACAGCTGTCTTTTTCCTACCACTCTGTGAAACTTGCAGTTGAGAACTTCAAGACTCCTTATCTGTCTCCA